>NC_134689.1:252447094-254847094 GCF_050947455.1 Rhinoderma darwinii | reverse complement strand
ATCGTTTTTTGAACATTCTTTTATTTTTCTTGGACGTTACAAGGCTTAGAACATAAACAGCAATTTCTCATATTTTTAAGAAAATTTCAAATGCCTTTTTTTTAAGGTACCTCTTGAGTTCTGAAGTGGCTTTGTGGGGCCTATGTATTAGAAACCCTGATAAAACACCCCATTTTAAAAACTAGACCCCTCAAAGTATTCAAAACAGCAGTTAGAAAGTTTTTTTTAACCCTTCAGGCATTTCACAGGAATTAAAGCAAAGTGGAGGTGAAATTTGCAAATTTCATTTTTCTTGCTGAATTTCAATTTTATTCATTTTTTTTTCTGTAACACAGAAGGTTTTACCAGAGAAACACTACTAAATATGTATTGTCCAGATTCTGCAGTTTTTAGAAATGTCCCACATGTGGCCCTACTGCGCTCGTGGACTAAAACACAAGCCCTAGAAGCAAAGAAGCACCTAGTGCATTTTGAGTCCTCTTTTTTATTAGAATATATTTTAGGCAGCATGCCAGGTTTGAAGAGGTGTTGAGGTGTCAAAACAGTAGGAATCCCCCAATAGTGACCCCATTTTGGAAACTACACCCCTCAAGGAATTCATTTAGGGTTGTTGTTACCATTTTGATCGCACAGTTTTTTCACAGCACGTATTTGAATTGGGCTCTGAAATGAAAAAAATGTCATTTTTTCGAATAAAATGTCATTTGTGATCAAAATTTCTTATTTTCACAAGGAACAAAATACCCCATTTTGTTGCCCAATTTGTCCTTAGTGTGGCAATACCCCATTTGTGGTGATAAACTGCCGTTTGGGCGCCCATGGGAGGGCTCAGAAGGAAAGGAGCGCTATATGTTTGTTGGAGTCCAGATTTTGTTGGATTGGTTTTCGGGTGCCATGTCGCATTTGCAGAGCCTCAGAGGTATCAAAGCAATGGAAACCCACCAAAAGTGACCCCATGTTGGAAACTACACCCCTCAAGGAATTCATTTATGGTTGTTGTTAGCATTTTGACCGCACAGTTTTTTCACAGCACCTATTTCAATTGGGCTGTGACATTAAAAAAATGAAATTTTTTCCAATAAGATGTAATTTTTTACCAAAATTTCTTATTTTCACAGGGAACAAAATACTCAATTTTGTTGCCCAATTTCTCCTGAGTGCATCAATACCCCATTTGTGGCAATAAACTGCCGTTTGGGCCCATGGGAGGCCTCAGAAGGGAAGGAGCGCTGTGTGTTCTTTGGAGTACAGATTTTGCTGGTTTGGTTTTCGGGTGCCATGTTGCATTTGCAGAGCCCCAGAGGTATCAAAGCAATGGAAACCCACCAGAAGTGACCCCATTTTGGAAACTACACCCCTCAAGGAATTCATTTATGGGTAATGTGACCATTTAGACTCCCTAGTTTCTTCACAGAACTAATTTGAATTGGGCTGGGAATTAAAAAAATATATATTTTTTCCAATAATATGTCATTTTAGCTCAAAAATTCTTATTTTCACAAGAAATAAAATACTCCATTTTGTTGCCCAATTTGTCCTGAGTGCGGCAATACCCCATTTGTGGTGATAAACTGCCGTTTGGGCCCATGGGAGGGCTCAGAAGGAAAGGAGCGCTGTGTGTTCTTTGGAGTACAGATTTTGCTGGATTGGTTTTCGGGTGCCATGTCGCATTTGCAGAGCCCCAGAGGTATCAAAGCAATAGAAACCCACCACAAATGACCCCATTTTGGAAACTACACCCCTCAAGGACTTCATTTATGGGTGTTGTGACCATTTTGACCCCATAGTTTTTTCACAGAACTTATTTGAATTGGGCTGGGAATGAAAACAAAATTATTTTTTTCAAATAATATGTAGTTTTGGCTGAAAATTTCTTATTTTCACAAGAAACAAAATACCCCATTCTGTTGCGCAATTTGTTCTGAGTGCCGCAATACCCCATTTGTTGTGATAAACTGCCGTTTGGGCCCATGGGAGGGCTCAGAAGGAAAGGACCACCATTTGGCCTACTGGGGATTTTCTAGTGCGAAGTCATGTATGCAGAAGTCCCTGAGGTACCTGTACAGTTGAAACCCGCAAGAAGTGACCCCGTTTTAAAAACTACACCCTTAAGGCATTCATCTAGAGGTGTAGTGAGCATTTTGACCGGAGACCTACACCCCATAAACTGTAATGTGGGTTCTCCCGGGTATGGCAATACCCTACATGTGGCTGTTATCAGCTGCCTGGACACACAGCAGGGCCCAGAGGGGAAAGACGAGGGGGGATAAGCTGTGTGGAGTGCATCAGGGTAAGTAAAATTGGGGTAAATTATAAACCAAGGGATGTATGATAAATTTTAAAACACTTTCATACAGAGCTCTGGTTATTCGGGACACATGTCACATTGATATATTGTGTCATCCATTATCGCCCTCTTATAGCAGACTTTGCACCTCTTTTGACTTTTTCCCTTCTTGCCAGTTTGGGGAACTTCTCCTGGAAAGTGTTGCCCTGGTACGATGCGTGTGGGCTCGCTTCCAGAAGTACTGGGTGCCACCCCTTCTTGGTCCCTAAAGATTAGGTTCTTGATAATCACCTCTTGAAATTCCAGGAAAGTTCCCGTCTGGCCTGCACATTGACGTAGCATGTACGCATTGTACAATGCCATCTGTATGATGTGCCCGGCCAGCTTCTTATACCACACCGCATGGCGCTGTAGGGCTTCAGGGCTTGATCTTACAAGTCCACACCTCCCATGTATCTATTGTAGTCCAGGATGCAGTCTGGTTTGGGGGTGGCCTTTCTTTCATATATCCTAAACCTGTAGGTATACCCGGATGCACTCTCACAGCTTATACATCTTCACGCCATACCTTGCCCTCTTACCCGGCAGGTACTGGCGGAATTGAACCCTCCCTTTAAAATGTACCAGGGACTCATCAATAGAAATACACTTCTCTGGGGTGTATGCTGGGGAAAACCGGGCACTGGAACGGTCTAATAGGGGTCTCCGTTTATACAAACGGTCAAAACTGGGGCCATCTCGGGGTGGGCACGGCTCATTATCAGTATAATGTAAGAAGCAAAGTATTGCCTCATTTATTTATTTTTTTAGGTTCCAGTTCAGTTCTGAAGTTGCTTTGAGGGGCCCATATATTAGAAACCCCTATCAAACACCCCATTTTAGAAACTAGACCCCTCAAAGTATTCACAACAGCATTTAGAAAGTTTATGAACCCTTTAGGTGTTTCACAAAAATTTAGTGCAAAGTAGAGGTGAAATTTAAATATTTTTTTTGTCAGAAAATCCTCTTTATACCATTTTTTTTATAACACAAAAGGATTTATCAGTGAAACGCAACTCGATACGTATTGCCCAGATTCTGCCGTTTTGAGAAATATCCCATGTGTGGCCCTAGTGCGGTAATGGACTGAAGCACCGGCCTCCGAAGCAAAGGCGCACCTAGTGGATTTTGAAGCATCTTGTTTATTAGGCACCATGTCCGGTTTGAAGAGGTCTTGTGGTGCCAAAACATTGGGAACCCCCCAAAAGTTACCCCAATTTGGAAACTAGACCCCTTGAGGAATACACTGCAGTTTTCATGGGGTGCATGCGGCTTTTTGATCAGTTTTTATTCTATTTTTAGGTGGTGTGGTGACTAAAAAACAGCAATTGTACGATTGTTTTTTTTTTCATTTTTTTTTACAGCGTTCACCGTGCGCTATAAATGACATATTCACTTTATTCTGCGGGGCGATACGATTACGGCGATACCAGATGTTTATAGTTTTTTTTTATGTCTTATGGCGTTTGCACAATAAAATACGTTTTGTAAACAATCATTCACTTTTTGTGTTACCTTATTCTAAGAGCCATAACGTTTTTATTTTTCAATCAATAAAGCCGTGCGAGGACTTATTTTTTGCGTAACGAACTGTAGTTTCGATCAGTACCATTTTTCGGTACATGCGACTTTTGATCTCTTTTTATTCCATTTTTTGGGAGGTGAAGTGACCAAAGAATTGTGATTGTGGTTCGGTTTATTATTTTATTTTACGGCGTTCACCGTGCGGGATAAATAACGAAATAATTTTGTAGTTCAGGCCGTTACGGACGCGGCGATACCAATTATGTATAGTTTATTTGTTTGTTTATATATTTTTATTAATAATAAAGGACTGATAAGGTAAAAAGGGGGATTTTTACTTTTAATACTTTTAAATCTTTTATTTTATTATTTTTACACATCTTTTTTTAACTTTTTTTTTACTTTATTACTTTGTCCCACTAGGGGACATGAGGGCAGGAGGCCCTGATCGCTATTCTAATACACTGCACTACATGCGTAGTGCAGTGTATTAGAACTGTCAGCTACTCACTGACAGCAAGCATAGTGGGCGATGGCAGCTTAACCCCTAAAAAGCCGCGATCTCTATAGAACGCAGCTTTTAAGGGGTTAATCAGCGGGGACACAGCGATCGGTCCCCGCTGTAGGAGCTGTGAAAGCTGCTGAACAAGACAGCAGCGTCACAGCTCCTGTATGTGTCGGGAGGACGGCCGAAACGGCCGTTACTCCCGAGACGTACTATTACGGCATGGAGCGCGAACGATACAGCTGCCATGACGTAATAGTACGTCAAGGAGCGGGAAGGGGTTAAGGTTTAAAATAGGTTGGTCATTAAGGGGTTAAGAAACGAATTCGCATAAAAATCTAAAATTGTGCATAACTTGCTCTAAATTGATAGTTTTTCTAAATAAAAAACACTGTTATCCACGTTACAGCGCCGATCACATTATGTGGGAGATAGGGCACTTATAATGTGGTGACAGAGCCTCTTTAAACTTTTGAATAAGTGAGCGTTGTAAAGAGAAGTGTATGATGCTGACCAATTAGCGTCATACACTTCTCTCCATTCATGTCCATTTGCAGTCACAGCACAGCGAGATCACGCTGCGCTGTCACATACACCCACATTAACTTTACTGAAGTGTCTTGACAGTGAATAGACATAGCCTCAAGGCAGGATGCGATGTCTATTCCGACTCCCGACACTTCGATAAAGCTTCTGTGGGACTTAATCACACAGCACGGCGTGATCTCACGAGATCACGCTGTGCTGTCATTCACGGCGTGATCTCGTGAGATCATGCTGTGCCGTGGATAAGTCCCACAGTAACTTTATCGAAGTGTCGGGAGTGTGAATAGACATCGCTTCCTGGCTGGAGGCAATGTCTATTCACTCTCAAGACACTTCAGTAAAGTTAATGTGGGTGGATGTGACAGTACAGCGTGATATCGCGAGATTACGCTGCGCTGAGCACAAATGGACATGAATGGAGAGAAGTGTATGACGCTGATTGGTCAGCGTCATACACTTTTCTTTACAACGCCCACTTGGTTAAAAGACGCCCAGTTGGGCATTAACTAATTAGCCTAAATCTAAAATTGTTCATAACTTGCTCAAAAATTATCGTTTTTCAAAATAAAAACCACTGTTGTGATCTACATTACAGCACCGATCATATTATGTAGGAGATAGGGCACTTATAATCTGGTGAAAGAGCTTCTTTAAATTGTACTTTTAGCTGCATATATCAGTGCAGTTTTCTACATGTCTACAGCAGAACTAATGGATTCTTTTTTTATTGTTGCTTCTCTCACCTCTCCACTGCACGGTCCAACAGGTAGAAGAGCGCCTGGAGTACAGTGTGCTGCACTTCTCTACTGTTCTTTCTTGCTGGGTGGTGAAGTTTGGCAGTAAAGATTGCAATGGAGGCTCCAGTTGGGGCCTGTACACTCTGAGCAGACAGAAGATGAAAATGTGATGTTAACATAGCCTTTAACCTTCTGCAAGAGTTTTCAGTATAGATCTCTAGCTCATTTTGTAAGTCAAAAGAAAGTCTTACCAGCACCGTAAACTTGCCACTCAGTAATTCAGACAGCAAAGGCTCTTGCAGAGGGTTTAGTCTGACGATCCCTTCTCTCTGACGGGTCTCCTAGAATACACAAATACATACACTATACATGAATACTCAGTAGTTCCTTTAACTGTCATTTTGGTCTGAAGACCAGAGCAACCAGCAGACACCTACTGGTAATGGATGACAGCCGCCTGTTCTGAGAAATCTGATAGCTGCCTGGGACTTTTTTCTTACAGGAGTTTTCCCACAAAACACATGTATCTTCTTTCCACAGGATAGGGGATACATGTGTAATCGCTGGGGGTCTGACTGCATGGTCCCCAGCGATGAGCAGAATGGAGAACCAAAAGTCCCCTGAAGTGCTCCATGAGAATAGAGCGCTGGTGCGCACGCTCAGCCAGCGCTCAATTCACTTCTATGGGACTTCCGGGGCCGCTGTCTCCCATCGATCACACATGTATCCCTTATCCTGTGGATAGGGCATACATGTTTTTGTGGGAAAGCCACTTTAATTAAAAACTCAACATTATATTTTCACAGTACATTCCAGTGAAATAAATGTGAACGCCAGCAACTATTATGCCATGGTTTAAAGTGTGCTCATAAAAGGAGCCCCCACCATTTATTGACACTGAAATCATTGATCGGTGTTAAAAAGCATAAATGTTAATTACAGACCTGACAAAAATTCTCTTTTTACACCTTCTAAACCACTTCTATCTAAACCATCAAGTCTATATTGAGAATACTTATAGCGGAAAGTAGTACAGACTCAAACAGTGTTAGACTTATTGAAGTGCCCACAGTGTCAGTATCATAATAAAGTGGCAAATATTTGAAACAGAAAATGTAAGAACTGTTTTCAGAATTAGAACAAGATCTTGGTGCCCAACGCAGGGGTTTTTAGAACGCGCCCCACAATCCTTTGTTCCTGAAATTCAGCATTGCGGTCAGATGGAATTATTCATTTAATTGCCCCCCTGCCCCCGTTCTCCACCACTCCGAAGCATTCTTATTTATAATCATACCCCCCAACCCCATCCCTTTCACACATGTGTTGTTCAGTGGATGCCTGTCACACTGGACAATGGAAGTCTATTCCTGTGTGACAGGCAACATTCCCACACTAATGCATGCACCAAAAGGCAGAATGTTTTTGTTGTTTTTTTTCTAATCCACAAATTGCTCTCTACTTTCAATTGCAGCCAAAGCGACCAACAGAATGAAGAATCCAGCTCTGGACTATAATACAAGCTGTAACTCTGGATCAGTATAAGATAAGAAATGTGATGTATTTACAAAGTTACGCAACTTTATTTAGACAAACGAGTGTAAACTCAGACATGAAAAACAGCAATTTTTCACGTCCGAGTCGTACCCGTGCGGGACCCATTTTCACGGATCCCTCATAGACTTGAGTCTATTGTTAAAACAACGGCCGTGTGAACAGCCCCATTGAAATATATGCGTCCGTGTGACAACCGTAAAAAAAAAACGGCTATCACACGGACTATATTTACGCTAGTCTAATTAAAGCCTTACCCTGTATGAGTGGAACAGTTCAATTGCCCTGACAACATCAAATTTTCTCGCCATTAGAAATTTCACTGCAACATCCCATGAGAGAGGGGGCACCGAGTGAAAGGAAGTCCAGGAATTCATCTCCTGCAGGAACCGCTGAGTAGCCTGGGAAAAAAGCATGGGTAAGTAAAAATATCCCAGACTGGTATGGCCGGGGAGTAACACAGCACAAAGTAAACAATGCTGGGAAATAAACTTCAGCAATGAAAAGAAAAATGTGAGAAAAACAGTATGTTCCTTGTATGCTACTTGCTGATTGGCCGATTTTTACTCAGGTGATTTAGTTGGCGATATGTGACTTTATCCAGAAGTGCCAAGCAATGTAGGTAAGCGGGACGGGTTAAGTACTGTGGTTGAAGATTGACAGACAACAGATGGCAGAGGCATGCAAAAGATAGTGCCCATAGTCAGAATAGAACAAAAACAATATATACAGTCTTATTACTGTGAACATGTCAACCAGACGACATTACGCTCATAAAAAGGATGAAAACCCATAAGCTGCAGGATTCTGCTGTAACTCGGCTGATAAACCACTCTTGCCATTGACAAGAGATGATTTACGGATTTCCATTTATAACATACGCTTCATTTTTTGTTGTATATAGAGTGTCAACATATTCTGCAGCGTTGTACACCGAAAGTAACGAGTCACATCAGTTCCTCCATTCTGCAGGCACTCACAGTTTAGGACGCACGTTTATGGAGTGTGGGAGGAAGCCCACGTAGGCAGGGAGAGCATACAAGCCCCATGTAGATGTTACTACAGATCACATTCAAATTTAGGATCCAAGTGCCAGCCACTGTGCTGCCCACAGCAAGTGATTGTTTAATGCACTATAGCAATTCTCTCTTTTAGGCTACAAGCACACGTTGCATATTTTGCTGTGGAACATAAGCACCAACACCGCAGCAATTTGCAGGAAATTCGGAGGTAAAAACCGCACCAAATTGTGTTTTTCAATGCGTTTTTCAGTGCGGTTTTTACGTTTTGATGCGTTTTTCGGCACACTTTCATGCTGCGGATTTTAGTGCGATTTTCCTCAGCACTAGACATATACAATTCGCAAGCAGAATCGCAAGATAAATTGACATGCTGCAGATTTTAAAATCGGCACCGCAGGTCAATTTACGTGCAGAAAAATACCGCAGCGTGTACATGAGATTTCCTGGAAGCTCATTGACTATGCTGGTACTGTATTACGCTGTGGTTTTTCTGCACGTAAAACCGCACGTAATACGCATCGTGTGCATTGACCTTAAGGTTTACGCAGCAAAACTTAAAAACCGCATCAAAAAAAAAAAAAATCGCACCTTCAGGTGCGTTTTCCTGCGAATTTCTTGCAGTTCCCTGCAATTTTGCTGTTTATTTTCCGCAGCAAAATTCGCAATGTGCATGTAGCCTAAAAGGTGTTTTCAGAGATTTAGGGAAATCCCAGTATATAGATCTGAAATATAAAAAATAATAAAACGTTCTCTAACCTTTGATTACGGGTGTCCATGTTTACAATCCTGCACGATGACGTCGTCTAGATCGCCTTCGAGTCACATGATGCCTATAGAAGCGAGATTTTCTACACACAAAGTGACTGGTAGCTTTGCAAACATGCATTGATGTGATCTAGTGTAGTAGGGCAACTACAGGGAATCTGAGATTCCCTACTGGCAGAACACACAGGCTTTATCCATATAAACCGTCTCCATCTTACCACTGGATTATTATATGGCTGCTCCAGAACGCACACTTTGTAAGAAACCGTCCTATAATGTGCAACCATTGCATGCAAGATTGGTTTGCACTTTTGGCATGCTTATACATGCTGTAAATACAGGAGTATGGCCATTGACACGATTCATGAAGTGTTATCTGTGGTTTTACACGAGTGTTATTTTTAACCAAACTATAGTTTCTATATATGTATCTAGAACGTATAAATACACACACACACTGAAAATTACCTGTTCTTCCTCCTGTGTCAGTGCTTGTGCCATGCCTTCAATCTTTCCTCCACTTCACAGGCTGTGGCTCCTGAGAGGCCTATATTATTACTAGGCCTCTCTGACAATTCTTCACGCTGGATTCAAATGGAGGAAGCAGAGGATTTATGGGTGAGCTCGGCCTAGCTCCCCGCTTGAAAAACTAATACAGGAAGGCTCATGCAGAAGATTTAATAGGAACGGGACATTTTCCTAACATGGGTGAGGGGAAAAGGAAGCGGTCATAAAAACAGTGAGATCCAGAACAAATCCTCAGGCACCCTCTAGTGGCAGCCATGAACTCTGCAAGACAAGGAAAAGCTCACCATTTAACCCCTTCATCACCACCACACAAATAGCAGCCTGTCCAAATACGTACACACCAGTCTATTGTCACAGCAAATAAGATCTCTCAGAATTAGCTGTATATAATGGAAATATTTATTTAACAAGTTGTGATCCATGGGAGGATAATGCTTACATCATTTGCAATTGCATGTCAGACAGTAAATGTAGTTAAGGCCTAGTCAAAACGGGTGCCCGTACATACCAATTAACCTTTCGTGCAAAATGTATATGTTAATATCTTCCTCAATAACGTCATTAGATTATGTATGCTATATGTAGATTGAACACACACAATTACTTTAATATATGCAACATTTTCTGCAAAAATCTTTTTACGGTCATTAACTATATAGACGGATTTTTCCACCCTATCAAACGTTTAGGCCGGCAATTGGGATGCGTAAGGTGTACAACATGCTAAAAATATCTAAGTATGTAAGCGATCCTTACGTTTTCTTAGAAATATCTTTATAGAAAATGGAAGAATCAGACCTCCTCCTGAAGGAATTTTGAGGCAGATTTTTCCACCTGCAAAAAACAGTGTGAACAGTGTTAATAAGCCATCACTGCATATCCCATAACTGGCGATACGGTCCGTATATTGCATTTATGTCCAGTTTAACACTGAAAACATACTCAACCAATGAGATGCTGCCTATTGATCGCCCTGGACACCAAAGAATATACTCTAAATCCCTCTTTACGATCCAAAACAGCAAGAAACAGATACAACTATTGGTGGACAGATAGCGCTAAATAAAAAGTGCTGTGGCTTTAAGCCGTGACATATTTACTTTTAAAAATAGAAACAAATAGGACATTTGAACTAAAAAGTAACAAAATAATGCCCTAATTACATCTGGTCAAATCACTATGAGCACACAAACCATCACGTGACAGTATTTTCATGCATAAACAAGCAGCCCAGTAAAAATGGGCACATATGAATGTATTTACTATTAGGGGCTCGCTCATTTTTCAGATGCCAATACACAAGGTAGGATACAATAAAAAATGACACATTACAAATATATTATCAGGATAGAGTAATTTTTTTTTTGTCACTTCCTGTATTTGGAAGTACATGTAGGTCATAGGTGGCAGGTATTTTCCGCAATCCGATGTACATGAATATTCTGGCTGCGTCTGCTTGATCACCAGTGGGATGCCAGACTTTGTTGGCTCACTGTGAATACAGACCTAGTTATCGCCTGAGCGATTCCCCCAGGGCTGTCCTATGATTAATCCTGTTAGGGCATAGTCTAGGTATGCCCCACCAGATGCTTATGTGTATTATTATACCAAAGTATAATACACTGGCATATAGTAATAATAATAAAAAAAACGTGACACTTGTTTTTCCCCCCGTTTGAAGGTGTTTTATTGCAACATTTTGGGGTACATGAGTGTTTAATCGGATACATTTTTTTTTGGGTGGGATGGCTTTTTACATTTTATTTAATACACTATTCACCAATGATTTTGATAAAAGCATTATCTTTATGGTACGGGTTGTTACGTTATAGGTGTGTTATTTACACTTTTGGAATGTTTATTCAATAAAGTTTTTGTTTTGTTCAAATCGTGTTTATTGTACTTTTGTTTTTTGAGACATTATTTGCTTTGTCCTAAAACATCTTGTAGGTAGGTTACATTTAAATAAGTTATCCCATGACTCATTTTCATACCAAAAGTCCTGAAATGCGGTTAATAGAAAAGTAATTTGCAGTGTTTCTCACATAAATAAGTCCTTCTTCATTTTTTGTTTCCATGTTCCCCCATTGGTGCTGCTGCTAATCTGTGCTGCTTGGGGAAGGTCTCTGAGCGGAATCGGTCTCCTTCCCTCTATGACAGCTGATGCTATAGTCCCCCTTTCCCCCTGCAGAAAGTGTGTCTTTAGCTTTACTGCCATGCTACTGCAGAGGCTCTGCTCCTTCCCTGACCAGCAGGGCAGAAAGCCATTTCTATTGGCTGCTCTAAACGGAGGATCACTATGCAGATACCTGGCTGTGGAGAGTGACTGAGAATGCGTGTTCACTAGCACTCAGCTCAATAGATGAACATGCACATTGCTATACACTTTGAACATCAGGTGGCGCCATACTATGTAACTAAACGCCATAACTTCACTGAATCGTGTGTTTTTTTTGTTTTGTTTTTGAAGGATGAGGTAACCCCTTTAAATACTGTAATGTAGAGTTGTAACCACAAACATTTTACTGAACCATTGCCCCACAGAGTGTAGTCCTGCAGTGACTTTTTCAAAGGGAAAATTCTGTGAACATTATATTTAACAGATACCTGTGAAAAGATTACATTGGTGAAGCCTTTAATTTCAGACCACCATTGATTTCTAGAAGGAAAGGGCTGGAATATATCTTTTGGCACGGCTCCGAAACTTCTGTTCCTACAAATCTGACACAGAAGCAAAGTGCTATTCAATGACCATATACTTACAAAGTTGTGTGTCAGAATATTACTAGCAGAAATCCCTTATCAGTGCCCAAAAGAGCACGTTCATTCTGAAAATCACAATGTCATAATCATTTGTGACATATCATATTACCTGAATTTTCCATATGACAAAGTCCCTACTGAAAACACGTCAGGCAACCTGATAACAGGATTTAGGGTCACATGCAAAACAAAAAAAACGGCTGTAAAATACGGAGCTGTTTTCAAGGGAAAACCGCCTCTGTTGAGCATCAAACGTTTGATTCGTTTTTTTCGGCTGTTTTTGGAGCAGTTTTCTATTGACCCAATGAAAAACGGCTCCAAAACCGGCTCAAGAAGTGACATGCACTTCTTTTTACGGGGAGTTTTTTTTACGCGCCTTTTTTTTAATTTTTATAAAAGGCTGCGTAAAAAAAAAATCCCTGGCGGAACGAAACGCTGTTTTCCCCATTCAAGTCAATGGGCAGATGCTTGGAGGATTCAGCTTTCATATTTTCAGCTGTTTTTCAGGGTGTTAACGGCCCGAAAAACGGCTGAAAATAAGCCGGGTTAACCCTAAAATGTAACATGCCTTCAAGATATTTTAGGTCAATGCAATGATAGACAAAGCCAGATATCTTTACTAAAAAACATAAAACAAAGTGCTGAGCTACAGACAAGTAAAACCTGCTACGTAATTTTTGAAACTGTAGTTTTATTTAAAAAACAAAAATTACAAAAATGCAAGTTCATAAACAACGCACCACTGTACATTAACGTGGCGATTTTTTAGTGAGGTCCAGAGCAATCCACTATATGAAGGCCAAAACACTGATATGGCAGCAACCAATCGTAAGGGACATTGTTTAATGCAGATTTTGTTTTTTCTCGATCATCGGTATATAAGCAGCCCTAAATTTATCCAGTGCCGTCATCTCATTGGTAACAAATGTAGATTTCATCCTGGTAAGTGGGTGCCAGCAGTCTCACACACATCATTAGGATTGAGAAATTGTCGATAGATGTTCTAATTCATAGCGTCCACCCTCTGCTGCTCCCTTCCCATCTTTCTTGTGTTCAAGAATCTGTCTCATTTGCTCTTGTGCATATGCTGGCTTCTCTGTAAGGGGTCCTGGTGGGGCAGGAAATCCTAGGATATCAGGGGCCATATATGGACGCAGCCACCCAATAAGTGGAGTACTACCTGGAGTATAGTGTGTGTGCTTGTGGTAAAATAACAGGCCATCCACCTAGAAATGAGAAAAGAGTAACAGAAATAGACAAAGATCAATTCATAAATCTTCCTGCAGAGTAGAACTTAGAATAGGATCTGACCAAAAGACAGGACTCGCGCTCTTGTTTTTAGGTGCCTAATTTACTGATTACCAAAATACTTACTTAATTCTAACACCACACAACTCCTTTTTTATGAAAACTTGAAGCCAATTGTCTCCGCCATATTTATATGCATTACGGAATATGAATAGTCACATAACTTAAAGGGGACCTAAGGGGTTATTAAATATATATGAACATATAACCAAATACATGCATACTATACCTTGTAGGGATAGGTTTCAGTGAGGACACTTTGAATGGAATCCAGGGAGCAGGGGAAATTCTGAAGTCCAACAAACTTGAACTGAATTAAAACATAAACGATTAAAAGTATTTAAACAAATATGGATTTTATTATAGAATTGTAAATCTCTGGTTCAGAGGTCTGCAACCTTTATTACATTGCAAACCACATTCAGCTTTAACACATGTCCAATAGCCACATTTAGTAAAGAAATAGGGGGTAAGGACACGTCTGCAATGTGGTCAAAGCGGTGAACACACACTAAACTTGAAATTTAAGACATGAAAAAAAAAAAAATGGCGATACTGCCCAAAACAGACAGCTGCACTGTATACCAGTGGCCAGAGAGTATTTTGGCCAGAGAGAAAATTTGCATTTTTCTAAATTTAAATGTATTTGCTTGTGAAACAGATAGTAATACCACACAAAATATTTACTAGTTAACATCCCCCATATGTCTACTTTATGTTTGCATCATTTTTTTTCACGTACTTTTATTTTTCTAGGACGTTACGAGGCTTAGAACTTTAGCAGCAATTTCTCATATTTTCAATAAAATTTCAAAAGGCCATTTTTTCAGGGACCAGTTCAGTTCTGAAGTGGCTTTGAGGGCCTTATATATTAGAAAGTCCCCATAAATCACCCCATTTTGAAAACTGCACCCCTCAAGGTATTCAAAACCACATTCAGAAAGTATTTTAACCCTTTAGGCGTTTCACAGGAATTAAGGCAAAGTAGAGGTGAAATTTACAAATTTCATTTTTTTTGCCGAAATTCATTTGTAATAAAAAAAAAAATCTGTAACACAGAAGGTTTTACCAGGGAAACGCAACTCAATATTTATTGCCCAGATTCTGCAGATTTTAGAAATATCCAACATGTGGCCCTAGTGCGCTACTGGACTGAAACACAGGCCTCAGAAGCAAAGGAGCACCTAGTGGATTTTGGGGCCTCCTTTTTTTAGGAATATATTTTAGGCACCATGTCAGGTTTGAGGAGGTCTTGTGGTACCTAAACAGTCGAAACCTTCAAAAAGTGACCCCATTTTGGAAACTACACCCCTCAAGGCATTTTTCTAGCGGTATAGTTAGCATTTTGACCCCACAGTTTTTTTGCAGAATTTAGTGGAATTAGTCTGTGAAGATGAAAATCACCTATTTTTCTGTGGAAACATAGAATTTTTTCATTTTTACAAGGAATAAAAGGAGAAAAAGCCGCTCAACATTTGTAAAGCAATTTCTCCCGATTACGGCAATACACAATATGTGGTCGTAAACTGATGTTTGGACCCACAGCAAGGCTCAGGAGGGAGGGAGCGCCTTTTGGATTTTGGAGCGCAGATTTTGCTGGATTGGTTTTCAGTGCCATGTCGGGTTTGCAACGCCCCGGAGGGACCAAA
The DNA here is from genome assembly GCF_050947455.1 of Rhinoderma darwinii. Taxonomy (NCBI): domain Eukaryota; kingdom Metazoa; phylum Chordata; class Amphibia; order Anura; family Rhinodermatidae; genus Rhinoderma; species Rhinoderma darwinii. The sequence goes on along the minus strand of NC_134689.1, from coordinate 254,831,870 downwards.
ACAGTGGAAACCCCCCAAAAGTCACCCTATTTTGGAATCTACACCCCTCAAGGAATTTTTCTAGGGGCATAGTGAGCATTTTGGCCCCTCAGGATCTTTTTTAAAGCCAAGGTGACCAAAAAACAGCGATTTTGGCGCTTTAAATTCTTTATTTATTACAGCGTTCACCGCGCGCAATAAATTACGTTTTAATTTATTCTGCCGGTCGGTACGATTACGCCGATACCATATGTGAAGTTTTTTTTAAGTTTTGCAGCGTTTTCACAATAAAATTCAGTTTCTATAAAATTATTTATTTTCTGAGACGCGCTATTCTGAGCCGTAACTTTTTTATTTTTTCGTCAAAAAAGCTGTGGGAGGTCTTGTTTTTTGCAGGACGGGTTGTAGTTTTTATTGGTACCATTTTGGGGTAAATGTGACTTTTTGATCACTTTTTATTCTATAACTTGGGAGGGGTGGTGACCAAAAAATAGCGATGCTGACAGTTTTCCGTTTATTTTGTTTGCGGCGTTCACTGTGCGGAAAAATTAACATTATAGTTTCATCGTTTGGGTCGTTACGAACACGGTGATACGAAATGTGTACTTTTTTTTTAACGTTTTCATTTTTTCCCTATAATAAATGACTTCTTATAGGAAAACAAAACCTTTTATTTTTACACTTTTATAAAACATTTTTATTAACTTTTATTTACTTTTTACACTTTATATTTTTGACCTGCAGCTCGTTGTCTGGCCCCCAGGTGCCATCACAAGCCCCCACGATTGCATGGGGGCTGCTGATGCGCTACAAACCCGCTACATGCGGAGATCGCAATCGAGCCCCGCATGTAACGGGTTAATTGCCGAAATCAGCGGCGATGAGCCGCTGATCGGCAACACTGGAGAGTGTCAGCTGTCGGGGACAGCTGATCTCCAAGTTCCCGATGCACACTGTCGCCGACAGTGTGCATCGGGAACGACACAGTGACTTCCTGTCACTCTGACAGGAAGCCTATCAGGACCAGCCGAAGGTTGGTCCTGATGGGCTTCCGTCCATGGCAGACCTGGAAGCCATTGTTTGGCTTCCGTTTGCCATACTAACTATCGGCAGACCCCGCGATTTCGGACGGGGGTCTGCTGATATGCTAGAAACCCCTAAAATTCGGCGATTGCACCCGATCGCCGAATTTAAGGGGTTAATTCGCCGAAATCAGCGGCAAAGGACCGCTGGCCGGCAAGAGGGGAGTGTCCGCTGGCAGCGACAGCTGACCTCCCGGTTCCCACTGTCGCCGACAGTGTGCACCGGGAAATACTCAGTAACTGTACGTCCTCGTGCGGGAATTAACCTCCCGCAAAGACGGACAGTTACGTCCTGGTGCGGATAGGGGTTAAGACTAGCGTATGAATAATCTGCCCCTACGTTTTTGATGCGGTTAATAGTCGTATTTACGTCATGGTCACATGTCATGGGAAGAGGGCATCTCATAATATGTTGCGGTGTAAAACTTCCTTAATATGTGACCAGCGTCCATTAACAACTACAATCTTAGGGGGGGGGGGGGGGGGGGAAAGAGTTATGGGCACACCGGCAAGACAAGGTTTTTTTTGCTTGGCAGCATACTGGGACACTTCCTTCTCTCTTCCTGCAATTTTTGTAGGATTAGGGGACAATATAGCATGCTGCCATTCATAATACCAGGGCTCCTACTGCGAGGACCATGTAGCTCCCGAGTCACAGGTTGTGGATCAATGCCCTTGTTACTATTCTTTCACTAACTCCATTATAAACTCACAGGGTACTTACAGGGTTGGTCTTGGAAATATCACACAGCCCATTTTCTTCCTGAAGTTTCGACAGGAGCCAGTAAAAGCGAAAGTCTGTCTGTAAAAAAAAAAAATAAAAAAAAAGGAAGAGGATGGGTTTTTATATTCAGCTAATGACATAACACTATGTAAATTAAAATTTGTCTGAGAATAACTATACACATCATAGACACGGTCAATATTCCATATACATTAGATTTTAGTCACCGGACCTCACCAGCATCAATATTTTTGGAGCTTGCCAGACCGCCATCTGATTGCTGTTGCGAAGGGCAACTTGGACAAGACAGGTTGAAATTTACCAACCGGATTCCATGATCTTCAATGTAGATGTCTGGCAGTCGTGTATGCAATGGTCTAATCTGAACGTGCACTTTAGTGGGGGAATTGAAGCAGATTTAAATTATTTTAGGTCTTCGCTCCATGTCTGATGCTGTACGTTGAGTAGAATGATAACTGTATGGCCTCAGTAACCAATTCTGCAAGAAATTTTGTAGTGTCCTAAAATCGAACGTATCCATTGGAGTCCCAAAATCTAACTTGCATCCATTGGAGTCCCAAATATTGGGAATCCTTTATTAAAAACGACTACATTAGATTCAGTGATCATTACGTGGAAATAAGCAGAACGCTTCCAGGCAAACAAGACACAGTAAAGCCTTATTCTTGTCTACAAGTGACAGATTCTAGAACATATTCTGACAATCATGTCTGTAGACACATCACTTACTTGGCAGTCATATACCGGGTGTCCTCTCCAACACATGACATCTAACACATAATATATTCGAGCCTCCTCATTATATATACAGTCTAGAATAGTGTAATCTGCAAAAGAAAATAAAGTATAACCCATCATTTGACATATCTAAAATATATATGATCTTTCTTTTTTTTTGCAAATCAAATGTAAAGTTTCCCATTATATTTGAGGAACTAACCTTGTGGAAGTTATGTTGTGAACAATGACCTAATATATTGCTGTATTGCGATTCGAATATCGAACAGGGAAGGCTTTGTTCACGTCTGCGTTGTGGTCCATCGGAGCTTTCCGTCAGAACGGGACCCTGAACAGACACAAACCAGAGGTTTCCGTTTCCATCACCATTGAAATGGTGATGAATCCGATGCCCACGGTTTCCGTTTGTCTCTGTTGTGCACCGGACCCGTCGTACAAGAGAGACAAACGGAAACCATGGGCACCGGATTCGTCACCATTCCGTCTGTCAGTTTGTGTCTGTTCAGGGTCCCGTTCTGACGGAAAGCTCAGACGGAACGTCAGAACGGGACCCCCAACGCAGATGTGAACAAAGCTGAAGCGATATATTGTTTAGCAGCTGCCTTTCAATAGATGATAAATGTTACATAGACTCAATAGCTTATGGACAGGATATAAGGCTAACCACAGGAATCGGGCTATGTTCATATAAAGGGAAGGTAATTTGGCTCAATAATATATTTAAATAATTTCTCATATTGACATTTCATAATGTTTTTAGTAAAAGTCCCTCAAAACTACAAGTTCAAAATGGATACAGAAAGTTTAAATTCCATGAACTGCAGAAATAAAAATATCAAAATTGCCTCATACAACAGTGTGTAAGGTGACTTAACCAAGTTGAAGAAAAATTAGGTGTCACAGCCGTGGTCGCGGACCGCCGCCGTTCCTTACGACGGCCGCTGGAATCTGTCGTCTATGTGTCCCACCATTTTTCCAAGGTTTTGGGATGGTGGAGATACATAGACGACATATTCCTCATTTGGACTGACACACAGGATCTCTTCAAGTTTTTTGTGGATCTCAACGGGATGGACCAAGATATTAAGTTTACCATGGTTAGCTCAACCGAATCAATAGTTTCTTGACATTACTGTTCTTATTAGAGATGACCATCTAGTGACAGACCACTTTATAAAGAGTACAGACCGTAATAACCTTTTAAGGTATGAGAGTCAGCATCCTAGAAAGATGGGCAAATCACTTCCGTTTAGTCAGATGCTGAGGATTAGGAGGATAGTGGACGATGAATCAACTATGATTGGTCGATTAGACGAGATGGGAGAGAAATTTCGATCTATGGGTTACCCGGATAGACTTGTCGGGTCCCATATTGCCCGAGTTAGAACTAACGAGAGTCAAGGGGATCACTCTAAAGATAGAAGAGGTTCTAAGAATAAAAAACGTATCCCTTGTGTCACCACTTATGACACAAACAGTCCCAAAATTATGCAGATGGTTAGGAGACATTGGCCTTTATTGGGGAATTTTTATGACATTCCAGAATTTAAATCCCCCCCTTTATTTTCTTATAGGAAATCGATTGAAAGATAGACTAGTAAAAACGGATATAGGTCTGATAGACAGTGGAAGTTTGGCTAGACAAGATTGTATCTCACGATGTGGTTGTTATCCATGCTTAAATTGTGGTCTAATGATTAAGGGAGATTCCGTTGCACACCCAAAGACCGGTAAGACTTATAAAATAAGACATTTTTTAACCTGTAGATCGAGCTTTGTGATATATGTTCTTATATGTCCATGCAAACTGTTATATGTAGGTGAGACTACTACGGAATGTAGGATTAGACTCAACACACACAAATCTACGATCAATACAAATAAGACTGAATTACCTATCCCCAGACATTTCTGTGAAGCCCAACATAGGGTTAACCAGCTTTGCTTTCTTATCATAGATCATGTACCCCCTCTTAGAAGGGGTGGTGATAGGGAGAAAGTATTAAAAAGTAAAGAAGTGGAGTGGATTAGTAGACTTAATACGCTGCAACCTAAGGGACTCAACTTTGAGTATAATTTAAAAGCATTTTCATAGATTTATTTTGGCCTAGGATACTGTGGATTGTGATATTTTCCCATACTGCTACCGGATGATATTGTCCCCTTATGTAGTAAGAGTTCATTTAATTATTTTATTTCTATTTTTATGAGGGGTATAAAATATGTATACATACACACATACTTTATATTTATTTTACGTTTAGATCGCACATATTTTCTCTGGAATTTTGAGTTTTTTGTAAGTTTGGATAATTAATTATTATTTTTTTATTTTTCAGGTCTGATTTATAAATAACTGAATTTCTTCTCTGGATACTTACCCAAGCCGAGGGACACATGGACGTTTAGAGTGCTTTTTTTCTTTGTGGATGTAGATACTGTATAATATTATTGTACTTTATTACTACACATGACCCCCATTGATATACATCGCCTGAATTGCTCCATTTTCTTTGAGATCCTTAGAACCCTTTCGTATCTAGACACTATGATGTGGTTTTATCCACAGTCATATTTGTCATGATTTCGGACCATGCCACCTATATTGGTGATATTGGTCGGGTCAAATAGGACTCTTTGATTTTAATAGACTTACGCTGGGGTCTGGGATCTATACTCTTGATGCCTGTACTTTGTTTTCTCTCCGGCGCTTTTATGTATGCATGGTTACCAAGACGCTAATATGGGGCTGTTTTGACAGCCGTTCACGTGATATTTTTATCACGTGATTTAGTGTTGAGCATGCGCAGTTGGACTGCATGAACGCCGTAGATGTTTGAACTTGGCACACTACACTTCCCATGCTATGTACCTTCGTTTTTGGTGAGTGCCAATGTTTGTATGTTCATTCATAAAATATACACACGTGTGCATTGATTTCTTCCACCTGAGTCTGCGTAGCTGCAGAATGTTTTGACTAATCAGGATATCTTGTGTGATCTGCCACTGTCACTTTATTTGAATAAAACACCTTCTTGGATGCTCACTAAACACAATTTTATAAATGTCATAACATTATGATGATGGACCTAATATGGTCGATTTGATATACACTTATAAACTTTAAATTTTCTACTTGAATGTTTAGATCAGTTTTGTAACTCCTCCCATTGTGGGTTGTATAAAATCACTGAACGGTCTGTTTTATATTGCTTGACAAAGGCTGCATTGAGCAGCTGAAACGTTGTACCTTTTTCACTGATGGGTGAATAAACTTTCTATTTTTTGAACCTTGGAGTGCTGCCTCTTTCTCCTTACATTTGTATACCATTGGGGATTTACAAGTCGGATCCCTGGAGGTTTTTGTTCTACTGTGCTGCCCATACACCTTCTCTTGGACACTGTATGGTGACTTGATGTTCTTCTGCTTTAAACGAGTCTCTCTTCTTGCTAGGTCTTGCTGGGAGACCGATGTGGGAAGCGTTACAGAGTGGTCCCTGGCCTCCCAAAATTACAGTGAGAGCATGTGACAGATGTATATTCTACAGAGCCTATATTACCACTATCAGGCCCAGTAAATTTAAGCGAGGTTTTCTGGATGAATGCCAATTTGTAGGGAGACGTCTGGCACTTTCTTCCATTCACTGTTCTCCTGTCCTGAGAGAGTAATGGGCAGAAATCCATAAATTTCTCTACGATGCAATGAGTCACAGTACCGGATGACCCCAAGGTTTGTCTCTTGTTGATAGATTCTGAATCCTTCCCTTCGCTGTCTGACCGTGTCTTCCTTTGTGAGACGTTATATCATGCTAGGAAAACGGTGGCTACATTTTGGATGGTCCCACTCCCCCTGCTGTTAGTGACTAGATACATTTAAATCACACTTTACCTCCGAAGAAGTGGCTCTTTAAACATAGAAATAAAGAAGCCAAACTTCACGAGATCTGGGATAGATGGATTAATTCCCCCTGTACCATCTCCTCCAGATTCCACTAATTCGATTATTCCCTTTTCCATGGGAACCCTTAGCTCAGTTGTTTCTTAAAATGTCTAAACCATTCTTTATCAGATTGCCTATTGTAGGTTGGGTCTTGCATGACAATTAACGCTCTGAACAAGGTAGATTGCACGTCTTCCGATTTCTTTCATGTCCAGCAGAAGGCATTGCACATAAGTGTTTGCTAGTTTTGTGGTTGCAGTGAGTGGCTTGTCCCTGTTTAACTGCCAAGAATAATATCAAGCTATTTAGATACACGTCTGTTTGTCATATAACTAACATTCATTGTCCCGGTCACTATTAATGGATATAATGCTATCAGGCAGAGTGTATTTTATGTACCAATATCGTATTTCAATTATATTTTCTCCTTTGACAAAATTACAAGACTATGTCATTTTCTTTTTGTTTAAAATTTAATAAACTTTATTGTGGATTTAAAAAATAAATAAAAATACCAAGGCTGTCTGATTAAAGTACAGTTACAGACAGAATATTTTTTTAATAATTAAAAACACGTCCCACCAAACACTAACAACCGGACTTACCTTTACCACTGGCACTGTATTTCCTGTTTCCTCCAGGAAGTAGTGATGGAAACCTGTTCACGCAATATCCACTTTTAGTATAGGCTGCAGTAGAACCCTAATTTAGAGTGGTTAAAAGTAACATGCATTAATAAATATGGTGGTATCAAAAGTATAAAAGATCAGAAGTGTCACCACGTAGAGATGCTTTAAATATTTTTAGGTTTATAAAATCCCTTTTTAGGATATCCCTAGTATATGGCATTCATGTGTGATCAGTCCGACATTTGGGACCCCCAAAAATTCCAAGAAAGAAGGGGCGGCAGCCATCAGTGAATCACCATTTTGCAGTGTTATCAGACATATTGCCTGCCCATGGACAAGTGGTGCACTGCATAAAACAATGGTAGAAGCTGTGGCCGTCTGATTCCCGCGGATGCTTTATTAATTTTTGTATCTTGTTTTGCATTTGATATTACTTCTAATAATTTATATAGATACAGGGTGGGCCATTTATATGGATACACCTAAATAAAATGGGAATGGTTGGTGATATTAACTTCCTGTTTGTGGCAACTGAAACTACGGATACTGGAAGCCTGTGCTAGCATTTCTTCTGCGGTGTTGCTATCAGTGTGTGAAGAGTGGGAGAAGAGGGTTGCATTGACAATCCAACACAATGGGCAGCACTTTGAACACATTTTATAAGTGGTCAGAAACTTGGAAATAACTCATGAAAGAATAAAGTAACGTTAAAACCAAGCACACCATTGTTTTTCTTGTGAAATTCTCGATAAGTTTGATGTGTCACATGACCCTCTTCCCATTGAAAAAACTAAAGTTGGATACAAAATGGCCGACTTCAAAATGGCCGCCATGGTCAACACCCAGCTTGAAAAGTTTCCCCCCTCCCATATACTAATGTGCCACAAACAGGAAGTTAATATCACCAACCATTCCCATTTTATTTAGGTGTATCCATATAAATGGCCCACCCTGTAGTATTAATAAAAAAAACCTGATACATCTTTACTTCTAACAGAGGAAGCACTTGGCTGGAAAAAAAAAATTTTTTTTTGCTTTTTTTCTTTTATGAACATGGCCTTATTATGACACCATACTGACAAGAGAAACATACATCTTCTGTTAAAAAAATAACTTCTAACTCTAAACTAGCAAAGGAACATTTGAAAAGATAACTGATATACACGATGAAAGGCAAGGTGAAAAAAACAAAACAAAAAACAAAAACAACAAACATGATACATCTTACCCGAGAAGCAACAACCAAAGAACGCTTTCCAGTGGGGCAGACTACGAGGAGCCAAAGATCAGCTAGGTCTGGAGGAATTTCGATCAGCCACTCAGAAAGCATGAGCTGGAGAGAGCAACATAAGGAAAAAAAAATAATGAAAATAAAAGATTAAGAAAAATAATAAGACTGAATTTCAACACCTTAATGACCGGGCCATTTTGCACGTTAATGACCAAGGATTATTTTTTGTTTTTTCACGGTCACATTCCAAGAGTCATAACTTTTTTTATTATTCCATCAACATAGCCGTATAAGGGCTTGTTTTTTGCGGGACGAGTTGTATTTTGTAATTGTACCATTTTTAGATGCTTATAACATATTGATTAACTTTTATTAACTTTATTTTAGGAGAGAATTGAAAATAAGCAGCTATTCCAGCATTAATTTTCACGTTATAAATTTACGCCGTTTACTATGCAGCGTAAATAACATGTTAACTTTATTCTATGGGTCGGCACGATTACGGGGATACCAAATATGTAAAGGTTTTATATGTTTTCCTACGTTTGCACAATAAAAACTCTTTTAGAAAAAAATTACTTGTTTTTGCATCGCCGCGTTCCAAGAGCCGTCATTTTTTTATTTTTCCGTCGATGTGGCCGTATGTGGGCTTGATTTTTGCGGGACATTGTGTAGTTTTCATTAGTACTATTTTGGGGTACATAGGACTTATAGATTAACTTTTATTTTATTTTTTATGGGGGGGAATGGGAGAAAAGAGAATTTTGCCGTTTTTTGCGTTTTCTTTGGACGCCGTTCATCCGGCGGTTTAATTAATGTGTTGATTTTATTGGTCAAGTCGTTACGATCGCGGGGATACCATATATGTGTATGTGTGATTTGTTTTGATTCTTTTACTAAATAAAACCACTTTTTGGGCAAAAGTTTATTTGATTTTGACTGTAATTTTTATTTTATTTTTTGCCACAAACTTTATTTAACTGATTGACATTTATTTTTTTAAGTCCCACCAGGGGACTTCACTATGCGATCTGTTGATCGCATATATAATGCTTTGGTATACTTCGTATACCAAAGCATTATTGCCTGTCAGTGTAAAACTGACAGGCAACCTGTTAGGCGATGCCAGTGGCATGACCTAACAGGCAGATGCTGAAGACAGACCTGGGGGTCTTTGTTAGACCCCCGGCTGTCATGGAAACCCGACGGCGACCCGCGATTTGTTTGCGGGGGCGCCGATCGGGTGACAGAGGGAGCTCCCTCCCTCTGTCAAACACATTAGATGCCGCTGTGACTATTGACAGCGGCATTTAATGGGTTAAACTGCCGGAATCGGAGCGCGCTTCGATTCCGGCAGTTGCAGCAGGTGCCAGGCTGTGTATAACAGCCGTGCTCCTGCCGCTGATCGCGTGGGTACAGTGGCAGTACCCGCGCCATCACAGGACGGATATATACGTCCTCCTGCGCAAACTAGCAGTTGCAGAGGACGGATATATCAGTCCTTCGGCGTTAAGGAGTTAAAGCAACAGTCCATTGGGACAGTCACTTTAAATATTGTGTCAGGGCTGAATAACCATATTTAGCTCTGACATGCTCGTACTTTAATAGGATATGTCTTGCAGACTACCGCATCCCTCCAGTGGCAATACAGGGAAAGCAGCGGTCTGAGATGCTACCAAACACCATGACGACACCTGTACTGAGAATGCAGAACAGTCTAGTGAATGGAGATGATGGGAACAGCGGTTGACATCACCAGGGTTTACCTGCCCGCTACATATTGAAAGAGTGGAACAAAGGCCAGTTGAGTATTATTATTATTTTTTGAACCCACCAACATAGACAGTCACTATAATGGATACATTTAAATATATATTTCTCATATATATTACCTGGTTAGCATAATGTCTGGGTAACTTCTTACAGGGCTCCACATCCATGTCCTCTGGGACTTCATCTCCATCTTTTGTTTGTTTGTCATCATCATCCTGCTCTTCATCTATTTCTGTCCAATCCCCAGCTGCGAGCCGACGAGCGTGGTTTACATAGTCCAAACGTTTTCTGTAAATGCCAACTTAAATTAAAGAGGTTTTCAGAGAAACAAATATAGACCTCAAACTCTAACTAGAAGATTTAACTTCCATAAGCAGGTTCTGCAAAACACAGGTACTAATATTTATTTACATGGAACATGTCCACAAATGAAGGATGCATAGAACCCCAAGTAAGATTCCTCATGTGTGGCTGCACTCAATATACAGATCTGCTCTTAGGTACTAAATTACTACCTAGAATGTTAATAATTCAAAACAGCAGTAGTCAAGTACAAATTGCAGGGAAAAAACTGTCATAACACAAACTTAATTGCTCCCCATGGGAAAGGAAGTTGTTATTACAATCGTCCACAATGTTACTGCAATATGTGTGCGACTGCATGAAGCCAAATAGCTCCACAATAAGAAAGTGTACCAGAGAACCCCTTTATATTTTGCAGTGTTTAGATCCAACAATACGCAAGAACAAGCTAAATAAAGTTATATTGATCTAAATGACTAACAAGAAAATATCTACATCTAAAACAGGATAAAGAGTGTTCTGTGGATGCATAGATTAGAGACTGACAAGTGATACAATCATACACCGTCGCGCCACATTATAACGACCAACAGCTACCCAGAGTAACCGCCATGTGCAGCACGGACAGCAGCTGACATCCTGGGAGTGACTCAATAAGATGCTGGTAGGTTGTCTCAGGTATCTGGAGCCATGCTGACTGCTGTACACCCCACATTTGCTGGAGGGTGCGCCGGGGAGGATCCATAGAGTGAACAAGACAATCGTGGTGGTCCCACAGATGCTCAATTGGGTTCAAGTCTAAAAAATTAAGGGGCCAGGGAAATACTTGGAAGTCCTGGTCGTGCTCTTCCCACCACTGGGACAACAGCATGTATGGGTGGACGTGATCTGCAACGATGGATTCATACCAAAATCGGTTCAGAGTGCCTTCCACATGGATGAGGGGGCCCAGAGAAAATTCCCCAGACCATAACGCTGCCGCCACCAGCTTGTGTTCTTCCAGAAATGGTTGCAGGGTGTATGATATCGGATGTTTCTCGTCTGACACACCAACATCCATCCGACGAAGCAGAAAACTTAACTCATCGGAGAAGGTAACCCTTTGCCAATCATCGGTGGTCCATATCCAATACTGGCGTGCAAACTGAAGCCTTTTTTTCCGATGCACAAAGGAGCAGTGACAATCCATCTGCTTCATAGGCCCGTACACAGAACTGTTTTGGACATGCTTCTGATAGCCCCCTGCTTGATTTTCACGGTGAGCTGCTCCACTGTAGCGTGTCGTTCGGCCCTCGCACACCTTCGTAGCTGATATTCACCTCTCACATCAATGGCACGTGGTGCTCCGCAGCTTCCACAACTGTTTTTCCCAATGGTGCCATTTGTCAACTCACGATACGTTTTCACCTCAGCAGCACGAGACCAGTTCAGTTCACAAACTGCGCTATTGGAGAAATTCTGCCACCCTTGGCCTGAAAGCCAGTAAGCATCCCTTTTTTGCAACTCTGATAAATGGCCCCTTTTACCCATGGCAACAACGAGTGATATGTGTTCAACCAGCCTATCGCACACCTTATATACCCACCAAGCCAGCCCACGACACATCACTTCCTTCATGGGCTACATGCTGCCAATGTCGAAAGTAGGAGGTGGCCATAATAATGTGACTTAACTGCGTATATACTATATGTACTCAATATAATATAGTGTATCGGGGGCAGCCAATGGCTTCTATGTGCTCATGCATGCTGTGCACACTGCCCAATCACTACAGGAATTACTGTCGTGGAACATACAAATTATCTTTGTAGAGTTCAACCGGTCATTTGATTTACATAAGGACAAAATTTTTTTTTTTTTTAAAAAGGTAATAAATACCAAAATATGACAACATCCACAATACAGCGCATACGGTTAGACACCCCGATGTAATTATTAATGTTCCATCACTCACAATTTTTGTAGTTCCAGCAGTTTCCTCCTGCGTTCACTCTGCTCCAGAGAGCTGTATTTGCCTTTGTATTGAGCTAATCTTGGGTGAGGCGTTGAAGGACTATTGAGGTGAGAAGAGACAGCAAAGCTTCCTGCAAGGGCTTCTGTGAGGGCATCCATATTCAGGTGCTTATGTAGTCTTTGGAATAGAAAATTAAAAAGTAAAATGGTCTAGACAGAAGATGACTGTAGGTACACAATGAGTTAAAACACACACACACACACATTATATATATATATATATATAGTGTGCATACAAACTTTGGAGACATACCAAAGAACATAGAAAATAAAGAATGCCTGCACCTATAAACATATACAAATGTTTGGTTTTTTTCTACAAAACCCAATTCACATGCTGTGGGAAAAAATCCGTCCAGATTAGAAAGCATGTTGCAGATTTTCAATTATATTCAAATTTGAGAAATCCATGGATTTTTCAGGTCATGCTGCGGAACGGATCCAGAGAGTGAGAAGGGGCCTTTTATTCAATACTTCTCAAGGTGCCTAGATAAAGGTCATAGCTGAAAAATAATGTCACATAATTGGTGACTTGCCCAAAAGCCTCAGTAACCAAACCTGGAAGAGTAAGAGCCTATCCAAAGAAACGATTGAGCTGATTCAATATAAACGTGACTAATATAAACGACACCACACAGCAGAGCCGCGCGCATAGAGCCTGTACGGCAGTGCATGGAGGCAAAGTGAACAGGGGCAGAGCTGCAGTTCTGTAGAACAGTCGCTATACAGTGGTCGGAGCCATCTGCTTCCGACTCCAACTACTGCATACCGTTCAAAACATTTGGCGCCCGGGGGCAGCAGGAATGGCGGATCGGTGTGGGGGGTCCTGGTGTCGAACCCGCACCGATCATATGCTGAGGACCTATACTGGGGATAGTTGTTAAAATGAGCGAAGTGATCTGATTGGTTGCTACAGGCAACAGAGAGCTTTTTGTGTAAACTAGCTTTTATGCAGGAAACCCATTATTTATTTTTCTTTTCCCTCTTATTGGCAATAATGCTAAGGGAGAATTCACACGCTGCAGACATGCTGTGTGAATTTCAGACCATAAACCCACAGCAATTTGCAGTACAATGCGTGTGGAAGGGGTGTTGAAAACCCTCCGTCCACATATAGCGGAACAATCAGGCGGTAAGATCCACGGGAGGTACCCTAACAGTTCAGACCTCAGCCTACCACATCCCACACGTCTAGAATTTTTGGTGGTAAAATATTCACCACAGAATTAGTTTCATGGTTTTTACATTTATATTTTTCGATTCAGACAATCTCCAGCAGAGCAAAGCATAATCTCGCTGTAACCTGTCATTTACCGCGTAATCTCGCAAGATCACGCTTCCTCTGCTGTAACTACTACAGAGTAACGAAGTGCAGGGATTGTGAATAGACATCCCGTGGAATGTCTATTCACGGTCTAAACACTTCAGTATTGTTAATGTGTTAGTATAAGACAGCACATAAGGATCTAGCAGGATCTCTATGCGCTGAGTAAATGAATGGAGAGAAGTGCATGACGCTGATTGGTCACTGATTGGTCAGTGTCATACACTCCTCTGTGCAACGCCCACTTGGTCTAAAGTAAAAATACGCCCAGTTGTCCATTGAGAAACTCATTAGCATAAAGCTAAAATCGCTAATAAAATGGTGAAAATAGATCGTGTTTTTAATAAAAAGCACTTCTGTCACCTACATTATAGCGCCCATCTCCTTATGTAGGAGATAGGCCACTCATAATGTGGTGAGTCTCTTTAAATGAATTGGTTATTAAGACTGGTGTATGAAATGCCAGTGTCAATAAATCTACCCCAATGGGTTCCATCGGGCGCCACGAGTTTCAGTCATGTGAGAAATGCAGCGCTATGGTTTTTCTACTCCTAGGAGGGAGTCATATTAATGTCACATCCCTTTTATCCAACACCTAGAAAATATTGTAAGTGCTGGAAAAGCAGGGGAGGTGCTTCATATACATGGCACTCATGCGGAGCACACATCTTTACAATGCAATAAAAAAAACTGAAGAAATTGGGCTGAAAAAATGTGCTTTTGGATAAGATAGACACTGGCCACAAGGCTCCCCAGAAGACGCAGGTGCCCATATTACAGTGTGTGCCAGCCACAGGGGTCCAAATAAGGGTATGTTTAGACATGGCAGATTTGCTGCGACTGATAATGGGGCGGCTTCTGCAATGCTGATGGATTTCTACAATCCCTATTTAGATGAACGCGACAGCCGCAAACATTTCTTAAACAAACTTGCAGCAGGTGAAACAACCATTACCGTGAATGCCAGTAAGGGTATGTTCACACGGCGGGGGTCCGTAACGGCTGAAATTACGGGGATGTTTCAGCCTGAAAACATCCCCGTAATTTCAGCCGTACCGGCATGTGCAGGCGCTTGAACGCCGCGTCAATTACGGCCGTAATTAGCGCTGCTATTCATTGGAGTCAATGAATAGCGGCTCCAATTACGGCCAAAGAAGTGACAGGTCACTTCTTTGACGCGGGCGTCTATTTGCGCGCCGTCATTTGACAGCGGCGCGTAAATATACGCCTCGTGTGAACAGACAAACGTCTGCCCATTGCTTTCAATGGGCAGATGTTTGTCAGCGCTATTGAGGCGCTATTTTCAGACGTAATTCGGGGCCAAAACGCCCGAATTACGTCCGTAAATAGGCCGTGTGAACATACCCTTATAGGTCCACAATAATGTGCGTTATTCTGGGTGGAAATCCTCTATAAATGCCAAGTACAGACTGAACATGTGTTAGGGTATGTTCACACGAGGGCGTCCGTTACGGCTGAAATTACGGGGATGTTTCAGCCTGAAAACATCCCCGTAATTTCAGCCGTACCGGCATGTGCAGGCACTTGAGAGCCGCGTCAATTACGGGCGTAATTAGCGCTGCTATTCATTGGAGTCAATGAATAACGGCTCCAATTACGGCCAAAGAAGTGACAGGTCACTTCTTTGACGCGGGCGTCTAGTTACGCGCCGTCATTTGACAGCGGCGCGTAAATATACGCCTCGTGTGAACAGACAAACGTCTGCCCATTGCTTTCAATGGGCAGATGTTTGTCAGCGCTATTGAGGCGCTATTTTCGGGCGTAATTCGGGGCAAAAACGCCAGATTTACGTCCGTAAATAGGCCGTGTGAACATACCCTTAGGGTATGTGCACACACACTAATTACGTCCGTAATTGACGGACGTATTTCGGCCTCAAGTACCGGACCGAACACAGTGCAGGGAGCCGGGCTCCTAGCATCATACTTATGTACGATGCTAGGAGTCCCTGCCTCTCTGCAGGACAACTGTCCCGTACTGTAATCATGTTTTCAGTACAGGACAGTAGTTCCACGGAGTAGCAGGGACTCCTAGCATCGTACATAAGTATGATGCTAGGAGCCCGGTTCCCTGCACTGTGGTCGGTCCGGGACTTGCGGCCGAAATACGTCCGTCAATTACGGACGTAATTAGTGTGTGTGCACATACCCTAAGGCCTCATGCACACGACCGTAAAAACACCCGTTATTGCGGGTCGTTATTACGACCCGCAATAACGGGCTCATAGGCTTCTGTTAGCCACGGGTACCTTCCCGTTTGCTCACGGGAAGGTACCCGTGCCGTTAAAAAAGATAGAACATGCCCTATTTCATGCCGTAATAACGGCACGGGCATCCCATAGAAGTCTATGGGGCTCCCGTAATCATGGGTGGCTGCGTGTGTTCACCCGTGATTACGGGAGCGTTGCGAGGTGAGGCGAGGTCAGGGGACTACCCGGTCTGCAGGCCACAGCCCAGTGCCGTAACTACCGCCGGGACTACAATGAAAACTATGGCAGAGCGGGGAGGTATCTCCCCGCTCTGCCATAAACAAAAGACATGTATCCCCTATCCTGTAAAAAATAAAAATAAAAGACGTTCATACTTACCGACAACTTCCTGCTTCCTCCAGTCCGGTCTCCCGCCCGTTACCTTGGTGACGCGTCCCTCTCGAAATCCGGGCCGACGTCCTGGATGACGTTTCAGGCCATGTGACCGCTGCAGCCAATCACAGGTCAATCACAGGCTGCAGCGGTCACATGGACTGCCGCGTCATCCAGGGATGTCGGGCTGGATGTGAAGAGAGGGACGCGTCACCAAGACAACGGCCGGGTAAGTATGAATTTCTTTAACTTTTATTACAGAAAAGGCTGTCCCTTCTCTCTATCCTGCACTGATAGAGAGAAGGGGCTGCCGATTAGTGCAGTGCTATTTTGCTGCCAAAAACGTGCTCGTAAATACGGGTGGAATACGTGTGACACCGGACCCATATTTACGAGCACGGGTTCGTAAATACTGGTGCAAAACGGGTGGAATACGTGTGACACCGGACCCGTATTTACGCCAGTATTTACGGGTGTGAAAAAATACGGTCGTGTGCATGAGGCCTAAGACACAGCAGCCGTAAAGTATGTGGCAGCAGCGCCACGTGCCCCCCTTAAATACCAGCTGCAGTCCTCACTACAAAGTGCCTGAGCCGCGCACTTACCTCTGGAAGCAGCTAGTGACCGGTCCACTCGGGGAGAGCGGCAAGCTGTCTGGCTCCTATCCGCGGAAGGACCTTGATGACGTCAGGGTCACATGGCCGTGATGACTGAATCATGTGATCGCTCATGAGCGATGGTTCAGTCTGGGGGCTGGAGATTCAAATGAGGCGGCAAAATCTATTCAGTATGAGAAGCGTCCTTGCGGATGTGCGAGGTGTATATATGCGAGGTGTATATATGCGAGGTGTATATATGCGAGGTGTATATATGCGAGGTGTATATATGCGAGGTCTATGTGATGTATGGGAGCGGGTGCAGTCAGCGTCTGATGGAGCAGCGATCTTCAACCTGTGGCTCCAGAGACTACAATCCGAGTCAGGATGTGCCATTATAGTGAACGATTTTTATTTTCTTTCAAACACCATTCACATAATGCATCCAAATAGCCATGGTTTGTGAAGGTTTTTGCATATTTATTTTTTTACCTCAGTTTTACCGCTCCCCCCCCCCCCCCCCCCCCTGCAATAACTGCACATTTGAACATGGAGCGTACTGCATTTTCATTGAAATGCCACTGACATAAAAAAAAATGTTATGTATTAGATCTAGCCATACGTCACAATAGACTTTAATATCTGCTCGCAGCGTTTTTGGAAGAAAAAAACAGCGGAATAAACGCCAATGGAAATGCTTCAAAATGCTGTGTGTGTGAATCTGGCTTACAGTGCAGGTATCTTTTGACATTACTAAATAAAGCCCAGAAACATCCGTGAGGTTTCCCAGTTAAAGAGGCTCTATCACCAGATTCTCAAATCCCTATCTCCTATTGCATGTGATCGGCGCTACAATCTAGATAACAGTAACGTGTGTTTTTTTTAAAAAACGTTCATTTTTGGCCAAGTTATGAGCAATTTTATATTTATGCAAATGAGCCTTTCTAATGGACAACTGGGCGTGTTTTTTTTTCCTTATGTCCAACTGGGCGTGTAATTGTGTTTTTAACTGGGCGTGTTTACGTGTATGACAGTGACCAATCCGCATCATGCACTCCTCTCCATTCATTTACACAGCACAGTGTTCTTACTAGAACGATGTGCAGCCACACACACAAGTGTCCTGATAATGAATACACATGAAATCCAGCCTGGACGTCATGTGTATTCAGAATCCTGACACTTCTCAATCTTTTCTGTGAGATTACAGCAAGGGAAACGAAATCTCGTTTACCTCGTAATCTCGTGAGATTACGCGTGGCTTGCTGGAATCTCACAGAAAAGATTCAGAAGTGTCAGGATTCTGAATACACATGACGTCCAGGCTGGAGGTCATGTATATTCATTATCAGGACACTTGATTAACGTTAAAGGGAATGTGACGCTAGAAAAAAATGTATTTTTTTTTTTAGTTAAACAATTAGTGTATAGGTGATTAAACATTGTTCTAATTTTTTTCACGAGTCAGGAAATATTATAAATTAGATTCTAATTTATAACACTTCCCAGTGCTGGTCACTAGATGGAGCAATTCCCAAAATTGCAGCATTGCATGTGGTAAAGCAACCACATTGCTTTATGCTGCAAAATTTGGGAAAACTCACTCGCTCTAGTGAGCTCTCAGCATCCCCCCCCTCCTTTATCCTGGCTAGTGCCGGGATAAACGAGGGGATTGAACGGTCAAACCTCCTACACTGTGTGTCGCCATTTTTTGAGCTAACACACAGTGTAGAAGGTTTACATACAGTAGTAAACACACAGTAAAACACAAACATACATAGAAATCTCTTACCTGCTCCTGCCGCCGCGGCTCCCTCCGGCCCGTCCGCTCCGTCTGCTGCCGCTGCTCCATGTGCACAAGTCCGGAAGCCGCGACCGGAAGTAGTAATCTTACTGTCCGGCCGCCACTTCCGGTCTACAGGAAAATGGCGCCGGACGGCGCACAGTTCAACTTGGACTGTGTGGGAGCGGCGCATGCGCCGTTCCCACACAGACGGCGTACAGCATAGTGAATGAAACGGGCCCCGTTCGCATTCACTATGGGACTGTAGCTGCCGTATTCCATGTCTGTATGTGTCGTTAATCGACACATACAGAAATGGAAAAAAAAATGGCAGCCCCCATAGACAAGAAAAAGTTCAAAAATAAAAAAAAGTAAAACACAAACACACAAATAAATATAAAAGTTTTTAATAAAACACTAAAATCAAACTGATGTAAAAAAAATTTTTTTTCGTGACACTGTTCCTTTAATGTCTGTGTGTGTGGCTGCACATCATTCTAGTAAGAACGATGCTGCTGTGTAAATGAATGGAGAGGAGTGCATGATGCTGATTGGTCACTGATTCGTCAGCATCATACACTTCTCTCCGCAACGCCCAGCTAGTAAAACAAGTAAACACGCCCAGTTACAAACACAATACACGCCCAGTTGGACATACGAAAAAAAAACACGCCCAGTTGTCCATTTCAAAGCTCATTTGCATATATATAAAATAGCTCATAACTTGGCCAAAAATTAACGTTTTTTAAAAAACAAAACGTTGCTGTTCCCTACATTGCAGCGCCGATCATATGCAATAGGAGATAGGGATTTGAGAATCTGGTGACAGAGCCTCTTTAAAGGGAATGTGTCACAAACGAGAATTTTTTTTTACTTATTTTAATTATATATTTTTTTTGTGTATTTTTTTTTCCTTCCACAAGGTGGGAAGTATTAAAAATAAAATAATAATGACCTATTTTCCTATGCTGGCCACCAGAGGGAGCACTTCCAAGAATTACAGCAAGGTGAATCCGGCAAAGCAGCCTGACATACAGCTGCTGTAAATGTGGAATTTTTTGGCTACAAGCCGGGAAAAGGTGTCTTCAAATTGCAAAGGGTATGTGCACACACACTAATTACGTCCGTAATATACGGACGTATTTCGGCCCCAAGTTCCGGACCGAACACAGTGCAGGGAGCCGGGCTCCTATCATCATAGTTATGTACGATGCTAGGAGTCCCTGCCTCGCTGCCGGACAACTGTCCCGTACTGTAATCATGTTTTCAGTACGTGACAGTTGTCCTGCAGCGAGGCAGGGACTCCTAGCATCGTACATAAGTATGATGCTTGGAGCCCGGCTCCCTGCACTGTGTTCGGTCCGGTACTTGCTGCCGAAATACGTCCGTATATTACGGACTTAATTAGTGTGTGTGCACATACCCTAAGCGTTGTCCAACTCCAGTTTAGAAGAGATTGTAGTAATGGTAGCTGGCAGAAGCTACAGGACACACCAAAAGGCACATAACGGAATTGCTGCAAAAAAAGGGAGACTCTGTGGTGAATGAATTTTCAGTTGATCGATTCACATGGCGTGTATTTGACGCGTTTTTTGTTACATTTTACATGCTAAAAACGCGTCAAAAACGCTTGATTACGCTTTTCATTTACTTAAATGGGAAAGCGCAGCGTTAGAGCATACAGCGCGCTTTTTTACACAAGCGTGTTTTTTTTAAAAAACGCGTTGTGTAAATAAAGTGCCACTTCACAAGAAACGGTAGTTTATTTGACACGTTCACACGTAATTTTTTCTTCGTGCCGTGTGAACATGCCCTATGGGAATTATTTTTCATTGGCTCCTAGTTTACATTGCGGCGCAGGGAGAAGACAGAAGTCGCTGTAGGTGAGTATAAGTATTTTATTTTTCATATTACTTTTCGTAGGTTCCAGTGCACCTATTGGACTACATCATAGATTCAGTGGACTACTGTGATGATCCACGGTTTTTGTTTAAATGAAATGGTTAGCGAGGGTTGTATGGGGGAGTTTTTATTTCAATAAAAATATTTTCTTACGTCTGTGTTTTTTTAATACTTTATTAACGCCTGGATAATGTCAGTTGTCTGTTTGACGACGTCCATTTCTAAGGCGGGGCTTAGAGTGGGCCAGTAAAAAGGCTAGCACTAACCCCTATTACTACCCCGGTACCCACGGCTAAGAAGGGCCAAAAACAGTGGCCCTTCCCACCCTGGTTATGCTAACCTGCTGCTGCTGTGTTGTATCTGGCTGGTTATAAAAAAAATGGGTGGGGACCCACAACATTTAAAAAAAAAAAAAACACTTGGGGGTCCCCCCATGTTCATCAATGATCAGTGGCGCCCGTGCGTCGCTGATCTTTCATAGCCGACAATCAGCTGTTTTGAAGGAACAGCGGCGAGCACTGCTACTCCATGCGCCCCTCCAAGCATGCAAGCGCGCCACACACAATCCCCCCCCACACAAACATCCCCCCCTGCAAGCACATACATACACACACCTACATACACGAACACACACACCTTACCTGCAGTGCGGCCGGTGTTTACCAAAATGGCGCCGGTTTTCCCCCTACAAACCAGATTCTATACTGGGTCGCTCTGAACTGCGCATGCGCAGTACAGAGCGAGACAACAGAAGCGCAGGATGTAACGAACGGGTCCCATTCGTTATGTCCTACGCCCTGTAGCCATCCCCATATTCCATTTGTGCATAAATCGTTAAGAGACACATACACAGATGAAAGAAAACATGGCAGCACCAGTGAAGTAAATAAGTGTTGTTAAAAAAAAAAAATTTTTATGTGAATATATCATATTTTAGTAAATAAAAACATAAATTAATAAAAATATTTCATGACACCTTTCCTTTAAGGCAGAAAGATTATAAATCCACCCCTTGGGCAGCTTAGCATTAGGGAGGAGTATGATAGGACAGTCGTACAGTCTATGAGGAGGGAGAGATTCAGAACCAACTTCAGAAAAGACATCCTCATAATCTTGAATATACTCAGGCAATGATGGTGTGATGCAAAGAATATTAGTAGTAGACAAAGACATGCAAGAATCATAACATTTAGAATTCCACTTAATCTGCTTTCACCCAATCAATAACTGGATTATGTGTCTGCAACCATGGGATACCCAGTACTATTTCGGAGGGCAAATTTTCTAAAATAAAGAAAGAAATTTGTTCAGTATGCAAAGTACCCACTTTCAGTGTGACATTACCGGGGACCATCTAGGCTCTGCTGTTTTCTGGAGCTGGGCGTTTGAAACAGTTCTTAAGTGTATGACCAGCGTCCCCACAATAAAAACACAGCCCCTTGCGTTTTCGGAAAATTCTCTGTTCCTGAGAAGACATAGTGGAGCCCAAGTGCATGAATTCTTGTGCATCAGAGGAGGGGCTCTCAGCGCAGTGAAGGGGAGCAGCCATCACAAATTTTTCATTTTTTCGCTCACATAGTTGTCGGTCCAGATGTACCACCAGGGTCATAGTATCCTCTAGAGCAGGGGTCCCAAACTCGAATGGGTAAGTGGGCCACAGATAGAAAAATGGAAAGTTGAAGGGCCGCATTACTTTCAAATTTCATACAATACAAAATTTTTGTTAATCAATTAGTTATTTGAACTATATTACTATAATAATAATACTACATTACTATAATACCACATTACTATAATAATACTACATTACTATAACACTACATTACTAAATAAATACTACATTACTATAATACCACATTACTATATTACTACATTACTATAACACTAAATTACTATAATAATACTACATTACTATAATAATACTACATTACTATAACAATACTACATTACTATAACAATACTACATTACTGTAACACTACATTACTATAACAATACTACATTACTATATAAATACTACATTACTATAATACCACATTACTATAACAATACTACATTACTATATAAATACTACATTACTATAATACCACATTACTATAATAATACTACATTACTATAACACTACATTACTATATAAATACTACATTACTATAACAATACTACATTACTATATAAATACTACATTACTATAATACCACATTACTATATTACTACATTACTATAACACTAAATTACTATAATAATACTACATTACTATAACACTAAATTACTATAATAATACTACATTACTATAACACTAAATTACTATAATAATACTACATTACTATAACAATACTACATTACTATATAAATACTACATTACTATAACACTACATTACTATAATAATACTACATTACTATAATAATACTACATTACTATAACAATACTACATTACTATATAAATACTACATTACTATAATACCACATTACTATATTACTACATTACTATAATACCACATTACTATAATAATACTACATTACTATAACAATACTACATTACTATAACAATACTACATTACTATAATAATACATAACTATAATAATACTACATTACTATAATAATACTACATTACTATAATACCACATTACTATAATAATACTACATTACTATAACACTACATTACTATATAAATACTACATTACTATAACAATACTACATTACTATAATACCACATTACTATATTACTACATTACTATAACACTAAATTACTATAATAATACTACATTACTATAACAATACTACATTACTATATAAATACTACATTACTATAACACTACATTACTATAATAATACTACATTACTATAATAATACTACATTACTATAATAATACTACATTACTATAACAATACTACATTACTATATAAATACTACATTACTATAATACCACATTACTATAATAATACTACATTACTATAACACTACATTACTATAATAATACTACATTACTATAACAATACTACATTACTATATAAATACTACATTACTATAATACCACATTACTATATTACTACATTACTATAACAATACTACATTACTATAATAATACTACATTACTATAACAATACTACATTACTATATAAATACTACATTACTATAATACCACATTACTATATTACTACATTACTATAATACCACATTACTATAATAATACTACATTACTATAACAATACTACATTACTATATAAATACTACATTACTATAATACCACATTACTATATTACTACATTACTATAATACCACATTACTATAATAATACTACATTTCTATAACACTACATTACTATAATAATACTACATTACTATGACACTACTACATTACTATATAAATACTACATTACTATAATACCACATTACTATAATAATACTACATTTCTATAACACTACATTACTATAATAATACTACATTACTATATAAATACTACATTACTATAACACTACATTACTATAACAATACTACATTACTATAATACCACATTACTACAATAATACTACGTTACTATAACACTACATTACTATAATAAGGCTGGGTTCACACGTGGCGGAATTTCACTTAAATTCCGCTGCGGACACTCCGCAGCGTTAATCCGCAGCGGAGCCGTTTCTGCATTGACTTCCACTTCTATTTAGAAGTGTTCGTTTAGACGATGCGTAACATTCCGCTGCGGAGCATAGGCTGCGGAGGGGAATTTGGTGTCCGCAGCATGCTCTGTCTGTTGCGGAGCAGTGGCGGACTCATGGCGGAATTTCTCCATTGACTTCAATGGAGATTCTAAGTTCCGCAATGAAGTCCGCAGCTGTCATGCACATGTTATGTGTGCTGCGGATGCGTCTTGCTTTTTTGCCATGACATTTCTTCATTCTGGCTGGACCTATGTATTTCTAGGTCTACAGCCAGACTGAGGAAGTCAATGGGGCTCCCGTAATGACGGGAACGTTGCTAGGAGACGTCTGTAAATAGTCACTGTCCAGGGTGCTGAAAGAGTTAAGCGATCGGCAGTAACTGTTTCTGCACCCGGGACAGTGACTACCGATCCCAATATACAGCAACCTGTAAAAAAATATAAGTTCATACTTACCGAGAACTCCCTGCTTCTGTCTCCAGTCCGGCCTCCCAGGATGACGTTTCAGTCTAAGTGACGGCTGCAGCCAATCACAGGCCAAGCACAGGCTGCAGCGGTCACATGGACTGGCGCGTCATCCAGGGAGGTCGGGCTGGATGCCGAAAGAGGGACGCGTCACCAAGACAACAGCCGGTAAGTATGAAATTCGTTTACTTTCACTAGGGAAAGTGCTGTCCCTTCTCTCTATCCTGCACTGATAGGGAGAAGGGAAGCACTTTTCCCGCAGTCCGCAGCAGCTAGTCCGCATCAATTTTCTGCACATTTTGTGCAGATCCGCAGCCGTAATCCGCAACCCGGATTAGGTGCGGCATTGATGCGGACAGTTCCGGAGGAAATCCGCCACGTGTGGTCATGCCCTAATACTACATTACTATAACAATACGACATTACTATATAAATACTACATTACTATAATACCACATTACTATAATAATACTACATTACTATAACACTACATTACTATAATAATACTACATTACTATAACAATACTACATTACTATATAAATACTACATTACTATAACACTACATTACTATAACAATACTACATTACTATATAAATACTACATTACTATAATACTACATTACTATAATAATACTACATTACTATAACACTACATTACTATAATAATACTACATTACTATAACAATACTACATTACTATATAAATACTACATTACTATAATACCACATTACTATAATAATACTACATTACTATAACACTACATTACTATAATAATACTACATTACTATAACAATACTACATTACTATATAAATACTACATTACTATAATACCACATTACTATAATAATACTACATTACTATAACACTACATTACTATAATAATACTACATTACTATAACAATACTACATTACTATATAAATACTACATTACTATAACACTACATTACTATAACAATACTACATTACTATATAAATACTACATTACTATAACAATACTACATTACTATAACAATACTACATTACTATAACAATACTACATTACTATATAAATACTACATTACTATAATAATACTACATTACTATAACAATACTACATTACTATATAAATACTACATTACTATAATACCACATTACTATAATAATACTACATTACTATAACACTACATTACTATAATAATACTACATTACTATAACAATACTACATTACTATATAAATACATTACTATAATACCACATTACTATATTACTACATTACTATAATACCACATTACTATAATAATACTACATTACTATAACAATACTACATTACTATATAAATACTACATTACTATAATACCACATTACTATAATAATACTACATTACTATAACACTACATTACTATAATAATACTACATTACTATAACAATACTACATTACTATATAAATACTACATTACTATAACACTACATTACTATAACAATACTACATTACTATATAAATACTACATTACTATAATACCACATTACTATAATAATACTACATTACTATAACACTACATTACTATAATAATACTACATTACTATAACAATACTACATTACTATATAAATACTACATTACTATAACACTACATTACTATAACAATACTACATTACTATATAAATACTACATTACTATAATACCACATTACTATAATAATACTACATTACTATAACACTACATTACTATAATAATACTACATTACTATGACACTACTACATTACTATATAAATACTACATTACTATAATACCACATTACTATATTACTACATTACTATAATACCACATTACTATAATAATACTACATTACTATATAAATACTACATTACTATAACACTACATTACTATAACAATACTACATTACTATATAAATACTACATTACTATAATACCACATTACTATAATAATACTACGTTACTATAACACTACATTACTATAATAATACTACATTACTATATAAATACTACATTACTATAACACTACATTACTATAAGGGCGGGTTCACACATGGCGGAATTCCACTTAAATTCCGCTGCGGACACTCCGCAGCGTTAATCCGCAGCGGAGCCGTTTCTCCATTGACTTTCACTTTAATTTAGCAGTGTTCGTTTACACGATGCGTACAATTCCGCTGCGGAGCATAGGCTGCGGAGCGGAATTTGGTGTCCGCAGCATGCTCTGTCTGTTGCGGAGCAGTGGCGGACTCATGGCGGAATTTCTCCATTGACTTCAATGGAGATTCTAAGTTCCGCAATGAAGTCCGCAGCTGTCATGCACATGTCATGTGTGCTGCGGATGCGTCTTGCTTTTTTAACTTGACATTTCTTCATTCTGGCTGGACCTAGGTATTTCTAGGTCTACAGCCAGACTGAGGAAGTCAATGGGGCTCCCGTAATGACGGGAGCGTTGCTAGGAGACGTCTGTAAATAGTCACTGTCCAGGGTGCTGAAAGAGTTAAGCGATCGGCAGTAACTGTTTCTGCACCCGGGACAGTGACTACCGATCCCAATATACATGTATCTGTAAAAAAACATATAAGTTCATACTTACCGAGAACTCCCTTCGTCTGTCTCCAGTCCGGCCTCCCAGGATGACGTTTCAGTGTAAGTGACGGCTGCAGCCAATCACAGGCCAAGCACAGGCTGCAGCGGTCACATGGACTGGCGCGTCATCCAGGGAGGTCGGGCTGGATGCCGAAAGAGGGACGCGTCACCAAGACAACGGCCGGTAAGTATGAAAATCGTTTACTTTCACTAGGGAAAGTGCTGTCCCTTCTCTCTATCCTGCACTGATAGGGAGAAGGGAAGCACTTTTCCCGCAGTCTGCAGCAGCTAGTCCGCATCAATGTACTGCACATTTTGTGCAGATCCGCTGCAGAATCTGCAACGCAGATTCTGTGCGGCATCGATGCGGACAGTTGCGGAGGAATTCCGCCATGTGTGGTCATGCCCTAACAATACTACATTACTATATAAATACTACATTACTATAATACCACATTACTATAATAATACTACGTTACTATAACACTACATTACTATAACAATACTACATTACTATATAAATACTACATTACTATAATACCACATTACTATATTACTACATTACTATAATACCACATTACTATAATAATACTACATTACTATAACAATACTACATTACTATATAAATACTACATTACTATAATACCACATTACTATAATAATACTACATTACTATAACACTACATTACTATAATAATACTACATTACTATAACACTACATTACTATAACAATACTACATTACTATAACAATACGACATTACTATATAAATACTACATTACTATAATACCACATTACTGTAATAATACTACATTACTATAACACTACATTACTATAATAATACTACATTACTATAACAATACTACATTACTATATAAATACTACATTACTATAATACCACATTACTATAATAATACTACGTTACTATAACACTACATTACTATAATAATACTACATTACTATATAAATACTACATTACTATAACACTACATTACTATAACAATACTACATTACTATATAAATACTACATTACTATAATACCACATTACTATAATAATACTACATTACTATAACACTACATTACTATAATAATACTACATTACTATATAAATACTACATTACTATAACACTACATTACTATAACAATACTACATTACTATATAAATACTACATTACTATAATACCACATTACTATAATAATAATACTACGTTACTATAACACTACATTACTATAATAATACTACATTACTATAACAATACGACATTACTATATAAATACTACATTACTATAATACCACATTACTGTAATAATACTACATTACTATAACACTACATTACTATAATAATACTACATTACTATAACAATACTACATTACTATATAAATACTACATTACTATAATACCACATTACTATAATAATACTACATTACTATAACACTACATTACTATAATAATACTACATTACTATAACAATACTACATTACTATAATACCACATTACTATAATAATACTACATTACTATAACACTACATTACTATAATAATACTACATTACTATAACAATACTACATTACTATATAAATACTACATTACTATAACACTACATTACTATAACAATACTACATTACTATATAAATACTACATTACTATAATACCACATTACTATAATAATACTACATTACTATAACACTACATTACTATAATACCACATTACTATATTACTACATTACTATAATACCACATTACTATAATAATACTACATTACTATAACACTACATTACTATAATAATACTACATTACTATGTCACTACTACATTACTATATAAATACTACATTACTATAATACCACATTACTATAATAATGCTACATTACTATAACACTACATTACTATAATAATACTACATTACTATGACACTACTACATTACTATATAAATACTACATTACTATAATACCACATTACTATATTACTACATTACTATAATACCACATTACTATAATAATACTACATTACTATAATACCACATTACTATAAGGCTTCATGCACACTTCCATCACCGTTTTAGCGGCCGTTTTTGATGGATCCGTGTGTCCGTTTTTGTTTCCGTGTGCACTCCGTTTCCGTTCCGTGTTTCCGTTTAAAAAACGGATGTGAACTTCACTTGAACTTGTCACATGTCCCAGGAAACACCCATAGAAAGGTTACAAGAAGTTTTTGGTGCTGTTTTCTTAGCTTTCAGAGCATAGAGAACAGTTTGAGATTACTCTGCTTGGCTTACTTTGGATTTACGGGTCGTAATTACGACCCGAAATAGCCCAAGCCGTTAAAAAGCTAGAACATGTTCTATATTTTTATTTTACGGGCCGTACTCCTATACTTTATAATGGGGGCACGGCTCGGAAAAACTTGCCCGGCCGTGCTCATCTCCTGAAATACTCTGTGCTGCCTTAAACTCTGTGGACAGGTCAGGATCCTGTTTCTTTTAAATGCTGCTGGGGAACCCGCTCGATCCATGATATAAGGCTGCGCTACAGTGCAGCATTTAAAAGAAACAGGATCCTGACCTGTCCACAGAGTTTAAGGCAGCACAGAGTATTTCAGGAGAGGAGCGTGTGATTGGCTGCAGAGGCCGCGGCAGCCTTTGATTGGCTGCAGAGGCGGTCACGTGACGAGCGTGACCGGCACTACAGCCTGTGATTGGCTGCAGCGAGCGGTGACATGGATGAAACGTCATCGCTGGAGGCCGGACAGGAGGAATGTAAGTATGAACGTATTTATATATTTTTTTTATTACATTAAAATTTTATTTTCCGCGCGCCGAGCATGGTACTGTCAAGGTTGCTGAAAGAGTTAGTGCAGCCCATTAACTCTATCAGCACCCTGGACAGTACCATGTCCGGCGCACGGAAATTACAGGTTCGGTCAGAATCAAACTTTTTTTCTTGAAATTCGGCGAACTAGCCGAACCGAACTTTTCATAAGTTCGCTCATCTCTACTAGAAATAATACAGAATACAACTGTGCAAGGTCTACGCTACCCTCTGACACACTTGAAATTGCGCAAAGTCTATACCGGTCAAACTTCCAAATGATGACCTTTCCTTAACCGGTTAAGGACTAGGCTGTTTTACAGCTAAATGACCAGAGCAAATTTCACAATTTTGCTATGCGCTTCTTTACATGACTATAACTCAGCAGGTGAATAAAGTTCATCTTTGAATTTTACACTCTTTTTAAAGGACAGATAGGGCTTTGTTTTAGTGGCATTTGTCAGTATATATCATTTTTTTTTTTTTCACTAAAGTGGGCAAAATTGGAAAAAAATGCAAGAATTTAACAATTGCGTCGGTTTATGCTAGCATTTTTCACACACGGTATGAACCACGGCCAAAATTAATCTCCTTTCACATTCTTCCACTTCTCCCGTGCATGGGGATACCAAATATGTGAGCCTTATTCACTGTGCGGGCATGTGCCAGGGCTTGGCATAAAAGGAGGCTTTTTGGCCTTTTCGGTCCAGGAATTTTGCATTTGATTTTATAGCCGCATACTGTTTTCTGGGGGGTGTAATGCTGCTGAAACATTAGAATCACCCCATAAATGACTTCATTCGCACAAGTAGACCCCACAAGGTTTCCTTCAAGGGGTTTATCATATTTTTAGCAAGTCCAGTTTTCTTCTGAAAGTTTCTTGAATAAGATGGAACAAAATAAAATCAGCACTTTTTTAGCAAATGCGTCAGTTTAGGCTAGTATTTTTCACACACGGTATAGACCACGGCCAAAATTCATCTCCTTTCACGTTCTTCCACTTCTCCCGTGCATGGGGATACCAAATATGTGTGCCTTATTCGCTGTGCGGGCATGTGCCAGGGCTTGGCATAAAAGGAGGCTTTTTGGCATTTTCGGTCCAGGAATTTTGCATTTGATTTTAGAGCCGCATACTGTTTTCTGGGGGGCCTAATGCTGCTGAAACATTAGAAACACCCCATAAATGACTTCATTCACACAAGTAGACCCCACAAGGTTTCCTTCAAGGGGTTTATCATATTTTTAGCAAGTCCAGTTATCTTCTGAAAGTTTCTTGAATAAGATGGAACAAAATAAAATCAGCACTTTTTTAGCAAATGCGTCAGTTTAGGCTAGTATTTTTCACACACGGTATAGACCACGGCCAAAATTCATCTCCTTTCACGTTCTTCCACTTCTCCCGTGCATGGGGATACCAAATATGTGTGCCTTATTCACTGTGCGGGCATGTGCCAGGGCTTGGCATAAAAGGAGGCTTTTTGGCCTTTTCGGTCCAGGAATTTTGCATTTGATTTTAGAGCCGCATACTGTTTTCTGGGGGGCCTAATGCTGCTGAAACATTAGAATCACCCCATAAATGACTTCATTCACACAAGTAGACCCCACAAGGTTTCCTTCAAGGGGTTTATCATATTTTTAGCAAGTCCAGTTTTCTTCTGAAAGTTTCTTGAATAAGATGGAACAAAATAAAATCAGCACTTTTTTAGCAAATGCGTCAGTTTATGCCAGTATTTTTCACACACGGTGTAGACCACGGCCAAAATTCATCTCCTTTCACGTTCTTCCACTTCTCCCGTGCATGGGGATACCAAATATGTGTGCCTTATTCGCTGTGCGGGCATGTGCCAGGGCTTGGCATAAAAGGAGGCTTTTTGGTCCAGGAATTTTGCATTTGATTTTATAGCAGCATACTGTTTTCTGGGGGGCCTAATGCTGCTGAAACATTAGAATCACCCCATAAATGACTTAATTCACACAAGTAGACCCCACAAGGTTTCCTTCAAGGGGTTTATCATATTTTTAGACAGTCCAGTTTTCTTCTGAAAGTTTCTTGAATAAGATGGAACAAAATAAAATTACCTTTTTTTTTTAACAATTGCGCCAGTTTATGCTAGCTTTTTCACACACAAAATGGACCACGGACAAAATTCATCGCATTTCACATTCTTCCACTTCTCCCGTGCATGGGGATACCAAATATGTGTGCTTTATTCACGGGCATGTGCCAGGGCTTGGCATAAAAGGAGGCTTTTTGGCCTTTTCGGTCCAGGAATTCTGCACTTGATTTTATAGCAGCATACTGTTTTCTGGGGGGCCTAATGCTGCTGAAACATTAGAAACACCCCATAAATGACTTCATTCACACAAGTAGACCCCACAAGGTTTCCTTCAAGGGGTTTATCATATTTTTAGACAGTCCCGTTTTCTTCTGAAAGTTTCTTGAATAAGATGGATCAAAATAAAATTAGCAATTTTTTAGCAAATGCGTCAGTTTATACCAGCATTTTTCACACACGGTATAGACCACGGTCAAAATTAATCTCCGTTCACATTCTGCCACTTCTCCCGTGCATGGGGATACCAAATATGTGGGCCTTATTTATCACATAGAGATGTAGGAGGGCGGACGATAGAAGAAGATTATTTCACAAATCGCTTTTTTTCAAAGCTGGTTTTACAAAACTCAACAGAGTTTCTATAACACTTCCAAAATATCTGCTCTCGAAGCAGAGATCCCAAAATATTCATCTAGGGGTATAATGGGAATTTATTTTTTGGGGTTTTCTAAAATAAGAAATTTCAGGTTAATGCAAATGGAGCTCTCCAGCAGATGAACTTTAGAAAACATCAAACATGACATCCACCCCCCACCCATTCCCTCCCTCACCCTTGGAGTAAAATCAGGGGAAAAATAAAAACGTAATGTAGGGCAAATATATTTTCAACAAATTAACTAAAATCTAATAATTCAGAACAGTGTGGTATTTTTTAAAACATGGCTCAATGCACAGGCCTGGTTGCGAGGGACATGAGGGACAGAAATATCGGGAATCTTTGCGGTGCCCGTCTTTTCTGCAGACGCGGCACTTTTTCTGGGGGTTGCTTCTGGTTGCTGTTGGGGGAATCCGACTGACGAAGTGTCTTTCAGTCAGTCGCGTGACATCCTCAGACTGGGGGCATTCTCGGGTGTCCTGAACATCAAAAATGAGGCCTTCAATAATTTTCTCCTGGAAATCCAGGTATGTGTCTCTGCCTCTGTTTTTTTTATAGAGCACAAATGAGTTGTGGATGGCCACCTGTAACAAATAAATGGCCACCTTTTTGTACCAGGTTTTAGTTTTGCGTTTTACTAAATAGGGCTGTAAAACCTGGTCGCTTAAATCCACCCCCCCCATGTACTTGTTATATTCGGACACGCTCACTGGTTTGTGCTTGTCCGATGTTGCCCCTCTTTCCCTCACTGCCACTGTTCCTGCGGTATGAATCGTGCTTAGCACATACACATCTTTGCGATCCCTGAACTTGACCGCCAGCAATTCCTCAGATGCATAAGCACAGGAGTCCCCCTTTACCATGCGCTTCCCCACTAATTGCTGTGGAAAACCAATTCTGTTTTTGCGCATGGTACCACATGCCCCAGTCCTTGCAGCATGCAAATGCCTAAACAGGGGCACACTGGAATAAAAATTATCACAGTACAGGTGGTACCCCTTGTGAAGCAGAGGCTGCATTATCTCCCACACGATCTTACTGCTGGTGGAAAGATCAGGGGGGCATCCAGGAACATTTATTGTGCGGTCCCGCCCTTCATAAATCCTGAAGGCGGTGGTATATCCTGACCCGCTTTCACACAATTTGTAGAGCTTAACGCCATATCTTGCCCTTTTTGAAGGTAGATATTGGCGAAAGCTAAGTCTGCCATGGAAGTTGAGGAGGGATTCGTCCACACTTACATTCTGCTCAGGGGTGTAGAGTTGCAGAAATAAATTATTCAGGGAATTTATTAGCGGTCTTATTTTGAACAACCGATCCCGGTTTGCATCGGTACTTGGGGGGGCCTGTGCGTTGTCATTGAAGTGGAGGAACCTCATTATTGTCTCATAACGAGACCTGGGCATTACTGCAGAATATACTGGGGTGGCTTGGGCGGGTCTTGTTGACCAGTAAGACCTAATGGAGGGCTTTTTGACAATACCCATATTTAGGGTGAGCCCCAAAAAATTTTTTAATTCCTGCAAATTGGTGGGCGTCCAATCTCTGGCATGGGTGGATGAAGGTTTCTGCCTTATATATTGCGTGGCATATAAATTTGTTTCGTGGACAATCTGATTTAGGATGTCGTCCGTTATAAATAAATGGAAGTAATCCATTTGGACAAAATTTGTATTGTCCACGGTTATGCCAGGAGTGGCCGTAAATCCGTGGATTCTAGGCCCAAAAGATGGGGCAGGTGCCCATACAAGAGCCTGGACTGGAGGGACCAGGCTGTCCCGTGCTACAGCGCTACTTGGCCCTGCACTTTCATGTTCTGCAGTTTCGACTGCATCAGGGACAACGTCCCCTGAAGATGAACCTGAAGTGACGCTGTCATCGTCACTACCTAAAACAGGTTCCATCTCGGACGCCATCTCTGATGCGGTCTCCGACTCAGACCACAGCATGGCGTATGCCTCCTCGGCGCTAAACAACTTCCTCGCCATAACGTAACTAACACTAACACTAACTAAACAAATTTTTTTTTTTTTTTTTTTTTTTTATAAAACACACAAACTAACTGCTATATATATCTACACTACCGCTAACAAAAAAATAAACCGCTATTGCTATATATATTATATATATGTGGATATATATATAATTATATACTCCCTACCTGCCTATTCTAATAGAATAAAAGAAAGAAAGGTAGATAGATAGAAAAAAAGATAGATGGATAGATAGATTGTATAGATAGATAGAAATCTATCTATACAGAGAATGTTTTAGTGTAACTGTATTTTTTTTCACTGTATTCTTCTGGCAGCAATTCTCCCGAGTCTCTTCTTCTCCTCAAACTGAAACAATGTTTGAGGAGAAGAAAAGAGGCAGGAGATTTACTGCCAGAAAAGTCAAAATAAAACAAATGTGGTCGCTGTGATAGGTTTTCACAGCGACCACATGATCAGGGACCATCAGATTGGTCCCTGATACTCTGCCCAGTGCCCAGAGCTGTTGGTAACAGCGAGGGCACAGGGCTGTGTGCACGCGATCGCGTGCACACTGTTTTCTATGCAGAAATGCATGTGATCGCTGTGATTGGTTGTCACAGCGATCACATGTTCAGGGGCCAAAAGATTGACCCCTGACATTCTGCCCAGTGCCCATGGCTGTTAGCAACAGCCAGGGCATAGAGCTGTGTGCACGCGATCGCGCGTGCACAGTCTCTGAAGTGCGGCCGTATATATACTATACGCCGGACTTTAGAGACCCTGGCCGCTGGCCGTATATTTACGGCCAGCGGTCGGGAACCTGTTAAATATGTTACCGCTATTGGGCTTTACACGGTCTAAATTTCACACATGGGGTAAACTGCCTTTATCAGTATCTGGCCGTATAAACCTGGTTAAAATGATTTTGTTGCCTAAATTTCTATATGCCCTTCAGCACAGTCCGGTTGTCGTACCTAAGTCCTTTTTTAAACAGCTCAACTCCTTGTTATCACCGTTTATATGGGGGAATTCTAGACATAAACTCAGGTTGTCCACGCTCCAAAGGCCTAAGGCACGGGCAGGGACGGCTCTGCCTGATTTCTTTTTATATTATTTAGCAGGCCAACTGAAAACCTTAAGTTCCTGGATGCCTGAAAAGGATCTTCCCAACTCAGAGCACCATTTGGCTCATGTACTTGGGAGTCAATGTTTGCTCGGCTCCCTTGAAGTAAATTCTCTCCCCGCCCATATTAAACCCCTGCCCTTACATAAGCTGGCCCGTGTGGTTTGGAGACAAGCGAAAAAGCAGCTGGGTTACAGTGATATTGTGTCTGAAATGCCTCTATGGAATAATGCTTCTTACTTTCCTTTAATGCCCCCGCGGTTATCTCCAGCTATTGGAACTACAGGGGACCTATATGAGGATAATGTCCTACTTTCATTTACTCAGTTGCAGACTAAGTATGACATACCACGCACCCATTTTCATAGGTATCTACAGACCCGACATATTCTACAAACCCAATTCCATCACTTGAGAAATAACTTAACAATCTCTTCCTTTCCACTGATAGGGATTCTTAACTCCCAAGGTCCACGAGGCCTGATATCCGCTCTATATACCCATTTGTTATCCG
This sequence comes from Rhinoderma darwinii, assembly GCF_050947455.1. NCBI lineage: Eukaryota > Metazoa > Chordata > Amphibia > Anura > Rhinodermatidae > Rhinoderma > Rhinoderma darwinii. The sequence continues at coordinate 254,795,413 of NC_134689.1, read as the reverse complement.
TCACAGTGAATTCCACTCCACTTGCTATGGAGAGTAGATGGAAACGATGGATTCCTACCATCCAGACAGATGAGTGGGATGATATTTTGGAGTCTCATCTTCATGTTTCCCCATCCGCAAACAATAAAATGATCCAGTTATATATAATACACCAGACATACCTGACCCCGGTTAGGATATACAAAATGGGACGTTTGCCTTCTTCAGAATGTCTGAGATGCCATGTTCCGGAGGCAGATTTTTGGCATATGATATGGTCATGCACTGTCATTAGGGACTTCTGGAACTATATACTATCCCTGTTATCATCCTTATTACATGTAGGCATTCCTTTATGTCTTAAGATATGTTTGTTTGGTATACTGACTGGATGGGGAGACATGGAATCACCACACTAGTATTTTCTTGAGAGAAACTCTATTTCTAGCACGGAAAACCATAGCACAACATTGGATGAATGATCGACCTCCATCCATTGGTTATTGGAAGGGATTGGTAAATTCTGTAATACCTTTTGAGAAAGTTGTATTTCTAAATCGTGGTTGTAGTACAACATTTTCTAAGGTCTGGGATATTTGGAATAACTCCCCTCTGACAGTCAACCCCGCCGCTGGTTCACCAGATACTGTGAGATAGTAATATTGGTGACCCACAAATTTTTATTATGTATCTCCATGGACTGGCTGTACCAGATCTATCAGTTGCTCATGGGTAACATGGGTCCTAGGTTGTTTTGTTTTCCTGTATATCTGTTTTTGGTTTTTGTCTTTTTGTTGAACTGTCATACATACGTCCTAGCAAACCAGTCTAAGCGCAATTATTAATGGGAAATCATCTGTTTGTAATGCTTTATATGTACTCATTACTTGACTTGCTATTTGTACATATCCTTGATCTAATGTGCCATATATTGTAATTAGCAATGTGTGACTGTTTTTATACTTGTTACTGTAACAGTTCTTAATAAAACGAGTTTAAAAAAAAAAAAGTCTATACCGGTCAGAATTTTGGAATTGCAAAGCACATGTTATAAGACAGCAGGTCAATGCGAAAATAACATTACTGTGGGTGTGTAAAGTTTACCTACTGAGAATTACATACAATGGAACAAAAGAAAAGCATGCTCAGAAAACAAGCAGTGCAATGTGTGCATTTACTTACTTATTTTGTGACGCTGGGCACTAGTTCCCTTCTGCCATCTGCGTGTCAAAAGCTCCTTGGCAAGCTCCTCCCACACGGCGTCCTTTTTATAACGGTCGTGGTAGCATTCTGTGCGCGTATCCCACAGTTCTGGGTGATCCTGCACCAATGCTATCATTCTTTCCACATCCATCTTCAGAACTGACTGGCTACTGTAGACTGTGAGTCTGTGAACTTTGTCCCACCCAGCCGTTGCTATGGCAACGGATCAGTCAAAAACGGACAGCACACGGAAGCCTTCAGTGTGCCATCCGTTTTTTCCACTGACCCATTGACTTCTATGGGCCACACGGTCACTGAATCACTGAGCAAAGTAGGACATGCTCTACTTTGCTCGGAACGGAACAACGGATCCGTTTAAATAACGGAAGTGTGCATGGGGCCATTGCAATGAATGGGTTCAGGGTGCTATCAGTGACAAAAACGGATAGCACCCTGAAGGAAAAAACTGAAGTGTGCATGAGGCCTAATAATAGCGCTAGGTTTAAAATTTGAGATATTTCTCCACGTGCTTATTTCAACAATCCAGCTTTCCAGTTTAAGTGTCGCTAAATGCAGCCCGGCAGCTCAGTTGGCAGCATTTGGCAGACACACATGTCAAGATTTTGCAGCCCCTTTTTAGATAATGCCACAGTGCCCTCTGTAGATAATTCCACAGTGCCCTCTGTAGATGCTGCCACAGTGCCCTCTGTAGATAATGCCACAGTGCCCTCTGTAGATAATTCCACAGTGCCCTCTGTAGATGCTGCCACAGTGCCCTCTGTAGATAATTCCACAGTGCCCTCTGTAGATGCTGCCACAGTGCCCTCTGTAGATAATGCCACAGTGCCCTCTGTAGATAATTCCACAGTGCCCTCTGTAGATGCTGCCACAGTGCCCTCTGTAGATAATTCCACAGTGCCCTCTGTAGATGCTGCCACAGTGCCCTCTGTAGATGCTGCCACAGTGCCCTCTGTAGATAATTCCACAGTGCCCTCTGTAGATAATTCCACAGTGCCCTCTGTAGATGCTGCCACAGTGCCCTCTGTAGATGCTGCCACAGTGCCCTCTGTAGATGCTGCCACAGTGCCCTCTATAGATGCTGCTACAGTGCCATTTGTAGATGCTGCTACAGTGCCCTCTGTAGCAGTAGCGTAGCTATAGGGGTCGCAGCGGTCGCAACTGCGACCGGGCCCCCAGTAGTGCTACAATGATTCCTCTGCATTGCTGGGTCCCTGCTGGGGTACAAAAGCAATGTATTTTAAAGCATTGGTGGCAGCGCGGCAGTGAAATAGTCATTGCACGGAGGGGGAAGACTCTTGCCCTCCCACTGTGCTGTCCAGCCAATCAGCTCGCTTCTAGCTGTTTCCCTCTTCCTCGTGGCCTGTGCAGAGGGAAAGGAATGGCTACAGCAAGAAGATCATGTGCATGTCTGCTCCTCCCAGGAATCCTGACTCCTGCTGCTCCTTGACCCCACACCAGATGTATGTAAGTAACAGCTAGTAATGCAGCTATTAACCCCTTCACTGTGTGTAAGTCTGTCATGCTGAGCAGTCACACTTCAGGGCTGACTGTTTAGTATAACAGACAAAGTATATCTATCTATCTATCTATCTATCTATCTATCTATCTATCTATCTATCTATCTATCTAATATCTATCTATCTATCTATCTATCTATCTATCTATCTATCTATCTATCTATCTATCTATCTATCTATCTATCTATCTATCTATCTATCTAATATCTATCTATCTATCTATCTATCTATCTATCTATCTATCTATCTATCTATCTATCTATCTATCTATCTATCTATCTATCTATCTATCCATCTATCTCATATCTATCTATCTATCTATCTATCTATCTATCTATCTATCTATCTATCTATCTATCTATCTATCTATCTATCTATCTATCATCTATCTATCTATCTATCTATCTATCTATCTATCTATCTATCTATCTATCTATCTATCTATCCATCTATCCATCTATCCATCTATCCATCTATCCATCTATCTATCTATCTATCTATCTATCTATCTATCTATCTATCTATCTATCTATCTATCTATCTATCTATCTATCTATCTATCTATCTATCTATCTATCTCATTATCTATCTATCTATCTATCTATCTATCTATCTATCTATCTATCTATCTATCTATCTATCTATCTATCTATCTATCTATCTATCTATCTATCTATCTATCTATATCTATCTCATTATCTATCTATCTATCTATCTATCTATCTATCTATCTATCTATCTATCTATCTATCTATCTATCTATCTATCTATCTATCTATCTATCTATCTATCTATCTATCCACTGGCGTAGCTATAGGGGTCGCAGCAGTCGCAATTGCGACCGAGCCCCGAAGCCAGGGGGGCCCACAGCCACCCGCACCACGTCAATAAAAAGTTACTATAGTAACTCGGGCCGCAGGCCCCTGTTACTATAGTAACAGACTGTACTTACCTTCCTGGTTCCGGATCGTAGCGGAGGTCCTGATGTCAAGCGCTGTGCGCAGCGCATGACGTCACAGCGCTATGCGCTGCGCACAACATCGAGAGGACAGACCTACCGCCACGGCTGAAGAGGAAGGTAAGATTAGCCCTGACTAGCGGGGTCCGACTCCCGGGAGACGCCAATCAGCTGTTTTGAAGGGGCCGCAGCACTCGTACGAGAGCTTCTCCCCTTCATTCCGGTCACTTCATTCCGGTCACACTGTGAATCCGTGTCGGCAATTCACAGTGTGAGCGAGTAGTGAAATGAAGGGGAAGCAGCTCTCGTACGAATGCTGCTTCCCCTTCAAAACAGCTGATTGGCGGGTCCCGGGAGACGGACCCCGACACATCAGCTATTGATGGCCTACCCTAAGGATAGGCCATCAATGTTTAGGGACTGGACAACCTCTTTAAGCCTACGATGTAGCAGGCTTAGGGGGCCCATGAGACAGGATCACAGATTGTGTGATACTGTCTGCTGGGCCCTGTATCTAAGCCAATCACATGGTAGGCTTAGCTACTTGGCCCATGTGTAATCCTGTCTGCTGGGCTCTGTATATAAGCCTACCACACTGTAGGTTTAGATACAGGGCCCCAGCACACAGTAATCTTATACTGTATAAGATTACCGTCTGCTGGACCCTGTATCTAAGCCTACCTTGTGATAGGCTCAGATACAGTGTCCCACAGACAGTATCATACATGGGCCCTGTATCCAAGCCTAACACATGTGTTACTAATCCGGTTTTTTTTGTGTGTTTTCTTACAGGTTCGGTCGTTGGACGACGTCGTATTCCAGGACTACTTCGATGACGGCTTTTTTTTTTTTATTATCAATAAAATGGTTAATGAGGGTTGTGTGGGTTTTTTTTTTATTTCAATAAAATATTTTTTCTATGTCTTTGTGTTTTTTTAAACTATATTACTACTGCCTTAGTAATGGCCGCCGGCTGATTGACAGCGTCCATTGCTAAGGCGGGGCTTAGTGTTAGCCGGTGCAGAGGCTAACACTAACCCCCTTTATTACCCCGGTACCCACCGCCACCAAGGGTGCTGGGAAGAGCCGGGTGCCATCCAGTACTTGACCATCTGTAGTGATGGTCGGCCACTGGGGTGGCTGCAGGCTGGTATTATCAGGAGGGGAAAGGCCAAAAACAGTGGCCCTTCCCACCCTGGTAATGCTAGGCTGCTGCTGCTTTATTGTATCTGGCTGGTTATGAAAAATGGGGGGGACCCCACGTCATTTAAAAAAATTAAAATAAAAAATAATTGGAAAGAACGATGTGGGGTCCCCCCCAATTTTCATAACCAGCCTGATAAAACACAGCAGCAGCAGGCAGCATTACCAGGGTGGTAGATGCCACTGTTTTTGGCCTTCCCCAGCCTAATACTACCAGCCTGCGGCCGCCCCGGTGCCTGCCCGTCACTACAGATGGTCGGGTACTGGTTCGTACCCGGCTCTTCCCAGTACCCCTGGTGGCGGTGGGTACCGGGGTAATAATGGGGGTTAGTGTTAGCCTTTGCACCTGCTAACATTAAGACCCATCTTAGTAATGGAGGTTGTCAATCAGCCAGCGGCCATTACTAAGGCGGTAATAATAACGTTTAAAAAGATACAAGCACATAGAAAAAATATTTTATTGAAATAAAAAAACACAACCCCCGTTAACCATTTTATTGAGAATAAAAAAACGCCGTCATTGAAGTCCTCGAATCCGACGTAGTCCAACAACCGAACATGTAAAAAAACACAAACACACAAAAATAATCAGTAACACATAAAGAAGCAAAATTATTATTCTTACCTTTCCTGGGTCCAGCGCTGGAGCCACAATGTCAGCGAGCTGGGCCCTATATCTAATCCTATCATGTGTGATACTGTCTGCTGGGCCCTATATCTAATCCTATCATGTGTGATACTGCCTTCTGAGCCACTGTATCTAATCCTATAATGTGTGATACTGTCTGCTGGACCACTGTATCTAATCCTATAATGTGTGATACTGTCTGCTGAGCCACTGTATCTAATCCTATCATGTGTGATACTGTCTGCTCAGCCACTGTATCTAATCCTATCATGTGTGATACTGTCTGCTGAGCCAATGTATCTAATCCTATCCATAGTTTATAGGGTTGTAGTGCTATAGATATGCTGTCTCCTATACACACATACAATTTTTTTTGGGGGGACACATATGTATTGGGGCTATTTCCCCTGACATTTTAAGTCCTTAGTGACGCCCCCGGCTGCTAGTGCTGCATTGTTGGGTCACTTAGGAGACCCAGCGATGCAGCTGAAAGCTGTGGACCGTCGGCCATGAGAAGTTTGCGGGGGTGGGGGGGGGGCCCAATAAGAACTTTTGCATCGGGGCCCATGAGCCTTTAGCTATGCCCCTGCTTTGTAGATGCTGCCACAGTGCTCTCTGTAGATGCTGCCACAGTGCTCTCTGTAGATGCTGCCACAGTTCCCTTTGTAGAAGCTGCCACAGTGCCCTCCGTAGATGCTGCCACAGTGCCCTCCGTAGATGCTGCCACAGTGCCCTCCGTAGATGCTGCCACAGTGCCCTCCGCAGATGCTGCCACAGTACCCTCCGCAGATGCTGCCACAGTGCCTTCTACAGATAATGCCACACACACCTCAAGTAGATAGCTCCATTGGGGCTCCCTCTAGGAGTGGAATCCCCAGCCAGAGCGTTGCCGACGCTTTGGCTGGGGATTCATCTGCTGTTGGAGCCCCTGACGTCACTGTCCATACACTGTGACGTCAGGGGATTCTCCTGGACATGAATGTGATATCAGAGGCAACCCCAGAGCTGGAGTCCCGGGCAGAGCACTAGTAGGCTCTTCCTGGGACTCCAGCTGTGCTCCTGACATCACTGGGACTCCTGCTCTGGGGAAGCCCCTGACATCACTGTCGATGTATGGACAGCGATGTCAGGGAATTCCACAGAGTCCCGGAGCAGAGCCGATACTAGCGCTCTGCTCAGGACTCCAGCTCTGGGGAAGCCCCAGACATCGCTGTCAATATGAGGACAGCGATGTCAGGGGATTCCCCAGAGTCCCGGAGCAGAGCTTATACTAGCGCTCTGCACGGGGCTCTGGGGAAGCCCCAGACATCGCTGTCAATATGAGGACAGCGATGTCAGGGGATTCACCAGAGTCCCGGAGCAGAGCGTGTACTAACGCTCTGCTCGGGACTCCGCTCTTGGGAAGACCCTGACAACACTGTCTATATATGGACAGCAATGTCAGGGAATTCCACAGAGTCCCGAAGCAGAGACTGTACTAGGGCTCTTCTCGAGACTCCACTCTGGGGAAGACCCTGACAACACTGTCAATATATGGACAGCGATGTCAGGGAATTCCACAGAGTCCCGGAGCAGAGCCTGTACTAGCGGCTCTGTGTCCCGCGGGCCGCAGATGACTGCCCCAGGGGCCGCATGCGGCCCGCGTGCTTGAAACCTCTGCTTTAGAGTAAGGCTGGGTTCACACGACCTATTTTCAGACGTAAACGAGGCGTATTATGCCTCGTTTTACGTCTGAAAATACGGCTCCAATACGTCGGCAAACATCTGCCCATTCATTTGAATGGGTTTGCCGATGTACTGTGCCGACGACCTGTCATTTAAGCGTCGTCGTTTGACAGCTGTCAAACGACGACGCATAAAAAGACTGCCTTGTCAAAGAAGTGCAGAACACTTCTTTGGACGTTTTTGGAGCCGTTTTCTCATAGACTCCAATGAAAACAGCTCCAAAAACGGACGTAGAAAACGCCGCGAAAAACGTGAGTTGCTCAAAATACTTCTGAAAATCAGGGGCTGTTTTCCCTTGAAAACAGCTCCGTATTTTCATACGCAATTGCAGTTATCGTGTGCACATACCCTTAGGGGTGGAGGATAATTAATTAAGAGATTCTTTAAGATTTCTGAACGGCCTCGGTGGAATTGGCAGTGGAGCACAGCATCATTCCATTGAAAAGAAATGGACCATCGTCTGAACTCCGAACAATAATCCTCGACTGGTCGTAGTCCCTGCTGAAGAAATAACATCTTGGCCTCCGCTACTGCAGTGACATCTGGTTCTCCATAAATTAAACCCAGAGCTACAAATGCAACCGGGAGCAGCCAGTTTCTTTGGCAATGTCCTTTTGTAGTTTACCCTCTTTGTGGAGGGTATCAATGAGTGTCTTCTGGACAACTGTCAAGTCAGCAGTCTTCCCCATGATTGTGTAGCCTACTGAACCAGACTGTTCGACCATTTAAAGGCTTAGGAAACATTTGCAGGTGTTTTGTGTCGATTAGCTGATTAGAGTGTGATACCTTGAGTCTACAGTCTTGAACTTTTACCCGAAATTCAAATTTTCTGAGAGACTAAATCTTTGGTTTTGATTAACTTAAACAATTAACTTCCGGTGGATAGATCGTCAGTTGTCCAGTAGTGTACAACCCCTTAAAGGAACAGTGTCATCACAAATTTTTTTTTCATATGTTAAAGATGTTAGTGCTTTATTAAAAACGTTTATATTTATTTGTGTGTTTGTGTTTTACTTTTTCTTATTTTTACACTTTTTCTTCCCTATGGGGGCTGCCATTTTTTGTTCAATTTCTGTATGTGTCGATTAACGACACATACAGACATGGAATACGGCAGCCACAGTCCCATAGGGACTGCGAACGGCTCCCGTCCCATCCACTTCTGTCTACGCCGTCTGTGTGGGAACTGCGCATGCGCCGCTCCCACACAGTCCAATTTGAAATTGGCGCCGTCCGGCGCCATTTTCCTGTGGACCGGAAGTCGCGGCCGGACAGTAAGATTACTACTTCCGGTCGCGGCTTCCGGACTTGTGCACTTGGACCAGCGGCAGCAGACGGAGCGGACGGGCCGGAGGGAGCCGCGGCGGCAGGAGCAGGTAAGAGATTTCAATGTATGTTCGTGTTTGTGTACGTTTACTACTGTATGTAAACCTACTACACTGTGTGTTAGCTCAAAAAATGGCGACACACAGTGTAGGAGGTTAGACCGTTCAAACCCCTCGTTTATCCCGGCACTAGCCAGGATAAAGGAGGGGGGATGCTGAGAGCTCACTAGAGCGAGGGCTTTTTACCCAATTTTGCAATGCTGCAATTTTGGGAATAGCTCCATCTAGTGACCAGCAATGGGAAATATTATAAATTAGAATCTAATTTATAATATTTCCTGACTCGTGAAAAAAATTTGAACAATGTTTAATCACCTACACACTAAATGTTTAATTAAAAAAAAAACAACATGTTTTTCTGGCAACACATTCCCTTTAAGGGGGTTTAAGGTTGGATTCACACGAGCATGTTCGGTCCGTAAAGGACGGAACGTATTTCGGCCATAGTTATGTACGACGCTAGGAGTCCCTGCCTCGCTGCGGGACAACTGTCCCGTACTGTAATCATTTTTTCAGTACGGGACAGTAGTTCCACGGAGAGGCAGGGACTCCTAGCGTCGTACATAACTATGATGCTAAGAGCCCGGCTCCCTGCAGTGTGTTCGGTCCGTGACTTTACGGACCGAACATGCTCGTGTGAATCCAGCCTAAGAGGTTCTCTGGTTTCTATGCATAAGACTGTTCACATCTGCATCGTGGCTTCTGTTCATGGCGGATATAGGCAGTGCCCTATGTACCTGTTTGACTTATGATGGGGTCCGTTGGGTTCCAACAAGGTGTCTGCTATTGCATGCAGTGCTTTTTGTCCATGAAATTTGACAAAATCTGCAACAGAGGATCCAAACGAAGCCTCCAATGTAGATGTCAATATAGCCTCAGGCCTTACGTACCATTTTGGAGCCGCAGGCACTCAGTATGCTGCCCCCATACAGTACCGTATTACAGAAATATTCTCTCCTCGTGGAGATTACCTCCAAAATCTGTAGCACCTGATGGAGCTTGCCACGGTTTATTTTAAATCAGAGGCATATGGAAGTACAGTGTGGCCCCATAGATAGCTCTGTACAACTCTGTAAAGCTTGCATGGGATCTGTAATACAACCATGTGCATGATATAATAGCACACATAAGTATTGATTATATAGCAATATCTACCATAGATTAAATTCCAAAACTGGTGTAGTAGGTATACGTTTGAATTATTGATAAATATTTTACTGCTTGTCTAAACGTTTAAAATTTGTTTTATTAATGGTATTCTAAAAGAGGGCACTAATGCCAAAGATTCTGAGTACAAGAATAGGCAGCACAGATCATGGGTCCTAATTGGAGTGTCTGGCATATGATAATTAAAGATAAACTAAGCTTCATAAACCAATGCAACACTGCACAGGAGTAGTGGACTAAACTACTAATCTGTTTGCCAAAGCGATACACAAGTAATGCCTTTGTTGGAATGTCTTAGGATACATTAGTATCAATATGTATCACAACGGCACTCCAGAAGGAACTTAAAACATATATATCGATGGTCTGTTTTGACAAAGATGTGCAATAGTATTTCCCTACGCGTTTCTGCGCCCCTGCAAATCCAGGGGAGCGTCCCCAGGGGTATAAATCGCTAAGAATATCTATATCTGCCGGTCAGCACATGTGGTGCTGTGTATTTTTGTGTTGTCCGGCGTGCACTACACACTGCTATCAGGTTGGTTCCTCCTTGCTTGGAGTTTGTTTGCTTCTCTCCCAGCAGTCTGAGAAGAATAAGGGTATGTTCACACGCACTGTTTTCAGACGTAATTCAGGCGTTTTACGCCTCGAATTACACCTGAATAAACGGCTCCATTACGCCTACAAACATCTGACGATTGCTTTCAATGGGTTTTACAATGTTCTGTTCCCACGAGGTGTTATTTTACGCGTCACTGTCAAAAGAAGGTGCGTAAAAAGACGCCAGCGTCAAAGAAGTGCAGGTCACTTCTTGGGACGTTTTTGGAGCCGTTTTTCATTGACTCCATTGAAAAACAGCTCCAATAACGTCCGTAAAATACGCCGCTAAAAACGCGAGTTGTTAAAAAACGTCTGAAAATCCGGAGCTATTTTCAGGAGAAAACAGCTCCATAATTTCAGACGTATTTTGCTACTGCGTGTGAACATACCCTAAGTGTAATGCCCATGGCCGTGAGCCGCCAGGTTTATTTACCTCCTTACGGCCGCAGCCATGGTTCAGTGAGCGCTGGTCCCCGTCTGCTCCTCAGAAGACTCCAGTGCTCACTTCCGCTTCACTCTGCTGTGTCCTGTAGGGTGCGCGCGCACGCTCGTGCCCGCTCTCAAAGGACCAGCGCACGCACCTGAATTAAAGATTAAATTAGCCCATGAGCACCCTGGACTATAAGATAAGTACGGACTCTGCATTTTGTCTTCTGTTCTTATATCTTGCCTGTTCGTTGTATACCCTGGCTGGTGCTCACATGTAGAAGAATGCCAAACGAGGCGTACCAATAATCAGTGTCTGTACTCTGGGAGCAAATGTAATTTTCCGGTGAAGCTGGGATACTCCAATGACTAGGGTATGTAGGAGAGGCTATTTTAGGCAGAGAATCTACCTCTCAAAAAATGAATACCAGCTTTTCTCCTGGAGCTCAGTTCCCTGTTAAAGCATTTATAGATTCTGGCTCTACAGGAATTTTTTGTCCATCAGACTCTAGTCACCCGTTATGGGATCCCTGTGTTCTAGCTGGACAAGTCTCTTTCCATTGCTTCAGCGAATGGAGATTTATTGCCGTAAATCGCCTAATCTCATCTCCATGTTAGTGGGATCACTCCATCTCGAACAAATTTCCTTCTATGTTTTCAGAAATGCCTTCAGTCCTCTGCTCCTCCACTAGTTACGAAAACATTCTCCAGTTATAGATTGGACTTCTGGTCAGATAACCTGTCGCCAACAATGTCCGCCGGTCATCTATCTACCTCGACCTGTGAAACAAGTTTTAGATTATTTGCCGAAACAAACCATATACCAGTTTTTCTGATATCTTCTGTAAACGCCATTGTTTAGATACCCGAATGCATACCACCTCAGTGTAGGGCATATTCATTGTCCATGCACGAAATAGAAGCAATGTCACACTATATCAAAGAAAACCTGGAGTGGGGATTTATTTGCAAATCCTCATTTCCTGCTGGAGCTGCCTTCATTTTAGTTGAGAAGAAAGACGGTACTTTACGACCATGTATTGATTATCGAGGGCTCAATGAGATCACTATAAATAACAAATAACCTCTGTCGTTAATTTCTAAGCTTTTTTGACCAACTACAGGGAGCAAAGATTTTCCCTAAGCTTGATTTACGTGGCAATTTAATTAGAATCCGTGAAGTGGGTGAGTGATAAACTGCATTTATTACTAGAGATGGACACTTTGAGTACTTGGTCATGCCTGCACTAGCTGTCGTCCAAGAATTTGTTAATGACAATTTTCGAGATCTCTTTTATAGTTGTGTAGTGGTGTATTTAGATTGTATTCTCGTTTTTTCCCCTGACCTTAATACTCATCACAAACAAGTGCGACTTGTCAGGATGACAAGCTGAAGAAGTTTACCTATCCTATGTTATATAATCTCTTTTCAAAGACTTGAAATGGATCCAGCTAAATTATCTGCAGTACTCAAGTGGCCTCATCCCCAAGGACTCAAAGCTATACAGCATGTACCTGCAGCTGATCCCAGCCACGTATACTTACCTTTCCTCACCGTTCTCTGGCCCCTGGTCGGCATCACGTTCCTCCCTGAGGCCCTGTTCACGCTGAGTTTTTTGGCAGTGTTTTTGAGGCGGAAGCAGTGTCGGAATCTGCACAACAAAACGGCTGAAGTTGCCTCCCATTGATTTCAGGTCATTGAGCAGTCGCGGGAAAAAAGCGTCATGCTGTTTCTTCCCGCAGTTCCGTCTCTGACCTCCAATTAAAATCTATGGGAGGCAGAGAAAGCATTTTTCACTGCGTTTTTTTCCCGCGGCACTCAATGACCGTGGCCGAAAAACGCCACCAAAAACACAGCAAAGAAAGTGCAGGCAGGGCAAAATCTGCCTCAAAATTCCTACGAGGCAGATTTTTCTGCCTGCAGAAAACTCTGTGTGAACATACCCTTACTCTCTACTAGTCTTGGGCTCCCTCACCGTCATTCTCCTCATGCCTCTCATGCACATCCTAGTGCTGACTCCCCTGTCTTAAAATGCCACCATGCAACAAACTACCGAGCTTTCCCAGGGTACAAAAGGCACCCCCTCTTTCCACCACTGCTTGAGCAATTAGGTTTCCCTAGCTTTCTAGTGATACCCTGTCTTATCATTTGTTGTATCTTCTATGTTTTTATCCTGCCTGTACAATTGCTTATGCTTACCTGCCTGCCCTGACCTCTTGCTTGTTACCTGTGATGATCCTCTGCCGCGTGCCCTGACCTTTGACTCAACCACACTTCAGTGCATGTCTGCCATCTGCCCTTACCTATGCTATTCCTGACCTTGCATTCTGTCTGCTGTTTCTGTACCACGCCTGTTAATGTCGGCACTTGCCAAGGGAAACTAATCTGGGGGTATCGACCTGGGGTTTCCAAGCAGTGTAGTTCGGATCCCTGAATAGCGGTTAAAGAGTGAATACCTGGGGATCCCTTAGACTCCACTCCCCAACGTAGCCCCAAGCCAAATTCGTTGGTGACACAGTGGGTCCACACTATCCTCTGCAGGCCAAGTTACAGTCTCACCATCCACATGCCCCGTGACACAGCGATTTTTAGGATTTGTCAATTATTATCAGCAATTCATTCCACATCTTTCTTCTTTGGTGGCACCCATCTGCACTCTTACTAAAATGAGTGTTAATGCTAAAGATTGGACTCCTGATTCTAACTCAGCTTTCCCCAGTCTGAAACAAACTTTCTACTCTACCTCAGTTCCCCATAGACCGAATCCGATATTTTTTTGTTTTGGAAGTAGACTATCAATGGGAGTGGGTGCTGTTCTCTTTTAAAAAGGAGCTAAAGGTAAAACCCTTTCCTTTGGGGTTTTCTCCAAAGCCTCCCCAGCCGAGAAAAATTATGGCATTGGTGATCGTGAAGTCCTGGCCTTTAAGTTGGCCCTCGAAGAATGGAGACATTTGTTGGAAGGAGCCCATCATCCCATTACCATTTACACCGACTATAAAAATTGACTGTACCCACTCTATAAACTACTCATCTCCCAGAGATCCCCTCATCTCCCATCCTTCTGCAAGGCCTGGGAGACAGAATTGGACGCGACATTCCCTGACGCACAATGGAAAAGATGTTTCTACCTTTCCCAGAAAGCCTCGATAGCCATCCGAGCTCAGGAAACTAGCTACAAAATTATCTCTAGGTGGTATCGGGTTCCCACTGCCCTGCATAAATGGTACCTGTCTGTACCTGACACATGTTGGCATTGTGGGGCGATGGGGGGATCCATGTCTCATATTTGGTGGGGTTGCCCCTCCTTGCGGAGTTTTTGGGAGGCGGTTCTTAAAATTATATTAGAAGTTACTGGGGTCTCGGTCCCTAATTCTCCTGACGCGGTCCTTTTATTCATATTCCCTATGCCACTACCCATTTACAAACGTTCCCCAATTAGACAACTCCTCCAAGCCACCAGATCGGTTATCCCCCGCAGGTGGAAAACGGCAGTTCCCCCACTGTTGGATGAGTGGTTTCAGGAGGTTGCTTTGATACAGCGCATGGAGCCCCTTCTGGCTCATTCCCCGGCCCCTTCTATGCGGTACAAGGACACTTGGTCTCACTGGCTTACGTTCTTCTCTTCTTCCACATACTGCACTGCAGTGCCGTGAGACACAATATCCATCCTTTCCCATGAGACTTCATCAGCGTAGGGACCACATGCTGGTGTGTGAGGATTTGTTTGCTCCAACCTCGTTTCTGACAGGCGCATGACTGCTTCCTTTCATCTATCTAGGATAATCCAGAACTGTCCAGGTTCACCATGTCCTCCCCTTCTTTCTCCTTTGTCTCTGTTTGTTTCCCACTCTATCTTTTCCTTCCCTTATTGTGCCTATTGCGGGTGGTCATTGCTTCCTGTTTCTGCGCTTACATGCTATTGCCATTGCATTTTGGGATGACTGGGTAGCTGCATTGGTGTATATTATTTTGCTTTTATGCCAGGCTCATTTCCTTTCTGCTTCCTTAGACTGCTGTTGTATTTTGCGCTTCTTATGGGTTGTGATGTTCACCCTCCTGTTTGGGCTGTGCCCTTATTGTCATGCTCTTTGTATTATGGGGACACATTTTGTCCGACTGTGTTTGTACTTGGTTGCATTAAAACCAATAAAAATTTTGAATATGAAAAAAAAATAGACTGTACCTTTAGGTAGCACACCCTGTTTTAATTCTCATCAGGCTCGTTGGGCTTTTTTCTTCTCTTGATTTCATTTCTTCCTCCATTACAAACCAGCAGATAAAAACATTAAGGCTGATGCCTTATCTTGCTCCTTTGACTCAGAAGATCAAGATTCTGAACAGCAAAATATCACAGACCCCAGTCGCATTCTGATGGAGGCTCCAGCCGAAGTCCACAATATTCCTTCTAACCTAAGAAAACAAATTCTCTATTGGGGTCATTCTTCTAAGTTCTCTGAACACCCTGGGATACAAAAAACTCAGGATTTAGTCTCTCGTCACTAATGGTGTTCTTCGTTGTTTCGGGACACAAGGGATTATTTTGCAGCTTGTTCTACTTGTGCTCAAAACAAAGCTTCACATGAAAGGCCTGCAGGGTTACTGGACTCATATGTCTATGGATTTTATTACCGACTTACCAAGTTCTTCATGCTGTACCATGATCTGGGTCATAGTTGACCACTTCTAACTTGCCTTCCTACCATTACCCATCTGGCTGCTCTCTTCTCTCTTTCATTGCCTGCATAAACTACCTAAGCATATCGTTTTTGACAGAGGTGTGCAGGTGTCACATTCAGGTACTGGAGAGCTCTCTGCAATCTCTGCAAGTTAGTTGAAGTAAAGTTGGACTTCATATGTGAGTACCACCCTTAATTCAATGGTCAAGTGGAACATATCAACCAAGTTCTGGAAAATGTTCTCAGAAATGTTGTCTCTGCTCTTCAAGACGATTGGACTATTCTTTTTCCCTGGGCAGAGTTTGCTTATGTTAATAACACGGAGGAATCCACTCAGTCTTCTCCTTTCTTACTAGTGTATGGACAACATCTTAGCTTTCCACTTCCAGTCCCTACCCTTTCGGAAGTCCCAGCAACCAACATTTCTCATCCTGATATCTTGCGCAACTGGCAAGAGGCCAAAAAGTGTATAAACAAAGCCTGTTCTCGCTTCAAGAAAAATGCTGAAAGGAAGTGCAGGATTCCTCCACAAAGCTCGGCAATCCTTCAAACGTATAACTGTCTTAAGACTCCCTGTTTTAAGTTTGATCCTCGATTTTTGGGTCCCTTTATTACCTTGTAACAAATAAATCCAATAACCTTCAAACTCCATCTTCCTCAGTCTTCGCGGATTTCAAATTCCTTTCATGTCTAGTGGAGCCAATATTCCACTCCGCCGTAGCGGAGTAGCATCTGGCCAAAGTATAGTGAATAACAGTCTCTAGGACAAGAGTAACTGGAAAGATGATCTGGCAGACATGGGGAGTAGCAGACACTTGGCACAGATGACAGTTGGCATGGCAGATGACGCTTGGCGTGGCAGATGACAAGTGGCACAGAGGATGAACTCGACTCCAACACTAGACTTCGCTCAGGAACAAACACAATTACGGGATACAGGATACGGGAACACAGGATACAACTAAGGGACCATTTGCTATAACGAACATGGGTAGATACAACAACGCACAGGCAAGGAGGAAGAGGGCATGGTCCTTTTTATACAGGGGTGTGAGTAGGGATTGGATAGGGAGCTTAATTATGGTGCGAGCGCTGGCAATTTAAGGCCAGAAGTGAGCGCGCGCGCACCATATGCACAGCAGCGAGGACCGTGTTGTGTGCTGGCGTCTCAAAGGAAGCAAGAGCTCAGAGGCCTGCGGTCACGGCCGTATGCGGGTAAGTAATGCCGACGGTCCGCGACAGCGGCCATTACACTCACTCCTGAAACCCCCGATCCTAAATCAATTCTCTAAGAAGACTCCTTGTCCACAAATCTCCTCCTCTGGTCCCGATTCTGAGTTTGAAATAAATAAAATCCTGGATGTCAAGCGGTCCAGAGGTAAAGTCTTCTTTATTATCATTTGGAAGAATTTTGGTCCTCAGGAGCCTGGAAAGAACATCCATGCTCCTTCTCTCATTAGGAAGTTCTACCTGCTATTTCTTCAGAAAACCTAAAAAAAGGGGGCGTAAGAAGGGGGTACTATTATGGCCGCTTCCCCAGCCCTCGCCTCCAGTTTCCTGCCCTGACTTCTGGCTCTGCTAACTATGATAGACCGTATGCCGCCTGGCTGACTTTTGCTAAGCACGGACTCAGCATCTTGTCTGCTGTTATAATATATCTTCTGTTCATATCTTCCTTTCATATCAGTCATTGCCAACGGAGACTACTCCGGGGGTAGCAACCTCGGGATTCTAGCAGCCAAGTTCACATCTCGGTAGTGAGGTTAAAGGGTGAATACCTAGCTATCCCTTAGTCCAGGGGTGGGCAAACTTTTTGACTGGGTTCTGGGTTGAATGGGTTCTAAAATTTGACAGAGGGGCCGGGCCAGGAGCATTTGGAGGGAGTGTTTGGGCCGGATATACTAAAGCATTAAATGTAGTGTGTGCAAACCTCATAGCACAGTAAGAACACTACAACCCAATTTATTAACTGTCTTTCAAATGTGAAAAATAGCCCTTATCAGTTAATAAATTTGTCTCAAGGAATATGCAAGATATGGCATTTACATACTATTTCGCAGATACTGGGAGGAGGAAATGTAAATAGATTAAAATAACATACGCACTGTGATTTATCAAGAAAAAAGTTCTGTTGACTCTGTAAATTAGCTGCCAACCTCTGAGCAGTAGCCGCCCGTTCTTGTGTTGACTGCTTGCTAGCATAGTTTGCATGCTTCGTGGCAAAGTGACGGCTAATATTGTACTCTTTGAAAACCGAAGGGCTTAATGGTGACGTGAAACGAAGTGAAAATTAAAGTGAAATAAAGAGAAATACGCGCCACATTAACCCCTTAATGACCGGGCCATTTTGCACGTTAATGACCAAGGATTATTTTTTGTTTTTTCATGGTCGCATTCCAAGAGTCGTAACTTTTTTTTTATTACGTCGACATAGCCGTATAAGGGCTTGTTTTTTGCGGGACGAGTTGTATTTTGTAATTGTACCATTTTTAGATGCTTACAATATATTGATTAACTTTTATTAACTTTATTTTAGGAGAGAATTGAAAATAAGCAGCTATTCCAGCATTAATTTTCACGTTATAAATTTATGCCCTTTACTATGCAGCATAAATAACATGTTACCTTTATTCTACGGGTCGGCACGATTACGAGGATACCAAATATGTAAAGGTTTTATATGTTTTCCTATGTTTGCACAATAAAAACCCTTTTAGAAAAAAATTACTTGTTTTTGCATCGCCGCGTTCCAAGAGCCGTCATTTTTTTATTTTTCCGTCGATGTGACCGTATGTGGGCTTGATTTTTGCGGGCCAATGCGTAGTTTTCATTAGTACTATTTTGGGGTACATAGGACTTATAGATTAACTTTTATTTTATTTTTTATGGGGGGAATGGGAGAAAAGAGAGAATTTTGCCGTTGTTTTTTGCGGGTTTTTTGGACGCCGTACATCCGGCGGTTTCATTAATGTGTTCATTTTATTGGTCAAGTTGTTATGATCGCGGGGATACAATATATGTGTATGTGTGATTTGTTTTGACACTTTTACTGAATAAAACCACTTTTTGGGCAAAAAAAGTAGTTTTATTTGATTTTGACTGTAATTATTTTATTTTTTTTCAACAAACTTTATTTAACTGATTGACATTTTTTTTTTAAGTCCCACCAGGGGACTTCACTATGCGATGTGCCGATCGCATATATAATGCTTTGGTATACTTAGTATACCAAAGCATTATTGCCTGTCAGTGTAAAACTGACAGGCAACCTGTTAGGTCATGCCTCCGGCATCGCCAAACAGGCAGTTGCGGAAGACAGACCTGGGGGTCTTTGTTAGACCCCCGGCTGTCATGGAAACCCGACGGCGACCCGCGATTTGTTTGCGGGGGCGCCGATCGGGTGACAGAGGGAGCTCCCTCCCTCTGTCAAACACATTAGATGCCGCTGTCACTATTGACAGCGGCATTTAATGGGTTAAACTGCCGGAATCGGAGCGCGCTTCGATTCCGGCAGTTGCAGCAGGAGCCAGGCTGTGTATAACAGCCGTGCTCCTGCCGCTGATCGCGTGGGTACACTGGCAGTACCCGCGCCATCACAGGACGGATATATCCGTCCTCCTGCGCGAACTAGCAGCTGCTGAGGACGGATATATCCGTCCTTCGGCGTTAAGGAGTTAACAACGGTCAATGTGTTTTGAGTGCGCCATCTATTGGGAAAACGTGGGCATTGCAGGGAAAGGGGAAAAAAAAGGAGGTTTTTACTATGATTTGGACAAGTTCGGCGGGCCGGATTAAAAAGCCTAACGGGCCGTATGTGGCCCGCGGGCCGTAGTTTGCCCATGTCTGCCTTAGTCTCTGCTCTCCAGTTTAGCCCCACACCAAATCCGTTGGCAACACAGAGGGTCCACGCCATCCTCTTTTGGCCCTGTACGAATAGGATAGATATGCACCGTAGTGTGATATGTATAAACAAATAACAGTAATGCCCTGAATTGAAGGAGCTGCACTCACAAGACCGAGTTGTGCAACGAACTGGCACAACTCTGGGATACACGTGTAGGTCGAGGGTGGGTACGCCAATTGGCGTGGTTGCTGCTGAACCTGCAGATCTCATATACGAAATCAGGAGAGATTATCCAACGCAAAAGGCGGGATCTGGTGGGTGCCACCAGTAGATATGAAGGAGTGGAGAGATAATAAGAAACATTTATTTAGCTGACATACAATGCGTTTCAGAGTTGTTCTGACCTCTTCATCAGGTACAGACTTCAAAACGCGTTGCATAACTGTGGATCATATATGTGTTCCTCATTAGTATTCATGTACTCTATCCACTATCCTCTCAATAGAGTGACAAAATGTTTTCGTCTTTGGCCAAAAATGCTGGAAACCTCCATACAAAATCACTTTCTTTTGGAAAGGACTCTAATAAATCCACCCGTAAAAGTCTGTACTATACGCAATAAAAAAAATAAAAAATGTTTTTGGTCACCTCATCTCCCACAAAAAAAGGATTAAAGAGTGCGGAAAAACTCTTATGTACCCTAAAATGGTACCAATAAAAATTACAGCTCGACCGTCAAAAAACAAGCCCTCATGCTGATTAGATGGAAAAATAAAAACGTTTTGGCTTTCTGAATATGGCGACAATTTTGTTTTTAACAATTTGTTTATTCCTTGTAAAAGTAGTAAAAAATATTAATTTGGTATTGCCGAAATCATGTTGACCCGCTAAATGAAGTTAACATGTCGTCTTTACCGCACGGTGAACACAGTATGTAGCGTCCATGGCCGTGGGCCGTCGGGTTTACTCACCTCCCGACGCCCGCAGCCATGGATCTGTGAGCACTGGTCTCCGTCTCCCTCCTAGGAGATGCCAGCGCTCACTTCCGCTCCGTTCGGCTGGGTCCCGTAGGGTGCGCGCGCACGCTCGCGCCCGGCCTTAAAGGGCCAGCGCACGCAATTAGGAAATCGTCATCACTATCAACTGCCACGATTTCCTGGTCTATAAGAAGGCCCCTGGCCTTCTAATCCTTGCCTGAGCGTTGTTAGTCTTTCCCAGTCTGTCTCGCAATGGTCCCTTAGTGTCTCCCGTTCCAGCTGTTACCCGTGCCCTGTTACCGTTCCTGTATTCCGTATTGTTCTAGTTCCTGTGCCTACCAGCGTTGGAGTGTCATCTGCCCCGTCAAGTGTCTTCTGCCACGTCAAGTGTCATCTGCCACGTCAAGTGTCATCTGCCACGTCAAGTGTCATCTGCCACGTCAAGTGTCTTCTGCCACGCCAAGTGTCATCTGCCACATCAAGTGTCTTCCGCTTCATCAGATACTGCCCGCCACGTCTGGCGCCACCTGCCGCACCTGCCTCCATCCGTGCTGAAGCCACAGCCACCGCCCGGACTATTTCAGGTACCCAAGCATTACTGTCTGCCATTGACTTCCGCATAGACTGTGACCTGGTCAGCTGCCTCCCCGCTACGGCGGAGCGGCCTAGTGGGTCCACATACCCTGTGTCCGTGACAGTACGCTCAGGCCATGGAACCCACTGGCCAGCCCAAGACCCCAGTACAGAAGATTCAGACAGAGATGCATGACCTACGCACACGTAAGGATCAACTTCTTGAGGCGGTGAATTCTATCCTGGTCCGCCTGGATCTACTCGCTGTTCCACCCCTGGTTCTTCCTCCTGAAGCTGTTGCCGTGCCACTGCCTGTTTCTCCCCCTGTTTGTTCCAGATCCTCAGTTCCTCTGCCCCTTCCTCCTCGCTACGACGGTGACCCCAGAGCATGTAGAGGATTTCTCAATCAATGCACGGTGCATTTTAGGCTACGGCCTCATCTCTTCCCCTCCGAGGAGGCCAAAGTGGCATTTATTATCTCCCTCCTCGCTGGCAAGGCCCTCGCATGGGCGAACCCAATCTTGGAGCAACAAGGACCTGTATCCGCGGACCTAGCCTTGTTCCTGCAGTCCTTTTGTGCCGTGTTCGAGGAGCCGGGTCGAACATCCTCTGCCGCAGCTACTCTGTTGACCCTCAAGCAAGAGGGCTCCACAGTAGGGGAGTATGCTATCTCCTTCCGTACCCTAGCAGCCGAGCTGGCATGGAACAATGAGGCTCTGGTGGCGACCTTCTGGCAGGGACTGTCCTCTCACATCAAGGATGAACTGGCAGCCCGCGACCTTCCTTCTACCTTTGATGCCCTCATCCTGTTAGCCACCCGGGTTGATATGAGAATCCGGGAGCGCTCTCAAGAGGTTCGTCAGGAGAGCCGGGCCCACAGACCAGCACCCTCTGCCCAGAGACCACTATTGTCCACTCCTAGTGCGCTACCTGAAGAGCCCATGCAGGTAGACAGAGTCCAGTTATCTGAACAGGAGAAGCAGCGCAGACGTTCCTCTGGACTTTGTATGTATTGTGGCCTCAAGGGTCATTTTGTGCGCCAATGCTCACAGAAACCGGGAAACTCCAGTACCTAGGGTTGGTTGGAGAGGCAACTCTAGGTGGAACGTCTCCAAACGTTAAAACCTCTTCCAAATTATCGATACATGTGGCCATCGTCACCGGACAGACATCACATCCTTCCTCCGCCTATCTTGACTCTGGAGGGGCTGCTAATTTTATCCACCAGGATCTAGTGGATTGGTTTCAACTACCCACAGTCCGTCTGGAGAGACCCCTGGCAGTTGCCTCTGTGAATGGTCCACCGTTGCATGATCCGATCATGCTCATCACTGAGCCGTTGACACTACGGGTCGGAGCTCTTCACTCAGAACAGATCACCTTCCTGGTACTACCTAAGGCTATCAATCCTATCCTGCTGGGTCTGCCATGGCTCCATCTACACGCCCCGATACTCGACTGAAATTCTGGAGAGGTTCTTCAATGGGGTTCCAGATGCCATAGCCATTGCCTGTCACAAGTCCGTCCTGTTGTGCCCCCTCTGCCTCAGTCACTCTCCGATCTACCTTCTCAGTATGCCAGTATTGCGGATGTCTTTTGCAAACGAGAGGCTGAGACGTTGCCTCCACATCGGAATTATGACTGTCCCATTAAACTGGTTCCCAATGCTTCTCTTCCCCGTGGATGAGTATATCCTCTCTCCTTGCCAGAGACTTTATCGATGTCAGCCTATATCAAAGAGAACTTGGAGAGGGGTTTTATTCGAAAATCTTCCTCCCTGGCCAGGGCAGGCTTCTTCTTCGTTAAAAAGAGAGATGGATCTCTCCGACCCTGCATTGACTACCGTGGTCTCAATCAGATCACGGTCAAGAACATATACCCCTTGCCACTCATTTCCAAGCTATTTGATCGCATACGAGGAGCCGAAATTTTTTCCAAGCTAGATCTGCGGGGGGCCTATAATCTAATCCGGATTCGCCGGGGTGACGAATGGAAGACGGCATTTAACACCCGCGATGGGCACTACGAATACCTAGTGATGCCCTTCGGACTGTGTAACGCTCCCACAGTATTTTAGGAGTTCGTTAATGATATCTTCCGAGATCTCCTCTATATGTGTGTTTTAGTTTATCTCGATGATATTCTAATTTTCTCCCCAGATCTGATGACCCATCGGAGGCATGTTCGTCAAGTTCTTCTGCGACTAAGAGAGAATCGCTTGTATGCCAAGTTAGAGAAATGCACCTTTGAAAAGAGGTCTTTGCCCTTCCTGGGCTATGTCATCTCGGATCAAGGCCTTAAGATGGACCCTGAGAAATTAAAGTCTGTCCTGGAATGGCCACGTCCTCAAGGCCTAAGGGCCATACAGCGGTTCCTGGGTTTCGCCAACTTCTACCGGCAGTTTATTCCGAACTTTTCTTCTCTGACGGCCCCCATCTCTACCCTTACTGTGGTTAAAAACAAGGAAAAATCAGCCACTGAACATAGTATATTTTGGCAGTGTTTTGTAAAGAAAAAGCTTGTCTTTCTTATTTATTCTTATTTATTCTTTTATTCTTATTTATTCTTATTTATTCTTTTGTTGAAAAAATTAGACTGCTGTCATAAACCCCATGTAGAGTTAGCAATATTAAACATCACGAAATGTGGGAATATCTGTAAATTACTGGTTCGATAGGAGCACGTAAGGAAAAGCCGATGGTATATGTAGAAAAAAAGTTTGGGAGGATTCCTCCAGCTCACCTTATCGCATATGTGGACTTGCGCACGGGTCCTCGTGTCGGCACACGTATGGAGTACAAGTTTTGCCCAAAGCTATTTTTTATCTTACTATTTTTATTCTTATACACCATATATTCTCAGCCAGTTTTTCATCTAATAAATTATATAGGGTACAGCCAACAACAACAAAGTATATAACTTTGATTACAGTTTCCTACACATATCGCAAATATTACACATACTTATATCTCACAGACAGTCATGGTTTTTACAAATTTACGCTATAATTGTATAGTACCACACAAATTCTAATAAAGTGACTCACTCCAAGCCTGCCGGCCTGCTTCAACCTCTGCCTGTACCCAGTGCCCCCTGGCAGCACATCGCTATGGACTTCGTCACAGACCTTCCTCTCTCAGCAGGATGCAACACCATCTGGGTGGTGGTGGACCAGTTCTCTAAGATGGCACATTTTATCCCGCTGACCGGCCTACCCTCTGCTCCCCGACTGGCGAGTCTCTTCATTCAGCACATCTTTCGCTTGCATGGCTTGCCTCTTCACATTGTGTCCGACCGGGGGGTTCAGTTTACCTCTAAGTTCTGGAGAGCCCTCTGTAAACTCCTGGATGTGAGTTTGGACTTTTCCTGTGCCTATCACCCCCAGTCCAATGGGCAAGTTGAGAGGATCAACCAGATCTTGGAAAATTATCTCCGCCACTTCATCTCTTCGCAGCACGATAACTGGGTACAGCTTCTTCCATGGGCCGAGTTTTCTTACAACAACCACACAAGTGAGTCCACCACTTCCACTCCGTTTCACATTGTGTACAGTCAACATCCCAGAGTTCCTCTTCCTGTATCAACTTCATCTCAGGTACCCGCTGCTGACTCTGCATATGGGGACTTCCTGCAAATCTGGCAACAGACCCGGTCCTCTATTTTGCTGGCGGTGGATCGCATGAAGCGAAAGGCAGATACCAAGAGAAGAGAGCCGCCTCAGTATCTTCCTGGGACTAAAGTCTGGCTGTCCTCTCGGAACATTCGCTTGAGGGTGCCTTCATACAAGTTTGCTCCCAGGTTCCTTGGTCCTTTTCGAGATCCTGCAACAAATTAACCCTGTCTCCTATAAGCTGAGGCTGCCTCCTACCCTCAGAATCCCTAACTCCTTCCATGTGTCCCTCCTGAAACCAGTGGTCCTGAACCGCTACAGCAAGACTTCTAGTTCCACAGTTGCTCCCAGCGGTCCTTCTGATGTATTCGAGGTAAAGGAGATCCTGGACTGCAAAAGGGTAGGAGGAAGGACTTTCTATTTGGTGGACTGGAGAGGGTTTGGTCCTGAGGAGAGGTCCTGGGAGCCAGAAGAGAACCTCAGCGCCCCTGTTCTTATTAAAAAGTTCCTCTCTCACTCTGGCCCCAAGAAGAGGGGGCGTAAGAGGGGGGAAACTGTAGCGTCCATGGTCGCGGGCCGTCGGGTTTACTCACCTCCCGACGCCCGCAGCCATGGATCTGTGAGCGCTGGTCTCCGTCTCCCTCCTAGGAGATGCCAGCGCTCACTTCCGCTCTGTTCGGCTGGGTCCCGTAGGAAATCGTCATCACTATCAACTGCTACGATTTCCTGGTCTATAAGAAGGCCCCTGGCCTTCTAATCCTTTCCTGAGCGTTATTAGTCTTTCCCAGTCTGTCTCGCAATGGTCCCTTAGTGTCTCCCGTTCCAGCTGTTACCCGTGCCCTGTTACCGTTCCTGTATTCCGTATTGTTCTAGTTCCTGTGCCTACCAGCGTTGGAGTGTCATCTGCCACGTCAAGTGTCTTCTGCCACGTCAAGTGTCATCTGCCATGGCAAGTGTCATCTGCCACGTCAAGTGTCATCTACCACGTCAAGTGTCATCTGCCACGTCAAGTGTCATCTGCCACGCCAAGTGTCTTCCGCTTCATCAGATACTGCCCGCCACGTCTGGCGCCACCTGCCACACCTGCCTCCATCCGTGCTGAAGCCACAGCCACCGCCCGGACTATTTCAGGTACCCAAGCATTACTGTCTGCCATTGACTTCCGCATAGACTGTGACCTGGTCAGCTGCCTCCCCGCTACGGCGGAGCGGCCTAGTGGGTCCACATACCCTGTGTCCGTGACACCGTAAAAACAGAACCCAAAAAACAAGCCCTCATACGGCTATATCGAAGGAAAAATAAAAAAGTTATGGCTTTTAGAAGGTGGGGAGGAAAAAACAAAAATGAAAAACGGAAAAATGGCTGTGGCGGTAAGGGGTTAATATTATATAGTGTGTGTGTGTGTGTGTGTGTGTGTGTGTGTGTGTGTGTGTGTGTGTGTGTGTGTGTGTATCACATCCACCATAGGTTACAATATCTGCGGTGCGCGTGCAAGATTCCCCCTGCAGAGGGCACATTGGGGCAGCTTGACTCCCTCTCCCAGTGCTCTCACACTTTCTTTCACGCCCCATTGTGTCTGTGTCCTATCCCTGACATCATGGAAAAAACAATGAAGTGAATGTAATATGACAGGCGACACTATGAAGCATATGGGAAATGCACACATTGGAGATTGGCTGCTGAAAACTAATAAATAGACCATCATGTATCAAATGATGTGTGAAACATTTATTACAAGTGAAAACATCTTATTATATAAAGCAGGTCACATGACACACAGAGAACAGAAGTGAGTTATAAAAGAAACCGCAGTAAGAAGCAGCCAGTAAGTTTAGCTCTTCGCTGACTCCAGGACTCTATATTTTTTTTATTATTTTAATATGATCGTAAAATCAACAGTCAAAGGTTGTGTGGGAGCTCCCTGATGCTGCAAGCACCTCCTCTGGGAAGGGGGATGAGCAGAGGAGGAGTTATACACAGCACAGGGGTAAGAAGAAGGAGAGAGGGCTCTGGTGGCTCCTCTAACAAGATCCTAAAAGATCTTTTATTCTGTGAAGTGATCTCCCATCCCCCCAGGTTGTAGGGTTGGTTTTGTCACACCCTCCAGGGTGAAGGTAACATCCTCTGGACTCGCAGGAACATGTGGGACTCTTGTGCTGGGCACACATCGCTTTCTTCCGTCCAACTTCCAAACTCCATCAGGGATGAGTGAGTGGGGACTTTGGGGACTCTGGTGACAAGGTGTGGGCATGCTGTGCTGGCTGCATGTGGACGGATCCTATTCCCAGTACTGTTTTCTGCAGACGGAAATGGTTTTTTGAGGGCTGAATTCCTGAGGTTGTGACTCCTCATCACACGGGAAGTTTGACATTTGTTTTTTTTTTGTGGATTGTGCTGGTTTCCTGGACATCTTGGTCACATTCCAACTACATCAACAGTTCAGTCCTGTTGGATAATCTACTGCCTTTGCCATGGATCCTACAAGTTTTTACTATGGATCTATAGATCTGTGAATCTATTAATCTAGTGGATGTTGGCAGGGATATTCCAGTATCTGCAGGCAGATCACTCTTGGGGTAAGTTCCTGTATTGTTTGCTTTTGTTTGTCTTGTGATCTAAACACTGGAGCTGAAATGTCATACCTGTTTGTGTAACCAACCGTTAAGGAAATGTATTCCTCCTTGTTTGTGCATTCACTTAAACACATTACGCATTAAAGGGGGATCATTTACGTAATCATACCGGGCACAAATATTTCCATCTTCACAAGTTTACATAAAAACATGGTAAACACATAATTCTATAAATTTTTATTATGGTTTCCAGTGTTACACAAAGTTTAGCTTACAGCAGACGATCATAACATATGGTAATATATACAGTAACGTGAGGACAGTGTGGCCCCCATAATGAGACCTATGCAAAGGAGTCATGTTAAAAGGGTGGCATGGTAATTGGCAACGTACTGTGGACTGTTTCCAGCTGCGCTAACTGGCCCCAACTTTTGTCCTGATGGTAAGACTGGGAAATAATCCTGGCACTTGGGAAGAGGTGCAATTTCAGATTGGGCAAAGCACTTCCATGAATTCTAACAGTCCAATGTGGTGACAATGTGTCAGCCTAGTTGGGCATCCTTGAAAACATACAGTTTGCTAAACTATGAATGTTCTTATTAGATGAAGGGATGCTAGAGGCACTAAAATAGCAGGTTATAGATCTTCTACAATCATTTGATCCATGAGTAGGGCTCCAGGATCACAGCTAGGAAGAAAAGGCTCCAAGAAAATGGCAGGCATAGATCATGAGCAGCTGAAAGAAATGTGCAGGCTTGCTTACCCTACTGTGTCAATGGGAATTCAGAATTTGCCAGTGATTTACATGTGACTAGTAAGGTGTTTCATATGTAAAATCTCACACCAGACCAATGCCTCGTGTCTACCTGGTTGGTAGTTTATGAAGTCCACTAGTGGCTCTGCACTAATAATTTTTGGAGGAAGGCCAGAGCGAGGTTGGACATCAGACCAATACTTTGTAGGTCCTATGACCTACCATATTTACTGTACACGCCTTAAAATAAGATGTTCATCTCTCCTCCCTCAATCACCTGTTATATGGATAGTTCAAATTTTCAAAGCAAAATATCTAGTGCTTCAAGGCCCTTTTCACACAGAGTTCTTTGACGTGGAAACCGTCCGAAAATGCCTCCTATTGATTTCAATGGGAGGCGGAGGCGTTTTTTTCCCGCAAGCGGAAAAACAGTCTCGTGGGAGAAGGAAGTGACAGGCCCTATCTTTGGGTGTTTACATCTCTGACATCCCATTGATATCAATGGGAGGCAGAGAAAGCGTATTTCGCTCCCTTTTAGGACCGCGGCGCTGGTGAAAAACACAGCGAAAATCCTGGCAAACGGCGTGCGGGCAGATGAAAATCTGCCTGCAAAAAAAACTCTGTGAACAGGGCCTAATTCTTTCTCTCATGTGTAAAACTGAAATCGGAAATACTAGGGCCTAGGAGCACCAGTTAAGACCATTTAGGGCCGGTTCACATCAGCGTTCACTTTCCATTCAGGGGTTCCGTCAGAGGTTTCCGTCGTGGAACCCCGCAACGGAAAGTCAAACGGAAACCACAGCTTCCGTTTGCATCACCATTGATATCAATGGTGACGGAAACGTTGCTAATGGTTTCCGTTTGTCACCGTTCCGGCAGGTTTCCTATTTTTTTTTTTATATCAATGATGATGCAAACGGAAGCTGTGGTTTCCGTTTGACTTTCTGTTGCGGGGTTCCACGACGGAAACCTCAGACGGAACTCCTGAACAGAAAGAGAACGCTGATGTGAACAGGCCCTAAGAAGTAACAACCATTTTGTCAACTAAACAATTATTTGGGAGCATGCAGCCTGTCACCTAGGTGTGATGTATGTGATTCCTTATAATATGTAGAAATTTGCAGCATCAGACTAGAATGTAGTGGGGGAAAAAATAGATTCTTCGCTTTTTCAAACCATGAAAATGGCTTCTCTGGTCATAAACCTACTAAAGCTGGGGGGATCGAACTCCAGTCATTGTTTTACTCTGGTCTGATGTTCTGATTCCTGTATATTATGGGCTTACTGGGGTACGAGTACTTCTTTTTCCAATATAGCCTCATTCATTTAGCTGCATTACAAATCTGTCTTGTACTGTTCTATGGCGCTCGTAGCCTGGCACGGGCCCATACTGTACCTTTTGTGTACCTTCAGTTTTATACAGATGCATAAGGAATCCTTGAGAGAAATTTTGAGGCATTCCCTATTACGCAGGTATTCTCCCGTACAGGGGAGAACACGGCGCCTCATACAGGCGTGTACGGCACTTGGAGTGCTTGCAGACAGTCCTATAGGGACTTTATGTGCTTCTATGTAGGGTCCGTGCACTCCTCTTTGCCATGTGCATGAGCTCCGTCTCTGCTTTGTAGTGGTATACCTTCTTTCTTTTTTATTCTGAAAGATTCCTGACAACATTGTAGTGAAATTTGACTTGGTCCACAAAATGGCTGCTTCCACTTTGTGTTAGTCAGACGACCACTTTTAGGGTTATTTATGCTATACGTTTAAAAGACGACCACCATGCTCTAATATTAATATGAAGGCTGGCAAAAGGAATATTTCGGTCCATAGCCTTCTGCCACAGTTACAATTGTAATTCACTTTACGTTACAAGATGAGGAGATCCATGACTGTCGTGCATGATGTAACACGTATCACTCCAAGATCAGCAACCTCAAGACTCGCTGCTTTAAAATGAGTATATGCAACCAAGCCTTATGCACATAGGCCATTTCTTCTGCCCGAGGCCAGCAGCTGGCATCCCTACACCCTATACAAGTAAGACATTGTTGCAAAAATGAGCAGTATGCAATTGCCGTCGCTTTTGACATGTAAAAGTTCCAACCAAAGTTATACTATGGTTAAGGACGTCAAGAAATGTTTTCAATAAACTAGAACTTAGGTAACAAAAACACAGCATATTAAAAATTCCTAACCGTTTCAAGATCTCTGCTTGCTACCAGTGAATAGGAACATTCTTGTTTACTTATGGAGTTTGAGAACCTATCGTAATAGTGTCCAACGGATACAGGTGCACATATCGGGCTCTGTTCCCACTTCCGTTCATTTCTTTAAATGAGTTGTTCATTATTTTTTTTAAATCAAAAAATAGTGCCATGCCTATCCACAGGTTGTGTGTGGTATTGCAGCTCCACCCCACCAGCGGCACTATTCTTAGAAAAACATGACTACTTTCTTCTAATACAGAAAACCCCCTTTCGGGTATGTTCGTGCCGGTCGGATACGCTGTGGAAAAGTATGCAGCGTATCTGACCTGGAAGAGGGATTCTGTTTAAAAGACCGCACCAACTTGTGGTGCAAATTTTCAGCCCGAATTTCCGCTCAGGAGAGCAGAAAATAAAACCGATCAATACTTGCCTCCCTGGCGTTGCCATAACGACGCACCCTTGCTCCCCACCTTTGGTCTCCGTGCAGCCATCTTCCTGTGATGACGCTGCATCTCATGTGACCACTACAGCCTGTGATTGGCTGCAGCAGTCATATGGTATGAAACTGGAGGCAGGGCTGCACAGAGAACAGCTGGGAGAACAAGGAGCCGTCGCTATGACGACGCCAGGGAGGTAAGTTTAGACTTCTTTTATTTAAGTTAAGCAGGACGATGTATTTTTTTTCAGATTTGCAATTCACAGCTTCCCTGCCGCAAAAATAGCAACAATTGCTATTTGTTGTAGCTTTTACCTCTCCATTGAACTCAATAGGGAAAAACGGCAACAAAAGTGAGACCATTCCGTGGCGTAAATTGAGGATTCAATTTCTGCATGTTCTACATTTCTGTAAATCTCATCCATTTTGCTGCTATTGTAATATGCTGAGGACTTTCTGCAATTAAATCTGTTGCGGAAAATACACAACTAATCTTGTGTGCCAGAATAACAGAACATGCAGCACTGTTCAGTCTAGTACAAACAGAATTCTGATAAATCCAATATGTTAATGGAATATGCCACAAAACGGGTCATACTGTATCGGTCATGTCCGTAATGGCGTATTTTAAAAACCGGAGCCATGAGACCAGTCTCAACAGATGTCAGATATTTGATAACAAGTTTTGCACCTGTGTAAGGCTCTGTTCCCGTCGCTCTATGGCTCTCTGTTTGACATATATGCTGGGAAAAGCTTTTGACTTCTACCTTAGGCGGAGGGCTCTGATGTATCCCGCTGCATGAGCATACAGTGGCATACGTCGCCCATAGGCTCCCATTGTAGAAAAATGGATATCTTGTGGTATATAAGTTTTTCACTGTATACCATTGTATGGAATAGCATAGACACTCTCTTAGCCTCCGTCGGGTTAATGAAGCCATATGGGTAACGGACGCAGGAATGCTTTTCCCAGTGTACACGCTATGTCTGCATCACTAACGGGATATAAACAGGGCCAAAAGTGCACGTCCATGATCAGGACAGGTTTTCAGTCTCTGAACGTAAACAACAATGTTTACATTCACTGAAATCAAGTAGAGATCTTGAAAATGGGGAGGAATTCAAACACAAGGTATATTCAAAAGTTGCAAAACTTTTCATTATACAGTGATTAAACTTTATTAACCTAAAACCAGAACGCCTCTTAAAAATACAAACCCAGTAAATCTCAAACCGCTAATATCTTTGTAAAAACATGACATGTCTGAATGGGGTCCCAGAAGCAGTATATTTTGTACATCAATAAACCACAGGAACTAGAAATGCAACGCTTATTGAATTTCTAAATTTAAGGATTGTCTCATTTGAACTTTTTTCATATTGCAATGTAAATGATTAAACCCAGCGATTTCCATTGACCTCTGCAGTCCTCCAGATCAAAATAGCAAGAGCAAAGTAGCCAATAATCCTAGAAATACACTGCTTTAGATCACCTTTAGTGATTACCATTGCTGCGTATTTTCCGTCCGGAATTGCTGCGTATTTTATGTCCGGAATTGCGGACGGAATATATGCAGCAGAATACAGTAGCAGCAAAGTGGGTGTGAATGGACAATTTGTCACCCTCACGCTGCGGAAAATTTCAGTCCAAAAATTCATCTGCGGTGCGTATTTTTCAATCTGCAGCATGTCAATTCCTGCTGCAGAAAGTGGACTGAATTGCTGCGTTTTTCAGACGCGTTATCAGCAACAAGGCTCGTCCACACGTATAGGAATTGCTGCAGAAAATTTCTGCAGCAATTTAGTTGACAATAGCAGATATTCCGCTGCGGAAAACACCAATTCCCTGTTTTTTACTGCACAAAATGGTGCGGATATTGCTGCGTTTTTCCCAAAGTTGGGAGATGGTGACGACATCTCAGAAAAACGCAGAAATTCAGTCCACTTTCCGCAGCAGGAATTGACATGCTGCAGTCAGAAAAATACGCACCGCAGGTCAATTTCGGGTCGGAATTTTTACGCAGCGTGTGGATGAGATTTGTTAAATCTCACCCACTTTGCTGCAACTGTAGTCTGCATATTTTCCGTCCACAAATCCAGACGGAAAATATGCAGCAATTCCGCTACGCGTGGACAAGCCCTTACACAGGCTTGAAAAAATTGCAGCAAAATCCGCACTATTTTCTGCAAACCTTTTCTTGGAATGCAGCAGGGTAAATGCATGGCTGGCCCTGGTGATAACAGCTGATCGCCAGAACCTGCAGCTCATCGCTGGACTGACTTCAATATGGGGAGTCCACACAGTTTTTTGACGTGGAAACCGCGCCGCAAAATGCGTCAAACGGTCAAATGCCTCCCATTGGTTTCAATGGGAGGCGGAGGCATTTTTTTCCCGCGAACTAAAAAACCGGCTTGCGAGAAAAAGAAGGGACATGCCCTATCTTCAGGCATTTACGCCTCGGACCTCCCATTGACATCAATGGGAGGCAGAGAAAGCATATTTCGCTGCATTTTATGCCCGCGGCGCCTAATGGCCGCGGGCGAAAGACGCAGCGAACATCGACATGCAGGCAGAGGAAAATCTGCCTCAAAATTCCAAACTGAATTTTTGAGAGAACCCCTTTAATAATAAATAAATAAAAGAAGCACTTCCACGTTGACCAGGGCGTGTTAACATCAATAGGCGGTATAATGCGTTAAACGTTGCACCAGCTAAAGGGAACATATCCTTGTGTATGGCAGGCTGCTTACTTGCAATTCATTATTACTAATAGTCCACTCTCCTTTGACTTTTAAAGCAGTAAAGTCTGGCTTTCTGTTTTGCTAAATTCTTGAATACTACACCACGATTTCGTCAGAGTGCCAAATGCATGGAAAGAATCATAGGAATTTCTTTCTGTTATTATACTTTATCCAGACGTGCAGGAGCTATAAATGTAGGGGGGGGGGGGGGGGGGGGAAGGGTTGTGTGAAGGTTTGAAAAAACTGGCATCTACTTGTATACTGGTGGTGTGAACGCAGAGTTAAAAGAGCGATCATAAAAATCTGCAAATATTAGACAGGTCTGCTATACATTCATCCATGTGCCTTATAAAAACTCTACATATCTAGCGTATATAATAAGTCCAGATGCGGCAACATTTAGAAAACGATATACATTCTGTAGTCTGTAAGAAGATGTTTCAAGCTTTTTTTAATTTTTTTTGGGAACAGGCACATGATATTTGCTGTGTGTATTTGCTTTTGCTGTTACTACTACAGTAATAGCCGTCCAACCTGTCATACTGATTGTCAGCCTAGGAAATTTGATCCAGCCCCAAAAACCTAGCAACCACACATGACTCCATGGACGTGTACCAGACGTTGATCATTTACAACTCGCACAATATGAAATTGCTTCCTCGCAATGCTACATTGATCTGTCGTGACAGACCGCTGATTTATATATGGATTTAAGAAATTGGGAAGAGAAGTGCAGTAGGACAAAATAGACTTTGACTGCTACACGTAGCAAAAGAAAAAACAACATAATGTTAACTCCAGCAGAAAATCTATAACCTATAGTAAGTAATATTCACGTGTGATCGCCTGTATGTAAACCGTGTTCACTGTCAAACTTCATTTTAACATTTGTACAAAGAATGAAACCACATGAAAAGCTGATTGACTATGTAAATATATTGTATTAGTCCTGTTAGGCCTCATGTACGCGATTGTAAAAATCGACCCGCAATTACGGACCCATTCGTTTCTATGGCCGACGGACGCAACCCCATATATTTAGGGGAAGGTGTCAGTGCCGTAAAAACCTTCTGTAAAAAATAGGACATGTCCTATTTTTTTATTTTACGGACCCTGCTCCCATACTTTATAATGGGAGCACGGCCTGCAAATGCGGGTGTCTGTCCGCTGCTGTGTCCGTAATCACAGAGCGTGATTACAGGCACGGTTGTGTGCATTGGGCCTTACAGTTAGGCCAACTAGAGCTGCATTCTAAATTCTGCAAGCTTTGAAACGGAAATCTCCCAGCATTCATCATTGGCTCGTTGTCTGCACAGAGCTAGCTTTTGTGATTTGCATTCTGGGAGGTGGTGTCCATAAGACTCTCGACTATTTCCTGTAGCAACTAGCAGAACTGTGACTTCAGCTCTGGCTGACTGTAACTCAGGATCGGTACAAAATAAGAACTGAAATGTATCTACAAAGTTACTCCACCATTTATTTAGAATATAAATACATATATGCTATAAAATGGCATTCAAAGGTAGACCTAACCTTTAATAACTAAAGCACTTAAAGGAAGTCTGTCAGCATTTTTTAACTGTTTTATATAGGGGAAGGAGAGAGCAGTGTAATGATATATGGGGTGATGGTCATGCAGGTTGCTGCAGAGGGGAGGTGCTGGGGAGGGAGCGTACAGTGAAGATAGCCTGGATCACTGAACATGAAGGGATGGCCTTCATAGCACTTGCGGCACCGGGAAATTAAAACCTGGATTTCTCGGTCATGCAACCTTCATGACCATCACTCCAGGTATCGTTAAACTGGTCTCCTTGTCCTCCTTATATCGATGTCAGCAGTTTTAATGGGCCAAAACTGTTAATAGATTTCCTTTAATCTTCCAATATAGGCAGTTTGAGAGCGAGAATATAAAAACTTGAACTTGTGTTGCTGGCATATTTAATGTTTTCTTTTCATGTTGCAGTACTATCCTTTTGGTTCTCTTCATCATGGCGTTAAAAGCTCGGGCCCTGTATAACTTTCAAAGTGAAAATAAGGAAGAAATCAATATCCTGGAGAATGAGGAGCTACAGTTGTTGAGTGATGTTTCTTTAGATGGATGGCTTCAGGGCACAAACAGCCGTGGTCAGACAGGACTCTTTCCTGCATCATATGTTGAGATTATTCAACCACCGCGTTCTGGGTCAGTCCAAGTAGACTACCCAACACACCACACGAGCTACACAGACACTACTCACCATGGGAGCTATGATGATGACGAAGAAGATGATGATGACTGGGATGATTGGGATGATGGACAGTCTATGGCAGAAGAGCCCAGTGGTTCAAATGGGCTTCCACATAGTCAGTCACAGCACCACTATTACCCAAGACCTGAGAATGCCCACCGACCACGACCACAGCTTGAACGCCAGGATAGTATAGCCAGTGGGAAGAGAGGTAGTGTGGTGGGTCGAAATTTGAACCGGTTCTCTAGCTTTGTAAGGTCAGGTGTGGAAGCCTTTGTACTTGGAGATGTTCCCCAGTTTGGCCGAGTGTCTGAAAACTATGTCATTGAGATGGGACCCAAGGGGCCACAGTGGAAGCCAAATCCTAATTCTTTCATTTGCTCTGTGGAGGAACCTACCAAACAGACAAAGTTCAAGGGGATTAAGAGTTACATCTCTTACAGGTGAGAAAATATGTAGAGAGGTGTGAGCCATTCTTCTCATGTACTGTGCGTGTGACATGTATGTTGTATGGGGTAATGTTCAGTTCTCTGTGTACTTAAAGTGAAGTGCCTAAACTCATGTTTGCACGAAGTGCACTGTATAGATCTGTGTATTTGTTGAGCAGTGTCTGGTATTTGTTGAGTGATTCACTTTTGGTTTGTGTTGTGTTACTTCTAAGCCATGAAATATTATGTTATTGTGGGTTGCAGAGTTTTTATTAGGAGAAGCCTTCATGTCAGGCTGAAGTGTGTGGGTGTGGCAAGTAAAAAATGGGCTGCCGTTTGCTTGGGCATTATTTTTAGCATTGTGTTCTCAGGACATTGTATCATTGCATGGGGTCAGCAAAAATTGTGGGAGGAAATATAAGATTTATCTGTGTCACTCTTTTGATCGAGTGACAAGTTACATTTTTCTTTTCTTTGTCCCTTAGGCTTACTCCTGGTCACACCAACTCTCCAGTTTACCGACGCTACAAGCACTTTGACTGGTTATATAACCGCCTCCTGCACAAATTTACTGTAATTTCTGTCCCCCACTTGCCAGAGAAGCAGGCCACCGGACGCTTTGAAGAAGATTTTATCCAAAAGCGTAAGCGTCGATTGGTTCTATGGATGGATCATATGACAAGTCATCCGGTTCTTTCTCAGTTTGATGGCTTTCAGCATTTCCTAACCTGCCGTGATGAAAAACAATGGAAAGCTGGGAAAAGACGCACAGAGAGGGATGAAATGGTTGGTGCCAGTTTTTTGCTGACCTTGCAGATGCCTACTGAACATCAGGACCTCCAGGATGTAGAAGAGCGTGTGGATACTTTCAAGGCCTTTTCAAAAAAGATGGATGAAAGTGTTCTCCAGTTAAGTAGTGTAGTCTCTGAACTGGCGCGTAAACACTTGGGAGGCTTCCGTAAGGAATTTCAGAAGCTTGGTGGTGCCCTGCAAAGCCTAAGTAGTTCCTTCCAGCTAGACCCACCCTATGGTTCTGAGCCACTGATTGGCGCAATCTCTCATACTGGGCGCACATATGAAGTAGTGGGAGAGATGTTTGCCGAGCAACCCAAAAATGATCAGTTTAGGTTTCTTGATACACTGTCCTTGTATCAAGGATTGCTTTCCAACTTCCCGGACATCATTCACCTACAAAAAGGTATGTCTTGAACTTTTCCTTAACTTTTCATATGAAATGCTATTTCTATTTTGCATCACATGATCGCCAATTCTCTTGAATGAGTACAATGTAAGGCCTAATTCACACGAGCGTATTTCACGTCCGTATTGCGCGCGTGAAACTAACTCACGTCACACTGACCTATGCAAGTCAATGGGGCCATTCAGACATTCAGTATTTTTCATGCATCGTGTGTCCACTGCGTGAAACTCACTGCATGTTCCATACTTGTGGATTGAAGTCAATGGGTGTGTGAAAATCACGGACAGCACACGGACGCACGTGCGTGATTCACGCAACAGTTGCTAAAGAAATGATGAGAAAAAGAAAACCACCTCCTTCAGTTTATTTTGCTGACGTAAATAACGCATGACATACGCGCGTAAAAAATGCTGTCAAACACCGTACACTGTCACACGGAACTGCAACACAGGAAAAACACTGCGTTCTTTACGCGCACTAAATGGACACGTTCGTGTGAATAAGGCCTAATAAGGTATTTTCACTGTAAAAATGTGTGAACACCCTCAGATTCCACTAGTCGGGGCTTTCTTTTGATGAGCAGGTGTACACATGAGAACCCCCCTTGAATCAAGCATCTAAAATGTATTAGATTTTGTCAATTTTAGACACAATGGGGAAAAATGATTAAAACTGGCACAGTACACCGATCTCTCCCCGATGCATTATAGCTACACCAGATTCATCAACAGGGTGTAGGCAAAAAACAATGGCCGCTCGGACTTGCCTTTATTTTCCCTTTACTTTAAAGAGGCTCTGTCACCAGATTTTGCAACCCCTATCTGCTATTGCAGCAGATAGGCGCTGCAATGTAGATTACAGTAACGTTTTTATTTTTTAAAAACGAGCATTTTTGGCCAAGTTATGACCATTTTTGTATTTATGCAAATGAGGCTTGCAAAAGTCCAAGTGGGCGTGTTTAAAGTAAAAGTCCAACTGGGCGTGTATTATGTGCGTGCATCGGGGCGTTTTACGACTTCTATTAGCTGGGCGTTCTGACGAGAAGTATCATCCACTTCTCTTCAGAACGCCCAGCTTCTGGCAGTGCAGACAGCGTGTTCTCGAGAGATCACGCTGTGTCGTCACTCACAGGTCCTGCATCGTCTCGGACGAGCGAGGACACATCGGCACCAGAGGCTACAGTTGATTCTGCAGCAGCATCGGCGTTTGCAGGTAAGTCGATGTAGCTACTTACCTGCAAACGCTGATGCTGCTGCAGAATCAACTGTAGCCTCTGGTGCCGATGTGGCCGACACGATGCAGGACCTGGGGCAGGAAGTGAGTGACGTCACAGCGTGATCTCTCGAACACGCTGTGTCTGTGCACTGCCAGAAGCTGGGCGTTCTGAAGAGAAGTGGATGATACTTCTCGTCAGAACGCCCAGCTAATAGAAGTCGTAAAACGCCCCGATGTACGCACATAATACACGCCCAGTTGGACTTTTACTTTAAACACGCCCACTTGGACTTTTGCAAGCCTCATTTGCATAAATACAAAAATGGTCATAACTTGGCCAAAAATGCTCGTTTTTTTAAAATAAAAACGTTACTGTAATCTACATTGCAGCGCCGATCTGCTGCAATAGCAGATAGGGGTTGCAAAATCTGGTGACAGAGCCTCTTTAAGTACGAAAATTATCTGAAAATCTAAATGATTGAGTCGCACTCGGTGTGA
Source organism: Rhinoderma darwinii (assembly GCF_050947455.1). NCBI lineage: Eukaryota > Metazoa > Chordata > Amphibia > Anura > Rhinodermatidae > Rhinoderma > Rhinoderma darwinii. The sequence goes on along the minus strand of NC_134689.1, from coordinate 254,756,638 downwards.
CTCTGATGCCCCAGCTACTGTTTCCAACACATTGGTAAGTGCCAGAATAAGTTCTGTGGTGGCTTTGTGAGTATGGGGTTGGCACAAAGTGTATTTTTGGACTAGTGGATCTCATGCAAACAAGAAAGAAGTGGAATACTACTATCAACTAGTACAACAGAGGAAAGAATTGGGACAGGGTTAGGGTCAAATCTGTGTAATAAGTCATCATGCAACAGCAGTTTTACGAAGCTCCCCACACAATACTGCTATCTATGCGCAAAGGTTGAATTGGGACAGTCTGAATATTAGAAATATACACTTCATCCACATATCCCTATACATCTCACAATTTGTCTACGGTAGATGAATGTAAGTTTTTATTTTGAATTAAATATTAATATAATTTTTTTTTAAATATTTGTGCTTGCTACTCTACTTGCATAACCTATTATTTAGGCATGGGTCATTTCTCCTTTCAACTATCGGTCTGTCTCTCTTTTCAGCTGTGCTGTCATTCTTGAGGTGTGATAGCTATGGTATGGCCCTCTAGAAAGGACAATGGGTGAAACCATTGGGGTGAGGTATGACCTAATTAAAGAGTGTAGTCCGAAAGGCCATGTCTAGAAGATATGAAGCTATGATAAATAGTAAGAGGTAGCAGTCACAGGCACCTCAGATTGTCATAGCATGCACAAAGGACATCAATATCTAGGCAATACATTCCTCTGTGCTAGGTCTAATCTAAGAAATGCTCCGACAATAACCATATTAAGATATATACATGTATCGCAGAATACATACATTTTACATTCAATGTAATATATATATATATATATATATATATATATATATATATAGCTGCTGTGACATTCTGTATTTTGAATCCGTGCAGTTGCATTTCAATACTATATGTAAGCTTCAGTCAGGTATCTCATGCCATTCCCCACCAGGAACCGATACTATATACCAGAGGTCCAGCATCGATATGATGGAGTGTAACGTTGTTTTATCCTGTGTTAATTGAATCATTGAGCACCTCACTGATCACTAGAGTGGGGGATCTGTGTCCTCCCTCGTCCTCCCCAGCATGTTTTTGGTGAGGAGGAGTTGTATGTTGAGCATGGTGGCTGGCGCTACATACAATGGTGCAGGACATCTAAACAGCCAAGTTATCTCTCTTGTGTCTGTGGGAAAAAAAGAAAACCTTTAACCCTGCAGAGCCAGGCTTTTGATACTCGGGAAAAAAAATATTTGTGTGTGTGTTCCTATTGAATGGTGGCAAGCAGAGATCTTGAAAACGATGAGAAATTGATACAGAAAGTATATTGGAAAATTGTATAACTAGTCATTATACAAAAAAATAACAATTATTTGCTGAAACTGTTATACACCTTTTTAATTTATTGGAATTCTCCGATCACATAAATAGTGACTGTATACTGTGCATATTGTACGCATGTGATTAGTGTGGGGGGAAACATGAGCACCTAGCAAAACTATAAATACTTGGTGAGAAGTTTTAAACTTAATACAGATGTTGGCTTGGTTAGAATCGTCCCACGTCCCCAGGGTTTCCAGACAGCCGTTCTTACCACCGATCCAGCATGTCTCAGACATGACACTGAGCAGGATTTTTATAATATATCAAATTTTTTTTCATTTACATTTTTTTCAGAAAAAAGGGGCTAGAGGCTAGATTTTAGGGCTGTGGCACTTAGCCCTTGTCTAACTTTTTGTCTTTATTTAATTGTCCTTCAGGAGCATTTGCAAAGGTAAAGGACAGCCAGCGCATGAGCGACGAAGGGAAGATGGAGCAAGAGGAAGCAGATGGAATCCGAAAAAGGTGTCGCGTTGTAGGCTTTGCTTTACAAGCGGAGATTAACCATTTCCATCAGAGGAGACTGCAAGACTTTAAAATGACGATCCAGCATTATTTAAAGGAACAGATTCTGTTTTATAGGAGGGTGAGCCAGGAGCTGGAGAAAACGCTAAAGATGTATGATGACTTGTGACTTGGACTTAGTTTGCGTTGCCTGATGACCCTCTTTTTTTGATAACCGAGACCATCTCTTCCATCCCTTCCATGTGCACTCCCAGGACGCTTAAAATGGAATGGGCAGAAGAGAAAGATGAAAAATATGAGTTCTCTTTTGTTTAAAGACTGAAATTTGGTTATAGAGAAACAGTTTTTTTTTTAAAAACATGGGTGTTTATACTGGTAAATATGCTGCTGTACTATGAGAGCAAAAATAAATCAGAGCTTTATCGTATGTTTCTAGCGGGTGGATATTTGCTGGGGAGCCTAAGAATTGAGTGATGATAATAATAGTAAATGCGCCAGTCATATGCACACGGTGAACGCAGCCATTCTGCAATAAGACCAATAATCATGACTGTAGCCTTCCAATTCACTGAAGTCAAGTGATGTAACTTCAAAGCAGTCCATTAGTTTCTCTGGTTTCCAGTGAATGAATACGCTGCTGTCTTATACATATTGGAAAATGGCTGCCTACCTTATAAAGCGGGTGCACTGTAAATACCATTAGAAACAGAACTCCGCTGTAAATGTGATGACCCCTATAATAGCGCTGTCCACTTTTTCATAAGTCTTTTAGTTGACTTTTCTATACATTGTTACATTCAGATATAACTTTCATTGAGTGACGATTATATGGCATCTCTACAGATCACCCATCACGTTGTATATCTCAACATTGTCCGCAAATTTCTTCCTCCTTAAATGACCGATGACCGAATTCGAGTCTCTCCCTTTCTCGCATTCTTATAACTAATCTCATTGCTCAGATTTGCAGTGTCTGGCAAGAAATCGGCCCAGAAGTGAAGGGTGCGTCTGTGTATGTCATGAGCAGGGTGGAGATTGATTCAATGTTTGTATAGATCTGCTTGCATACACGCACTCCGTATGTGCCCTAGAGGGAGTGATGTCACCCGATAGGAATGTAATCCATTCAGAGCAAGGCAGTGGCAAGTCGTCCATACAACATTATACACCACCAGAATTCAGTACAGTCCGTTGTCACACACCAGGAAGCTGCGGTCTGTAACCTGAGTGCAAGCTGCTAGGTTAGTATACAGTCTGCTGCCTAAAGATGTGCATTGTGTTTTAAATGCCTCTTGACTCTTTTGCCTATGCGCACATATATTTTCCTATGTTAGTAGTTTCACTGTGCAAATCGATACGTAACTGTATTTAATTTATATTGACCATCTCTTATTCCACGGCGACATCTGATCGGTTAGTAGAGTGCATGTAGTATATATCTTGGAGATCTCAATTTACATCCACAACTTTTTTTTCTATTTCACATTTTGCCTCTTGAGGTTGTCTTTATTTTAGACTTTATACCTGCCCTAAATATAGGACCAGCTCCTAAATACATGATTGTTGTCATAGACTCACAAGCCATATTCTATTCTATTACAACCATGAGTCTCTCTAGTCTGCTGCAAGTGTGAGAAAGCTGGTTATTAACTTTCACAAGATAGGAATGCACATGCATGGACACTTCTGATGTTCTTTGTCATGGTGTTTGAGCTTCTACGTGCCTGTTTGCTCCTTGTGGTATGTGACTAGCGTGCGTGCGTAAGCTGTTACTTGTTTGAATGCTAAATAAATAAGTGAGCAAAGTGCTAGCGTTTACGTATGGTATTTATACAAGTGACTTTCTAATGTGCGTAGTCCAGGATCTTGTCAAGTCTGCTGAAATGCCTAAATATTGCAGTGAGTCCATTGGGCACTAGCTGTCCACAATATAGGTTGTTGGAGGATAGAGGTACCCAAGATGCTTGTTGATTCTACTTGTAAATTTTTATTGAAAGTGCTATATGCTACAAGACTGGACTGATCTCTTGCTCACAATATTCTTTATCAATATGCTTCAATAGCTTTGTATCTAAACTTAAAGAGAACCTCCAATTGAACATAATTTTACAGTTTATGAGACCGTATAATCGACATAAAAAGTTCAATAACTTTTTTTATTAATAAAGAATATTCCTTCTCTACTATTGATCCTGTGTTATAGCCTGTGTTTGAGTCCAGGGCTGCATTCTTATTTCTGCTAGTTGTTGTTAGAAATTCGACAAACTTGTTGACAGACACGCCCCTAATAACCAAACCAAGTTCCTCTACTGGAAGATTTCAGATCTGAAACCCGCAGAATTGTGAATGCATCTCTGAGCTATAACACACGCTGTAATTCAAGATCAATAAAGCAATGTATTTGCAAAGCATAACTGTTTTTATGTAGATTTGGTATGTAAACTGTAAGATAGTACTTAAAGGTAAGCATATAATTAGCTCGCCCTATTAAGGTAAGCAGCATTTGGGACTACTATCGCAGTGTGTCTCTGAAGTAATGATTCTTTTCGTTAATAGAAAGTCCTCTGCTTATCATTCCCTTGCCCCCCTATATTATTTGTGTCCTGCTACCATCTTCCAGGCTAGTATGAATATCTGCATCTAATTCTTCTCATTGTGACCGCAATCTAAACATTTTAGAGTGCTTACTGAGAAAACGGAGTGACTATAGACCTTTTTCATCATTAGATAACGGGATGCCTAATGAATAATTGAAATCCTAAACTCTGAGGGCACGTTCACACGGCCTATTTTCGTCCGTTTTTTACGCAGTCATTTTTAGAAACGGCCGCGTAAAAGAGCGCCTCATAAAAAGATGTGCTTGTCACTTCTTGAGCCATTTGTGAAAGTTTTTCATTCTCAATAGAAAAACCGTTCCTAAAACAGCCGTAAAAAAACGTACGTTGCTTAACGGCTGAAAATCAGGAGCTGTTTTCCTTTGAAAACTTATTTACAGACTTTTTTTTTTTTAAGCGTGAACATACCCTGATACTTCAGAACTTTTGAAGCTGTTCCATTCAAGTGGCTCCTTCAGATCTACTGGGTTCCCCTGTTCCCTGTACTGTATTTATACCCTTCTAGATAAAGCTGCGTGTAGACAGGGCGATTTATCAGTAAATATTCACATAATCTTGCCTTATAAATTGATGGCATGGTTGAGTGGGGATTGATAGTATCATTCCTTCTCGAAGATTTGTTACTGTCGGGACTCGTCATTGTGTTGTCTAATGATTTCTCAACATGACTTGGCAGTATACAAAGTTTCACCGCACATGCACCTCATTCACATGCCCTCGTATGATCATTAATTAATGGCCTCCTTAACAATCCACATGTGACCGTTTTATCGGATCGTTTACTCATTGAAACTTTCTATATACATTAGCCCCTTCATGATTAAGCCTGAAAAGGAGTTACGGACCAGCTAAGAATTTTTTCATTTTTGCCTCTGCATTTCAGCAGCCATAACTTATTTTTTTCCATTGACCTGACTGTATGAGACTTTTCTCTTTGTAAGAAATTTTTTATCTTTTTCCTGCACAGTTTGGGGATACAAATAAATCTGTAATTTATGTCCTTTTATTTTTGCGGCGTAAATATATATAAAAAAAAAAAATTTCCGCTATGGTGTGTTGTGTGCTTCTTGTTTTTTTTTTTTTACCGTTCACGTTTCACGATAAACAACCTGTTCAATTAATTCCTCAGGTTATTACAGCCGTGTCGATACCTAATAATGTGTAGGGTTTTTGTGTAGTGTATGGAAAATAAAATATATTTTATACTAAATAATGACTTTTTTTATTTTTATGGTTCCAGTATTATTATTATTATTATTATTATTATTATTATTATTATTATTTTCTATATTTTATTTTTTGTTACATTTTTGTTTTTAAAATCCCATGAAGGGATAACTTGAACAACTATTTTTTACTTGTGTATTAGCATACTCCTGTATGCTAATACATTATACTGTGTCACTATGGCACAGGCTGCTGTTAGGGCAACACATGCTATATCCTAAAAGCAGGCTTACAGAACAGACAGCCGTCAGGTCCTTTGTAGGTCCCCAGGGCTGACTGCAGAGTGTTCCCCAGTCTCCAATCGGGTCATCGGGAAACCCGGTGATGCGATCGAAGAGGAAGTTCTTTGATCATGCCGAGATCAAAGGGTTAAACAGTTCCTCTGATCCTGGACTTATTCGGGAGGCATGTCTAAGTACAGGAGGTGTAAGTAACAGCTCTTAGAGTATTAGCAATTATTGAAGCACTCCTAATCCTCTTCTACAGCGACGCAAAAAGAGGTTGCTGTAGGCCCGGGACCTGCAACACCCGCTGTCAATGCACAGTCGCAAAGGGGTTAAAGTCTGACAATCCCGCTGATAATCTGTGTATTGGGGCCACCTGACTGTCCACTGATCGTGAGATGTTCGAGGATCAGGCGTGTTGGATATCAATAAGTTATACCCTTTATTGTGGCAGAAGATAAGATGCTGCCAGAAGTGTTATTGCAGTGGCTTCTTGCTCTCTCCCCCCATTGAAAGCCAAGTGAATATGTTTAGACCATGGCACGGATTTGCCATAGGCCACAAATCCACACGTGGGTCAGCCCCATTGCAATTCAATGGAGCTACTCCACAACTTTTCTGTGCAGAATCTGCAGCCAAAATAAACGCGCTGTGGATTTTAAAAGCTGCAGCGTGTTTTATTATTTTGCACAAATATTTTCCGGTGTGTGTGTGTATGGGGTATAAAATACCCCCTTCACATGCATTGCCGGCGGATGTTAGCAGATTCTATCAGGATTTAGATGCAGAATCTGCGCCTAAATCCTGCCAGGATCATGAGCGTATAAACATGGCCTTATGGTAAACTGGATGTTTTATGTGGAGGTTCTGGAGAGATTACTGTCAACTGAACGAATGTATGCCCAACAGCTATCTTATGTGCATGGCCGGTGTTACTGATCAATAGTCGTGTGTAAATGCGGCTTGAAAAGTAATTTTTTTTCTATTTAATCTTAACCCAGACCGTGATAGTCGTGGTAGAATGGAGATGTGAAAGATTTCAGACACAAACTCTAAAGGCCCTTTTAAATTGGCCAGTTATTGGGCAAACGAGCATTCAAAGAATTAGAAGGATTAGCCAGAGGCTTTCTCTATTGATTTTATGTTTAGGATGAAAAGGTTGTAGATTACTGGTTATGTGTAATCTAGATATGGATTGTGCAATGACTTTTGTAAAACTTTGATGGATTTTGTATTTAGGATATTTGAGAGAATGTTGGGGTTTAAGGAGCCAGGGAGTTGGGTAGGGGTAAATTATGTACTTTGTCTTATTTTTGCAAAACTGTTAATAAAGATTAATTAAAAAAAAAAAAAAAAACGCTCGTTCCCGATACTTGCCCTGTGTAAACAGGGCAGTGATCAGCAGATGAATAAGAAAACGCTCGTTCATCTGCTGATTGTATCGTTTTAAATGTGAAAAATATTATCGTTGTCGGCAGCACATCTCCCTGTGTAAGCATGAAGACGCGCTGCTGACATGATGATAATGCATGGGGACGAGCGATCAGAGTAACGACCGCTCGTCACTGTACTAGTTCCTTGTGAAAATAGCAAAATAGCATTGATCGACCCTCGTTGCACCGGCCAGAATGGGCCGGTGTAAAAGTACCTTACAACACCGTATTGGGAAATGAACCTGTCCGTTGTTAAAACAAAGCATTGTATGCAAATAATATGCATACTGTAGATTGTGTACATCACTTCTCTTGTAAACTAGCTGCTATTCACTGTTCAAAATGCGTAGATAAGTTATAGATGTCAAGTAAAAGAGGATTAGGCCATAGATGTCAAATTGGAACCATAAATTTCATGGCTCTGATAATGGATATACTATATGGACAAAGGTATCGGTGCATCTACAGCAGCTTTTATGACCTCTCATTCTAAATCCATAGGAATTAATAAGGAGCTGCTGCCCCCTTTACAGCTAAAACAGCTCCCACTCTTCTAGGAAAGCTTCTTACAAGATTTTGGAGTGTGTCTGTTGGAATTTTTGCCCAATCATCCAGAAGAGCATTTGTGAGGCCAGACAATGATGTTTGAGAAGAGGGTCTGGCTCACAATCTCCGTTCTAGTTCATCCTAAAGGTGTTTGATGGGGCTGAGATCAGGGCTCTGTGTGGGCCAGTCAATTTCTTCCACACACACTCCACAGAACATGTTTCCACTGCTCCAGGGTCCAGTGGCTTTACGCCACTCCACCTGACACTTGGCATTGTGCTTGGTGATGTGAGGTTTGCATGCAGCTGCTTGGCCATAGAAATCCATGCCCTGAAGTTCCCGGCGCACCATTTTTGTGTGGATGTTAATGCCAGAGGAGGTTTAGAACTCTTCAGTTATTGAGTCAGCAGAGTATTGGTGACTTTTATGCACTTTGCGCCTCAGCACTAGTTGACCCGCTCTGACGCTTTACGTGGTCTACCACTTCGTTGCTGTGGTACCTAAATGCTTCCACATTGCAATAATACCATTTACAGTTAATAGTGGAATTTCTAGGAGGGAAGAAAATTCAGGAACTGACTTGTTACATCGGTGACATCCTTTTACAGTACCACGCTGGAATTCTGTAAGCTCTTTAGGACGACCCATTATTTCACAAATGTTTGTAAACATAGACTGCAGGGCTAGGTGCTGGATTTTATACACCTGTGGCAATGGAACTGAAGGAAGCCTGCATCCAATGAATAAGAAAATCGGTGTCTTAATACTATTGGCCATATAGTTCACAAGAAACACTATTTCATGTGCCTCATGTTGAATAAGGTTGTATAAATCGTACATGATATTGTTAAAAAGGTCTCATGGACATTTTAGAATGGTGTCCCCCCTATATGCACCAAAGCAGGGAGTTGCTCTGGAGGACACAGACAGCTGAGGGCCCCTGTGAAAGAACGGTGTATGGGCCCCTTGATCTTTAACCCCTTCCCGACATTTGACGTATCCATACGCCAAAGTCGGGTAGGGAAAGTATGGAGCGGGTTCATGGAGTATGATGCGGGTGTCGGCTGTTACAGCCGACACTTCAGAGTAACGAGCGGCAGCGCGATCCCGCTCGTTTAACTCATTAAATGCTGCGGTCAATAGCGACTGCAGCATTTAAATAGTTAGAAAGAGGGGGGCGGCCCCCTCTAACAGCTCATCGCGCCACTCGCAACGCAATTGCGGGGGTGGGCAATGGTTGCTACGGCTGCCTTGGGGACTAATGAAAGCACCCGGGTCCGCTATCTTTGTACACCTATTAAGCCCTGCCTCCGGCAGGGCTTAATAGTTGCCTGTCAGAATCACGATATACTGCAATACATTAATATTGCAGTAAATCGTGCAAGCGATCTAACAATCGCTGGTTGAAGTCCCCTAGGGGAAGTAATAAAAAGAGTAAAAATGAAAGTTGTTTTTTTTATGTAAAAAAAATAAATATTAAAAGTTCAAAAAACACCCATTTTCCCCCTAGAGCATAGTAAAAAATTAAAATAATAAACATAATTGGTATTGCCGCGTCCGTAAAAGTCTGAACTATTACAATATATCATTATTTAACCCGCACGGTGAGCACCGTAAAAAAAAAAAATTGTACGCCAGAATCTCTATTTTTTCGTCGACTAATCTCCAACAAAAAATGAAATAAAAAGTTATTAAATGTTGCATGTACCCCAAAATGGTATTATTAAAAACGAGCTTATCCCGCAAAAAATAAGCCCTCAGACCACTTAATCGATGGAAAAATAAAAAAGTTGTGGCTCTGAATTTGGCGAATATAGAAAAAACGATATATATATTTGGTATCGCTGTAATCGTATTGACCCGCAGAATAAAGTTATGTTGTTTTAATTGCGCAGTGAATTCAGTAAAAACGGCGCGCAAAAAACCATGGAGGAATCGCTGTTTTGCTTATTTTCTACCCCACAAATAATTTTTTCCCCGTTTCCTAGTACATTATATGGCAAAATAAATGGTGCTACGAAAAACGACAACTCGTCCCGCAAAAATCAAGCCCTCATAGTACTATATCGCCGGAAAATAAAGACGTTCTGGCTTTTGAAAGGTGGTGAGCACAAAAAAGAAAATGAAAATCTGAAAAAGGGCTGCGGCGGGAAGGGGTTAATATCTCATCATGAACCACCCTTTATGTTTCAATAACAATGCATGACTATGTCTCTCTAATTGTTCATAAAGTTCATCATCTCAGGGATTTACATGACAGTGGGTCCCTATTACCTACTGGGCCACTGTGCCGCTACGCAGGTTGCACCAATGGTATGTCCGCCTCTGTACTACATTTCAGGGGAAGTTTATTGCCAGCTGAAGATTCCTCCCGTGATAACCGCTTATTGCCAGGGCTTCGAGGAGACTGGGTACCTGTATTTAGGTTGTGTTCACGCTTGGTTTTTGCTGCTATTTTCGCAAAATGGTAGTAAAACACCATCATGCACCATGTAAATAAACCCTTCGAGGAGTGGTTTCTTTCATACGATAACCCCTTTAATGATATTCTGACCAATTTCATACTTCTATTAATGCAAATATCTTTGTTTAGAAGGCCTAGTTGATGCACAATTCCATAGTGCTTCGCATGGGACTTGGCTGTGTAATTTCTACCTAAAATCAGTATTGACCCATAGCTTTTTCTTTGATATTTCATAGAGGCCTACAACAAAAAGGAAGATGCTGTGAGACATTATACAAATATTGTATTTTCTCTGCGGCATCCACCGCCACAATTTTCGTCAATAATGTTTCATACATTTTTTCTTCCATTTCCTGCTGTTCTGCAGCTACTTGACATGAGCACAGTGTGTGCATTGATATGTACATAGTATAGAGGTGTGCTTTATAACAGCAAAGTGTGCTGTAAATGTTGGTATCTGTGGAATGTCACCACCCCCTCCCTATTGCAACACACGCTACAACATCTGGAAGTGTTCTGTGTTTCTTTTGTCTGACCAGCCCCATACAGAATAATCGGGACACATAGGACTTCTGTCTAGATGGGTCATTGCCAGTCTGCTGGAGGAGGAATAGATTTGATTTCTAAGAATTGATATAGAGCCTCTGTCTGTTGTCCCATAGTAATCTCCTCCATCAAAAAGGACATATATGGTTGCATTTTGTAAAAGTACATGTATTTAGTCCTAAGATAATTTTTTATTTTTTTTTAATAAAAAGACACTTAGCAGAGGAACTATTTTTTGTTGATGCAGCCTGTCCTAAAGTTCACAGTTTACAGATGTAATATGCTGAAAATAAGATGCTTGGAACTAACTTCCAGCAGATGTGGTTGGAAAATCGACAGTAAGGGTATGTGCACACACAAAATCAAAAACGTCTGAAAATACGGAGCTGTTTTCAAGGGAAAACAGCTCCTGATTTTCAGATGTTTTTTAAGCCACTCTCGATTGTCGCTGCGTATTTTACGGCCGTTTTTGGATATGTTTTTCTATAGAGTCAATGAAAAATGGCTCCAAAAACGGCCCAAGACGTAACATGCACTTCTTTTTCGCGGGTGTCTTTTTACCTGCCGTTTTTGGAAAACGAGGCATAAAAAAACGCCCCGTCGGAACAGAACGCTGTATTTCCCATTGAAATCAATGGGTAGATGTTTGTAGGCGTTCTGCTTCCGTTTTTTCAGGTGTTTTTCGGGGCTTAAACACCCCGAAATACGCCTGAAAACACTACGTGTGCACATACCCTTGGGGGTAGTTCACACAGTGTTTTTGGTCTGGCAGAAAAATCTGCCTAAAAATTTCTTCAGGAATTTTGAGACCGATTTTGAAATGGCAGTATTTTTTGAAAGTTTTTTTTTTTCCAAGTTTTTTTCTGCAGTGAGTTTTGTTGCAGTTTTTTTTAGCCGTATAAATCGAATAAAAAACCTTTCAATGGAAAGTCAGAGGCCGAAACCGCTCAAAGAGCATGCAGCTTTTTTTTTTCCTCCAGCGGCCAAAAGCCACTCAGGAAAAGAGACGCCTCTGCCTCCCATCGAAAACCAGTGTGGTTTCTGTGTCAAAATCAGCGGAAAAAAACGCTGTGTGAACTACCCCTAAGTGAATTTAAACATACCTTTATTAAAGGGTATCTAAACGTTCAACAAATTTCTGACATGCCATAGTGACATGTCAGAAGTTTTGATCGATGGGGGTCTGAGCACTGAGACCCCCACCGATCACTAAAACAAAGCGACAGAACGCTAATGTGAGCGCTTCGTTTTTGTTCGGCTTTTTTCAGAAAGCCGATGTAGCGGTGTACAGGCCCATACACTTTCTATTGAGTCCGTACACCAACTGCTCGGCTTTCAGAGAAAAGCCGAACAGAAAGCAAGAGGCTCAGCGGTCACACGGGCGCTTCTGCCACTTTGTTTTAGCGATTAGTGGGAGTGTCAGTGCTCAGACCCCCACCGATCAAAACTTCTGACATGTCACTATGACATGTTAGAAGTTTGTTGAACGTTTAGTTACCCTTTAAACATATACAGTGAAGGAAATAAGTATTTGATCCCTTGCTGATTTTGTAAGTTTGCCCACTGTCAAAGACATGAACAGTCTAGAATTTTTACGCTAGGTTAATTTTACCAGTGAGAGATAGATTATATTTTAAAAAAAACAGAAAATCACATTGTCAAAATTATATATATTTATTTGCATTGTGCACAGAGAAATAAGTATTTGATCCCTTTGGCAAACAAGACTTAATACTTGGTGGCAAAACCCTTGTTGGCAAGCACAGCAGTCAGACGTTTTTTGTAGTTGATGATGAGGTTTGCACACATGTTAGATGGAATTTTGGCCCACTCCTCTTTGCAGATCATCTGTAAATCATTAAGATTTCGAGGCTGTCGCTTGGCAACTCGGATCTTCAGCTCCCTCCATAAGTTTTCGATGGGATTAAGGTCTGGAGACTGGCTAGGCCACTCCATGACCTTAATGTGCTTCTTTTTGAGCCACTCCTTTGTTGCCTTGGCTGTATGTTTCGGGTCATTGTCATGCTGGAAGACCCAGCCACGAGCCATTTTTAATGTCCTGGTGGAGGGAAGGAGGTTGTCACTCCGGATTTGACGGTACATGGCTCCATCCATTCTCCCATTGATGCGGTGAAGTAGTCCTGTGCCCTTAGCAAAAAAAAGACGCCCGCGTCAAAGAAGTTTCTGTCACTTCTTGATACGTAATTGGAGCCGTTTTCCATTGACTCCATAGAAAAACAGCTCCAATTACGTCTGTAATGGACGCAGCGAAAAGCGCCTGTGCTTGCCATTACGTCTGAAATTACGGTGCTGTTTTCTCCTGAAAACAGCTCTGTAATTTGAGCCGTAACGGAGGCTGCCGTGTGAACATACCCTTAGTGTTACAGAGGTAGCAGTTGTACTTGAGCCCTAGTCCCTGAGAGGGCCCAAAGGCTCTTATGCTACATAAGAATACACTAGTATTATAAATGGCACATGGTAGGTGGGGGCCCTGTTACAGATCTTGCATTGGGTCTTCAAATTACACCTCTGGACCCGCATAGACATAAAAATACATGAGTGTGACAGTTGTTGATTGTATTTATAATTGTAGATTGTATTTAGAGCCGCATAAGGCTCTGTTTACACGGGCATTTTTAGGAGAATTTTACTGGATGAATCCTGTTTGCAACAGATCCCCGTTATAATGCGTGCATCTCGTTTATTTTTTACCTTTAATTGGATAGAAAAGTGTAGAATCCTAACCTATTCTGGACTTAAAAGAGCAACAGAAACTTTACAGAAAATAAATAACACAAGAGTGAATGTGGCCAGAGCATTTTAAACTTTAGTGTATCTGGTAAAACTAGCAATACCCAAGCATATTGTTATCAGTAAATTGGCTTACTTTCCCGTTTGTAGCAATCCAATAACCACCCTGTAGAGCTGTGAGGGTATTTCACACCATCCACCATTGCCCTGAATGTGCTGTCAGCAGAATACAATCTGCATCAGGTTTGCATTGATGGTACTTACAGAGCAACAGCAGGGGCTGTGAAAGGTCCCAATGTTAACTGCACATGGGGAATTATTAGTTATACAATTCTCTAATGTAATCAATAAAGAGATAAATAGTCACACGTTAAGAGCTCATTCAGACGAGCGTGTAACTCATCCATGTGACGGCCGTTAAAACAACAGCCGTCAGACGCACACGTGTATTTCAATGGGGCCGTACACATGACCGTTGTTTCAACAGAACATGCGAAGGGTCCGTGGAAAAATAGGACGTCCTATTTTCCTGCGTCTAGTCTATGGGGGATCCGTGATAACGCGTCCCGCACGGGTCCTCCCCAGACGTGAAAAACTAGTTTTTCACGTCCGAGGTTGCCCACGCTCGTGTGAATGTAGCCTAAGAATTCACTACTGTATCCTTTAGACACACGAATGAAGTTTTGTTTGCATATATGCTAAGTAGCAGCCCAAGTATGTTTCGAGTCATTTGCTTAGCAGCAGATCCAGCAGCCTGTGAGTGACTCTTTATAATGGAGTCGAGCTGTGTCATTCACTATTCAGGGCTGGTGGTACGTATTGATTCCAGCAACTCAAAGAGCGAGATGGTTGCTGCTCCCCGTTGCAGGAGCGTGGATTTCATGGTAAATCTTATATTTTTCTTTTGAAGGTTGTGACGGGCTGAGGGTTTTTTTTATATCTCTGCCTGATGGCCCATAAGATGGAGCCTGTCTTTAATCTTGGTGTATCATTAGAGTGCCTTCTGCGCAGGTATGCACTCTCATCGTCCTAAATGCATCACCAGTTCTAAGATCTTTAAAAATTCATGAACAAAAGAAGATGCCTTGCTCATGTATTGCTCTTTAAACAATCTTCTTACATTTCACTAGCTGAGATGGCCTTGGGAGTAAGGAGCTCATGTGAGCTGTATACAGACGGATAGATATTAATGTGTGTAATGTTCATATTTTGACTCTAAAGCAATTGTAGTGTGTACATACCCCATGGTGAAGTAGATGCCAACATACAGTTACATTCAGTCTTCTTACCCTTGAAAATGTATCTCTGATCAATTTGGAAGCTTCTCCTTATGCGTTTTTTGTAATATTTTTTTTTTTTTACTATTAGTTGACAATTCTATTTAGAAAAACACTACAATGGCGTATGACATCAAGTTCCTACTTTTATATTGTCGTGCAGTTTTCCAATGGACTTTCTGGAAATTACCATGGTGAGAAATTGATTATTGAAGAAGCACTAACGTCACAGTAAAAAGAATAAATTGACAATAAGGAGTTTATATGCAGAAATATAAGGATGTAAGCAATAATGGTTCTTTCCCGTTCAATGCCTGCAAGCCAAGATCTTAAAAAGCCTAAGGAATTGAATTTTATTAGAAAGCTGGGAAATTTTCATCACAATGAATAACCCTTATTTGCTGAAAACCCCTTTAACAACAGCTACGTTGTAGAAAATACTGCATATTAAATGATTTTCTGTTGTAAATAATTCATGCTGGACAATGTAATTCTTCTAAAGTAGGTAGTTTCCACAGGTTAAAGTATAGAATTAGGAGTCATGCCTGCAGCCATATTGTAGAGCTGTAATACAGAGCGCATAAAATAATAGGGGTCATACCGTACTTCCGTATGCGCCCAAACCTCTGTGAGATGCAGACAGAGTGCCTAAGTCTATTATATGGACCTGTAGGGACACCATGTGCCACCTTACAGGGTCCATACACACAGCAGGCATGGATCAGTGACCTGTAATTGTAAAGCATATTTTATGTGTACATTGTATATCTGTACCTTTGACAAACCGCATGTTTATGACTTCACAGATTTTTTTTAATCTTTTTTGATTTTTTAATGAAATGGGGTAAGCTGATGATGAAACAGTATTGTCATATGTGTTTACAATACATACAAATAGCAGATATACAGAATATGAGATGAGAAACATGATTGTCTTGAAGTACTGTCAGCCTATGTATAAAATGCGCTCTGCTAAAGGGAAATAAATTAGCATGATGGGGTGAACGCAATAGAGCAGCTAGACATATTTATTGGCTCATGTATAAATGCTTGTGCAGACAACAGTGTCAGTATCCATCATAGTGGCCAATCGGTTCTTTTTTTTCTAGCCTGCAATGGAAAAATGAAATGTGCAATCTCGATATGGAGTATTGACGCTTTTTGTCTGCACTAGTTTTTATGAGTAAGGTTCTATATAATTGAGCGTCCTTTATCAGCGCTGTCAGTCTTGGTACAGTATATGAGGTCGCTTTGATTAGATATCAAACTTGCTATAATTTATACTTATCTTGATGTTTAAAGGCTATGTAAACCTTTGCACATTTTTTTAAAATAAAACAATGTATAATGATATTTTAAACAACTTTTTAATTGGTCTTTATTAAAAAAAAATGTGATCCAACTTATATGTACCCTGGATAAATAGAAGATGTATCTTGCGCTCAGAGCCGAATCTGTCAGGTCATAAGGACTGACGGCTTTAGTGACAGCGGGTCCTGCGTGTCTCTGACGAGCAGTATCCAGCTATTATCGATCACATCTAAGTTTATGAACTTAGATGTGATCGATAATACCTCGATCCTGCGTTTCAGATTCACGCAGGACCAGCACTCACCTAAGCCGTCAGTCTCGCTGACCAGATGGATTTGGCTCTGAGCAAGATACAGCTTTTATGTATCCAGGACACATAGGAGATGTATTTAGAAAAGTAAAAAAAAAAAAATGTTAATAAAAAACAATGAAAAGTTGTTTAAAGAGGCTCTGTCACCAGATTCTGAAATCCCTATCTCCTATTGCATGTGATCGGCGCTGCGATGTAGATAACAGTAACGTTTTTTTTTTTTCATTTTTGGCCAAGTTATGAGTTATTTAATATATATGCAAATGAGGTTTGAAATGGACAACTGGGCGTTTTTTTTTTCGTTATGTCCAACTGGGCGTGTATTGTGTTTTTAACTGGGCGTGTTTACGTGTATGACGCTGACCAATCAGTGACCAGTCAGCATCATACCCTCATCTCCATTCATTTACACAGCAGCGATGTGCAGCCACATACACAGACATTAACGTTAATCAAGTGTCCTGATAATGAATACACATGACCTCCAGCCTGGACGTCATGTGTATTCAGAATCCTGACACTTCTGAATCTTTTCTGTGAGATTTGCAGCAAGGGAAACAAAATCTCGTTTACCTCCGAAATCTCGCGAGATTTCGTTTCCCGTGCTAGAAATCTCAAAGAAAAGATTCAGAAGTGTCAGGATTCTGAATACACATGACGTCAAGGCTGGATGATCATGTGTATTCATTATCAGGACACTGCAGTAACATTAATCTCTGTTTATGCGGCTGCACATCGCTGCTGTGTAAATCAATGGAGATGAGTGTATGATGCTGACTGGTCACTGATTGGTCAGCGTCATACACATAAACACGCCCAGTTAAAAACACAATACACGCCCAGTTGGACATAACGAAAAAAAAACGCCCAGTTGTCCATTTCAAACCTCATTTGCATATATATAAAATAGCTCATAACTTGGCCAAAAATGAAAGTTTTAAAAAAAAAACAAACGTTACTGTTATCTACATTGCAGCGCCGATCACATGCAATAGGAGATCGGGATTTCAGAATCTGGTGACAGAGCCTCTTTAAAGTTTAAAATATCATAATACGTTGTTTTATTTTTAAAAAAAGTGTGCAAAGGTTTACATAGCCATTAAAGAGGATCTGTCACCAGTTTATTAATTCCCTATCCCCTAACTAATGTAATAGGCGATATGATGCTGATAACTACAGTGTAATTTTTTTTCAAAAATGTTTATTATTTGCAAAGTTATGAGCATTTTTTTAAATATGCTAATTTGGTTATACTTGCCAAATGGGAGGTGACTCTTTCTTTTCTCTCCGGGCGGTGTAATGTTTTCTGCATGACGCTGTCCAATCAGCATCATACAGTTCACCTCTTCCCAGCCGAGCAACACAATGTGATCATATAGTATACAGCTTCCATTCACGACTGTGTTTTCAACTGGTGATATCTCCAGTGGTTTCACAGCTAGAACTGCGATCCTGGTGCCATATGAAAGATTAGAATCTCATCTTTCATATGCCACCAGAACGACTGTCCACAGACATGGCTATCTGAAGTGATCCCCTTTTCCAGCCTCAGTCTCTCACACTGTGTGAAGCAGCTTCATGCTGATAGGACGGCGTCAGAGGCCATGAGGTAGCTCCACCTCAGGAGAGTCACTGGTGTTGACACCCACTTGTCTAGTATAGGCTCATTTACATATCTAGAAATAAGCTTATAACTTTTAAAATAATAAATTTTTTGGGACACAATTTTCACTAGCATTATCAGTGTGACTGCGCCTATTAGATTAGCCAGGAGATTGGGCATTACTAAACTAGTGACAAATCGTTTTTAAGTCTGTTATGAGGAAAGGCCGGGAGTTTGGAAAGACAACCTAGTTATTCCCACATTATGTCATTACCTACTAGACAGACGTATATATCATATAGTCACATCTGATGAATACAGTGTCTCCTCATACTTAGATATGGTAAAAAGCTTACATGTATAGCTGTGTTGTGTAAAAATAACTGTAGAATCTGTAACATTTAACTTTTGTTTTCCAAGCTATAAACTTTTTTTTTCCTTCATCAAGCTTTTTTAGTAATTCATATATTGAGGTAGTTAGTCACTATTCAATTTATACTGTCTTAGGAGATCATTTTGCTTTATAGAATATCCATGACTGGAATGCAGGAGGACATGCTGAGCACAGCTGTATGATTTCGGCAGAACCAGCCGACCATCTAATGTGTATGGCGGTGTCCCGACTCTACCCCGATGCTAGATGTCGGGGGAGAGAAGGGTCAGGCTGTTGAATTTCAACATGCCCAATCCTCTTGTTCGTGAGGAGATAAGCCGCTGCTAGATGAGTCTTGCAGTGGCTTTCTTCCTTCCCCCTATTGAAAACACATGCTTGCTCGGCAGCCATGTCCGCCTCCTGTAACATGCAGGGGACAACAGAAAAGCTGTTTGAGGGATGTATACAAACACTAATACAGCCCTAACATGACTTATCACTAAAATTAAACGTTAACTAAATCCAAACATGATGGGGTGGAGTATGGGAGCGTTTTGACGTGTGGTCTGTAATCTCACTCACTAGCGTCTGATCACCTTTTTGTTATCAGTCATATCAGCTTTCTTATGTTTACCATACTTTGGGTGGAAACAGAATATTCAGTCACTAATCAGAGAATCTAAATAAGGATAGTAGAATGCGGAAAATGTGGTCGTAGTATGTTGAATTTCTAACATTTGTAACCTGTGCACTATATGCATCATAATACTTTTTAATGCATCATAATAATGTAAGATATGTCTGGATTACTGTAACGCCTGGCAAATGCACTTCCTTTTTTCTTGGATGCTGTTCACTTGGATCTTAATAATTAGACTGCACAAAAGCAACGTCCCAAAAGGAGAAATGTGTACGTAACATAACTTAGTGATAAAAGGGCTGCACGAGACAAGTTCTGGTGTGGGGAACACAATAGAAGAAGTATTGGAAGAGCTTGTGGAAAGCGCACAATCCTATTAAGCAGATTTAGAAATATTATGATCCTAATCTATTTCTCTCATGTACTGGACCTGTTTTCCCTTGACCATTCCCTTTTTACCTACTTAAATTCCTCACATTACATTGCTAAGAAGGTATGGGGGGAGGGGGAATTTATGAGCAGCCAATTTCAGTCACATCGTTGATCAAACGTATACATTTCAAATGCACATGTTGAAAGGAATATTATACAGCTTAAAGTTTACACATTATCCTGTTAAATGCCTAAGCTTTAGGGCTAGATGTAAGTCGCTGTTCATATCACATGTGACCGTCGAGAAGGGATAATTGTGTCCATAGAGCTCCAACAAGAGTCTCCATTTGGCCTCCATCTTGCCGGTATACGTCAGTATAAAGCAAAAAATTTGTATGGAATAGAGTAGTAGACCCTGCTATTCCATCCCGCGTTAAACATATACTTTTTAAATGGTAGCCTATGGGTGATGGATGCCCCTGTGTGGCATCCTTTACAGTCATCTGTTTAACGTGAACATCCTGAGTTTTTCAATAGCTTTTCATGAAGTATTCGTTAAACAGAGGCCTAAGGCTGGGTTCACACAACCATGTTACGTCCGTAATGGACGGAACGTATTTCGTATTTACGTAGTCCTGGACCGAACACAGTGCAGGGAGCCGGGCTCCTAGCATCATACTTATGTACGACGCTAGGAGTCCCTGCCTCTCCGTGGAACTACTGTCCCGTACTGAAAACATGATTACAGTACGGGACGGTTGTCCTGCAGCGAGGCAGGGCCTCCTAGCATCGTACATAACTATGATGATAGGAGCCCGGCTCCCTGCAGTGTGTTCGGTCCGGACTTCCGGCCGAAATACGTTCCGTCCATTACGGACGTAACATGGTTGTGTGAACCCAGCCTAACAGTGGCATGTGTTACCCATAGCCTATAATGGCATGAAAAATCAAAAGCTCCTGACGTATCTGTTAATTGGATGCCATAATAGGAATCCGTCACAGCCTCCGTTTAAAGTATACGTTGGGAGCTTTTTCCGGTGCATACATTAAGCAGAGACAAAAAACGTGATGTGAACATAGCCTGATTTGGCACTGATCAGGCACTGCTGAACCTACAGCTGTCTGTCATTTTATCCAGTCAGACCACACAGCGTTGACACCTTAACACAAAGTGACACTGACAGAAAGAAGAGGATGCACTTGAAGCGTTTAAAAGACAATTGTGTCCGGCACAATCTGAAACAATGGCAGGCTGTCCTGCCTCTCCTGAAACAATAGACTCTTGCAAAACTGTACGTCCCACGGTTGGAACAGAGAAAAAACCCTGAACATTGCTATAAAAATAAAAAGGAAGCGATGGAGTGGGTTTAGCAGAAACACATACAAAGAAGTAGAAAATTAGAAGAACAAGTAAAGAATACCATTGCTACCTACCGAAAGGTTTCTTCCACAACAGCAACTTAATAGAAAGTATAATAAATATGCATAGATTTTAGTCAGATTTGACCTCTGCAATAAATCGTATGGAGGCCTCAATATTGCACAGATGGATCGGTTATTGCTGCTCTACGAAATGTTTGTTATCTAATGTTTCTCCAGCATATATTACACGTACCTGCTGGAAAATACACCGCACATTTTTAATTGAATAGATGCCAGGAAGCTGACCATAGGCAAACTAATTACATTTTTAAGGTAGACTAGAAATTGTTGAGTCCAGTAGAATGTGTCTCAGCTATAAGACAAATATCTAAACATCTTACGTGCCTAATAGAGCAGATTTTCACTGCACTGCTTTTGTAAGAAAAGTGCTGAGTACTTAAGTTTGTAATCACACTCTTCATCCTGAGTGTTGTTGGGAGGAAATATCCCGCGTTTAGTGCCAACCCAGGGAAGTTTTCTTTCCATGTTCATACCCAGTACTGACTGCCAGGTTGTCCAGTAGCACCATTGCTTCTATGATCTCCAACATCACAAAGAGGGAAACCCGTATCGGGCTCAGTTGGACGAAATGTTTGCCTATCTGAGGCCCCATTCTCAGTCTTTGCTGCTGACGTTGCTGCTTTCTGGACATAATGTTTGCCCATCTTTTTCTTGCGTACGAAGTAAGCCAACAGTAGAAGTCCAAGTAAAATTAAAAGCAATATAAGACAGACAGGAAGCACAATGCTATACATGTGTGAGCTCATGAAACCAAGAACTGTACCCTCCACTGCTGGGCTAGATGAACTTGATGCATTTATACTCAATGAACTGTTTAAGACAAAATCCTGAGTAGTGCTTTTAGTTAGGTATTCTGATGACATCCAATGGTCTGGCGTCAAAGTGTTAGAATCTGTAGAATTAGTTACAATCTGAGGACTTCTTGTAGGTACCACAAATGTCTGTGTTGTATTTGTAGCTGGGACCATGTTTATTGTGGTAACTAAATCGGGAGCACTAGAAAGTAAGTCTGTGGTGGTTTCTAATTTTTTGGTTGGCTCATTGCTCATTATTTCTAAAAGAGTAGTTTGTTCAGAACTTGAAGTTTGTATGTGAGTGACAAACATCCCATGTGTGGCTTCCACAGTCCTGGATATTTGTGCATTTGTGGTGGTTGACAAGGTCTCAGGAGCACTAAGCAGAACAGTATTGTAAGCATTAGAAGAATTGTATGGTACAGTGTTGAATTTTACAGTAATATTGGCTGGTGGCACATGTCTGGCACTGACCAATAGACTAAGCCGGTCACTTTGTATGCCTGGTCCACTCTGGTCATCTTCCCATAACTCCACACCAATAAGTCCACTTTCTAGCTCCTCTTGTGTGAAGACATTAGTGCTTGTCCTGTCCCCTCTGCCACCCTCATAAAGAAATCTCACCAACCTTCCTTTTCTTGGATGACGAAGTACTATGAACTGTGGAACGCTCTTAGTATATGTACCAAGTTCACTTGCATCGATAACTTCAGTCCCTAGTTTAACTGTACATCCTCTTGGCCACTTTTGTCTATCTCCTATCTTCACCATTGCAGATACTTGTACTGTCACTTTTCCAAAATATTCCTCATCCATGTGGGAGATGGCAACAAATTCAAATTCATCTTGGGTGGATAGGAAATTGGTGAATTCATAGGATACCTCATTGTTGTTTACTTGTTCCCATTGAAATTCTGACACTGGTACCTGGGCAACAACAACCTGGCCATAATTTGGCTTTCTTGTTATTTTATACACATATGTATTTGCCATTCCACCAAGTGTTGGTGAGATATGTCCTATTGTAATGTTAGACCTTCCAGATACCTGTTTGACTTCCAGAGTAGCCTGATGGGTTGGGAGAATCTTTACTGGCAGATTTCCTAGAAAAGGAGTTTGCAGTCCATCTGTTATATTAAATCTGATCTCACCTGAAACCGCAGTTTGGTTAGCCAAGAGGATGAGGTTAGACTTCGCAAGATCTTCTTGTGTGAACTTCAAGACTTGAGTAGATTGATTTCCACGTGTTTCCACTGATACACCTAGTGGTAACTCCAATATTGTGTAAAGTATATTATCTGGAGAGGCAAGGGAGTGATCTAAAGATAAGTGATCTTCAGTAAGTGAGATGTATGAAGCCACCGCTAGGTGTAATTTTGACTTTGGTGAAGATATAATAGAAGGTATCATGGGTACACTGGTAAAGGTTATATAAAAAAATTCTCTTATGGCTAAGACATCATTGGTTTCATGGAAAGACTTGGATTTTTTCCCTAATTGGGCCATGAACTGAAAACTATCTACAGGGCTCTCAGACTTGATATTGGTATAGAACAGACTTCCATTTTCTAGGTGAGACTGTAAGAAATATGGATTTTGTGGGTCAAGAGTGACATCATCAATTGAGAGGTTACCATATGAAGGAAAACTGATAATTAAGAAAACAACATCATGAGTGAGTTTTGAGAAGCTTGAGTTTGCCAGAAGGTTGGAACCATCAAGGGAGTTTAGCGTTATCTGTGAAGAACCACCATGTCGAATATTGAGACCTGTGTAAATATAAAAAGTAACAATAAAAACAGCAAGTTAACATTGAATTATTTATCGTCCATTACTCGGTAAACACAGGTATCATGGATATAAGCTGCTCTGAAAACGCGTCAGTGTTGTATGTAGCAACCAATCAGATCACTGCTTTTATTTAATGGAAACTGGAATCTGATTAATGGATATGGGCAACATTAACTCTTCCTTAGAACAGTTTTCATGCATAAAAGAATATATGTCAGAAACATAATTCTACATACCAGAAGATGTTGTTTTGGTGACTAAATTGTTCAGTATTATAATAAAATTACATTGTCTACTTTGAGATTGTAGTTTGTCGTCAGCCCTTGTCATATACTAAACATATTTGTTTCAGTAGTATTCCAGGTTTTCTATTTGCATATATGAAACAGTGGAGGATTCAGAAGTAGAACTTTCTAGACTTGAAAATAGTTTGTAAAGCAGGTGCGTCAGTACCTGTTCTATTTAGAGCATGGCATGCATACTTCATAAACTACACCCTTAGCAAGAGCTGACCTTTTGACATGCCAAAGTATAGTTGAATTTTAAGAAATTCTCATGCATACAGTAACTAGTCTGACCAGGACAACATTGATCATTGCAACCTAGATGTAATAGCAATTTTCCAGTGTAAAGACAGAGAACCATTTTGGTCAATGAACTGATAGGAACTATTGAAAATGCCATGCTTCAACCTGAGTTGGCAGTGGTTGTGGGATATTTTTCTCTGCTAAATCAAGCATACAAAGCATTTTGCATTAGGGTTTGTGCCCATGAAATTCTATCATTCTTTCAAAACATGAACACTATGTGTAAGTATCTAAGGCAAATGATGCATATAAAATTACTTTAAATGGGTCTTACCTGTGTTCTTCCAGAGCTTTGTATGCAGCTGTGGACATGAACTCTGGAATGTCACTGTCACATTTAATACATATTGCTGGGAATTTGCATGTGGAGATTGGATATGGAATGAAAAGAAATCTTGAGCACTCCAAAATGGCGTAGGTGATTCAACATGTTGATAAAACACTAAGCCTGCATTTACCTGCAATACAAATAAGTTGCGTTTCAGGACTCTGAAATGGTAGGAAATGTGCAAATGGGTACAGAAGAATATACTACTAACCTCTTCTTGGGTAAAGTTGGCCAGCGCCATCCCCTCCTTGTTCCCTCCATGTACAATTTTACCAATCTGTGGCGGATTTTCTATGTGATACACTAGTACAGGCTGAGTGCCCTTTTGCTCATTGCTCACTGCACTCAGATGTTGCTTGGTGATTTGTTGAAGGGAACCTAGCATGAAAAAAAAGAAGAGAGAAATATTCTAGATGTAGAAATAAGGGTGGAATCACATGCGGCAGATTTTCTTGCAGAAATTTCTGCGACTGAAACTCGGTTCCATTCATCTCAATGGCGTTGTTTCTGCACATGTATTTCTGCAAGTTCTATTGAAATGAATGGAACTAATTTTCAGTCGCAGAAATTTCTGCAACAAAATCTGCTCTGTGAATCCACCCTAAGGCCAAATGCACACAATGCGTATTACGGACGGATTGGCCGGGCGGATTTTTCTGCGGCAAATCCGCAGCGTAATACAGTACCAGCAGAGTAAATGAGATTCCAAGTAATCTCATCTACACGTTGCAGAATTTTTCTGCGCGTAAATTGACCTATTTAAAATGCAGCATGTCATTTTATCTTGCGTTTCCGTCTCAGAATTGTATCTGACAATTTTATAAAAAAAACGAACCAAAATCAACAGCATAAAAACCACAGCTATTTCCGCATCAAAATGTAGAAATCTCACCTGAAAAAGCATAAAAAACACACTATTTAGTGCAGATTTTTCCTGCGGATTTGCCTGCTTTATCTGCAGTTTTGATGCAACATGTGCATTTAGCCTAAAGGTTCTTTTGTTGTTAAATGTGAAGTTGTTAGTCGCTTACGTGGACACACTATGAGGTTGTGTAGTAATTCCATGGTGATCGTGATTGGTGTTGCTTGGATATGGAAAAATAATTGTTCTGATTCATTTTCTCCATCAGAAACTTTGAAGAAGAATCCACCATCCAACTCTCCTGAATGGAAGAAAAATAATAGGCTTTTATCCAATTATCTGTCAGTTGTTTCACATCGGCATTATCCCATAGAAAAAGCTTTGCCTAAATGTTACCCCCAAATATTTTCTTTTTTATATCCAGTTATTGGTATTAATAGAACAAGCAATGCACCAAGTAATTACAATAAAGTAACAAAACAATACTTTTGTCTTTTTTAGAATATTTAAAACATTATCCAGAGGTTATATGCTGCCAGAATATTACCACTGAATTTGACTGGTGACAACTTAAGAACTATTTTTTATAGTGCAGTCACATATCTTCCCGTTATTTTCAATAGCATAACCCCTACATTACCAATTTACCCAGAATTTTACCATCTCATTTGATTGGGTAAGACCTGGAAATCTTTATTGCAATATGCCAGTAGTACTATCTTTACTACTACTTTATACAACAATGGCATGCCCAGTTACCCCATTTTTGTATTAGCACAACCATTGGTTTCATACATTCATCCACTAATATTTACAGGCGTACTACTCTCCCGTGTTCAGTGTCATCCGAATACCTATCCTTTGAATTTCCTTTTACTCAACTACATGCTCCCTACACTGGCCTGCTTCTCATTATATTACTTTGCTTACCGACCACCTCCCACTGCCATCTTTTCAGCTGGCACCAATCATCCTTTCGGTTTTTCTGTTTTTTTTATCCGCTAGCACCCAATACCATTGACTTCCTCTATCTCATCTGCTCAGAGGCAATTTTTTTGATTGTGGAAAAAAAATTCCATTGAATATATCTATATACTCGGATAGCTGAGGTATCTTACCTCTGTGCACGAACTGCACCATTCCCAGTTCCAAATCTCTTTGTGAAAAGCTTAAAACTCTACCAGGGAAGCCTCTCACAATCACATCTCCATTGGATGGTGCGATGAAAGAATAAACAATGTCTTCGGGTGCAGAGTCGTCATCAACAGTACGCAGGGCTTCAGTGGTAATAATGGCAGTGTCACCTTCCAGTATCTAGAGTCAAACATAGAAATGTTATAATATGTGCAGTACAGAAGAATAACCATGAAATATTGCACCCAGTTTTATCATTTGAGATGTATGTCTTCTGTTTAAAAGGTTATTTAAATATATACAGTAAATGCCACACAGTAATATATGATTCAACTAAACAAAAGTTTAATTTCTTTGCATCAATAGATCTAATTCATAATATCGGTTGTTTCCTAGTACTGTACTGATCTTCTATACTACGCTAGTATATTTCTGCCCTTCCCTACACCTGTATCAATTCACCTTATTCTCCCTGGTCTCAGATTCCCAGCTCAGTTTTCGGCGAGGGCTCATATGACTTGTAGCAGGTGCATAATTGATGGTAAGATAGGAGGAGAGACAAGAGTCTTCTACTGAAGCGGTAAACAAAGTAATAAGCACTGTATACGCACAGAGAGCTGTATACACATGTCTACCAGAATAGAGATGAACACATAAGCTTCTAGTGTATTTAAATGCAACATAAAAGCATAAACAAAGCAAAAGGACAGTGAAAAACAGATTGTGAGACCGTCATAGTACTGCTTGAATATGAGTAATATGAGTATTAGGACATGATGGTAAAATATCATATGACATTCTGGCTGCCACACCACTTCCACAACACAAAAACCAAGGAAGAAAGTGCACAGAAATGCATGCAGTTTTTTACCATTATTGGTGGCTGTCATTTACATAATGGGAATGCATCACCTATAGTTAAAACCAGATTGTGAAACATGTTCTTTTTTCTAATCTTATTTTATTTTCTGATTGTAGATTTAAAAAAAAAAATAAATTCTGTATGTGATTATTGGGCGGCCATCTTGCCTGAGCTGCTGCTCTGCTATGTTAACAACATTTAGACATATGCTTTACAGCAGCCATATAGACCATAGGAAACAATAGTCCAGAGATGACCTATTGACTTCTATGAGAGTGGCCTGCTCTCTAAGGGTATCTTCACACGGCCTATTTACGGACATAATTCGGGCGAAAATTACGTCCAAAAATAGCGCCTCAATAGCGCTGACAAACATCTGCCCATTGAAAGCAATGGGCAGACGTTTGTCTGTTCACACGAGGCGTAATTTACGCGCCGCTGTCAAATGACGGCGCGTAAATAGACGCCCGCGTCAAAGAAGTGACCTGTCACTTCTTTGGCCGTAATTGGAGCCGTTATTCATTGACTCCAATGAATAGCAGCGCCAATTACGTCCGTAATTGACATGGCGTTCTAGCGCCTGCACATGCCGTTACGGCTGAAATTACGGGGATGTTTTCAGGCTGAAACATCCCCGTAATTTCAGCCGTTACGGACGCCCTCGTGTGAACATACCCTAACCCATGCAAAGGTCAATGTGCAGGAAGGGGGAGAAGGGGAGCTGTGTCCATCACCTATTGTCAATAGTGGATCCTTAGTTATCCACCCCAAGTTTTATATTAGAGGAGTTAGCTTTCATTCTAATCCTACCTTTCAACTGCTGAGAAGTGATCTCTACAGAACAGGAAGGGTCAGCATATTATGAAGCTCATTGGCCATTGTGAAGCTGCAAGATTTTAGGATTTTTAAAAAAATAAATAAAAAAATATAGACAATGACATGAAAACTCCCCAAAAAAAATCACCACAAATGCTTAAAAACTATGTTTAACATAAAAACTCAATTTAAACAATAGGTAATTTTCTGATGACACATTCCCTTTGAAGAAGCAGTTCTATAAAATGTTCCTAAAACTGGTTCTATGGAAAACTGTGCTTTTTTTACACAAGGTTTTCATTACTGCAGTTTTCATTATTGAAGTCATGGACAAAAAATATGTCATATCTCCGACGGGTGGGGCATGCTGTGAAGTATTCTACGCATTGTGCGAATAGGGAATTTTTTTAATATAACATTGGGTCACTGCAGTAAATTAGTTCCACATCCTCATAGAGCGTGTGAATGTATCCTTAGGCTGGGTTCTCATATGTGCTGGTTTTAACAGACGTTTTTCCCAGCAGAGAGGACTGTATTCGTCTAATCCAGGGGTCGGGAACCTATGGCTCGCGAGCCAGATATGGCTCTTTTGATGGCCGTATCTGGCTCGCAGACAGGGCTCCTACCCAGTGGCGGATTATCATATGGGCGTTTCGGGCGGCCGCCCGAGGCTCCCAGGGGGCCCATGGCAGCCCGAAACGCACATTATCTCCTAAATCTATTCAGCCCGCTAGCGCTGCTAACGGCCGAAGATGGGGAGGAGCAGGGAATTCGCCGGTATCCAAGGGTAGGACACGCCTCCCTGACAGTGCGGGCCGCCGCCATTGAGTAACAGAACAGCGACGGACGGCTGTTCTGTTACTCCAAAGCAGCAAGAGAAGAGCCGGCGGGCGGTCACCGGCGCTGAGGTCAGTACAGGATTATCCTCCTGCCCAACTGGTTCCCGACCGCTGGCTGTATTTTTACGGCCAGCGGTCAGGGACGGGTGCTTAAAACCCGAGCCATAGACTTTCTACGGCTCGGGTTTTAACTTGCTGCCCGCGCGATCGGGCAGCTGAATGTCGGGTCTCCGGCTGTCAGTGACTGCCGGGGACCCTGAGGAGAAGACAGAAGCAGCTTTCGCTGCTTCTTTCTTCTCCGATGTCTTCTTACACAGCGTTCAATGAACGCTGTGTACAGGAATAGAGACAGCAGCAGCGGCGCTGTCTCTATTCCTCCCGGTGATCATGTGACAGGTCACATGATCGCCGGGTGCCGTTAGTGGCAGACTGTTGCTGGGTCTTAGACCCAGCACAGCCCTATTAGTGACAATCGTCACTGTGAGAGGGCTGATTTCCCCTGTAACTGGGGCTGCTGTGCAGCTCCAGTTACAGTGGAAAAACATGGTGTAAAACAAAGAGAAAGTAGATATAAAGTTCCCCAAAGGTCTTTTTTGACCTTTGAGGATCAGAACATAGTAATAAAAAATAGTAAAGTGCAAAAAAAAAATATAATAATAAATACACATAAAATACCCACCCCAAAAAAAACGTTCCCCCCGCCAATCATTGTTGTAACGCTAGCGCTGACCCAATTACCCTAATATAGACATGTAATATATTAAAATTTACGGTAGACAATGACGATCACAAATAAAAGGTCTATTTTAGGGTAAAACAATGTTATTACCAAAAAAAAATAGCTGAAACGTAAAAAAGCTTATTTTTTTACTATTATTTTCAAACTTTATGAATAAAAATTCTAAAATGGCAAAAAATGTGTGCATAAAAACGATAAAAAACGAAACCTGCATTGTCTACGGAAAAAACGTCGCAAAAATAACGTCGGTTTTATTTTTTTTTTATAAAAATGTGTGTTTGGTGCAACTTTGTAATTACGTTTTATTAAAAAATATTTTCACTTTTTGAGATACAGCTGCTTTGTATCTTGTATCCGTCAGGTCAGCAGGACTGACGGGATCAGTGAAACGGGCCCTGCGCTAAATTATAATCTTAGATGTGATAGATTTGAGGTGGATCCTGCGTGTCACTGATCCCGTCAGTCCTGCTGACCTGACGGATACAGGATACAAAGCAGCCGTATCTCAAAAAGTAAAAATATTTTTTAATAAAATCAATCAATCACACTGATACACAGACATACTATATATATATATATATAATTATAATATAAAGTTTTTAAATGTGTACATAACCTTGTGGCACTATATACAAGGGGGAGCGCTGTGTGGCACTATATACAAGGGGGAGCTCTGTGTGGCACTATATACAAGGGGGAGCTCTGTGTGGCACTATATACAAGGGGGAGCGCTGTGTGACACTATATACAAGGGGGAGCGCTGTGAGGCACTATATACAAGGGGGAGCGCTGTGAGGCAAGGGGGGGCTGTGTAGTGCTATCCACCGTGGTATGTGTGTGGCGCTCTTTATAGGGGGGGCTTTTTGGTGCTATTTACAAGAGGGGGAGGGCTGTGTGGCGCTCTCTACAGGGGGGCTGTATGGCACTATCTATAGGGGGCTGTGTGTAACGCTCTCTACGAGGGGGATGTGTGATATATAGAGGGGGCTGTGTATGGCGATATCTATGGGGGTGTGTAATATCTACAGGGGCTGTGTGTGGCACTATGTACAGGGGGCTGTGTGTATGGTGTTTTACAGTGTGTGGTATTATATTCAGGCGCGCAGTGTTTGGTGCTATTATATTTAGGGGTACACTATGTGGCACCATGATAACTTTATTTTCGTTTATAGGTGTGGAAATGTTGGAAAAGTGAGGAGACGTCTAAGTGGCAAATTCTGCAGAAATGAGTCATGGCCGGGAGAAGTCGTCATGAGCGCTGGACCGGATGGAGAAGAAAAGAGGAAAAAAACTACTAGAATCTGAGACGTCGTCACCTGTGAGTCACTAGATTTATAGAGAATCTGTCACCTCTCCTGACATGTTTATTATAGGAAATCCTTGTATTTCACAAAAAGTCTTTCTGCGGTCCAGGACTGATAGACAATTCCCCTTGTCAGGAGGTTGTGTCCCTGCACAGTGTGATCCTGTCAGTATGTAGGGACACCGCGCTGTGACAAGGGGAATCGTAACACTGTTAATGCTTGCCCAAAAAGGTAGTGTTAAAAATAGTTACGGTGAGGAAGGGGGGCCCAAGTTTGGGTAACAGCCCAGGGCCCATGGTCTACTTAATCCGCCACTGCTCCTACCTGTCTATGGGAAGGATGCATGCACCGCGCTCCATCAGCCCGTGAACCGCGCTCCATCAGGCCGCGGTGCACGCTGATATTGGTAGTTCTTTGATGGCCTGATAAGCATTGGCGGCAGTGGTGAGCGGCAGGGAGCATGGACTACATTTCCCATAACTCCCTGCATAGCCGCGCCGTCTGCAAGCACGCACCTGCGTCCCCTAGTGAAGCGGCATTCTTTCTTCTGCGAATGCCTCAAAGCTGGCATTCTCTCAACATCAGGTGGGAAGAATGCCAGCTTCCAGTCATGCGCAGGAAAAAGAAGAAGCCAGACTGCTGGACTGATGTCATGCATCGCAAGCTCACAATGTAAGTTATTTATTTAATTTTTTTACTGCTAATTACCATTGTTTCAGTCCAGTTGTGGCTTTATACAGCAGGGAGGAGCATTCCTTGCTGTACTAAGTGAACATTGGAGCGATTGATCTGTCAATGGCCCTTTAAACATATTGTACGGCTCTCGCGGAATTATATTTCAAAATATGTGGCGTTTACGGCTCTCTTAGCCAAAAAGGTTCCTGACCCCTGGTCTAATCTATTAGACATCCATACCAATGTCAATGGACAACATTTTAAACATCTGATAAAAAAATGCCATTTTCTGATCTGCTCTGAGAGAACTAATGTGAACCCGGTGTAATATCTGAATACATCTGGATGCATGTGATATTGAACCGGACATCATAGCCCATGTGTTGCTATAAAGTGGTTGTTTAGCAGATGTTCTATGTTTACCTAAAACTGAAGTCATTACAACTTGAATGGTAATTGAATAGATACAATGGCGGATCATCATTAGGGCGTTTTCAGCAGCTGCCTGGGGGCCCGAGGCTCCCGGAGGGCCATGGCCGTCCAAAGTACAATGAAGTTTTGTGACGTTTTTGCCGCGAATCGTGGCAAAAAACACGACAAAACTGCATTGTGTATGTCCTGCAAAAGGACCTACAGACATAAGGTCACATGACCTTATGTCTGCAGTTCATGTTACTGTTTAGAGACCTGAAGGTCACATGAGGTCTTAGAACAGCAGCTCCATAGAGAAGACTGTGGGGTAAGCTGCTAGGTAAGTATAAGGGGATGGATTTGTTTAAGGGGTCTGTATTTAGGGGGTCTGGTCTGGGGTCTGTATTAGTTTAAGGGCTCTGTATTTAGGGTGTCTGTATTAGTTTAAGGGGTCTGTATTCAGGGGGTCTGGTCTGAGGTCTGTATTAGTTTAGGGGTCTGTATTTAGGGGGTCTGGTGTCAGTATTAGTTTGAGGGGGTCTGTTTTTAGGGGGTCTGGTCTGCGTCTCTATTTAGGGGGTCTAGTCTGGGGACTGTATTTAGGGTTCTAGAGTCTGTATTAGTTTAAGGGGTCTGTATTTAGGAGGTCTGGGGTCTGTATTAGTTTAAGGGGTCTGTATTTAGGGGGTCTGGTGTCTGAATATTTACTGGGTCTGGGGTCCGTATATTTAGGAGGTCTGGTCTGGGGTCTGTATTAGTTCAAGGGGTCTGGGGTCTGTATTTAGGGGGCCTGGTCTGGGGTCTGTATTAGTTTAGGAGTCTTTATTTAGGGTTCTTTATTTAGGGGGTCTGTATTAGTTTATGGAGTCAGGTCTGGGGTCATCATTCGTTTAGGGGGTCAAGTCTGGGGTCTGTATTTATTTAGGGTGCTTGTTCTGGGGTCTGTATTTGTTTAGGGTAGTCTGCTCTGGGGACTGCAATATTTTAGGAGGTCTGGGGTTTGTATGTATTTTAGGATCTGGTCTGGGGTCTTAATTTATTAGTCTGAGTAAAAGGTGTTGTCCGGACACATCGATAGGACATCAGTATGAAAAACCGTTCCGTGCCCGAACAACCCCTTTAATGTTGTACCAGAGTCCACCTCTGTTCAGGTTGTTCATTGTTTGCACTTTGCACTTTACAAAAAATGGAATAGTGGTAGGGGGTCTCTACTTGCCCTTAGACTGAGGCTGATAATAGAACATTTCTCATACCTTTAGAAACAGACACATCCATGGTTCAAGTAACTATGTTGCACTATGCACTTTCTTTATGATACTGCACACCAATGAATATGTTGATACATAATGGTTATGTGAATTCTTATGAGTAATTGTCTCATGTATTGGCGATCTTTTTGTCTGTCATCTGTGGTGTTTCATTTTTAAAATAGTTTATGTGATAATAACTTTTTAGACTTTGTCAAAATAAAGTACATGTTTTATATTTTGACTTAAAGACTCCATACATTCTTCTTTTTTGGTACAATATTTATAAGGAGTACAGTCGTGTTACGTGGGGAAAATGATTATGTCTAAATGATGTATGTACATACCCTATGGATAGGTTCTACTATAACCCCTTTAATGTATGGGCCTGTGCCTTGGTGTCTGAATTTTTGTGTTTCTATAGAGGCTGGAAATGGCTGCAGAAGCGCGGAGCAAAGATGTCTCATCAGGAGAAGTCGCCATAACGGTCTGCGTCAGATGGAGAAAAAAGAGAAAGACTCAGAGAAGACATCACTTCTGAGTCACTGGTTTTTACATAAAGTCTTTGCGTACCCAGGACTAATAGACAAATGCGTGTTACCATTCCCATTGTCAAGAGGATGTGTCCCTACACAGTGTGATATAGTCAGGGATGGTTGGAGACGTAGGGACACAGCCCTTTGACAAGAGGAATCGTAACACCCATTTGTCAATGCTCTCACAGAAAGGTGGTGTTCACTATAGACACGGCACAGAGGTGGGGAAGGGTGGGCCAAATTTTATGGAACATCCCAGGGCCTATGGTCCACTTAATCCGCCACTGAATAGACAGCATTTATTTCATGAAAGGAATGTAATGACACACATCTGAAACCTGATCTGTAACCTACAATATGTTATCATATACTGCAGTATTACCTCAGGAAAAATCCGCTACTTTTTGGGCACAAAATTAAGCATACTGCATCTACAGACCGCGCTTGTATAGTACTGTAGCTTCATTTGACTTCTGCAATTCTTATTCTATGAGTGATACTATCAATGTACATTACCTATGGACTTCTTGTATAAGCACTCATTTTCAGACAATTTGGCCCCATCATAAATACACCATATGTGGTCATAAACTTTTGTTTGGATACACGGAAGGGCTCAGAATGGCAGGAGCGCTTCTTGGCATGCAGACTTTGCTTGATTGGTTTTTAGGCGCCATGTCGCATTTGCAGAGCCCCTGAGGTACCAGTACTGTAGAAAACCCAGAGAAGTGACTCCATTTTGGAAACTATACCCCTCAGCGCATTCATCTATGGGTGTAGTGAGAATTTGACCCCACAGGAGTTTCATAAATTTTATTAGAATTAGGCAGTGAAAATTAAAATTATTTTTTTTCCAAAAATATGTAGATTTAGCTCCCAATTTTTTATTTTCAAGAGGGGTAATAGGAGAAAAAACACACCATTTGTTACTCAATTTCTCCCGAGTATGGCAATACCCCATGTGTGGCGCTAAACTGCTGTGTGTGGACATGGCAGAGCTCAAAATGGAAGGAGGGCAATTTGGCTTTAAGAGCGCAGATTTTGCTGGCTTGGTGTAGGGGCGTCTTGTTGCGTTTGCAGAGCAACTCAGGTACCAGAGAATAGTGGAAACCTCTGAAAAGTGGCATTGACCCACAATTGCAGCGCGCTGATATCAAATAGTAAAACAAACCCCCAAGTAGTGACCCCTATTTTGGAAACTGCCCCCTCAAGGAATTTTTAAGGGGTGTAGTGAGCATTTTGACCCCACAGGATTTTTATTTATTAGAAATGAACGCTCAGTGGATGGTGCAAAGTGAAAATTTCAATATTCCACGGATATGCCATTTTAGTGCCCAATATGTGCTCAGTTTGTGCCACTGCAGACAAATATCTCATAAATTGTTAAGCTGGTTCCCCCGGGTATGGCGATGCCATATATATGGACGTAAACTGCTGTTTGGGCATGCTGTAGGGTTCAGAAGGGAGGGCTGATTTACCTTGGTAGTTGTTCTGTTTGGGGTATTGTTGGTATTTTAGTTTATAATGTGGGGGCGTATATAATCTGTGTGGAGTACATCAGGGTTTAATAAGAGGGTATAATAATGGTGTAAATAAATAATTATCCGCAGATGTGTGGCCAGTGTCGCACTGATAAATGGTGCCCAATTTTATCCGCTTTTGGAACGCTCTGCACATTTTGTGTCGCCATATTCTGAGAGCCAGAACTTTTTTATTTTTTTCTCCACCGGAGCTGTGTGAGGGCTTATTTGTTGAGGGACAATCTGTACTTTTGATTGGTACCATTTTGGGGTACATGCGATTTTTTTTATCACTTTTTATTCTATTTTTTGGCAAGCATGGTGACCAAAAACAAGCAATCCTGACAATGTTTTTTAATCTTTTTTTTTTTAACGGTGTTCACCGTGCGCTATAAATGACATATTTACTTTATTGTGCGGGTTGATACGATTTCGGCGAAACCATATGCATATAGTTTTTTTTATATTTTACAGCTTTTGCACAATAAAATCACTTTTTCTTTTTTAATTATTTATTTTTTGTATCGCCATATTCTCAGAGCCATATGTTTTTTATTTTTTTGCCAAAAAAGCTGTGGGAGGGCCTGTTTTTTGCGGGACGGGCTGTAGTTTTTATTGGTACAACTTTGGGACCATGCAACATTTTGATAACTTTTTTTTTTTTCTACAGTTTTCACTGTGTGTGGAAATACCATGATATCTTTATAGTTTGGGTCATTATGGATGCGGCGATACAAAATATGTGCACTTTTTTTAAATGTTTTCAGGTTTTTCCTATAATAAAATACTTATTATGGGAAAAAGGGCGATTATTGATTTTTCAACTTGAAATTTGTTTACTTTTTTACATTTTTATTAACTTTCTTCTAACTTTTTTTTTTTGTCCCACTAGGGGACTTGAAGGCATAAAGCCCTGATCGCTATACCTACATAGTGCAGTGTATTAGAGCTGTCAGTTATTCAATGACAGCAAGCCTATTAGGCTTCGCCTGAGGGCAGGGCCTAATAGGCTTTCGTACTAGGCAGACAAGGAGGCTATTGTTAGGTCTCCGGTTGCTATAGCAACCATCGGCAACTCCGTGGGTGCTGATCGTTGCCATAGCAACCATTGGGTGCGATCTAACCACCTAGATGCAGCGATCTATTTTGATCGCTGCATGTAAGGGGTTAATCAGCTGGATCGGAGGCTAGCTCCAGTCCTGGCCGTTACTGCATGATGTCAGCTATAATATACAGTTGACAGCCTCGGTGGATAGCGCAGGCTCAGCTTCTGAGCCTGCGCCATCTTCTTGGCCCTGATAGTAAGCCTCTTAGGCCCTGCCTCCGGGCGGGGCCTAAAAGGTTTCCGTGCTTGGCAGACCAGGAGGCCATTGTTGGGCCTCCGGTTGCCATAGCAACCACTGTTACCTCGGCAACCACGAAGCAGGGATGCCGACAGGCTAGAAACCACCTAGATGCAGTCATCGCTTGATTTCTGCATCTAAGGGGTTAATCGGCAGGATCGGAGCCTAGCTCCGGTCCTGCCCGTTATAGCAGGATGTCAGCTGTAATATACAGCTGACACCCGCTGGTGATGGCGCTGGCTTATCCTCCAAGACCGGCTCCATCACCATCACGTACAGTTACGTGAGAAGGCGCTAACACATTAGCGCCCACCACGCAACTGTACGTGATTGGGCGGGAAGGGGTTAAAGGCTATATAAACCTTTGAAAGCACATTTATATATATATATATATATATATATATATATATATATATACATATATTAAGGTCAATCAGTGTGTTTTGTTCAACTTTATAATTTGTTTTTATTAAAAATATTTTTTACTTTTTGAGATACAGCTGCTTTGTATACTGTATACAGAGCAGCTGTATCGTTCGCTACTACTACCAATGTTTGTCTATGGGGTTTGCATGGCTGGGTGCTTGAATTTTATGTACATGTTTGCAATATATGTAGCTGAAACATTTGACCCCAATAATTAGGACCCATGTCCACATTTTTGGCCATATAGTATATCCCCTGATATATTTACAGTGATGTAAGGGTAGAATAAGTCATGTAAATGTACAGCATTTTGTGCTTATCTGCCTGTGCTTTTTTGCCGCAGTTTTCGTGCCGTTTTTCACCCGCGGCCATGGAAGCTAATGCAAGGACCTCAGTCAAAAAAACGCAGCAAAAAACACTAGGAAACGAGCGCCACAGGTTTTTTCTCCCTCTCATTGATTTCAATGGGAGATCAGAGACTGAACCGCGGCAAGAAAGAACATGCTTTTTTTTTCCCCCGCAAGCGGTTAAAAGCCGCCCAAGATGATAAACGTTTCTACCTCCCACTGAAATCAATAATGGGGTGGGATATTGGCAGTTTTTTGGCGCTGATTCTGACGTAGTTTCCACATCAAAATCAGAGCCAAATAACTGTGTGAACAAGGCATTTGTGAGTTTTCCAATTAAATTTTTTATGAAGCATTCTAGTTAGTTACATGTAGTGATCATTTTATCACTTATCAAGAATTGTGTGATCCACCTATCTGGGCAAAATATAAAATAAATTTTTTGTTTTTTGTTAACGAGAAGAAATAAAATGGCTGATTTCCTCTCATATATGCAGACAAAGAATTTGCGTCTGGCATAAGTATTTACTAATGATCTTTTTCCTGTACTGGAAAATGACCCTACTGGGAGAGACCACTGGAAACTGCCTTTGAGTGTGTGTATATATATATATATATATATATATATACATATATATATTCCAAAGGTTGTGTTCAGACAGCAATAGCATTTGTCTTTACAGACATTGACCAATTTATTTGCAGAAACAAATTGCTCTAAATGTAGTCAAATAAAATGCTATTCTCCATAATGGAGTCCTCTGTGCTGTCAAGATTTACACAGAACAAGCCCAGGTTGGGCCATACACATTTAAGTTCAACAAACCGATTTGTGGCCCGCGATGACGTTCTGTACGACCCCAACCATCAGGACACAGAAATACTTGTCTGCATCCTGATGGTTCAGAAAGTTCTGACGGCCGTATCCTTCTAATGTAGAGAACAGAGTGCCATCACTAGACAGCAGTTCGTTCATGTGTCATGGGGTACTGTGCGGTTGGCACTGTAATGGGGTAAACAGTGGGGCGGTATGATTTAAGCAACGTAAAGGAGCAATTTAGGCAAAACTGTCACTGTGTTATGTCTAGTGCCCACTATAAATGTTATTCTGTATTTGGTGCTCTTTAAATCCCTGTGTCGTGGCATCTTGTTTGGCCAACAGCTATCTACTGTGTATGGCAAGATTTAGAGATGATTATCAGATAAGACTTTTTTTTTAGGTTAGATTTCTGACACATGCAATCCGTTATCATCTAGCTGAAAATATTGTATTATCACCCAGGAATTTTCTCTACAACCATCATCTGTTGTATTGTAGGAAACACTGCTGTTTGTAAAGCCACTTTTATATACAGAATCCTCTAAGCCTTGAGAAAGACACCTTTTTATCTTCACTCCTTATGAAAGAAACAGCTATTCAACTCGCCCTTTTATGTCTTTGATGAGTATGGACGTACTTAAGGTTATAAGTGTACTTAAGGTTCTTTTAAGTTATTCTTTATACTGTTTTATATCACTCCCCCATCTCTACCATTGTTTTCTGTTTCTGAATGGATTGTATACATAGTGTGGATAAAGCTTCTTATAATTCACAGAAAGTTAAAAAACCAAACATTATATATATATATATATATATATATATATATATATATATATATATATATATATTGTCAGGATCTGTGTGTATGGGGGGTTGCGGTTGTAAGTAAAAATGTAAAGAGAGTTCAAGTTTCAAGTCCATGCTTGGCTTTACTGCAGTCCAAAAATTAAAAAAGTGGTTATCCAACATACAAGACTTGCAGCATATAAACAAAACGTCTTCTGCGCTGACCAGCATTCAGTGACTGCACTCGTCCAGACCCGCGAGGAGTTCGGACAGGCTTCAGGGGGCAAAGGTCAACTGCAGGAAGTTAGAAGCTATGTTCTTCGGGAACTGGCACCTGTCTTCCTCTGCCCCCTTCCCATTTACCATCAAACCGGATCAAAGCAACCTGGGCTTCCGTAACACCTCAGCAGTGCCACAGGCTGATCGCCTCCATGCCACGCCACATTGATGCAGTAATTCATGGAAAAGGAGCCCCGACCAAGTATTGAGGGCATACACTGTACATACTTTTCAGTAGGCCAACATTTTGGTTTTAGAAATCATTTTTGAAATTCAGCTTATATAATATTCTGATTTTGTGAGATACAAAATTTTTGGCTTTCATTAACTGTTACCATAATCCTCAACATTAAAAGAAAAAAATGCTGGAAATAGATCACCCTGTGTATAATAAATCTATATTAGGGCCGGTTCACATCAGCGTTGGCTTTCCGTTCAGGGGTTCCGTCTGAGGTTTCCGTCGGGTTAACCCCTCAACGGAAAACCAAATGGATACCTTAGCTTCCATTTGCATCACAATTGATATCAATGATGACGGAAACATTGCTAATGGTTTCCGTTTGTCATCATTCCGGCAGGTTTCTGTTTCTTTGATGGAATCAACAGCGCAGCCGACTGCGCTATTGATTCTGTCGAAAAAACTGAATCCTGCCGGAATGATGACAAACGGAAACCATTAGCAATGTTTCCGTCATCATTGATATCAATTGTGATGCAAACGGAAGCTAAGGTTTCAGTTTGGCTTTCCGTTGAGCGGTTCACCCGATGGAAACCACTTTTTGAATTGAATTACTGAAATAAACTAACTTTGTGATGATATTCTAATTAATAATATATATGTTATATGTAAAAATACAAAATCCTTATACAAGTTGTTATCTTCACATATAGACAGCAGCTATAAATCATTTGGCTATTTTAAGTATGTGTAAAGATATGCAGAATCTTGTTGTCAGCGTCCCTCAAAGAGCCTCTGAGAACAGGAAAACAAAGCTTCCGAAGTCAATGTCGACTTATCTGCTTTAGGCCTTATCAACATTTTCTTAACAAGCCTCATAAGCTAATGAAATGCTTCTTGGTAAAAAAAAAACTGAAAAATCTGCTCTTTTAATTTGTTTTGAAAAAATTAGGAGTGTTTTTTTCTGAATCTTTGTCTCGTGAAGGGATTTATTCCAACAAAGAGAATTCAGAAAAAAATACATTGTACTAAACTGTGGATTAAAAAAGTAACAGAAGAGGAGAAGTCAAATAAAGACATTATTTTAGATTCATAGGAAATTTACTTTAAATGCCTTAAGTAAAACATGGAATATTAAGGGCTAGGAGGGTGAGGATTTAGCTCAAATTGCACTAAGGGGACATTGTAGATGCATCATCACTGCAAATTATCCCCGGAATGAGGTACATATGCCTAACCGGAACAAAGAATGTATTGCTCATTGGTTATTATTAATGGCTAAGATTGTAAAGGAAAAAAAGAATAAACTTATTAAACTAGAAAAAAATGGAAAAAAACATAAAATGGAGAAAAAATGTTATAGAGTATATAGACAGAGGTTTCTGATATCTCTTTTTGGGCTGTGTTTACACTGGCGTCATGGTTCTGTTCCACAGGTTTCTTAGTACCCAGAGAATAGCATAGTCTGCTGCAATAGTCTAGCCTTTAAAAAAAGGGGAAACCTGATGGCTGCAGAAGTTTCAGTCACACCTAGGCACTTGGGCCTGAAGGGGCCCAAAAGATCTCTCTTTCTTATAGGAGGAGACCAGTACTATAAAGTACACACACTATTTAAGGGAACCTGGTGCAAATTTTGCAGTAGGGCCCAGGAGTTTTCAGTTACGCCTCCGGACGGACCAACCATAAGGGAAAGTGATCCATTAGAATCTGTTACAAAATGGATCTGTCATATACATCAAGGATGCTTTTAAAACAGAAGCCATAGAGAATATTCTAGTACATTTTTGATTGACCCCCTACATCTTAGGCCTCATGCAGAGCTATGCCTTATGGTGGCACTGTACAAGACTGTAAGGACTCCTGTGGACTCTGTAGTATGGATCGGTAGACACTCTGTGTACTGCCCTATGACTCCATATGGCGCTGTATCAGATGAAAATGAAGAATGCTAAGAATCAAGCCATGTTTGGGAAGCTATTCAGTGATTTGATATTGCAGAAGGAGATTTTTCAACATCATTTTGGAACAGTTTATTTTTCTTAGAGAAAAGGAAGGCATTGGATCCATGCTGTGGTGTCAGTGCCACTTGTATATTATAATAAAAACAGGACAGAGATGCAAGTAATATATGTTTGCAAACAAAGATTTTTAATGTTTCTTCGTTTTTTATTGGTCCCCTGAATGGTCAGCTGTTATCATAGGAAAACGGCAATATAGGGTACTGTTTAACACTATTCATATGAGCATTATGTGGCATTATCTATGTTTTATATGTACTATTTTTCTGGGCACTGTATATTGCTATTTATCTAGGAATTATGTGACCCTGTGACC
This sequence comes from Rhinoderma darwinii, assembly GCF_050947455.1. Taxonomy (NCBI): domain Eukaryota; kingdom Metazoa; phylum Chordata; class Amphibia; order Anura; family Rhinodermatidae; genus Rhinoderma; species Rhinoderma darwinii. Next base: position 254,714,720 of record NC_134689.1, on the reverse strand, counting down.
AACAAAGATGTCCATGTGATATAGTACAGTGTTGGAAGGCGGAGAAGACAAGGAAACCACTATAACATCAACCTAGAGCCATCCTTGTAACTTAAAGGGGTTGTCCAGTTTAGAAAGTCTATTTTCATATACCCTCTTAGGGAATTCGGAGTTAATAGAGAGGTGTCCCCTGTTCAGGATCCTTATCTCAATGCCAGAGAGGATAGCAGTTACATAGAGTGTCTCACTTCGAAAGACCTGTCCTGCATTGCAAAGACAACCCATTGGTTTGAATGGGCACTGTACAATGCTTCATTTCCACTAATTGACCACTTACTGGTTACACATTTCAAACGCCAACTGGGTTCTTAGTCATAGCCTTAAGCCTTAAGCTATAACTAAGAAACCTGTTGGCGTTCGAAACCCCTAAGCGATCTGGTATTGTTATTTCACTATGCTGGGTGGATTTTAAAAAGCCTTTTCAATAAAATCCTCACATTGTCAAGTGAATCGCCGCCGTACCATAATTTCTTTGTTTGTTGTTCCAAAAATTACCAAACTGTGTCTGATCATTAAGACCTAAAGTACCTGGTGATTAAGGGGTTAACATACAGGTTATAAAAATCTTCTGCAGCTTCAATGCATGTATTCGCTTGTCAGCCTAAGGTGTTTGCAGTAGTAATAATTCTTATGCCAATGACAGTGCGGAGATGGCGGGACAGCCATTCACAGTACATGCCTTCAGTAATAACCATTGTGGCTGCTTTTTAAGAACTTTTTACTAGCATGACCTCTCTGTTCGATACAGCGAGGCCAAGTTTGTTTATTGCTGGTGACCCAACCCTCATACTGATGTTAAAATGTCAGTGGGAGCGGGGACTGCAGCAAGAAGAATTACATGTAGAAATGGACAGCTAAAGAAATCAGAGCGACCTCTAGTGGAGAAGAATGCCTGCACTTGTCATGAAGCAGACTAAGGGTATATTCACATGTGGCAGATTCGTCACAGAAATTTCCATGAATCAGAGTGGGATTTTGTCTGCAGCATGTGCACAGATTTCTGCAAGGCCCAATCCGAGAAAAGGGACAGTTGCAAAACTTTAAATCTGCCGCATGTGAACTGTAAAGTGTAACTTTCAGTCAACTTGTAGCACTTTATAAGAATTCTTATGATGATTATTGCAATAAGATTTTTAACAACACGGCTCATATTACAGGAGCAATGAGTCATGAGAGTCGGTGATGTAAATATATATGTGTATATATATATATATATATATATATATATACACACACAGGCATGTAGATTCATTACCCATGTGATATGCTGCCACAAAACAAATACATCTTTCCTAATAAAGTTTTTGTTGTGTTCTGCTTTGTTATAGGGGCATTGAGAACCTCCAAATCACAACCCACATCGATATCCACATCCTAAGTGGCTTGCATAGTGGCAGTTATGTTTGTATACGTGTGGATATTGATATGGGTGGTGATTTAGACCCGGATTTATGGTTTTTAATTGTGTCAAAAAACATGCCTTTTTGTTACGAGCACCATATTCATACCACCTGTTTTCCCTACATTTTTCCAACATTAAAGTTCAGGACAGTGGCAGTGAACAATGCCAGGTCTACCAAACGTTCACTAACCCGCTGATATATTCCAACAGGTGTTTCCGTTGTAAGGGTCGGGATTGTGGATAGATTATATTTCACACAGTGGTGAACTAGGCAGGACCTTATTTGTGTGTGACAATGTGGCCTATCATATGATGGTTTGGCTTATAATTCAATAGGTTTCACAAGGAACATGATGCAATTCTGGATTTAGGCAGCTGGTAAGATTAAAGGGTATGAAATAACATGTTTCTTGTTATAAGACTACGCTTTATGGCAGCTACCTGAGTGCACAGAAGGGGAAGCAGGTGTACCGTTCAAACCTGTGAGCAAACGGGCTATATTTTTTCTTTTTGTAGTTAGTGTTATTTTAAGAGAAAAAAAAAAAGTAATAACATTCAAGTTTTGAGGATTAATGGTGTATTCACACAGTGCAGTTTTGCCGTGTTTTTTGCTGTGCGGCCAAAAACTGTCCTGAGAAAACGAATGCGTTTTTTACCACGATTTTAAACATCGCATTGGGAAAACCCCCACAATGTAAATACAACCGAATAGTAGGAATTCAGATCTCACCTTACTGGGCCTGAGCCTGGCTGCATTGTAACATTTGAGATTTATGTCTCCCAATGATGTAACCTGTGTAGTTTGGGAAAGGCCAAAGGAATCAAACACGCTTTTATTCAAGCAATTTGGAATACTGCGAGATCACAGTTTTTTTGACACAAAGCAGTGTGGCTTACTAGAATGCGATTCTCTCTAAGGTGTTCTACTTTTATGAGGGCATCCTATATATATATATATATATATTTTTTAAACTCTATATAAGGCAGAATTATAGTAGGACTCACAAACTTGTGTTTACAGTTGGACTGGCCCACAAAATGGGATACCTTGGTTGTGCTTAGCATTTAAAATTGGGCAAAAAAAAAATCACCATCTCTTATTTTTCTGCATGATGTCAGTTAGGACAGAGCCAAATCCCACCATAGGCATCTGTAGATGTGCATTAGATTTAGTGTAGCCAAAATAGTCTACCTAAGGCCTCATGCACACGGCCGGGCCCGTAATCACGGCCCACAATTATGGGAGCACAGTCCATAAAATACGTAACGTAGGACATGCTCCATATTTCACGGCACAGTTCTACGACACAGACACCCTTCCGTAGCGATACGGAAAGGTGTCCGCGGTCAATAGAACTGAACGGGTGCGTATTTTGGTCCGCAATTATGGAGATTTTTTACGGTCGTGTGCATGGGGCCTTAGGCTCTATTCACATTGCACTTCAGGCATCTATTTTTCATATATGCTGAGAAATACTCCTGACGTATAGCTCTGATGGATTTCTCTGATGTATGAAACTGTATGCCATATGGCTGCATACGATGCCCATGGGCCACCTTTGTAGAAAATCAAAAGACGTATACAATGAAGTTTATGTTTTTTTATTGTGCCATACTGAATAGGGAAGTGCAGCATCCTACATATATATATATATATATATATATATATATATATATATATATATATATATATATATATATATGAAAAATCAGAAGATCATTATGGCTGGATTTCCCTTTAATATATTGTTGCGGCTTACAGAGTTCCTATGTTCAATATTTAAAGTCCTTTTGTAGACATGATTTTTTTTTTAGAACATTAATTCCCATTGTTTGAAATATTTTGCTAAACTCATAAATAGTTTATGACGTTTATCCATCTACTTTGTCTTTCATACCAATACCTGAATAGTAGTACAATTCCTCTCTTTAATCATGTCTATAATATGTCATTAGATTTCTTGATCTGGTTATTACTTTAGATCAGGGCCAGATTATGGGGACAAAAGGGGCAATTGTCCAGGTGCCCTCATCCCTTCTCAGACACTCCCAGCTGCAAAATGTGTAAGGCCCCATGAACACGAACGTGCTTTTGCGGCCGCAATTCCTGCGAAAATCCACGGGAGAATTGCGGCCTCATTCATTTCTATGGGGCCATGCACACGACCGTAGTTTTTACGGTCCATGCATTGCCCGGGAGCCCGCACCGCAGAAAGAACGGACATGCCTTATTACGGCCGTCTTCTGCGGTCCGGGCTCATTGAAAATAATGGCCGCGGCCATGTGCCTGTCCCGTGATTTGCGAGCGGCTCGCGGCTTACAGTCCGCAGCCGGCCGACCCGAAAATCACGGCCGTGCACATGGCTACGGTCGTGTGCATGAGGCCTAAGCTAAAAAGATTTCAAGTGCCACTTCAATTCAAGTAAAGTAAGTGCACAGAGGGCATATACGCATACCAAATTGTGGTCTCAATTTTCGGGTGCAATCTCAGCTGCGGAAACAGAGCTGAAAAAAAAAAAGTTAATACTTACCCCGGGCGTTGTCATAGCGATGTGTCCCTCTGTTCTGAGTGCAGCCCAGTAGTCCATGTGACTTTTGCAGCAGTCACATGGGATGAGATGTAATTCAATTATGCTGGGCTGCACTCAGAACAGAGGATCACGTCACTATGACAATGCCCGGGGGTAAGTGTCAACCTTTTTATTATTTGCGATTTTTGCATGGAATCACAGCTTTTCTGCCGGAAAAATCGCAACATTTGCCTATGTGTTGCGGGTCTTATCTCCCCTTTGAATTCAATGAGCGATACCCCAGCATAAATTGACATGCTGCGGATTAAAAAAACACTGCAGGTCAATTCATGAACATATTCTTGGCGGATTTTTTTCTGCTGTGTGTGGATGAGATTTGTTCAAATCTCACCCACTCTGCTGCTATTGTATTACACTTTTCCACGATGACAATCTGCAGTGTTTATGCAGTGTGTGCCGCTACCCATATTATAGGGATAAGCAGCTGCCGGACACCTCTGACACTGCTTAACCCCTTACCAGCTACATTTTTTAATTCTTGCCCTACTACATTTCAGCATTTGTACGTTTTTTTTATAGTATTCATTGATGTGTCTGTATGGGGCCTTGTTTTATGCGGGAGAATTTATATATTTTTTCCTGCGCAATTTGAGGGTAAAAATAAATAACTTTTTCATTTATGAGGTTTTTCGTCATTGTTTATTTTTCTGTTTATTTTTTATCCCGTTCACGTTTCACAATAAATAACCTGTTCATTAGTTATTACAGTTGTGTAGATAACTAATATGTGTAGGTTTTTGTTTCTATGTAATATATGGGCAATAAAATATATTTTATACTAAATGATGACTTTTTTTGTTGATCTTTCGTTGTTTTATAATTTTTTTTATCTCACGAAGAGATAACTTTTTAACTTTATTTGATACTTACAATGTATTAGCATACTGCTGCATCTTAATACATTATAATGTGTCACTGTTACACAGGCTGCTGTTAGCGCAACAAATAGTGTGCCCTAGCAGCCGTCTTACAGTACAGACAGTCCTGGGGTCATTCTAGGTCCCCAGGGCTGGCTGCAGAGGGCTTCCCAGTCTCAGATTGAGTGATGATAGAAAAAGAGAGTCCCCTTTGATGACGTTCTGCGGTGATCAAAGGGTTAAAAGGCCAGGATCGGAGTTTCCTCTGATCCCGGCTGTATTCAGCAGGCTTCTCTGAGAAGAAGAGCTGTTAGTAACGGCTCCTGCTAAGAGAATGAGCGCTCACTGGTGCACTAATAAGCCTTTTCTATAGTGACGCCAAAAGACGTCTTTGTAGACTTGGGAAACCCACCGCCCGCCGTCAAAAGACAGTCGGGAAGGAGTTAATTCCAACTAATGACTGCATGTAAAAATCGATCATGCCCAACCTTGTTTTCCTCCACAGCAGACTTTGGGGGACAGTAGGGCTGCCCCCATACACATTAGATTGTTGTTGGATCTTGTAAACATTGAAGGGACCTTCCAATATTTATCTAATGTTTATGTCTGGGGAGGGGACCCCCACCAAACTTGCTTTCACCCTGCCATAATTATAAAACTTGTAAACAACATCCATAAGATGTATATGGTACCTGATAACATACATTTTCAATGATACAAGCCATCCACCAATAGGTGTGCTGCGTACTGTCAGGTGGTATTGTTGCTATGAGCAAACAGGATATTATTTGTGACTGATGAGACTAGACACAAACATTAGAAGAGTCTCTAATGAGGAGCAATGAGGACATCCAGTGGATAAGTGCATGTACTACAAGCTTATTCCTTATGTCAGCTGATGAGCCGGTCTGGTTTAGTGTACCGTTTCTGTGGGCAGTCCAAATTGTCTGATTAAACGCGGTGCCTTGACCCACTATTCAGCCTTTGGGGAGAGGGTTTTTACGCACCGCTCCTCATTTTTACTCACCGGTCCTCTTCACTTCCAGCACACGTCGTCCTGATGCTTACTGGGGTCACGTTGCTGTGTGCAGTGACGACTGGGAATGAAGAGGAATTCAGAGAGCAGCACTAAGTAAATGCAATGGTCTGGTTTCTGAATTTATTTAGGGGTCTGATTTATTTTTGGGGTCCGGTCTGGGATCTGAATTTCAGTAGCAGCCTGTTCAGGAATTGAATTTATTAATGTTCACACGGGGTCTTTTGCCGAGTTTTTTGACGCGGAAACCGCGTCGCAAAACTCGGCAGAAACGGCCCGAGAACGCCTCCCATTGATTTCAATGGGAGGCGTCGGCGTCTTTTTCCCGCGAGCAGTAAAACTGCCTCGCGGGAAAAAGAAGCGACATGCCCTATCTTCGGGCGCTTCCGCGTCCGACCTCCCATTGACTTCAATGGGAGGCAAGAGAAAGCGTGTTTTATGCCCGCGGCGCTCAATGGCCGCGGGCGAAAAACGGCGCGATAATTGCTATTCACACGGAGTATTTTGGGGGAGGAATATCTGCCTCAAAATTCCGTTTGGAGCTTTGAGGCAGATATTCCTCCCCCAAAATACTCAGTGTGAACTTAGAGGTTTAGTCTGGGGTCTGAATTAAAGGGTAACTAATCTTTCAGAAAACTTCTGATATATCATATTGACATGTCAGAAGTTTTGATCTGTGGGGATCCGAGCATTGAGACCCCCACGGATCGCTAAAACGAAGCTCGGGTGAGCGCTGAGCCGCTTAGTTACAAAACCTTAGTTATAATACAAAACCTAGCCAAGGCTAATGAAATTAAATGCTGTAAAAAGTGGCACAGGGACACAGGGGAAATTTCACCATCAAGCTGGGAAAGAATGTTTTCCAATATCACTAATATCGCTTTTAACCCCTTAAGGACGCAGCCTAGTTTGGGCCTTAAGGCTCAGAGCCCATTTTTCCAATCTGGCATATTTTACTTTATGTGGTAATAACGGCGGAATGCTTAACCCCTTAATGACCAGCCTATTCTAGACCTTAATGACCAGGCTATTTTTTACGTTTTTCAATCGTCGCATTCCAAGAGCTATAACTCTTTTATTTTTGCGTCGACATAGCTGTATAAGGTCTTGTTTTTTGCGGGACAAGTTGTATTTTTTAATAGCACCATTTTGAGGTACATATTGTTTATTGATTAACTTTTATTAACTTTTTTTGGGGGGGGGGAATAGAAAAAAATCTGACATTTCGCCACTCTTTTTTGCATCCTAAATCTACCGTTTACCATGTGGTATAAATAACACAATAACTTTATTCAGCGGGTTGTTACGATTGCAACGATACCAAATTTGTATAGTTTTTGTATGTTTTACTACTTTTACACAGTAAAAACGCTTTTTTTTCAAAATTATTTGTTTTTGTGTCTCCATATTTGAAGAGCCGTAACGTTTTTATTTTTTCACCGATGCAGTTGTATGAGGGCTTTTTTTTTGCGGGACGACTTGTAGTTTTTATTGGTACCATTTTGGAGTAGATGCGACTTTTTGATCACTTTTTAATCACATTTTTTTAAAGTCAGGATTCACAGAAAACAGCAAATTTTCTGTCGTTTTTTATTACATTTTTTACGGCGTTCACCGTGCGGGTTAACTAATGTAATAGCTTTATAGTCGGGGTCGTTACGGACGCGGTGATACCAAATATGTGTAACTTTTTTATTTTATTTTGGTTTTTTAATATTAAAGCAGTTTGTAAGGGGAAAAAGTGGGTTTTTCATTTTTTTTTCACATTTTTTTAAATTAACTTTATTAAACTTTTTTTTAAACTTTTTTACTAGTCCCATTAGGGGACTTTAATATGCGATTCTGCGATCGCTATTATAATACACTGCAATACTTCTGTATTGCAGTGTATTGTGCCTGTCCGTTTAAAACGGACAGGCATCTGCTAGGTCATGCCTCCGGCATAGCCTAGCAGGTATTCATTACATGCAGACCTGGGGGCCTTTATTAGGCCCCCGGCTACCATGGGAGACACAGACACTCGGCGATCGTATCGCCGGGTGTCGGTGGGAGAGAGAGGGAGCTCCCTCCCTCTCTGCAAAACCACTCAGATGCGGTGCTTGCTATTGAGCACCACATCTGAGGGGTTAAACGGGTGAGATCGATACTAATATCGATCTCACCCGGCAGAGCAGGGACGCTCCCAGACCTCAGCTGCCTCTGGCAGCTGAGAGCAGGGAGATTTGACAGCTCCCTGCTCTGTTTACTTATTCCGATGCCGCAACGTAAAAAGTCTATGGCATCGGAATAAGGCCCGTTAGTGACCGATGTAAAAACACGATGGGCCGGTCACTAACGGGTTAAACCTAGCCAAGCGATTCTGAGATTTTTTTCTCGTGAGTCATTGGGCTTTATGTTAGTGGTAAACTTTGGTCCATATATTCAGTGTTTATTTGCGAAAAATTGCAAAATTTGGAGAAAATTTAGAAAAAATAGCATTTTTTCTGAATTTAAATGCATCTGCTTGTAAAACAGACGGTTATACCACCCAAAATAGTTACTAGTTCACATTTCCCATATGTCTACTTTAGATTGGCATCGTCATTCTTTTATTTATTTTTCTTGGACGTTACAAGGCTTAGAACATGAACAGCAATTTCTATTATTTTTAAGAAAATTTCACAAGCCTTTTTTTTAAGGTAACTGTTCAGTTCTGAAGTGGCTTTGAGGGGCCCATGTATTAGAAACCCCCATAAAACACCCCATTTTAAAAACTAGACCCCTCAAAGTAATCAAAACAGCATTTAGAAAGTTTTTTTTAACCCTTTAGGCATTTCACAGGAATTAAAGCAAAGTGGAGGTGAAATTTTTAAATTTCATTTTTCTTGCTGAATTTCAATTTTATTCAATTTTTTTCTGTAACACAGAAGGTTTTACCAGAGAAACACTACTAAATATGTATTGTCCAGATTCTGCAGTTTTTAGAAATGTCCCACATGTTTCTAGTGCGCTCGTGGACTAAAACACAAGCCCCAGAAGCAAAGAAGCACCTAGTGCATTTTGGGGCCTCTTTTTTTATTAGAATATATTTTAGGCAGCATGCCAGGTTTGAAGAGGCGTTGAGGTGCCAAAACAGTGGGAATCCCCAAAAGAATTAATTTATGGTTGTTGTTACCATTTTGACCCCACAGTTTTTACACAGCACATATTTGAATTGGGCTGTGAAATTAAAAGAATGAAATTTTTTCCAATAAAATGTTATTTTTCATCAAAATTTCTTATTTTCACAGGGAACAAAATACCCCATTTTGTTGCCCAATTTCTCCTGAGTGCAAACCCCATTTGTGGTGATAAACTGCCGTTTGGGACCTTGGGAGAGCTCAGAAGGAAAGAACCACCATTTGGTCTACTGGAGATTTTCTGGTGCTAAGTCATGTATGCAGAAGCCCCTGAGGTACCAGTACAGTTGAGACCCCAAAGAAGTGACCCCGTTTTAAAAACGACACCCCTTAAGGCATTCATCTAGAGGTATAGTGAGCATTTTGACCGGAGACATACATCCCATAAACTGTAATGTGGGTTCACCTGGGTATGGCAATACCCTCAATGTGGCTGTTATGAGCTGCCTGGGCACACGGCAAGGCTTAGAAGGGAAAGATGAGGGGGATAAGCTGTGCGGAGTGTATCAGGGTAAGTAAAACAGGGGTAAATTAAAAATCAAGGGATGTATGATAAATTTTAAAACACTCTTTCATACAGAGCCCTGGTTTTTCGGGACACGTGTCACATTGATATATTGTGTCCTTCCTTATCCCCTTTTATAGCAGACTTTGCACCTCTTTTGACTTTTTCCCTTCTTGCCAGTTTGGGGAACTTTTCCTGGAAAGTGTTGCCCTGGTACGATGCGTGTGGCCTCGCTTCAAGAAGTACTGGGTGCCCCCCCTTCTTGGTCCCTAAAAATTAGGTTCTTGATAACCACCTCTTGAAATTCCAGGAAAGTTCCCCTCTGGCCTGCACATCGACGTAGCACGTACACATTGTACAAAGCCATCTGTATGATGTGCACGGCCAGCTTCTTATACCACACCGCATGGCGCTGTAGGGCTTCAGGACTTGGTCTGACAAGTCCACCCCTCCCATGTACCTGTTGTAGTCCAGGAGGCAGTCTAGTTTGGGGGTCTCTGTACTGGTACCTCGTACAGGTACATGGGTACTGGTGTGGCCATGTATTGTTGTCAATACAAGGACATCTCTTTTGTCCTTGTACTTGACACACAATATGTTGCTGCTAGAATGTGCCCTGCTCTCACCCCTTCTGAGTGTTTGCCCAAGCAGAGTCTTAGGGAGGCCTCTCAGATTTCTTCTAGCAGTGCCGCATGCCGCAGTACTTCTGGAAGCGAGGCACTTGAAGAGTGAGACGCTGGTATAAAAATTATCCAGGTATAGGTGGTAACCCTGGTCCAGCAGTGGGTGCACCAAATCTCACACAATTTTTGCATTAACTCCCAGTAAGCTGAATACTGGTGTCCTTCCCTTCATATATCATAAATTTGTAAGTAGACCCTGATGCACTCTCGCACAGCTTATACATCTTCACGCCATACCTTGCCCTCTTACTCGGCAGGTACTGGCGGAATTGAAGCCTCCCTTTGAAATGTACCAAGGACTCCTCAATACAAATACAACTCTCGGGGGTGTAGGCTTTGGAAAACCGGGCAATGAAACGGTCAAAACTGGGGTCATCTCGGGGTGGGCACTGCTCATTATCAGTATAATGTAAGAAGCGAAGTATTGTCTCATTTTTTTTTTTTTTTAGGTTCCAGTTCAGTTCTGAAGTTGCTTTGAGGGGCCTATATATTAGAAACCCCCATCAAACACCCCATTTTAGAAACTAGACCCCTCAAAGTATTCACAACAGCATGTAGAAAGTTTATGAACCCTTTAGGTGTTTCACAGGAATTTAGAGCAAAGTAGAGGTGAAATTTACATATTATTTTTTTTTGTCAGAAAATTCTTTTTATTCCATTTTTTTCTGTAAACCAGAAGGTTTTACTAGAGAACCGCAACTCAATATGTATTGCCCAGATTCTGCAATTGTGAGAAATATCCCACATGTGGCCCTAGTGCGGTAATGGACTGAAGCCCCGGCCAAAGGAGCACCTAGTGGATTTTGAGGCCTCCTTTTTATTAGGCACCATGTCCGGTTTGAAGAGGTCTTGTGGTGCCAAAACAGTGGAAACCCCCCAAAAGTGACCCCATTTTGGAAACTAGACCCCTTGAGGAATTCATTGTAGTTTTCATGGGGTGCATGTGACTTTTTGATCAGTTTTCATTCTATTTTTAAGAGGCGTGGTGACTAAAAAACAGCAATTCTACTATTGTTTTTTATTCTATATTTTTTACAGCGTTCACGTGCGCTATAAATGACATATTCACTTTATTCTGCGGGGCGATACGATTACGGCGATACTATATGTTTATAGTTTTTTTATGTCTTATGGCGTTTGCACAATAAAATACTTTATGTAAAAAATCATTCACTTTTTGTGTTACCTTATTCTAAGAGGCATAACTTTTTTATTTTTCCATCAATAAAGCCGTGCGAGGACTTGTTTTTTGTGTAATGAACTGTAGTTTCCATCAGTACCATTTTTAGGTACATTTGACTTTTTGATTTCTTTTTATTACATTTTTTTGGAGGTGAAGTGACCAAACAATTGTGATTCTGGTATGGTTTATTATTATTTTCTTTTATGGCGTTCACCGCGCGGCATAAATAACAAAATAATTTTGTAGCTCAGGCCGTTACGGACGCAGCGATACCAATTATGTATAGTTTATTTGTTTATTTATTTCTTTTTATTAATAATAAAGGACTGATAAGGGAAAAAGATGGATTTTAACTTTTATTACTTTTAAAACTTTTATTTTCTTATTTGTACACAACTTGTTTTTACTTTATTACTTTGTCCCACTAGGGGACTTGAGGGCAGGAGGCCCTGATCGCTATTCTAATACACTGCACTACAGGATCCACTAGGCTTCCGCAGATGGCATAGCCGGACGCCATTGTTAGGCGTCCGATGGCCATCCAACCATCGCTGCCTGCTATCATGTAGCGGTCGTTGATCATGGTTTAACCCATAAAAAGCCGCGATCGCTATTGAACGCGGCTTTTAAGGGGTTAATCAGCGGGGACACAGCGATCGGTCCCCGCTATGGGAGCTGCGGCAACCGCTGTACAAGACAGCAGCTGTCACAGCTCCTGTATATGTCGGGAAGATGGCCGAAATGGCCGTTCCTCCTGTGACGTACTATTCCGTCATGGAGCGCAAACTGGATGGTTACCATGATGGAATAGTACGTCACCGAGCGTTAAGGGGTTAATGCTAGCTGGAACATCTCACATTGGTTTACAATTCATAGATTGTACTATACCTCAAAATTTCTATTCAGGATTAAAAAGAGAGAAACAGAAAACTGGCCTAAATGTGGTCACATATCTGGCGATTTAATACACCTCCTATGGAGATGTCCCAAGTTCATTTATATTAGAAGGAAGTGATTTCTAAGTTAAAGGGGTTGTCCGGTCACGGACCGTTTTTTCATACTGCAGACCACGCACAGATCAGCTGCTCTAGTTGCATCCGGACAAGGGATGTCCGTGCTGGAAGCAGATGGCTTCAGTCACATTATAACAGTTGTGTTACAGTACTGCAGCTCTGCTCTTATTCAAGTGAAAAGGTCATCAGTATTAAAAACTGGCCCATGCCCGAACAACCCCTTTAAGTTTAGCGTATCAAATACAGAATCCTCTATCTCCTTCGGTATGCTTATTAGAACACAAATCCTGTTTAAAAATTGCTGAACCTCTCTGCCGGGCCATAATAAGGGCACTATTTGTAGCAAAACTGGTCATTATAAGATTGTGGATGTCAAAGAGACTACCAACCTGTTCCATGTGGAAAAACATGCACAATAATATAATCTTTAAAAAAAGGTGTATATTTCCACAAAAAAATAAATAAAAAAATGTGTGTTTTTTGTATTGCTAGGAACCCTGGTTATCGGTGCTCCCTAGGGACGAATATATGGCAACAATAATGTACTCATCATGTTCTACGTCTATTACCTAATATTTATGAATCTAGTAATATTCCTTTTTTTTTCTTCTTGATTCCACAGAGGTGGGAGTTGTGCTTTTGATTAAAAATACATATTGGATTAAAAATACATATGTGAGGATGACTGTGACAGGATTGTCATTGAGTAATGTAATGTATTTTACCAACTATATAATTGTCGCCCAACTCTGTATATGTATAACGTTTTCAATTTTTTTCTAAATGAAAATAAAAAGAATACACACAAAAAACTCTCTCGGCTGCAGTATTGGTGGCAGGTACAGTATTGGGAGTGACATCATAGTTACATAGTTAGTACGGCTGAAAAAAGACACATGTCCATCAAGTTCAACCAAGGGATGGGAAAGGGGAAGGGAAAAATTACCCATAGGAGCTAATACTTTTTTGTTCTAGGAAATTATCTAACCCTTTTATAAAGCCATCTACTGTCCCTGCTGTGACAAGCTCCTGCGGTAGACTATTCCATAGATTCACAGTTCTCACTGTAAGGCCTCATTTACACGAGCGTGTGCGTTTTGCGCGCGCAAAAAACGCTGCGTTTTGCGCACGTTTGTATGGCGTATGCACTGCGTATACGCAGCCTTGTTGCGTTTTAAACGCGCAAAAGGCATTTGACAGCTCCGTGTGTCATCCGTGTATGATGCGCGGCTGCGTGATTTTCGCGCAGCCGCCATCATAGAGATGAGGCTAGTCGACGCCCGTCACTGTCCAAGGTGCTGAAAGAGCTAACTGATCGGCAGTAACTCTTTCAGCACCCTCGACAGTGAATGCCGAACACAATATACACCAACCTGTGAATATAAAAAGACTTTCATACTTACCAAGAACTTCCTGCTTCCCCCAGTCCGGGCTCCCGGCCGTTGCCTTGGTGACGCGTCCCTCTCTTGTCATCCGGCCCCACCTCCCAGGATGACGCCGCAGTCCATGAGACCGCTGCAGCCTGTGATTGGCTGCAGCTGTCATTTGGACTGAACTGTCATCCCGGGAGGTCGGACCGGAGTTATCGGTAAGTCAGAACGTCTTTTTTTTTTTACAGGTTCATGGATTTTCGGAGCGGAAGTCACTGTCCATGGTGCTGAACCAGTTTAACGCTTTCAGCACCGTGGACAGTGACTGTCTCCTGACGTCGCGTACCCGAACATTTTTTACCGGTTTCGGTCAAAACGAGTTTGGCCGAACCCGGTGAAGTTCGGTGCGCTCATCTCGAATTTGACACTCCGTTTGGATGTTTGTAAACAGAAAAGCACGTGGTGCTTTTCTGTTTACATTCAGGAGTTTGACAGCTCTTGCGCGAATCACGCAGTTCGCACGGAAGTGCTTCCGTGCGGCATGCGTGGTTTTCACGCACCCATTGACTTCAATGGGTGCGTGAGTGCGCGAAAAACGCACGATTATAGAACATGTCGTGAGTTTTTTTCTGCGCACACGCGCTGAGCGCAATTCACGCATCGTCTAAACAGCCCCATTGACTAATATAGGTGCGTACGACATGCGTGCAAAGCACGCGCGTCGCACACGCGTATAATACGTTCGTGTAAATGAGGCCTAAAGAAGCCTTGTCACCTCTGCAGGTTGAACCTTTTTTTCTCCAGACGGAGGGAGTGCCCCCTTGTTTTTTGAGGGGGTTTTACATGGAACAGGATTTCACCATAATTTTTGTATGTGCCATTAATATATTTATATAAATTATATCATGTCCCCCCTTAGTCGTCTTTTTTCAAGGCTAAATAGGTTTAGTTCTTTTAATCTTTCCTCATAACTTAGATTCTCCATGCACCTTATTAGCTTCGTTGCTCTTCTTTGTATTTTTTCCAACTCCAGGGCATCCTTTCTATGAACTGGAGAAGGAACTGGACTGCATATTCTAGATGACGCCTCACTAATCCTGTGTAAAATGGTAATATTATATCCCTGTCCCGTGAGTTCATGCCTCTTTTAATACACGACAATATCTTGCTGGCCTTAGAAGCAGCTGATTGACATTGCATTCTGTTATTTAGTTTATCATTTACAAGTACACCCAGATCCTTCTCAACAAGTGACTCCCCCAGTGTAGCTCCCCTAGGACATATGATGCATGCAGGTTGTTGGTACCCAGATGCATAACTTTACATTTATCTACATTAAACTTTATTTGCCAAGTTGATGTCCAAACACTCAGTGTGTTCAAATCAGCTTGTAATTTATGAACATCTTCCATAGACTGAACATTACAACATAGCTTGGTGTCATCTGCAAAAATAGAAATAGTGCTATTAATCCCATCCTCTATATCATTAATAAATAAGTTGAATAATAGTGGTCCCAGCACTGAACCCTGGGGTACACCACTTATAACCGGTGACCATTCAGAGTAGGAATCATTGACCACAACCCTCTGGATACGGTCCTTGGGGCAATTCTCAATCCAATCCCAAATGAAACTGTTTAAACCTACAGACCTTAATTTACTCATAAGAAGTCTATGAGTGACAGTGTCAAATGCCCAAAGTCTAAAATTACTATATCCACAGCGGCCCCTCTGTCCAGGTTTCTTATCATATCTTCATAAAAACATATCAGTTTGGGTTGACAACATTTGTCCTTTGTAAAACCGTGCTGGCTGTCACTTATAATACTATTTTCTGTCACATTCCCCAGTGTTGACCCTATAATCCATCTCTACTGTATTCCAGTAAGATTTAGAAAAATCGGTGCAATTGCCAGTATTCGTGTTTAGAAAAAAAAAAGTTAATAAGTATTTAAATATGACTTGAAAGTTTACATTTCTACAATTAACATATTCTGACCTTATGTAAATACAGAATTTTTTTTATCAGAAAGTAAATTTTGGCCTAGTGTTTTAAGTATATGTTTATGCTTGCCTGCCCTTCAAATCGCTAAAGCTTGAAGAACTAAGATAGGTAAAAAGATCACTGACTAGAAACTTGTGTTGACTTGTATATTTTATTTGTTATACTGGAAGAGGGAAATATTAATGACAAGACATCCGCATGGTCAGAACAGTTATTGTAATTGCCTCAACTTACCTGAAGCCCATTGTTGGTGACCACGCGTGGCTTCTCATCATTTACAGCCTGTACAAAAACATTGACGGTTACTGGCTGGCTATGGTGGTTCACATCTGAAGCATTGACCATAATGGTGAAGCTATCATTCCTGGTCTCGCTGCCATCATGTTCATAAAATATCCGCCCTTGGTCCAGCTGGAGAGAAATGGTCGTAATTTCATTAGTCTAGCAGTATAAATTATATTCTATAGGATAAAATGGATGGGATAACATTATATGTCACTTTTTTGACTTGAAGTCTTCACAACCTTGCTTTAAAAAGTATAGACAATATACAATTTTTTAATTATGTTTTTGGCAATGTTGCATAAATGAATTAAAGTTGAGTCCTATACAAGTAGCATCCTATATATGGGAGGATTAGATTAGCTAAAAATCTTTTCATTATTTATTCGTAGTGGTTAAACAGATTTCATTCTATAAATCCGTTGGGATTCTTTTTGCAAGACCTTCTTGGTCTAATCTACTTTTTACAATAAACCATTTCAATACCTTGAAATGTAAAAAATCTGCAGCCATTCTAGAAATGCTTTGCATTCACATATTTATGGTTTTAACACGATCAATAACGGGACACTTAAATTCTTATATGGTAGGGGATCAAGTAAACGTCTGTAAGATCTATGTATTTTTTACAAACGTAAACGCTGAGATTCCCTACATCGGACACCTATATATTAATAAGGAGAGTATTGTCATCTCATGCTGCTTTGCCATGTAAATAAAATCCTTACCTCATTCCAATTGAAGTCTCGTAAATTATTTCTCTCTGCATTGATAATACGCCCATTCTTTGGAGCTTCGAGTATTATAAGGTCCAAGTTGAGACCCAAGTAGTAGTCATTAGGGACCTGAAGAATGTTGTTGGATAATACAGTTGTCCCACCTTCTTCCACCTTCAGCTCATTTGCTTCTAATGGTATGTAAACAGATAATATCTCAAGAGGAACCACTATCTCTTGAGTTGTACCACCTGCGGACACTTCTAGCATCATTTGGTCAGGGAGCATGTCTGAGGACGAGTGCAGATACAAGATCATCCCCTTGTTAATATCTTCCTGAGTAAATGTATATACAAAGTCCAAACTTGGTGATCCATCAGAAGATAGTTCTCCACTAACTGAAACCAAGTGTCCAAAATAAGGAGAACCTATAAGACTGTATGCAATTTTATGTGGGAATATGCCCTCTGCAGAGACCTGTGGATACAAAATCGATCAATTGTTAAATTATGACTGTTCGTGTAAAGTGAACTTTAAATAACTTGGTTTCCTTTGGCAAAATATTATAATAAAATACATGTAATATTATATGGTGTTTAAAACGAATTCTCAGCTATTAAAAAAATATTGTTGAAATTGCTCCCTCTACTTGTCACCATGACTGTCCTATAGGTGCTATCAGAGGAAAACAGGCCTGTATTATGTGAATGAAATGAACAGATGGCTTTTGCAAAGGGTTGATGGGCATCACAAGTCTCTCTGCTCTTTTCACTGGCAGAATACAGGCTTCTGTAAATTCCTGTTTTCCACTCACAGATGTGAATTGGATTTCTATAACCTCTCATTGCACTATTAGTGTAGTTTCTACCACGTAAGTGATTCTGATGATAACATTATCAATAATCAATAATAATAATAAGTAAATCAGGGGCATAACTAGAATTCATAGGGCCCCATAGCAAAGTCAGGCATTGGGTCCACCTTTTTGACAGTAAATTGTACTGTAGTGATGCAAACATAAGCATAACTACTTTTACTTGAGCAACCACCAAAAAATGGATAGTTGTGTCATATACCAGCTCTTCCGGAGAACCCGCAAAGAAGAGCAGATCAGCAGAAATCCATCATAACATTTCTGCACCTGATTGGGCCCCTCAGCCTCAGGACCCTGTAGAAGCCCTTAGAAAAACAAAAATCGGAACGTACAAATATTCTGTTTGTACTATTGTATTGCTTACAAATGACAATTGTAATAGAGGTAGTGATCTTTGCTGATTGGTAAGTATACAGAAATGTGAAGCTTTGTGATTCTGAGCAATTATTTTCTAATTTCCAAAGAAATGTAAATGTTTTTGGATTCAAGTGAAAATCCTTACTTAGGGGACCTCAGCAACTCCAAAAAATTTACAGCAAAGTCACCCCTTGATTGTTAAGCAAAACATCAGTAAGGGTAAGGCCACACGGTGCGTTGTTGACAGGGTTTTGTTGCGGTTTTGTTGCGTTTGAAAACCGCTTGCGGTCAACTGAATGTGTTTTTTGTCTCTGTAATGCTGCAGTTCTGTTGCGTTTTTAAAGGAAATAATTGATGGACATAGTTTTCACCCGTGTTGAAGTTTGTTAGGTGCTGCCTGTATATAGTTCATTACAAGGCATTACAGAACGGTTAGCAAAAAAGCAGTTCAGCAATAACTTTGGCAGCGCGGTCATTAACTGCATGAGGTCGGACATTATGAAGATGCAGTCAACCGCACAAAAAACACATTGTAATATAATAGCAGCAGTCTGTCCATAACCAAAATTTCACCATTGACTTCTATTGAAAAATGGCTTGCTGCAGTTTAAAAACGCAACATAAACGCACTGTGACCGCACCGTGTGGTCTAACCCTAAGACTGAGTTCACACAGTGCAGATTTGCTGCAGATTTTAATGGCATTTTGTAAGCAAAAACCAGAATTGGATCCAGGAGAGCAGACCTATAATGCCTTTCTTTATATATTTTTTCTATTTAGGTTCCGTTCCTGGTTTTGGCTTAAAAATCCGTAGCAAATCTGCACTGTGGGAACCCAGCCAAAGTTCTAAAGTAACTTTTGAAAAGATTTATATTTCTTTTTAGAGAGGGTTGAAGTGGAAAATGTACTTTAAATCAATAGCTCTAAAACAAAGCTTGTATAAATAATGGAATTACTTGTGTTATATTTAGGCCGCCGGGATGGAATTGCTGCGATATTGCCGTCTGGAATTTCCGTGCATAAATTCTGCTCCATTTATGCAAGATAATATTACATGCTCCAGATTGAGAAGCTGCACCGCAGGTCAATTTCCGCACATGTTTTTTTCGCAGAGTGTGGATGAAATTTGTACAAATCTTATCCACTGTGCTGCTACTGTAGTACGCTGTAAAATTACCACATGGAAATTCCAGACGGAAATTCTGCAGCATCTCCGTCCCGTGTGCAGGAGGCCTTACAGTCGTATCATGTAATATCTGTCAGTTGAACATTCTCATTTTATAACACTAAAAACAACAAGTACTTTGAGAAACAAATTTTGCTAGCTATAGTAGGGATATTTGATGTGTTTTTCCCCCCTTTTACCAGTATCTATTGTGACTATTGTCGTGGGATCAAGGTTTGGGAGGACCGAAGCGTCATTAATATTACTGTCTTACATGCATTTTTTTCTGTAAATTTGCTACTAATAAATACTATGGCATACGTGGTGCCACTAGTGCACTATAATATTTGCTGCTGCCAACAGCTGGGAAGCCATATACAGGAGGCCAGAGAGCCACATATGACATCGAACACCAAAAGTGATGAAACCTACAGATGTTAGTTTGTCAACGCTCATTATTCACATATAATCTTATGGCTGTGTTGCCAGCAGCAGCCACTTATGCATGTATTCAAAATGTCATTTTAAAAATGTTTACTTTTCCCCATAGTGTTGGGTTAAAACATCCATACTCAATGTCTATTAATATAAAACAAACTCACCAAAAGATATTCCTTCTTGATCTCCGCTGCTTCACCTTGAAAGACATAAACTTTCTCATTATGTATCACATTCAGAGGCACCGATGGGGAATCAAAGTTGACTTGTACCTTGATGTCACCCACTGCTACTACTTGGTTGGCCTCTACCGAAATCCTGAAATGATCCCTGTCACTTCCTTCTCCACTGTGATGATAAACTACTAATCCATCTGCTAAATCCTGTTGTGAAAATGTTTCCGTAAGGTTTCCTCCCCTTAAAACTTCTCCCCACCTCGGTTTAGTTTTGATGTAATATTTTACTTCGTCATCTGTACGCAAGTCCAAGTTGGTCTCTATGTTAAGACTTGTGGCTGTCAGAGTTGCTTCTCCTCCTGAAAGCACATTAAGTGTAGTAATGTTGGCAATATGGATAAAGGGGTCAGATGCCTGGACCTCTAAAATAGTGGTAAGATGATGTAGTCCATCAGATACTTGTAACTGTATTGAACCTTGGTCAGGACCGCTATGTATAAACAGAATTCTTTGCCTTCTGATATCATCTTGTGTAAATCTCATAACTACAAGTGATGGGTCATCCACAAAAACAATTCTTCCAAATGACACGCCGTACCTAACTAGCACTATTTGTGAATCTGTTGTACCTGAGTCTGTGTCTAAAAATGCAATGTCACTGGTGGTCAACAACTTCTGTCCATCACGAACCACATTGAATACTTTATGTACTATCTGCTTAGGAGCATTGTCATTAACAGGCTGAATAGACACACGGAAAACATCTCTCACCAGCTCCTCTTCTTTATCCTCTCCCTCTCCACTTGCATCAGAAGCACTACCCTCAAGCTGCCTAAAAACTACAAATGGTATATCATCCTCAGTGGTTTCGGAGCCATCATGCTTGTAAAAGAGTAGACCCTCAAGAATATCATCATTAGTAAACTCTGCTATTCTTTCTTCTTGATCTGACTGAGGATTTCCCTTTCGAATTAATATCCCATGTTGTGGACCATCAATGACTTCATAAAGGAAACTGGTGCTTCTACTGCTTTTTATGAAAAGGTGATTTTGGGTTATTGCTTCGGCTTCTCCTTCTAGTACATGCAATAGTTCATTCGTAAGTTGTGGGGCATCAGGATCTACACCAATTAAAATCTTGTATGTAAAGACTGGGGAACTCCTGCTCTTATGTAACACTTGGAATTGAAACTGGTCCTCTATTTCCTTGGAATTTCGCACTGTAGCTGCGTAGCTGACATGCCCATCGCTCACATCTTCCTGGGTAAAACGGGATCCTTCCATTATCCTCCTTCCGTCTAACAGCAAATT
Source organism: Rhinoderma darwinii (assembly GCF_050947455.1). NCBI lineage: Eukaryota > Metazoa > Chordata > Amphibia > Anura > Rhinodermatidae > Rhinoderma > Rhinoderma darwinii. The sequence goes on along the minus strand of NC_134689.1, from coordinate 254,693,557 downwards.
TCCCTTCCGGGGGGATTGAACAATAAAGTATATAAATGATGCTAGCTCATGACCATTCATGGCTGTGTCCACTTGCAATTGTTTGTCTGTGAAGTTTATTTCACGCTTCTTTCCCAACTTTAGCGGAATCATACTCATCATCTGTACACTTGACCTCTTTACTTTGACCCGAAATGTGTTATTACTCACTACCTGTGTACCTAGTTTCAGTTGAATTTTCATGTCTTCACTTAACTCTTCTCCTCGAAGTTCTGATTCTGCACTGAGGTACCTTACACTAGATCTTTCTAGATCCTCTTGTTTAAAGGTATCTGTTGTTTTCCAGCCTTCCCCAGGAACTAGGGTCTGTACCGTTCCTAGCCTGGGGTAGTCAAGCAGTTGATAGGTAATATCCATTCCCACTTTATCCGCATTAGTGACTACAGGAAGGTTAGAAGTTGTGATTAATACAGATGTTCCCTGGTGTACAACTACTGCATTCTGTGTTATATTTATTTGAGGCTCTACCGCAAAAAAATTGACAACCTCTGAAGAACTTCTTGTCGTTCCATCACTGGCCTGTAGTGTGAGATGCGCCTGCTGTCCAGATTTATGCACAAATACCACTTGACCTGCTTCTAAATCCTTGCAGGCGAATTCAATAATGGCTTCTCCAGGCTTGCCCTGAATTTCTAATTGTCCTTGTTCGGAATTTCCATTAACAAAAACGGTCAGCGTTTCGCATTGTGTATCTGAGTCTGTAATTTTGATATTATCCCTTGTTAAAACTTTCTGTCCATATTGTAAAATCCAAAATGTATTTCCTTTAGGAAACTGAATTACAGGAGTAGCAATAGAAGGAGATATACTTATTGTAAGATTCAAACGCTGGGGTTTTCTTAGACACTCAGGGATATTTATTCTACTGGCTATTAATATCTCCAGATTTAGTTGGTCTTCATATGATTCTGACCCATCGTGGATATATCGCACTCTGTGATTACTGATATCTAGCAATGTAAATTTTCTTCTGGTCTCACCTCCTGGTATCCCAAGCTCCAGCTGCCCATGTTGAGTGCTGCCGAGTACGGTAAAAACCAGCTGAGATTGACGTATACCAGCCTTTTCCAAGTTCAGTGTGGGATGAACATGTCTCAATTCAAGGACTGCAAATCCCCCCCTGGTTACTGTTAAAGGCTTAGGGTTTAGAAGGAATGTAATTTGGGCATAATTAGGTTCCAGCTTGCAAATATCAAAAAGACTCTCAAAAATTGTTGGACCAGTTGTGCTGGGAATGATGGTAGTGATATATTCTTCATATTCTGCATAGTCACCATATTCAAGACAACCATCAGTAACATCTTTGCTTGTCAATGCATCCTGTATTTTCGTCCCCTTGGAATTAATCTTTAAATCCATAATGCATCCAGAAAAAGACTTATATTCCATATCATCTATGAAAATGTTACCAAGAGGACCCTCCCGCATCTTCACTAAAGTGATGTCATCCACACCACCAATATAAAGATCACCATGGAAATCCCATTGTTGTCCTACACTATTAAGGGAGACCTGGATGGAAGTTTTATCCACAGTCAGTTGTATTTTGGAGCTATCCACAGAAATTTGAACAGTATGGATCTGGCTGTCACTAATGTATACCAGGTTTTGAAATTTCACTGCTGACACTCCAGTATCAAACACTCCCTGGAGGTGACCACCAGCAATTTCCACATATAAGTATGATTTTTGGGGTCCCGGTTGGTAAATCAGAGGTGCACGCCCTGGTCTGGAGGTCTCCAGTAATATTTCAATGGATCCATGTGGCTTCATATCCCAGCTTGGAAACTTTAAATATGAGCGTGGTCCCAGAAATCCAAAGGATCCAGCACTATTAGTTTGAAAGTCTGAATGACAATCTTCCCATTGTCCATGAAGCTCTACTTCAGGATGAGACCCAGAAAGCAGGTTCATTTGATCAAATGTGGCTTCCATGATACATCCATGAAATGTAGGAATATTTTGTACATGATCTGGAGAGTTATTTCTACCAGCCCCTCCAAGGAAAATACTATGATATCTGAATGGCTTCTGTGGGGGCCAAGAAAGATCTAAAATATTGGTGAAGTTATCCAGTGTTAAAATCATCTGAGACTCTGTAACCTGTAAATTTATTTTGTGGATCTCACTATTTTTGAGAATAATAAATTTTTGCAAGTTCAGTATGGATTCTCCTGTGCCTCTCTCCAAACGAGCCTGACGAATAAAAAAATAAAAATAAAACATGTAGCAATTTAGTACATACATACTTTGTGTAAAAGTATAAACAAGCATCATCTATCTATCTATCTATCTATCTATCTATCTATCTATCTATCTATCTATCTATCTATCTATCTATCTATCTATCTATCTATCTATCTATCTATCTATCTATCTATCTATCTGTCGTATGCCAAAGTAATATACACATAACACTTCATTAAACATTGAAAAGCAGTTGGGAAAAATGGTCCATAGCAACCAATGAGATCACTTATTCTACTTTCCTTCATGCAGTAACTCAGATAAATGATAAAATTCTGTTTGGCTGCTTCCTCCACTAGGGGGAGCTCATTGCATAAAGATGTATAAAGCTTCCATTGAATTTAACAATAAATCTACATGCATTGAGCACCTCCTAGTAGAACAGAAACATTTTAGTATTTTACTCAATATTTTCTCCCTGAAGGTCTCAAAAAGGGGTTACTGGATACTAGAAATCCCAATGCAAAACCCTTTAAATTTCTTTCTGGCAAAATGAAAGCTGTAATCTGATTGGTTGCTGTGGGCTGTGAGAGCATTTTTATGTATGTGACTCACTGTTTGGTTTCAGTTGTATGAGACTATGAGGAGAAATGTGTGTACACATGTGTATGGACAGATGGGGGCAGCTGAGGACAATTTCTGGATCCCACAACACTACATTTGGTTTTAATTAAGATTCTAGGAACAAACTGATTCATAACGGAAGTTTGTGTTTGTGTATCTCAGTGTCCATGCAGTAATCTAGTGTTTAAGACATTTATGAATGTGTGTATTTGTCTTATACGGTTCCCATAAGAAGCAGTATTTTTTGTTAGGATTTTCCCTCTATTGATGTGCTTTCCCTTTCCTATGTTTTTGTTGCTTCAGAGATGATTGTTCTTTTTTTAAGTGTTTATAGTAATTACATGATTGTATATACAGATGCAGCAGAGCTTTGTACCTGCAGTATTATAATATAGTAGGATGACCCATTGTCCTATATAAAATTCATAGCTAGCACTGATCTTATGACAAACTAAGCTCTGCTACATATACATCTGTGTGTCCAAATTACAGATACCATTTACCTTCTGTGCTTTTGTTTGTTTTCAGTAGTTCATGTGAATTCTAAGGGTACTATTACACGGGCTGACATGGGCCGTGTAAATGAGCAGCGATCAACGAGACAGCTTGTTGATTGGTGCTCGTTTACTCCTTTCACACGGAGCAATGATTGGATATGTATACGGTTGAGCCCTCGTTACTCCGATTGCTCGTCCCTATACATTTCGATCATGTCGGCAGCGCATCTCCCTTATTATACTGATGTTCTGTCGACAACAATGATGTTTAATTCTGCATGAAAGAGCAGATCAGCCAATGAACGAGCATTTGCTCTTATATCGGCTGATCGTCGCCCTGATTACACAAGGCAATTATTGGGAACGAGCGTTCATATGAACACTCGTATGCCCGATCATTGGCCCGTGTAATAGGGCCTTAAAAGTTCCCAATTGACCAAGATTGGGGAATCTTTCTTTATCCCACCAAAACAACTTATCACTTTCCACAGGATAGGGGATATGTGTTTGAGTGCTGAGGCTCCCACCGTTGGGACCCCACCCATCCAGAGAATGGGACTCGAAACTACTATTCTCTGAATCTGTGGGGGTCCCAGGGACTAAACACTTATCACTTATCCTGTTTAGAGTTATAAGTTGTTTTGGTTTAATAACCCCTTTTAAGGCTAGAAACATATTTAGGATTTTTATTTTCTTTATTTAATAAAATGCATTTTTTTATGTTAAAAATATCTTTTGTAATTTACTTTTATTTCTTAAAATTTAGCTTCTATACATGGAAGATACAGATAAACTTTCTGAGCTGAACCCGTCAGTGAGCTGCACTGACAGCTCAGCTGACAGCGACCCCTGTGTTCTTCTGAGCGGTCTTCAAGAAATTGCTCAGGAGCACACAGGAGCCGCTGCAGAGTCATTAGAGCAGCTCACGGACGAATTTAGCTGTGAAGCGAATTCTGCAGCTTCTATGTACATGTGATACAAAGAAGCTGCATTAGTAAAATAATACATTTTTAAAAAAATTAATAAAATAAAAGTACCAGATAAAAAATTTTTAACACAAAATAAATGCATTTAAACACCCCAAAAGGTGCCTATAGCCTTTAACCTGGCCATACATATTAGATAAAAGTGATCCAAACATGCCTATTTAATCAGGATTGGCTGACAATCTCATGTGTATGAGTGTCTCCCTGTCGGCAGATATCAGGGAAAAAAGAAGTGGCCAGGTTGGATTTCAATAAGCCCAATTCTTTATTTCTACAGAAAATAAGCCACTGCCAGAGGTGTCCGGCATCAGCTTATTCCCCTCTCCTCATTAAAATTAACATGCACGTTCAGTCAATCGTGCATATTAATGAGAGAGTTGGGAGAGCAGTCATAGCTATTAAACCATATCTATGCATTGCAATGGGTGAAATCCATGGAATACATTTAAAATATGGAATACATTTACAACAAATAGGGCATGCTGTGGGTTTGATAAATCTACAGCATGCCCTCAAAACCACACCGTTTTTTTTTTCTGTGAATAGCTTTGTAAAATTCCATTCACTTGCATTGTACTGTACCCTGTTGCACTTTTTTAGTGATCATGTAAATATGGACTAATAGAAAATGAGCACAGAACATGACCGAAGTAAGACTAAAAGTGATTTGGAATTAAACAGGAACCTGATTGGTGAATAAAGCTAAACAGGTCTGTAGACAACACGCAGTCTGTACACAATACTCACCCTGATCGTGCCATTGACTAGCTCTACTAGTAGATACTGGGATTCTCCCGACGCAAGGAAAAGGAGGCCGGAATTCTCAGATGACACAAATGTCATATGTAGGCTGAAGTCTATGCCTCCCTGAAGGTCAGGTTCTTCTGTATTCTCCTGTCCTATTAGAGTAATAGATAAACATACATAATGATGAATTCCTGAATAGGATTTGGTTTGCAACTTAAACTTATGGTCCTGATAAACCTTCCAGAATTCATAAAAGTGAAATGTTCACATTTTCATGGCTTGGGAAAAGTACAGTAGAAAAAAATAAAAAAGTGAAAAATTCAAATCTTGATTTTCAAGCAAACATTTAATAAGTAAATACCCAAATTGTTGACGTACAAGTATTCCACCTGCATACACAAAACTATAGTATAGTGCCAGTATCACAATATGGACCATTTACAGAATGCTCAAAAGGGGTATTTCAATTTTAGAAAATAAAGGTTATTCATTGTTTATTGAAAAGTTTCCAATTTTGCATATACTTTCTGTCTAATTCCTCTCCTTATTTAAGATTTTTGCTTGCTGTCATTCAATAGGAACCTGCATTGTTTATTTCCAGTGGATACAACTCTGTCCTGGTCATGTGATGGACACACAGGTGCTCGGCATAATAGAAGACACAGCTCTCACATGACCAGGATAGATTTTTATCCACTGGAAGTAAACAGTAAAGGTCCTATTGAATAAAAGCCAGCAGAGATCTTGAAAACTGTGAGGAATTGATACAGAAAGTATATTAGAAAATACTCTAAGACTTTTCATTAAACAATGAATAACCTTTATTTGCTGAAACTGGAATACCCCCTTAAATACATTAAACTGGCTCTAAAATATCAAGTTGGGTAACATATGCACAATATTTAACCCCTTTGCTGTGCTTGACTGTTTCCTTAACTCCCATTCGCCTCTATGGGAGTACCTGAAACAACAGAGCACAGCGAGCTCGGCTGTTTCCATAATTCCCCACTATCTCTCCACTGATTCAACGCTTGAATGCGAAGACCAGCCTTGCCAAGTGCGACAGGGTCAAGGGGCCCCTGCTCGGGAGATAGGTGCGGGTCCCAGAGGGGTTAAAGTTACAGTAGCTTTATATATCCAAAGCTAAATAAATTAAGTGTGGAATCTGTATCTGCTTAAGCACAATATAATTGTCTAAGAGTTACGGAGAGTTGGAAGCATAAACTCTACAGTCTATCACTGACAGCCATAATATATTTCTTCCTAGATAACATATTCATCTCTTGGTTTATGTTTCCACGTGTTTATTACTGTATGCAATTTATAACTGAGGTTAGCATTTGTAATATGGAAACTAAAATGTTCTCTACCAAACTATTCTCTGTATTGTTATAAAGTAACGTAGTGTTCTGCAGACACTGTACTGTACTGTACTCCAATATCCTGTACTTTCATAGGGCTACCATCTACTAAGTGTAATATAATTTCTTAAGAAGAGCACTGTGGGTAAATTGAGAACTTCCTTTAAAGAGGACCTGTCACCTGCCCAAAAAATTGCAGCTGACATCTCAGTTAGATTGCAGGCACTTCACATATTCCGACAGTTTTTATTTTCTTCTTCTAGCCTCCACCATTGCTGAGATATTGGTGCCGTTAGTTTTGGTGCTCGATATGCAAATAAGGCCTTTGACTGTCAAGTGGGCGGGCTCCACCTGTCACTTGATAAGGAGTAATTGCCCACTTGACAGTCAAAGGCCTCATTTGCATATCGGACACCAAAACTAACCAATATCTCTGGAACGGTGGGGGCTAGAAGAAAAAAATAAGAAGCATCAGAATCTGTAAGTGTCTGCAATCTAACTGATATGTCAACTGCAGTTTTTTGGGCAGATGACAGGTCCTCTTTAAGACAAGATACATGTCATCAATTTTATGACAGACATACACAATTATTTAGCATGCAACTGATTATACAGATGTAGCAAAGTTTAACTTGACTCTAAGGCCTCATGCACACAGGCATGTCCGATTCACGCGCGTGACAAAAGTGCGTAAATCGGGTTTGTGTGTGTGGTGTTATGCATCAGTGTGCTTTGCGAGTGCCATGCGTTATTCACACACTCGCAAAGCACATCTTTTTTTTTTATTATTATCTTCAACTAAATTGATGGGTACATCACGCACCCATTGACTTCAATGGGCGCGTAGGTGCGTGATAACGCACCAATATAGGACATGCAGTATCTTTCACGCAGCGGACTCTCGCTGCGTGAAAAATCATGCATGTGTGAACGGTCCCATTGAAATCAATGGGTCTATGTGCTGTGCATTGTTTCAACGCACAGCACACGTACGGGATTCACACTCGTGTGAAGAGGGCCTTAATGTGTTAAATGCAGTTGCAGCAAACTTTAAATTGACACTTAACACAACAAAAGCCATTGACATTTATGTCTTATCTCTAGTGTTTGCCATATATGTCTATTGTTAATATACCCCTTCTAATACCAGTTGGCTATTATATCACTGAGGTTGGTATATCTTTAATCAAGTTCCAACTGCTTGGTCAGAATACAAAGTGTAAGTTAGCCCATAGATTATCCTGCAGACAAGCTGGCGTAATACACTGGACTACAGAAATAATGTAGTATATTATGTAAGCGATCAAAGGATTGCATGTTCAAGTCCCATAGTGGAACCCAAAAAATATTAAAGGGCATCTAAATGTTTGACAAACTTCTGACATGACATGTCAGAAGTTTTCATTGGTGGGGGTCCGAGCACTCAGACCCCCACCAAGAGCTCAAACTATCTTGTGTGAGCGCTTAGCCGCTTCGTTTCTTTTTGCCTTTTTCCGGAAAGCCGATATATCGGAGTACGGGTCATAGACTTTCTATTGAGCCCGTACGCCGATACATTGATGTCCGGAAAAAGCCGAACAGACACGAAGCGGCTAAGCGCTCACAGGAGTGCTTCTGCTGGTTCGTTTGAGCGATTGGTGGGGGTCTCAGTGCTCGGACCCCCACCAATCAAAACTTCTGACATGTCACTATGACATGTCAGAAGTTTGTCAAACGTTTAGTTACCCTTTAAATAAAGTTTACAGGAAAAAAATCCAATGTGAAATAAAACAAAGAAAGAAATGTTTGAACTGAAAGATAGAACAAATGTAATAAACGGAAGCGAAGGATTTATTAACTTTTTAATGAAAACTGGAACTTTTAGGTTCATTGTAATCCAACCAATACTTTCAGCATCAGTTTGCTATTTTTTTTTTTACTTGAAGTAGCTTAAAGGGAACATGCTGTTCGATCTGCAGGCAGCATGTTTATAGAGCAGGAGGAGCTAAGCAAATTGATATGTAGCTTTGTGGGAAAAGACTCAGTAGGACCGCCCACTGGACTCCTCAGCCCAGAATGAGCAGGGATTTAAGTAAATAAAATATGTGTTATAATGAGTCTTTTCACACTAAATTATATATCCGTCTGCTCAGCTCCTCCTGCTCTATAACATGCTAAATGCAGATCAGACAGCATGTTCAACATGATAGATTCTCTTTAAATTATATTCTTGCTGGTTTTCATGGACAACCTAGAAAAAGATCATGCTAGTAGTGTGGTTTCCCCAATACTACGGATGAGGCAGTAGGGTTAAAGGGTATTCCAGGGATAGGAAATTGTTCCTTGGTCTGATAGAGTAACCTGTTTTGCATTCAAGTTTGAATAAAAATAAATAAAGTTTCTTGTTTTGCCTTTTTTTGGTGTTGCCTATTTTCCAGTAGTAAGAACAAGCTACTCCAGACCCACAATGAGCCAAAATATGAAACTTCTGTGGGAATCACTGGGGAATAGATTACCCAAGGGGATTGGATTTGTGGGAAAAAGAACGATGTGGGCAGGTATTGGAGGAATGGTGTACTTTATATGTTTTAGCTTAATGGCCTGGTTGTATACTATATCAAAACATGAAGTGAGGAATTTTGAATTAGACTATCATGAGTACCTCCAAGAACTTGTAATATAACAATTATGGGCCTGGTGTATCAGTAGTATATGTGCCATGTTGTACATAGATGCTGATGCATTTGATGCTGTGGTTGCCCTGCATGCCTTTGCTTCCTTGAAGGGAATATCCCACAAACATTTTTTTTTACCTATCCACAGGATAGGAGATAAATGTATGATCGCTGGGGACTCACTGCGGGGAACCCCACCAATCACTAGAACAAGGGTACCGATCACCTTGTTCCTCCTTACTGCACAATTGCAGTTAGGAGGAGTTTGAATGGTCACTCATGTGCATTGCCGCTCCATTTAGTGTCTATGGGGCCAACAGAGACAGATGAGTACAATGTTTGGCTGTTTCCTTCAGCCCCTTCAGCCAATGGCGGATTATAATATGGGCCCGAACCGCACACACCGCAAAACTATGCAGCGCTGCTAGCTGCCGCGCTGTCCCGCTTCCAACTGAATCTGCGTCCGCTCCAGCATTCACTCTGCCTTGAGCGGCTCGGTGCAGGCAGGCGCGATGTAGTGACGTCATCGCGCCTGTCTGCACGGAGTCACTCACGGGACAGTGCAGAGGAGGAGAAGCATCCCCCACTGTCGTGGGAACCGGGATAGGTAAGTAATTATGTTTTTTTATTTATTAGGTATGGAGGCATTATACTGTGTCACAGCTATGGAGGCATTATACTGTGTCACAGCTATGGGGCATTATACTGTGTAGCAGCTATGGGGCATTATACTGTGTTGCAGCTATGGAGGCATTATACTGTGTTGCAGCTATGTAGGCATTATACTGTGTCGCAGCTAAGGAGGCATTATACTGTGTAGCAGCTATGGGGGCATTATACTGTGTTGCAGCTATGGAGGCATTATACTGTGTTGCAGCTGTGGAGGCATTATACTGTGTAGCAGCTATGGAGGGCATTATACTGTGTCGCAGCTATGGAGGCATTATACTGTATTGCAGCTATGGAGGCATTATACTGTGTCGCAGCTATGGAGGCATTATACTGTGTAGCAGCTATGGAGGCATTATACTGTGTCGCAGCTATGGGACATTATACTGTGTAGCAGCTATGGGGACATTATACTGTGTAGCAGCTATGGGGGCATTATACTGTGTCACAGCTATGGGGGCATTATACTGTGTCACAGATATGGGGGCATTATACTGTGTCGCAGCTATGGGGGCATTATACTGTGTAGCAGCTATGGAGGCATTATACTGTGTCGCAGCTATGGAGGCATTATACTGTGTCACAGCTATGGGGACATTATACTGTGTAGCAGCTATGGGGGCATTATACTGTGTCGCAGCTATGGAGGCATTATACTGTGTCGCATCTATGGAGGCATTATACTGTGTTGCAGCTATGGAGGCATTATACTGTGTTGCAGCTATGGAGGCATTATACTGTGTTGCAGCTATGGAGGCATTATACTGTGTCACAGCTATGGGGGCATTATACTGTGTTGCAGCTATGGAGGGCATTATACTGTGTCGCAGCTATGGAGGCATTATACTGTGTTGCAGCTATGGAGGCATTATACTGTGTCGCAGCTATGGAGGCATTATACTGTGTAGCAGCTATGGAGGCATTATACTGTGTCGCAGCTATGGGGACATTATACTGTGTAGCAGCTATGGAGGCATTATACTGTGTCGCAGCTATGGAGGCATTATACTGTGTTGCAGCTATGGAGGCATTATACTGTGTAGCAGCTGTGGAGGCATTATACTGTGTTGTAGCTATGGAGGCATTATACTGTGTTGCAGCTATGGAGGCATTATACTGTGTCACAGCTATGGGGGTATTATACTGTGTTGCAGCTATGGAGGCATTATACTGTGTAGAAGCTATGGGGGCATTATACTGTGTTGCAGCTATGGAGGCATTATACTGTGTTGCAGCTATGGAGGCATTATACTGTGTTGCAGCTATGGAGGCATTATACTGTGTCGCAGCTATGGAGACATTATACTGTGTCGCAGCTATGGAGGCATTATACTGTGTCGCAGCTATGGAGGCATTATACCGTGTCGCAGCTATGGGGACATTATACTGTGTTGCAGCTATGGAGGCATTATACTGTGTTGCAGCTATGGGGACATTATACTGTGTCGCAGCTATGGGGACATTATACTGTGTAGGGTCAGCTAAGGGGAAAATTATACTGTGTAGAGGCAGCTATGAAGGGCATTATACTGTGGGGGCAGCTATGGGTGGCAATATACTGTGGGGGCAGCTATGGGGTACATTATACTGAGCAATTACAAGAGCTGCAGGTCCAAGGGGGGAGACGCTGTGTAGCACTATATACAAGGGGGGAATGTTGTATAGCACTATATAGAAGGGAGCGCTGTGTATCACTATATCTAAGGGGGATGTGTAGCACTATATACAAGAGGGGGAGGGCTATGTGACGCTATTTACAGAGGAGGACGACGACTGTGTAGCGCTATTTACAGGGGGCTGTGTGTGGTGCTATCTACAGTGTTTGACACAATTATATTCAGGGGCGCAGACTTTGGTGCTATAATATTTAGGGGCACAGTGTTTGTACTATTTTATTCAGGGGCGCAGTGTTTGGTGCTATTATATTTAGGGGCACAGTGTGTGGCATCATGATAATATTATCTTTGTTTATAGGTGTGGAAATGTTGGAAAAGTGAGGAGCCAAAGGCATCTGAGTTGCAAATTCTGCAGAAATGGGTCATGGCCGGGAAAAGTCATCATGAAGTCTGGACTGGATGGAGAAGAAAAGAGGAAAAAAACTACGTCGTCACCTGTGAGTCACTAGGTTTATAGACAATCTGTCATCTCTACTGACATGTTTATTATAGGAAATCCTTGTATTTCACAAAGTCTTTGTGCAGTCCAGGACTGATAGACAAATAAGTGTTACTATTCCCCTTGTCAGGAGAATGTGTCCCTACACGGTGCAATACTGTCAGCGATGGTTGGAGACTGTCAGTATGTGGGGACACAGCCTTTTGACAAGGGGAGTAGTAACACCCATTTGTTAATGTCTGGACAAAAAGGAAGTGTTAACAATAGTTACAGGGCGGCGGTGGAGAAGGGGGGCCCAAGTTTGGATAACAGCCCAGGGCCTATGGTCTACTTAATCCGCCACTGCCTTCAGCCCCATAGAAATTGAATGCAGCTGCAATTCGCATGCATGACCATTCAAACGCCTCCTCACAGCAGTCATGTAGTGAGGAGGAATGTGGTGCTTGGTGCCCCATTCTAGTAATTGGTGGGGGTAACAGTGGTGGGGCCCCCAGCAATCATACATTTCTTACCTATGTTGTGGATTTAAATCTGAGCCTGTGACTCCCTGCTTACTGCCATTCCCTTGCGCATGCAATGTCACTAAAATAATCACACATAATTACAGTCACACAAAAGAACAAGTTATTGCCTTCTACAAGAACAACCCACTCATCATCCTGTGTGGTGGGGAAAATTCCACTGGTCTACTTGGTTATAGGTTGTTCTATCCGCACACAACTAAAACCAGAAACTTTCGGAAAACAGAGGAGGTATGATGAACTTCGTGTGCTCACGCTGGCGGTAAACACATTTTCAAATTTAGAGAAGGAGGGATTTGAAGTGTAACTTCCATTAAAATGAATCATTAGAGAGTCCTTCAAATTTCCCAATGATTCATCTCTGCAGGTGCTGAGCTTGCTATGAGACTTCTGAAGTTTCAGGCTGCAGTATAAAAACAGGTCTTGTCACTTTATTTTACCATGCTAAATCTGCATGCTGAAGTGGAGGCCATTGTTGTCACCTTCTATGCTAATCAAGTGCTGGTGGAGGGTATTGCAGGGAAAGATGGCTGCCGGTCCCCAGCACTGAAGCAGAGAAAATTGGACAGTAATAGATTTTTTATTTTTGTGGGAGAAGGTAGAAATTATGCATTAGAAGGATTAAAAGAGGTGCCTGCGTTTAAAAAAAATGTAAAAATATTTAAATACCCTTTTTAGATAGCTGAGTTAAACAAAGTGAATGTTAGGAGACGTCCGTCACTTTTAGGTAGTCATGACTACTAGCTTAGCTTCTGGGTGGCCCTGGTTTAAGATCAAGAGCCAATCTCATTTCTCTGTCTGCTACCTATCAGGGTTAAGAGTGCAGTATTTGAATCTGTTAAGTCTTCTCAATGTTGCTTGTGATTCTCTTGTGTATGCATGTTTCTGATCAAGCTCCTGGTTACACCCTGTATCACCTTGACTGTTTGGACTCTTAGAACTGTACGTCAGCTTGTCTTTTTAATTTACCCTCTGCTCACTGATTTTGACTTTTAATATCTCCTGGTTTTGTACTCTGCTTGCTGATTACCCCTCTGGCTTGTCCGGTTATCCGTTCTTGTATTGCCTGCAGTTGCACCTCCTGTCCAACACCGTATTCTGTAAAAGCAACCTGGGTTCTATGCAGCCATATCCAACCTGCCTTGCGGTGGGCTCTGGTGAAGACCATAGAGTAACCATAGACTATGCTGACCAGAGGGGTGACAGACTTGAGGTAACTGATTTACCTGCGCGCTTGATCCAGACAGTCTTGAGCTGTCTTTGGGGAATTTCTCGTATAGCAATTCCCTAAACGTGCACTCTGGGGAATTTCTCAAGTAGTGGATCCCTTTTCAGATCCTCATTTGAAAGCAAAGAGCAGCTACAAAAAGGTCTGGAGGACCTAGCACGTCTATGCATTTCACCAACAAGTAATTTCAATGTGCACTGTGCAATGCTTTGTTTCTCCTTTGGTGGTGCTACAATGAAATTGAACACTTGCTGCCAGATTAGAGCAGATGGCTGGGGGCCTAGCAATGAGATTGTGCATGGCTCAGTGCCTAGGACTTTTTGCGAATCGGAAGGAAATACTAAATCAATTAGGCCCCCTTCACATCTGTGCTGGAGGCCTAGTTAAGGGCTGTCATCACATAATCCCTTGCTTTTTCCAAATAAAATAGTGCAGAACGGTGCATTATGTCCGACAAAATGACGGAAACCATGACGGAGACACGTCGAGGCCAATTAAAGTCTGTGGGTTCTGTCGGGCAACGTTTTCTGTCATGCGATGAAACGCGAGCTTCTGGTAATCTCATTGTTCTGCTCCAATGACAGAGCAGAACCACAGAACCTGTAATGCAGATGTGAATAAGCCCAAACCATTGTAATATAGATATTTAAAAAAAAAAATTGACTTCATTTTGGAAAATATAAATATGTTATAAACAATGAATGTGACATAAAAGGACATATTTTAGAATACTATTCATAATTACTGTCTAAAGACTACTCCTGTTACTGTCTACAAAGCCATTCTGTATTTTCTGACATGAAGTAACGATTCATTTATTTTAGAAATTAGAATCAGTTCAATGATTGAGATGATTAGATCTTAGTATTTATTGAAAGGGGCGCAATGTGCAAGTGTAAGGGAGTGCATGCTATACTGCTTATTGAAAGCTTTTAATATGCCTGTGCTATTGAGAGAGTGTTTGTGACTCATTAGCTGCAAAACAGAAGACCTTTCAGTTCTGTAGGAAAATATTATTTCAGCTTTCCCGCTTTTATGCCGTGGGATCACATACAAACTGTAAAATGCATGATACAAACAAGAAAAAGTGAATAAAACAGACTTTGTTGTGCACATAGAAATTCAGTAGCCTATAAGGCAAATTCATAAACCCAGAGTAGGGTCCTGTGATTGGTAAGGGGGTGGCGTGTACCGATCCCTTGTGATTCGCTGAAGGTGCTGTACAATGAGGTAGTGTGACGGACCAGTAGAGAGACCAGCTTGATGGAGCAAAATGAGTTCTATATAGCATGAGTGTAGCTGCTGTTTAAATACTAAAGGGTGCATTGCCGGGCTGGGCTGTTCTCTGTTACTATATTTGGAGGTATAATAGTCAGTGTGTTGATGCCAATGTGGATGATTCAGTGTTCGGGAGACTGAAAGACAGCAGAAAAACCACATTAAGATGAGAGACCTGCAAAGTTTTATCCAGTTACAAACACTTCACTAGAGACCTGCAGTATATGGCGTCATTAACAGATTCATTGCCAGAGATCTTCATTGTCAATTCCACAGTCTTTCAATAAGAACACAGTCAAATACTGTTTATCTTACATTTTTCTCTCGCCAGAGAGCTAGCATTTTGCCTCCAGTCAAAAATCTGTTAAGTAACAATGGAGATTAAAGTGACTATATTTTAAACTGATCATGAGGATTCGGAGGCACTTGAAAGAACTATTGTTAGTCTTCAAATTTGGTAGAAGGATAAAAAGGAGACCAAGCATTACTACATGTCTGACAGACCACAGAAGAGCTGTACTTTTTCGTTGGCGCTGCTGCCTAGAAGATATGAAGAAGAAGTGGGGTGTAATCATATTAGCAGCCTGTCATTTGATTCAACTATTTTCTTCAAAGAACTACCATTAAGTTGGCATCCTTTCCTACATAAGAATCATTTAGCTGCTCCGCAATGATGACTTAGAAGTATTATTCCATGCCAAAAACTGACACCATCGTTGAATTAACTCCTGTAAGAATCAGCTCAGTAACCCAGTAGTTGCTGGATCGCATGAAATGTTCTTATGTAAACTTTCCTCTCTCTAATCATAGCTCAATGATGCATGTCCATAACGCTGATACTCCGCAGGTCCCTCCTCAGGAATGAAAGACATTTAGCTGGAAGATGGAAAATAGTGCTCCGTATAAATAGTGAAGCTGTGAGATCACCATTAATGTCTAGCATGAGGAAGCATTCACAGGGGGCGCTGTATGTGCAAGTGTAAGATTGGGCTCATACGTGTAAAAGTCTAGGCTGCCGAAGTGTATCCTGTCATTTCATATGATATTCAGCGTATTTATTTACTTTGGAGTTTTGCATAGAAAATATAAATCCACTATAGAAACAATATATTAAATGATTCATGTTATTATATATCTATCTTCCTACTGTATGCTGGACTGCCAATTTAGGCTTTCTTTGCAGGTTACGGTGGGGTCCTTTGTTTTGCAGCAATAATTGCAAAAACGCTGCTTTTTTAAATAACTGTGGAATTTTTGCTGTAGTTTTGCAAAAATCTTGGCAAAAAAATACTAAACAGATACAGCTGCAACATGTGAACACAGACTTCGTGTAATAGGATATCCATTGTAGCTCATCTACTTAAAAGTATAATATGCAAAAAGTGAAATGTATTCTAAGAATATAAAGCAGGCGAAAATTGTAAATTCAGCTTTTTGTCAGAGTTAAAGAAGTCTGTTTGTCCCTAAAGTTTCTGAACAGCATTGTCTTCTATTAGGTCACAGCAATGAAGCCTGAGCTGGCCACGGCAATGGAGCAGAGTTGTCATGAGCTGTCTCGGAGTCAATATAGGAAAAAGACAGCTGCGTTTCACAACAGCAAAATAATAAATACTTGGAAGATAATGGTTCTCCTTTCGGAGATCCAGCTTGTGTAGGCAGTCTTACAGGCAGTGCTCCCTGGGAAAAGTATGCAAATTAGCTCTTCTCCAAAAGGAGGAAAACGGTCTCTCTACTGCCACCATTAGGTAGCCACCCTGTAAGTGAGAGAAAATACTCAGAATCAGTGCTGTCTACAGACGGGTGTCTCTGGTATTCATATTGAGAAGTGTTATTTGTTTTACCTGCTGTGGCTGGGTGTGTGCGAAGAACACCGGCATAGTAAAGTTGAGTTTGCACTAAATCTCCTGCTTCATCCCATCTTTGCTGCAACACACTGTTATTAGCAGTTTCTTTAGTGACCCTGAAGCCTCCATAATAGTCATAGCTATAGTTATTTACTTATTGCACTTGCTGGACATCCATGCCTTCCATATGCACAACCATGCTGCCCCTTCCCTCTACCCTGCACTATACTAGGCTGTCAGATGATGTTAAACCCATACCAGCTAAAAGCCCCGGTTGCTTCACAAGTCTCTGTATGAATAGCCAATAAGTCTATTACTTGTGATGACAGACACGTTGAAATACAACCAAATGGGAGGCTGTTTCCACATTTCTGTCTAGAAGCCAGCAAAATAAACAGGCATCATCGGTGACCTGACAGTGAGATCTACAGCTCTGAGGTCTACTTGTAGATTGTGAACTACTATTGGGCCCCCCCCTCCCCTGAAATATAGCTATACAATTATCCAGTTTATGTATTTGCATACAAAGGCCAATAAAACAAGATTCTGTACATATCTTCATTACAGGAGCTGTATCAGATTAGAAAAACATAGCTGCTTTTTCCCAAAAACAGCTCCACACCAGTCCATAAGTTGTGTGGTACTGCACTTTAGCCCCATTTTGTGGAGCTGAACTGCCATACCAAACTTAACCCATAGACAGATGTGGCACTGTTTCTGGGAATAACGTGTTTCTAATCCTGTACAATCCCTTAAAATGCAAAGTATTTTAGTTCCCTGTTAATGAGAAATTTAGGCCGATAAGATAACTCATAAAAGAACAATTTACTTTCATTACAAGGTGAATGAACTGTTTTCTATTAAGAACTATAACATAATGACCACTTCACCAGACCAATATTTCGGTTTGCATTCCAGTACTTAGAATACCTTTACAGTTCAAGGCTCTTTGACTATAAGTATTTTCTCTCTTCCAGTCCTCAGCACAATAACTAAATCATATAATGGCCCAGAATGTGTCTGCATATTAAAAAGTAAAGGAAAAAAATTGTCTTCTTGAAACTAACCAATTTACTGATGTTAGTGTTTATTGAGGTATTTGAATGCTAAATCCGCAATCTCTTTTTTTTTCTATTCAGCTGGCAGAGAGGTTAACAAAGCACAAAAAATGATAAAATGATGGGGAAAACAGTAAAAGTATGCATTTGTAACGTAGGTACTTTTTGATGTACAACTGAATCAGAAAATGACAACTCAAGGAGACAGGCTGGCTTTGTGATTTGTAGGGCTGTATTGAATTCAGCTTACATAACATGAAAAATTGGACGGTAGTAATAACAGGAACATTGTTATTTCTGGAAGAGAAATTTCTAGAGACGGATTTTCAAAAATAAAAATACATTTACATCTTTTGTTGGCGTGAAAAACATAATCAATAGTTTGTGCATTACTTTATGGTGCTTTGTACATTCAAATTTGCACAAACATAATAATTGCTAAACACATTTTTCTTCCTGAATACATTAGTAGACAACATTGGACATAGTTTTCACGAGCCAAACGCCTAAAAAAATAATGTGTATAGTCAAAAGAGACAAAGGCTATATTCTTAAAGGATTATTCCATCAAAGAATGACATCACTTACTGATTGGTTGGGGTCCAACTGCTGGGACCCCAACTGATCCTGAGATTGAAAGGCCTTCAGCGCTGATTCAGAATTGCATCCTCCTTAGGTGCAAACAAGGAGCACACACGTAAAAGTACACAGCGTATCCGTCCTTGAAGTCGCAGGGATTTCCGCCCGGAAAAAAAGCACCAAATTGTGGTGCAGTTTTTCTGGCAGAATCTTCACTGCAGATATACTGCTAGAAATTTTTTTTTTCATACTTACCCTATTCTCCGTTGTCATAGCGTCGCATAGGGACTGCTCTGAGTACTGCCCGGCCTCCTGGGATGTCGCTGCAGTCCATGTCACCGCTGCAGTCCATGTCACCACTGCAGCCTTTGATTGGCTGCAGTATCACATGGGATACGTCATCCCAGGAGGTCGGGCTACACTCAGAACAGAGGATCGCGTCGCTATGACAATGCCCGGGGGTAAATATGACATTTTTTAAATAATTTTTTTTAAAAAAGCTTTTTTTCTGATTCACGATTTTTATGGCGGAATCACAGCTTTTCCACTGCAAAAATTGTAACATTTGCGTATTTGTTTTGCGGGTTTTACCTCCCAATTAAATTAATTGGGGAAAACCTGCAACAGAAAAGCAGCGATTCCACCTGATAAATGGACATGCTGCGGCTTAAAACCGCATCACATGTCAATTTATGAACGATTTCTCTGCGGATTTTCTCCACTGTGTGTGTATGAGATTTGTTCAGTTCTCATTCACTCTGCTGGTACTGTTCCACGCTATAGATTTTCCGCAATGAAATCCATTGGGAAAAGCTGCAGTTTTTATGCTGTGTGTGTCCCCACCATTAAAGTTTTGCCCTACACAGCAGTGCTCCCAGCCGCTGGCTGTGCCGGAAACTGCAACACGACCCCATTCACGACCCTGCAGTTCCCAGCACTGTTGGTCGTCAGGAGCGCATCTGTGCAAGGAAAAACAGTGCAGGGGCCCCTTCATTCTTAGGATCAACCTCTGGGACCCCTACCGATCAGAATGTGAGGGAATATCCTAGAGATTTGACATAAACTTTCAGTGATGAGAATAACTCTTTAACGTTATAGGGCGTTTTGGATTACAAATAAGTGTCATTTATAATTCAGACAAATCTGTTGACTTTTTAGGGGGTTAAATATTGTTTTGCACGGCACTTTATTACATAATATGTATTATACACAAAATACCTCAATATCGCCAAATAGTAAGCATTCAATAGGTATCTGGGAAACAAGGGCTAATCTTTTTGCCTTTGGCGATATTGATGTGTTTTTGTGTGTATCTCAGCACACCAGATACCTGGGTCCTTTTGTTTTTGTTTTTTTGTATACACAAAATACCAGCACTAGCATGTACCACCCATATACAGTAAAAAGTTAATTTTTAAAAAAAGTGTAAAATTAGTGAAGTTTCAGAAAAATATCCCTGATATTCTCTCCTATATTGTGTAAAAATGTCATAAATAGGAGATATTTGTATACCGTAGTTTGTACCCATGCAAATCGCATTTATACGAGTGGCTTATATGAATATTTTATATGCATGAACCATACATCATTGCTTTCTACATAGTAACATTATAGTGAACTTTATGACATTCATTTATACAAAATGCAAAGTTGATGAACCGGATTGATGAAATGAAGATAAAAGTCATATAAATCATGTGCATGGGAACAAATTATATACATTTGTCCTTTATATGGAGTTTTTTTCATAAATTATTTTCGCAGCATAGAATTACATAGCAAGGATATTTTTCTCAGGTGGTAAAGGAAGAGGTTTATCGGAACTAGTCCATAGAAAAAGAGGAAAAGTTGCCCATAGCAACTGAGGGCTGTAATCTAGTTGGTTGAGATGGGCAACTGCTCCATGTTTTCCTTGCACTTAGGCTCCGTTCACATCTGCATCGGGACTCTGTTCATGGGTTCCATCTGACCTTTCCGCCAGGGGAACCCATGAACGGAATCCAAACTGAAACGGTTTCCGTTTGCATCACCATTGATTTCAATAGTGACGGATCCGGTACAAATGGTTTTCATTTGTCCCCATTGTGTAAGGGTTCCGTCGTTTTGACGGAGTGAATTGCGCAGTTGACTACGGTATTGATTCCGTCAAAACTACAGAACCCTTGCACAACGGTGACAAACGAAAACCTATGGTTTCCATTTGCTTCAGTTTGGATTCCGTTCATGGGTTCCCCTGACGGAAAGCTCAGACGGAACCCTTGAACGGAGCCCTGACGCAGATATGAACGAAGCCTAAGTTTGATAAATCTTCCCAGTCTTCTGATTGTCCTGCTTCCTACCTGTCTTCTTTGGCTACTTAGATTAGTACACATGGGGAATACAAGTCTAAGTTGAAGTGAAACACACATATGACAGCCCACTTACACCCATAGGCTAGATTCAGATGAGTGTGTCCGGTTTACGTGTGTAAAAACTGCAGCATATTTCCAGCAGATCATGTCCGTGTGCCATCAGTGTGCGTTGGGTATGGCATCAGTGTGCTTTACGTGTGGCATGCGTTTTCGCAGCCATGCAAGCTCTTTTTTTTTTTGTAATTTCTCTGCATTTTTATGTAACTGATGGATGTCGTCCGTGTGTTGTCTGTGGTTTACACGCACCCATAAACTTAAATGGGCGACAAGGTGCGCAAAAACTCACCAATATAGGACATGCAGTGAGGGTGAATACTGCATGGAAACTCACACATTTATGAATAGCCCCATTGAAATTAATGGATCCTGTCAGTTATTTCAATGGACAGCCCACGGACGAGTATTACGCTCGTCTGAATGAGCCCTTAGGGTAAGGCCACATGGATACGGCCAACAACCGTGCTGGCACCATGTTCGGCACGGCTGTCACATAGCCTGTTAATGTCTGCGTGCTGTCCTTTACCTGCAAAATTGTGCGGCCATAAAGGGGGTGTTAATGGCCACATGATTTGGCAGGTTGAGGGCCATTTTACCCGCAGCAATGTGGTCGGGTCGGTGCCACTCCGTGTGGCCTTAACCTGAGAAGCAAGCACTATAAACTCATCTTTTCAGGGATTTTACTGGAAATCACAGTTTGAGAAAAAATACCTAAATATGTGCAATTTAGAGGCAGATGTAACAAACTATCCTACAGTAAAACTGTCCTTGTTGCCTATAGCAACCAATCAGAACTTAGCTGTCATTTCTTAAGCTGCTCCGGAAAAATCAAAGCAGTGCTGTGATTGGCTGCTATGGACAGCAAGGACAGTTTTACAGTTTTCATAATTGTAAGGCACATAATCTATAAAAAAGAACTATTGAACAAGTTACTAGAAATACATTGTGTTCACTTTCTTTTCTGTATTATTTTGGTTTGCTAACAAGATTTCAATAATTAGACTTCTGGCAGATAGTTGTCACATGAAAGCAGATTACGACCCAGACTATAATAAAATAAAAAGGATGGCATTGTGGAAAAATACAAGTCATGGACCATGCTTCAGGGTAGAAAATCAAACGCAAATCACAATGCAGAATATTGTTTAAGATATACATGGAACTTGTTATCCTGTTTTCATCCTTTATTGGTTGATTGTTTATGTTTTATTGCATTTTTTTAAATTTACCTGTTAACACACTAATATCTTATAAACAACTGGTATTCTGCCTCTCTAAGGCCTCATGCACACAACCGTAGTTTTCATCCGTAATTACGGATGAAATTGCGGATCCATTCATTTCTACAGCCCACGGACACTTTTCCCTATATTTACGGATGTGTATCCGGGCCGTAGGAATGCTCAGCAAAATATAAAATATGTCCTATTCTTGTCCGCAATTGCGGACGCCTTGGATGTGCGGATTTGTATTTGTGGACAGTAAAAACCCTTCCGGTCGTGTGCATGATACCTTTGAGATATCTTTCGCATGAAAACTAATGTACACAGCATTTAAAGAGTGTATTGTGCCAAATGTCCCAATAAGGGAGCAAGCCACAGTGCTAATATATTAGTTGCAGGCACATTGACAGCTACGGTGTCCCCATAAGTGGCAACCAGTCTGAAGTATTTGGGTTATATACACATGAGAATAGTGATTGAAGCTGTTCTGTGTATTGGCCACTAATAATGGGCCTTGGCAAGTAGCAGACTAAAAATTATAGGGCTTTGTTCCTCTTATTATATGGCAACAAAATATATTTGAGCTTCCTAGACTGCACAGCAGATTTGTCCCTCTCTGAGAGGACTGACATACAGTTTTTTCCATTAAATACACTTGACTTTTCCATAGTAGTCAGAATTAGTCATTTTTAACGAAGTTCTGGTAATTTGTTAGGTATGTTATACTGGTGATTTTCAGGGCGGATTGTTCTATGTTTGCTTTGTATCATGTTATTTTTGTGTGTTGTGCAAAGAGTGGATAGTTGTATAAAACTTCAGGTAAAGAATAAAGCCTGGCTATTCTACAGTATAATGTCCTTTTTTCTTTTAAATTGAGCTAGTTTTCTTTTCCAAATATATAGCTGAGCTGATTGTCGCTTCTGATTTATATTATGGAAAGCAAAATAAATGTCTGTCTACAATGTGCTATTGATCTAAATACATTTGACAGCCTGTGTCCAGATAAAAAAGCACAAATAATCCGGCCAGCCTAAATATCAGGAAATGCTTATAACTCCAGTGTTTGAACTGAAAGGTTAACGTGCTCATACACATTAGACAGAACTTGGTTGAACCTGCCGACAATGCGGCGGGTTTTGCCAACGATCTATCATGTATGAAGGCCAACCAACTCTACCCTCACTGCAAATGTCGGGAAAAAGAAGAATGGGGCATGTTGGATTTCAACATGCCTGATCTTTTGTTCCCACAGGAGATAAACAGCTGCCAGAGGGGTTTCCTGGTTGACATAAAAAATACACGCTTGGCCGAGCCGAACGTGCATATTTAAGGGGGTCAGGATAAATAACTGTCGGCCAACAATTATTTAATGTTTATGGCCTCCATGGGGCATAAATAGTGCAGTTGAATGATGATCCAAAAAGTGTCTCATGATAATCTCTCAATTCAGTTTTCTATCATTTCTATCTACATTTCTGATTTCATGTTTCTCAGGATTGGACATATATGCAACACAGTCAGCTTGAAGATACTCAGTGGCCATCAGAGATCCAAACTGTCTAGAAGTAGATGGTTAGCGCAACTTGCTTCTGAAAATCGTACTCACAGTTATCTCCCTATTATTTGTTATAGGTGCAAAGGTGAGATGAGGACCTACCAGCTGTTACCCAAAGTAACTGGTACCACTATTTATGGAAATGGGAAAATGATGGAGCAGACAAATAGAATGCATTAAGAAGAGCATGGTGTAGGTGTATTATTAAAATATAGGAAAGTGTTCATCAGAAAGTATCTCTGGCATTTTAAATTGTATGTTCACCTTTAAAAAAAAGTTGTTACTGTTATATAAAGACATATAATTATAAATACATTGCATGACTTATCTTGTACTGATCCTGAAATACAGCCTGTGTTATAGACCAGAGTTGCATCCTCTATTCTGCTGGCTTCCATACTTACTCAGTGTCTACATAGAGCTTGCCTTTTGGAAGTGTGTAAGGGGGGCAATCAAAGTAACCCCTTTTCTTTATTGCAGTCTATGGACTGTGCAAAAAGTACCCTTTTGTACATAGATTTCCTGGCCCTTTAAGAGCGTGTCAGTCCACGATGCTCTGCTCGATCAGCGGTGCTGTCGTCAAGAAGGGATGTGACTGGAGCAGTGAGGGGAGGAGGAAGGAGATGACAGGCCCAGAAAGAGTCTGGCACTGGCAAAGGGGAGCATGGTGATGCTGATGCGCTGCACCACCACACTGGAAGGAGGAAAAACTGGGGATTGCATATAAGGGAGGTGATTTGGAGCCCAATGGGTAAAGAGAGTGGGACAACAGCGAAGAGCAGAGGGAAAGAGCTGTATTGGAAGACCTGGTGACTCAGGGAGGCTTGTCCAGGAAGGGCAGTAGAAGGCTGGAGGCTGCAAAAAAGGGAAGTGAATACCAGGAGGTGACCCAATCCTGTGCAGAACAGAGACAAAGACTGTTATGGTGTGGGAGGCAGAAGTAGTAGGCAAATGGCAAGCTAAAAGACTACATATAGTCTAGTACGCAGTGAGGCAGGCCATGGAGGAAGGTGGCCTGGCGAGTACATGCAGTTTATTACTGAAGATCTGCCAGTGGCAGAGTAATTGCCTTGCTGGCGTGGTAGCCCTGGAAATATCTGCTGGAGCTGTGAGAATAATCAGTCTGGGAGTAGGGACCAGGAGGGAATAACCGATGCAGTGCTCAAACCTGAAGTATGTAGAGGGCCTAGTAGGGGAGATCAGGAGTACCCTAATAGGTGGGCCTGGAAGTAAACTACAGTGGGTCTGGTTGCCCTGTAGTCTGGGACAAGCTGGGCTACTGGGAAGTCATTGCAATAGGTAGCCGTAGGTGATCCTTGAGATTAAAGCCCAATTGGATAGGCTGCCTGGATCCTTGACGGACTGTAGGTAGTACCTGTTGGGCAAGTATTATAGAGGAGTGGACTGTGGTGTCCTCAGAAAGATAGCCTCTGAGAGATGAGACAGAAGCTAATGGGTGGTATATGCATGGACGACAAGGGCAGGAAGAGTGTAGAGAGAGGCGCTAGAGAGTTGGGAAGAAGCTCATATCGCTGGGTAAAGCTGCTATTTGACTAGTCATAAAGTGGGTTTGAGGGCTCTTGGGTGTAAAAAAATTGGGTTTAAAATATTTTTTACATTTAATATTTACAGATAGATATTAGGCTTAACTCAGTGCATGCTTATTTATTTTACAGTTGTGTGGCTGCAACTCATTGAATAAAAAGATATGGGTCAGATGTTGTTCAGGTCAAACACAAGAATGTGGAAGAAACAACATCTCAGTGACTTTGACCAAGGTAAGATTGTAACGGCCAGTTGGGGTGATTGGAGTATCTTAAAAACGGCTTATTTTACATACGACAGTCTCTAGAGTGTACAGAGAATGCCTTGGTAATGACAGACGTCAGAGCTGTCAGGGGGGCGAGTAACTCACACAACCATGTATTACAACAGTGGTATGCAGGTATGCAGAAGAGCATCTCTGAATGTAGAACACATTGAAATTTAAGCAGAGGAAGACCACACCGAGTATGTAGGAGACAGTGGACACAGTGTCCCCATAACTGGGTAGTGTAAGATTGTAAAACTGTCTCCTTGTCTGACATATCTTTATTTCTGTTACACTGTGCAGCTGGTAGGCTAAGAATTTGGTCAGTGAATCATATGAACCTATGGAAACATCCTATCATGTGTTAAGAGTTTTCTCACCAGATAGCATATTGATGGCATATTGATAGGATATGCCATAAATGTCTGACACCCGAAACCCTCCGAAATTGCTAAAATGAAGTGCTGTGGCGTTCTTTTGAACACTTCCGCTCTTATAGGCAGCTCTTAACTTCACTCAAAAGACATGAAAGTGGTTCATTGGCTGCTATGGACTGCATGCGCAGTAAAGCGTGGTGTACTGTCCTCGGCTTCACCTATGCAATGCGCATGTGCCGATGCCGCTGGACTCATCTCAGATCATTTATAAGTTCTTTTTCTAACGAATGCCGAAACGTCCAGTCTTGACGTAGGCATGTTTGGAACACTAAACCCCAGCTGCATAACGACATGCTGGTGATTTAGTGGCCCCAAACCAAGTGACAGGTTCCCTTTAAAGGCATTGTCCCAAATGGACAACCCTTTCTCTAAAGGAAGCCGCAGATCTGGCTGCTGAATACCCTCGGCAATCAGCTATAATCCTCTGGGGGAAACTGCGGGAGAAACCTTTCACTGCAGGGGAAATGTATTACAAATGGACCCCTGTCTATGACGTCCACTTGGCATTTGGAAAGACCCATTTCAAGCCAATTGAGTATTGTTTAAATGCCACAGCGGCAGCCTATCTGATATGTGCTACTGAGCAGGTGCATTGCTTTATATCCACAGTCTACTCATCATCTTATAGTTACTTCCATAAAAATAACATTCCATGATCTCAAACTAAATGAGCAAATTTTGGGGTGAAATTAGAGATTTATAGATGAATTTTAAACTGACAAATCTGCCGCAACTTTGTGATGTAATAATTGTTCTGAGGGCAAATGTGAATAGTGTCCTATCCCTACTCTGCTGGCTTTAGTTCTCTATCTCAAAGCTAAAGGATTGTGTCTCACTGGCCATCCTAGCTCCTCAGTAAACCTGTGGATATTTCTTACCCTTCCAAGATTAAACGTGACCTGAACTGAACTAGAGTAACAAATATGAGAACTAATCCAAGTACCTACACGTCTCATTTCACTGCCTGTCACTGATGGGGGGCGGTAGGAATTGTGGGGGTATAGACATAGAAAACGGTGAGCGCCTTTGTAATATGTACAGTAGGTGATGTGATCAGGAAAAAACAGCAGCATTAGGGAGAGGGAATGAAGTGTGCAGATCATTTTGTCATCTTTCCAGAGGCTGTATCAAAATAAAGCTTAATTTATAGAAGCCCTTGCTTTACTCTTCCTCCCTCCCAGCTCCAGCTTGCAATGACTCTCTGATTCTTTTCTTTCCATTCCCCTTCTCTCCTTCCCTCTATCAATCTACCTCGTTCTCACACTCCATTTCTCCCCAGTAAATGCGCACAGTAATACACTGGTCCCTAGGGGCTCTCTGATTAATGTTTTGGGGTATTTTTAGCTGGAACATAAAACATGGGAAAGGTTAAGGATGTAGTGATGGAGGGAATAACACAAAGAGAGGAGGGGGAGTGAAGGGGACTGAGGTAGAAAAATAAGAGAGTGGGAAGGAAGATGCTTAGTTAGTCACCGACACCGTGTTGCTTCCCTGTCCTACATCTCCCCATATAACAGGCCCTCTCCTCCCCATATAACAGGCCCTCTCCTCCCCATATAACAGGCCCTCTCCTCCTCATATAACAGGCCCTCTCCACTTCATGTAACAGGCCCTCTCCTCCTCATATAACAGGCTCTCTCCTCCCCATATAACAGGCCCTCCCTCCCCATATAACAGGCCCTCTCCTCCCCATGTAACAGGCCCTATCCTCCCCATATAACAGGCCCTCTCCTCCCCATATAACAGGCCCTCTCCACTTCATGTAACAGGCCCTCTCCTCCTCATATAACAGGCTCTCTCCTCCCCATATAACAGGCCCTCCCTCCCCATATAACAGGCCCTCTCCTTCCCATGTAACAGGCGCTCTCCTCCCCATATAACAGGCCCTCTCCTCCCTATATAACAGACCGTCTCCTCCCCATATAACAGGCCCTATCCTCACCATATAACAGGCCCTCTCCACTCCATGTAACAGGCCCTATCCTCCCCATATAACAGGCCCTATCCTCCCCATATAACAGGCCCTATCCTTCCCATGTAACAGGCCCTCTCCTCCCCATATAACAGGCTCTCTCCTCCCTATATAACAGGCCCTCTCCTCCCCATATAACAGGCCATATCCTCCCCATATAACAGGCCCTCTCCTCGCCATATAACGGGCCCTCTCCACTTCATGTAACAGGCCCTCTCCTCCTCATATAACAGGCTCTCTCCTCCCCATATAACAGGCCCTCTCCTCCCCATATAAGAGGCCCTCTCCTTCCCATGTAACAGGCCCTCTCCTCCCCATATAACAGGCCCTGTCCACCCCATATAACAATCCCTCTCCTCCCCATATAACAGTCCCTTTCCTCCCCATATAACAGGCCCTCTCCTCCCCATATAACAGGCCCTCTTCTCCCCATATAATGGGCCCTGTCCACCCCATATAACAGTCCCTCTCCTCCCCATATAACAGTCCCTCTCCTCCCCATATAACAATCCCTCTCATCCCCATATAACAGGCTTTCTCATTCCCACACTCTTCCTTAACTACGTTCTTAGAGATTCTGTACTTAATTAAACAGAAATCCTAATGCAACCTGACCGCAAATGCTTCCCAGGGGAAGGGAGAGATGATCCTTTGGATGTAAAAACAGATCTGGGTGGAGGGGTTTATTAGGATGAGTTATGTTGAGAATAAATAGAGAGAGTGGTCTTAATACATTCAGGCGGATATATTGGGTGAGTGTCACTAAATGTGCATGTTGTTAGTACATAACTCTAACCCACATACCGTAAACAGTAGACAGTGCACAGAACTGCTACAAATTAACAACAGGACACCAACGGAATCAAGTTACCATCCCCCACATTGCTTAAGACCAGCATTATGTATGTAGAATACTTAAAGGTGTTTTCCCCACAAACTACCGTTAAATGTGTCCTTAAATGGCAGTTATTCATTTGTGCAATTACATGTCATTTTCTAAAATGTACTGTTATAAAGATATATTATTACCATGCCTCCGTCAGAAGTTTTGTTGTGTTACTGGTTGCCCTTGGATCCGACCATAACCCATTCCTCTGGCTATGGTCGTGAAAAGACACATCCCGACCATAGTATGGCTTTGTGGTCGCTTTCAATGTTCTCATGAACGCGATTTATTTCGTTTGCACTCTGGAACTTCCGATTATTCTTGAGTGCTTGGTGTGACTACCAGCCTGTAGCTGTAACTGCGCATGCGCAACAGTAGCGCTGTCCAAATTCCCGCCTGCACTGGGGAACTGGCAACCGTTTCTGAGTGCTTCTGCTAAACTTGCATTATAGCAAGACTGTATGCACCCGGGAACTGGCGACTGTTGGTAATAAAATGTCTTTATAATAGTACATATTAGAAAATGACATGTAATATCTCATATCTATCTATCTATCTATCTATCTATCTATCTATCTATCTATCTATCTATCTATCTATCTATCTATCTATCTATCTATCTATCTATCTATCTATCTATCTATCTATCTATCTATCTATCTATCTATCTTTTGTCCATGATAATATAGCTACATAATGTCTGCGTGTAATATATATATATATATATATATATATATATATATATATATGCACATACATACACTGGATGTGTGTAAGTATGTGTATGTATGCATGTATGTATGTATGTATGTATCTTACCCTCCCCACTATCCACAATCTCTTCTCTTCCACAGCTCTATAATTTGTCACCTCACCGTTTGTGTCCAATTTCTGTCCCTCGGAGTAAAACCAAAAACCATACAGGAAATGTTCCCACACACATAAACGCATAAACACGGAGACACACTCTCACACAAATGGCAGCACTCCACACACCGGAGCACACATCTCCATGAACAATAAGAAGAAGACAGATAGACAATCCAGAGCACAGGACACCGGGGAATTATTCTTGCAGACACAAGAATACACACAGGACTGAGCACATCTAAATACAGCTCTTTTTTTAAACAACCGCAATTTCTGGATTCTAATTTTTTATCTTCTATAAACCAAGGCAGAGCTGCTGAACGGAGATATGCATCAAACATCTGCATGCCTTGCTACATTGCTGAACACACTTTTTCTCAATCATTTTTGCTGAATATATGTATTTGAATAAGTGTTAGCAGCAATCGGTTCAGGTTTGTCAAGACCAGGAGGAATTTATGAAACTGCTGCAAAAAAAACAAACCCTGAAAAACTCATCATGGTCCCTATTACTGCTTATTGGGATAGGGGTACATGTGGCTTTCATGTGGTCAGGCATTCGGATGAGTGTCCCATCTTTTACATGAAAACATTTCTCTATAAAATAAAAAATCACCAGTAAATAGAAGTCCTTGATTTGTCCTTTTCTTTCGAGTTGCTGAAAACTCTGCTCATTCATGTATGTTTATGGTAAATCTCGGTGGCAGCTAATGTGAACATATTTCATCTCCAGAATTATTATTATTATTATTATTATTTATTTCTTTTTTTACATAGTGGCATCAAATTCTGCAGTGGTTTCCACAATAATATAAAGATAAAGAGAATGCAGCACTCAACTAAAGGCTGACGCTCACAGTAATGCCATGTGAACAGACCCTGTAACGCAGTACACGGAGTCACTATGGATCCATATTACAGACCTGTATGCACGTTGTATGGTGCCTCTGTGAGCTTTGCTTCTAGGGGATAATACCTCAGTAACACAGTATGCCATGCTGCATGCTACTATTTTTTTCTCATTCATGTGATTCATGTGGAATTGCTGAGAAAATCCTCCGTGTGTCTCCATATAAAATTGGAGACACACAGAGGTACAATATGGACAGGGGAGTGACAATGGCCGTCGCATCGGCCCCCTGTGACCGCTGCTTACTATGGCAGAGCAGAGAGCCATTGACTCCCTGCCCCACCAGTTACATTAGTAAGCCACAGGCTATTCTTGGTATGTGGCCTTTTTGAGGTCAAGAAGACGTTGAGTACATCAGCCTGACGTCCTGGTGCAGGTGGCGCGATGATGTCACTGAATTGCGCCGCCTGCAGGGGGCAACAGGCAAAGGACTCAGCAACTCATTGTGGGAACGGCATTAGGTAGAGGTAAGAGGTAGTAATGGCAGATACTAAGTCAGCATTTAAAAAAGGCTAGATTATAATAATCATATAGATTATATACCGGCGAATGGCAGAATGGCATTGGGGGTTATAACAAATCTAGCAATGAATGACATGTAATTTATTGAGAAAGGTCAAACTTGATAGACTTGTGTCTTTTTTCAACCTGTGTAAGGTTAGTTTCAGTTATTTCTCTTTATTTACATTGGTGCAAAGGGGACACTGTTAAGAATGGGGGCCTAACTATTCTAGGGGGGCACGTAACTTCTATATGGGAGCACTATTAATTGTGGCTACTATATGGGGGTCTAAATACTATATGGGCCCTAGCTACTATATGGAGGCAGTAATAAAGTCACAGAATACAATTTGGGATAATGATAAGCACTCAGACCGATGTAAATTACTCACGGGCCTTGCGTCTGAGCAACTTAGCATCTTTGCTGAAGCGCACAATATGCTGAGACGCATGGCCTGTGAGTAAAATAGGATAACCAGTCTACCACATTATATATAGCATCTGTCTTTCCCTTGTGGCATTTGCACCGGCATCAGAATTAATATATGTACATATTTGGAGCATTGAGAAATCAAATTCTCATTTCTTTGTTTGCCATTGTTGGAGGAAGTCCCCATTATCTCCTTGAATATTAGTCACTCCACTCTTCAACTCCACACTAGTGTTGGATCCAAAGACAGACCGAAATTATTAACTAACTCTTGGATACATATACCTTTAGTCCCAAATAGCGAGTCTTCACACTCTTTCTACCAGCACTATGCAACTAATTAATCATACAGTATGCACATTCTCATTGATGTAGATTCTTTAATTGTTGTTACTGTTTTTTTTGCATATTCTGAATAATGTGTAGGTATTGCCGCAGCTAGGTCTGTGAAGCATGTGCACAGTATGAATTAATACACCGGGCACAGTAGAAAGAAGTTGGCACTACTCGTCAATCTCTTTAGTAAGGAGCAGGTACGTAATGCAAAGATAGGACAGGAGTTTCTTGGCCAAAAATTTACGGCGGTAGTCAGCATAGAGAAATATGTCTGAGAATGACATGCAGTAAGAAGGTTGAAATTACAGCACTCACCCGTTTGGCTCGTATTTTTTCTTTTATTGTGGCATCTAGCAAAAATAAAAGCGTACACAGGAGGACCTAGCAGATTGCAGGTTACAGCCTGTTTCGCGCTAAGGCCTGATTCACATCAACGCTGCGCATCTCGGACGTGAAAAACTGTAGTATTTCACGTCCGAGGTGCATCCGTGCTCAGCGCTGCGCGATGTCACGCATCCCCCATAGTTGAGAATCTATGGAGGGATGCGTGATGCGTGAAAAGATAGGACATGTCCTATTTTCCCACGGACCCTTCACACGGTCCGGTGAAACAACGGCTGAGTGAACGGCCACATTGAATTACATAGGTCCGTGGGACAGCCGCTGTTTCAACGGCTGTCCCACGGACGTTTAACACGTTCGTGTGAATCAGGCCTAAGAGTAGAGATTCTTCTGACCTGAAGAAGCGCTACTCTTAGCGCGAAACAGGTTGTAACCTGCAATCTGCTATGTCCTCCCTTATACGCTTTTACTCTTGCTAGATGCCACAATAAAAGAAAGAATATGAGCCAAACGGGTAAGTACCGTAATTTCATCCTTCTTACTGTATGAATTAATACATTTTCATGTTTCTACTTTTTAAAAAGAAATAATAAATCATATATATTTTTATATATGACATTGGTCTGAGTGCTTGTCATTATCCCAATTTCTCTTCTGTGATTTCATTACTGGAAAATCTTGGGATATTTAGCACTGTGAACTAATTTTGTGCATTATGATCGATTTGAGGGATTGCATCACTTTTTGTTTCATTTTCTTCCTACTATTTGGGGACGTAACTATATGGGGGACTAACTACTAGATGGGGCACCTAACTTCTATATGGGAACACCTAACTACTATATGGGGGCACCTAATTGCTATATGGGGGAACTTACTACAATATGGAGGCACATTACTATATGGGCACCTAACTACTATATGGGGTACCTAACTAATGTATGGGGGACATAACTACAATATGGAGGCACCTAACTACTATATGTAGGCCTTACTACTACATGGGACACAAAAGAAGACTTCTAAGGTCTAGGAATGCAAAGGGGAATATTACTACTGTGCGGGGGGCACTATTATTGTTTTAGGGTCACTATTACTGTTTTGGGCACTTAGAGGAGCACTATTACTGTGCAAGGCCTATAGGGGCAGTGCTACTGTTTGGGGGGCACTATTACTGTGTAGAGCAGAAAAAGGGGTTAGCATTACCGTGTGTGCCATTTTTGTGTCTGTGAACATAGAGCTGATGTGACTTGGCAAAAAGCTCCAGTTTTGTCTCATCTGTCCAAAGGACATTCTCACAGAAGCTTTGTGGCTTGTCAATATGCATTTTAGCAAATTCCATTCTCGCTTTTTTTTATCATGAGCTCTATGTTCACAGACGCAAAAATGAAGCATACAAAGAAAAGAACATTGTACCTACTGTGAAACATGAAGGAGGCTCGGTTATGTTTTGGGGCTGCTTTGCTGCATCTGTCATAGGGTGTCTTGAATCTGTGCAGGGTAAAATGAAATCTCAAGAGTATCTAGGCATTCTGGAGGCAAATGTGCTCCCCAGTGTCAAAAAGATTGGTCTCAGTCGCAGGTCATGGGTCCTCCAACAGGCTAATGACCCAAAACATACAGCTAAAAACATCCAAGAATGGCTAATAGCAAAGCATTGGACTATTCCGAAGTGGCTTCTATGAGCCCTGATCTAAATCCTATTGAACATCTGTGGAAGGAGCTGAAACCTGCAGTCCGGAGAAGGCACCCTTCAAGCCTGAGACAGCTGGAGCCGTGTCCTCACGAGGAGTGGGACAAAATACCTGTGGACAGGTGCAGAATCTCATTGAGAGTTACAGAAATCGTTTGTTTGCAGTGATCGCCTCAAAAGGTTGTGCAACAAAATATTAAGTTAACGGAACCATCATTTTTGTCCAGTCCAGTTCCATTCGTTTTTATTTTTTTTAATTTTCTGTTGAACCACAATTCAAAAGCAATGTCTGATTTACATTAGTTGGTTTTCAGTAAATTAAAATGCATTATTACTTTTGTCAGTTGAAGTTATTTCAGTGACCATTGTAGGTTTTCCTTTCTTTAACAGAAGGGTATCAACAATTTTGTCCACGACTGTATGTGTTCCCTGTATAGTGGATAGTGGTATTATTTCATAACATTTTATGACTATGATTTAGAGGTATATTATCATACACAATAATTTTTCTTATAGCAATGAGACTAGCAATGCCACTATGGCCCGCGCATCCGAGCAACAAGCGGGAGGGTGGGGATTGCCCAGGTAAAAAAATAAATCCTAAGGCCCACAGGAATCGAATTACGCCCCTGAGAATAGGCGTCATATTACAGTTCTGAACCTCATGAATCTGTAATACTGTGGTATGCATGACACCTTGGTGTACACTTAATGAGAGAACTCCCTACAATATTTACATCCTGTAAGGAATGTGGGGTCAATACTGGAATGTTTACTATGATGTGTGTAGTGCTATGTCCCCTGCTACCAATTTACTGCACATTTGGAAATTTGCCACTCAAAAGTCTGGGCAAGTTGGGTGAAAACCACAGTGTGAAAAAATAATAATAGCCACATTGTTGTCACCCATGTTTGTCAGAAACAGCTACAGAAAGTAGTCGTTTAAAGTTTTACAAACATTTTCCTTTTTATTAATAAACTCTAAAATGTCTTCTGGAATTTGCTGCTAGAGTCAAATATTGGATGGTTTTCCTAGATCCATTGCCACATATGGGACAGTATAAAATGTTTATTGGATAAGGCAGATTATTCCTTTCACAATTTTATATTAACCTAGTAAATCTTGACTTTTGTCCCTATCAAGCTCACCCTACTGTGAAGAATTAGGCACTGTTCACATTATGTTTTATCCCTATATTTAGCATGTACATCGGGAAAGCTCCCGACGTACACACTTCACGTGTCCATAGGGCTCCATTAACCTGACAGAGTCCAAAAGAGTGTCCTTTTGGCCCCCACTGGGTTGATATACGTCGGTATTTTTTGTAGCATGGAATAACATAGTATACTACACTATTCCATCCTGAGGGATCCCGCAAAAAATGGTATACCGCACTGCATTCTTTTAACATGGGAGCGTATGTGTGATGGATGCCACTGTATGACATCCGTCACAGGTATACGTTAAACTTATACCTTGGGGAGCTATCCCTGGGCTGGAATCCCTGGGAAGAGTATCAGGTAGCTCTCGGCCCGGCGATTGCGGCCCTAGGGAAGCCCCTGACGTCACTATCCATGTATAGACAGTGATGTCAAGGGCTTTTTACTACGGAGTCCTTGGTTAGCGCATATATGGACAGTGACGTTAGTGATTTCGCCGGGCTCAGCACTTAAAGCAGCGCTGTGCCTGGGGGACTCGGGCGACGTATCCATCTGTATACTTATACAGTTGGATACGTCGGTTCCTTCCATCAGAGGTATACATCTGGACTTCTCCTGACGTATACCTCTGATGGAAGCAAATAAATGAGATGTAAACATAGCCTCAGGGGTACTGCCCTAAGGCTATGTTCACACGGAGTATTTTGACGAGTTTTTTGACGCGGAAACCGCGTCACAAAACTCGTCAAAAACGGCCTGAAAATACCTCCCATTGATTTCAATGGGAGCCGTCGGCGTCTTTTTCCCGCGAGCAGTAAAACTGCCTCGCGGGAAAAAGAAGCGACATGCCCTATCTTCGGGTGTTTCCGCCTCTGACCTCCCATTGACTTCAATGCGCTCAATGGCCGCGGGCGAAAAACGCAGCGAAAAACTCTGCGAAAATCGGCGTGCAGGGAGAGGAAAATCTGCCTCAAACTTCCAAACGGAATTTTGAGGCAGATATTCCTCCTGCAAAATACTCCGTGTGAACAACAGGATTGCTCCGGTACATGAATCTTGCACTAAACAGCAGTGCCTCATGTATGCACCCTAATATTGCCCTATCTATCAAACAAGTTTTACCAGTATAAGGCTATGTTCACACGGAGTATTTTGGGGGAGGAATATCTGCCTCAAAATTCCGTTTGGAACTTTGAGGCAAATATTCCTCTCCCTGCACGCCGATTTTCGCGCCGTTTTTCGCCCGCGGCCATTGAGCGCCGCAGGCATAAAACAGCGAGAAATACGCTTTCTCCTGCCTCCCATTGAAGTCAATAGGAGGTCAGAGGCGGAAGCGCCCGAAGATAGGGCATGTCGCTTCTTTTTCCCGCGAGGCAGTTTTACTGCTCGCGGGAAAAAGACGCCGACGCCTCCCATTGAAATCAATGGGAGGCGTTCTCGGGCCGTTTTTGCCGAGTTTTGCGACGCGGTTTCCGCGTCAAAAAACTCGGCAAAATACCCCGTGTGAACATAGCCTAATAGGACCTGGCTCTTCCAGTATCAGTGGTCTACAGTGTTACTTCAATGCTGGTAGTTATCAGTGGTACCCCACCGACATATAAGTAGTGAGACCTCTAGAGGCCATACACAGCATATAACATATTGCTACACTCCTATGTGTTCACAGCAGGACAAAATAGCAGGGTTTAATAGGCAAGATTAAATTATTTTATATATATATATATATATATATATATATATATATAT
This sequence comes from Rhinoderma darwinii, assembly GCF_050947455.1. Classification (NCBI taxonomy): domain Eukaryota; kingdom Metazoa; phylum Chordata; class Amphibia; order Anura; family Rhinodermatidae; genus Rhinoderma; species Rhinoderma darwinii. The sequence continues at coordinate 254,656,890 of NC_134689.1, read as the reverse complement.
ATATATATATTAGTACAGTCAGGGGAATGCAGGACAACGTCTCCCAAAGGATTTTTTTTTTTAGAAAAGGTTTCCATTCTTTCCTTGGTGGATTTGATCCAGTTTATGGCCCCAAATCTAAAGTCATAATACCGCTGTGTGAATAAAGACCAATATTGTATTCTACACACTACTTATATTTTGAGCTGTACAAGTTATTATTTACTGAATTCGAGTATATAATATAACTACTGTAAGTTAAATAACTAGAGTATTGAGATTGCAGGATAATGAGATCCTCATGATGAATGGTTTTCTTGCTCATATCCTTCAGAAAAGTTGTTGCTGAAAATGATTATCGAATGTTGATGATTAAATGTGTTTCTATTCCAACTTTTAAAAATGCGGATGTATTAAACATACAGCAACTTCTAATTTATTCTTCTAGGCACAGTAAAGAAGCAATGATCCAGGATACTCAGAAATGTTAAGGAGATGTAATATTGGGTTGTCCTACTAATCTGACATTTTCACCATTTTTCACAGGTTGTATAGTAGATAACTGTTAACTCCTTTTTGTCACACAGCATACCACATACTCATTTGCAGGATTTGAAGCATTTCCACCCCTATACATGGACAAATATTCAATCAGCCATCTATCATTAAGTCCATAAAAATTCTCCTAAATGTCTAAAATATAGAACCTTGGGATTTTGTGTTAAGGCATTACAATTAAAAATTCTTCTGAGCATGAGCTAGAAAAGCCTGGTTACCCCTGACTAAAAAGTTGGGAGAAGGAAAGTATGCTGTGGGCACCATACAAAAAGCTGCCTCATGGGTAACATCTGTAGAGCTCAGGCACACGACTGTTTTCTTCAGTGTCCTATATGTTTTTTTGCGAATAGCATACTAAAACCATTCATTTCTATGGGGCCATACACACGTCCGTTTTTTTTTGCGGATCCGTTAGTCCGTTCTGCAAATTATAGAACAGGTCCTATTCTTGTCCGTCCATTCATTCTAGCCTATGGGTCCACAAAAAAAACCGGATAGCACACAGAAGCCGCTAGGAAACAGAAACGGTTGTGTGCATGATGCCTCAGGCTGGATTCACATCGCGTATTTCTTGCAGATTTTGTTGCAAATTTTAGAGGCAAAACCAGAAGTCATTTCAAAAGAAATAGGTAATATAAAAGAAGAACTTATACTTCTCCTTCCTCCTGGATCCACTTGTGGCTTTGGCTAAAAAATCTGCATCAAAATCTGCACTAAATACGTGATGTGTCTATACGTGTATATATACGTCGATACGTGACGTGATATGAATAAAGACTTATAGTTCAAATCATGAATTTCGAGTTTGAAAACCGAGCGGAATTTTTGTGTGGTTCTGAGGTGTAGAAATACAGTGGATTTATACCAAATGAACATTTTAGGATTTAGAATTTATGAGACATCGTTGGAGAATTAGTCAGTAGAACAAGATTATTATAGGACCTCTTAATAGGAAACAGTTATGTGCTTATTACAGGAGCTGAGGTAGGGCGTAGCTGTGGGGTGTAGTCACAGGGTGTGTAAATGATGTGCAAAAACAGAACGTTCTCCCCCTTCAGACTACATTTTCAAAGAGGGTTTTCTTACAGAAAGGAACATTTAATGTCAGACGTGTGGTGCGGAGTCACACAAACACAGACCCCTCTGTCTGCCCCACTAACTCCCTGACACACCCTGATGGAAAAAGTGATACAGCAGCAGGGTCTGAGTGCCAAAGTGGTCCTCCCCCCAACCCCACACACCTCTTACAACCGCCTGTCAGTGAGAGGTTATGAATGAACAGAACTATAACCTGTTGAAGTCACCAGGTCACAGAACTTCCCGAGGCCCTGACCCTGGGAGCAGTAAAGCACGCTGCTGTCATGAGCTCATGTTTCTTCTGCATGACATGTACAATTCTAAGTGCTAAAACTGTCGCTGACATTGAGTTAAGTTTAGTAACCCAAGAAACCTCAATATATGACAGGGATTGTGAACACCAAGCCTTGATAGCCACATAAAAGCCACTTGGTAATATATAGATTCTACTAGGGCGTTGAGAGTCTTATGTACACAACTTCTCTTTTACATAAAGAAGCGTTTCTCAATCAATTTTCTTAGTTATGTCCTCAGGGTCTGTACATAATTATTTAGGGTTTTGGCTGAACATATTCTCAACGTGTCAGTACTCAACTCAATGCGTTTTCCTTGTGGTGTGTGGTTTGGTAAAAGAGACACATCCGGTGCTATTTTGCTGTGGTTGACATTGAATTCGCTTGCTGTTTTAATATATTATATAATATGTTAATGCACGTCGTGTAAATGGGTGGCAAATGCCACGGCACAAGCACATTGAATTCTCAGCACATAAATACCATGCAGCCTTAGTAAGACAATGCCACCGTCCTTAAGAGAGAGGCCAATAAATATTGTCAGCTAAACTAGGACGATGCTCGACGGAGAACATTTATACATACTGTATGATATTAGTGTTTAGAGAAGTAGCCGTGTATTACATACATGTGCAAAGTGAGTCCCTGAAGCCCAAATGTCATTTACTGATGTTATACACTTATTTTTATGCATATGAGCCTGAATAAACATTAAGGGTATTGACCTGTGTGTCAAAATGATGGAAGGCAGTTTGAGAATGGAGTACAAAAGTATGCTGATCTCTGTATTACTAGCCAAATATGAGACAGGATGATATACTTAGATGAGATTCTATGTGACGAGAGATTATATTAAAGTGGATATTCAGGGAGATATTGATAATGTATAAAATGCCAGGGTCTGAATAGTTAGATCCAGCCGTGGCATTTTCTTTTGGATAGTAATCATGTTAGGAGGAATAGGAGCTGATGGTTGGCATCCCCCAGACTACTGATAACCTCAGTCTAGTGAATGGAGGGAGACAACAGACTTATGTGATGTCTGCCGACCCACTACACACCAGGCCAAGTAAGAATCCCAGAGTCACTGGGTCACTGGGATCCGGTATCTCTATTTTATATTATATTTCCATTAGTAACATTATGTTCTGCATTAGAAATGTTGAACACAGCAAATCTCCAGTGCTCAGGACCGTTATAAGACGGCATTAGTAAGAAACACTTGTATTCCTTTTAATTTTATTTAGAAAAGTGAGATTAAGGAGAAATTAAAACATATATGTCTATGCTTAGGAGCTTCTTCTTATTAGTTCATTCTACCTGTATTCGGCATCAGGACCATCAGGCTTTGTAACACATTAAAACTTCCAGTCCGTTCTTCCCTCATTGTTATGTGGGGGAAGGGAATCTTACTGAGGACATACACTGTCCAAAGTAAGTGTCCTCACATGGTGCGGTTTTGTCATGTTTTTCGCCGTGCGGCCAAAAACCGCACTGCAAAAACGCATGCATTTTTACTGCATTTTGCTGCCGTTTCTGCTCTAAGGGTATGTTCACACTGCCTATTTTCGGACGTTTTTCGGGCCGTAAACGTCTGAAAAACGGCCGAAAACCCGGAAGCAGAACGCCTCCAAACATCTGCCCATTGATTTCAGCGTTTTTTGCTGCATTTTTTTACGCGTAAAAAAACGGTCGCGAAAAAGAAGTGCAGGACACTTCTTGGGACATTTTTGGAGCTGTTTTCCATAGACTCTATTGAATAAAGCTCCAAAAACAGCCGTAAAAACGCAGCGAAAAACCCTGCGAAAACCGCGAGTGACACAAAAAACGTCTGAAAATCAGGAGCTGTTTTCTCTTGAAAACAGCTTCGCATTTTGAGATGTTTTTGACTCTGCATGTGAACATACCCTAACTGCAAAACAGTGGCAAATTGCTATAAGGGTATGTTCACACGGCAACGCAAAATACGTCTGAAATTACGGAGCTGTTTTCAGGCGAAAACAGCTCCTGAATTTCAGACGATTTTACAAGTGCACGCGTTTTTCGCGGCGTCCATTACGGACGTAATTGGAGCTGTTTTTCAATGGAGTCAATGAAAAACGACTCCAATTACGTCCCAAGAAGTGTTCCTTCACTTCTTTGACGCGGGCGTAATTTTACGCGCCGTCTTCTGACAGTGACGCGTAAAATTACACCTCGTCTGCACAGAACATCATTAGGCTGGGTTCACACGAGCATGTTACGTCCATAATGGACGGAATGTATTTCGGCCGCAAGTCCCGGACCGAACACACTGCAGGGAGCCGGGCTCCTAGCATCATAGTTATGTACGATGCTAGGAGTCCCTGCCTCGCTGCAGGACAACTGTCCCGTACTGAAAACATGATTACAGTATGGGACAGTTGTTCTGCAGCGAGGCAGGGACTCCTAGCGTCGTACATAACTATGATGCTAGGAGCCCGGCTCCCTGCACTGTGTTCGGTCCGGGACTTGCGGCCGAAATACGTTCCGTCCATTACGGACGTAACATGCTCGTGTGAACCCAGCCTAAGACCCATTGCAAGCAATGGGCAGATGTTTGCAGACGTATTGGAGCCGTCTTTTCAGGCGTAATTCGAGGCGTAAAACGCCTCCATTACGTCTGAAAATAGGTCGTGTGCACATACTCTAAGAGCACCTGCATTTTTGCAGTGCAATTTTTAGCTGTGCAGCCAAAAACGACACCATGTGAATACTTCCTTATGGTTGTCCCATTTCTAGCCCTTTCTGGTCATTACCCAGAATGATTAACACTGCATTTATTTTCATGCTGCTCCCCTAGAGATCATTTACCAAGTATTTTCTAAAATGTGGCGAATCTAAGTGGTAAATCTGCATACATTTCTGTTTATGAAATGGTTCAGTATCCCAAAATCTGAACAAAGAGGTAGTCTTTTGGCAAAGCCGCAGTAGGAAAACCGTGACTAAATAGGCGGTTGTTGTTGCAGCATGGCATTGCATATATTTGATGATATACACCGCTTCACGTTTATTACCTAACATGCCCAACATAATGGAACCACATCAGTTTTTAAGATTGCTCCAGTTTCTGCAAAGACAAGCTGTCGTGTCATTGCAACCGCTTCTCAAACCGTAAATGCCTTAAATATTTCAGATACGACTGCATGTGGTAATATTGCATGAGTAGCCCAAGCCTTAGGCTGGGTTCACACGTGGCGGAATTTCACTTGAATTCCGCTGCGGACACTCCGCAGCGTTAATCCGCAGCGGAGCCGTTTCTCCATTGACTTCCACTTAAATTTAGAAGTGTTCGTTTAGACGATGCGTTAAATTCCGCTGCGGAGCATAGGCTGCGGAGCAGAATTTGGTGTCCGCAGCATGCTCTGTCTGTTGCGGAGCAGTGGCGGACTGGTTGCGGACTCATGGCGGAATTTCTCCATTGACTTCAATGGAGATTCTAAATTCCGCAATGAAGTCCGCAGCTGTCATGCACATGTTATGTGTGCTGCGGATGCGTCTTGCTTTTTTAACATGACATTTCTTCATTCTGGCTGGACCTATGTATTTCTAGGTCTACAGCCAGACTGAGGAAGTCAATGGGGCTCCCGGAATTACGGGAGCGTTGCTAGGAGACGTCAGTAAATAGTCACTGTCCAGGGTGCTGAAAGAGTTAAGCGATCGGCAGTAACTGTTTCTGCACCCTGGATAGTGACTACCGATCCCAATATACAGCAACCTGTAAAAAAATAGAAGTTCATACTTACCGAGAACTCCCTGCTTCTGTCTCCAGTCCAGCTTCCCAGGATGACGTTTCAGTCTAAGTGACGGCTGCAGCCAATCACAGGCTGCAGCGGTCACATGGACTGCCGCGTCATCCAGGGAGGTAGGGCTGGATGCCGAAAGAGGGACGCGTCACCAAGACAACGGCCGGTAAGTATGAAATTCGTTTACTTTCACTAGGGAAAATGCTGTCCCTTCTCTCTATCCTGCACTGATAGGGAGAAGGGAAGCACTTTTCCCGCAGTCCGCAGCAGCTAGTCCGCATCAATTTTCTGCACATTTTGGGCAGATCCGCAGCCGTAATCCGCAACCCGGATTAGGTGCGGCATTGATGCGGACAGTTGCGGAGGAAATCCGCCACGTGGGGGCATGCCCTTAGGGCCTTGAAGTTCATATGTTGTAAATGCCATAAAAGCTCCTCCATCTTCTATGAATACAGCACTTTTCATATGTTAACATGGACACCCTTTCTTTTAACTAAAAAATATGTCTTAAAGGTAAACTAAACTTTTAAAAAACTTCTGACATGTCATAGTGGCATGTCAGTAGTTTTGATCGGTTGGGGTCCGAGCACTGAGAGCCCCACCAACCGCTAAAACGAAGAGACAGAAGCGCTAAGGTGAACGCTGAGCCACTTCATGTCTGATCAGCTTTGGCCCGTACACCAATTGCTCGGCTTTCTGAGAAAAGACGATCAGAAACTAAGCGGCTCAGCACTCACCTGATGGCTTCTGCAGCTTTGTTTTAGCGATCGGTGGGGGTCTCAGTGCTTAGACCCCCACCGATCAAAACTTCTGACATGTCACTATGACATGTCAGAAGTTTTTGGGCAGTTTAGTTACCCTTTCAAAGATTCCAAAAATATATTTCTGTTCAGGTCATGTTTTTGAATGAAATGTTCTATTGTGAGTGCCTTACTTGACCACCCTATAGTCAAAATACATAAAACTTTGATTAAAAAAAACCCCCACATATAAATTCAGTTATATGAATCCCAATTCCAAATCCATCGCCTGGCAACGTAACCTTACAATCTGCCAAACTAGTCTGCTACAGTAATAACCTGCTTTATATATTATGAAATAATAGTGGAATTCAAAACGGGGAGACAACCGTTTTCATTTCTTTTTTTGGTACTTTTGTTAGTTAAGGTAATTGATCCAACGATCGTACTCTAACTCCAATTGCTCCAACTACTATATGTCCTTATTCCTGCAATCGAGCAGAACTGAAGAAAGTAAGATAGTGTATTCCGTTGACTATATGAGGGTAAGTACATCATATCTGTACATGTACTTGATGGAGTAACTGGGGTAATGCTATCAAGAGCCGCATTATACATTAGGTCCGGTGCAGGACTTTTAAATAAATGAGCTTGTACAGAACATTTTATTCCTGTCTTCCATTATCTATTCAGGAGTGTTTACTTCAATAAAAGCTTTAGGGATGCAACAAATTCTTCTACAAAAGCAAAAAAAAAAAAAAGAACAATGTAGGACCATGATGCTTTGTGTTGGGGAACCACATCCAAACTTCCCCATGGCTGGTCAATTCTAGATATGGTGACTTTCCAATTGGTATATGTTCCATTTGGTGTAGGAAGTGCACAGCAGACTTCTCCAGTGTTTATCCTCCCATAGGGATCATACTGTTTGGATTTTCATTAAGGCTTGATGTAACATTTGGCACTCACATATCATGTTTTTAGAGGCTTCCTGCAAGTAAAAGTGTCTCTTGCGTCTCATTTAAAGTGCATGGACTGTTAATAAAAGCAGAAATGGGAAACCAAAAACATATGTTATGGGTGCCATGTGCATGTTGTTACAAACATTGACATGGGGCTATCATGTTTTTTAAAGACCAGAAGGTGAGATTGCTTTGAAAATTAAGGACTCTAAGGCCATGTTCAGACGTGGCGGAATTTTTCCGCTGAAAATATTGCTGCATATTCTTTGCGAATTTGCAGCAACATTTGAATATTTGACAGGTAATTCAGATGTTGTGTATATCACAGCGGACTTGCTGCAGATTTCAGCCTTAGCAATGCAAAGGCTGAAATCCGCAGTGAAATTCCGCTGCTTCTCCGCAACACAATGTTCATGCTGTGGAGGGGAAATTATATACTGCAGCCTAAATTCCGCACAGTTATTTTCCGCAACATCTGAACTAAGTTTCCTAAAAATGTATAGAAAGAAATGTAAAAAACGGCTGCTGGAGAATTCCACTGCGGACTGTTCGCAGCGGAATTCAACAGCAATTCCGCCATGTCTGAATGTGCCCTAGATTATCAAGGACTAGAAAAAAAAGGTCAACTTTTCTTCAGAAGCACCGCCATGTGTTTCATGGGTTGTGTCTGCTATTGCAGATAGGCTCTATTAACTTGAATGGGGATGAGCTGCAGTACCAGATACAGTCTTTGGAAAAGAGAGGCACTGCTTCTTGAAAAAAAACAGATCATTTTCTTCTAATGCTGGGCAATCCCCTTTGACAACTATTATTTTTTTCTATTTTTTACTGTACGACTATTATTGAAATACATAGATATACTAATTTGATTAAATATATTTGTGCTGATTCTAGAGAGAATTTATTCCAGACAAGTTACTGGAGTTAAAAATAAGTAGTAGAATAAAAAATATAACACTTGAAGATGCTGCACGGTGATATGGACAATGGGATGAGTGAGAGATACTTATGGCTCACACATAGAGGTGTAGGTGCCTGTATAGCTGAAGTGGCCATAAATGCATTTGTCCAATATGGTGATTACGGTTTTCTTGCTTTGTCACACAATTCTATGAAATAATCCTTAAAAATAACTAGAATAACTGAACACATAATACACACTGAGATTGTAGTCACACAGAATATGTTTTGGTCTAGTGAATAATCTATATATTAAATGAAAAACAGTCAATTTTTAGAAAATCTTTCAACCAAAAATGTTCATCTCCTAAAATACAAAGATTGTTCTGTTATTGAGAGCAGAACTAATGAGGGATACTTGTCACTAAGTTATACAGCAGACTTTTATAAGTTTTACTGACAGTCTGAGCCTTGTCTTTGAAGCCGAAACATGTCCAAAGGAAGTTATATAAAAGTTTGATGCCATAAATGGCGATACCATTAGTGCCAATGTGGACAACTTGTTGCTACAACTGTCACCCAAGGTTATACCAATCAGGACCCCATCTTTCTGTTGTGTATTGTTTCATCCATTATGTTACTCCATAGAAATATAGAATTTTTGCTCTCTGGGACATTGCAAGATGACCCAATCTGACTGTGCTGCTATTACTAGGTCCACTGTGCAACATAGCACAGAGATGGAGAGAGAAGTGTTTATATAGGTTTCACAGAAAATAAATGATTTGAATGTTACGGAGGTGACGTAAAAGCTCCAAAATAATGCTTAAAGGCTAAAGAAAAGCTACTGGGGCATTATATGATATAGAAGTACAACATGGTAGATTAAGGTGTATCTTATAGAAAAATCAGACAGTTATATTGTCTACAAAGTATCGGGAGCAAGAGGTAGAACAACATAAGCCAAAAGTAAAAGAAAAGTAGAAGAAAGTTGAACATATAGCATGAGGACCTGACAAGTGCTGGGTATAAGAATGATAATGGACCACTAACTGATCTATGAGTGAATGTATAGACATCATGGCTGTATAAATGGCGGCCACCATAGATACGTATAAACAGAGTGACATACAAGGAAAGTTTGACATATAGAAGAAAGGTATGACATAACAGTGTATACAACTGGAAAGACGGACGAATAGGTATGACTATAAAATAATTGACTATTCCAATATTTCGTTTTAGGAAACAACATTAACGGTGTGTGCACTTCTTGATGTAGGAAAAAAAGTGTTATAACAATACGAGTAAGAAATAAATGAATGAATGTATAAGCAGTGATCTACGTGTATAACCTATGTATAGTACGCACTTCTACAATGACATATAGTGAATAGTACCTATGAATATGATAGAGAAGTGCGATAAGAACCAAAGTACAGAAGCAAATACAAATTGGAAGTTGTATATTCCAAGGGCAACAAGTTAATGAGCGCTCACAGAAAATAAGAACAACCTGAGGAAATCTGGTATATTGTTACTGTAGAGCATAACATAGATAAGGCAGAAACCAGATATCTGTGCATGAAATACATTGAACGACTAAGTTTAAATTCTAGAAAGGGAACCCAAGGCTGCTGCACTAGATACAGAATGAAAGGGAAGTTTCGGCAAAGTTTCTACTGCTTAGTTCATTCCTTTTATATGAGCGCATGCAGATCCTCGCTTAGTTATCCCTTGTGCCCATCATCCCCCAAACATTTTACCTTCAGATCCCATGTCTTCAAGAATTCCCCCCACAAGAAGCAGCAGCAGCAAAGAGTGTCCTCCAGCCATCATACAGCTACTGCTGACTGCAGAGACAGAATGAGTGTATGAGGGACTCACGTTACACTGGGGTCCCACCCTGTCTGCTTAACCCCTACACCACACACCACATGAGCAAGTTTATAGAAACTAACATTTTACTATGCACCAATCATAACTACGTTCAGAGTTTAACTATTTCTGAGCTAGAGAGAAACATCACCATGACTTAAAGAAAAAAGTAGTTAGAAATAGCTGTGTGCATTTCATATTGACAGATGTGTGTATACTACTGCGGTGTTCAGGCAGACGTGCGTGTATCTGTTGCTTCTATCAAGCCACCACTTTTACATTGACAGGCTTATGAATATTTTAAAGTGCTATTACATTGACATTAGGGTGACAACATCCGAAAACGATCAGAAAATAATATATTTATGTTTACATATCAGAATTTTGTTATAACTTTTCTTAAACATTTTTTTTATGTGACTTCCCTTATAAATATACAACTCATAAATATTTACACTGGCCACCGGAGCACACTCAATAAGTTGACATCCTGTTTTCTGGAGCTGATTTTTCAGCTTTGGTGTATAGACTGGGACATGGTCAGCAGAATCATCTCATTATAATCAGAAGGGGGCTGGGGTTTCTGCTGATAACACAAAGTTTCTAGCAAATTGGCAACCCTGGATACAATTAAGGCTTCGTTCACATCTGCATCAGTGCTCCGTTCCAACGTTCCATCAGCGCTTTTTGTCGGAATAGAGCCCTGACTGACACAAACTGAAACCATAGGTTTCCATCACCATTCGACTACGGTATTCATCCCATCAAAACGACGGAACCCTTGCACAACGGAGACAAACTGAAACCATTGGTATCGGATCCGTCACCATTGAAATCAATGGTGATGGAAATGGAAACTTATGGTTTCAGTTTGTGTCAGGGCTCCATTCCGACGGAAAGTTCCGGCGGAATGTCGTAATGGAGCCCTGACGCAGATGTGAACATAGCCTAAAAAACTCTCCTGGTTTCAGGCACTGTATATTTTACAACTGGGTCTTGTACAATTTTATTGCCTATCTTCCCTTCCACCCTTTTTTTTCCTTTATTCTTTCTCCTTCCTTCTCCCTCACTCTTCTCCCTTTCCTTCCCCCACTTTTATATCTGGCCCTTCACCGGCTCCTTGGACCACCTCATGGTTATCTTTCTGCTCAAGAAGATGTTTATGGCTCCATTTCTATGGTTCTCTCCCAAACAATTTGCACACAAACTTCGTTGTTTAATGCGCCCCACTCGCTGCCGCTCCATACTTACCAGTGCAGGCGCTATACAAGTAACTTAAATAAAAATGTGTCTGTCTAGATGTTTCTATGTAACTTGTTTTAAATGTCGTGGTCTTGCAAGATAAGTTTTTGTTCTTCTTGAAAATTTAAAAAAATGATTAACTTTGATTAAACATAATTAGAGGCGCTCTGTTCCTGTGCCACATCTCATCACGTCCTGATCTTCCACCATGTGTTTAGGTATGCTCTGCCATCTTTATGACTAGGTATTGCTGCTACTGCTGCTACTGTGTTTATTTCACTTATATAGGTTTCCCTACACATACCTTGATCACTGCTTAATACACATTATGCAGTTTCTGTAGCGTTATTTGGCATTTTTTGTACCTTTGTACTATTATATTAGACTACTTATTTATTTCATATCTGGTGGTGGTAGATACAGGACTCTAGATTTTGAGATGGGTTAGGCCTGTTAACCTCTTGGTATATTTATTGATATACCTTTTTGCTGCTGCTCTCCATGTGACCATTTGTATTTTCATTACATTTCATGTGAAACCTTGTATTGTTATTTATTAATAAAGATATATATTCTTTTACAATATAAGGCTGTTATTTGTGCTATACTATATTTAGGGGTGTTCAGTCCCCTTGCTTTAGTGCTTTTAGGTTGTTTCTGCAGTTGTCGGGGATCCCCTGTTTCTTCCCTTTTTTGAGGCTTTTTGTAGGTTTACTAGGATAGTGTATACTATAGACAAAAATAAGGCTCTGTATGCATCTTCCCTGTCACTCCATGGTCTTTGGGGGAACTATACACATCTCTTCCTGTAGACTGTAATAATCGATAAAATTTCTCTAGTGATTCACTCCCATTCATTTCAGCAGCCATAAAGTACACACCCAACAGTACTGGCTATACAGATAATACAGGAAGGAAGTGTGTGCCTCCAATATAGCCACCCCCATAAAAGTTTTTAAAAATACAAAATATATAGGTACAAAATATATAGGTACAAAATTTTAAAAAGCACAATCGCTTTTTTTTACTTCTACAGACTTACATCTAATGAATGGAACAAAATTTAAATACATGATGTAATGCTTTACATTTTTAACTGTTGAAGGAGGAGAACGGGAATGATTTCTGGAAAAAAACATAAAGCCAGCCAGATGTAGAACTGGAGAGACAGAACTTTCTTATACTTGTCTTCAATAATTTATAAAATTACTGTATTGTTTGTATATTATAAACATTGAAGCAGATTTACTAATACTGCCTTAAATTTAGGCTGCTTAGAATTAGACTGGATGTGCCAAATTTATCACAGTGGTTAATGCTGGATGATAAATTTGGTGCACACCTCTGTCTAACTTTATACCACTCTTGGTTTTGGCTTGGTTGGCTTACGTTAGACAATCTTAAGCCATGCCCCTTCTCTGCTAAACCACGCCCGCATGTCTGACTGGTAGCAGACTTCTGTTCTTTTTGGCGCATTTCATTGATAAATTTGTCTGACATGATTTGCGTCAAATAAAATGCGCAAATTAGGCCAGGATTCTGGTGCTGCAAAAGTAAATCTGCCAAATTGTTTTGTTGCATTTTTTAAGATGATTTTTGCGCAGGATGATGGCAAATGCGACCAAGGTGAGCGGCAAATATAAATTCACACTGGGATGAAAAACTATATTGACTATTTTCTAGTCGATTCTAGTTTTCTACAAAGGAGGGGAAATTAAATCCTTCTGGACTTTAAAATAAAAATACATTTTCTACTAGCAAAACAATTGCTTTCTAAAAATTCAGCTCTAATGATATGTATTCTATTATCAAATATTTATTCAAATCCAGTTGTAAATCCAGACCTTTCCAAAGATTTACCTGAAAGTACCATATTTGTTATATGTGATAATTTCATACTCGCTTTGGCTGCAACTTCTTGCTATTGTTTGTTGCTGCATTGAAATCCATTGAAAGGAGTATTTCTCTGTACTTAATTCGATTTTTGTTTTTTGTAACACAAATGTAGCTTTATATCTCTTCTAATTAGATTTCATCAGCCACTTAGAGCTCCTGACTCCTGCTTCATGTGGATCTGGGTGCATAAAAGCTCCATCGTGCTCTTAGTAAGCTGCTTACGCAGTTCTATAGCTATTAAGATCAGAAGCTGCAAGTGAAGATAGTTTGAGGACTGTAAAACGCATTTCTTTGTCATTTGTCATTTTTTAATAAAAATCTAATTAATCCAAATCTCCCTGAGCCATGCACACAGTGTCATATCTTTCTAGCACTTTATCAGCTATATCTTTTTCAGTACTGGGTAATGACCTTCCCCTGGTTTGCCCTCTGAACAACCTGAATTCTCTGTGGCATGGATTCAAAAGGGGGCTTAAAATATTCCTCAGCAATTTGGATACATGTTGCCATTTTTGGCTTCAGGAAGGAATTTTTTCCCCTAATACGGGGAAATTATAGGGGTTTTTGCCTTACTTTGGTCCAACACCGTAGGATTATAGGTTGAACTTGATGGACCTGTGTTTTTTTTTTCTTTAAACTTATCAACTATATATCTATGTGACTATACTAGTATCATAAAGTTTCTGCAAATTTGCCAGCTTTATATTCAAGCTGCAGATCTTATGTTCATCCTAAAAATGTCTCTATTGTACTGAGTTGCGGTGACTGTACAGGCCTTTGTAATACACTGAACTCATTGTCATGTTCTTGCAAACAGCTTGAGATGATGGGTGCTTTGTGACACGCCACATTACATTGCTAGAAGTAGTCATTATGGGTATTTCCAGCAATAGACTGAGAGATAACCTGCATAGTTCAGTATATATCATGGCAATATATATATAAATGTCAAATAGGCCTGGTGTGTGTAAATTAGTTTTACATGGTGCAAGGTGTCAAAGGTTATTGTAAGAGGTGAAAGACAGTGTTTTTTTCTATAATGTTATTATTAAATATTTAGCCATTTCAAATTTTACATTATAATTAACAATCAACAGTCTCAAATGTTGTCTGTAACATGGTGAAGCAGAAATTTCGATGTGTGTCTATGGAATAAATTCCCATCAAGAACCCTATGTATGGTGAGACATACAATCTGTGCAATATGTGGAGCATCATTTCTATATATCTGGCTGAATATAGTGTTTTATTGGCCTATTCTAATGAGTAAAGGAATGTGGGGACATCTATGGGAGGGTATAGTTTCTTTCCAATGGATAAGCCCAGTGGAGGTAGTTCTATAATCTAGGGTGGGTAAAAATATTTTTAAAAAGTGTGATACGTGACCTCTTGAAGTGCGGTTAATAATAATATAGAAGCGCAGTAATGAGTCCCAATTATCAGACTGGAGATGGGTTATGATGACATTTGCATAGCTACAAGCTTTATAATGAACAAAAAGTGGCATATGTAGATTAGGGTAAGGTTTCAGCAGACAAGTTGACCATGTATAAGAGTGAATAGACACCATGATTAGCCCTCCTGGAAGGCCAGGCTGCACACAAGCATGAGGTCAAGGGAGTAATGGGGTGGGAGGTGATTATTTTCCCTAAGCATCGAGAAGCCGGCCAGGTGGTTATCACTAATGGGTTAGATGTAATATTGTGTGATAGGAGAGAGAACAGTTGATGTAATAAAGCAATAAGTGCAATATTTTGAGAGAAAGCTTGTTCAATCATGTAGTCCGTGTAGAGAGATAAGCATGTTAACCAATCCCCTATCACTCTGGTTATAGTAGCCAGATTAAATGTGCCGATTTTCAGAAGGTTAAGACCACCATGTAAGCAGAGTTTTTGAAGACTATAAAGGGCGATCCTGGACTCTTTACTAAATAAATGGATGGGAAAATTGAGTTTACAAGCGGTTTCTATATGGAGTGTTATTAAGGGTGTAAATTGCAGGTTCTCTCGATATGACCACTGCTAGATATCGTATAGTCTTAATCTGCCAACTTATTGGGTCTGGAGAAGGACCAAATTGGCCTGCCTGGGCCTTTAAGTAAAAGGGCTTCTGTTTTATCTAAATAAATTTGAAATCCGGACAGGGGCCTGTCCCCCACCTCATCTGTGACGAAAGTACTTTTTTGGGGGTTTCTTATGGCCGGTATCAAGAGTTGCGAAAGCCAGAACTTTGATTTCAGAGCATGCAGAAAAGGTAGGGGTGGAGTGAACGTGTTGTAGTAGGGGATTAATTGCAATGTTGAAAAGTAATGGGGAAAGGGGTCAACCTCAAGGAAGTCAAAAAGGCAAAAAATTCAGAGTGAGTGAACAGTTAGGAGGTAGGGGTGCGGAAAGGAATTTGATAAGTGGAGAAAGAGGCTAGATATATTAAAATGTTCTTATATTTTCTTGTACTTTCTACTTATTCAAAGTTTGTTGAAAAGTTAGTGACCATTTAAATGCAAAACGTCTGTGTCAGTCATGCAGGGAATCATGTGAGGGGGTATAAAAATATGGTCTAGTCTCCAGTATTTGTATTGTAATCTCTAGTTGTTGGATGAAGGAAACACCATGAATCCCAGCGACCCAAATGTAGGATGAAATTATCTTAGAACAGCTGTAGAATGGGAGGCATGGCTGGTAGAACCTAATTTATCTAGGGTAGGGTCAATATTAGTGTTAAGACCCACAGCTACTATTAAGTTAGCCAAGACTTTGGTCAAAAGAAAAGATAGGAGTGAAGACTAATATTCCATGTTAGGGGTATTAGGGGCATAAACATTGAGTAATGATAATTTTGTCCCTGCTCAAAGTAATATTCAGTAATAAAAATCTACCACCTGGGTCAGCATAGGTGTCTTGAATGGAACATGGTTAGTTCTTGAGAGTCGTTGCTCCGGTTGTGAACAGTGAATTATCTTGGAGGTGGGTATGGTTGCTTCTTCTTCATCCCTTCAAAAGACAGGATGCCAGCAAAAGATAACAGGTGATGGACTTTATTGAAATCTTGCTCCACCAAATGGAAAGACAAGAGGTCAGTGAGGAAAAAAACTCCCATTTTAACCTACTACATAGCCAATAAAAAAAGTTTCGGTGGGGATCCGGGTGCTGACATCCCTACCGATCGCTGAAACTTCTGACATGTCACTATGATCTGTCAAATATTTTATGAAACAACAGTTACTCTTTAATCCATTAATAATACATATCACAGTTCAACATTCTGCTGTTCTTTCTTTATTTTCTCCTCCCTTATAATGGTTATTATAACTTCAAAGTACTCACCACATGACCAACCAGAATCTGTAGACTAACAGTTATACTATATAAGCAGCAGTTTCTGCAGACAACAGAAAGCAAACACATCAATATATGACATTTAACCCCTTAATGACCGCACACCTGTTAACAGGCGGTGCAGGTGCTTCTACAGCAATGTCTTTTGGCGTTGCTGTAGAAGAGGCTGATGAGCGCTCCAATCAGCACTCATTCTCTAAGCAGGAGCTGTAATTTACAGCTCTTGAACTTAGAGCAGCCTGCTGAACACAGCTGGCATCAGAAAACATTCCGACCCCACCTGTCTAACTGTTTGATCGCTGTGGTCTGTTATTGCGGCATGATCAAAGGAAACTCCCCTCTTCGATCGCATCACTTGAAACCCGGTGACGGGATCAAAGACTGGGGAATCCCTCTGCAGTAAGCCCTGGGGACCTAGAAAAGACCCTAGGGCTGTCGGTTCAGTTTGCCTGCTCTTAGGGCACAATATGTGCTGTCCTAACAGAAGCCTGTGTCATACTGACACAGTGTAATATATAAGCATACAGGAGTATGCTAATAAATTATAAGTAAAAAATAAAGTTATAAATAAAGTTATCCCTTACTGGGATTAAAAAAAAATGTAACAGAAAAATAGATAAAAAAGTCATTATTTTGCATAAAATATATTTTATTGCCCATACATTACATAAAAACAAAAAACCTACACATATTAGGTACCTACATGACCATAACAACCTGAAGAATGAATTTAACAGATTATTTAGTGTGAATCGTGAATGGGATAAAAAAAACGAACAATGGCGTAAATCCCTTTTTCCTATATTCATGCTGTAAAAATAAATTATATAACTTACACAGTGAATTTTTTCTAGCCCCAAACCATGCGATAAAAAAATACAATTTCTTGCACATAAAACAAGGTCTCATATAGCCATGTCAATGAAAAAATAAAAAAGTTATGGCTGCTGAAAGGCAGAGAGGCAAAAATTGAAAAATGTAGCTGGCCATTAAGTCCTTTTCCGGCCCGGTCATTAAGAGGTTAATTCATACAGTCAATAAGTTAGAACCTGTTGGAGAGACACCACGTGTTTTGCTTATCTTGACGAAGAACAGGATGACCACTAATCTATACATCCCATTATGCTCTTCACTTCATATGAATTTATTAGAGAGTTCTTACCACTAATTGACAACAGTTTTACATGTATAGAGTGCATCAAATTGTCTGTTTCACAGGTCTTATATATGACACTTGGATCATTGATACCATCCTGAGGTTTTACTGTGTACACGATTGTACATTGTCAATGTTTATTTACAGTAATTTCCACTTACTACAATTAATCATCAACCAACTCATCCGCAATGTGTTTCTTGTAATGAATATCAAGCCATATTAACGCTACTCCTAAACAGCATTTTATAGTCTCATCAATTCACATATTTTTATGTTCTATAGTAATCACGCAGAATGTCTCTCCTCAATATAGTGAACACCGCTCTCTGAGCCTTTTTACAACGAGCTTCCTCAGGACCCTTTGTATAATGATTTTCTCAGTTCTAAACAGGTATATACATGGAATCAATAGTCAGTTATGAGGTACATCTGCATTTCCCATTCAAGCAGGTATTCATAGACTCGGAGGAACATGTCATGTTTCTACAATAGGACATCTGCCAAAAGGTGTAACTTGAAGCTCCTGGGCCCCAATGTAAAATCTGTAACAGGGCCCCCCACTTATTATGTGCCAGTTATAGTACTAGTGTATTCTAATGTGGCAGAAACATACATATAAGACAGCTGCCGGTCATAGGATTTGCAGACTAATATCACAATTTGTGTAAAGGTTCAGACAACAGCAGATACGTGGAAGGGTGGGGTTTTGAATGGATAGGGGCCCGACCCAAATATAAGTATAAAAGAGTATCCGGCACACCAATTTTGAAACAAAAGTATTTTTATTTTGTTTTTAATGCCAGTGGCAGAGTGCGACGTTTCGGTCTAAGTGACCTTCATCAGGCACTGAGCCGTGCTGGAAAACTGCATAGACGAGTGCTAGTGGTGCTGATAGCGGCTGGCCGCTGTGTCATGAAGGTCACTTAGACCGAAACGTCGCACTCTGCCACTGGCATTAAAAACAAAAACAAAATAAAAATACCTTTGTTTCAAAATTGGTGTATTTTTATACGCCAGTCTTAATATGAAGAGCACTGAAGTAAAATATATCTAATTTAATTAAAACTTGTATGGCTCTAAATAAATGAGGCGCATCTCTGGTCGTCTGTGGACCACAGAGTGAAATCTACGCCAGATTTTCCCTATAATTTATGCCAGATCCTGGCGTCAATCAAAGTAAATGTGTCGTGCCGCAGGTGGCAGCGCCCCTTCCGCTAAGCACTGCCCACTTCTTAGAAAAGTATAGTGAGCTATGGAATTGGCACAACATTTTTAATTTTTCCTGTAAATTTTTACTTTTCTACGCCAGAAAACTGCCTAAATTCCCCCCTTTGATTATACCTAATATTGTGGCTAAATAGCTTGTGAACAGATGCCTTGTTGCTGACCATTTCCACACAGAGATAAGTAGAATCTTATCATTTCACATGATGGGGTGTTCTATCACATCACTGTTTACACCACCGCTACAATGATGTAGTGATAATGGTTGTGCAAAAAAAATGTGCACCCTAACTTCATCTTCCAAAGGGAATGATCTAGTAAATACTGTCAAAAAATACAGTATATTAAAACGAAAAGGGTGGGGATGCTTTCTAACAAGATGACAACCACAAACTGTAAAAATAGGGATGCACAAGGCCCTGTGAACTACCAATTTGATATCCGTGCTGCGAACTACGTTCTAGAAAGGATCTCCACCCACGGCTCTCTTTCAAGTGTGTGGGAGGAAAGGAAAAGAAAGATTCCCTGGCTGTTGATCCTGTTAATATTTTTAGAATATTTGTTTGTATAGTTAGAAAAAGTAGCCTCTTGTACTGAATGTAACTAGCGGAGGTTGCAGAGGAAAGACCTTAGGGCATTACTGAAGTAGGAGGTTTGTAACCAGCAATGTGACTTACATTCAGATATGTACAAAAAAAATGTGAACAGAATGAGTTAATGTACAAAATGGGCAATTCTTGTTTCATTTTTAGGAGAAGAGACACTTTTTCAGGAGCCCAAACTCAAGGTCAGATCCACGCCTATAGTTGTTCCCCTGACGTTCCATTTTAAAATAGATCCCATTGACTTTAATGGGGTCCTTCAGGGATTTAGTATACTTGGGGGCCAGGATATTGTTGCAAACTGCACTATCCTAGCATTCAAAGCTACTAGAGAGCCATATGAAAACCCCGACTGACCCCATTTACACTAGTGTGAACAGAGCCTAATGGTCTCACCCAAGTCTCATTCACAACGCATTGTGGGTGTTGTCCTGGCAGGCAAAAATCCTGGAGTGATTTAAAGAGGCTCTGTCACCAGTTTATAAGTGCCCTATCTCCTACCTAATCTAATAGGCGCTGTAATGTAGATAACAACAGTTGTTTTTTCTGTTTTTTTTTTATTTTTGACCAAGTTATGATTATTTTTAGTTTTATGCTAATTTGTTCTAAATGCCCAACTGGGCGTTTTAATTTTAACTTTTCACCAAGTGGGTGTTGTAAAGAAAAGTGGATGACGCTGGCCAATCAGCGTCATACACTTCTCTTCATTCATGCCCAGCTTGTTTCACAGCACAGCGTGATCTCGCGAGATCACGCTGTGATGGGACTTCCTCCCGCAGATCCTTCCCCAGAGCGACGGAAGAGTCAACAAACATCGCCTCCAGCCGTGCAAGGACGTTTACCCGAATCTGCCGCGGCTGGAGGCGATGTCTGTTCAGTCAATACATATAGGAATCCTGCACTTAATCTTAATAGATGGTAATGATCCCACTGCTCAAAATAGTTATACAGAGCAAATAGAGAAGAAAACGAGTGGAAGCAGCACCGACGTCACTTCTGGTTGGCCGGAACAGAATCAAATCAAAAAGACGAGGGACGCAAGGAACTATTTGTCTGGATGAACTTTTGGTAGTGGGACTTGGGACCACGTCATGTTAGTTGTGTAGCCCATAATAACAGTTTTTTCAGATATGCCACAGCATTGAGGTGATGTCCTATTATCTGCGGTAGGTATACAAATGATAGAGCTAAGTTATACAGCTATAACTGTATGCCAGGTTATCCTCATGGGCATACAGCATTCTACATCACCATCTGAACAGTTCCACATGGCAAAATAAAAACTATAGTATACTTTTCCATCACTCCAGAAGTATTGCAAAATCCATTGCTGTCCTAAATAGCTTAACACGTCACAAGAGGTTAATCTTTACGGATTCCTCCAGCACATGACTAAATTAGAAAGTCTACAGAAATGCTATTCCGAATTCACTTTATTTCTTTTTAACTCATAACTTGGATACATTGGCTTCCCCCAAATCCAGCTGCATGAGATCACTGCCTTACCTGGACTCATTCCAGGCAACCCCTGGAACTATTAGCTTGTAAGAAAATTAAAGTAAAAGCAGTAAATGCAGACACATACAGACAAATGTCACACAATACATGTCTGTTACAGGGAGCCTGTCATTTTAACACTCACGTCATGTACTTGTAGGGTGATTATATATGTTTTTTTGATGGATCTTGTACAGCAGCTACAGGTATCATATTGCAAGTCTCTGCTCTATGTTGTATGGCCCCTTTCCTATGCTACAGTGGCATGAGTCCAGTTGCACACACAGAGCCTCTTTATGCTCAACATCTACTGGTACTCAAGGACGTTGCCCATTTCCAATGTGGACATATGTGTGGGGGATGGGAGACCAGGAAATCATTGCAACTAAACTAGATTTGGTTTTAAACACCCATACCATGGAAGATATGAACATGTTCTACCTGAAAATACTTAGACTTTTCCATTTGCTGTACTAAAAGTAGAAGGATTTAACATTAGTACTTTGCCTACACCTTATACTATACCTGACTTATATAGTGTAGGCAGCACCAGCCTTGAATCCATACAGATGTTGCAGTTCTAATGATAATAGTACAATATTATGTTGTCAAGACTGATCCCTTGTGTAGTGAACAGCATTGCAAATACAATATTCATTTTGCAGCTGTCAATCTGTCAAATGACCAAGATAGGGCATTCACCTTTTTTCATGTGAAAAATACTTTTTTTTGTGAAAAATACTTTTTTTTTGTGTGAAAAATACTTATTTCTTTCTCACAAATAATATTAACTTCCTGAGGGCAGATAATTAAATAGAAATGGCCACACAGCAAAAATACTTTGTTCAGCTACTGGCACGAGGAAGTGATGGAGTATCAACAAGGGAGGAAAAGCCGATATTACACTGGACTTCAGAAAGCCCATCACAACAATAATAATATGTTATGTGGGCTTTAGGATCCTTCGGAATGTTATATTCTCCAACTCTTTCTATACTAAGAACACTGTGAAGTGACCATACTTTGCTGAACTGCTCTATAAATATAAAAAAAGATAGTATTGTGCTTTTATGTGCCAACTTGTCCGTGAGATTGAGTTTGCATCTATGAACCTCAGTGAACAATAAAGCCTGCTCTATCAGGACAAGTTGGCCGACTGAAAGCTGTGACCACAACCACAATAATTGTTGTAAGCTCGTTCACAGGGGGTACGTAATAAAGATATATTATGAAGATACACCTCACTTAGGGTATGTGCCAACTGGTGGTGCTTTTTATTGTTACATCTTTGTCAGGTGCCGAACAAGCATCCATGAGGTCCCATAGCAAAACTTAGAATGGGGCCCGACTCCACTATGTCACTTGTCAATTTAAGTGATGGGGGGTTGTCTGAGCATCTTACTGACATCTGAGGGCTCTATGGGGCTGAATAATCCCCCCATAGAGCCCTCCATAATTACTATACTGCAAGGTGGGGGTCTGGGCGTTTAACTAACTGCTAAGGGCTCTAATGGGGCGGACTCCCCTTAGAGTCCTCAGCAGTCAGTCAGACGCTCAGACTCCCGTCTTTTTATGAAGCGGCAAGGCTCATGTTCTACCGCTGCTCCATTCCTTCCTCCTGGCAGCGGTCTTGTGGCTGAAGGGGAACGGGGACACAGGACCCCCATTCTGACGATTACTGGGGGTTCGACTGTTGGGACCCCCAATGATCTAGCAAGTATCACCTATCTAGTTGATTGTTTATTATTACCTGAATACCCCTTTAACTTAAAGTGTTACTCCCATATAAGATATTTATGGCATATCCACGGGAAACCGTTACAGAAACAGTAAACCTAAAAAATGGAGTCTGACACACTAAAGTACAATTAAAACAATATAATTTTATTAGAACAATGTAAAATATAAAAAGTTAAAAGCAGAGATGATTTCCACAGTGCGGAAAGACAACCAGATTGTACAAGGAAGGTAACAATTACATATAAATATATAGATGACACTGTAACTACAAGACAATGAAGGTACAGCTCATTACATTTGTGTAGTATATTTGTTACCAATACAAGGACAGGTAAGAGGACCTACTCAGTACCTATCACCACTAATAGGGTACTTGTTTAATCTAAATAAAACATTACCCCCTTAATAAAAAAATATTTTTTTACTAAATGGCAATAAGAGGTATTATTTTTTTTATTTTATTTAAAAAAAAAGTTGCTTACATGGTTTGGTTTTTCCTGTGCAAGCTTCTGGGTTAAAAAATTCCCTGCATCCCATGCGTTCTACCACAATCCCCCATGGCAGCCTGTATCCTCAGAACGCGAGATCTCACCATCTATATCACGAGATCTCGCGTTCTGTCTAAAAGAGCACGAAATATTGTATTAATACAACAGTTACCGATTGGTAAGCAGTAATACAGCAGTTACCAATCAATAGCTGTATTAATACAGTAGTTCTCCGTGTCTATACTATACCGCCCTATCGCATGTATATGTAATGTGATGCATTGTGATCCCTCACAACACCACCACATTTTATTGTATGTTTTTTTATACTTTGTGTGATGGCCTATATATGTTTTTATAAAATATTCTAATAAAGATATTTTTTGATATATTGGGTAGTGCTATATTTGTACTATTGGTGATTTATATTCTGGATCTATTGTGTCCTTATAGGTATTCTAATACTACTACTGTTAGCAATCTTTTAGACAGAACACGAGATCTCACGATAACTAGCAATATCTTGCGTTCTGAGTCTGTAGTCTGCCGTGGAGAATTGTGGGAATTCGCCAAACCCCGGAAGTTCAGACCCGAAAGTCGCAGACGGTCAGGCCATTTGCATAACAACACCAAACAATGTAAGCAGCTTTTTTATTTTTTTTTTTAAATAAAAAAAATTGTAATGATATGTATTTAGTAAAATACATGTCATATATTTAGAAGCTAATGTTTTTGTTTAATGTTCTTTTTTTAAATGAAAACAGTACCCAAATGGTGATAACAGGTACACTTTAATAATTTAATAATGAAAAATTATTCAAATTATGCTTCACTTACTGATCTAGCATTTTTGTTTCCTTTCAGAGACTATGAAATTATCCTGACCTAGTGCTTTTCACAGCTTAGCGTTTGTTACAATGTATCAGGGAAGAGAAGAGCAATTAGCGTGGAGTCCAGGACATGAGAGTGATTTGTACTGCTGTGTTTTGCTCCCAGACAATTGCCGGGCCTGTGGATACGTTGTTACATGGCAATCAGAGACCTAGTGGACATGATTTTGGTAACACAGCATGTCTCTGAAAAATCTAATTCCCCACCGACTCCTAGCAGCCATTGGCAGACGCAAGCTTTTACAACAGCTCACTCCTGCTCATAAATTCAGTAATTCTGATAAAAGAAGTATTCTATTGAATTGCTG
Source organism: Rhinoderma darwinii (assembly GCF_050947455.1). NCBI lineage: Eukaryota > Metazoa > Chordata > Amphibia > Anura > Rhinodermatidae > Rhinoderma > Rhinoderma darwinii. Next base: position 254,632,358 of record NC_134689.1, on the reverse strand, counting down.
TGAATGCAATTTCCTATTGTACAAATGTGGGTTTATCAGGCGAACCTAAGCTTTGTAGAGTAGTGTTGACATTTCCCATTATCCCTTTATTTTTTAATATATAGTAAACAGAATAGTCCTGAGTGTAATAAAAATGGAAGCCATGTACGGGAAATGAAATTGTTATATATTGGTATGCAGGAGACTTTGCCACCTCTTCTGTCCACAAATCAGCCACAAACACTTACATCAAGGAGGTTAAGGGCTATGTACACCTTTGAAATTGTATTTATCTTTTTTTTTTTTTTCTTAAAAGGGTTTTCCACTACTGGACAACTGATGATCTATCCACCGGATAGGTCATCCGTATATTATCGGTGCGGGCAGGGCTGGCCTTAGGATAGAAGGCACCCCGTGCGAAATTATCTTTCAGCGTCCCACCCTATTATAAAAAAAATGTCCCATATAAAGCATAATGCCCCCCCCCCCCACAGTATAATGCCCTATATAGTGCCCCACACAGTATAATAATAATATTTAATAATATAATATATTATAACCCCTTCAAGGACACAGTATTTTGTTCCCCCAATTGGGCCCGCACAGTATTATGCCCCCTAAGTGCCACACACAGTATATTGCCCCCTGTAGTGCCCCTACACAGTATAATGTCCGCTTAGTGGCCTCCACACAGTATAATGCCACCAACCCGAAAATGGGGGGGGGGGGGGCGGCATTTTTAGCCAGGGACGGACTGGAGCGGGGGGAGGGGGCATGCAGACTTAGCACACGTGCCGCATGATGGGCACGTCTGCAACACTCCTCCTCCTCTTGACGCTGTATGCAGCACGCGCCGCCAGAGAGGAGCAGGTCTGCAGGAGGAGCGGTCGAGTGACGAGAAGTGACGAGACGCACGAGGTACGTTCCTGCCTTAACTCGGTCAGCCGAAGCTGCTGGGACCGGGACCCGGGAGTAAATTGCAAGGGGGGTCTGGGCATTTTACTGACAGCCAAGGGCTCTATGGGGGTGGAATAATCCACCCCATAGAGCCCTCACATCACTATAATGGAAGGATAGGGGGGGGGGGTCTGAGCGTCTGAGTTACTGCAGAGGGCTCTATAGGGGGGGATTCTGCCCCCCCTTTAGAGCAGTCAGTCAGATGCTCAGACCCCCCTAACCTTGCATTATAGTAACTAGTCAGGGCTCTATGGGGGGGGGGGGGGGGGATAATTCCCCCCTATAGAGCCCTCTGCTGTCAGTAAAACGCCCAGACCCCCTTGCAGTATACTCCCGGCCCCCCAGCGTTAGCCGACCCCTTTTAAATTAGTAGGGGCAGGAAGCTGAGCGCAGTATAATCCTTCCCCATAAATCTGCCCCAGCTAATTCAAAAGTGATCGTCCGACGCTGAAGTGAGAGGGATTCGACAAGGGGCGGTCTGAGCATCTTACCGACAGCTGACGACTCTATAGGGGGGAATAATCTTCCCCATAGAGTCCTCACTAGCTACCATACTGCAAGGTTAGCGGGGTCTGAGCGTCTGACTGACTTGACTGCTGAGGACTCTAAGGGGAGTCTGCCCCCTTAGAGCCCTTAGCAGTTAGTTAAACGCCCAGACCCCCACCTTGCAGTATAGTAATTAGGGAGGGCTCTATGGGGGGATTATTCAGCCCCATAGAGCCCTCAGCTGTCAGTAAGATGCTCAGACAACCCCCCATCACTTAAATTAGTGGGGGCAGGAAGCTGAGCGCAGTATAGCTCCCCCACAGCACCCCCCGCAGCATTCAGAGTCAGTACCCTCCTTGCAGTATAATCCCCCCCATAGCACCTTCATTAGTTATTATACTGCAAGGGGGGGGGAGTTTCAGTACATTACATTTTCAGTACATTTTTTTCCCTACCTTCTTTCCTTATTTAGATATCGGTGCCGTGATATTTGGCACCCGGTATTTAAATAACCCCATGAACTGTCAATGGGGCGGTAATTGGCAAGGGGGCGTGTAACATCGCTGTGACACTGTCCAATCAGCTACAGACAGTGTCAACAGCAAGTGCTGGAGACAGGAGAGCATGTGCGTGAGACCGCTTTCACTCGTCAGCTCTCCGCAGGCAAGTACAAGACTGTGATCTCTCGCGAGAGATCAGTCTTGTCGTCCTTGTCTCAGAAAAGTCAGATGATTGGCGGGATAGGCCATCAATAAAAAATGTCCGGACAACCCATTTAGGCCTCATGCACACGACCGTAAAAACACCCGTTATTGCGGGTCGTTATTACGACCCGCAATAACGGGCTCATAGGCTTCTGTTAGCCACGGGTACCTTCCCGTTTGCTCACGGGAAGGTACCCGTGCCGTTAAAAAAGATAGAACATGCCCTATTTCATGCCGTAATAACGGCACGGGCATCCCATAGAAGTCTATGGGGCTCCCGTAATCATGGGTGGCTGCGTGTGTTCACCCGTGATTACGGGAGCGTTGCGAGGTGAGGCGAGGTCAGGGGACTACCCGGTCTGCAGGCCACAGCCCAGTGGCGTAACTACCGCCGGGACTACAATGAAAACTATGGCAGAGCGGGGAGGTATCTCCCCGCTCTGCCATAAACAAGACATGTATCCCCTATCCTGTAAAAAATAAAAATAAAAGACGTTCATACTTACCGACAACTTCCTGCTTCCTCCAGTCCGGTCTCCCGCCCGTTGCCTTGGTGACGCGTCCCTCTCGACATCCGGGCCGACGTCCTGGATGACGTTTCAGGCCATGTGACCGCTGCAGCCAATCACAGGTCAATCACAGGCTGGAGCGGTCACATGGACTGCCGCGTCATCCAGGGATGTCGGGCTGGATGTGAAGAGAGGGACGCGTCACCAAGACAACGGCCGGGTAAGTATGAATTTCTTTAACTTTTATTACAGAAAAGGCTGTCCCTTCTCTCTATCCTGCACTGATAGAGAGAAGGGGCTGCCGATTAGTGCAGTGCTATTTTGCTGCCAAAAACGTGCTCGTAAATACGGGTGGAATACGTGTGACACCGGACCCATATTTACGAGCACGGGTTCGTAAATACTGGTGCAAAACGGGTGGAATACGTGTGACACCGGACCCGTATTTACGCCAGTATTTACGGGTGTGAAAAAATACGGTCGTGTGCATGAGGCCTTAATGCGTTAAAAAAATCAAGCTCAACCGTAGGTCTGTTGGGAGTACCACAATTTAGAATAATTCAGGTGACACTTGATCTATATTCTGTCACATTTGTAGACTACACACTTGTAGAAGTATACTGTAGTCTACTCAATGGAACTCGGGGTTCCCCAGCTAATCTGCTGTAGTTTTGGATTACTATTCTTTTAATAATAGCATATTAGGAAAGACCAGAGGTGCTATAAACTTAAAAGCATCTTGCAAATTTTACTATAACAGAAAATGATAGTTCTACTCAAAATTTGAAATTCTCATATCTTTATCTTTTTTTTTTGGCACAATGGGTTTGGTATTGACTTGGTTTGCATCATTGTAAGATGGATCTGTCACAGCATCATAGCTTCTGGAAGCCATGACACTAGTGTGAAGATAGCCTAAGTTATAGCTTGCAGGGAGCATATTATAGCATATTAGGAAAGACCAGAGGTGCTATAAACTTAAAAGCATCTTGCAAATTTTACTATAACAGAAAATGATAGTTCTACTCAAAATTTGAAATTCTCATATCTTTATCTTTTTTTTTTGGCACAATGGGTTTGGTATTGACTTGGTTTGCATCATTGTAAGATGGATCTGTCACAGCATCATAGCTTCTGGAAGCCATGACACTAGTGTGAAGATAGCCTAAGTTATAGCTTGCAGGGAGGTGTGATCCCTAGCTGTATGTGTACAGTAGCGCATACTATTATTCATGTGCTACTATCCTGAGGGAACGAGTGGTTATTTTCCATTGCATCAATGTTCATTATTAATAGTGATAGTTCCTCTTATATTTATCACTCAGACATGCAACCACAGATACCATTTGTTGTTTTATTGAAAAATGTTTTACTTTTAGCTTTATAACTGTTTATTGTGCTTTTGCGGTAATTGATAGGCACTTTGAAATTATAGTCTTGTTTTGCAAATAAAGAAAATTACCATCTTCAAGTTGCATTGGAATCGTTTCAGGAACAAAAACGTAAATGTCCTACAATAGCCTAGTCAGAGCCCAGATCTGAGTCCAGTTAAAAATCTATCAACCTGAAATGTTGGATTCTTTTTTTCCCCCCGAAACTTCTGAGACTCGTGCCCGTCCATCTTTAAATTACAGTTAAGAATCTTTGTATAGTTTGAAGCTTGCCACACACGGGTATTACCTGACATGCCAACATGAACTTGAACAAGCTATGCAAATCTGCCTGGAAGGAAGTGCTATAATGGGTCTGGATACTTTGCCAGGTACAGAATACTATAAAAAAATGTTTGCTGGCTGGCAAAATGCCTCTTTTCTTTTTCTTCTATTAAGAAGCATGGGGGCTCATAGTATGATATAAAGAAGTAACCTGATAAACTGTAACTAATTCTTATGTCAGCAAATATTTACAGCCTACGGCCCCATGCACACGGCCGTGCCCCGTAATCGCGGCCCACGATTGCAAGGTATGGGAGCACGGCCTGTAAAACACAAAAAAATGGACATGCTCCATACTGTAATTCCCAGCACAGTTCTCCGGCACGGACACCCATCCGTAGCAATACAGAAAGGTGTCCGCGGCGAATAGAACGGAATGGGCCCGTAATTACCCGTAATTGCGGTCCGTAATTGCGGTCCGTAATTACGGGTGATTTTACGGTCGTGTGCATGGGGCCTTACTGTATGTATTTAAAATGGCTCCCTACACTACTTCCTAGATGATGTCATTGTACCTAATATGGTACGGGTAGAGGCGGCCATCACAGCATAAAATAACGTTATGTATGAATGAGACTCAATCATGGTTTGTGATTGTAATTTGTAATTCAATGTTATTTTTAGCTAAATAACAATAAGAAGAATGTATTTTTAATGCAATTAAATTTTTCATACTTTTTTAAATATAGTTTTACAGTTGCTATCATCAATTTTCATCTATTGCCGCCTGTTTTGTATAAGATTTAAAGACATAATTTAAAAAAAGTGGACTAAAGCTGATATGAGTTTGTAGTAAAAAGGAAAAATGCATGCAGAAAGCATATAACATAGAAGCCCTCATTTAAATACAATTTGACTTGCGTGTGAAGAGTCATAACATTGCTACTTGTCATATATCATCAGTAGCCATAAATATTTGGAACATTGCTTAACAGCCAGATCTCCACAGTCATGTGGCTGGCACTAAGCACTCTGAGTGTCACTATATGGGGGCTCTATGGCTGATTCTGACATTTTTCATGTTATCTGGTATTTTAGGCACTCTCTTTAATCTGTATTATAAACTTTCTGATTGGCCATTATCCCTTTTTTAACCATACTGACTCTCTATAAGTCTCCCCAATGAGTTTTAGCTGCACTTTTCAATGGCTTTTGTTGTGTGATATCACGCTGCAGCAAGTTATCAGAGTCAAGATAAACTTGGCTACATCTGTATATTGTTCTTTGGACATACTGTTGAATAAGCGTAGCACATTCTGGTGACATACATACAGTACAGAGTTCACCCTGGCAGTAGTCACAGTACAGCCTGTACAACTATCTATCACCCATAAAAAGCAAACCCATTACGTCCACTTATGCTTTTACTTAAAACGATAATGATAGCAGCTTTTGTTAATATTGGATGAGACCACTCTGATTGTATTTCCAACGATAAATTATTGATTGAATATTAAATATTTCTTCATGAAAACCAACGGCAACCAAAAGCTCCAGGTAGCAAGATTTACAATAAAAAGTTGGGCATAAAAGGTCAAATGAAATTATTTGCCAAAGAACTGGTATTGAAACATGACTTATTATCACACCACTGCATTCCCCTGTCCAAGACAATGTGATCTTCAGAGTATGCTTGTTGCCAGAACTAAGGATTATTACCACTCAAAACGTAAAAATACAGATATGACTGCAGTTAACGCTATCTACTCCCCCAATGCCATGTTTATAAGGGTCAGGAGCTGAGATTTTGGGAGTTTTTGTCAGTGATTTTCTTTCCTTGACTAACAGAAAGAGACCACGCTGTAAAAACAAACAATAAATGTTTAAGTTTTACCATGTAGATCTACTACTTTTTAGTCAGGTATGTAACTGTGTAACTGCTGACTGCCATATCAAAGGTGACCCCTGCACATGTGACATAGGGAATAACACTTTTGACCTTCCTGACAGAGCCTCATTTTTCAAATCTGACATGTGTCACTTTATGTGGTAATAACTCCGGAATGCTTTCACCTATCCAAGCGATTCTGAGATTGTTTTCTCGTGACACATTGCACTTTATGTTACAGGCAAAATTTGCTCGATATGTTCAGTATTTAATTGTGAAAAACACCAAAAATTAGCGAAAAATTGCAAAAAATAGCATTTTTCTCAATTTAAATGTATCAGCTTGTAAGACAAGCAGTTATACCACACAAAATTGTTGCTAATTAACATCACCCATATGTCTACTTTAGATTGGCATCGTTTTTAGAACATCCTTTTATTTTTCTATGACATCACAAGGCTTAGAACTTTAGCAGCAATTTCTCACATTTTCAAGAAAATTTCAAAAGGCCATTTTTACAGGGGCCAGTTCAGTTGTGAAGTGGCTTTGAGGGCCTTATATATTAGAAACCCCCAAAAATTCACCCCATTTTAAAAACTTCACCCCTCAAAGTATTCAAAACAGCATTTAGAAAATGTCTTAACCCTTTACACATTTCACAGGAATTAAAGCAAAGTACAGGTGAAATGTACAAATTTACAAATTTCATATTTTTTTGCAGAAATAAATTTTTAATACAATTTTTTTTATAACACAGAAGGTTTTACCAGAGAAATGCAACTCAATATTTGTTGCCCAGTTTCTGCAGTTTTAGGAAATATCCCACATGTGGTCGTAGCGTGCTACTGGAATGAAGCACCGGCCTCAGAAGCAAAGGAACACCTAGTGGATTTTGGGGCCTTATTTCTGTTAGAATATATTTTAGGCACCATGTCAGGTTTGAAGGGCTCTTGCAGTGACAAAACAGTAAAAATCCCCCAAAAGTGACCCCATCTGGGAAACTAGACACCTCAAGGAAATTATCAAGGGGTGTAGTGAGCATTTTGACCGCACAGGTCTTTTACAGAAATTATTGGAAGTAGGCCGTGAAAAAGCACCGCAAAATTTGTAAAGCAATTTCTCCCGAGTAAAACAATACCCCACATGTGGTAATAAATGGATATTTGGACACACGGCAGGGCTTAGAAGGGAAAGAGCGCCATTTGGCTTTTGGAGCTCAAATTTAGCAGGAATGGTTTGAGAGGCCATGTCACATTTACAAAGCCCCTGAGGGGACAAAACAGTGGAAACCCCCCACAAGTGACCCCATTTCGGAAACTACACCCATTGAGGAAATTATCTAGGGGTATAGTGAGCGTTTTGACCCCACAGGTTTTTTGGATAAATTATTGGAAGTAGGCTGTGAAAATGATAATCTAAATTTTTTCAAAGAAAATGTAGGTTTAGCTAATTTTTTCTCATTTATACAAGGACTGAAGGAAAAAAAGCACCATAAAATTTGTAAAGCAATTTCTCCCGAGTAAAACAATACCCCACATGTGGTAATAAATGGATATTTGGACACACGGCAGGGCTTAGAAGGGATGGAGTGCCATTTGGCTTTTGGAGTCCACATTTAGCAGGAATGGTTTGCGGAGGCCATGTCACATTTGCGAAGCCCCTGAGGGGACAAAACAGTGGAAACCCCCCACAAGTGACCCCATTTTGGGGACTACACCCATTGAGGAAATTATCTAGGGGTATAGTGAGCGATTTGACACCACAGTTTTTTTGCAGAAATTATTGGAAGTAGGCCCTGAAAATAATAATCTACATTTTTTTAAAAAAAATCTAGGTTTAGCTAATTTTTTCTCATTTATACAAGGACTGAAGGAAAAAAAGCACCATAAAATTTGTAAAGCAATTTCTCCCGAGTAAAACAATACCCCACATGTGGTAATAAACGACTGTTTGGACACACGGCAGGGCTTAGAAGGGAAAGAGCACTATTTGGCTTTTTGAGATCACATTTAGCAGGAATGGTTTGGGGAGGCCAGGTCACATTTGCAAAGCCCCTGAGGGGACAAAAAAAATAAAAACGCCCAAAAAGGGACACCATTTAGGAAACTACACCTCTTGAGGAATTCATCTAGGGGTGTAGTAAGCATTTTGACCCCACAGATGTTTCATAGAATTTATTAGAATTAGGCAGTGAAAATAAAAACAGTCCTTTTTCTTCAATAAGATGTAGCTTTAGCGCAAATTTTTTCATTTTCTCAACAAATAAAGGAAAAAAAGAACCCAACATTTGTAAAGCAATTTCTCCCGAGTACGGCAATACCCCATATATGGTCATAAACTGCTGTTTGGGCAAACGGCAGAGCTCAGAAGGGAAGGACCGCCATTTGGAGTGCAGATGTTGCTGGATTGGTTTCTGGGCGCCTGTGGGCCCAAAAAAGTGGAAACCCCCCAGAAGTGACCCCATTTTGGAAACTACACCCCTCAATGCATTTACCAAGGGGTGCAGTAAGCATTTTAACCCTGCAGGTGTTTTGTAGAAATTAGTGTTCACTCGATGTTGCAGAGTGAAAATGGGATTTTTTTCCATAGATATGCCAATATGTGGTGCCCGGCTTGTGCCACCATAACAAGACAGCCCTCTAATTATTATGCGGTGTTTCCCGGTTTTAGAAACACCCTACATGTGACCCTAATCTTTTGCCTGGACATATGACAGGGCTCAGGAGTGAAGAGTACCATGCGGAGTGGAGGCCTAATTTGGCGATTTACAAAGTATTGGTTCACAACTGCAGAGGCTCAGATGTGAAATAATAAAAAGAAACCCCTGAGAAGTGACCCATTATGGAAACTGCACCCCTCAAGGCATTTATTAAGGGGTGTAGTGAGCATTTTCACCCCACAGGTCTTTTCCATAAATGAATGCACTGCGGATGGTGCAAATTAAAAATTTATATTTTTCCCTAGATATGCCATTCAGTGGCAAATATGTCGTGCCCAGCTTATGACGCTGGAGACACACACCCCAAAAATTGTTAAAAGGGTTCTCCCGGGTATGACGATGCCATATATGTTGAAGGAAACTGCTGTTTGGGCACGCTGTAGGGTTCAGAGCCAAGGGAGCACCATTTGGCTTTTGGAGAGCGGATTTTGCTTGGTACTATATTAGTTTGAGTATTGCTGGTGTTTTATAATGTGGGGGTACATGTAAGCGGGGCGGAGTATATAAGGGGCATAGTCAGGTGGTATAAAAAAATAAAAATAATCCATAGATGTGTGTTACGCTGTGAAGCAATCCTTTCCGCACAGGCCAGTGTCGCACTGATAAATGGTGTCATTTCTTATCCCCCTTTTGGTCCACACTCCGCACCTTTTGTAGTTTGGGGAATTTTGCTGGGAAAGTGTTGTCCTGGTATAATACGGGCACCCTCACTTCCAGCGGATATGTTTGGGCTCTCCCCTTCATAGACGTAGCGGTATGAGGGCTGGTTTGTTGCGGGACGAGCTGTAGTTATTATTGGTACCATTTTGGGGTACATGTGACTTTTTGATCACCTTTTATCCTATTTTTTGGGATGCCAGGTAAACAAAAAAACGCAATTCTGGCACAGCTTTTTTCGTTTTTTTTATACAGCGTTCACCATGCGTTATAAATTACATGTTAACTTTATTCTGTGGGTCAGTACGATTCTGGCGATACCTAATTTATAGCACTTTTTTATGTTTTACAACTTTTTGCACAATAAAATTACTTTTGTAAAAAGAATGTATTTTTTCTGTCGCCAAGTTGTGAGAACCATAACTTTTTAATTTTTTTGTCGACGGATGTGTATGAGGGCTTGTTTTTTGCGGGACGAGCTATAGTTTTTATAGGTACCATTTTTGGATACGTGCGACTTTTTGATCACTTTTTATTCTAATTTTTGTAGGGCAAAGTGACCAAAAAACAGAAGCTCTGGTAAAGTTTTTTACGTTTTTTTTTTATGCTGTTCACCACGTGCAATAAATAATATAATATTTTGATACCTCAGGTCGTTACGGTCGTGGCGATACCAAATACATATGGTTTATTATTATCTTTCAATAATAAAGGACTTGATAAGAGTAAAAGGGGGATTGTGTTTTATTTGATTACTTGAAACTTTTATTGTTTTCAAACTTTTATTTTTTGCACTTTTTTTTACACTTTTTTATACTTTTTTTTACACTTTTCTTCAAGTCCCACTAGGGGACTTGAAGGTCCAACGGTCAGATTTTTTTTTTTCTAATACATTGCACTACCTATGTAGTGCAATGTATTAGATCTGTCAGTCATTCACTGACAGCAAGCCGATTAGGCTTCGCCTCCCGGCGGGGCCTAAATCGGCTTCCGTAATGGCAGAGCAGGAGACCATTGTGTCTCCTGTTGCCATAACAGCAGTCGCCAGTCCCGATTGCCTGTCAGGGCTGGCGATCTGCTAGTAACTGCTACGATGCAGCAATCGCTTTCGATTGCTGCAGCGAAGGGGTTAATGGCAGGGATCGGAGCTAGCTCCGGTTCCTGCCATTACAGGTGGATGTCAGCTGTACAGTACAACTGACTTCCACCGCTGATGACGCCGGATCAGCTCCTGACCCGGCGCCATCTTGCCGGCAGCTACGGAAGCCGATCAGGCTCCGCCGCCGGGCGGATCTTGACCGGCTTCAGTGCTAGGCAGACCGGGAGGCCAGTATTAGGCCTCCGGTTGCCATTGCAGCCACCGGAACCCCGGCAATTTCATTGCTGGGGCTCCGATGAGCTGCAAACACCTTAAGTGCAGCGATCGCGTTTGAGCGCTGCACTTAAGGGGTTAATGGCGGGGATCGAAGCTAATTTCGGTCCCCGCCATTACAGTCGGATGTCAGCTGTAAGATACAGCTGAGAACCGACGATGATGGCACCGACTCAGCTTCTGAGCCGATGCCAAACATTTGACGTAAATGTACGGCATTTTGCGGGAAGTCAATGCTTTCCATGACGTACATGTACGTCAAATGTCGGGAGGGGGTTAAACACCATTTTACTATATATATATATATATATATATATATACATATATATATATATATATATATATATAAATATATATATATATATATATATATATATATATATATATATATATATATATTTGAAAATATTTGAGAATAAAAAAGAAAATAAGAAATATATATATGTCTATATCAAGAAGAAATTCAGCAGCGCTCCAACGCAGCCTAGTTTGGGCCTTAAGGCTCAGAGCCCATTTTTGAAATCTGACATAGTTCACTTTTTGTGGTAATAACGTGCTTAAACCTATCCAAGCGATTCTGAGATTGTTTTCTCGTGAGACATTGGGCTTTATGTTAGTGGTAAAATTTGGTCGATATATTCAGTGTTTATTTGTGAAAAATTGCAAAATGTAGAGAAAATTTTTAAAAAATAGCATTTTTCAGAATTTAAATGCATCTGCTTGAAAAACACATGGTTATACCACCCAAAATAGTTACTAGTTCACATTTCCCATAAGTTAGATTGGCATAGTTTTTTGAGCATTATTTTATTTTTCTTGGACGTTACAAGGCTTAGAACATAAACTGCAATTTCTCATATTTTTAAAAAAATGTCAAAAGCATTTTTTTAAGGTACCTGTTCAGTTCTGAAGGGGCTTTGAGGGGCCTATGTATTAGAAACCTCCATAAAACACCCCATTTAAAAAACTAGACCCCTCAAAGTATTCAAAACAGCATTTAGAAAGCTTTTAACCTTTTAGGCATTTCACAGGAATTAAAGCAAAGTGTAGGTGAAATTTGCAAATTTCATTTTTCTTGCTGAATTTCAATTTTATTCTATTTTTTTTCTGTAACACAGAAGGTTTTACCAGAGAAACACTACTAAATATGTATTGTCCAGATTCTGCAGTTTTTAGAAATTATCCCACATGTTTCTAGTGCGCTCGTGGACTAAAACACAAGCCACAGAAGCAAATAAGCACCTAGTGCATTTTGGGGCCTCTTTTTTTATTAGAATATATTTTAGGCATCATGCCAGGTTGAAGAGGTGTTGAGGAACCAAAACAGTAGCAATCCCCCAAAAGTGACCCTATTTTGGAAACTGCACCCCTCAAGGAATTAATTTATGGTTATTGTTACCATTTTGAAACCACAGTTTTTTTCACAGCATGTATTTGAATTGGGCTGTGAAATTAAAAAAATTTCATTTTTTCCAATAAGATGTCATTTTTTATCAAAATTTCTTATTTTCACTGGAAACAAAATGCCCCATTTTGTTTCCCAATTTGTCCTTAGTGCGGCAATTCCCCATTTGTGGTGATAAACTGCCGTTTGGGTCCATAGGAGGGCTCAGAAAGAAAGGAGCGCTATGTGTTCTTAGGAGTCCAGATTTTGCTGGATTGGTTTTCCGGTGCCATGTCGCATTTGCAGAGCCCCAGAAGTATCAAAGCAATGGAAACCCACCAGAAGTGACCCCATTTTGGAAACCACACCCCTCAAGGAATTCATTTATGGGTGTTGTGACCATTTAGACCCCACAGTTTTTTCACAGAATTTATTTGAATTGGGCTGTGAATTAAAAAAAACAACTTTTTTTCACAATAAAAACCGCATTTTGTTGCCCAATTTGTCCTGAGTGCGGCAATACCCCATTTATGGTGATAAACTGCCGTTTGGGCCCATGGGAGGGCTCAGAAGGAAAGGACCACCATTTGGCCCACTGGGGATTTTCTGGTGCGAAGTCATGTATGCAGAAGCCACTGAGGTACCAGTACAGTTGAAACCCCCGAGAAGTGACCCTGTTTTAAAATCTACACCCCTTAAGGCATTCATCTAGAGGTGTAGTGAGCATTTTGACCCCACAGGTATTGTGTAAAATATAATGCGCAGCAGATGGTGCACACTGAGATTTGTAATTTTCTATACATATATGCCATTTCAGTGTACGATATAATGTGCCCAGAATGTGCCACCGGAGATATACACCCCATAAACTGTAATGTGGGTTCTTCCGGGTACGGCAATACCCTACATGTGGCTGTTAACAGCTTCCTGGGCACACAGCAGGGCCCAGAGGGGAAAGATAAGGGGGATAAGCTGTGCAGAGTGCATCTGGGTAAGTAAAACTGGGGTAAATCAAAAATCAAGGGATGTATGATAAATTTTAAAACACTTTCATACAGAGCCCTGGTTTTTCGGAACCTGTGTCACATTGATATATTGTGTCCTTCCTTAGCCCCCTCTTATAGCAGACTTTGCACCTCTTTTGACTTTTTCCCTTCTTGCTAGTTTGGGGAACTTCTCCTGGAAAGTGTTGCCCTGGTACGATGCGTGTGGCCAGAAGTACTGGGTGCCCCCCCTTATTGGTCCCTAAAGATTTGGTTCTTGATAACCACCTCTTGAAATTTTTTAGGAAAGGTCCCCTCTGGCCTGTACATCGATGTAAAACGTACGCATTGTACAATGCCATCTGTATGATGTGCACGGCCAGCTTCTTATACCACACTGCATGGCGCTTTAGGGCTTCAGGGCTTGATCTGACAAGTCCACCCCTCCCATGTACCTACTGTAGTCCAGGATGCAGTCTGGTTTGGGGGTCTCTGTACTGGTACCTCGTACAGGTACATGGGTAGTGGTGTGGCCATGTATTGTTGTCAATATAAGGACATCTCTCTTGTCCTTGTACTTGACACACAATATGTTGCTGCTAGAATGTGCCCTGCTCTCATCCCTTCTGAGTGTTTGCCCAAGCAGAGTCTTAGGGAGGCCTCTCAGGTTTCTTCTACCAGTGCCGCTTGCCGCAGGACTTCTGGAAGCGAGGCACTTGAAGAGTGGGACGCTGGTATAAAAATTATCCAGGTAGAGGTGGTAACCCTGGTCCAGCAGTGGGTCCACCAATTCCCACACAATTTTTTAATTAACTCCCAGTAAGGGAGGGCATTCTGGGGGCTGAATACTGCTGTCCTTCCCTTCATATATCCTAAATTTGTAGGTATACCCTGATGCACCATCGCACAGCTTATATATCTTCACGCCATACCTTGCCCTCTTACCCGGCAGGTACTGGCGGAATTGAAGCCTCCCTTTAAAAGGTACCAAGGAATCATCAATAGAAATACAATTCCAGGGGGTGTATGCTTGGGAAACCGGGCACTGAAACGGTCTAATAGGGGTCTCCGGTCAAAACTGGGGTCATCTCGTGGTGGGCACTGCTCATTATCAGTATAATGTAAGAAGCGAAGTATTGCCTAATTTTTATTTTTTCTGTTCTGAAGTTGCTTAGAGGGGCCTATATATTAGAAACCCCTATCAAACACCGCATTTTAGAAACTAGACCCCTCAAAGTATTCATAACAGCATTTAGAAAGTTTATTAACCCTTTAGGTGTTTCACAAAAATTTAGAGCAAAGTAGAAGTGAAATTTAAGTAATTTAATTTAATTTATTAGGCACCATGTCCGGTTTGAAGAGGTCTTGGGCTGCCAAAACAGTGGAAACCCCCCAACCCTATTTTTTTAAACTAGACCCCTTGAGGAATTCATTGTAGTTTTCATGGAGTGCATGCGACTTTTTGATCAGTTTTTATTCTATTTTTAAGAGGCGTGGTGACTAAAAAAAAACGCAATTTTACTATTGTTTTTTATTATATTTTTTTTACAGCGTTCACCATGCGCTATAAATGACATTCACTTTATTCTGCGGGTCGATACAATTACGGCAATACCATATGTTTATACTTTTTTTTATGTCTTATGGCATTTGCACAATAAAATACTTTTTTTTTAAAATCACTTACTTTTTGTGTTGCCTTATTCTAAGAGCCATAACTTTTTTATTTTTCCATCAAGAAAGGAGCGAGGACTTATTTTTTGCGTAACGAACTGTAGTTTCAATCAAAACCATTTTTAGGTACATTCGACTTTTTGATCTCTTTTTATTCCATTTTTTGGGAGGTGAAGTGACCAAACAATTGTGATTCTGGAATGGTTTACTATTATTTTCTTTTATGGCGTTCACCGCGCGGGATAAATAACGAAATAATTTTGTAGTTCAGGCCGTTACGGATGCAGCGATCCCAATTATGTATAGTTTATTTTATTTCTTTTTATTAATAATAAAGGGCTGATAACTTTTAAAACTTTTATTTTCTTATTTTTACACAACTTTTTTTTAACTTTTTTACTTTGTCCCACTAGGGAACTTGAGGACAGGAGGCCCTGATCGCTATTCTAATACACTGCACTACATGCGTAGTGCAGTGTATTAGAGCTGTTAGCTATTCGCTGACAGCAAGCATAGTGGGTCCTGACTTTGTCGATGGCGTAGACAGAGTCCATTGTTAGCACTCTGGTTGCCATAGTAGCCATTGCGGGCCATCGATTGTGGCTTAACCCTTAAGAAGCTGTTGAACGCAGCTTCTAAGGGGTTAATCGGCGGGAAAACCGTGATCGGTCCCTGCGCACTGAGCTGTGATACCTGCTGTCGGAAACAGCAGGTATCACAGCTCAAACACGTGCCGGGAAAAGATGGCGCCGAGTTAACTCAGGTCAGTAATATTACTGAGCTGAGCGCGAACGATGTGTTCAGCGCGACGTAATAATACTGAGCTGAACGGGAAGGGGTTAAGCAACCTTTCTCAAGCAAGGTCCTAAGGCTGGACAGAAACATTGCATCTCTGCATTTGATTGAATAAAGCAACTTTAATTTTTGCTTAAATTGGAGTGCTGCTAAATTTCTTCTTGATACCTTATGCAATCCTTGAATCGGGATTACCTGCTGTGCACCCGTCACTGTAGTGGGATTTGATACAGAGTGCTGCTGTCTTTCATTTATATATATACATATATATATATAGCAGAAAAAGAATGGCGACAGCACACTGCGACACTAATGCCACCTAAACCACTAAATATAAATAAATATGCACTAAAGCTAAATCTACTTATAATAAGGAGGTTCTTAGTGCACATTTTGATCAAAAAGTGTTTGCCCACCTGCCACGACAGGGCGACCTCTGTAAGGTGGGAACCTACGCTGCACATACACCCAGAACTGGGACTAAGCCTACATATATACCTGGGGATGGTAGGAACCAGCATTGAACTAATTAAAATCACCCAGGGCAGAATGAGAGAAGTGCAAGAACAAAAATGGAGGCAGTCACTAACCCCACATATATGGATCACATAAACACAACAAAAATTTGAACAGCACATTCCAACTAAATGATATAAAATGTGTATGCAGGTGCAGGAACACCTGTGACTGCAAATATACAGCAGAAAAAGAATGGCGACAGCACACTGCGACACTAATGCCACCTAAACCACTAAATATAAATAAATATGCACTAAAGCTAAATCTACTTATAATAGGGAGGTTCTTAGTGCACATTTTGATCAAAAAGTGTTTGCCCACCTGCCACGACAAGGCGACCTCTGTAAGGTGGGAACCTACGCTGCACATACAGTGAAGGAAATAAGTATTTGATCCCTTGCTGATTTTGTAAGTTTGCCCACTGTCAAAGACATGAACGGTCTAGAATTTTTAGGCTAGGTTAATTTTACCAGTGAGAGATAGATTATATAAAAATAAAAAAAAACAGAAAATCACATAGTCAAAATTATATATATTTATTTGCATTGTGCACTGAGAAATAAGTATTTGATCCCCTACCAACCATTAAGAGTTCAGCCTCCTCCAGACCAGTTACACGCTCCAAATCAACTTGGTGCCTGCATTATAGACAGCTGTCTTAAATGGTCACCTGTATAAAAGACTCCTGTCCACAGACTCAATTAATCAGTCTGACTCTAACCTCTACAACATGGGCAAGACCAAAGAGCTTTCTAAGGATGTCAGGGACAAGATCATAGACCTGCACAAGGCTGGAATGGGCTACAAAACCATAAGTAAGACGCTGGGTGAGAAGGAGACAACTGTTGGTGCAATAGTAAGAAAATGGAAGACATACAAAATGACTGTCAATCGACATCGATCTGGGGCTTCATGCAAAATCTCACCTCGTGGAGTATCCTTGATCCTGAGGAAGGTGAGAGCTCAGCCGAAAACTACACGGGGGGAACTTGTTAATGATCTCAAGGCAGCTGGGACCACAGTCACCAAGACAACCATTGGTAACACATTACGCCGTAATGGATTAAAATCCTGCAGTGCCCGCAAGGTCCCCCTGCTCAAGAAGGCACATGTACAGGCCCATCTGAAGTTTGCAAATGAACATCTGGATGATTCTGAGAGTGATTGGGAGAAGGTGCTGTGGTCAGATGAGACTAAAATTGAGCTCTTTGGCATTAACTCAACTCGCCGTGTTTGGAGGAAGAGAAATGCTGCCTATGACCCAAAGAACACCGTCCCCACTGTCAAGCATGGAGGTGGAAACATTATGTTTTGGGGGTGTTTCTCTGCTAAGGGCACAGGACTACTTCACCGCATCAATGGGAGAATGGATGGAGCCATGTACCATCAAATCCTGAGTGACAACCTCCTTCCCTCCACCAGGACATTTAAAATGGCTCGTGGCTGGGTCTTCCAGCACGACAATGATTTACAGATGATCTGCAAAGAGGAGTGGGCCAAAATTCCATCTAACATGTGTGCAAACCTCATTATCAACTACAAAAAACGTCTGACTGCTGTGCTTGCCAACAAGGGTTTTGCCACCAAGTATTAAGTCTTGTTTGCCAAAGGGATCAAATACTTATTTCTCTGTGCACAATGCAAATAAATATATATAAGTTTGACAATGTGATTTTCTTTTTTTTTTTTTTATATAGTCTATCTCTCACTGGTAAAATTAACCTAGCCTAAAAATTCTAGACTGTTCATGTCTTTGACAGTGGGCAAACTTACAAAATCAGCAAGGGATCAAATACTTATTTCCTTCACTGTACACCCAGAACTGGAACTAAGCCTACATATATACCTGGGGATGGTAGGAACCAGCATTGAACTAATTAAAATCACCCAGGGCAGAATGGGAGGAGTGCAAGAACAAAAATTATATATATATATATATATATATATATATATATATATATATATACATATACACTACCGTTCAAAAGTTTAGGGTCACTTAGAAATTTCCTTATTTTTGAAAGAAAAGCACAGTTTTCTTCAATGAAGATAACATTAAATTAATCAGAAATACACTCTATACATTGTTAATGTGCTAAATGACTATTCTAGCTGCAAACGTCTGGTTTTTAATGCAATATCTACATAGGTGTATAGAGGCCCATTTCCAGCAACCATCACTCCAGTGTTCTAATGGTACATTGTGTTTGCTAACTGTGTTAGAAGGCTAATGGATGATTAGAAAACACTTGAAAACCCTTGTGCAATTTTGTTAGCACCGCTGTAAACAGTTTTGCTGTTTAGAGGAGCTATAAAACTGACCTTTCTTTGAGCTAGTTGAGAATCTGGAGCATTACATTTCCCCACGTAGTATAAGTGAAAAAAGTGGTTGGGAAGCAGCACTAAGGTAAAAGGGTATTTAATCACCAAAACATCAAACTGCACCGAAAAGTTTCACTACCTCAATGAGAGCTTTTTCAAGCAATACAAACATAGTGCATACATGGTGTATATAAGGAGCCAAGGCTCATCAAATTTCATACGTGATCAATTATGAAAATACATTAGATCAACCACTTTCAAAGTGTCATATATTAATAGCATTCAAAGTTTAAATAGATGACAAAGTGAATAGTGCCAAATAAATACATTATATTAAAAAGTTCATATACAGGAATAAAAAAAAGTGCAAAACTTGTTAAATATATATTTAAAAAATCACATATGTTGTCCCTTATCCCAATTAAAACCAAAATTAGTACTCACCATTACGAAACTCGGTATTGCCGTGGGCAACTGCCCCATTTCCCTTAGCTTCTGTGTACCCCTGTCTGTCTCTCATGCACATATTGAGCGTAGGGACCGTCGCCCAGTTGTACGCCGTCGCCTAGGATGGGTCGTGCAAGTAGGCAGGGACTGAGTGGCGGGTAGATTAGGGCTCACCTGTCTGTCTCCTTACCCCGTCATTACAGCACTAAAGGGTTAACACGGGATAAGGAGGATAAAGGGTTAACAAGGGGAATGGGTTGCTGTATAAATAGTGGTAAAAGGTTAAACAGGTACCTGGGGATGTACAGGTACCAGGGGATATGCAGGTAAAGGGTTGACGTAAGGAGGGGGGAGAGGATTACGTGTAGCTGCTGCTACACGTGGTACTTAGTGGTTCATGTGGTCCAAAGTTGGTGAGTTGGTGTGTCTTGAGGGAGGCAGGAACAAGAGTGCAGAGTGTGGGACAGTTTGTCCTTTTAAACCCTCCCGTGCACATCTGTGTAACATCACATGCTCATGCACGTGCAAGGGGGGGCATGGGTTTATGGCTCCCCCATGGAATCTCATTACCTGGCGAGGGGGAGCAAGCAGTGGCAATGTGTCCACTGCCTTCTCCCCCCTCCCCTGGAGACTGGAGATACACCTTTCTGGAGGTCCAAATATATATATATATATATATATATATATATATATCTACTCTCACATGTAGATAGATATAAATATATAAAACACTTCCCTTTACAAGGGGATGGATTCGTTTAAGGGGTCTGGGGTCTGTATTTAGGGGGTCTGGACTGTTGTCTATTAGTTTTGGGGTCTATATTTAAGGTTCTGTATTTAGGGGGTCTGTATTAGTTTAGGGGGTCTGGTCTGGGGGTCTGGATTTAGGGGTCTGGATTAGTTTAGGTGGTCTGTATTTAGGTATCTGGGGTCTGTATTAGTTTAGGTGGTCTGTATTTAGGGGTCTGGGTCTGTATTAGTTTAGGGAGTCAGGTATTTGGGTCAGTATTAGTTTAGGGGGTCACGTTTGGGTGTCTGTATTTAGGGTTCTGGCCCGAGGACTGTATTTGAGGGGTCTGGTCTAGGGTCTGTATTTGATTAGGGTGCTTGTTCTGGGGTGTGTATTTGTTGAGGGGGTCTGGTCTAGGGACTGCAATAGTTTAGAATGTCTGGGATCTGTATGTATTCTAGGGTCTGGTCTGTGGCCCACATTTCTTATTCTGAATTAAAGGAGTTGTCCAGGCACGGACTAATTTTTCATATTAATGACCTATTCACAGGATGTCATCAGTATATGATCGGTGGGGGTCCAACACCCAGACCCCGCACAGATCAGCTGCTCTGGCTGCCTCTGCGCCCCGGATATCCATCCTGGAAGCAGATGGCTTCAGTCACAGTTTAGCGGTCGAGCTGCAGTTCTGCAGCACGGCCGCTATGTGCAGTGTACGGAAACTCCGGGCATTGAACACGGCATAATATCCAGTGCACGGAGGCAGCCAGAACAGCTGACCAGTGCGGGTCCGGGTGTCAAACCCCCACCAAACACATACTGTTGTCCGATCCTGTAGATAGGTCATCAGATCAGTATTCAAAAACGGTCCGTGCCCGGAGAACCCCTTTAATGTATGGGCCTGGGGTCTGAATTTGCTTGGAGATATGGTCTGGGGTATGGAACAGTTTAGGGGCTGGAAATGGCTGCAGAAACGAGAGGCAAAGATGTCTCATCAGGAAAATGCAGTCATCAGGAGACGTCGCCATAACGGTCTGTGTTAGATGGAGAAGAAAAGAAAAGAGAACGTCTGCCATCAGAAAAGACGCCATGTGTGAGTCACTGGATTTAGAGAAGATCTGACCCCTCTCCTGACAGGAAATCCTTGTATTCCACATAAAGTCTTTGTGTAGTCCAGGACTAATAGACAGATGGGTGTTACCATTCCCATTATCAAGATGACATGTCCTTACACAGTGTGATACTGTCAGCGATGTTTGGAGACTGTCAGTATGTAGGGACACAGCCCTTTGACAAGTGGAATCGTAACACCCATTTGTCAATGCTCGCACAGAAAGGTGGTGTTTACTATAGACACGGCACGGCAGAGCAGCAGCGGAGAAGGGGGTCCCAAGTGGTCTACTTAATCAACCACTGCTTGTGAAGGTGGAACGTAAGTGACTGCAGCAAAACAAACAGAAGTCTTGCCATAGTCTACAAAGGAACTGTGATTTGAGAGAAGTAAAGGACATATAAACAATCAAAATGTAAAGCCAAAATTGCACAGGAATGGCATAAAAACATCCTGGAGGTACCAAGTCCAGACACTAATGCAGCTGAGAAATTGTGACAGTTTTTAAAAATAGCTGTTGACATGGTCCATGGAACATAATACAGTTTGGACTGTCTTACATAGCACAATTCGGAAAATTAGTCATGTCCACATGTGCAAAGCTGCCAGCAACACAAATTAAGTTAATGGTGCCTATATAAAATACGGACTTGAAGGGAGAATCAGCGTTATACGGTATGTACAATTATTTTGTGTTGAATAATTTTAATTAGTGTAGATCAGTTTGGAGAGATCTATTTTCACTTTGATAATATCCCTTCCCTTCGCTGGATGTATATTTACGTCACAAATGAGGAGCTGTTTCCACAGTGTGATGTTTATATACATCCTGGTGATATCGCTGGCACAGCTGGAGGACAGCGGTGATTGACAGCCACACTCTTGCAGTGATATTTCTCTAAATATCCCATTTAATCCATTCAGCAGCATGATCAACATTATTTCTCTATTCTGATCGTATGTATAAGTGATAACCAATGGCCTATCAAAAGCCACCAGTCCTGTCCTACTACAATGCCTGTTGTACCATAGGTATGCCCTAACAGCTGCCTGTGCATATTATTAATATTATTATGCACGGGCATAATGCACTGCCATACCGATACATTCCAGTAAATTATATGTTAAGTTATCTTTAGTTCCCTAAAGGACCTAAGACAATGCTTAAAGAAGCTTTTATTATAGCTGTCAAAATGCAGAGACAAAAATAATTCTTCTTGCCCTCAAGGCAAAATGTGACTGTGTTCGGAAGAGGCTAATAAAATCCTCTATGATTAAATAACGTTACATAATAAAATATTGGGGATGTATATTAAAGCACCAGTAATAATATTTGATAATAGGGATGATAATAATAGGGATGAGGCAGGTCCACACTGTTGACCTAGTTGATCATCAACATAACGGCTCTAATGTCTCCGAGCAGGAGCCTTTTATTTAGTGCTAAGGACGGTAACAGATTTCTTCCTGGGAGAATAGGAAAGCCTTCCATTCGATCTGGTCTACTTGATCTCCTTGGACAGGATTTGATTCCATTCTTGGCACCAAACTGTAATATGGCCATGGGCATCAGCCATAATACAGGTTTATTTTCAGCCTTCTAATTTTCCCAAGGCTTCCATGCGCTATTATTGTATTGATCTACACATGATAAGATGTATTCTGATAATAGTGCTGTATTAGGTCATTGCTGTTCATGCGATTCTATATGATACAAGGCTAAATGTGAATTTGTGCTTTACATTTGTCTATGCTCTTGATTTCATGTTTCCCGCAAAACCTATATGAAGGCATTTTGCAGAGTTTTTTGTTTTACCATACACTAATGTATCCCTATGAGATAAAGTAAGCTTCCTGGTGGTAGGGTTCTATCAGTGTTACATTCCAAATTCCTCATATATTATTCATTGGCTAAAAGGCTCTTATGCAAATCAATTGCCTAGAAGTAGCAGAGTGATGGCAGCTGCATAACATATATTAGTAAACTGCAGAATATGGGTGTTTATTAGGGGTTTACTATGACAGAAACACTCAACACTTCTCATAAAGTGCAAAGATTTATCTCAAGTTACTTTCCTCTATAAATTGTCACAGCTGACTCTGCCCATTCTCCATAAGATAAACAGCTGCCTCATACCCCCACCTACCACATACAAACCTCCCAGGGTGTTCTTCATATGTCTATTTACATAAAACTATTCCTTCCTGTGCTTCACGGTATCAGGCAGACTTCCCTCTCTCTGTTATTTAGCATTTATTTGTCTCCTGTAAAGAGAAAACAGGGACAGGTACCACAAGCATTACATATCAGTCTCCGCTTCCAAAAATGATTATTCACCGGTGAACCCCTTTAATTTGCCCCTTGTATATATCTGTCATTTTGTATAGACTACACAATATTTCCTGTCCTAACATTCTTCTTTGTGTCCTAATAAACACAGTATACACATGTGTTTCCTTACTGCCAGCTTTTTTTTTGCCACAATACTGTATCGGCTGTGGTTAAAGTCTTTTTTATATAAATTTCTTACTTGCGTAGATTATCTAAGAAGCCATAGCTATAAGGCTTGGATCAGACAGAGGATTTAAAAAAACAAAAACAAACGCGGGTAAAAACGCCTACACAAACGGCTGCAGTTTGTAATGTTTCTTAGTGGCCATTTTTAAATCGTTTCCTTTCATAAAAGCGCTTTACTGGCCTTTTTAAAGTTCTGTTGAGAAGCCTAAGGCTGGGTTCACACGCCGACGACCTGTAATTTACACGTCGTCATTTGACAACTGTCAAACGACGACGCGTAAAATGACTGCCTCGTCAAAGAAGTGCAGGACACTTCTTTGGACGTAATTTGAGCCGTTTTTCATTGAATTCAATGAAGAACAGCTCTAAATTACGGCCGTCAATGACGCCTAACAAAATGTGAGGACGAGCAATTATGTCTAAAATTACGGAGCTGTTGTCTCCTGAAAACAGCTTCGTAATTTCAGCCGTATCGGACGCTGCCGTGTGCACATACCCTAAATGTTTCAATACCTTATGTTATTAGACACTTTGACTCCCACAGAGCTACTACTCCAGAGCATAGGGATGTGCTGGAAAAGCAGGTAGTCAGAGATATTTGGGCAGCAAACTCTGCAAAGACGAACCATGGCTTGTAGAAGTCGTCATGATGGTCTAGGCCGGATGGAGAAGATGGGGAAGGAGAATGTCTCCAATCAGAGAAGACATCACCTGTGAGTCACTGGATGTAACTGTACTGTAGTAACTTTTCACTGTGTAGAATTGATTATTATTTAGAGCTATACTGCTATACATAGAGCTTAGCTGCTGTATCTAAGCTGGCCATGTCACAAAAGTATGTTTTATATATATGCTGTGTACAATGTAAATATGTATTTTGTTTATTTTTTGGTGGGAGACATATGTCTTGGTGCTTGTGCCCTTGGCTACTAGTGCTGCATCAATAGGTCCCTGAGAGACCCAGCAATGTAGCTGAAAGTTACGGACAGGCCGCGGCCGGCAGCCTTGAAGAGAAATTGTGCATGGGGGCTCAAGCTGAACATTTGCACCAGGGGCCATGAACTTTCTCTCTCTTTGGTTTAGGCCTGCAAAATGCATTGACCCCAGACTGATGTTTATGACAATCCTGAACCATTGGAAAAAAAATAATAATAACATCCTAACTATGACCTCCACACATGCTCCCTGAAAGAAATGTGACAAACTTACTACCTATCACATGAATTGATACTGCTATTATATTGATTCTTATCCTACATACTCACCTGTAGACTGAGTGTCCTGTGGCTGGTTTTATAGCAGAAGCACAGCAGAACTGTCATGGAGGAAAAGGAAAATTGGCGAGGAAGTGCGACGAGGAAACAGAAAATGGAATGGCAACTTGATTACAGTTGGTAGGATACCATTATTGGATCGAATCTGGCGGATCTAGCATTCAGCCTCTAATGGAATCCTGGTCCTCACTCTAGACTACATCACGGTGGTATGGACTCTGCTGCAAATATTCTGATGGAACAATAAGAAACTAAGAAAGCTTAGGATAAAAGTGGTGGGCAAACAGAAATGAAGCCAGTGGTTGGTAATAGGAAAACAGAAGGTCAGGTAGTAGGATGCAGGAGTGTGCTAGGCAATAGATAACCAGGCAAAAGTAAATTAAAGGACTGGGTTCTGAATATATTTTTGGGTCTGGGGTTTGAAATAATTTTGGGGTCTGGAGCCTGAATTTATTTTTGGGGTCTGAATTAATTTTTGGATCTAAATTAATTTGAGTCTGGGGTCTGAATTAATGTTGGGGTCTGATAAATGGGGTCATCTGCACTTCCTGTGATATGGGGGCAATATATTGGGGGTGTTTTGAGGGCATGGCCTATATGATGGGCAGAGCATACGTGCGTAACAAAATTTGGTCCGTCCATGATTTTTTCACTTTTCAGGTGTCCAGAAATACATAAAAAGGAGGTTAGCAACCCTGCTGTGCATTATTTCACTGTATGAATTATCTCTGTATTGTAACAACACTTGTTGAATATGTTCCTGAGCTGTGATATCAGTCTGTGCATTATAAATGTACTGTAAAATCACAGATTTTCTTATGTCCGCACAGTGACATTATCGTGTGCATTCTGCCTGTATTGTGACATCACTGTATATTTCATCCCTCTGCATTCACAACACTGTGTACATTATCCCTGTTCTGTCACATCACTGTGTTCATTATTTCTGTAATATGACATATTGTGTGCATTATCTTTGTAGCGTAACATCACAACGTGCACTATTCCAAAGCTCATACACAAGTAGGTCAGATTAAAGGGCACAAGTTTAAATATCGACTGTTAGACTTTCACATGAACTCTTAGGCAGGGCCGACTCTAGCTTTTCTGCTGCCTGAGCCGAAAATTGAAATGGCGCCCCACAGATTTTGATTGATATCCCTCTGTCTGTTCTACTTCACTACCAGCCTCCTCAAACGATTGCAAATGTGCCATTGCCTTGTACTCCCCTGACATGCGCAGTGCAGCGATGAAGCCGGGTAGAGTACACCTCGCTACACGGTGCGTGCCCAAGTAATACAAGGCAATGGCGCATCCGAGAAAGTTGTATCAGCCATGGGGGATGTCAATCAAACATGGAAAGTTGGGTTTGGAGACTTGACTATTCTGGACAGCAGAACCGCCACATGACCCTCTAATGAGTAATTAGCATATAGTGTGTGCCGTTTTAAAAGTAGATTTTCTAGATTTTGCTGCATCTCAAAAAAACATACATTTGGAAATTTTGTCAGGTCTTGTTTTACCGCATGGTGGCGGTTCAAGTGGTTAAAACTACCGGAGGGGTTCCCATTAAATATAAAATGAATTGAAAACAATCCCATCTGCCCTGAAATTTTGTTATTATAAATATATCCTATATAATTACAGCATCAGAACCAAGCTCTAACATATACGGCTCCAGAAACAAGCTCAGTATATAAATACAGCACCAAAACAAAACTCATTACATACATACAACACCAGAACCAAGCTCAATACATATATACAGCACCAGAACATAGCTCAATACATATAATACAACACCAGAACAAAGCTTATTACATATATACAGCTCCAGAACTAAGCTCAGTACAAATATACAGCACCAGAACCAAGCTCAATACATAAAAACAGCACCAGAACAAAACTCAGTACATAAATACAGCCCCAGAACCAAGCTCAATACATATATACAGCACCAGAACATAGCTCCATACATATATACAGCACCAGAACAAAGCTTAGTACATATATGCAACACCAGAACAAAGCTCAGTACATATATACAGCAACAGAACCAAGCTCAGTACATATACACAGCACCAGAACAAATACGGCTCAATTTAGTGAAACCCCTGCCGCATAGGTTTGTACAGCGTAAAACTACAGCTCTCAGCATGGCCTGAACAATGGTAAGGATATGCTGTGAGTTGCTGTTTCACACAAAAAAAATAATCATATCATAATCAAACCACCCATCATCTTGCTGCAGATCATACAGTGACTACAGTACTCATTAGAAGCAGAATAAACATTTACATTAAGTGACTCACTGGTGAAGTGTCAAGATTCTAGTTGTTTTTCTCTTTTCTTCTCCATCCGGTCCATACCTCTATGATGACTTCTCCCGGCGACAACCCATTTCTGAAGTTTTCCGCTCAGATATCTTCAGCTTCTCACTTTTAAAACATTTCTGTTCCTCTAATTATAATAGCGCCATGCACTGTGTCCCTGATTATAACAGTACCATACACTGTGTCACACACACACACACACACACACACACACACACACACACACACACACACACACACACACCGTGCCACCTGTAGATATAGATAGTGCTCCCATAGCCCCCTGTAGATAGTGACCCCATAGAGCCTCTGTAGATAGTGCCATACATAGAAGCCCCTGTAGATAGTACCCCACATACAGCCCCCTGTAGATTGTGCCCACATATGGACCCCAGTGCTTCAAGGCAATAGTGCTAACCACTGAACCACCGTGCCGCCCTACATAAAGCTCCCCTATAGATAGTGCTCCACATATAGTCCACCTGTAATGTCGGGGTAGGGAGACAGACAGGTGAGCCCTAATCTACCCGCCACTCAGTCCCTGCCTACTTGCAACGACCCGCCCTAGGCGACGGGGTACAACTGGGCGACGGTCCCTACACTCAATAGGTGCACGACAGACAAACAGACAAGGGTACAAAGAAGCCAGGGAAATGGGGAAGCTGCCCACGGGGACACCGTGAGCAACAAGCGAAGTGACGAGCCGAGTCAAACCAGGAGATGAGCGAGGTACAAAAACGCAGAGCAGAAGAGTGGTCAGTAAAGCCAAGGTCAATCACAAGCAGAGGATCAGTAGTTCAAGTAGCTGCAGCAGGGCCAGGAAACCAGAAGAGAAGAATCACAAGCAAAGGAGGAACAGGAAAGGCAGATATAAATAGACAGAGGGTGGGAGCTAGCTCCGTCTGGCCAGGCTGTGATAGGCTCTCCCACTCCTAAGCCTGCCATCCTGGGTGGTGGAAGATGGAGTCAGTCTCACAGACATAGAAGCAGGTGCAGACTGATTAACTATGGGCGTCGACACAGAAGTTGTGTCTGGCACATCCTTTACACCACCTCTGTAGATAGTGCCTCACATATAACTCCCCCTGTATATAGTGTCCCACATATAGCCCACCACTGTAGACAGTGTCCTACATATAGCCCCCTGTAGATATTGCCCCACATGTAACCCACCCCTATAGATAGTGCCCCACATATAGCCCACCCCTGTAGATAGTGCCTCACATATGGCTCCCCCTGTATATAGTGTCCCACATATAGGCCACCCCTGTAGATAGTGCCCTACATATAGCTCCCCCTGTAGATAGTGCTCCACATCCCCACATATAGACCCCCCCTGTAGATAGAGCCCCCTACAAATAATGCCACTCACAGTTTTATTAGAAAAAAAATGAAACTTTACATACTCACATGATCCCGTTCCCGCGCCGTCCGGTGGCAAAGTAAACCTGCTCTCTTCTGAGCAGGTCTGCTGGGGCTGAACGATGCAAGCGGCGCTCTGACATCATTGCGCCGCTAGCGTCGTTGAACGGCCCTGATTGGCAGGGCAGAATGACCTGCCCCGTCAATCAGCACCTATCAACAACGGAAGCAGCACGATGACGTCATCATCCCGCTAGCTTCGTTGAAAGGCACTGATTGGTGGGGCAAGTCATTTTGCCCTGCCAATTAGCGTCATTGTAAGGCGCTGAATGGTCAGGCATGGAACGTGCTCAGCCATTCAACGCTAATGCATGTAATTGTATCTGCGTGCTATAGACACAGGTACAATTAGTGCACGAGGGTGTGGTGGCGGCTGGTTTCAGTTGTGCCGCCGCCCGCTCATAGAGGCAGCAGGCCGCTGCCAGAGGCGAGAAGCTCATCTCGCCTCATGGACGGTGCGGCCCTGCTCACACGGAGAATTTTTCCTACAGGAATTTTGAGGCAGATTTTGACCTGCCTGCAATTTCTTTCTGCAGTTTTTGCTGTGTTTCTCGCTGCATTTTTGGCCTTTGAGCGCCATGGGGAAATAATGCAGCGAAAAATGCTTTTTATGCCTCCCATTGATTTCAATCCGAGGTCAGAGGCAGAACCGTGTCAAGAAAGACCATGCCACTGTTTTTCCCTGCGAGTGGCTAAAAGCCACCATGAAAAAATGCCTCCGCCTCCTAGTGAAATCAATGGGAGGCGGTTTCCGCTGTTTTTTGGTGCTGATTCTGACACGGTTTCCGCGTCATAATCAGTGCCAAAAAACGTTGTGTGAACTGGGCCTTACTATAGAGATAAAGATATATGTGTTCTTCGAATTGCACCTCTCTCAATGTGTAGGGCATTAGTTCTTATTGAACTGCGACCCTGCTTCTCCAAAAGTAAACAAAAGCTGAAAAGACAGTACGAAGGCGTCCTTGGAGAAAAGTGTTTATGAATGAAAAAGGGTAAGATCTCATTCAGATGGCCGTTATGCCCTTATATACATAGCACTGTCACTGTTCTTTCAGTGTAATATTAAAGGCTTTTAGAACGTTTTAATGGAAGGTTTGGCAGCTCACATGACATGTAATAAATTATCCGTAACAACTACAATTTTGTGTACAGATGCAATGAGAATCTGATTTCAATCTGTTTCCATTATCTTAATTAACCCCATCTACAAGTAACTTAATTAAAGAATGATAGTCTTTCAAACTGTATTCTTTTTTGGGATGGCCAGCTGAAGGAGAAGAAAGGGTTAGAAAATGTAAGGAGCCTGTACTCACAGATATCTCTCATTCCTCTGCTTCTTGTATTATAAACACTTGTTATATGTTACAAACAAATCCATTTAAAGGCAGGGAAAACTGTGATGACATCATTGTCAAACAACAAGGCACTCAAGCTGAGGGCTACCTTCTATGAAGACTGTCTAATATCTCAGCCCTAAAATTTGATGCTTCTGTAACTTAAATAGACTCATTAAAGTTGTAAACTATTTTGCCTACAATGAAGTAATGTGGTTGATTTCAGATGGCCATAACGCGGCTGTATGTTAGGATCTGTAGTAAAGCTGCAACACCCTGACCCCGCTTGGTTCCACTGAGCCTAACTTAGATCACCATATAACCCTATGGCGATGTAAGTTCGGTTCAGATTAACCAAGCATGGTTGTTGCATCTGTAGTGCGGACACTTACATACAGTACAATTACATTGAGCTCACCTTTGTACTGCTAAGGGCTTATTCAGACGAACGAGTGTAAACTTGGATGTGAAAAACGGCAGTTTTTCACATCCGAGTCGCACCCGTGCGGAACCCCATAAGATCGCAGGGTGCCGGTGTCTTCTATGGCAGCTGGGGGCCTAATAACGCTAGTTAATGCATGCTGGGCCATGCCAGAGGCATAGCCTAGCAAATGCCTGTCCGTTTTACACGGACAAGCAGTAATACACTGCAATACAGAAGTTTTGCAGTGTATTATAAAAGCGATCAGGTGATCGCACAGTGAAGTCTCCTAGTGGGACTAGTAAGAAAGTAAATAAAGTTAATAATAAATAAATAAAAATCCAAAGTGAAAAAAATGAAAAACCCACTTTTTCCCCATACAAAATGCATTATTATTTAAAAAAAACACAAAAAAAGTAAAAAAGTTACACATATTTGGTATCACCGGGTCCGTAACGACCCCAACTATAAAGTTATTACATTATTATTATTACATATGCATGGTGAACGCAGTAAAAAATAAAATAAAAAACAATGGAAGAATTGCTGTTTTCTGTGAATCCTGCCTTAAAGGACCAGTGTCACGAAAAAAAAAATATTTAGATCAATTTGACTTTAGTGTGTTATTAAACGTTTTTTTTATTTATTTGTGTGTTTGTGTTTTACTTATTTTTTATTTTTACACTTTTTCTTCCTTATGGGGGCTGCCATTTTTTTTTCTATTTCTGTATGTGTCGATTAACGACACATACAGACATGGAATACGGCACTTACAGTCCCATAGTGAATGCGAACGGGGCCCGTTCCATCCACTATGCTGTACACCGTCTGTGTGGGAACGGCGCATGCGCCGCTCCCACACAGTCCAAGTTGAACTGTGCGACGTCCAGCGCCATTTTCCTGTGGACCGGAAGTAGTAAAACATACAAAATCTATATAAATGTGGCATCATTGCAATTGTAACAACCCGCTGAATAAAGTTATTGTGTTATTTATACCACACAGTGAACGGCGTAAATTTAGGATGCAAAAAAGAGTGGCGAAATTGCTATTTTTTTCTATTTCCCCCCAAAAAAGTAAATACAAGTTAATCAATATATTATATGCACCCCAAAATGGTGCTATTAAAAAATACAACTTGTCCCGCAAAAAACAAGACCTTATACAGCTATGTCGATGCAAAAATAAAAAAGTTATAGCTCTTTGAATGAGATGATGTAAAAAATTAAAAAATTGCTTGGTCATTAAGGCCTAAAATAGGCTGGTCATTAAAAGGAAAAATGCAATATAGAGCTCAGTTTTTCTAATCTGATGCTTCATCGACCAGGTTTTTGGCGGTTATTGAGTATGCTGCCTTTAAAAAAAAAAAAATGATATGCGTTATTTTTTGTGGTCTGCTGAAAACAGCATGTAGAATATAAATGTGCAGTTTTAATGCACATGTGGTTTTCAGTAGATACAGTTCTAGAAATAATTCTATAAAAAGATTCCCCCACTATTACAAAAAAACAAACAAAAAACAACAAACAAACAAAAAAAAAACAAACAACAAAAGACAAAAATCTACAAGGATTATTTTTTTGGGAAGCATGTTTTGGCCTGGTAGTTATAAGGTAATGTGTATACTGTCACCCTGTGTGAATAATTTCTTCTGCCCAGTTCAGATTTTGCATTTGGTGCATTTCTTTGACAGTTTTTTTTATTCAAGCTGATGGAATAGTCATTCAACTTTTAGCTAAAGAAAGAAAAAAACGAATAAAAATGTAACAACTTTGCTGCGCCAGTTCTCTGCCATAGAAAAGTCGCAAACGGCTCCAAAGTCAAAAAACTTGGAACTTTTGGGTCGTTTCCTGTCTTGCCATTTTTCAAAAAAAGGTGGGTGGAGCATATGACATGCCAGTCTTAATAAATTCCCCCCTTTGTGTTTTGTGCCAGTGTGCAAGATACATTTTTGTCCAGATATGATATACGGTAAATGTGAAGGAGATTTATGGCTATCTTATTTACTTGTTGCGTTTGCAACCTGCGATTTTTAGGGTTTGCTGTAACCTTTTAAAACCAGTGTATACTCTATTTGTGACAGTTTTGCTGTGGGTGTTTGGGGGAAAGGTGGCAAACGAGTAGTGGATATCTGGTCAAACAAGTTGAGGTCACTGCTCCAGCCTATTGAACCAAAAGGCCATGAGATACCAGCTTAGGCATTTTTCTGGGACTAGGGTGAATTCCAGGTAGGCTCAGACCATTGCTTCCAGCGTTGCCACTTGGTGAAGGCCCCCTTCCTCAGTGTGTCCAGGCAGCTGGAAGTGTCAATATTACGGAATTTTCTACTGATGGTAATACTGCTACTGGACTTTTCTTGTTTCCAGCAGTGATATAGGTAGCAGTGCAGCAATGACGTGGGGGGCACATAGGGACTTCATTCTGTTAAAACTGTCATGTCTGCTAACCCTGTGATCATGGAAAGTTTCCACTAGCTTGCTGGAGAGAGTGTCGTCATGCAGTCTGGATGTTCACCTTCCCCAAGCTGTAGTGTTTGCAGAAGCACCAACTCCTCCTTTTCCACCTCCACCTTCTTGTCCTGGATAAGACGCTGATCACATCGCTCTTCCACTCTCTTCTGCATAAAAGCCCCAAACAGCAATATGGTCTAGAATAGGACTCGAAATGCTGGCTTCCTCTCCAATTTACCGTATCAAAATGAACATCTGCACACAAATCAGATGGCCTACTCCACGGCCTTAGGTAGTGACCAATATCTATGAGCTACAAATGACTGAGTTCCCTATTTTCCTGCTGCGCTGAATGATGATATCATAGACCGCTCTATGCTGCTTTTACAATCTGTTGAGCATGGGGAGCTTGGCAGAAGCATCACAATAGATGAGGATGTGGAAGATAGTTCTGCCATTACCATTCTCGTACACCATTTCTAGAAGAGTATGATCTGCTAAAATGGGAGTATAGTCCCCTGGAAACTAACAGAGCATTTTCTATACCTGGATATACCCTTAGAAATTTCTGCACCATCAGGTTTAGCATGTAAGATAGTGAAGAGGAAGGCAGATGGTGACATTATGTTAGATGCACAATGGCTCTCCCTTTCGCTTCTTTTCCCTACGCCTATGAGATACAGCATCGAATCCCAGCATCTGAAGTACACATTTCATGAGTGGGGAAAACCGCAGTAGGTGGTTGTGTTGCTGCTGAGTACTAGAGGAAGCACTCCTGCAAGTAGGAAAGGAAACCCGCAAATAAAGAGGAGGTGTCAGTACTAGATGACTGAGACTGAGTTCGCCTCTAGATTGACCCAGATGGACGTGAACAGACATGTATTGCCTCTGTTCGTAGTTACTGCTGTGTCATTTGTGTTGTCAACCTGGGAAAATACAGAATAATCTTAGGCCTTGTTCAGACGGCGCTAAAAAAACAACAACGTGTAAACGCGCCACAAAACTAGCGTTTTTTGCAAAGCACTTTTTAAAGTACAGGCGTTTTGATGCGTTTTTGACACGTTTTTGATGCGTTTTCAGCACCTAATTAGGACTCCCATTGACTATGGGAATTAGGCGAGTTATTGGCGCGTTTTACATGCGTTTTACGCGCCAAGAATTGACCTGATGCTTTTTTTACACAACACGTTTTTCAAACACGCGCACGTAAAAAAACGCGTTGTATGCACTGCAATGCGTTTTTCCATTGATGTCGATGGGAAGCTCAAATCATGCCTTTTTGACACGTTTTTCGTAAAACGCGGCAAAAACGTGTCAAATAAACGCTGTGTGAACAAGGCCTAAAGAATGTGCCAAGTTTCTTGCAAAATAACTGTAGAAAGAAGACAGACATGGTTGTGTTAGAAAAACAGTGGTGTTTGGGGTCTTCCAACACCATGAACTTTCTTAAAATCCACTAACTGCAAGAGGGGGCACCGTGCCACAACAATTTAGCCTGTTCAGCCTTTAGCTGGGCAGCACGTGGATGGCTGGGGGAGTATTATTATTCATGGGATGATAATTTCTGCAGAGATGGCTGTGGCATCCAGAGGGAATTAAAGGAGCCTTGTCTGTACCTCTGAGACATCACCAGTAAAGCACGTGCAGAACAGTAGAAGCAGCACCAACAGGACACAAGGATTATACTGAAGTGCTCCTAGAGTTCAGATCTGCTCAATTTACAAAAAGATATGATTCCACACGCTTATCAAAAAAAAATTCTGCATGACCCCACTAGCAGTAAGCTTCATCATTGTCATTTCACTTCCCTCTACCTTAGAGTTCTGCCCGGGGCTTCATCATCATCATCATCATCATCATCATCATCATCATCATCATCCTCCATGTCACCACCCACATCTAACTCATTTAATCCTTTCCTAAACTGGCAGGAGGTAGGTCTTGCACAGTGCTCTAAATGCACTGGGCAGGCTAAGGATGGTAAAGGACACAACTCTGTCGGCTTAAAAATACCACTCTATTTCTCAAATCGATATACCCGACTCTATAAAAAAAATAAAAATTACAGGTATTTTGGCAGATATGCCTCTTGCATACCTTCACTTCCTCACCTATAATTATAAAAGGTAGGCATCATTTCACTTGCAAGCAGACCTCACTATCAAATTTATAGGTTCACTCTGGTGTGACAAATGAAAAGACATTGGACTTTTCCCTGGTAAGCTATGTACATAGTGCACCTCAATTTCATGTAAATTATTAAAGGCTATGGTCACCTTTGACATGGGAAAAATCTTTTTACATGTTAGTAGTTACCTTGAGTTAAAAAAGTCAAAAGTTTCAGGCTTGAATCCACATCCTTGTCCAGACCCCCTTATATGCAGTTTACAACCTGCCGGTTCCAGACTTTTCCCTCCTCTCCACACTCTGATCTGTCATATACAACCCCCTCCTTCCTGCTGCAATCTGTAAGGGAATGTTCACACGCAATCTCAAAAACGTCTGAAAATACGGAGCTGTTTTCAAGGGAAAACAGCTCCTGATTTTCAGACGTTTTTTAAGCCAGTCGCGATTTTTGCAGCATTTTTCGCTGCGTTTTAGCGAGTTTTGCGTTTTGCGAGTCTATGAAAAACGGCTCCAAAAAGTCTCAAGAAGTGACATGCACTTTTTTCAAAACGGCCGCATAAAAAAATGGCCCGTCGGAACAGAATGCAGTTTTTTCCATTGCAATCAATGGGCAGATGTTTGGAGACGTTCTGCTTCCGATTTTTCGGCCATTTTTCGGCCATTTACTCCCCGAAAAACGGTCTAAAATAGGCCGTGTGAACATACCCTTACACTGAAAGAAGGGTGGGGGAGAGCAGAGAGCGTCGACACAGCAAGGAGCAGAGTGCTGTTGGATCTATGTCAGAAACAGCAAGACACCTGCTAGTTCAGTTACACAGACTCTACAATTACAAAATGTCACATTTTTAATAAACGTTATATAGAAAGTTTTTTTACTTTTGTATTTAGCAAGCATTGTAGCATTATATATATATATATATATATATATATATATATATATATATATATATATATATATAGCAACAATTCCAAAAGACAAGACAGCACTCCAAATTCAGTGATAGATAGGATCACTTTAATCACCCCTTGCGACGTTTCAACCCTACTCAATGGGGAGAAAGACCCCATTGAGTAGGGTTGAAACGTCGCAAGGGGTGATTAAAGTGATCCTATCTATCACTGAATTTGGAGTGCTGTCTTGTCTTTTGGAATTGTTGCTGGCTATTTGGGACACTGGTCGTGTGTCTGAACAAGAACCTGTGCACCCGATACTAAAGAAAACGGTGCTGCTTCTACTTTGCTTTTTATATATATATATATATATATATATATATATATATATATATATATATATATATATATATATATACGAAAGAAATCCCACAGCACTCAATGCTTGAATAAGGTCCTATAGCAGGATGGAAACGTTGCAGCTGTTGACTGAATAAATCACACACTTTTTGGAACCATCGGAGTGCTGTGGGATTTCTTTAGTTTATGTCTTATAATCCACGGATCTGGATTACCTGCTTGCGCCCATTACCGTGTTGGAATCTGCTTATCTATACCTATATATATTTATAGTGCAAAGATGACCATAGCCTTTCATTTAAATTTGCTCTCTAACCCCGTGACTAATGGGAAAAAATATGTATTTGCCTTGGGATGCTGTATACACAGTGCATCCAAATAATGAATTTAGGGACTGTGCACTGCCCCTGTGTCACAGATGGAAACCAAATAATATTCTCTGGAACAATGCATGCACAGGACACCTAAATTGCACCAGCATTACAATTTTTTTTTAAGGGGGGTGGGTAAAATTGAGGCTCAGTTCACATCAAATCTGAGTCTTATGTCAGACGTATACGTAAGGAGTATCGCTGGATGTATACCTCTAATGAAAGATTCTGACATGCCACTGTAGAGTAATACAGAGGCCTACATAGCGCACAGGCATCGATAGGCCTTGGGTGCCAATGTTCTGGTCACCAGTTCACTGGTTATCATTCCCACTATTGGGAGATGCGTACCAGAAATACCCCACAAGACCAGCCATTTTGGAGATGCTTTGACCCAGTCATCTAGCAATCATAATTTTGACCTTGTCAAAGTCAGTCAGATCCTTATGCAGGGCCGGCATCGGCACCCAGCGAACCCGGGCAACCCACTGCCCTTGGGGGGGCCCACACGACCGGCGGGTGCTTTATGCTGCCGTCATGGCGCCTTCAGAAACGGAATCCCCAGCCAGAGCGTTGCCGATGCTCTGGCTGGAGTTTCCGCTTCTAGAGGAAACCCCTGATGTCACTGTCCCTATGTGGACAGTGACGTTAGGGGCTCCTCCGGGACCAGAATCCCCAGCCAGAGTTTCGGCAATGCTCCACTCCTCGAGGGAGCCCCCCTCCCTGCAGGGAGGGGGCTGTGTGATACTACCAGGGAGGGGGGCTGTGTGGCACTACCAGGGAGGGGGGATTCCACACCTAGCAGGGCCATAACTAGGAAAGACTGGGCCACATAGCAAACTTTTGACTGGGCCCCCCTCCCTTAGGTGCCACACACAGCCCCCTTGTAGATAGTGCCACCTGTAGATAGTGCCCCCCTGTAGATTGTGCCATACACCCCTCTGTAGACTGTGTCATACAGCCCCCCTGTAGGCAGTGCTATACAGCCCCCCTGTAATCAGTGTCATGCCCCACTTGTTGATAGCACCTCCACCTCCCCCTTGTAGATAGTGCCATACAACCCCCTATAGATATCACCATAAAGCCCCCTGTAGATAGTGCTATACAGCCCTCCTGTAGATTGCGCCATATGACCACCCTGTAGATATCGCCATACAGCCCCCCTGTAGATAGCACCATACCCCCCCCCCCTGTATACAGCGCCATACAGCTCCCCCTGTCGGCAACTCTCTGGATGGGGATTCCACTCCTAAAGGGAGCCCCAATGGCACTATCTACAGGGAGGGGGGATGTACCGCTATCTACAGGGTGCAGTGTGTGTGTGGCG
The DNA here is from genome assembly GCF_050947455.1 of Rhinoderma darwinii. Taxonomy (NCBI): domain Eukaryota; kingdom Metazoa; phylum Chordata; class Amphibia; order Anura; family Rhinodermatidae; genus Rhinoderma; species Rhinoderma darwinii. The sequence continues at coordinate 254,594,639 of NC_134689.1, read as the reverse complement.
CTTTCTACAGGGGTGTGTATGTGGCACTATCTACAAGGGGATGTGTGTGACACTATCTACAGGGGGGTTGTTGCACTATATACAAAGGGGGGGGCACTATCTACTAGGGGGAGGGTGTGTGTGGCACTATCTACCAGTGGTGTATGGCACTATCTACAGGGGGCTGTGTGGCACTATTTACAGGGGGCTGTGTGGCACTATCTGCTGGAGGCTGTGTGGCACTATCTACAGAGGGCACAGTGGCACTATCTACAAAGGGCACTGTGGCATTATCTACAGAGGACACTGTGGCATTATCTACAGAGGGCACTGTATATATGGGGGCACAAACTGGGGCCTATCTTCTATATAGGGACATAAAGGGGGCCTAATTTTTATATGAGGGCACAAACTGGGGGCCCAACTTCTGTATGGGGGCATAAACAGGGCCTAACTTCTATATGAGGGTGCAAACTGGGGGCCTAACTACTATATGGGTGCATAAAAAGGGCCTAACTTCTATATGGGGGCAGAAACTGCTGTTTTCTGCCGTTTTACTGCTGCTGTGAGTTCCCCCGCAAAGGGGCCCACTAAGTCTGTGTCAAACAAGGACCCACATAAAAATGGAGCGGGCCCTGTCCTTATGCTTCCCATTTTTCTGCTTCCAACACATCAATTTCAAAAACGTACTTTTTACTTGCTACCTAATACTGTATATCCCACCCCTTAACAGGTTCAATTGTCACGGGATAATCAATGTTATTTACTTCACCTATCAGTGATATGAATGTTATGGCTGATCGGTGTATATCATAGTTGCCAACATTGGAAATTTTTTTCTAAAGGCACCTCAGCTTTGACAGGGCGAGGTTTATGGGGCAAGGCTTGTAAAGGGTGACATTTTTTAGTGCATGGATTGACGTGGGGAGGGGTTTGTCAGAATATATATTTTTTCTAAATATTCCCTGTATACTGTGCTCACTAAGTACAGCATATAACAGTAATCTCAAAGGTCATTTGCTGTTAAAGTTAGTTTTAATGAAGCGTGGATAACCTTTTGAATCCAGGTGGGACCCCAAAATTCTTCCAGTCCAGAAAGTCAGACCCCAGACCAGATCTCAACATTCAGACCCTAATATTCACACCCCAGACACCAATATTCAGACCCCAGACCAGATCTTATAATTCAGGCCCCAAATCAAACCACTTAAATTACTCACCTCTCCTCACTCCTGGCTCCTCTTCAGCAGCTGTGGTATCTCTTTGACTCTGTGAGCCGCCGCACATGATGTCCTGACGCTGGCCAGCATCAGAATGTCATGTGCTACAGCGCCCAGAGACGGAGTAGGAGGAACTGCAAAAAAAGGAGGTGAGAGAGAGGAGAAGTGAGGAATAACTTCCGTAATCTATTGGATTAATCTAATAGGTAATGGTTAATTGTTTTTAAAAAAATCATAACTGGCAGCTATTGCACAAGGTGCATCACTCCAGCAGGTGAAAGGGGGTGCTGCGTTGGCTCCCTTCCACTGCTTGTGATTCAGAAGTAATCAGGCCCGGCGACTTAGCAACTTCCTTTCCGCCCGGGCACTTCTCTCAGTGGCATCGCTACCGCTGTAGCAGCCATAACGGCTCCTGGCGGCGACAACGGGATGGGCCTCCCCATGGCCGGCGGTGCTGCTAGCAGCCGCAGTGGCTGCTACAGTGGCAGCGACACCACATTCAATAGTGTCTGCGTCCTTACTGTTGAACACTATACCTCCCTGCTCTGCTGTCTACTTGCGCCACTGTAGCTCCCTGAAGGACCTGAATCCCCGTGTGGCCGGGGATTCCGCTCCTGGATGGAGCACTTGATGTCTCTGTCCATATATGACATGATAGTGACATCAGGGGCAACTCCTAAAGCGGAATCCCCATCCACAGCATAGATGGACAGAGACGTCAGGGGCTTCTCCTGGAGTGGAGTACCCGACGGTGTGACCAGGGATTTCACTCCAGGAGAAGCCCCTGACGTCACTGTCCATAAATGGACAGAGACGTCAGGGGTTTCTCCTGGAGTGGAATCCCCGGTGGACAGATACATCAAGCGCTCCGTCCAGAAGTGGAATCCCTGGCTAGAGGGGGATTCTGCTCCTTCGGGGAGCTACAGTGGCGCTATCTGCAGGAAGGAGGGGTGTGCTACCTACCAGGGGGCTGTGTGGCACAACCTACAAGGGGGTGTCTGGCACTACCTACAAGGGGGCTGTGTGGCACTACCTACAAGGGGGCTGTGTTGCGCTACCAACAAGACGGCTGTGTTGCACTACCTAAAAGGGAGTTGTGTGGCATTAACTACAAGGGGGCAGTGTGGCACTATCTACAAGGGGGTGTTTGGCACTACCTACAAGGGGGCTGTGTGGCACTACCTACAACAGGTCTGTATTGCGCTAACAACAAGGCGGCTGTGTTGCACTACCTACAAGGGGGTTGTGTGGTACTAACTACAAGGGGGCAGTGTGGCACTACCTACAAGGGGGCTGTGTGGCACTATTTACAAGGGCTGTGTGGCACTACCTACAATGGGGCTGTGTGGTACTACCTACAGGGGGCTGTGTGGCACTACCAACAAGGGGGCTATTTGGCAGTAACTACAAGGGAGCTGTGTGGCACTACCTACAAGGGGCTATGTGGCACTACCTACAAAGGGCTGTGTGGCACTATCTACAGAGTGCTGTGTGGCACTATCTACAGGTGGCATCTGTGAGTGGTAGGACGAGTGGGGGGCTGATGGTCATTTTACTGCGAGTGGTGGGCTGATGGTCATTTGACTGTGTGGGTGGCTGATGGTCATTTTACTTTGAGTGGAGGGCTGATGGTCATTTTACTGTGAGGGGGGGGGGATAATTTACATTTTACTGTGAGTGGCGGGCTGATGGTCATTTTACTGTGAGTGGGGGGCTGATGGTCCTTTTTCTGTGAGTGGGGGCTGATTTATTTTTCCAGGGGTGCCTCGAGTCGGAAAAGGTTGGGAAACTCTGTACTAGGCTAAAGGATCACGCAGGCTTACACAATGGCACTACCTACAAGGGGTTGTGTGGCACTATCTACAGAGGGCTGTGTGGCACTATCTACAGGGGGCATCTGTGAGTGACGGGCTGATGGTCATTTTACTGTGAGTGGGGGGCTGCTGGTCATTTTACTGTGAGTGGTGGGCTGATGGTCATTTTACTGTGAGTGGGGGGCTGATGGTCATTTTACTGTGAGTGGGGGGCTGATGGTCATTTTACTGTGAGTGACGGGCTGATGGTCATTTTACTGTGAGTGGGGGGGCTGATTTTTCTTTTCCTGGGGTGCCTCGAGTTTGAAAAGGTTGAGAAACTTTGCACTAAGCTACAGAATTACCCTGGCCTACGCAAGGATCCCGTCGTTGGCGTTGTGGAGCAGCTCAGTTCGTCATGGGAACAGGCCTAGGTGAGTAAAAAATGTTTTTGTTTGGGGGCACTGTCTACAAGGGGGAGGTGGGGGGCTGTATGGCACTGTCTACATGGGGGAGATGGGGGCTGTATGGCACTGTCTACAAGGAGGAGGTGGAGGATTATGACACTGTCTACAGGGGGGCTGTATGGCACAATATACAGGGGGCACTATCTACAAGGGGGGGCTTTGTGTGGCAGCCAGGGGAGGGGAGCATTATACTGTGTGGAGGCCACTAAGCGGACATTATACTGTGTAGGGGCACTACTTGGGGCAATATACTGTGTGTGACACTTAGGCGCATTACACTGTGTGGGCACAATTAGAGGACAAAATATTGTGTCCTTGAAGGGGTTATAATATATTATTAAATATTATTATTATACTGTATGGGGGGCACTAAATGGGCATTATACTGTGTGGGGGCACTATATAGGGAATTTTACTGTGGGGGGCATTATACTTTTTTATGGGGCATTTTTTTTATGATGGGTTGGGGCGTCGAAAGATAATTTTTCATGGGACGCCATCTATCCTAAGGCTGGCCCTGTTGGCAACAATATATCTGCTTGCATTATGTCCAAAAAGGCCTGCTGATGCTGCTCCAGCTTCAGCCTAAAAGAGGGCAGCAGGGGGTCTCCTGAAAGACCCTGCTGGAGATCTTTGGAGACCAGAGAGGATTGTAGAGACTAAGATATAGATAATGTATATTTATTGATTTTTGGACAGAGAATATGCTTGTTGTTAAGAGAAGATGGTTTATTTTTATAAACTAGGAGCATTTCTTATTCATTTTATGATTAACATAGAAATAATCAACTCCATTCTTGTTTATTCTTTGCTTCTCACCAGGTGGCAGTATGTATTCAAGCTCTCGCATTAACTTCAGACTGCGTGGAAAGGAATTAAGTGAACAGCAGGGGGAGCTAAAATTAGAGTTTAAATAGCATTAAGAATTGTTCATTGGAGCAAAGGGAGTAGCTACAGGCCGGAGAATGCAGTGGTCATGTAGGCCTATGAAGAAATCAGCCAGAGGAAGCTGACCTTAACATTTCATGGTAGCACTGAGAGTAAATATCTAAATCATTGCAACTGAGTCATGGATTTGGTAGGCAACAACCAGGATAGATAGACAGACAGGAGAAACCATAATTATCCTGCTTTGGGAATTATATAGTAGCTAGAATGGCAGGCTGATTCCAAACACTTTTTTGTCGTTAGCCAAACCCGGTTTGTCTTTAAAGGGAACCTGTCACCAGCATTTCACCTATTGAACTTTACTTATCCCTCACTGGCCGCTGCGGTCAAAAGTTCATTGCCGTTATCCCCTCTCCTAAACTCCTTCTCTAACTGTAAATAACGGTCTGCCAACATTTTGCGCCTTTTATCGTAATAATCCGATGTCACTTTATGCGCACACCCCAGAAGAGGACATCAATACACAAACGTGGGATTTTGTGTGCTGGGGGAAGGCGAGGAGTTGTCAATCAAAAGTAAGGAGGCGAGGAAAACTCAGAAAGACTTGAGAAATGAAGATATGACTTTTTTCAAATGAAGATTTGACTCTTTTCAAATGAAGATTTGACTCTTTTCTGCTCATTAGCATACGGTGTGGGAACACTAAAAAGCTAAATACTAAAGCTACAGAGCCGACTAAGAAGACAATTATAGGTTATATAGAAATGATTTTTCACCCACTACCACCTGGTATTGCTGGTTTAATAGGTGAAATGCTGGTGACAGGTTCCCTTTAAGTATGAATTCACACAAGCGTTTACTTGTGTTTTCTGAGGTGTTGTTCACTATATTTTTTTCGCTGTGTTTTTCTATGCGTTTTTTTTATTTATTTTTGCTAAAAAATGCTGCTGCCAGATGTTAATTTAAAGGGGTTTTCCAGGGAGGCACAATTTTGCTATGGGCAGTTCACGAGCCCTGAGTTATCTGAAAGGACACAAACAATATGGCGCGGGTATTGAAGCATAATCAAAGAATGAACGGGGCAGGCATTGAGGATGCTGTGGACCAATAGGATGCCTCAAACCCTGGTCTATGTCAGAAGCCAAGTTTTTGAGGCATCCTATTGGATCACCCTCCTCAATGCCAGCGCCGTTCATTGTCTGCTTATGCTTCAATGCCAGCACCATTTACTTTGCTTTCATACTACTCCTAAGTGCTTATACGCTGCCCCCTCACCTGAACAGGGCGAGCAGCACACGAGCACAGAGTAATAAGCATGGAGGTAAAGTAAATGGTGCCGGCATTGAAACATAAGCAGAGAATGAACGGGGCGGGCATTGAGCAGGCTGTGGACCAATAGGGTGCCACAAACCTGGGACTTCTGAATTAGACCTGGGTTTGAGGCAACCTATTGGTCCACAGCCTCCTCAATGCCAGCGCTGTTCATTCTTTGCTTATGCTTCAATGACAGACCTATGTCGATACTCAGTGAGGTATCGACACAGGTCTGTCTGCATAATAATGCTCGTGCACGAGCGTGTGTCGAAGCAAAAAAAAAAACAGATGAATGAAAAGCAGAACTTCCGGCCGGCCAGAGGTAAGGGGAATAGGAACAAATGTGTTCCGATTTTTGACACAATTTATAATAAGAAATGTATATAATTTAGACATAGAGTATAAGTACAAACATTTTGTGTCCCTGGAAAAACCCTTTAAAATCTATAGTAAAATATGAGAAAACCTACATACATAGCCTTTCTGATTTGTGGCGTTTTTGTAGTGTTTTTGGGGTCAGTGGCGTTTTTTGCTCAGCAGCATTCTCTAGGTTCTCTTTTCCATAGGCTTCTCTATGGGACTTAAAAAATGGCAGGAAAAACAACGTACAAAGTGTCACAAAATAAAAAACGCCATTAGAAAATCTGACGATTTCTACATGCGTCTTACAATTCTGAAAAAAAAGAGTGTGTGTGAAGGAGACCTAAGAGCTGCATACAGGACATGGTAATGAAATGGAAGCTATGGTTTACATTTGGCTTTCCGTTCATGGGTTCCTCCGACGGAAAGGACTAACGGAACCCATGAACGGGACCTGACGCTGATGTGAACGAGGCCTAAGTCTATGTAAACCTTTGAAAGTAATTTTTTTAAATAATAAGGTCAATCAGTGTGATTGGTGCTACCGTATAATTGTTTTTTATTAAAAATTATTTTTACTTTTTGAGATACAGCTGCTTTGTATCCTGTATACAGAGCAGCTGTATCGTGAATCCGTCAGGTCCGCGGGACTGACGGATTCAGCATCAGCGGGTCCTGCATGTCGATGTGATCGAGACACGCAGGACCCGCTGACACGGAACCTGTCAGTCCTGCGGACCTGGCGAATTCAGGTCACAGCGCACGATACAGCTTTTCTGTATACAGGCTACAAAGCAGCTGTATCTCAAAAAGTAAAAATAAAAATAAAAACGAATTATAAAGTTGCACAAATAACAATGATTGGTCTTTTAATAAAAATAAATAAATTAATTTATTTAGAATGTGTACGTAGCCTTTAAGTACTTTATGGCCTGGCTGCTGCAGTTGTCTTGTCTTTTTTATTCGCTTTATTTATAACATTCAGATGTAAAAAAACAGGCTAAGTCACCAAACAATCCAACATGGATAACCAAGCATTATACATCTCAACAGTTCAGACATAATTTCACAGAGTATAGGCAAGGAATAAACATAATATAACAGCAAGTGTCAACATGTATCTGCACAGTCATGTAGTCAGTAGCGTCAGAGATAGCACACCAGGAGGCCCATATCTTGTCACATTTTTTAGGAAATTTTTCGGTGTTGGTACAGAACTTTCTCATATGGTTGTATACCATTCACCATTTATCTTCCACTGGATCAGAGTAGGTACCACAGGCGCCATCCACTGCAACGCAATGGCCTTCTGGACCATAAACAGAGCCTCATGGAGGAAACTTTTTGATGGTGTGAATCATCATTAGTCAGACCAAAGAGGCAAAATAACGGGTCTTGAGGAACAGGGGCTCCCATTACCCTAGAAAGATATAGCAATATCTCACCCCAAAAGGATGCAATATATGGACATGTCCCGATCATATGCCAAAAATAAGCGGCCTCCTGGTGACATCTCAGACATTCAATGTAGATGAGTCAGTGTTAAATAAGCACGGTGAGTGATATATAAGGGTATGTTCACACGTAGTCAACCAAAACGTCTGAAAATCCAGAGCTGTTTTCAAGGGAAAACAGACCCTGCTTTTCAGACGTTTTTTTTACCAACTCACAATTTTCGCGGCGTTTTTCGCGCCGTTTTCGCGGCGTTTTTTACGTCCGTTTTTGGAGCTGTTTTCATTGGAGTCTATGAGAAAACAGCTCCAAAAACGTCTGAAAGAAGTGTCCTGCACTTCTTTTGACGAGGCTGTATTTTTACGAGTCGTCGTTTGACAGCTGTCAAACGACGACGCTTAAATAACAGGTCGTCTGCACAGTACGTCGGCAAACCCATTCAAATGAATGGGCAGATGTTTGCCGACGTATTGTAGCCCTATTTTCAGACGTAAAACGAGGCATAATACGCCTCGTATACGTCTGAAATTTGGCCGTGTGAACATACCCTAACTGCGTGATACCAGAAGGTGAGAAGATAACATATTCTCCCAATCGTCATCAGAGATAACGTGGAGCATTAGACAAAAAAACAAGCTGTCATACAGCTACACCGACAGAAAAATAAAAAACTAATGGCTCTTAGAATGCAACAGTGAAAAAAACAAAAAAGGAGTTAAATTAAAAGGCAATATAGATCACATAGGGAAGAGGAAAGAGAACTAATAATAATAATAATAATAATCTTTATTTATATAGCGCCAACATATTACGCAGCACTTTACAATTTAGAGGGGACATGAAACAAACAATATCAGACATTACATAGTGACAAAGTTCATTTACAATTCAAACCTGGGGAGTGAGGACCCTGCTCGCAAGAGCTTACAATCTATGAGTAGGAGGCCAAGCCAATGATGTCCACACAGTCTATAAGCAAACGGTAGGATTAGTTACTTGGATTAGTTACTTGTTAATTACCGTCTACTTGCTTTACAGTAAGGGCCTGTTCACATCAGCGTTCGCTTTCCGTTCATGGGTTCTGTCTGAGCTTTCCATTGGTGGAACCCATCAACGGAAAGGCAAACGGAAACCATAGCTTCCGACCAGGGGTGAACCTAGCCCCTCTGCGGCCTGAGGCAAACTATAAAAAGACGCACCCCCCCCCCCAAATCTATCCGAGTTTTCTCATTACTGGCTTTACACAACAAACACGCAATACATATATATTTTTAAATAGGAAAACATTTGTTGTTTATTTGTAAAGTGCTGTCTAATGTATAGAAAAGATTTAAATAATTCTTCTTACTGTATTACTTTAGTATCATAGATCAGCAACGCAGCATTAACACTGAAAATGCTTTAACATCTTCTATGCCCCCTTTTTATTACCTAATTGACTTATGATTTTTAACTGAGTTCAGTGGCCTGGCACGGACAGCATGATTCAGTGACGTTATCTCAGGGCCGCCATCAGGAATTTCAGGGCCCCATACAGCTAAATTTTCTGGGCCCCCCTTTTACTGCTCGCGGGAAAAAGACGCCGACGCCGCCCATTGAAATCAATGGGAGGCATTTTCGGGCCGTTCTTGACGAGTTTTGCGACGCGGTTTCCGCGTCGAACAACTCATCAAAATACTCTGTGTGAACGTAGCCTTACACATATAAATTCTCTGCGAGTGGTGCAGAACCCCTGCCTACTGTATAATGACATTCTGCAGCTTTCTGTCTTCCTGCTTCAGTTCCTCATGATTTTCAAGATCTCTGCCTGCTGTCTGTGAATGAGAACATTAAAACCAGTCCTGGCTTATTACTTTCACAGCTGATGGTCCTGTTACAATGTATCAGTGTAGATAAGAGCCATCTGCCTGGAGTCCAGCACAGGAGAGGGGTTTGTGCTGTTGCTGCGTTTAGCTCACAGATGATTGACTGATACATTGTAACAAACTTTCTTATATACAACTTTAACAGGGTACATAGTACCATTAGAAAGTACAACTTGTCCTGTAAAAATTAAGCCCTCATATGGCTGTGTCAATGAAAAAAAAAAGAGTGATGACTTTTTGAAGGCGGGGAGGAAAAAACAAAAAAAATAAAATTATTCTGGTCGTGAAACGGTTAAGTTACCAGCGCATTTCAGATTGGCATGCAACCAGGGAAGTGCTGAGGTTCTGGAGAAAGTTGCCATGATGGTTGAATAAAAGCAGATAAATACCTTTTTAACATCTTGAGACATATTTAAAAAAATCTAAAATCTCAAACAGTTTATTGTATGGCCACAGAGAAGGGGGCATCTGAATTCCTCCTCATAGTGCCATTGAGCCACCGTGAAGTTTAGATTCACTCTACTGCATATGGTGTGCAAATGATTGATGCTCATTGCTTTTATTTCATTGTCAATAAACTGATGCTTTGTTTATTTGTTTCTTACTTTTCTGGTTTTGTATGTTTATTTTTTCTCCTGATATAAATCGCTTTAGAATATGGTGGTTCTTTATACAGAAGTGTTGTTATAATTAGTAGCATTATTATACATATCTATGATTATTTCTAATGGTGCAAGCAAAGTCAGTCATTAAATGACAAAGCAAAGAGTCTGAGCAGCTGGAAAGAGCCCTCATGTGAGCCCCCTCAGCGGGTAAAAAGAACCCAGAATACTCACATGCCCATTTGCATAAGGCATGGGTTATCTTTCCGCCACCCGATTGGAAGATTGGGGCCGTTTAATGGATGCAGGTGCACTCAGTATCTTCCCATAGCAGGGCATAGACACTTATAAAGCTATTTCTGGTGACAGATGCTCTTTATATCTAGAACCCAATGATGAGGTGTCCCAGGTGGTGCGTTGCTCGTATCTAATACTTTCTTCTACTGTAAATCATAGCAAGGAAAGATTCATTTTTCGTGAAGGTCTGGTTTCCCTCCCAATAAATCATTAGGCACCTGACAACATAAAGATTATACTTTAATTCTTCCTTAATACTTTGAAGATTTGTGTATAATGCGAGAAGAATGATATCTTGACTGACATATAAAATAAGAACTTGATGAAAGAAATGAAGCACTAGAGCTAAAAAGCCTTGATCTTAAATACCTTATTAATTGATGCAACAGCCAGTTGAAAATGTGTCTTCTCAGGAAGCATTTTAGGGAAAAAAGAGATGAGAAGCAGATTTTTATATCGGTTTTTGACCCCTTAAAGTCCACATTAGCATTAAAAAAACTTTGCACCAAAAATTTACTGACTAAATTTGTTTGGTGAATGTTAAGAAGGCAATATACATTAGTAATGGATTTTACACTCAGTCTTTATTGAAATCTATAATCACTTTCAGTTAAAGGTTCATTGAAGTAAAGATAATCTGAAAAAAAAATAATAATTTTGCATCCCAATATATTTCACAATTTGATACTGGTTATTCTTATGCACCACAAAATATCTTTTAATATCAGGAAAGATATTTCATGCGCAAAATAAATTATTCTTATGCCCTATTCACATCAAGTTTTCTGTCCTACGTTTACCGTAGACGCCCGGAGAAGCTTATAACGTTTATGATAAGTGCCGGCTGTGACGAACAGTGAAATCCGTCAACAATAGACTAATGTTGCATCCATTTAATGCATACATCATGAGCTTTTCATGACATATGTACGATAAGCGATGCCATAATAGCCTATGGGTGATGGATACCTATGGGTCTATTATGGGTCTATCTATTATGGCATACGTTTAACGTATACGTCATGAAAAGCTGTTGAATAGGTTAAAAGCCATTGAAAAGCTCATGATGTATACATTGGCATACATCACCCATAGCCAGCCATGTTAAAAAAAGTTTGTATGAAATAGCATAGTCTACTACACTATTCCATACCTAAAAAAGTTATAGAGAGAAAGAGACATCCTTTGGGCCCCTTTTAGGCTAATGGAGCGCTATGGGCATGTTTAGCATGTACGAAAGCAGATTTCCTGGCATATATTAGATCGAATATATAGACTCCAAACAAGTGTGTAATAAGGGCTGGGCACTGCAAATAACAGAACGTACCCCCCATGTCACAAAAGCAGCTCCATAACAAATTCACATACCATAAAGAAACAACCAGAGCTTTTGACGCCAATATATATATAAAAGTAGTAAATTTTATTAGACAAATAACATGGACAATTAAAATACAGAAAGATACAACTCTAGTGTGAATTGCGGAGACAATATCAATATTTGTTGCTAGCTTAAATATATGGGTGTACATATAAGTAACTAAAATGATCGAGACACATTTGACACCAATATACCCTCCCTCATAGGAAGAAAAAGTTCTCTTAGAAGAAATAGCTGTGAAATACAGATCTAATAACTAGTGAATACCAGAAGAGGGTATAATCCAAGTGACATTGCTGTCAAACGAGTCATATGTCAGGTCATGAACTCACCCATAGATAGCAGCAAGAAATGGTAAGTGGTGTCAGCTCCGCTACATGAACCCCAGCGGAGCTGACACCACTTACCATTTCTTGCTGCTATCTATGGGTGAGTTCATGACCTGACATATGACTCGTTTGACAGCAATGTCACTTGGATTATACCCTCTTCTGGTATTCACTAGTTATTAGATCTGTATTTCACAGCTATTTCTTCTAAGAGAACTTTTTCTTCCTATGAGGGAGGGTATATTGGTGTCAAATGTGTCTCGATCATTTTAGTTACTTATATGTACACCCATATATTTAAGCTAGCAACAAATATTGATATTGTCTCCGCAATTCACACTAGAGTTGTATCTTTCTGTATTTTAATTGTCCATGTTATTTGTCTAATAAAATTTACTACTTTTATATATATATTGGCGTCAAAAGCTCTGGTTGTTTCTTTATGGTATGTGCATATATTAGATCGGTAACATTTCATAAGTATTGATGGTGGGAAAATTTGAATAAGTCCTATAAGAAGAGTCCACATTTTTCAAATTTAAAACTGTTTTTAAATACTCTATCAGAGTGGCATTGTTCTTTTGCCTGGTGTCCTCAGTGCCCCATGCTGGCAATTGCTACTTTTAATTGTATCAACATCCTCAGAATGAAACTAATAAGAAGACCACAGCCCCTTTTAAAGATATGAGTGAGGACTGCTGTTTGGGACAATAAGGGCACAGCCAGACATGGCGGAATTGCTGTGGAATTCCGCTGCGGACAGTCCGGAGTGGAATTCTCCTGCGGCAGTTTTTTACAGTTGTATCAATACATTTTTAGGCAAGTTAGTTCAGACGTTGCGGAAAACTCCGCTGCGGACCATAGGCTGCAGTGCGGAATTTTCCCCCCGCAGCATGCACTGACTGTTGCGAAGAAGAAGCGGAATTTCACTGCAGATTTCAGCCTTTGCAATGCAAAAACTGAAATCTGTGGCAAGTCCGCTATCATTTCTGCAACGTCTGAATTACATGTCAAGTATGCAAATGTCGGTGCAGATTCGTTGCGTAAGTGCCCCAAATCTGCACCAACGTTTGCAGTGGAAAAACTCTGCCACATCTGGCCGTGCCCTAAGGCTGGTCATACATGGGAAGCTGTCGGCCGAACGATCGTTCAGCTGACAGCTATTCCTAACATCTGCCAGAGGGGGAGATTTGGGACTCTGCCATGAACATTAGATGGTTGGCCGATCACCGCTGAAAACGGCGGGTTTGGCTGACATACGTTTAATGAATATGGTCCTTCCCTTGCTGCTGATGTCTCCCGTGCAACAGATTCAGCACAGTGTTGTGGCTTCCATTTTAAAATGTAAGCTACAGGGGCGTGGCTTGACGATGGCGGTGTGAGGACGCGTGTGCTCAGAGCTCCGGACCGGCATCACTCTCTGCACACTACCACGGGCAATACTTACCTGCTCCAGCGCCGGGATGATCAAGGGGAGACACCGCAAGTCTCAGTCGGTCACCCCAGGTCCCTCCTCAATGGATCGTTACCTTCGATCCGGCCGCGACGGGTCTTCACCGCGGCCCTCCTCCATCCCAGTAGTAGGACACAGCCAATCCCCGACGTCGCGTGGGGAATCTCCGCCCACCGGCACCGTATTCCCGGCTGGATCTTCCAGAGGACTGCAGGACCGCTCCTCTGATGTTCCGCTCCCCTCCCCCAGCAGCATCCCCCTGAGACCGGACGGGAACATGGCCGCAGGTGAAAAAATGGCATGGTAGATAAGGCGTCACTCTCCTCCGCTGTCCCCCTGCACTACTACACAGAGGACATGTCATCATTAAGCCAGGGCACACCAGCTATACTAAGGGGCCCGCTCACCTCCTCCGCTGACTGGGGGGATCCCAACCTAACGACTTCTACTGGCCCCCCTCCTTCTATGGAACGGACCCTGGCAGAGTTATGGGAGATGGTGAGGGCACTGCCCACGAAATCAGATTTGGATGCTCGCCTAGCCCGACTGGAAGAGAAACATGACCGGGCCATAGGGGTGGTGACCCAGGACTTACGAACTTTAAACGCACGGGTAGACGCATTGGAGCGCCAGAACTCTGTTCACACAACGGACATTTCGGTCCTATCTCAGTCTATGGACACCCAATCGACTCAAATGAGGGACTTCTCCCTGCACCTGGATGACGTGGAGAATAGGGGGAGACGGAAAAACGTAAAGATGAGGGGCATTTCAGAATCTGTACCGCCTGAGGAGCTATACAAGGTCGTCACCCATATCTTTAACAAGCTCATGGACAGACCACGCGATTTGGCCATTGAAATGGATAGGGTACATCCAAATATGCAACTCAGCTCTCTACTCACTGAAATATCTCAACAAGGAGATGAACAACCGGAGCAGGTAAAAAAGAGGTGAAATCCTCAACACCACAAAAAACAGAGACAAAATTATATTTTTTTACCGCTCAGACGGTTGTAGATGTACAGTCTGAAGTGTCCATCAAGGGTTTGACCTTCCCCCAGCTAGCATGCAGAAAAAACGATCCAAATTTCCACTGGTGTGTATATCTCGCTGGTACTTGTGGTTCCACACAGAAGTGAAACTGCAGAAATGCAACTGCTTGCTGTGTATATCCTCGTACGTGATGTTCTAAATCTCCAACAAGGGTGAAAAAGGAGATAGTGCACTACCTTTTGGAAACTACAAATTCCACGACTTTATTCCATACTTACAAAAATGGATATAGATAAAAGCATAAGATAAGCTCTTGTAACACGCCAAATAATGCAACCCGACCCTGGGTTTCGCCCTTCTGGCTTCCTCTGGGGCATGGATAGGGTACATCGCTTGGCAGGCCCACAGAACAGGGAAAGTAATCGTCCCCGAGATGTCATCTGCAGGGTGCACTTTTATAAACAAAAAGAGGACATTGCACGGCGAGCTTGGGAGCGGGAGGCCATTCCTTTCCAGGGTGCGGAGGTGACCATTTTGCCGGATGTCTCATGGCTGACCTACATATGCGCAGGGTGATACGCCCTCTGCTGGAGGCAACTAAAGAAGCAGGCGCTTCCTACAGATGGGGCCATCCTTTCCACGTCATCCTCCGCCGACAGGGGCAATCCTTTGCTGTCCGCTCTCCGGACGACTTGGAAGCAGTCTTCCGTTTCCTCGAAATCTCCCCAGTGCGCCTCCCAGACTGGACGGAGCCACCGCCGTCGCTCTTCCCCAGGGGGGGCCTGTACCCGGACTCTCTGCGCCCTTCTCTGCTTCTTCCTAGAGACGGTCCTCGTGAGCAACCGGCATCTGGACGGCGCTCGCCCCAAAAAAAATTGATCAGCCAGCGGCCAGAAGGCTAATGTGTCACTGTACCCATGAGGATATCATTGGGGGGCTGTTTGTTATGAGTGTCTAACCCCCCTTCCTTTTCTCCTCAGGTTTCCTCTCAGGTTTTTGCGGGTGGGAGTGTTGCCAGGCTAAAGGAGAATTTTAGGTGGGCCAGGGGGTCTAGTCTGTGAGGTCTGGGGGATTGTCTCAGGGAACCCTTTTCCCCATCATACAGCGCTGCGGTGGGAGGTCAGGAACCTACATACAACCGTTACAGTAATCCGGCCGAGTCCGGGGTTCCGGCCTGCTCTTATTTGGGCTTATACAACCTTAGTCCCAATTAGTGGCGAGTCTCAGAGAGATCACCTCTTCACGCCGCTGTCCTTCTACGTTCCCCACTAGGTTTCCGCGCTGTTGTGTCGTGTTCAGAGGGTGTTTTCTCCCGGGCCCGACATAACATGCAAAGTATTGTTTAGGGGTTTTGTACTCCGCTGTTAGTGGGATGCTAGTGTCCCTTTTCTTGGCCCTTCCCCCTCTCTACGGGGGTAACCGTCTTTCTCCCCGCCTTTCTCCCCCTTTCTGTTTTCCTACTCTTTCTCCACATGTCTAACATTACGGTTGTTTCCCTGAATACACAGGGCTTGAACGTTCCAGGGAAGAGATCCTCCATCCTCCGTATTCTATGGAAAAAGAAAGCGCATGTGGCGTTCCTCCAGGAAACTCACTTCCGGGCGGACAGCGTTCCACGGTTGACGGACTCTTACTACACTGAGGGGTATCACAGTACCTCACCGGACTCCAAGACCAAGGGGGTCTCTATCTTGATCTCTCGTTCTCTTCTGTGGGAGCACATGGAGACTCGCACAGATGGAGCGGGACAGTATATCTTCGTGAAGGGTAGGTTGGCTAACACACTGTTGACATTGGCCACATGCTATTTCCCCAACACCAGTCAGGTCGCCTTTTTTGAAGGGGTCTTGACGGAGTTGGATGGTTTTATGGAAGGCACTCTCATACTAGGGGGGGACCTGAACCTTATATTAGACTCGACTATAGACTCCTCACGCGGACACTCGTCGTTACCCAGGTCGGCACACCGCCGGGTGCGTCGGTTGTTACATAAACACCAATTGATAGACGCGTGGCGGCTTATGCACCCGACGACAAGAGACTACACCTTCTTTTCGGCCCCACACAACACATACACCAAACTAGACTACGTCTTCCTGCGCCACTCCCATCTCTCCAACCTCTCCTCAGTCTCAATAGATAACATAACCTTCTCGGACCACGCCCTCATTACACTCTCTCTCTGTCTCCCTGCAGCCCACCTTCGCTCCTGGCAGTGGCGGTTAAATGATTCGCTCCTGCAGGACCCGACGGTAATTTCAGAAATACACAGGGATCTATGGGAGTATTTTGCTACGAATGTATCCCCAGATGTCAGTCCGCTCAGTGTTTGGGAGGCACATAAGTGCGTGATCCGGGGTTCTTTCATCCGGATCGGATCTAAACTTAAAAGGGAGCGGACGGCTCACTTGAGTGAACTGTTATCTCGTATGCACCTCCTCGAGCAGTCCCACAAGACTTCCTTGGACCGGGTGATGGGGGCGGAGTTGGAGCAGTTGCGTGTTCAGGTCTGTTCTCTTTGTCTTGCTAAGGCTAGGGCCTCCCTAGTAAAGTGTAGACGACATTTCTACGAATTCAGTAACAAGGTAGGACTTTGGTACGGGCATTGCGGAAAACTAGGTCACGCACCTATGTACAGGTCACTGGAGCTGGGGGTTTGCACCACCCCCAGGACATCTCGGAAGCCTTCCGGGCGTACTACCACTCACTCTACAATCTCCCGCGGACCTCTCCCACCGCAGATGGGGGAACTAAACGGGAGCAGATGGAGGCATATCTCCGCTCCTCGGGGATGAAAGGTATCCCGCAGGAAGCTCTAGCGGCTCTGGAAGAGCCGATTTCACCAGAGGAGTGGTCCTGGGCCCTGAAGGATTCTCCGGTGGGGAAGGCGCCGGGCCCAGATGGGCTCCCTATTCAGTACTACAAGGTCTGTTCAGATCTTCTCGCACCTCATTTCCTGCAGGCCTATAACTCTCTAGCAGACGGGTGCTCTCTCCCTCAGGATGCCCTGCGGGCATACATTACGGTTATACTCAAAGAAGGAAAGTACCCCACCAGCTGGCAAAACTACCGCCCGATTTCACTGCTCAATGTAGACCTCAAGCTGTTTGCAAAAATCTTGGCCCATAGGCTCACACCCCTCCTCCACAGTGTGATCCACTATGACCAGGTGGGCTTCATGCCCCTTAGGGAAGCTAGGGATAACACCACTAGGGCAATTAATCTCGTCTCTGCCCACGCTACTGCTGTCCACGGACGCGGAGAAGGCCTTTGACAGGGTAGACTGGGACTTCATGTCGACCACTTTGCGGCACATCGGGCTGGGTTCCCACATGATGCAATGGATTTCGAGCCTCTACTCATCTCCTTCAGCCAGGGTTAAGGTTAACGGTACCTTATCTTCTCCGCTCTCAATCTCCAACGCCACGTGGCAGGGATGCCCCCTGTCGCCCTTGATTTTTATTTTGTGCCTGGAGCCCTTCCTTTGTCGGGTTCGCTCAAACCCAGACATAGCGGGTGTATCAGTGGGTGGAAGATCCCATAAAGTGGCTGCGTATGCGGACGACCTTCTGTTCTTCCTCACTGCGCCCAGGATCTCCTTGCCCAACCTCATGGCGGAGATGAGTAGATACTCGAAACTGTCAAATTTCAAAATTAACTATCAGAAGTCCAAGGCTCTCAACATATCACTGCCGCAGTCCCTAGTGGATGACCTGTCGGGGTCCTTCTCCTTTAAGTGGGCCAGAGACTCGCTTCAATACTTGGGAGTCCAGCTCTCCAGGGATCTCTCTCGCCTTTATGCAGTTAACTATCCTCCTCTCCTTCAGCGTGTAAAAGGCGATTTGGATTCCTGGACGAAGGGCACCTTCACGTGGTTCGGCAGATGTGCAATCTTCAAAATTAACATTCTTCCACGGATACTGTACTACTTCCAAGCCCTTCCGATCCACATTCCCCGCACTTTCTTCCGAGCTCTGTTGTCCTTACTCCACCGCTTCATTTGGCTCCACGCTTTTTCGCTCTAAGAGTGAAGGGGGCGTGGGGCTCCCGGACTACGTTTCTTACCATCAGGCCTCGCACTTGGCGCGCATCCTGGATTGGTTCCGCCACACGGAGGTCAAACAATGGGTGTCGATGGAACAGTCTTCTATGGCTGTCCCCTTGCAGGCCCTACCTTGGCTGGGCAGGGATACCCCTCTACCAGCAAGAACACACCCGACGATAGGGCCCTCACTGGCAGTTGCGTCGAAGGTCTTCCCTCGGACAGAGATCTCCCCTTCCCCGTCCCCCATGTTTCCAGTCCTGGGCAACCCGGCGTTCCCTCCAGGGCGGGAGGGGGGTCCATTTTGGAGCTGGTTGCAGGCAGGTAGGGGCCCCGCCTCTCATTACCTGCACGGGGAGTCATGGATGACTGGCCCGCAATTGTTGTCTTTGACAGACCCTCCCCCCCTCACTCCCTGGCAGGTCATTCAGGTCATTCAGCTGAGCCACTTCCTGGTGTCCTTGCCTAACCCTGCGGAACATGCTCGGGTTAAAACTCCATTTGAACTCCTCTGCATGGGCACTGGCTCGATGCGTCACACACTATCCAAACTATACTCCCTACTGATCTCCCCATCTACCCTCTCCACACCCACATATTTGCTACGGTGGGAAAGGGACTTGGGAATCACGCTCTCGGCGGAACAAATAGATAGGATATACACAACGACACATAAATCGTCCATGGCCAGCAGGTATCAGGAAGCGGGTTTTAAAATTTTAATGCGCTGGTATAGGGTGCCTTCCAGATTACATGCTATGATTCCGGCAGTCTCACCGCTGTGTTGGAGATGTGGTGATCAGGTGGGAACGATACTACATGTCTTTTGGGAGTGCCCGCGGCTGACTGCCTTTTGGTCAGAAGTGTGGCGTATCACCTCCAAATCCACGGACTTCTTCTTGCTCCATCTGTGCGAGGTCCCATTGTTCTCATATCGTCGCTCTGTGGTCCGCCATCTGGTGAATGCTGCCAGGGCCTGCATACCAGCACTGTGAAGACAATCGGCTGCACCGTCGCTCAGCATGTGGTTCGATAAGGTACTCACGCCAAGTTCATAAAGACTTGGTATCATTGGGTCAGGTTTCAATCATCTTTGGAATTCAGGAATATCGTAGCCTCTTGATTTGCACTTCAGACATGACACTTAACAACGGAACTCGTCCCTTCCTTTCCCCCCTCTGTCGTTCCTTTTTTCTCATTTCCTTTTTCATACTTTCTTCTAAGTTATGTTTCGCTGTGGGCCTTAATGCATGTCTGCAGGTTCAGGATGCAGGGGATTAGCCCCATTTATTGCTTGACTATACTCTGTTTCATACAAGATGACCACATATGCCGGCCTGCGTGCCGAAGTACTATATGGTTATAAAAGAATTTATAAAATGTAAGCTACAATGCAGATGTTGCCAGAGCCTAAATGTGTCAGGAGGCTCACAAGAATTTAGTTACAAATAACCATTTTCTTTCTATGCTGTTATACCATTAAACTTGCACAATTGAGTGATTGACATCTCCACCCTTATGCATTAAAGGGATTTTCCCTAGGATATGTGATAAATGTATAATTGCTGGGGGTTCCACCGCTGGGACCCTTACAAATCACTAGATCATGAGCACCAGGGCTGATTCTAGCTTTTCTGTTGCCCGAGGTAAAAATGTAAATGACGCCTCTCCCAAAAAATTCTAAGTAGCCAACCGCTATTTGATCACTCAGACTTGTAAATCTAACTCAAAATTTAAAGGGGTTGTCTGAGAGTTAATAAACTAATCAGGCAGCTGGATATGTTACAAAATAAACAATCCAACAGTACTCACTTTTCAAATTTTCTACTTCATTGCTGATGCTCCGGTGGTCTCCGTCGGTCTTTGCTTATTTTCCTGCTTTGATGACATGCCGTACATCCACGTGACCACTGCAGCTAATCACTGATCCCAGCGGTCACATGCCATACATGCAAGCTCCACCCCTGAGGTCAGTGATTGGCTGCAGTGGTTATGTGGATGTGCAGCGATCAGAAATGTAACGGCACATGCAAGTACAAATGAAAAGAAAAACAATGTAAACAATAAAAAGGCTGCGGTGCTCATACAAGCGCCGCGGTCACTTCAAACAACTGTTCGGCAAAATAATATTGTTGGCCTATCCTAAGGATAGGCCATCAATTTTACAATACCGGACAACCCCTTTAACCTCAGTATGAAGATGTGGACTTGGCTGCTAGTATCCCCAGGTCGCTACCCCAGAGTAGTCTCCCTTATTAACGGCCGACGTGAACAAGCGTGGTACAGAAACAGCAGACAGTATGCAGGGGTCGATATAGTGTAGGTCAAGGCAGGCAGCAGATGGGCAATCACCGTTAACAGGCAAGTGGTAAGATAAGGAGGCGGTCAGGAATTCAAGTATAACATGATGCAGGGTACAACTAGCAAGTTTGTGAATAACCTAATTGCTTAGTCATTGGAGTAGAGTGAGCAGAACCCTTTTATAGCTTGGAAAACCTGGGTGGAATATTAGAGTGTGCTTGCCCTTAATAGAGAGACTCCAGAATTATTTTTTATTTGGGCAGGACATCCTTTTACCAAGTGCTTTGTTACAGAAATATCCCGGCTGCAATTATGTCACGTGACCGCCCAATTCCTAAAGCGTCTGCTGTGTGGACCGGAAGTCTCTTTCACTATACATTCCTATGAGAGGCTCAACATGAGTCTCATAGGAATGCATAGTAAAAGTGACTTCTGGTCCACACAGCAGATGCTGTAAGAATCGGCCGGTCACAGTGCGGTCACGTGATATAATTGCGCCAGCATATTTCTGTAAAAAAGCGCCCGGTTAGAGGATGACCTGCCCTACCTTTCATCGGGTGTTCTGTACAAATGGGAGAAATAATTAACGCTCCATGACCTACTATTAGGTCACGCTAAGTAGAGCGTTCGTGCTCCGTGACCTAATAGTAGATCATGGGCCCCCCCCCCTCCTGGCACTTTTAGGAGCTGTGACAACTGCTGTCTCATACAGCAGTTGCCGCAGCTCCTTCAGCGGGGACCGATCACGTTGTCCCCGCCGATTAACCCCTTAGAAGCCGCGGCTTCTTAGGGGTTAAAGCACCATTGACGTCCCGCAAAATTATCGCGGGCGGCGATGGTTGCTACGGCATACGGAGGCCTAACAATGGCCTCTGGCTATGCCATCTACGGAAGCCTAGTGGGTCCTGACAAAGTCAGCGAGTAGCTGACAGCTCTAAGGCTGGATTCACCCGAGCATGTTCGGTCCGTAATGGACGGAACGTATTTCGGCCGCAAGTCCCGGACCGAACACACTGCAGGGAGCCGGGCTCCTAGCATCATAGTTGTAATGACGGGGTAGGGAGACAGACAGGTAAGCCCTAATCTACCCGCCACTCAGTCCCTGCCTATTTGCACGGCCCGTCCTAGGCGACGGCGTACAACTGGGCAACGGTCCCTACGCTCAATATGTGTACGACAGACAAACAGACCAGGGTACACAGAAGCTAAGGGAAATGGGGCAACACCGTGAGCAACAGGAGTAGTAAACGAGCCGAGTCAAACGAGGAGTGTACGAGGCACCAAACGCAGAGCAGGAGCGTAGTCAGTAAAGCCAGGGTCAAAAATGAAGCAAGGTCAATAATAATAGCAGGAGCAGCAGAGCCAGGAAACAGGAAAGAATCACAGGCAAAGACAAGCAGGAAATGAAGGTATAAATAGACCAATGGCGGGAGCTCGAACCGTCTGGCCAGGCTCTGAGTGGTAGCAGATCGAGTCACTCTATCAGACCTAGGAGCAGGTGCAGGCTGATTACCCACGGGCGTCGACACAGAAGCTGTGTCTGGCAGATCCTTTACAATAGTTATGTACGACACTAGGAGTCCCTGCCTCGCTGCGGGACAACTGTCCTGTACTGTAATCATGTTTTCAGTACGGGACAGTAGTTCCACGGAGAGGCAGGGACTCCTAGCGTCGTACATAACTATGACGCTAGGAGCCCGGCTCCCTGCAGTGTGTTCGGTCTGGGACTTGCGGCCGAAATACGTTCCATCCATTACGGACCGAACATGCTTGTGTGAATCCAGCCTTATACACTGCAGTAGTGCAGTGTATTACAATTGCGATCAGGGCCTCCTGCCCTCAAGTCCCCCAGTGGGACAAAGTAAAAAAGTGAAAATAATTTGTATAAAAATAAAAAAAATTAAAGTTTTAAAGTAATAAAAGTAGAAATACTCTTTTTCCCTTAGCAGTCCCTTTTTATTAAAAATATAAATAAAATAAATAAACTATACATAATTGGTATCACCGCGTCTGTTACAACCTAAACTACAAAAGTATTTCGTTATCTATCCCACGCGGTGAACGCCGTAAAAAGAAAATAATAATAAACCATACCAGAATCACAGTTTTTGGGTCACTTGACCTTCCAAAAAATGGAATAACAAGAGATCAAAAAGTCGCATTTACCTAAAAATGGTACTGATCGAAACTACGGTTCGTTACGCAATAAACAAGCCCTCACACCGCTTTCTTGATGGAAAAAATTAAAAGTTATGGCTCTTAAAATATGGCAACACCAAAAGTAAATGATTATTTATTAAAAGTATTTATCGTGCAAACGCCATAAGACATAAAAAAAACCTATAAACATATGGTATCGCCGTAATCGTATCACCCCGCAGAATAAAGTGAATGTCATTTATAGCACACGGTGAAAGCTGTTAAAAAAAAGGAATAAAAAACCATAGTAGAATTGCTGATTTTTAGCCACCACGCCTCTTAAAAAATAGAATAAATGCTCATCAAAAAGTTGCATGCACCCCATGAAAACTACAATGAATTCCTCAAGGGGTTTAGTTTCTGAAATAGGGTCACTTTTAAGGGGTTTCCCCTGTACTGGTACCTCAGAAGCTCTGCAAATGTGACATGGCGCCCAGAAACCAATTCAGCAAAATCTACATGCCAAATAGCGCTCCTGCCTTTCTGAGCCCTATCGTTTGTCCAACCAGCAGTTTATGACAACATGTGGGGTATTGCCATAATCGGGAGAAATTGCTATTCAAATGTTGGGGTGTTTTTTTTTCTGTATTCTTGTAAAAATTACAATTTTTTAACTTTTATCGAAAAAATATGTGATTTTCAATTTCACAGCCTAACTCCACAAAATGCAGCAAAAAAACTGTATGGGCTAAATGCCCACTATACCCCTCGATAAATTCCTTGAGGGATGCAGTTTGCAAAATTGGGTCACTTTTGGGGGTTTCCACAGTTTTGGCGCCACAAGACCTCTTCAAACCAGACATGGTGCCTAAAATATAATCTAACAAAAAGGAGGCCTCAAAATCCACTAGGTGCTCCTTTGCTTCGGAGGCCTGTGTTTCAGTCCATAAGCACACTAGAGCCACATGTGGGATATTTCTAAAAATGGCAGAATCTGGGCAATAAGTATTGAGTTGTGTTTTTCTGGTAAACCCTTCTGTTTTACAGAAAAAATTGAATAAAAATGATTTTCTGACAAAAAAAAGAAATTAGTAAATTTCAACTCTACTCTGCTTTAAATTCCTGTGAAACACCTAAAGGGTTAATAAACTTTCTAAATGCTGTTTTGAATACTTTGATGGGTGTAGTTTCTAAATAGGGTGTTTTATGGGGGTTTCTAATATATAGACCCCTCAAAGCCACTTCAGAACTGAACTGGTACCTTAAAAAAGTGGCTTTTGAAATTTTATTCAAAATATAAGAAATTGCTGCTTATGTTCTAAGCCTTGTAACGTCCTAGAAAATTGAATGTTCAAAAAAATGATGCCAACATATAGTAGACATATGGGAAATGTGAACTAGTAACTATTTTTGGTGGTATAACCTCTATCTTAAAAGCAGATGCATTTAAATTCAGAAAAATGCTATTTTTTCCAAATTTTCTCTAAATTTTGTTATTTTTCACAAATAAACACTGCATATAATGACCAAATTTTACCACTAACATAAAGTCCAATGTCTCACAAGAAAACAATCTCAGAGTGGCTTGGATAGGTTTAAGCATTCTGAAGTTATTACCACATAAAATGAAATATGTCAGATTTGAAAAATGGGTTCTGAGCCTTAAGGCCCAAACTAGGCTGCGTCCTTAAGAAGGGAAGGGTCAGCACGTGCGCCCTAGTAGCAGTAGTGAACAAAGCAAGAGGTAGGCGATGATGGCATGGGAGGCCGTCAGCAGCAGAGACCCGAGGAGAGGAATGATGCCGGCAAGGAGGCAGAAGACACCGGGAAAAGGTGAGTACATGGTAGTGGCTGTTTCAGGAATAGGAAGGAGAGAGCCAATTGAGCAAAGGCGGGGGTGTCGGGCCACTGGAAAACATGTGCCCCTTCTGCAATTCGGAGGTAGCATCTGCCTGTGACTCTTTGCCCAGGCACCGCCCCCTCTAAAACACTGCAGGTTGCCGCCTGAGGCAAGATGTTTCTCTCACCTAATAGCAGAAATGGCCCTGACTAGTGCAGCGCTTTGCTGGTTCTGTCAGCCCCATGATCAGCGAATGTAGTGACAGCGCACATGCTTGACCGCTGTTCCACTTCAAACCCCCATTCTAGTGATAGGTGGGATCTAAGCTTTGGGGCCCCCACCAATCATGCATTTATTACCTATCCTGCAGGTAGGTGATTAATGTATTTTCTATGAAAACCTTTTTAAAAACAGGGTGCATAGTCAGTGTTTATTTCAATTAGTTTTAATTACAAGGGCAGGGTTCCCCTTTATTAATAGTAATTCAAAAGCATAACTTTTCACGTGTATATATAAGCGTCATTTGCTTGCACAGGAGACTGCTCTGATCACAATTCAGTTTGAACACAAGAAACACTATCTCCAAACTGTTCAGGCCGACTCCTCTGAGCACTGCAGCACTTACGGAGGGAGTTCCTTCTCCTCTCAGACACCGCCCCCTGTAGTTCCACCAGCAATATGGAGCACAGTTCACACACTATGGAATCCTGCTGATTACTTAGCCTATGCGGTCCACTGTGATAAGGGCGTAACTAGGAAAAACTGGGCCCCATAGCAAACTCTTGACCGGGGCCCCCCGAGTGTCAAAAGCATCCCCCCTTATAAATAGTGCTCCCTGTAGAATGTGCCATACAGCCCCCCTGTAGACAGTGCTATATAGACCCGCCTATTTGTAGATAGCGTCCCCACCTCCCCTTGTAGATAGTGCCATACAGCCCCCTGTAGATATTGCCAAAAAGCCCCCACTGTATATAGCGCTATACAGCTCCCACTGTATATAGTGCCACACAGCCCCCCTCCCTTGTATATAGTTCCACACAGCCCCCCCTTAGTAGATAGTGCAGCACAGCCCCCCTTAGTAGATAGGGCTACACACAGCTCCCCCTTAGTAGATAGTGCCACACACAGCCCCCTGTAGATTGCGCCACACTCAGCCCACTGTAGATAGAGCCACAGTCCTCCCCCTTGTAAATAGTGCCGTACAGTTCCCCGTGTGTATAGTGCCACACATCTCCCCCTTGTGTATAGTGCCACACAGTGCCCCCTTGTGTATAGTACCACACAGCCCCCCCTTGTGTGTAGTGCCACACAGCCTCCCCTTGTGTATAGTGCCACACAGCTCCCCCTTGTATATTGTGCCATACAGCCTCCCTTTGTGTATAGTGCCACACTGCCCCCCCCCTTGTGTATAGTGCCACAAGGCAATGGCGCATCCGAGAAAGTTGTATCAGCCAGGGGGATGTCACTCAAACATGGAAAGGTTTGGAGGCAGGACTATATGACTCTTTAGGATAGCGGCACCACCCCATGACCCTCTAATGAGTAATTAGCATATAGTGTGTGCCATTTTAAAAGTGAATTTTAAAGATTTTGCTGCATCTGAAAAAAACGTACAAGGGAATGTTTGGAAATATTGTCAGGTCGTGTATTACCGCATGGTGGCGGTACAAGGGGTTAAAACTACCAGACAGGTTCCCATTAAATATACAATGAATTGAGAACAATTCTATATGCCCTGCAATTTTGTTATTATAAATATATCCTATATAATTACAGATTCAGAACCAAGCTCTGACATATATACAGTACCACAACCAAGCTCAGTACATAAATACAGCACTTGAACCAAGCTCTGACATATATACAGAACTAGAACCAAGCTCAGTACATAAATACAGCACTAGAACCAAGCTCTGACATATATACAGCACTAGAACCAAGCTCAGTACATAAATACAGCACCAGAACCAAGCTCATTACATATATACAGCACCCGAACAAACCTCAGTACATAAATACAGCACTAGAAACATCCTCGGTACATAAATACAGCACCAGAACCAAGCTCAGTACATATATACAGCACCAAAACAAGTCTCATAGGTATATACAGCACCAGAACAAAGCTCAGTACTTACATACAGCATCAGAAACAAGCTCAGTACATGTATAAAACACTAGAACAAATACAGCTCAATTTAGTGCAACCCCTGCCGTATAGGTTTGTACGGCGTAAAACTACAGCTCCCAGCATGGCCTGAACAATGGTGAGGATATGCTGGGAGATGCTGTTTTACAAAAAAAAATCATACCACCTATCATCTCGCTGCAGATCATACAGTGACTACAGTACTGATTAGAGGCAGAATAAACATTTACATTAAGTGACTCACCGGTGACGTCTCAAATTCTAGTTCTTTTCTTCTCCCTCCGGTCCAGACATCTATGATGGATTTCTACCGGCCACGACCCATTTCTGCAGTTTTCCGCTCATATTTCTTCAACTTCTCACTTTTAAAACATTTCTGCACCAATAAACGAAGTAAAAATTCTCATCACCTCTAAATATAATAAAGCGCCATACACTGTGTCCCTGATTATAATAGTACCATACACTGTCACACACACCATGCCCCTGTAGATAGTGCCCCCATAGACTCCTGTAGATAGTGACACCCATAGAGCCTCTGTAGATAGTGCACTACATAGAAGCCCCTGTAGACAGTGTCCCACATACAGCCCTCTGTAGATAGTGCCCACATATGGACTCCAGAGTTGCAAGGCAATAGTGCTAACCACTAAGCCACCGTGCTGCCTTACATATAGCTTCCCCTATAGATAGTGCTCAATGTATAGCCCACCTCTGTAGATAGTCTCTCATATAGCTCCCCCTGTATATAGTGTCCCACATATAGACCCCCCTGTAGATAGTGCCCCACATATAGACCCCCCTGTAGATAGTGGCCCACATATGGACCCCCCTGTATATAGTGGCCCACATCCCCACATATAGACCCCCCTGTAGATAGTGCCCCACATCCCCACATATAGGCCCCCCTGTATATAGTGGCCCACAAAGCTGTTCCTATATTGTGCAATCAGGCTGAAAGGTTAATGGCACCCCCTATGTCAGAGGAGGATAATGCGACGTGTGCTGCTGCACAGGTCACATACCCCTAAGGCCGGCCTTGAAAGAGGGAGTGGTGTATGCCCTCTATTAGCCATAGAGGAGAGCCAATAGCAAATAGCCGCTCTCACTCTGGCGGACCTGATTTGTCAATTTATTATTTGAATTGTTGACATGTTATGCTACAATTCCCCCGCAGTGGCAGCCTGAGTTTTCTGAAGTCCGCTTCATTTTAAAAAGGGACTTTCTTGACTAGACAACTCCTTTTAAAGGGAATATGTCATCAGAAAATGACCCATTGTTTAAATCAAAATTTTATTTTAAACATTTTTTTTAAGAATTGTTGGTGATGGTTTTTTTTAAAAATTTCCATGTCATTATCTGTGTTCATAATAAATCTGGAAATTTTACTTGTTTACATATAGATACAATGTGATCTGTTATACATTCGTATTTTGGATCTGAGGTATAGACATTAACAAATACACTTGTGTGAAACTCGCTAATATCCAATATGAGATATATTATCTCATAAAACATAAAATATCTACATTATGATGCATTTTAACATGTACATAATTATCAGTTTGTGCATTTTCATTATTATTTTTACTTATATGCACTGTATATATTAATGTTACTGATGCTTACTTTCCCACTGAATGCTGCCTCTAAACATTTGCTCAGATTGGAGTATAGTCTGATGGAATGTGAATCTAAACTATAGCTGCACCATTAGTTAAAGAGGCTCTGTCACCAGATTTTGCAAGCCCTATCTGCTATTGCAGCAGATAGGCGCTGCAATGTAGATTACAGTAACGTTTTTATTTTTAAAAAACGAGCATTTTTGGCCAAGTTATGACCATTTTTGTATTTATGCAAATGAGGCTTGCAAAAGTCCAAGTGGGCGTGTTTAAAGTAAAAGTCCAAGTGGGCGTGTATTATGTGCGTACATCGGGGCGTTTTTACTACTTTTACTAGCTGGGCGTTCTGACGAGAAGTATCATCCACTTCTCTACACAACGCCCAGCTTCTGGCAGTGCAGACACAGCGTGTTCTCGAGAGATCACGCTGTGACGTCACTCACAGGTCCTGCATCGTGTCGGACGAGCGAGGACACATCGGCACCAGAGGCTACAGTTGATTCTGCAGCAGCATCGGCGTTTGCAGGTAAGTCGATGTAGCTACTTACCTGCAAACGCTGATGCTGCTGCAGAATCAACTGTAGCCTCTGGTGCCGATGTGGCCGACACGATTCAGGACCTGGGGCAGGAAGTGAGTGATGTCACAGCGTGATCTCTCGAGAACACACTGTCTGCACTGCCAGAAGCTGGGCGTTGTGTAGAGAAGTGGATGACACGTCTCGTCAGAACGCCCAGCTAGTAAAAGAAGTAAACACGCCCCGATGTACGCACATAATACACGCCCACTTGGACTTTTACTGTAAACACGCCCACTTAGACTTTTGCAAGCCTCATTTGCATAAATACAAAAATGGTCATAACTTGGCCAAAAATGCTCGTTTTTTAAAAATAAAAACGTTACTGTAATCTACATTGCAGCGCCGATCTGCTGCAATAGCAGATAGGGGTTGCAAAATCTGGTGACAGAGCCTCTTTAAGTTACACGATTGTCTTCAATTTGTCAAGGATAGACAGAAAGGCGCAAGGGATATGCAATCTGTGTCTTCCCTGCATTATCATATGTATACTCACATGTCATACTGATCCAATAACCAAATATCATCCATTCTCTGGAAATGTTGACTCCAGAGTGAATAGCAGAGGAAGCAAAGATTTCCCCCGTACCCTGAGTGAGTGCCACTTAAAAACAAAAAAAAAGGAAGTACAATTGATGAAAGAAAAACAAAACTTGAATATGAAAGGTACACAGCAGTATCGGGAGTTCACAGTATTACATCCTTCTTCCATTCACTTCTATGGGAGAAGGCTGTAATACTGTGAATCACCGCTACTGCTGTGTCGGCGATTCACAATATGAGCAGTCAACGGAATGAAGGGGAGGGAAGCAGCGCTAGTATGAGCGCTGTGGCGCCTTCAATACAGCTAATCAGCGGGGTCCGGGCAGTCGGACCCTGATGGGCCATCAATTTTTAGGGACCGGAAAACTCCTTTAATCTGAGACCGTAGAAAAAGTACATATATTTAGTATAGGATGTTTAAAGAGATCGTAGCATTAATTCCATGAGACAAATCAATGACATTAGAGTACAATGGAGTACAACATGACCCTAAAATGAGAGAGATATTGTCAGTTAGAGACAACAGTCTACAATTATTCTTGGATTAAGGTCCCTGTAGTCTGTAACTTTAACACTGGGATACAGGGAACTATTTGTAGGGGAACAGAATGCAGATTTCTAAAGCATTTACATTACATATTGGTAGAAGGAATGTTTTATTGATAAACAACCATAAATATTATAGAAAAGAAGACATTTAACAGAGCACTCACATACAGATATTCATATGAGTAGTTATATGGAACAAGAGGAGGGGATACAAAATGCAGACAGTTAGGAGGAGTTTAAAGGAGAATTTACAGACACAATCTGACAGGATTCTTCCTCCAGGTCCTGTGGTTCTTCAAAGCGTGTGATATGAGGGGCTTGGACAAAATTGGGCTAATGAGATTAGTAGCCGGGAGCAACGGGATGGCATTAATACAGAGGGGGTGTTAGACCAGCGTCTATAATCAGCAGGATGGGGGCATGAGCCCGCAGGGGAAATCAAATTACTGCTTATCCCAATTCATGTCAACACAGATAGCAAGAGCTTAATATGCTATTATAGAAGCACAGAGAAGATGCTCTTATGAGGGAGAATTTACACAAATAGGAGTTACAGTTTGGAATATTATTTCTGAGCAGAATAGGCAGCAATTTCTATTGCGGAATGTTTGCATTTAATAGCAATGTTGTCTGCGAATAGAGAACTCTGCAGGCTCAACAGGAATGCGTTCCACTGTGTTGTATTGGGTTTACACAAGATTCTTCACTCAAGTCATCACAGGATGGAAACTGTGAACCATGCTGATGACTTTGTACCATACTCTGTCTTAGAGGGTTCCAGATCTGTCCTCAGCTTTTTACAGTGGTCACTCTCTCCTGACAATGTGGTCAGTTTCTGGAGAGAAAGATTCCTACTGCATTATTCTTAAGAAATACTTTTTTTTTTTCTTTGCTCTCTTGCACCAGCAAATCATATAAGGGTTATTTATTTATCAAGACAGCAGAATGGAGAATAAGGTGGCATTAAAATAAGAGACATACATTACAATAATCAAGATGCATGAGCAAAGAGCGACAATCCATATATGTAATATTAACTGATTGTGAAGTCAGAACATTCTGCATTTCATGGTCTACTATTCCTTATGTTTTTTATTTTAAATGTATAATTAGATCCTATGAATATATAACAAAAAAGAATACTTCAAAGATCACTGCACAAATGTAAAAAGTGCTCGTGGACAGAGCATATGAAAATAATGGCGCTAATCTCCACTGCCCTTACCATTTGAGAACTAGTATTTCTTTGCCACCCAGATTCATTTGTTTATAATGTACATCATCGTGAGGATGATAATACAGCCAGGTGCATTTTTGGCTACAACTTATTGTCCCATGTTTGCATGTCTTGTTTGGCATATAGAGGGACAGTCTTAATCTTCTACTTAAAAGTCTGCACATGCGCATAAAATCATGAAAACCCTGGTTCTTGAATCCCAAAAGTACCCAAAGGGGGACGTCACTTATCTTAAAGAATATTTCCACCGACATAAACAAAACACACCACTGAGTTGTCCCATTAAGTCCATTCTCAATTATATCGATTTCTGAAAAAACTGGGTGACAACCAAAATGACTGCCATACAGCTCCCACATGGGACTGTCACCAAGTCTTTCTAGACTCCTGAATGTCAAACCAGTGGTATATTACCTGCTCCCTATATTGTTGCATAATTTTGCACATTAGACATTCGTGAGTCTAGTGAAGATACTTTGGAAAAGAAAACAGATATTACGTAGAAACAGCTGAAAATATTTGTTAACAACTTGATAGTAGAGAACAACTGAATGCTCTGTCTATGTCTCCTGTCCATGAGTACATAACTGGACATTGCACGCAATATAAATTCTTTTTTCAATCAAGTAACTTTTTATTAAAACAAACATGTTTTAAATTTTCCACAAAACAAGTGCTCTTTCCACACTACAAGCACTTACAAGCACATGAAGTAAGAAAAATACACACATGTTACACAACATAACACATAAAACCCCTCCCGTACCCCCACCCCACCCCAGTGCACCTGAGGATAAACCCTCCCCAATCCGTACAAATATTATGTCATCATATACTTTGACATCTCCCAAGCAAAGAAGACAGCAACGGCATTCTTCAGCAATAGTAGTAGCAGTTTCACATGAGTACAGCCCCTCTATGTTGCTCTATCCCCTAGACAAGATTTCTAGATATACCCCTATCTCTGGTCAATTCGACAGAAGCCAAACCCGAGTTATTCAGCCATAAAGCCCACATCTCCTCGTATTTTTTTCGAAGCACCCCTTTTAAAGTATATAGGTTTTTCCATAGCTATAAGCCAGTTCACTTTGGCAATGTACTCTGACCGTGTGGGAGCTAATCCCCTGTAATGTGACAAACAATATGGCAGTTACATTGCAGCGCTGTGCTGACAAATCCTTTTTCAAAATGCCTTTCTCCACTTATGAGACTCATCTACGCCTCCTTCCCCCTCGCCACCTTAAATGTTCACTCACTGAGAATTCACCCATAGAATCTGTATAACAGAGAGGAGACGGATTCACTGCTACACGGAGAGATCAGGTTACAGCTGCCCATATAAGTCGATGGAGAGGGGAGGAAAAGGGAGCTGCTGGAGAGAGACAGAAGAGAGAGACACATGCAAATGCTGGTGCAGCTTCTAGTAAGTGATTTATCTCACCCTAGTGCTGGATTCACAGGTAGACTTTAAAGTACTCCTGTATAATGTCCTCCATGCGGCTGCTTCTATATATATATATATATATATATGTGATAGATAGAGATAGGGGAGCTGGATTCTCCTCTTCTCTTTAGCTGCTATGATGTCCCCCATACACAGCACATTCTCCTCCCTCTCTAGAGATGAGTTCAGGGAAAACTGGCAATTAGAAAAAGAGCCTACAAAAAGGGAAAACTTCTGAAAAATGCATGCTACAAGTTACATAGTGATCAGATATAGTGTTATTTCTCATGTACACACACATGAATGCTTATTCTGAAAACTCACCTGAAAGGTATAGCTAAGCTTTAACCCTACACTGGTGATCCCTCAATGTGGCCAACCTCCTTTTTTGTTTTCTATTTTTTTCTGAACAACTTAACATTAATCACGGACAGCCAACGGCGTCCAGCTTTACAAAAAAATCCTGACCCATGTTTTATTTCAGACTCTGGACAAAAGTCTCTTATTTTTATGTGCTTTCCGTGAATTTACGCATCATTGATAACCCTGGTATAAGAGAAATCATATATATTTAAGACTATAATTAAACCGAGAAAGAATACCCAATATATGTAAGGTCATACAGTTAACCCATAATCACTGCACATGGGAACCCATACAACATATATAAACAGGCAGAAACTTCCCTTAATGATATAATAAAGAATATCCATCCAATGTAGAGAAAAATTAAAAAAAAATCTTTATTAGGACACAAAGACAGTTGTACATACCATTAAAAAACACCCATAAAAACACATGTACACAAAGTACAAAAAGAGGACAGTGTATATCATAAGGCATGGCACATATGGTGGTAACACGGGTCAGTATCTCCAAATATCAAAACATACCTTGTATTTATACAACCACTATGTGCACATCAGTTATTCTAAAATAGAGCCACAGTGACACCAAGTCAATGTCAACGTAAGTACGTATCAAAACTTAGACCATATATCACACGAGACCTCACCCACCATAAGCCATCGTAGCTACCTATACACTGTCTAGCACCCCAACCTGCGTTTCACACCTGGCTTCATCAGGGGTTGCTGGATCAGTGTAGTAGGAAGGTTTAATTAGTCAGCTAACAGCTGAAGTTAAATTAGACCCCATTAACTGTGAAGATGTCTGTTGGCGCATGCGAGAGGAGAGGCGGCACCACAGTAGGTCCGCACACTAGTTTTTTAGTGGCGTACGCACCCGAGATGCGCTAAAATTCTGGCACATCTCGGGTGATCCTGCGCCAAACTAAGAAGTGACAGGTGTAAGCTGTCATTGGTTTGTTTATATCACGTGGTTCCCTGTTACCTTAGTTCATTGGCCTTTTAAAAGTAGGACAATTAACTGAGGTAACCTGGGACCACTGTATATATGTAACGTCCATGGTCGCTGACCACAAACTCCTTCCATCCAGTCGATGCCCTTCTCTCCAGAGATGTCTGCACATACGGCCGTCCTGTTCCACAGTGACCACCAGGGTGTAAATTATCCATCCCCGTGACCATAGTGTCTGGCGAGAAAACACATCGCGTCTCTGCATATCTGGACTCTGGATCCGCTGCTAATTTCATTCGTAGAGACCTGGTGGATTGTCTCCAATTGCTCACTACCCCTCTGGAGAGGCCGTTGGTGGCTGCATCTGTGAATGAATGGACTACCTCTGCCAGACCCAGTTATTGCTGTGACCAAGCCGCTGAGGTTCCAAGTAGGAGCTCTCCACTCCGAGCTCCTCTCGGTCTTTGTCTTGTGCAAAGCCATTAACTCCGTGCTGCTAGGCCTGCCTTGGCTCCAACTACATGCCCCAGTCCTGGACTGGAACTCTGGAGAGGTTCTCCAGTGGGGCCCGGAGTGTCACAACCGTTGCCTGGTACAGATTAGTTCGGCTCAGCCTCTTCTGTCTCAGTCATTGGCAGGATTACCTGGTCATTATGCTACATTTTTGGACGTCTTCAGCAAGAGGGAGGCGGAGACGCTGCCCCCACACCGGGCTTATGACTGTCCTATCGAGCTGATTCCCGGTGCATCCCTTCCCTGTGGTAGGGTATATCCTCTCTCCTTGCCAGAGACTGTGTCCATGTCCGCCTATGTTAAAGAGAACTTGGGGAGGGGTTTCATACGGAAGTCTTCCTCCCTGGGAGGAGCCAGGTTCTTCTTCGTCAAGAAAAAGGATGGTTCCAGTAGATCCTGGACACTAAAAATGTAAGAGGAAGAACCTTTTATTTAGTAGATTGGAAGGGGTTTGGTCAAGAAGAGAGGTCCTAGGAGCCAGAAGAGATTCTCAATGCTTCTACCCTCATTAAGAGGTTTCTCTCTCGTTCTGGTCCCAAGAGGAGGGGGCGTAAGAGGGGGGGGATACTGTAACGTCCGTGGTCGCTGACCACTAACTCCTTCCATCCAGTCGACGCCCTTCTCTCCAGAGATGTCTGCACATACGGCCGTCCTGTTCCAGAGTGACCACCAGGGTGCGCTCGCGAGCTCAGTCCAGACTTAAGAAGCCAAAGCGCACGCAGGTGGGAGATTGAGCTGATTGCCCCCAGAGCACCCTAGGCTATAAGAAGGGCTGTGCCCCTCCCTGCAATGTCTGACCGTTGTTTGTCGTATCCAAAGTTTGTCTATGAAAATAGTCTCCTAGTGTTTTCCAGTTCCCAGTGTTCCCCGTACCTGTATCCTGTATCCTGTGCTATCCTGGTCATGCGCCGTGCTGAGCTGTAGTCGTGCTGTGCTGTATTCCACGCCTGTCCTGTTACTCCACGCCTGACGTCTACCTCCTGCCTAGTCCCAGCCGAGCCTGCCTTGCTACTTGTCCAAGCTGCCAAAGGTACACTATACGAACTATAGACTTTGACCTGCGCCCTGTTGGCCAGCTGCCATACCGTCAAGGCGGTACGGCCCAGTGGGTCCACGAACCCAACGTGACAATCTAAACTAATCAATGACAGCTTAGAGCTGTCATTGCTTAGTTTAGTGTCACTGACCCAGGAGTGGGACAAATAATAATTGTTTTGCTTTTTTATGTGTTACTAATGGGTTTTTTTTTTTTGTTTTTTTTTTACAGCTTTGGTTGTCTGACTACTTCAGATTCGAGGACTACTTCAATGATGGTGGTATGTTTTATTCTCAACAAAATGGTTAACTAGGATTGTGTGGATTATTTTTATTTCAATAAAATAGTTTTTTATGTGTCTGTGTTTTTTTAAACTTTATTACTACTAACTTAGTAATGGCTGCTGACTGATTGACAGCGTTCATTACTAAGGCGGGGCTTAGTGTTAGTCGGTGAAGAGGCTAACACTAACCCCCCATTATTAACCCGATATCCACTGCTACCAGGGGTACCGGGAAGGGTCGGGTACGATCAAGTACCCGACCATCTGCAGTGATGGCCCAGAATTGGGACGGCCGCAGGCCGGTATTATTAGGCTCGGAAAAGCCAAAAACCATGCCCCTTTCCACCCTGGTAATGCTAGCCTGCTGCTGCTATGTTATATCTGTTATGTTATGAAAACTGGGGGGGACCCCACATAGCTTTTTTTATTTAAGTAAATACATAATTGGGAAAAAACAATGTGGGGGCCCCATATTTCATAACTAGCCAGATATAAGATAGCAGTAGTTTGGTTTTACCAGGGTGGGAAGGGTCATGGTTTTTGTCCTTTCCTGGCCTAACACCAGCCTGTGGCCACCCCTGACCATCACTACAGATGGTCGGGCACTGGTTCGTACCCAGCTTTTCCGGCATCCCTGGTGGCTGTGTGTCAAACAAGCAAAGTTGTAAAAAAACACAAACACAAATATTTTATTAATAACACATAAAAAAGCAAAAATTATTATACTTAAATTTCCTGCGTCCAACGCTGAAGCCGCAATGTTAGCAAGCTACGTTGTTTCCGTAACTTCGGAAGTTATCGGGGGCATCAGCACTAAAAGTGCATAGGTCAGCATCAACTCTAAATATGGCCCTGCCTGTATCTAAGCCTACCATGTGTAATACTGTCTGCTGGGCCATGTATCTAAGCCTATTATGTGTGATACTGTTCTCTGGGCCCTGTATGTAAAACTATTATGTGTGATGCAGTCATCTGAGCCATGTATCCAATCCTATCATACACTATGTAATACAGTCTGCTGAGCCGCTGTATGTAATCCTACCAAGTAACATTGCTATAGTGGTCGTAGTCCTATAGATATGCTGTCTCCTATATACATTTTTATATATATATATATATATATATATATATATATATAAAAGTCCAAATACAATGTAAGCCGCACAGCCTTGTAAATCGTAGGTGGGTGCCGACCTGCCCAGGTCAGGGCTAACAGACCTGCTGTAGTAGAATCCAAAAATCAGGCAGCACTCCAAGGTATAAGCAAGGTAGAAAAAGGTGCTTTATTGGTCCATATACACACGACGTTTCTACTCAACACAGGAGAAAGGCTCCTGTGTTGAGCTGAAACGTCGTGTGTATATGGACCAATAAAGCACCTTTTTCTACCTTGCTTATACCTTGGAGTGCTGCCTGATTTTTGGATTCTATATATATATATATATATATATATACACACACACACTTTTTTTGGGGTGGGGTATATGTATTGGAGCTATTGCCCCTGATGTTTTAAGACCTTAGCGACGCCCCTGGCAGCTAGTGCTGCATAGTTGGGTCACAATGATGCAGCTGAAAGCTGTGGGCAGTCGGCCATGAAGAGTATTTTGGGGGGCCCAAGAAGAACTTTTGCATCGGGGCCCGTGAGCCTTTAACTACGCCCCCTGAGTGCCATTGTTTGTGTATATATAGAAATGATTAATATTTATGTATGAAAATGTGTGTTTCAATACATCAAAATGTACAGTCAATTTATACTGAATAAGTTAAGAGTGCTGCTGCAGATTTTGGGCTGTTCAGTTGGTAAAAGCAATCTGCTTTATACATTCATTTAAATGACGCTCAGACATCAAGAAAGATATACTGCAATATCTTGATTCTGGTTTAATTTTCTATGTCCTGTGGCTTATATCATCAGATAGGCTCATCATCTGTATTGAGCAGACATTGTCTACTGCAACTGTCCTATAATGAGGCACAACTAAGTGTTTGCTTCAGGCAGCAAATTCAGTCAAAGCCAGTGACTTGGGCTGTAGAACAGACTCTGTCAGTAATAGAGTGAGCAGG
This sequence comes from Rhinoderma darwinii, assembly GCF_050947455.1. Taxonomy (NCBI): domain Eukaryota; kingdom Metazoa; phylum Chordata; class Amphibia; order Anura; family Rhinodermatidae; genus Rhinoderma; species Rhinoderma darwinii. The sequence continues at coordinate 254,556,583 of NC_134689.1, read as the reverse complement.
AAGATAACATTAATTAATTGTATAATGAGTAAATAGTTCTATTATATACATCAATGTAAAGTAAGACAGTACTGTCTATTCTCATGAATAATCATAGACTCGCCACAGATGACCTACATTTTCCACCCAATCTAGAGCCATGTAGTGGTCTGCTCATCATCCCTTCCCTCCTACAAGCAGGCATACCTATTATTGCTCAATAGCCCCCACTGGGTGTTTTGGGAGATACTTGGGCAGATTTACAACTGTGCCCGGTTTAAAAAGTGTCAAAGAATGCGCCAAATTTTTGTGCAAATTGCCACAGTTTGGCACAATTTTGATGCTTGCACCCAAGTAGACACTTTTTAAACGTTTACTGTAAAGGAGCATTGCTAAGCGGGAAAAGGGATGTGGCTTGCCAGAAAGGGCCATGGCCACCTTGGGACCTTTTTCAAGCATAGTGATACATGCACATTCAGTGGTTTATATAGTGTGTATCCAATATACATAATCAATCTCATTAAAATAGTGGGGCTGACATATACATCTCAAAACAGCGTGATAAAAACAATAGAAGAGTATCTAAATGAAATGAATCGATACATCCTGTGAACTCGTGGGATTAATATTAAAAACAACATATAACATACATAGTTTGTGCAAGAAAAATGACATAATTGCGTAAATTACAATATTCAGCAGCTGGGTAAGATTTAGAGGCTGCACGACCACTAGCCAATCAGAAAGCAAGCATTCGATTGTTGTATGACATATAGGACCTGTCTTTCACAGTCAGCGTCAATCCAGCTCCAATGCGCATGCGTCGGATCAGTCCGGACCGGAGATGACGTATTGCTCTGGTAACTAGGAGACCGATCGCTGGTAAACAAAATCTCTTGAGCAATCATTTGCAAGTAGTAGAAGATCGCACACCATGTCTGTGTTCAGCATAACAAAGGTAAATATACCAAAGGTTATATATATACATGGATCGGGTAATATAAGAGCACAAAGGACATCCATATAATAAGGAGATTATTAGTTCGTACTATATAATAATGTTAGAGTATAGAAAATAAGGTCCACACGAGGAAGGAGGGTCCCTGATCACATAACGTGTTCAGCGATACCCACCAATCAGGTTCGTGGAAAAAACGCATATCACTTTCATGTACGCGGTCTAACACACATAACCTTTATCTCGTGTATCGGACACACAGAATTTTAATATTAAAAGAAAAAAGAAAAAAAGAAAAAAGAAAAAATGTACTTTTAATATAACCCTGCCATGGATCTTGAAGAAATACGTAATATCAACTATACCGATTACTAGACACAGTGAGCCAGATATCTACAAATAATTGATCCATATTCAATTCACATATACAACTCATATTGATTTTTTTAAAAGTTATATCAATATGTGTGGTCTGGAGTGGTCCTGCAGTCCCATGACAATCTATAATAAAAGAAGATATTGTTAAAAATTATTCATGTATCACAGATTTCGTTTACTAAGGAAGAACAAGGCCAGAAGTCAGAATGTATCAGAGGGCAAAGGCATCATGAAATAGCTCTAGACACATTAAATTCAACATTAAGACCATTGGGTCGCAAGGAATTCAATAAAAAAATCCATTTTAATTCACATTTGTGTAATGCCGTATGTCTATCGCCACCCCTACAGGATATTGGGATATAATCAAGGATCATAAATCTTAGATCCTTTTCGGTATGTCCAAACTCCGTGAAGTGTTTTGCTACAGGTAAATCACATTTCTTTTTTCTGATTGAATATCGATGGATATTCAATCTAGTTTTAAAATCACATGTGGTTTCTCCCACATACAACAACTGGCAGGGGCACCATAATACATAGATAACCCAGTCAGTATCGCAGGTAACATGATGTTTAATCTTATATGTCTTATGTGTCACAGGATGTTCGAAAGTGTTACCCCTATGCATAAGGTTGCAATTAATGCATCTATGGCATGGAAAATTTCCCGGTTTTAAAGATCTAAGCAGAGTTTGTTTCCCCTTAGGCGGAATCTCACCCACCCTGGTTTTCACAAGTTTGTCTCGTAGATTCCTAGATCTACGGTAGGACATCAGTGGCGGATTATTCAATTCACAAATGTGGTTATAACTGTTCTTAATTATAGGCCAGTGTCTATTCAGTATTTTAGAGATATTACCACTTAATGCATTATACGTGGATATAAATGGTATCCGTTTGCTTTTGATGTGTTTAGACGTACTCAACAATGATTCCCTAGGGATATTCTTGATTTTCGTTTTATGAGCATATAGCAAATGTTTAGGGTATCCTCTTTGTGTAAAATTGGAAATCATGAGGTCTAGAGATATATCCAGATCATTCGGATCATCCACAATCCGTTTTGCTCTCATCATTTGGCTAAACGGCAAACACATAGACGCACGTCTCCTCCATCATGTCCATAAAAATATTGGCGTAGGTAGGGGCCATATTCGACCCCATGGCCGTACCTTTTAGTTGAATATAAAACTTCTCATCAAAATTACTTCATGTTTGATGAGAAGTTTTATATTCAACTAAAAGGTACGGCCATGGGGTCGAATATGGCCCCTACCTACGCCAATATTTTTATGGACATGATGGAGGAGACGTGCGTCTATGTGTCCCACCACTTCACTCATGTTTTGGGGTTGTGGAGATACATAGACGACGTCTTCCTCATCTGGACTGATACTGTAACGTCCTTGGAGTCATTTCATCAGTTCCTTAATCAGATAGATCAAAATATTCAATTCACCATGACTTATTCCAGTGAGAAGGTCCAATTTCTGGATGTCAATGTGATGTTGAATGATAATATTCTGACCACTGGGTTATATACGAAAGACACAGACCGTAATACCCTTTTACAATTTGAGAGTTGTCATCCCAAAAACATGATACGGTCATTGCCGTTTAGCCAAATGATGAGAGCAAAACGGATTGTGGATGATCCGAATGATCTGGATATATCTCTAGACCTCATGATTTCCAATTTTACACAAAGAGGATACCCTAAACATTTGCTATATGCTCATAAAACGAAAATCAAGAATATCCCTAGGGAATCATTGTTGAATACGTCTAAACACATCAAAAGCAAACGGATACCATTTATATCCACGTATAATGCATTAAGTGGTAATATCTCTAAAATACTGAATAGACACTGGCCTATAATTAAGAACAGTTATAACCACATTTGTGAATTGAATAATCCGCCACTGATGTCCTACCGTAGATCTAGGAATCTACGAGACAAACTTGTGAAAACCAGGGTGGGTGAGATTCCGCCTAAGGGGAAACAAACTCTGCTTAGATCTTTAAAACCGGGAAATTTTCCATGCCATAGATGCATTAATTGCAACCTTATGCATAGGGGTAACACTTTCGAACATCCTGTGACACATAAGACATATAAGATTAAACATCATGTTACCTGCGATACTGACTGGGTTATCTATGTATTATGGTGCCCCTGCCAGTTGTTGTATGTGGGAGAAACCACATGTGATTTTAAAACTAGATTGAATAACCATCGATATTCAATCAGAAAAAAGAAATGTGATTTACCTGTAGCAAAACACTTCACGGAGTTTGGACATACCGAAAAGGATCTAAGATTTATGATCCTTGATTATATCCCAATATCCTGTAGGGGTGGCGATAGACATATGGCATTACACAAATGTGAATTAAAATGGATTTTTTTATTGAATTCCTTGCGACCCAATGGTCTTAATGTTGAATTTAATGTGTCTAGAGCTATTTCATGATGCCTTTGCCCTCTGATACATTCTGACTTCTGGCCTTGTTCTTCCTTAGTAAACGAAATCTGTGATACATGAATAATTTTTAACAATATCTTCTTTTATTATAGATAGAGATGAGCGAACCGGGACAACCGAACGCGGTTTCGGTCCGAACTTCCGGAAAAGTTCGGTTCGCAGCGAATCCGAACTTCACCGGGTTCGGCCGAACCCGTTTTGACCGAACCCGGTCAAAAACATTATACAAATCGGCAGCCACTTATCTCTATCAATCACTGATAGAGAAAAGAGGCTGCTGATTAAAAATAAAATAAAAAGCATTTCATACGTACCCGGTCGTTGTCTTGGTGACGAGTCCCTCTTCTTCCTCCAGTCCGACCTTTTCTGACGCGGCAGCCTGTGATTGGCTGCAGAGGCCTCTGCAGCCTGTGATTGGCTGCAGAGGCCGCGGCAGCCTGTGATTGGCTGCAGCGCTCACATGGGCTGCATCGTCATCAAGGAATGTCGGGCCGGATGTCGAGAGGGACGCGTCACCAAGGCAACGGCCAGGAGACCGGACTGGAGGAAGCAGGGAGTTCCCGGTAAGTATGAACGTCTTTTTTTTTACAGGTACTGTGATCGGTAGTCACTGTCCAGGGTACTGAAATAGTTACTGCCGATCAGTTAACTCTTTCAGCACCCTGGACAGTGACTATTTAGGGTATGTGCACACACACTAATTACGTCCGTAATTGACGGACGTATTTCGGCCGCAAGTACCGGACCGAACACAGTGCACGGAGCCGGGCTCCTAGCATCATACTTATGTACGATGCTAGGAGTCCCTGCCTCTCTGCAGGACAACTGTCCCGTACTGTAATCATGTTTTCAGTACGGGACAGTAGTTCCACGGAGAGGCAGGGACTCCTAGCATCATACATAAATATGATGCTAGGAGCCCCGCTCCCTGCACTGTGTTCGGTCCGGTACTTGCGGCCGAAATACGTCCGTCAATTACGGACGTAATTAGTGTGTGTGCACATACCCTTACTGACGTCGCCTAGCAACGCTGCCGTAATGACGGGTGCACACATGTAGCCACCCGTCATTACGGGGCCTCATGCACACGACCATAAAAACACCCGTTATCACGGGTTGTAATTACGACCCGAAATAGCGGGCCCATAGACTTCTGTTAGCCACGGGTACCTTCCCGTTTTCTCACGGGAAGGTGCCCGTGCCGTTAAAAAGATAGAACACGTTCTATTTTTTTATTTTACAGGCCGTGCTCGTAATTACGACTCGTAATTACGAGCACGGCCGACCGGCCACGGGCAGCCGGCCGCTTTTGCGAACCGTGCTGTCATTATAATTATAGCAGCACGGCCCGTAAAATAGAAAAATAGAACATGTTCTATTTTTTTAACGGCACGGGCACCTTCCCGTGAGAAAACGGAAAGGTACCCGTGGGTAACAGAAGTCTATGAGCCCGTTATTGCGGGTCGTAATTACGACCCGCAATAACGGGTGTTTTTACGGTCGTGTGCATAATGGGAGCACGGCTCGGAAAAACGAACGGCTGCCCGTGCTCATCTCCTGAAATACTCTGTGCTGCCTTAAACTCTGTGGACAGGTCAGGATCCTGTTTCTTTTAAATGCTGCTAGGGAACCCGCTCGATCCAATATATAAGGTTGCGCTACAGTGCAGCATTTAAAAGAAACAGGATCCTGACCTGTCCACAGAGTTTAAGGCAGCACAGAGTATTTCAGGAGATGAGCGTGCAGATTCAGTGCTGCTGTGAACTCTGCTCTTGCCATTACGTAGCTCTCAGTCTGTTACCTCTCCTCCACTCCTGTCCTCAAGAACACCTTCACATGATTGGCAAGTCACCACGTAATGGTAAGAGCAGAGTTCACAGCAGCACAGAGTATTTCAGGAGATGAGCGTGCGGATCTTGTGCGTGGTGGTGACTTGCCAATCATGTGAACGTGTTATAGAGGACAGGAGTGGAGGAGATGTAAGAGACTGAGCTACGTAATGGTAAGAACAGAGTTCACAGCAGCACAAAGTATTTCAGGAGAGGAGCGTGCAGATTCAGTGCTGCTGTGAACTCTGCTCTTACCATTACGTAGCTCAGTCTGTTACCTCTCCTCGACTCCTGTCCTCAATAACACCTTCACATGATTGGCAAGTCACCACCCCGCACAAGATCCGCACGCTCATCTCCTGAAATACTCTGTGCTGCTGTGAACTCTGCTCTTACCATTACGTGGTGACTTGCCAATCATGTGAAGGTGTTCTGGAGGACAGGAGTGGAGGAGAGGTAACAGACTGAGAGCTACGTAATGGTAAGAGCAGAGTTCACAGCAGCACTGAATCTGCACGCTCATCTCCTGAAATACTCTGTGCTGCCTTAAACTCTATGGACAGGTCAGGATCCTGTTTCTTTTAAATGCTGCACTGTAGCGCAGCCTTATATAGTGGATCGAGCGGGTTCCCCAGCAGCATTTAAAAGAAACCGTGTTTGTGTATGTGTGTGTTTGTGTATATATGTGTGTTTGGGTATGTGACTTTGTCTGTTTTTGTTTTTATATGTGTGTTTGTGTATATGTTTGTGTATATATGGGTGTATTTGTGTATATGTTTGTGTGTAGATGTTTGTGTGTTTTTGTATATGTGTGTGTTTGTGTATATGTGTGTATATATGGGTGTGTTTGTGTATATGTGTTTGTGTATATGTGTGTTTGGGTATGTGTGTTTTTGTTTGTATATGTGTTTGTGTATATGTGTTCGTGTATGTGTGTGTATAACTGTGTGTGTGTGTGTTTGTATATGTGTGTTTTTGTTTGTATATGTGTGAGTTCGTGTATATGTGTGTGTGTTTGTCTGTTTATGTGTGTGTGTGTGTGTGTGTGTGTGTGTGTGTGTATATCTTGTTGTGTTTGTGTATATATGTGTGCGTCTGTGTATGGTTGTTTGTTTGTGTGTGCGTGTATATATATGTGTGTAGGTGAGTAGAAGTATTGGTATTGTTCACATTGATAACTGTTTTTTTATGTTGTTGCAGATTTTGATGTACCGATTGGACTACATCTTCGATTCGTTTGACTACTGCATAGATCTACGTTTTTTCAAATTTTAATAAAATGGTTAACGAGGGTTTTGTTGGGGATTTCTTATTTCAATAAAAAAGAATTGTCTTTGTGTTTTTTTTTAAACTTTATTAGTGCCTAGATAATGGCAGTTGGCTGATTGACAGCATCCATTATTAAGGCGGTACTTAGTGTTAGCCGGTGCAGAGGCTAGCACTAACCATCCATTATTACCCCGGTACCCACCACCACCAGGGGTGCCGGGAAGAGCTTGGTACGATCCAGTACCCGACCATCTGTTGTGATGGTCGGGTACTGGGGCGGCCGTAGGCTTGTATTATGAGGCTGGGAAGGGCCAAAATCAGTGGACCTTCCCACCCTTGTAATGCTAGGCTGCTGCTGCTGTGTTGTATCGGGCTGGTTATAAAAATGGGGGTGACCCCCACGTCGTTTTTTTTTTTGAATTTAACAAATTTAGCAATAGACGGGTCCCCCACATTTTTAATAACCAGCCATATACAAGGCCGCAGCAGTCTGGCATTACATGGGTGGGAAGGGCCACTGGTTTTGTCCATTCCCAGGCTAATAACACTGTGTTGTATGTGGCTGGTTGATAAATTGGGTGGAACCCCATGTCTTTTTTAAAAAAACTATTTAAATAAATAAATAATTTAAAAAAATGACGTGGGGTCCCCCCCACTTTTATAACCAGCCAGATACAACGCAGCAGCAGCAGCCTAGCATTACAAGGGTGGGAAGGTCCACTGATTTTGGCCCTTCCCAGCCTCATAATACCAGCCTGCGGCCGCCCCAGAGCCCGACCATCACAACAGATGGTCGGGTACTGGATCGTACCTGGCTCTTCCCGGCACCCCTGGTGGTGGTGGGTACCGGGATAATAATGGTGGTTAGTGTTAGCCTCTGCACCGGCTAACACTAAGCCTCGCCTTAGTAATGGATGTTGTCACTCAGACAGCGGCCATTACTAAAGTGGTAGTAATAAAATTTGAAAAGAAAAAGACAAAGATATAGATAAAATATTTTATTGAAATAAAGCACCCCCAACACAACCCTCATTAACCATTTTATTGTAGAAAAAAAAACGTCATCTAAGTAGTCCTCGAAACCGACGTAGTCCAAACACCAAACCTGTAAAAAAAATAAAAAAAATGAAATAAAACATGTCGTAGGCTTAGATTCAGTTTAATGTGTGATACTGACTGTTATACCATGTATAGAAGCCTGCCGCGAAGTTGACTTAGATACAGGGCGCCAGCAGACAGTATCATACATGGCCATACATACATATATACAAACATACATACAAGCATGCACATATATACATGCAAATATACATACATGCAAACATACACACATATATACATGCAAACTATCATACATACGTACGTACATACATGCATACACACACACATGAAAACATACATACATACAAACAAACATGCAAAGATACATACATACATATATACAAGCATGCACAAATATACATGCAAACATAAATACATGCAAACATAATTACATACATGCACATATATATAAACATACATGCAAAAATAAAAACATGCAAACATACATGCATGCACATATATACATACATACATGACAACATACATACATGCAAACATACATACATACATGCAAACATACATACACACATGCAAACATATATACATGCAAATATACATACAAACATGCACATGTATACATACATGCCAACATACATGTAAACATACATGCACATATATACATACATACATGACAACATACATACATGCAAATATACATACATACACACATGCACATATATACATACATGCCAACATACATGCACATATATACATACATGACAACATACATACATACATGACAACATACATACATATATATACACACATGCAAATATACATACAAACATGCATACATACATACATACATGCAAACATACATTCATGCAAACACACATACATGCAAACATACATACATACATTCATGCAAACATACATACATACAAATATACATACACACATGCACATATATACATACATACATGACAACATACATACATACATGACAACATACATGCAAAAATACACACATGCAAACATACATACATACATGCAAATATATACATGCAAATATACATACAAACATGCACATATATACATACATGCCAACATACATGCACAGATATACATACATACATACATGACAACATACATACATGCCAACATACATACATACATACATACATACATACATGCAAACATACATACATGCCAAAAAAAATAATAATACGTTCATACTTACTTTCCTCCTGTCCGGCCTCCAGCGATGACGTTTCATCCATGTCGCCGCTGCAGCCTGTGATTGGCTGCAGAGGCGGTCACGTGGGATGAAGCGTCATCCTGACGTGCGTGACCGCCACTACAGCCTGTGATTGGCTGCAGCGGCGAAAGGGATGAAACGTCATCGCTGGAGGCCGGACAGGAGGAAAGTAAGTACGAACGTATAATTTTTATTTTTTTATTACATTTAAATTGTATTTTCCGCGCGCCGAGCATGTACTGTCAAGGTTGCTGAAAGAGTTAGTGCAGCCCATTAACTCTATCAGCACCCCGGACAGTAGCATGCTCGGCGCAGGGAAGTGACAGGTTCGGTCCGAACTAGTTCGGTCCGAACCGAACTTTTTTGTGAAATTCGGCGAACTAGCCGAACCGAACTTTTGATAAGTTCGCTCATCTCTAATTATAGATTGTCATGGGACTGCAGGACCACTCCAGACCACACATATTGATATAACTTTTAAAAAAATCAATATGAGTTGTATATGTGAATTGAATATGGATCAATTATTAGTAGATATCTGGCTCACTGTGTCTAGTAATCGGTATAGTTGATATTACGTATTTCTTCAAGATCCATGGCAGGGTTATATTAAAAGTACATTTTTTCTTTTTACTTTTTTTCTTTTTTCTTTTAATATTAAAATTCTGTGTGTCCGATACACGAGATAAAGGTTATGTGTGTTAGACCGCGTACATGAAAGTGATATACGTTTTTTCCACGAACCTGATTGGTGGGTATCGCTGAACACGTTATGTGATCAGGGACCCTCCTTCCTCGTGTGGACCTTATTTTCTATACTCTAACATTATTATATAGTACGAACTAATAATCTCCTTATTATATGGATGTCCTTTGTGCTCTTATATTACCTGATCCATGTATATATATAACCTTTGGTATATTTACCTTTGTTATGCTGAACACAGACATGGTGTGCGATCTTCTACTACTTGCAAATGATTGCTCAAGAGATTTTGTTTACCAGCGATCGGTCTCCTAGTTACCAGAGCAATACGTCATCTCCGGTCCGGACTGATCCGACGCATGCGCATTGGAGCTGGATTGACGCTGACTGTGAAAGACAGGTCCTATACGTCATACAACAATCGAATGCTTGCTTTCTGATTGGCTAGTGGTCGTGCAGCCTCTAAATCTTACCCAGCTGCTGAATATTGTAATTTACGCAATTATGTCATTTTTCTTGCACAAACTATGTATGTTATATGTTGTTTTTAATATTAATCCCACGAGTTCACAGGATGTATCGATTCATTTCATTTAGATACTCTTCTATTGTTTTTATCACGCTGTTTTGAGATGTATATGTCAGCCCCACTATTTTAATGAAATTGATTATGTATATTGGATACACACTATATAAACCACTGAATGTGCATGTATCACTATGCTTGAAAAAGGTCCCAAGGTGGGACGGAAACGTTGCACTTGCCATGTTGGCACAATAAACTTCACTTTTTTTCATCTTAGAGTGCTGCTGGACTTTCTTTTGGGATATATATATATATATATATATATATATATATATATATATATATATATATATATATATATATAAAATATAAAATGTAGTTCATGATACTCTCCCAAATTCTATAGTTTATCGTATATATTTAAAATTAAATTGTTTATTTTAGCAATCTTCTTTGTTTGATGCAGATGTTTTTATTAACAATCAAATATCCTGCAGCACAACATGTTTTCTTTTCTACTTTACAAAATATGTGAACCTCTACGTTATATTGGTCATTCAATAATCACAATCTTTTCAAAACCTTCTGAACACATTGAAATACACAGGGTTGGATTATTCACTGGAGATGCTTAGGGACCTGTAATTTATAAGCCCATTATTTTTACTTGAGCTGCTCACAATAATAATTTATAGGTCATGCTGGCATTGCTTGGGCACTGTCTTATATATAATAATACATGTACAGCTAGAGAGATATAAAATTAGCAATTGCTTATGAGATTTTAATGATATATTAGTGATAAGCATCTGATGAATAGCTCCACAAGTTTTTTGCATGGCCCGGCAAGTAGTGTATATTTTAGGCCACGTTCATTATGGCAATATGTATAACTGGGGATTGGTTAATGCATACTATATGAATTAGGCACCCTTCCTTGTAGCACTACTCCTAAGTAGTACTAATCACTGAGGAGATTTGAAATTTTTACCTTTATATTAAAGGGGTTGTCAACTACCGGACAGGTCATCAGTATATGATCGGTAGGAGTCCGACAGCCAGACCCCGCACTGATCAGCTACTACGCCTGGTTTCAGCACTGGACGTCCATGCCGGAACTAGCTTGCTCCGTTCACGGAATAGCGGCCGAACTGCAGTACTGCAGATCTGCTCCTATTCAAGTGAATAGGAGCAGAGCTGCAGTTCAGCAGCACGGCCACTATGCAATGCAAGGAGCCAACTGCTTCTGGCTCTGTACATTGCATACTGTGCAATTACATCTAGTGCCCGCAGGCCACCGGAGCAGCTGATCGGTGCAGGGTCCCGGTGTCGGACCCACACCGATGATATACTGATGATCTATCCGATGGATAAGTTATCTGTAAAGGATCTGCCAGGCACAGCTTCTGTGTCAACGCCCATAGGTAATCAGTCTGCACCTGCTTCTATGTCTGTGAGACTGACTCCATCTTCCACCACTCAGGATGGCAGGCTTAGGAGTGGGAGAGCCTATCACAGCCTGGCCAGACGGAGCTAGCTCCCACCCTCTGTCTATTTATACCTGCCTTTCCTGTTCCTCCTTGCTTGTGATTCTTATCGTTTGGTTTCCTGGCCCTGCTTAAGCTTCTTGAACTATTTGTCCCTGCTTCATATTGACCCTGGCTTATTGACTACTCTCCTGCTCTGCGTTTGGTACCCCGTACACTCCTGGTTTGACTCGGCTTGTTCACTACTCTCCTGCTCTGCGTTTGGTACCTCGTACACTCCTGGTTTTACTCGGTTCGTTCACCACTCTTGTTGCTCACGGTGTTGCCGTGGGCAACTGCCCCATTTCCCTTAGCTTCTGTGTACCCTTGTCTGTTTGTCTGTCGTGCACTTATTGAGCGTAGGGACCGTCGCCCAGTTGTACCCCGTCGCCTAGGGCGGGTCATTGCAAGTAGGCAGGGACTGAGTGGCGGGTAGATTAGGGCTCACCTGTCTGTTTTCCTACCCCCATCATTACATTATCAGCTGTACTGTAGTTGACAATGCCTTTAACATATCTGTAAAATGAATTGGGTTTTTTGTGGCACAAGATGACTTTCTAAGGCACCATTATGGATACGTATAAGTTAGTGTTAGGATTCATTTGTATTATTTTATTTTTTAATTGGATGTTCACCAAGCGCCAAACCAGTTGTATTGCCAAACCAGTTGCATTGCCAAACCAGTTGTATTAACGTTATTGTACAGGTTGCTACAGCTGTGGAAATATCAAATATATATGTTATTTACTTTTTTGTGCTGTTTACTAAATTCAAAGTTTATTGTAAACAAAAAATCATGTGCATTTTGCATTTTTCGTGAGTTTTGTTCAATAAATAAATACATTTTCACATTTTTGGGTATATGGAGGGCAAATTCAATAACTTACAATATAATGCTGCCTGCAGACAGGAACTCTACACTCTCTGCCTCTATTAGGGATGGGGTGTGTTACCAACACCAGCACCACCTTGGCCCACGTTAGTGTGTGTACAGGGTATGTATATGCATGTGTGCAGTGGGTGTGTTTATTAGTAAGTGCCTTGGCGACTGTAGTGGGGGCTGAATGACGACCAGTGGCACTATTGTTTGCATGCAGAATGTCACTACTTATGCTCTGTATGGCTATTGTATTTTTGCATTGCACACTGTATGTCACTATAATCTTGAGAACTTTATTGCAATTGATGTGGGAACTGTAGAGCACTGTGTACTTCATAGCACTATTATTTGCAAAGGGCAGGGCATGATTATTTGGTTACAAAATGGCAAATGTTTTTGGTTACCTTAATGCACAATTGTTTGGCAACAGTATGAGACTATTATCTTAGTATTATTTAAGCACAGTAATGTTGGACTGCAGTATCACTACTTCATGTGAGGGCCATGTATTTTGTGCTAAAAAAAACTGGATTGGATTCAACTAGGGGAAAGCAGGGAAATCTTTTTTTGCAGATTTCCAGGCTGGTTCAACAGTGTAATATTTATGATATGTGTAAAAACAAAGCTTAGATATGCCTAGGCAGACTCAGCTATAATTACTGATTATTGGGCTATTATTTTTTTTAAATTCCCGAATAATGTTTATTGCAATACAGAAAATATCATATACAGAGCATGAGACAAGCAAGGAATGAGTCAAAAAAAAATGACATGAGAAAAGAACAAAGAAACAAAGTAAAGCAATGCGTCTGTGAAGTCACAAATAACGATCAATTAGGGCATTGAAAGAAATAGTGAACGAAAAAATGCAACACAAATAATAGTGTGCAATGAAGCATAAAGCATATAGAGCAACTGGTAAGTACACAATTACCAAATATGTAAGAACCAGCGCGCAAAGCCGACATCGGCCTAAAGAACAGCATGAATAAAACCAAACAGAAATTCCGTTTCAATTTGTATAAATGTGCGATGCTGCTTATAAGTAAGCATGATCTACAGGTTGCATTTAGCAGACAGGTAGGACCATTTGCCATATGGCTTAGAAAATAAAAAGAGTATGCATGGAATGAATAAAGGAGAACAAAATGTGAACCATGTCTGTGGCAGAGACTAATTAAGCGTCAGAAAGTTTACGTTAGGAGGAACAAACAGTGGTCAGGGGATTGTAACCCTGTCCCATATTTTAGTAAATTGGAGAGGACTGTTCCTATGTTGGTATGTCCGTTCCTTGTGGGTGACATACTGCGAATAATGGCCAGCCATTCCATAAATGTAGGAGCATGACAGGACATTCAAGTTTTAGCTATTAATTTCCTAGCGTAATATAATACCTCCACAAGAAAGGTATGGATGTAACGTGAGGTAGATCCCTCAGTGGCAGGAAGGAAGAGACAGGCTTTGCGGCAGAGCAGAATTGGCGTTTCCATCTTGTCATTCAGGAATTTGACAACCTGATCCTGCCCTAAGGTGGCTGGGTTCTGGGATCAGGTTGTCAAATTCCTGAATGACTAGATGGGAACGCCTGTTCTGCTCTGCTCATGAACCTCTTGGAAACAATGATGCAAAGATGTTTGTGAATAAATCATTTAAAGCTTAAATGCGAAAGAAAGACAGCAAGTTTATGGGTGTCAATTGCATTTCCGAAGCTCGTGTCACCTAATCCCTATACATTGCTCATGTGGAGGTAAAAAACACCATATCTTGAGTCCAAAGCAGCATTTTCAGATTTGGGTGGAATTATATAACATAAATAGAATTTTGATTTATGAAGGTATTTCACAAGTCAATGTAAGACAGGCATGCTTTATTTTTGTATACTATTTTGTTACTTTTTAATAACGATTTTCTATAAAAATGTGATGATCAAGTTTTTATTTAATGTTTGTCTTTGCTCATTTCATTTCTGTTCTGTTCTTAACATAAAAGGCAACATAAAACTCTGCACATATTTGTCGCTCGAGAAGCCAAGATATATGCACACTCATGGCTCTACAAAATTGCTTTAGTTGGTATGGAGAAATACATATATTAACAATGTTTGCTGTAAGAGTCCGATAATCCAGATGTTGAAAATATACGACTAAAATATATCACATATGGGCAAGCAACTTCTCAATGCATCACAGCCTAATAAGCCCAGACCAGCAGTAGTTGTTGCTGAAATCAATATACTTTAAAGAATTGAGGCTATGATTTGTTAGAGACCTAAAGATTTTAAAGTTATATGGCTATTGAATTTGTTTCCATTTTATAATGATGTTCACCTTGTTTTATGCAATGTATCACCATTATTTCTCTCTATCTAATGCAATTTAATTCAACCTGCATTGATTTTTCTAATTGATATGTTCCTATTCTATTAATTGAGAAACTTGTTGCTAAAAATTTAAATTAAAAGCATAAATTGAAAAGAAAGAGCCTGAAAAGAAAAATAATGGAAAATAGATTCGAAAATTGTGCACACAGAAGCCCGTACATGAAACATACTTTTTACTATTTCTGTAAATAAAGCTTAATCATTGTACATAGTAAAACCAAAAGTTATGTGTCATCTAAAGTATTTTGTGTTACAATTTCTCAGCATTCTCAAGGTCTCTGTGAACTACTAAGTGAACCAGCGCCTCACTCGGTGCAGAAATTTCTGTGACTGAAAATCAGTTCCATTCATCTGAAAAGAGTTGTTTTGGTGTCAAGTACATATATTTCTGCAAGTCTTATACAGATAAATGGGACAGTCGCAAAAATTTCTGCAACAAATCTGACGCATGTGAACAAACCCCTAAAAGTGCAGTTGTACACGACCAAGATTGAGCCGTCAAAAACAGTCCGAGTGTTGGCTGGATTTCCCGGCCCGACCACAGTACAGGTGAACGGGACTCCTGGCATCATAGACATTTAGGATGCTAGGAGTCCCTGCCTTCCTGTGAAACTGCTGTTTCATACTGTATCATTGTTCAGTACGAAACAGCAGTTCCGTGAGGAGGCAAAGACTCGTAGCATGATAAATGTCTATGATGGCAGGAGTCCCGTTCACCTGTACTGCGCTCGGGCCGTGAAATCTGTCCGACACAAGGACCGTTTTTCACGGCCCGAACTCGGTCGAGTGCAAGAGGTTTAAGGCTGGGTTCAGACAGGTTTTTTTTTTTGCATTTTGCAGTGTTTTTTTATGGTGCTTTAGTGGCATTTTTTCATTTTATTATTTTGAACATGCCTTTTTACAGGCCTTTTTGATGCAAAAAACCAAATGTGGTGTATGTAGATATTGTCATATTTACTACAGTCTCTCATCCAAGGGCAAATCTAGGGGTGGGGGAATTTTGCCTCAAATAAATGGGGCCTGTTACAATGTTTGTTATTGAAAAATGTTTGGGGACAAGAGAAAAGCAGAATCTAAGCCCAAACCCTGTATGCTGTCAAAACTCGAGTAGGCCTGGCGATGCCTAGTGCGATCAAATATTACTATGTATCTCAAATATCATAATTCATTTGTTTTTATCAGGGTTTCAAACCACCACGGTGTACAGAATTAGACAGGATACTTGCACTACTACACTCACCTGACCTATTTACGTGGATACCCTCCCGCAATAGAAACCCAAATCTTGCTCCTATCCTATCCCAAGCCTTATCCCCATGAGACCGTTTAAATCATCACTTCCCAATCTTATCTCCTCATTGCCCAGCAGTTCCACTGTTTGGTAACCCATTATTTATGTCAAGTCTATGTGTACGTTCTTTCGGGTGATGGCATGCTAAAGGTTTTTGAAGCATTGGTGATTTTTTTTCTATTGTTTGGGGATATGCCCTCTATCCTTTTTTCAGGACATCAATAAAATGCCCAAATCTGAAATTTTTAGATATAAACAAATAGCACATTTTCTTTAAGACTGGAAATCCAAAGAGGTTGACCTCTCCACGCTATACCTTAGAGAACCTTTGTATTTCTAACCACGGAGGTCACCAACTAATTTCCATATTATATGGCATTTTTTTATTTTTATTTTTATTTATTTATTTATTTTTTTCTGCAAGTTATACAAAACCACACAACAAATAAGAGCACGCAGGCTCAAACATATTAAACAGTATTACCACAAAGTATAATATAACAAATAAAGAAATTGCACATTAGTTTGTATCAAAAAATTTAAAAAAAATAAGAATATTCATAAAGCAGTACTGAGGAAAAAGGGGAAACAAACCCCTCCCACCTTCTCGGGAAGAGAAAATTCTAAGTTTAGTTTGGTAAGAAATTCAGCTGTCCCGCAAATGCAGATGACCCAGCGTACCCTTTAAGACTTCCAATAAGTACCATTTGGTGAGCGTGAAGGGAGACACCGCCTGTTTAAGTTCCGATTCAGATAAATGCCGTATCATGAATGCCTTCCATTTTATGAAAAATCTTTTAGTGCGTTTGGTTTTCATACGTTCCGCATCTAATCGTTCTATGTGTAGACACTGCTTTAGTTGGTTCACTACATTTTGCATAGTTGGTATTGTTGATACCAACCACTGTTGTAGCAGTAGTCGTTTAACTACCAAACAGATCAGGTGAAACAGTTGGGGCAGGTGTCTCCCTTCTGCTCTGCCACCATCCGTCTCCTCCTCCCAATAGTGGAAAAGGAAAAGGACATGCGACATTGGCAGGGCCAAATCCCATAGTGTATCCATCATGTCACGGACCTGAGACCACAAGGGCTGAATTGCCGAGCACTGCCATAAACCATGGAACAGATCTGTTTTTTGGACATGACATTTAGGACAGGCCACCAGGCGGTCAGGCATAGCATTGCTCGGTGGTATATTAAAACCTAAGATTGCCCTGTGCATTATGCGAAACTGAGTATCTCTCCACACCTCTCTCATCACATGTTTCCGAACTGAACCCCATCCTATCAGAATTTTGTCCCTGAGGTCCCCGTCTCCTAATTGTTCTTCCCATTTTATAAAAAATTGTTCCGGCGGGGTAACAATCAAACTGTCCCTAATTTTGCAGTAGATTTGTGATACAGACAGCATTCCCGTATGTTGAAAAATTGCTTTATCCATTTTATTTGCGATCACCTCTCGACCCACCTCCCTTAGCGCATTCCTAAAGAAATGCTGGACCTGAGCATATTGGATACTTTGTAAAGGTCTCAACCCAAATTTGTCTATTAATTCTTGACCCGTAAGCCATCTCGGATCCGTGTCGTGGAGTAGATGTTCCACCCTTAAAATGCCCCTCGCCCTCCATTCTGCAAAAAGACTACTCTGTCTTCCTTGAGCGAATTCCGGATGATTCCATAGGGGAAGATATTTGGAAACTCGGAAAGATAAACCATAACTCCGTCTCATCGCCCTCCACGTCATGAAAGTATCTCTACAGATCACCGATTGCTTTATGTACCCAGGCATGGCTGATAGGGACGAATGTAGGAGCGTGCAGAGGTCCCATGGGGCACAAAAATGTGATTCAAGCGTGTGATCTGAATGATAACTGGTAGACGCCACCCAGTCTATAACATGTCTTGCTAGACAGGCCAAATTGTACCCTCGTATATTAGGTAAGTTAATACCCCCCCTCTCCTTAGTGGCCATGAGCTTGTCTATACGGATTCGAGGCCTCCTCCCTTTCCATAGAAAGTGACCAAAAGCCGACTGTAGTCTTGAGACATCTGTATGCTTTAAAAGATGTGGCAGGGTTTGTAAAGGGTACAATAGCTTCGAGAAGCTCATCATCTTAAGAAGGTAATTCCTACCCAATAGAGAGAGTGATAAACCATGCCACCTTTTCAAGTCATGTAAGATCTTCGTAAATAAGGGGAGATAGTTCAAACGATAAAGGGAGTCGGCTGTGCGCCCAATATGTATCCCCAAGTATTTGATGGATCGTTTGGCCACTGGAATATTGTGCAACTGAGTGGGTAACCCACCCCGTGGATCTGTCGTGCCCAGAAACAAAGCCTCACATTTTGACACATTCAGTTTGAATCCCGAAAAAACGCCAAAATCCGATATGACATCCAGTACTTTGGGCAGCTCTGTATCCGGGTGAGCCATAAATAAGAGGATATCATCCGCAAAAAGAGCCAGCCTCAGAGTCGCCCCCCCAATCGAAATACCTTGAAAGGTCCGGTCTGTATCCAGGGACCGGGCCAAGGGCTCTAAAGCCAGATCAAATAGTAAAGGGGAAACGGACATCCCTGTCTCGTCCCCTTTAGCAAAGGAAAGGACGGGGAGATAAATCCAGGCGTGTGTACACTAGCTTTAGGTTGTGTGTAAAGAACTCTCAGAAATCGTCTAAAAGCCCCCTGAAAACCCATGGCATCCAGCACCTGACCCAACCACCCCCATCTCAAATTGTCAAATGCTTTTTCTGCATCTAGGGTGATCAGGGCAGGCGGTTCTCCCCCTCGGCCATCTCCAACCTTATCCATTGCCAATAAAACTCTTCGGATGTTCGTTACAGCTGAACGGCCCTTTACAAAACCCACCTGCGATGGGCCTATCAGTGAGGGCAATATTAAAGCCAAACGGTTGGCCATGAGCTTAGCCAATATCTTGAGGTCCTGGTCGATCAGCGAAATCGGCCGGTAAGAGGAGGGACATTCAAGATCTCGACCCTCTTTAGGTATTAGCTTGATATAGGCTAGATTAGTTTGGAAAGCCCGATCCTGTCCTGACAATACGTTATTAAACAGGCTAGTCAAGATGGGCACCACTTGTGTCCCCAGAGCCTTATAAAATTCACCTGGGTATCCATCAGGCCCAGGAGACTTGCCCGAGGGCAAGGCCATAATTACACTTCGCACCTCCTCCGCGGTTATCGGCGCGTTAAGCGCGTGTAATTGTTCCTCAGAAATTTGAGGTAAAGAGAGGTTTTGCAAAAAGGTCTCGCCCTCCGGCAGCTCCCCCGGGTCGTCCCGGTACAGCGAAGCATAATAATTCCCCAGTGATGTGTTAATGGACTTTGGGTCTTCTGTAAAATTGCCTCCCGGGGATCTCAGGCGTTGGATACAGTGAAAAGGTCTCTTTCCCCTAGCCAGGTTTGCTAACAGTTTCCCAGGTTTATCTCCAAAACGTCTATAGCTTACTTCCTGTTGGGTCCTAATAAAATCTTCCCGACGCTCAGCCCATATATCAAAATCTCCCCTGGCTGATATCCATAAGGCTTTAGAGAGTGGGGTCTGCTTTACTAAAAATTCGGTATATGCCTGTCTCAACGCTGCACTAGTCTTCTCGTATTGTGACCGTACCACTTTTTTAAGTTTACTAACATGTGCTATAATGCGTCCCCTCAAAACTGCTTTTGCCGTGTTCCAAAATAGCTGAGGATCAGATACATGTTGCTCATTCGTAGCCCCGTATTCAAGCCACCAACCCTTCAGAAGCGTCAGGAAACTTTCATCCTTGGCCAAAAAGGATGGAAAGCGCCACAAATAAACGTCTCCCTTAGGATGAGTATCAAGCAGGTCTATTAAGACAGGTGCGTGATCTGAAATAACTAGGTCTGTAATTGAGACCTCTTTGACCTTGGGAATTAATGCACGACTAAGTAATACATAGTCAATACGCGACCAAGAAGAGTGGGGGTGAGAAAAATGAGTATACTCCCGGTAACAAGGATGAACATGTCTCCAACCATCAATCAATGATGCAACCGACAAAAGACCCGCCAAATTAGAGCCCGCGACAGAGGTCGTCAGATCTGTAGCTGGCCTGGATGATCTATCCTCCTGCTGCGACACTACCCCATTGAAATCCCTTCCCACCACTATTTAGAATCAAGGAGTAGGGTGGCACGAAACTTATCTTAAAAGGGTTTCTGTGAGCTATTCGGAACATACACATTATATAACCTCATCGTACCCTGAGGACTGTTGAGTTGGAGGTGTATCATCCTGCCCTCGTCATCTGTAACTACATCAGTGACCGTATGAGGAAATGCCTTACGAATCAGTACTAAAACCCCTGCTTTCCGCTCCACTGCAGGGGATCCATACACCTCCCCAACCCATGATTTAAGCATGCACGGGAAATCTTCTTTAAGGAGATGGGTCTCCTGCAGTAGGGCGACATCTGCCCGAAGTCTTTTCAAATGGCGCAAGACCATCATACGTTTGGCTGGGGACCTAAGCCCTTTAACATTCCAAGTTACGATTTTCATGCCACAGGTGTACTATAAATATGAGCAGCTGGATAGGTCATTAATACGCGGGCGCCAATCCCTATTGAGGGGCCAAGATGGTGACAGCTAAAATATACCTCCCGAGTGAGTAACTGCAGTCTAAGTGTGCAACAGTGGATTCCAATAGGAACTAATACAGTAAAAGGCACATTGAACAAAGTGCAACAGTTTATAGGAACAAGTAACAAATATATCCAACAATATATGTCTAGGACTCCCATTATTCTGGTACTTAACGTTACACATCTACTCCCCTCCCTATTGTACGATTAAGAACAAGGGGGAACGATCTCAGAAGGCAAAACCCCAAGACCTGGCTTTTTTTTTTTTTTTTGGGGGACCAGACTCATACCCTTCCCTCCCACAGAAGTGTAACCCATATTGACAATTAACTAGGTATACTCAAGTAAGTCCCAGTGTTGTGACACGACACCATCCCGCTCAGGTACAGTCGCGATCCACTTTGACGTCCTCGATGTGTAGTACGCTGTGCCTTCGGACTACCTGGGGTCCCCTTTGCTTCGGTCAAAGAAGAAGAGCTTCGCGTCGACTGGGCTGACAAAGGTGGCCTGCGTCTAGGTGAGGAGATGGATGTCCCTGCCTCCGAGATCACCGATGTAGTAGGCGAAGATTCAGAAGCTAGGAATCGGTCCGCTGCCGCCGGATCTCTGAATGTCTGGAAAGTTCCATCTGGGTGTTTAATGTGAAGGATGGCAGGATACAGGAGTTGAAATCGAATGTTCTTCCGAAACAGCAAGGAGCACGTGGCACTGAAAGCTCGTCGTTGTCTTGTCACGTCTGCTGAGTAATCTCCGAAGAGGAGTATACGTGCACCTTGAAAGGTAAGTGGTTCCTTTCGGGTACGGTAAGCATGAAGGATGTCTTCCTTATCCACAAAATCCAAGTATCGCATTATGACTTGTCGGGGCCGCTCAGTATTGCCAACATTATGGTCAGAGGCAGGTGGTTTGGGTGGGGGGTGGCCCACCCTATGAGCTCGTTCCACCCGTCTGATCCCTGATAAGCCCAGGGCCTGTGGTAAATCACACTCACACAGCTTTCTAAGAGCTTTAACTGGTATGGACTCCGGCAAACCGACCAGTCTCAAGTTGTTCCGGCGGGACCGATTTTCAAGGTCTTCAATGCGGTCTTAAAGCTGTTTAACGGTCTGATGCAGATCACTTGTCTGGGACACCACCGCAATCAACTCGTCCTCAGCATTTGAAATCCTCTGTTCAGCTTCGTTTATGCGGCCCTCATGCTGGGTAATGCTCTCTTGTAAGCGGTTTAAGGTGGATTGCACCGTCGATACCAGAGTGCTGGACAGATCCGGAACTATAAGGTCGGCCACTGCTTTAGCCAATAATTTGTAATCCAAAGTTTCTTGCAAGATATGAAGTTGTGCGGGAGGAGGCTGAGTCGGCAAGTCAACGCTGTCCCGTCTCTCCTCTAACGGCGCCATCTTGGGCGGCTGTTCCTCCATAGCGTCGTCCCCCATGTCTTCCAAATCCGGTTTTCTGCTGCTCCTCAGCAAGTAACGCTCCATATAGGTAACGCCAATCGTTTAGATGTTAGGTCTTCTCCACCCCAGTGTATCTTGAGGAGAGATTTGTAAGAGCAAAGAGCTTTGTTAGGTCTGGAGGAGCGGGAGCGATGTTACACGCGTCTTCACATACCAGCGCCGGAACCGGAAGTCTATATGGCATTTTTACGCACAAACCTCATAAATTATCACATGTGTGTACATGGGAAATAGATGTGGGCAGAATGCTATCTTTACAGGGGTGTTTAAAGTTCTAATTTGCGGAGTTTACCTTTGAGACCTTCAATGTCAACATTAAGTAGGACAGGGGGGATGGCCAAGGATTTGTGTTCAGTCTAGAGGTAATAACGTGTTCTACCCTCTTCCAATGAGAGCGAGCAGTGGGGCAGGACCATTAAATGTGAACCATAGAGCCTAATTCACCACAATTTTGGAAACAGGTTTTAGAGAATAAACTTTGACAATCTCTTAAGAGATAAGGTAATATCTTGTGAGTATTTTCGAGGATATTCTTGAAGCATTTAATCTGTAATTATTCTCATAGGTTACCTCCTCCTCCACTATTGTACCCGTCCTTCCCTCAGTCCTGTCTATCGTCCATACCTTAAGTGTTATTGTCTCCGTTTCGACCCCTTTTACCCTCGTATGTCTTGTCTTTTGTCTCTTATTTTAAAGGCTCTTAAATCAGAGTACCCTGAATACTACTTTGCAGGACAAAATGCATGAAATAATATATTAAGAAGACAGTAGAATTGGCTGGAAGGTGGAAGTAAAGGGACAGTCCCCCCCCTTCTCCCAATATTCTTCCTTTACTATTGAGCACTGCCCTTAGTTTCAGTTGTTTGGTAACAGTTTTCCTTTAACTGTTTAGTTCTGTAATTATAACATTTTATAGTGGGAACTATATTTCTTTTGTTATATAAGATAATGACAAGATCTTATGCCAATAATAGGTTTATTGCTTTTTCTCCTCTTATGATGAGAACATGTTCTGTTTCTCAGTTAGTTGTGTTGTCTTAAAATATATTTGGTCAATTAATTTCTATTATGTAACGTCAATGTGAACGAACTGAGCCTTAAAACACACTTCCTTTATAATATTTGTCTATTAAAATATTTAATAAAAATATAGAAACACAAGTTAATGGGGCCGTGTTTCAGTTTCCTGCACAGCTGGTAGATGGGAGCGTACCTCTGCAGGGAAAAATATTGAATGGGCCACAGTGCTAAAGCAGCACTGTGGCTTCCTAAATTTCAGGATCATGGGGGTCCCAACAGTTTGACTCCCACCAATCAAAAAGTGATGGCATATCCTAGCAACTCTATAGGCATAAAGTTGAGAAAACTTGCCATTAACTGCCATAAATGGATACGGTGCGGTATATGTTTTTTTTTCTATACAATTGTATTGAAAATGCCGTCAACTTCACGTTTCAATACAGTTGGGGATGTGGGACCTGATGTATCCTGGCATGTAACGGGAAACTGCAGCACTCCAATATAGATGAAGGTATATTTTTTTTCAAACTACTTTTATTAATATAATGCAGAAAGAAAAAGGAAATGTCCCACATCCCAAGATACAGCTGGCTATGCAGAGCTGGAATTGCCAAAAATAAAATATACATTGGGATAGGGAAGACAGAAAGCAAAGACGAAAGAGTGGAGAGGGGAAGGATATCACTTAATGTCTTTGTAAAGGATCTGCCAGGCACTACGTCTGTGGATACTCCCAGGATTAATCAGTCGACACCTGAGGCCAGACCTCTTAGACTGACACCGGCTCCCACCAATCAGGGTGGCAGGCTCAGGAGTGGGAGAGCCTATCGCAGCCTGGTCAGTCGGAGTTAGCTCCGCCCCCTGTCCATTTTTACCTGCCGTTTTCTCTTCCTCTTTGCTTGTTATTCTTCTTGGATTCCTGGCCCCACTGCTGCCTTGCTCCAGCCTGCTTCTGCCGTGCTTCTGCCTTGCTTCAGTTCCCGCTTATCCTGCTTCGCTCTGCCCCTGGCTTGCTTCCTGCTCCGTGCTCTGCGTTTGTATACTCCACTACATCCTGATCCTGACTGGCTCGTTCACCACTCCGTTTCCTCACGGTGTTCCGTGGGCTACCGCCCCTTCCCTTGCTTGTTCCCTGTTTGTATCCCCTTGCACTTAGTCAGCGTAGGGACCGCCGCCAAGTTGTACCCCGTCGCCTAGGGCGGGTCGTTGCAAGTAGGCAGGGACAGGGCGGTGGGTAGATTAGGGCTCACTTGTTCCCTTCACCTCCTTCCTGCCATAACATAATAACAAGCCCATACCTAGTCTACCATTTCTCCTACGCTGACGCTATCATGGACCCCCTTGAGACCCTGACCCAGCAGATGCAGGGCCTCTCCCTACAGGTCCAGGCCCTGGCTCAGAGGGTCAACCAGTCTGACGCTGCCATAGTAGTACCCCTCACCTCACCTCTAGAACCCGACCTCAAGTTACCTGACCGGTTCTCAGGGGACCGTAAGACTTTTCTCTCCTTCCGGGAGAGTTGCAGACTTTACTTCCGTCTAAAACCTCACTCCTCAGGTTCCGAGAACCAGCGGGTGGGTATCATTATATCCCGACTCCAGGAAGGGCCCCAAGAGTGGGCCTTCTCCTTGGCTCCTGACGCCCCTGAACTTTCCTCCGTCGATCGTTTTTTCTCTGCCCTCGGACTCATTTACGACGAGACTGACAGGACTGCCTTAGCCGAGAGTCAGCTGGTGACCTTACGTCAGGGTAGGAGACCTGTTGAGGAATACTGTTCTGATTTTAGAAAGTGGTGCGTAGCTTCTCGGTGGAACGACCCGGCACTAAGGTGCCAGTTTAGGTTAGGATTATCTGACGCCCTGAAGGATCTGCTTGTTAGCTACCCCTCTTCTGACTCCCTAGACCAGGTTATGGCCCTAGCAGTACGACTTGACCGACGTCTCAGGGAACGTCAGCTTGAACGTTTCAATGTTTTCCCCTCTGACTTTCCTGCGATTCCCCCCGAGGTCCCGTCTCCTCGCTCTTCCACGGAAGACTCGGATGTACCTATGCAACTCGGGGCCTCCATGTCCCCTCGACAACGTAGAGAGTTCCGCAGGAAGAATGGTCTCTGCTTCTATTGTGGGGATGACAAGCATCTACTGAACACCTGTCCCAGGCGCAAGAATAAGCAGCCGGAAAACTTCCGCGCCTAAGTGATCATCGGGGAGGTCACTTGAGCGCACAGGTATTTCCCGTTAATATGAAACGCAATAAAATTTTGCTTCCCTTTCAGGTCTCTCGTTTGATGGCCGGTCTGCCACTGGCAGTGCCTTCGTGGATTCTGGCTCATCTGCTAATATCATGTCTGTGGAATTTGCTATGTCTCTAAAAATGCCTTTTATTGATTTGCCTTATCCTGTCCCGGTAGTGGGTATCGACTCCACTCCTCTTGCTAATGGTTATTTTACTCAGCATACTCCTGTTTTTGAACTCCTTGTTGGCTCCATGCATTTGGAGCAGTGCTCTGTACTGGTGATGCAGGGATTATCGTCCGATCTGGTATTAGGTCTTCCCTGGTTGCAGCTGCATAATCCCACGTTTGATTGGAATACTGGGGATCTCACCAAATGGGGTAGTGAATGCCTGACGTCATGTCTTTCGGTTAACTCTATTTCTCCCCGTGAGGAGGTAAACACGCTACCTGAGTTTGTTCAGGACTTCGCTGATGTGTTTTCTAAGGAGGCCTCCGAGGTGTTGCCCCCTCATAGAGATTACGATTTAATCAGGTTCAGGGGGCCCAATGGTTCTCTAAGTTCGATCTACGGGGGGCATATAACCTTATCCGCATCAAAGAGGGGGATGAGTGGAAGACTGCGTTCAACACGCCCGAAGGTCATTTCGAATACCTGGTCATGCCCTTTTGGTTGTGTAATGCCCCTGCCGTCTTCCAGAATTTTATTAATGAAATTCTGAGAGATTACCTGGGAAATTTTCTTGTAGTGTACCTTGATGACATACTGGTGTTTTCCAAGGACTGGTCCTCCCACGTGGAGCATGTCAGGAAGATCCTCCAGGTCCTCCGGGAAAATAATCTGTTTGCGAAAACCGAAAAATGTGTGTTTGGGGTACAGGAGATACCATTTTTGGGTCAATCCTCACTCCTCATGAATTCCGCATGGACCCTGCCAAGGTTCAGGCTGTGGCGGAATGGGTCCAACCTGCCTCCCTGAAGGTGCTACAGTGTTTTTTGGGGTTCGCTAACTATTACAGGAGATTTATTGCCAACTTCTCGGTCGTCGCTAAGCCTCTTACGGACCTCACTCGCAAGGGTGCTGATGTCCTCCACTGGCCTCATGAGGCCGTCCAGGCTTTTGAGACCCTCAAGAAGTGCTTTATCTCGGCCACCGTGCTGGTTCAGCCCAACCAAAGGGAGCCATTTATTGTGGAGGTTGACGCGTCCGAGGTGGGAGTGGGGGCCGTCTTGTCCCAGGGTACCAGCTCCCTCACCCATCTCCGCCCCTGTGCTTACTTCTCTAGGAAGTTTTCGCCCATGGAGAGTAACTATGATATTGGCAACCGCAAACTTTTAGCCATTAAATGGGCTTTTGAAGAGTGGCGTCACTTCCTGGAGGGGGCCAGACACCAGGTAACGGTCCTTACTGACCACAAGAATCTGGTTTTCCTAGAATCTGCCCGGAGGCTTAATCCTAGACAAGCTCGATGGGCGCTATTCTTTACCAGATTTAACTTCTTGGTTACCTATAGGGCTGGGTCCAAAAATATTAAGGCCGATGCACTGTCACGTAGTTTCATGGCAAATCCTCCTTCTGAGAAGGATCCTTCTTGTATTTTACCCCCTGGTATAATCGTTTCTGCCACTGATTCTGATTTAGCCTCTGACATTGCGGCTGATCAAGGTTCAGCTCCCGGGAACCTCCCTGGGGACAAGCTGTTTGTCCCCCTGCAATACCGGCTAAGGGTACTCAGGGAAAACCATGACTCCGCACTATCTGGTCATCCTGGCATCTTGGGTACCAAACACCTCATTACCAGAAACTATTGGTGGCCTGGGTTGCCTAAAGACGTTAGGGCTTACGTCGCCGCTTGTGAGGTTTGTGCTAGGTCCAAGACCCCTAGGTCCCGACCTGCGGGCTTATTACGTTCTTTGCCCATTCCCCAGAGACCTTGGACCCATATCTCCATGGATTTTATCACCGATTTGCCTCCATCTCAGGGCAAGTCGGTGGTGTGGGTGGTAGTAGACCGCTTCAGCAAGATGTGCCACTTTGTGCCCCTTAAGAAACTACCTAACGCCAAGACGTTAGCTTCTTTGTTTGTTAAACACATTTTGCGTCTCCATGAGGCCCCAGTCAATATAGTTTCTGACAGAGGGGTACAATTTGTTTCCTTATTTTGGAGAGCTTTTTGTAAAAAGTTGGAGATTGATCTGTCCTTCTCCTCCGCCTTCCATCCCGAAACTAATGGCCAAACGGAAAGGACTAATCAATCCCTGGAACAATATTTAAGGTGTTTCATCTCTGACTGTCAATATGATTGGGTCTCATTCCTTCCCCTCGCCGAATTTTCCCTGAATAACCGGGTCAGTAACTCGTCAGGGGTCTCCCCGTTTTTCTGTAATTTCGGGTTTAATCCAAGGTTCTCCTCCGTTTCTCCTGGTTGTTCCAATAATCCCGAGGTAGAGGACGTTCATCGGGAACTGTGCACAGTCTGGGCCCAGGTTCAGAAGAACCTAGAGGCGTCCCAGAGCGTACAAAAGATTCAGGCTGATAGAAGACGTTCTGCTAACCCCCGGTTTGTCGTCGGGGATCTGGTGTGGTTGTCGTCTAGGAACGTTTGCCTTAAGGTCCCGTCCAGGAAGTTTGCTCCCCGATTTATTGGGCCTTATAAGGTCATTGAAGTCCTCAACCCTGTATCCTTCCGTCTGGAGCTGCCCCCATCCTTTCGCATACACGACGTCTTTCATGCCTCCCGTCCTGGTCCCCCTCGAGGAAACCTCCTGTTCCCGTTCTCACCCCTGAGGGGGTGGAATTCGAGGTGGCCAAGATTGTGGACAGTAGGATGATCCAGGGCTCCCTCCAGTACCTGGTCCATTGGAGAGGATACGGGCCGGAGGAGAGGACTTGGGTACCTGCTCGAGCTGTTCACTGTAGAGTACTGTAAAGGATCTGCCAGGCACTACGTCTGTGGATACTCCCAGGATTAATCAGTCGACACCTGAGGCCAGACCTCTTAGACTGACACCGGCTCCCACCAATCAGGGTGGCAGGCTCAGGAGTGGGAGAGCCTATCGCGGCCTGGTCAGTCGGAGTTAGCTCCGCCCCCTGTCCATTTATACCTGCCGTTTTCACTTCCTCATTGCTTGTTATTCTTCTTGGATTCCTGGCCCCACTGCTGCCTTGCTCCAGCCTGCTTCTGCCGTGCTTCTGCCTTGCTTCAGTTCCCGCTTATCCTGCTTCGCTCTGCCCCTGGCTTGCTTCCTACTCCGTGCTCTGCGTTTGTATACTCCACTACATCCTGATCCTGACTGGCTCGTTCACCACTCCGTTTCCTCACGGTGTTCCGTGGGCTACCGCCCCTTCCCTTGCTTGTTCCCTGTTTGTATCCCCTTGCACTTAGTCAGCGTAGGGACCGCCGCCAAGTTGTACCCCGTCGCCTAGGGCGGATCGTTGCAAGTAGGCAGGGACAGGGCGGTGAGTAGATTAGGGCTCACTTGTTCCCTTCACCTCCTTCCTGCCATAACAGTCTTTTAACAAGAGGCAATATTATATTTTGTTAAGTGTAACATTTAAGTGAAGCAGAGGCAGTAGATGGCCTGTACAAAAGTAATAAGAATTACTATAAGTTTGTATAAATAGGAGAACAATTTTTATAGGGGTATATGCCCTGCATAGGAAAAATGTGTAATAAGGTTAGACTCCATCCTCAAACAACTAGTAGACCTATGGGGAGAAACTTATGGAAGAGGGGAAAAAAAAAAGATATAAACGACTGAATGTATAAGTAACAAGGGGGTAAAATTGCAGTAACAAGCAACTAGTAGGTATCACTGTTTCATCAGGGAATAAGTAGGTAGTATTGTTAATCTGTGGAATGTCTCTCTTATACCAACTCAGCAACCGGGTCCATAATTGCCATAGGGCTTCAAATTTAAGAAATGCATTTTTTAAGATGTTAATTCTTTTGAATCAAATGGGATATTGATAGGATTTCCAGCAAGAAGCTATAGTCAATTTAGCTGCTGAGATTATATGTTAGACTAATTTGCTGAGTTTACCTAGGAGACCTCCAGTGTCAACTTTAAGTAGTGTAGACCTGGGGGACAGCTAAACATTTGTGTTCAGACTAGAGTTAATTAGGTGTTCTACCCTCTTCCAATGAGCGCAAGCAGTGGGGCAGAACCATTAAGTGTGAACCATAGAGCCCAAATCGCCACAATTTTGAAAACAGGTGTTCGTATAGGAAGGGATTAACTTTCATAATCTCTCAGGAGTGAGGTACCATCTTGTGAGGATTTTATAGGATATCTCTTAGATGTTATTAGAAAGAGATACTTTTCCGGTCCTGTCAAAAATGTGTTGCCATGTACATGCTTCTTGAAGATATCTGAGATTTTCTCCCAGGGCCTCATATAAGGGGGTTGAAACAGTATAGGAGATAGATCTAATTTATTTATAGAGCATTACGATAAGTCCTTTACATTTAGAACTATCAAGGCAAAGTCTCAAAAAAATGTGACTTGAGTGTCAGAGGGAACGATAAAGATATTTTATACATCAAACATTAGTGAAATTGCTGCCCTCATGAGGTCTATTGGCTTTGCCAATTATGTGATTGATTCAAAATTGCATGAATATTTCACTGATAGACATCCCACTACACCAACATCATAGTATATGTGTTACTAAAGATAAACAAAAACCTGAATGATCCCCTGGACAACTTAGCGTTTCGGGGATTAGTTTGGTCTTTATGCATTATGCATAAATTTGCACCAGCATTAATCATGAAAATGGACTAAAGGCCGTAGCCAGGTATTTACAAAGTGCAATGTTTAATGACGAATCTAAATAATTTTTTAGTCAAAATTATATATATTTATTTGCATTGTGCACAGAGAAATAAGTATTTGATCCCTTTGGCAAACAAAACTTAATACTTGGTTTCAAAACCCTTGTTAGCAAGCACAGCAGTCAGATGTTTTTTTGTAGTTGATGATGAGGTTTGCACACATGTTAGATGGAATTTTGGCCCACTCCTCTTTGCAGATCATCTGTAAATCATTAAGATTTCAAGGCTGTCGCTTGGCAACTCGGATCTTCAGCTCCCTCCATAAATTTTCGATGGGATTAAGGTCTGGAGACTGGCTAGGCCACTCCATGACCTTAATGTGCTTCTTTTTTAGCCACTCCTTTGTTGCCTTGGCTGTATGTTTCGGGTCATTGTCGTGCTGGAAGACCCAGCCACGAGCCATTTTTAATGTCCTGGTGGAGGGAAGGAGGTTGTCACTCAGGATTTGACGGTACATGGCTCCATCCATTCTCCCATTGATGCGGTGAAGTAGTCCTGTGCCCTTAGCAGAGAAACACCCCCAAAACATAATGTTTCCTCCTCCATGCTTGACAGTGGGGACGGTGTTCTTTGGGTCATAGGAGGCAGCATTTCTCTTCCTCCAAACATGGCGAGTTGAGTTAATGCCAAAGAGCTCAATTTTAATCTCATCTGACCACAGCACCTTATCCCAATCACTCTCAGAATCATCCAGATGTTCATTTGCAAACTTCAGACGGGCCTGTACATGTGCCTTCTTGAGCAGGGGGACCTTGCGGGCACTGCAGGATTTTAATCCATTACGGCGTAATGTGTTACCAATGGTTTTCTTGGTGACTGTGGTCCCAGCTGCCTTGAGATCATTAACA
Organism: Rhinoderma darwinii; assembly: GCF_050947455.1. Classification (NCBI taxonomy): domain Eukaryota; kingdom Metazoa; phylum Chordata; class Amphibia; order Anura; family Rhinodermatidae; genus Rhinoderma; species Rhinoderma darwinii. Next base: position 254,525,047 of record NC_134689.1, on the reverse strand, counting down.
AGTTCCCCCCGTGTCGTTTTCGGCTGAGCTCTCACCTTCCTCAGGATCAAGGATACCCCACGAGGTGAGATTTTGCATGGAGCCCCAGATCGATGTCGATTGACAGTCATTTTGTATGTCTTCCATTTTCTTACTATTGCACCAACAGTTGTCTCCTTCTCACCCAGCGTCTTACTTATGGTTTTGTAGCCCATTCCAGCCTTGTGCAGGTCTATGATCTTGTCCCTGACATCCTTAGAAAGCTCTTTGGTCCTGCCCATGTTGTAGAGGTTAGAGTCAGACTGATTAATTGAGTCTGTGGACAGGAGTCTTTTATACAGGTGACCATTTAAGACAGCTGTCTTTAATGCAGGCAACAAGTTGATTTGGAGCGTGTAACTGGTCTGGAGGAGGCTGAACCCTTAATGGTTGGTAGGGGATCAAATACTTATTTCTCCGTGCACAATGCAAATAAATATATATAATTTTGACTATGTGATTTTCTGTTTTGTTTTTTTAATATAATCTATCTCTCACTGGTAAAATTAAACTAGCCTAAAAATTCTAGACTGTTCATGTCTTTGACAGTGGGCAAACTTACAAAATCAGCAAGGGATCAAATACTTATTTCCTTCACTGTATGTATTCTTGTGTTTGAATATGATTTTTTTTTTAAAAAAAGATACCAATATATTTTTACTGCATTAATTTAATAATTGGGTTAATTGAATATTGATGTCACTTATTTTATATATATATTGGACTTTCACAATGTTTGTTTGCTTGAGAACGGCCTCAAGTGAGCTGAAACGTCACTAATGTTTGGAGATTAAGAATACATTCATCTTTATTGGAGTGCTGCAATTTCTCTGTACATACCTGGATGTCTTACTGCGGAGTACCTGTTAAAATATCCTTATTGAAAAAAGTGGTTGTGCTTGGACCCAATATATGCTGACCTGATCAAGCGTATGTCACAAGAACTCTCTTTTGGCGTATGTTTGTCCATAAGTCTATGGTCACGTCAGGAGATGTGGTGTGCATTGCCTTCACTTGTCTGTAACACTGGCGTATTTCAGCGTCCATATCACGGCCACAATACCCAGACCCTGTATTTAGTTCAGTAGAATTGCAGAAGGACCAGGTTTTTTTTAGCCATAATAAAGATGCAGCTACATGTAAGCGCCCTTAACCACACATAGTGACATAGGGTCTGAAATTTAGAAAAAAACTGATATGCTTTAAAAAGTAGATGACTGAAAATATTTTTACTGAACAACACTATACTTAAATCATATGGTAGGTAATATCCAGAGATCCTTCAAAGCAAGCATTAAATTGGAAGTATTGTGTGTATAGAGGGGGTCGCCCTATTGTCCTTTTTACGTGGACAGTCCTGATTTTGATAACTATGGAACATGTTCTTCTTGTGTGTCGGTTTATTACCATGTAACTAAGATCCATGTGCATAGGCAGAAATGCAAAAAGCTAAAACCACAATCTCCCAGAGAGATACATTACAAATGATCAAATCAACTCAACTTCAATTTTAATTTGTCTCTTCTGGATTACAGGAAACAGGTAATTTCATCTTTCTCTCCTTGTTGGTTGATTCCTGTTTAGAAATCAAATTCTCCACCCGTGAATTGATGTCTTACACTAAATCTATCAGTCTACAGTACTCTAATAGATAAATGCATTTCCAGCAAAAAAAATCCATCATTCTGTTCTCATGAACTGATGTCTGGCTAGCGATAAATCTTACATTCTGCTTTCTTGAATTGATACCTGGCTTGAAGTAAGACCGTCTACTGGAGATTCATGCTTGTCACAGGGCAAATCCATTTTTTGAAGTAGTGCCTGCGCTTCAGATCTGCTTTTGTAGGACACATTGTGGTCTTAAAGCTTGGTGGGCCGCATGAGTTTGTTTAGTGGCTTGCAAAGAAGATTGCTAATGAATGCTTATTGACCTTTTCAGATACATAGCTATGCACACATTGCCAAATCTATCATTCCTTATGAACTGATTAATGCCAGGCCAAGGGAAGATGCTCCTAGAATACATAACACTCTATATGTATCTAATCCAGCATTTCATCCGCTAAATGGGTCTAGATTTACGTAAAACCAGATTAAATAGAAATGAAAAAAACTTTGAATATTAAATGTGTTTTTCTGTATATATTTTTGCCTTCTACTAAACAAACAGGACACATGGATGGAAGTGGAGGATGTGCATTTGCATAATAATCCGAGAGCAAAAATAATGGTAATAGCAGAAAGATGAACAAACAACCATTTCGGATCCCTAAGATTATGTTTTATTGAATTCTAGAATTGATGGCAAAGAATGATGCTTGAGTCCTTATAAAGCCATAACTTGAAAATACATGATTTTGTTTCCCAAGATTGATGTTTGACTTACAAGAAATCCACAGTTCCTTCCCTTTAAATGATAAGTTCCCATCACTAAAACTACCATTCTGATTATATGAAATTATGCCAAAGAAGCAAATATCCATATATCTGGTTTATTGTTCTGTTGTTTACCATTCAGAAAATACATTAATCTTTTCTGGTGGAATGATACATGACTATCAATAAATCAATCATTCTGCACTCATCTATTAATGCCTAACTAGCAGTAAATCCATAATTTTGCTTACATGTATTGATGCTTGGCTAGCCATAAATGTATCCTCTAACTCTCATGGATTGGTGCCTGGCTAGCAATAAATTAAAGGGGTACTACATCAAAAAGGCTTAGCTAACATGTACAGGCTGGCTGTCACCCATTCTCTGTGCACAGATATTTACAGAGGGAAATCATTCTTCAAGCTAGTTTTTGCGTTAGATAAACATGCACACACATTGCAAGCAATAAGATCACCAGAAAATACAAACTCTAGGATTTATGTCATTGGCTTTACAACAGTTAAGAAGTAATAAAAAAAAAAAGAAAAACAAAGAAAATGCCCCTTATATTTCATATTTTTTTTTTAAATTTCATAAGTTTGTCTCTGTGCATCAGGAAATACTAAGAAATAATATATTTAAATGCAACATAACCCTATTTACTTTCTGACGATACCCTATTTTCATTTGATGCACTCTGACTTTGTTAAAGAAGACACACACGTGAAATCTCTTTATCTGCTGCCTTTGATGGAACTGAAAAAATGGCAGTCCTCTAAAGCTTGTCACGGGTCTCTACTATTGTGACCTCCTTCTATTAACTCAAAATGCCATACTACGGTATTTTAATTGGGTTATCGTCATGTTGTGCCTAAGAACCCATGCCTTTCCAAAGATGTTTAGGCAAGATTGCCTTGGGCAGTTTGATGCGCTTTTGTTTAGCTAAAGCAAGAGGGGGTGGGGGGGGTCTTAAAGGCAGGAAACACTTCTTCACTTTTTGTATCCAGTCCTTATTTTGCTTGTATAGATGCATACAAAAACAACATCAAATCTGCTCTGTGTGAATCAAGCCTTAAAAATACAAATAGATACAGCTCACTTCCTCCTCCTACATGCACAGTGACTTCTGCACATGTCACAGAGCATGCCCAAAACAGTCTCCTATAGAAGTCAATAGGTTGTTTTATTAGAAGAGCATAGCTGGCAACAGTCCAGAATTTGCTGGGACTGTCCCGAATTTACAGAGACAATCCTGGAAAATGACTGTCCTGGACGAGTTCTGGCAAACCCTGCCCCCTCGTACTCAGGACGCAGATACAATTGAATAAAATGGCGGAGCAGGGAGCTATCTCCTTACTCTGCGATTCACTGTGTATGCCGGAGCGATGGCGTCACTGGATCGCGCCGGCCTACGCATAGATCCTGTCTCGGCGCCTCATATGCTGCAGGACTGAGAAAGCTGTGGAGCTCTGTTCTTCTCGGGAACCGGGTGAGTATATGTTTTTTTTATTTATTTGTTGGACACCCGGGCACTGTCTTCACGGGGGCTGTATTGATAGTGCCTATCAATAAAGGGGAAGTGTGTGGCACTATCTACAAGGGGGAGTGTGGCACTATCTAAAAAGGGGGAGTGTGTCACTATCTACAAGGGGTGTGTGGTACAAACTACAGGGGGAGTGTGGCACTATCTACAGTGGGGGCGCATGGCACTATCTACAGGGGGTGTGTGTGGCACTATCTACAGGGGGAGTGTGGCACTATCTACATATAAGCGTAAATGTCCACATAGTGATGATGGTGAGACAGAAAGCTCTTTGTTAAAACTAAAAGCAAAAAACGCCATACCCAGCATGCTGTATTTGGGGGGAAAAAACGTAACTGGCTACCAAATTGCCTCAAAAACGGTACAAATCAAAATACTGTTGTATTTAGTGCATTTTATATTTCACTATAGACTATAGTTCTGGCTGCACTAAAAAAGGCATCAAAGACCCCCCCCCCCCAAAAAAAAACACACAAAAAACACACAAAAAAGCAGTAACACACTGTGCGTGAATCCAACCTAAATGAAGCATTTTTTTCTATAAAATTTACTAACGCCACAAAACTGCAGCCGATAGGACATGTCATTTAAAAATCCACAGCATGCCCTGAAAACAATATCGCAATGTGTGAGTGATCCATGTGATTATTAAGATTTCCTGCTTGTCTGATGTCTGCCATAAAAGCACAGGAGCGAGAGAGGAAATAGATCTCTGTTTCTTTAGGTTTAAAAGAGACTGACCGGCCTTTCATTGTACATTAAAAATGTGAAAAACATTATTTTTTTTAACATATTATTTTTGTGCTATCACTTGCAGGCTCAAAGGTCAAGGCTGCACTGCCAAGAGATTCTGACGGCAACGTGTCCACTTCTGATTTCTGTCGGATGCAGTTCCATTATGGAGACCTTGAGTGTATTATCATCATTATTCACATCCATGCATATGCATATACACATACAACTGCCACCACTAAAGCCAGTTAATATGTAGATATTGACGTAAATCGGGCCTAGAAACAAAGCCTTTCTAGATAGTGAGCGTTGCAGTTAGGGACCTGGCCACTGTTCCCTCTAGGGCTTCTATAACATCTGCGCTAGGGCTCCGTTCCGTCTCAGCTTTCCGTCGGAACTGAGCCCTGACAGGCACAAACTGAAACCATAGGTTTCCGTTTCCAACACCATTGATTTTAATGGTGATGGATCCGGTGCCAATGGTTTCCGTTTGTCTCCGTTGTGCATGGGTTCCGTCGTTTTGAAAGTTCCGGCCCTAGCGCAGATGTGAACGAAGCCTGAGCTGGAAGGTCTAAAACAGGAGCAGATAAATATTGCTGCATAGTGCTCAAATAATTAGCCACACAGCATCCAGATAAATATATTTATAACGTATCCAAATTAATATGGTATACAATCATCAGATAAATAAGTGTAGACCATAGCGTTTCTTGCCCCCCTGACAGACAATTTGCATCCCTGGTGGTCTATGGGGGTGAAGGGTGATAGTAATTTCCCTAGTGGTCTAGAATAGTTAAGAGGTTAATAGTAACAACAATGGTCATCTGGTGAAGTGAAATAAATTAATCCCAGCAATCCTAGTGGTACAAGGCAGTGGATGGTTTAATGCCAACACCTAGGTCCTGGTCTAGGGTAGCAAACAGATTAATAGTAACATACCTGGTGGTCAAGAGTAGTAAAAGGGTTAACACCAACATTTTTAGTTGTCTAAAATAGTGAAGGGGTCAAGGCCCAGTTGCTTAACCGTCTAGGGTCTAGTTCATGTCAACATCCCAATGTGGTCTAGGGTATTAAAATGGTCAATATCAACATTGGTTTGGGGGTTATCTAGTGTATTGAAGGGATTAATGCCAACATTCCTGGTGGTCCAGGGCAGAGAAGGAGTTAATGTTTCATATGTACATAGATTGTAAGCTCTTGCGAGCTGGGTCCTCACTCATTTTGTTTGAATTGTAAATTAGTTTTGTCAATATGTAATGTCTGATATTGTCTGTATAATGTACCCCCTGAACTGTAAAGTGCTGCAGAATATGTTGGCGCTATATAAATAAAGATTATTATTATTATTATTATTATTATTATTATTATACGTTGTGTCCAGTGGTCTCTCACTTTACCAGGCCCTGTGATAGCAAGTTAGATGTTTATCACGTTCAGCTATCTCTTTACCCCCTGCAATGATTATTATTATGCAGGGAGGTAATAAAGGGGATGTAGTCATCTCTATGATCATAAAGAGTTTCTCATGAGCGCTCTGGCCAATCATTAATCTGTGCTCAGGAACTTTGGAAGCTGCGTGGCTTAAACGGGACCAAGTTTGAAACCCAGACTACCTGACAACACCACACCTAACAAAAATCAGAAGGGCCATTGCATTGATACATTTCTTCTGGTAGGAATCTTTTAAAACCGATGAAAAAATCCAGTTTCCTACCTGTGATTCGCTGTTGTATTGTAAGTCAGCGAAAGAGATAAACCACTTAGAAATCTGTGGCAAAAAGTCGTGGCCAAAAAAATAACAACTGCTCTGAGCATATTTCTGGGTCAGAAAAGTTGTTGTCACTTTCTGGCCCCATTATACCTTAACCTAACATAGAACATCTATGAGCCCGTCTTCTGCCTAACTAGGATCGCCAATTACAGACGAAAGTGCAGAGCACTCAGCTAAGCGCTTCTTCATCTTTGTTTCAGGGATGGTGGGGGTCTCAGCACCCGGAGACCACTGATCAAAACTTCTGATATGTCTCTATGACATAAATTTTTTTCTGAAAGTAGTTACTCTTTAAAGCCTATAAAATATGAAATATTCATTAAATAGATATCTAGCAGTTCAACCAATTTAATCCTGTCCTTCTGTTTACACAATACACACTGCTGCGTTAAATGACCGTTGTCTCGCCATTATGCCCAGGGCGAACTCTCTGTCTGATTTCAAAGGAAAGCTGTTGAGTTTTTGCAATTGATGTAAGAGTACATTTATGGATTGAAAAAACAAGCTTTATGGAGCTTATAAAAATCATACCGGTAAATATAATTCCTCAAAAAATAATTAACAGACGATGAGGGTGCCACTCGATGAAGATTATTTGAAAGAATTGTCTTGTAAGCTTCACTTTCAATTAGACAGACCTACTTGTATATTTCCTATACTCATGCCTAAAGCAGATGAAATGACAACACCACACTTACTGCTACAAGGGCCATAAGAGCATCTGCTACATTTTCATCCCTAAGGGCTTAAATCAACAAGTGGCTTTTTTTATTAATTTAATATGTAATTATGGATGCAAGTTAAATGCAAAATATGTGTGAAAACTAAAACTTATATGCTAGGTGTTCCTATACCTTGTGGTACTGCTTAGCCCAAAAAATTATTGACTAGATGTTTGATAGATATTAATTTGTGTCTCGAATGAGATGTATGACAAGTCTGTAATCTATCAAATGAGCCACACGGTGGCATTGCTAGACACCAGGGGCATGTGACCCCGATCTTTTGCCCAGTATTACAGCCCTCTGATCCCTCCATGTTTCCCCAGTAAGCAAGGGTTTTCAGAGTCTAGCAATGTCCCTGGCATCATGCATTCTGCAGAAAAAATATAGAAATAAATATCGGTGGCCTACAAATGAGATACTTGTATATCCATGTTGTGTGCTGCTTTTGTGCAAAGTGCTCAATGGGGGTTGTGGCCTAGGAACTGTGTATCCAGCTGAAGCATAGAAACCGGGACCTTATGTTCCTGAAAACATTCCATCATGACACAACACTCGGGCTATGGTGCATTGTCCACTTAGATGTGGTGGACTTGTTGCAGATTTTTGGTGTAGAAAATGCTGTATCCACACTCACCCAAAAAGTATATATTGGCTAATAGGTAGCCATAAAGGGATGGACCTGATCAGCCACATCTTGTAGGTAACCTATGTCACATTTAGTGTTATAGGACATTATCAATGGCAGGAGAATATTATCCAGAAAATTACACAACCAAATTTAAAATGCAGTTTTCGGGAAATAAGACCAGGTTACCTTCCCCTGTTCTCAGTGCCAATAACTGTATACTTTTATACCCCACATGTGCCAAGGACAAACACATTTTGAAGAATGAGATGATATTCTGAATAGCATTGTTCTACCCACAACTACTGTCCTGTTCATCCCTGTGTAAGGTAAGGCCAAATTCATACTTGTGAGTGGTAGTACAGAAAAAAGCTACACCACCTCTTATTATTTAAGGAAGCCATTGCAGGAAATGTTATAGATTTGCTTTAATGGGGAATCACGATCGTGATACTGCTTCTATAAACCGTGATCATCATATTTTTCCCCACTGATGCCACAGGGCATACTGCAGTGTGTGAACTGGATTCTAAAAAATGCCATTCTTAACAGTAGCCATTACTAGCCATTGTGTTAAAACACTGCAGTAGCCGCAACACAGTATAATTGGCAAGTATAAACGTAACCTTAGGGTAGCCATAACTACTCTGAGCACAGTCCTGATTCAGGACAGCAATAGTCACTTCTCAATCTTTCTGTTTTTTGTTTGTAGTGCATGTTCATACACACTGCAGCATGTTCGGGACCATCGTGTTCAGATCAAGCTGCACATAATGCTAATGCATGCGGAAGAAACTTGTATAAGAGACCATGGGATAACAAGTATACACAATCATCAAGGTCACTTGACCTAGGGTACTGTGTGTTTGCAGAGTATTCACATGGTATAATCAGGTAAATTACTGCTCGAGAAAATATTCTTACAAAGAAAATTAAAAAGAAATAAGACACAGGGCACAGACAGAGTGATGATTAAAAAGGAATTGCATAACAAAATTGGCAGAAAATAAGAAATGACCAAACAAAATGTGAAGATAAATGTATTCTACACAGAGAGAGGTTTGCAGCGACAGCAAAAAAAACAACAAGAAAGAAGAGAAAACCAAGACTGTACATAAAATGATAGAAAAACAAAATAAAATAAAAAATAGCCATAAAATTGTTGCCTTTGGGAGAACTCTAATTTTACCTAAAGATTTTTACATTGAAAATAAACACTTGTACTAAAAAAATGTCCCCAGAACATTATATTTGGTGAGAGTAAGTGAAACTAATTTGTGTTTTGCCCAGTGAAGAGTTTATACAGTATACAGCAGGGGACCAGCAGGCACCTGAAGAATAATAATAATAATAATAATAATAATAATAATAATAATAATAAAAAAATCATAATAATAACCTTTATTTATATAGCGCCAACATATTCCTCAGCACCTTACAATTGGGGAAGTAACACACAAGTAAAATTACAAATAATTATAGCAAATGAACAAACAATGGCTACTGGCCAGACAGAGGCTCTGTCACCAGTTTATAAGTTCTCTATCTCCTACCTAATCCAATAGGCGCTTTGATGCTGATAACTACTGTTATTATTTACTAAGTTATGTTAATTTTTAGATTTATGCTATTTTTTTTCCTAATGACCAACTGGGCGTTTTTTTTTTTTTAGTTTTACCATGTGGGCGTTGTATAGAAAAGTGTATGACGCTGACCAATCAGCGTCATACACTTCTCTTCAGTCCAGCCCAGCTTCATTCACAGCCCAGCGTGATCTCCGCTAGAATTGCGAGATCACGCTGTGACGTCACTTACTCCCGCAGGTCTGTGTTCCATCGCTCCGGTGAAGGACCTGTGGGAGTAAGTGACGTCACAGCGTGATCTTGCAATTCTAGCTGAGCTCACACAGGATGTACCAATGGATTAACTGTGAGTAAGAAAGGACAGATCAGAGTCAAGTATAACTCCAAGAGATTAGGCCTGATGTCTAGGGAGAATGGTGGCGTTACAGACGGAGATTGAGATATCAGGATTAGGTGAAGAAGATGGAGGAAACAGAAGGAGCTCATATTTAGAAAGAAAGTAGAAAGGAATTAAAGCTAGAAAAAGACACACTGAAAGAACGGTCAGAAATGAGGAAAACCAGTATAGGAAAGTGTCCTTTAAACTAGAGGAGTGGAGAGTGCGAAGGAGTATTGAGTATTGAGTGATCTACCGTGACAAATGCGTCAGATAGATCTAGGAGGATTAGGGAGTAATTGACCATTGGATTTGGCTGATAAGAGATCATTAGATGCTTTTTGAATGCAGTTTCAATAGAAGTACGGAAAACAGATTGGAAGGGATCTATCATAGAGTTAGCAGAAAGGAAATTGACCAGAGAGGTATACACAAGACAATCAAGTAGTTTGGAGGAAAAGGTAATGTTGGAAACAATGAGTAGAGAAAGAGGGGTCAATAGTGGGCTTCTTGAGAATTGGGATGACTAGATCCGGCTTAAAAGATGAAGGGAAAGTCCACACAATGGAATGAAAGAGGGAGTCCACACAATGGAGTAGAACCCAATAATGAAGGCTTATTAGGTATTAAAGAACAGTCAGTTTTACATGAAATGCTAGAAGTAAGGCTTTGGTCACACTAGCATCCTGACTTCTGTTCATAACAGAGCCATGACAACTTTGACGGATCAATCCTGCTGACTTATAATGGAGTCTGTCAGGTTTTTAATCTGGGACCAGTATTTTTAATGGCAGGAATAGCATTGCAGACCATGCTATTCTTACCATCAAAAATACCAGAACCCCTCATGAAAAGAGAAAATATGCTAATGTAAACAGAGCCTTACACTTGGAGTCCATTTAATAGCGTCATCTTACATGATTTTTGATGGTTGCTTTAATGGTTTTAAAATAACCATTAAATATTACCTAAGACGAAGACAAAAGCGGTACCACAGGTATCCAGCCAATTTCCTTCAGTAATAATTTCCATTGGCCTGGTGTTATTTAGCACTTACTTTTAAAACTGGAGTTGTATATTTTCTCTTCCACAGGATATGTCATAAATGTCAGATAGATGCGGGTCCCACCTCTGGAACCCGCACCTTTCTCTAGAACGTGGCCCCCTAAACGCCATTCTAGCTTTGTCTGCTATCACTGACTCCCGGCCACTTCCTGACTTTATAGTCAGGAGTTACGCTGTGTCCATAACTACCATAGTAGTGAATAGCAGTTATGGAAGCAGTGTAGCATGCGAGCTAGGTTGTTTCCGTAACTACCATTCGGTTACATGGGGCTCATGAAAACAGCGTAGCTCAGCGAGCTACGCTGTTTTCACCTTCGTGGTCGGAAATCAGCGGACACACAAAGACGTAGAATGGGGTTTAGGGGCCCTGTTCTAGAGATAGGTGCGAGTCCCAGAGGTGGGGCCCGCATCTATCTGACATTTAGGACATATCCTGTGGATATATTATAAATGTCCCTCATGGGATAACCCCTTTAATAGGGTTTTGTGGCATGTATAACTAAGGATATGTTCACACCTGCATTGGAGTTTTCCATTGGTATGCTCTGTCAGTAGAGCAGAACAAGGGAAAACCAGAAGCAATTGTTCCATTGCAAAATGGACAATGCCGGCTGCCGATGGAACCCATTAACTTTAATGGGTTCCACCAGCTCTACGTTGGGGTGTCCGTGGCTGTACCGGAAAATTTAGTGCAGTGTGCTGCGCTATTGTTTCCAGTAATCTCGGCCAAATCTGCGACGGAGGCCCCAAACGGAGCCTCCAACGTAGATGTGAACGAGGCCTAAATGTTATTATGCATAAAATGTCAAATAACATTCTGCACCAATACCAATCTGCAGATCCTTGTCCTTTCTGTTCCTGTATGTAATGATTTGACATATATGCAATGCCATTTTACTACAGGACCTGGTGGTCCAGTGGTTTACTCTCCTCTCTAGGATCGAGGGATGTCAACTGCTTGACTGTTACCTGCTCTTGTCTCCTCACTGGAACATCAATGAGACATACATGGAGGAACAGCATAACTGTATGCCTCGCTATGCCCCCACGCCTTCATTCATTCTGCCATGGGTATTTTCACTTTATAAATTAAATGAATACGTGACACTGGTGGGACTGATATCTTCACAGTTGTATTTCATTACAGAGATACATTATTATGTACTGTATAAATTAGAAGCGTTTCCTGCGGCAGATCCTAAAGACGTAATCTTATTTGTGCTATCAATATTATTACATTAAAGAGAAAGGATTACAATAAAGGAATACCTTGCTATGATGTTATGTAATGGTATGAAGTTATTTATGCACCATATTAGTTTTAAATGTAAAAAGTTTTGGAAATGTACTAAATGTAATTATCTTCACAACAGAAATTGATTTACAAATCCCTTTGCACAGTTAGCATTCTCCTAGTTTCTTCCTCTCTTGGTACAAGCTGCTTACTAGAGCAGCTGCCAAGTTCAGAAAGTGTAAAGATCAGTGGGAAAATTATCTTCAGATCTGCTTGTACCTTTTTTATGTCACTTGCAGACAGGGTCCCAGATTCATTCTTTCCACCTAATTGCATCCATATAATAATAATCCACCAACATGTGAATTTCTATAAAAGAGTATGTCACCTTTAATCAAAATATTACCTGAAATATAGATATTCTGAAATAGAGGGGTGATCTAATTTAAGGCCCAGGGTTATAATAAAGGGGAGTACCCTGCTTGGAAGTTAGCCAGTGTCATAAAGTGGCTCTCCGACATACTATGTATTTCAATGGGCACCGTGTAATGCTTCCATTCTCCTGCTGTGTTGAAGGATAACAGCTAATCAGAACTGGCCCTTTATTGTTCTAAGCAGTAAAAAAATATATATATGTTTTCAAAAAAACATATATGTTAAAACTGGATATTTGAGAAAGTGCTATACAATTGGATTAGTAGAATGATGCATATGATAGATTTATTGCATAAAAAGGAAGGGCAACGCGTTTAAACGCAGAACATAGGTCTATTATTGGCCTGATGAAGACGCATGTTCTGCGTTGAAACGCGTTGACCTTCCTTTTTATGCAATAAATCGTAAGATGAATCAGCCTATTGGGGCCCATTAAACTAGTTCTTCAAGTACATTAAAGGGTTATTCCCATCTACAAAAATCGAGCTATTAAGCTCACCCTTCTAAAGATAATAATTTTTGTAATTACCTGTCTTAAGCCCAGCGATGTCGTTTTCGGGATATTCTTGCTTGAAGTTGCTGTCCGTCCCTCTTTGTTTGTACCTCGTTGTCTAGGGATCTGGCCACCGCTATTTACCTTTAGCTGTGGCCACGCATGCGCAATGATATCCTCTCCGTCCTTAGGAGAGGATGTAATTTCTAGCATGAACGCGCATATCGGCGCATGCGCATTAGATGCCGGGCCGGCCACCAGTCGGGAGGAGAAGTCAGCGGTCCGCTCAAGGTACTGCATGTAACGTGTGTGTGTGTTTTTGTGTTTGTGTGTTTGTGTGTGTATATGTATATGTGCATATGTGTGTATATGTGTGAAGCGTGCCGTGGTGTTCAAATTCATGGTGTGTTTGTCTCAACTGGGCTTACCATGCCTGGTTGAGACGGACATTCTCCCGATGCTGCTAGAACTAAATTAGCTAGCAACGTTGGGAGCGCGCACACTGCAGAGCGGCTTGATTGACATCAAGCCGCTCACGCCCCTTTTTAGAAAAGATAACCAAAACTAGCTGTTATCAAGTTTAAAAAAAAGGTAGTTAGGGAATTCATTTTTAAAAAATTTTAACAGCAAATTGTTTTTTATTTCATTTCAGCATAGATTGCCTAAAAATAAAATTTGACTCAACTTGGGTAAAACCCTTTAAAGGTCTCAGTGTGACGTTATTAACATATACACCTGTCGAGAGATAATATGTAAATACAGTAATGATGAAGGAAAACGTAAAAATGTTGTTATTATATAGTTACATCACATAACCACCCATGTAATAAAACTTACATTTGTTCATGAATGGTTTCTTTTCTGTAGTGCCTCTTTTTTAACTATTCTTGTAGTCCATTGGTGTGCACTAAGTGGCTACTTTTGTAGGTAGCACTTTTGGGGCTCCCCCTAGCTGTGGAATCCCCAACCAGAGCATTGCCGATGCTCTGACTGGGGATTCCGCTTCAGGAGAAGCCCCTGATGTCACTGTCCATATATGGACAAAAGAAAGTGAGGCAGCACTACCAAATATTTAGGATGTTTTTAATGTTTTATTACAAACACTTGTTACGATATTGTTCACATGGTATTACACATATGTAGCCCATCTTATTGATTGGCCTTATTAATGCAATATGCTGTTTACACTAGCCACATACAATATTTTATATATATATATATATATATATATATATATCCATAAGGGATCCTATTGACACAATATTATGTACGCTTTTTTCTACGGTTTTTCACTATTTTATGAAATATATGTAATTGGTTTTGTAATTTTGAACTACATATATATGTGCTTTGTGTGTCACACTGTTATGCTTGAGAAAGGCTCACACTGAGCTGAAACGTCGCACGTGGAATAAAAGGATCTTTTTCCAAATATTTGGTAGTGCTGCCTCACTTTCTTTTGTCCAAATTGAGGGGTCATTTTTGGACTGTGACCCAGGAGGCGTGCACCCGTCTTGAATTTTTGGATTTGGTTCTGCTGATCTGCATCTGTCTATATATGGACAGTGTTGTCAGGGGCAACCCCAGAGCCATAGTCCCGGCCAGAGAACTACTATTACTCTGCCTGGGACTCCTGCTCTGCTCCTGACATCACTGTCCACAGGGGCGTAGCTAAAGGCTCATGGGCCCCGATGCAAAATTTCTTATTGCCCCCCCCACTGCAAACTTTTCATGGCTGACAGCCCGCAGCTTTCAGCTGCATCGTTGGGTCTCCTAAGCGACCCAACAATGCAGCACTAGCAGCCGGGGGCGTCACTAAGGACTTAAAATGTCAGGGGAAATAGCCCCAATACATATGTGTCCGCCCCAAAAAAATGTATGTGTGTATATGAGACAGCATAGCATATCTATAGAACTATGACCCTATCAACTATGGATAGGATTAGATACAGTGGCTCAGCAGACAGTATCACACATGATAGGATTAGATACACAGATCAGCAGACAGTATCACACATGATAGGATTAAATATAAGGCCCAGCAGACAGTATCACACATGATAGGATTAGATACACAGCTCAGCAGACAGTATCACACATGATAGGATTAGATACACAGCTCAGCAGACAGTATCACACATGATAGGATTAGATACGTAATATTATGTACGCTTTTTTCTACGGTTTTTCACTATTTTATGAAATGTATGTAATTGGTTTTGTAATTTTGAACTACATATATATATGCTTTGTGTGTCACACTGTTATGCTTGAGAAAGGCTCACACTGAGCTGAAACGTCGCACGTGGAATAAAAGGATCTTTTTCCAAATATTTGGTAGTCCTGCTTCACTTTCTTTTGTCCAAATTGAGGGGTCATTTTTGGACTGTGACCCAGGAGGCGTGCACCCGTCTTGAATGTTTGGATCTTGTGCTGCTGATCTGCATCTGTCCATATATGGACAGTGTTGTCAGGGGCAACCCCAGAGCCATAGTCCCGGGCAGACTGCAAACTTTTCATGGCTGACAGCCCGCAGCTTTCAGCTGCATCGCTGGGTCTCCTAAGCAACCCAACAATGCAGCACTAGCAGCCGGGGGCGTCACTAAGGACTTAAAATGTCAGGGGAAATAGCCCCAATACATATGTGTCCGCCCCCAAAAAATGTATGTGTGTATATGAGACAGCATAGCATATCTATAGAACTATGACCCTATCAACTATGGATAGGATTAGATACAGTGGCTCAGCAGACAGTATCACACATGATAGGATTAGATACACAGATCAGCAGACAGTATCACACATGATAGGATTAAATATAAGGCCCAGCAGACAGTATCACACATGATAGGATTAGATACACAGCTCAGCAGACAGTATCACACATGATAGGATTAGATACACAGCTCAGCAGACAGTATCACACATGATAGGATTAGATACGTAATATTATGTACGCTTTTTTCTACGGTTTTTCACTATTTTATGAAATGTATGTAATTGGTTTTGTAATTTTGAACTACATATATATATGCTTTGTGTGTCACAATGTTATGCTTGAGAAAGGCTCACACTGAGCTGAAACGTCGCACGTGGAATAAAAGGATCTTTTTCCAAATATTTGGTAGTGTTGCTTCACTTTCTTTTGTCCAAATTGAGGGGTCATTTTTGGACTGTGACCCAGGAGGCGTGCACCCGTCTTGAATTTTTGGATCTTGTGCTGCTGATCTGCATCTGTCCATATATGGACAGTGTTGTCAGGGGCAACCCCAGAGCCATAGTCCCGGGCAGACTGCAAACTTTTCATGGCTGACAACCCGCAGCTTTCAGCTGCATCGCTGGGTCTCCTAAGCGACCCAACAATGCAGCACTAGCAGCCGGGGGCGTCACTAAGGACTTAAAATGTCAGGGGAAATAGCCCCAATACATATGTGTCCGCCCCCAAAAAATGTATGTGTGTATATGAGACAGCATAGCATATCTATAGAACTATGACCCTATCAACTATGGATAGGATTAGATACAGTGGCTCAGCAGACAGTATCACACATGATAGGATTAGATACACAGATCAGCAGACAGTATCACACATGATAGGATTAAATATAAGGCCCAGCAGACAGTATCACACATGATAGGATTAGATACACAGCTCAGCAGACAGTATCACACATGATAGGATTAGATACACAGCTCAGCAGACAGTATCACACATGATAGGATTAGATACAGTGGCTGAGCAGACAGTATCACACATGATAGGATTAGATACAGTGGCTCAGCAGTAGAGTATAACACATGATTGGATTAGATACAGTGGCTGAGCAGACAGTATCACACATGATTGGATGAGATATAGGTCTCAGCTCGCTGACATTGCGGCTCCAGCGCTGGACCCAGGAAAGGTAAGAATAATAATTTTGCTTCTTTATGTGTTACTAATTATTTTTGTGTGTTTGTGTTTTTTTACAGGTTCGGTTGTTGGACTACTTCGGATACGAGGACTTCAATGTCAGCGTTTTTTTATTCTCAATAAAATGGTTAATGAGGGTTGTGTTTGTTTTTTTATTTCAATAAAATATTTTTTCTATGTGCTTGTATTTTTTTAAACTTTATTATTACCACCTTAGTAATGGCCGCCGGCTGATTGACAACCTCCATTACTAAGGCGAGGCTTAATGTTAGCAGGTGCAGAGGCTAACACTAACCCCCATTATTACCCCGGTACTCACCGCCACCAGGGGTACTGGGAAGAGCCGGGTACGAACCAGTACCCGACCATCTGTTGTGAGGGGCAGGCACCGGGGCGGCCGCAGGCTGGCTAGTATTAGCCTGGGGAAGGCCAAAAACAGTGGCCCATACCCACCCTGGTAGTGTTTGGCTGGTTATGAAAATTGGGGGGGACCCGACATCGTTCTTTCCAATTATTTTTTATTTTATTTTTTTAAATGACGTTGGGTCCCCCCCATTTTTCATAACCATCCAGATACAATAAAGCAGCAGCAGCAGCAGCAGCCTAGAATCACCAGGGTGGGAATGGCCACTGTTTCTGGCCTGTCCCTGCCTGATAATACCAGCCTCGGGTTCGCCGACTGCTGATGCCGGACCTGCCTATAGTCACACGCCTCTGTGCCTATTTGTATTAGTACACAGGAGAAGATATTCGGATAGGAATGCCCACATTCATTTTTGGGGAGTAATGAGGGGTTTGGTGGTTGTGTGTTGGTGGGTTGACAGACAACGCACATCCAAGAGGCCCAATCTTTGATTCAGCTATGAGGCATTCCTTCAAGTACACACTACTAATAACAACCTTCCACCTTCACACTCGATTTTGTATATATATTGCTTGAGAAAGGCCCCATGGAGTAGGGCTGAAACGTTGCATGTGGTGAATAAATCCACTTTTTTCACTATCAAGGTGTGCTGTCTCGTATTTTGAAAGGATTTACTATATATACATATATATATATATATATATATATATATATATATATATATATAGATATATATATATATAGATATATATATATATAGATAGATATATATATACATATATATTTGTTTATTTGAATAAAATTTGTCATTTTCTGTATGTTCTGCCACTTGATTTTATTTATTTTAAGAAAAGTATGTGGAATGGTCGTGTTTTAAACAAGTGCACGGTGTTGCTTGTCCTAAGGTGTACATATACCCATGCTGTGCACAGTTCACTGACTAAACTTTGCCTCTGTCTCTCTTTTGGGGAAACATTTCTGCTTGACGTACAAAAAATGACAACTGCATTTCTATTTTGATCTGTCTTTAAATCACTCTGGTATCATACTGCATATCTCTCCATCCTACACAGGAGACAAAACAATGCATACTCTTTTTGAAAATACCTGTGTAAGTCCGATAACACATTTTCCAAGCCTTCATTTTACAAAGCCCTCTCCTTTCACAGTACTGACCTTGGATATATTTATAGCAATCATATCCCCTCATAAGCTCTCCCTTTCTAATGTGATTAAACCAACTTTGGCTAGCTTTTCCTTGTAACTAAAATCTTTTATTCCCCTTCTTATTTTTTACCCATCCCTGGACGCTCTCCAGCAACATAATGCCTTTTTGATGGAATGATGCCCAATTGTATCAAGGTGAAGTCTGACCAAAGATTTATGAGATGGTAATGTTAGGCATTGTAGCATGATCAATGTCATTCATAAGCAAAAATGCCGGTTTTGAAAGGCTGTCCTTTATCAAGTGTGTCATGTCACCAACTAATGTGTATAGAAGCGTTTTTGGTACCACATGTGTTGTTACTTGATCTACCGCACAATAAATTCTTACTTTACAGCAGCAGTTAGTGAAATTTCCTAGTGTCTTATTATAGGAGAACTACTTCTGGAATGGCTAACTAAAGAGAAAATGGTCTGTGCCCCAGGAATAGGAGAACACAAACATTTGTAGATTCTGTTTTTACAGGATCTTTTCTTATCTGTTTCTCCTAATGGACCTCATATAATGGGTTCATCATTTCTGTTTTCTTTGTTACTGAGAAGAATAGGGCAGCAGACTATGCTATATTGACCATTACGAGCAATGAAAACCTTGCAGAACACAGCAGAACCAGAGCCTTAAAGAGCCTTTTACTACAAATACTACATATTTACATTAGCATCTTTATAAAAATGTTCTTCCATTTCCACTCTGGCCCCCGCTCATGAAAACATTGCGGTTGTGGCTAAGTCTGTGTATTCCCCCTTCCCTCCTGCTCATACATTGTACGGAAATCTGTCTGGAAATTTACGTAAATTTTCCACACAACAGCCATGTTACTTTGTTGTGTGGTCGCTCTTCCAATAGAACTGGTTGTGTACCAATTGTAATTTCCGTGGCTGCTCCGTTCTCCCCCTGACAGCCGCAGCCACGAGTCGGCAAGCGCTGGCCCTAGCCTCCTCCTCAGGAGAAGCCATCGCTCGTGTCTACTCACCACAGCCGGATCCCTAGGGTGTGGTTGCACGCTCGTGCCCGCTCTTAAAGGGGCAGCGCTCGCACCGGACCTCGTTCATGAACCTTGACCCATGAGTACTCTGGACTATAAGAGGGGTCAAGCCCCCTAGTTCTATGCCTGAGATTTGTTGTGTATTCCTAGTCTGTCTTGCATATGGCCCTCTAGTGTTTCCTTGCTCCCAGTGTTCCTGTTCCTGTATCCTATAACTTGTATCCTGATCTAGTGCCGTGCTGCGTTGTATACCACGCCTGTTCTGCTTCTCCACACCTGTCGTCCACCTGCTGCCAAGTTCCTGCCAAGCCTGCCTTGCTACTGTCCGAGCTGCCACAGGTATCCTATACGAACTATAGACTTTGGCCTGCGTCTTGTTGGCCAGCTGCCTTACCGCCAAGACGGTACGGCCCAGTGGGTCCACAGACCCTTTGTGACACCAATATAGTAATATAGTGCCAGTACTATTGGAGGAAGTGGCCACAAAAATTGGTAACATTGCGCTGTATTTAAATTGCTTTCTGCACTATGTATTGGTAGAATGGCGGGTAATACATTGGCTGAGACACAGCTGAAATGTTTTTATAAGTTGAGGAAAAGCCAGAGATGGAAGGAAAAACATAGTTAAATACACGCTAATTTAAATGTAACAAAAAATATATAAAAAGGGGAAAGGGGCTGTTTGCCCCTATAGTTTACAAATAGTATGCATAAAAATAATTCTTGTAATACCATTGTCACAAGAATATATAACATTATACAGTTGTACCTGCTAAAAGGAGGTTATTGTATTGGCATACATGGTTTAACTGGTATGATGATTTTGACAGAAATTATTTGTTGAACATTTTTATCATGGAACATTTGAGCAGCCGAGAAAGTTTACATATCAGATAGAACAGAAGACTACTGCACATCACTTGCTTACATAAATGGATGAAGTTTGTGTAACATGTTGTTTATTGAATAGTTTCTGGACATATAAAAGTCAATGTTCTATGGACACATTTCAAATTGAGTTTACAAGTGACTAGTACTACCCATAAGATTATTGATCATGAGCCAAAAAAGAAGCAGATCAAATCGAATGTTTATAATAATGCATGTACAACATTAATTACTGTATATGGTTCTGTTCCCATCACATCACATTTGTGGTATCCGTGTAACGCCATATACTCCCAAGATATTGCTCTAATCTATGCAACTGTATGCTATGCAGTTCCATACATCGGCAATAGGCTATCAATATATATTTTAAAAAAAACCTGTATACGATGTGCTGTATGTTTTTCTGCAGTGCCCGACTGTATAGGAAAGTGCTATCTGGACATATGCTTTCCAGGTGGATTCCAAAAGAACACTCTTTTGGCATCTGTCAGCGCTCATAGGTGTCTAAAGATATGTTTGGTTTGTGCCTCAAGAGTATTTCCTGGGACATACACAAAACGTACACACTGAACACAGTATGAACATACTGTAGCCTTATTCTATAACTCCAATTTCATCTCACGACAGTTGCAGTCCATTGGAAAACATGGAGTTTCATGTATACATGAGAGTTTCATGAGATTTTCATGCCACTGTCATGGGACAAACGTTCCAATAAGGGCCTATTCAGATGAGTGATGTTCACGTCTGTGTGCTGTCCAAGTGTACAACAGACAGCACACGGACTGAACACTGAGCCATTAAAGTCAATGGGCTCATTCACATGTCAGATTTTCCGAATGAACCATTAGTTTGAAGCAGGTGAATTCCGACCATGAATTAGGAAACAGCGTAGCTCGCTGAGCTACGCTGTTTACATAAGTCCCATAGAACTGAATGGTAGTTACGGATACAGCGTAGCTCGCATGCTACGCTGTTTCCATAACTGCTATTCACTACTATGGGAGTTACGGAAACAGCGTAGCTCAGCGAGCTACGCTGTTTCCTAATTCATGGGCGGAATTCACCTGCTTCTGCTGCAACACAGAGCAGTAGAATGGCGCTTAGGGGGCTCCGGAGATAGGTGGGACCCGCATCTATCTGACATTTACGACATGTCCTGTGGATATGTCATAAATGTCTCTCATGGGAAAAAACCCTTTAATGAAACATAATTTAACTATTTATTTTATTTTGTTCCTTGTACTTTGTTCTTTCATAGCCCTAAAGAATGGGGAAAGAATTGCTAGCAATAAAATGTCCTACAATTAATTGTCTTTTAATCCACATAAGGGTAGGGCCACACGGAGCGGCCCTGACACAGTCGCAACGCGGCTAACAACCGCGCCGGCACCATGTTCGGTGCAGCTGTCAAACAGCCTGTTAGTGGCCGCATGTTAACGCAGGTAAACCGTCCCTTTATCTGCAAAATCGTGCGGCCATGAATTAATACACCCTTTTTGGCCGCATGATTTTGCAAATTACAACAACTTACCCCCTTATTCATTCTCTATGGCAAAGACGGAAAAAGCCGAACACTGCACTCGGCTATCTCCGGAGCTCCCATAGAGAATGAATGGAGCGGCATGCGCATGTAACTGGAATACCTCTAAACAAGGTATTTAACAGCCACTCCTACATACTGCCAGCGCGGTTGTTGGCCGCGTTGCGACCGTGTCAGGACCACTCCGTGTGGCCGTACCCAAAAAAGAGTGACTAAGTTGTACATAGTCATCAGGAGTTAATCATACAGCAATGTGCACAAGGTAGTGAAGCAGTCCATTATAACATCTTGATATATTGAAAGCAGTCTATGAAAGCAGCAGGAGCAGACAGGTGAGGTGCTTGAGAATCAAAATGTTTGTAGCAACAATCCCCGGGACGTCTGCTCTCAGAAGGGCTTCTACTGCTTTCTCTAAATCAGAATAGTCCATATGAAAAACATAATGGAATTGTTACTGGTTTATTCCGAATACACATTTTTTTTTCTTTTTGTAAAATTAATTCCTTATCTTTAGTCTTCACTTGCATTGCTCCATTTGTAAAGAATGTTCCTCAATAGCATTATTGACACAAATAATAAAGATTCCACCATACGACATGCATGCTAAGACGACCCTGATCAATGAAGCTGTACATAAAAAAAACAGATACAGGTCCAACAAACTTCCCCTAATGACAATGAAAAACAAGCATCTGCAGTTGCAGGAAGTAATAAAAGGATTAGAAAGCATTTTGTAATGCAATGAATGTCAGGTTATATTAGATTACTAAAACCGTATGAAACACTATAGTCCATAGAAGAGTTCTGCTTTATATCTTCAATTGAAATATCTGACATAGATTTAATGTCATAGTCCCTTCTGTTATATACTATAATATTTAATCCAGGTAATCTCTATTCCTAATCGTCTTAAATCAAGCGCAAATCCACTTTAGAAGGTCCATATTTTCCCAAGGACCATAATAGTTTCTTATACCTTTGCCCATTTTTGGGTAGAATCCAATCATATATGCTCTAATGCAGATCAGATTACTTTTTTTATGGTTTAACCCCTTCCCGCTGCAGCCATTTTTTGGATTTTCACTTTTTCCTCCCGACGTTCTAGAAGTCATAACATTTTTATTTTTCCAATGATATAGCCGTATGAGGGCTTGTTTTTGCGGGATGCATTGTAGTTTTTCATGGCACCATTTATTGTACCATATAATGCACTGGTAAACTGGAAACAATTTATTTGTGGGGTAGAATGGGAAAAAAACTGTGGTTCCTCCATTGTTTTTTGGGGTTCGTTTTTGCGGCTTTCACCCTGCGTTAACAATGACTTGTTGACTTTATCCTGTGGGTCAAAACGATTACGGCAATACCAAATTTATACAGTTTTTTAATGTTTTACTACTTTTACGTAAAAGCTCTATTTTCTATTGGTACCATTTTTGTGTAAATGAGACTTTTTGATCACTTTTTATTACAATTTTTGTGGGAGATTAGGTGACCAAAAAAAAGCGATTCTGGCGATTTAATTATTTTTTTTACAGCGTTCCCTATGCGAGCTAAATAATGTTATATTGTTAAAGTTCAGGATTTTATGGCAATAACAGTTATGCTGTAATCACGGACTGTGCACACAGCTATTGTCATAAGCATGAGACCTTAGATAAGCACTCCACTTTGTACATTGTTGTTTCAGTAGGGTGCTGTGTGCAGACATTACGTCCGATCCGTGCATTACGTCGTTTTCTGGTCCAGCGCCACCCACGTCATCACATTCTGACCTGGTCTGGAATCACTGTGCTTTTGAGAAAACTGGAACTTAGGCTCTCAATGCATTGCTATGGGAGCCAGAACTAATACAAATGGAGGGGGAAATAAAAAAAGTGGAGTGCTTCTTTAATATTTAATTTTATATATATATATATATATATATATATATATACAGGGGCGTAGCTAGGGGGGGCAGGCGAGGCATGTGCCCCGGGCGCAGCTTAGAGGGGGCGCCACCTCTTCCTGCACTATAATTGTACCTGTGTCGCAAGGACACAGGTACAATTAGAAGCAATGAATGACCGGGTACGTTCCGTGCCCGGCCATTCAGTGCCTTTCCACGAATGAAGCGACTGGTACCTTTTGTACCAGTGACGCTTCCGTCAATGAAAGGCGCTGACTGACTGACAGGAAAAGTCATCCTGCCCAGCCAATCAGCGCCTTTCATAGACGCCGCGTTCAACCCCCTGGAGACCTGCGCAGAAGAGAGCAGGTCTCCATGGCTGCCGGACGGCGTGGGAGCGGGAATAAGGTGAGTTTGAATAGTTTTATTTTTTTAATTGTAATAAAAGTGTGCGGCTGTATCTAAGGAGGGGACTTTATCTACACGCGGGGGGCTTTATCTACGGGGGGGGGGGGTGGGTGTCTATCTACAGGGGGGGGGCTATTTACAGGGGGCTATATCTACAGGGGGTGGGCTATATACAGGGGGACTATATCTACAGGGGGTGGGCTATATACAGGGGGACTATATCTACAGGGGGACTATATCTACAGGGGGACTATATCTACAGGGGGTGGGCTATATACAGGGGGACTATATCTACAGGGGTGGGCTATATACAGGGGGACTATATCTACAGGGGGTGGGCTATATACAGGGGGACTATATCTACAGGGGGTGGCTATATACAGGGGGACTATATCTACAGGGGGCTATATCTACATGGGGGCTATATACTCGGGTGGGCTATCTATGGAGCAGCATATACAGGGGTGGGCTATATACAGAGGGGCTATATCTACACGGGGACTATATCTACAGGGGGTGGGCTATATACAGGGGGACTATATCTACAGGGGGTGGGCTATATACAGGGGGACTATATCTACAGTAAGATCCTACTGTAGGATTGAAACGTCGCTTTTATATTGGAATTGAATAAACCACCATTTTCTTCATTGGAGTGCCACAAATCTTCTTTTGTTATATCTGACATTTCGTCCGAGGATCAGGAAGTTTTTGCTGGGCACCCGTTCATTGATTTCCCTGTGAGTGCTGCTGCTTTCTCCTTGTATATATATATATGTATGTATTAGAAAAAACAACTTTATTTAACTGTATTCAACTTTTGTCAGCCAGTCGATAAATTTCATGACGACGGTATTGTCAACTTGTGTCCTCCCTTACATGACTTCCTTCACCCCCACCTACCATTTGCCATTTATAATACTGTTGTCTTCTTATGCGGCAGAGGGGCCTTTGGACCCCCTCATGCATCAGGGGGTTGGGTGTCACTGCTATCTCTGTAACCCCCTGCACAACAGTAAAAGCCTCAATTCATGAGTCACTTAAAAGTTTTACATTTTCCTTTTTTTCTCCCCGCTTTCCAAGAGTCATAACTTTTTTTTTCTTTTTCTGTCGACATAACCATATGACCGCTTGTTTTTGGTGGGACAAGTTCTTAATGGCTCCATTTTATGTACTATAAGATGTACTGAAAACTTTTCTAGGATGAAATGGGAAAAAAACAACAATTCTCCGTTTTGGGGCTGGCTGTTATTTTACGGCGTTCACCGTGCAGTAAAAATGACATGTTAACTTTGTTCTGCAGGTCAGTACGATTAGGGCAATACCAAATTTATATAGTATTTCTATTATGCTTTAGTACTTTTGGGCTGCCATATTCTGAGACCTCTAATATCTTTATTTTTCCGTTGAGAGGTTTGTTTTTGTGGGCTGAGCAGTTTTTTTGCTACTATTTTGTGGTAAAAATAACTCATTGATCACTTTTTATACAATTTTTTGGGAAGCTAGGGGACCAAAATACTGCAATTGTGGATTTTATTTTCCTACGGCGTTCACCGTGTGGGATAAATATATTCATATTGTAGTATTTCAGATTTTTACGGATGCGACAATACCAATTATGTTTATATTTTTTTATTGTTTATCTCACTCTACGGAAAAAATGGGAAAAGGTTTTTTTAACTTTTTAAATATTTTTTTTGTAGATTCCTGACTTTATGAAACTTTTTTTTTGTAGATTCCAAACTTTATGAAACTTAATTTTTTAGCCCAACTAAGGGACTTCTATATACAATTATTTGATCGCTCAAACAATACACTGCACTTGTAATTTTTACTATCTCCTATTAGCCCTGTCTCTGGTAGGGCATAATAGGGTCGCTAAGATAGCAGACCCGGTTGCCTTTCAGCAGTTCATCAGCACCCAGCGATCGCATATGTATGTATATGTATGTATCTTATTATTATAAATATTACTTATATTACTTTATCAATTATTTTATGACATGTTTTATATGTGCCCATCATGTAACAAGTGATGTTTTTAATGTACTGCTGTAACTCTGCCCATTTTCTCTATTATTTCCCCCCTCCCCTGCATTTTTTTCTGTTTAAAATACCGCACATCTGTCAGTACACAAAGGTTTTTTTTATATTTCCTGAAGAAGTGACCGGTCCCGAAACACGTAGAATCATTAATTTGTCACCTGAATAAATATTTTAAGTTAAATACTTACCTCTCTGGTCAGTAATTTTACAAACAGCAGCACCAAGTTTAAAACCTCCTTTTTTTCCAATTACAATGTGTCTACATTCATGAAAACGTCCCACTCCAGAGGGAACTCAGCGAGGTGATGAGGCAGCAACTGACAACTATATACCCAAGGCTTCAATAGGTGTTTTGCCTCGGACAACCCCATAACATGAGCAGAATATTTAAAGGATATTTTTAGGAAGCCCCACTGATATATCTGCTTATCAACCTTCTCCTTACATCTCACCCCTTCTTTTTTATAGATTCAGTAATACACAGCTGACACCCGCAGCGAATGGAGCAGGCTTCCCTCCGGGATTCCCAACTCGATTGTGGGGTGCCAATGATTTCCATGGCAGCTGGGGGTCTAACAAAGGCCTCAAGTTCTGCCATCAATGTATGCCTATAGTGCCCTGCCAGAGGCAGGACCTAATAGAATGCCTGTCAGTTATAGGCTGGGTTCACACGACCTATTTTCAGACGTAAACGAGGCGTATTATGCCTCGTTTTACGTCTGAAAATAGGGCTACAATACGTCGGCAAACATCTGCCCATTCATTTGAATGGGTTTGCCGACGTACTGTGCAGACGACCTGTAAAACGACGACCCGTAAAAATACAGCCTCGTCAAAAGAAGTGCAGGACACTTCTTTGGACGTTTTTGGAGCTGTTTTCTCATAGACTCCAATGAAAACAGCTCCAAAAACGGACGTAAAAAACGCAGCGAAAAACGCCGCAAAAAATGCGAGTTGGTCAAAAAACGTCTGAAAAGCAGGGTCTGTTTTCCCTTGAAAACAGCTCTGGATTTTCAGACGTTTTTGGTCACTACGTGTGCACATACCCATGCACTAACAAGTATAATACACTGCAATACAGAAATATTGCAGTGTATTATAAAAGTGATCAAACAATTACATTGTGAAGTCCCATAGTGGGACTGAAAAAATATAATAAATAGATCATTAAAGTTTAAAAAATAGAAATTAAAAATCTTAATTTAAAAAAACATTTTTTCGTTTACAAAATGCTTTATAATGAAAAGAATAAAGAAATAAAATAAATCTACACTCAATTTTTATTGTTGCATACGTTTTGACCCGAACTATAAAACTATCACACTATTTACCCATGCGGTGAACGGCATAAAAATAAAATAAAGAGCAATGCCAGAATTGCTGTTTTCTGTTCATATTGCCTTCCAAAAAAACACAATAAAAGGCGATCAAAACGTCATATGTACCCCAATAGGATACCAATACAAACTACAAATTGTCCCACAAAAAAATAAACCTCATACAGCTACGTTGGTGGAAAAATAAAAATGTTATGGCTCTCCGAATATGGCGACACAAAAACAAGTACTTTTTAAAAAAAAATGTGTTTGTTCATTTCGTCATTCAGGCCCAAAATAGGCTGGTCACTAAAGGCTTAAACATTCCGTAATAATAAATGTTATGAACACTATGTAAACGTAACACTGCAAGAATTAATCCCTGATACCACTTGCATCCAAGACAATGGAGGTTATTGATTCTATTTAAACCAGTGAACAATCTGCCTCAGAGCACCACATATTACCTCCAGCCGATGATCTTTGGCTTGGAGTCAAAAACCAGTATGAATTGGGGGGAAAAAAAGGGAAACAAAAACACCGGTGTTAAAGGCTATGTACACCTTTAAGGGCTTTTTTTTTCAAATTGATTTTTGTTTTTTAAATAGATTAGTCAGTGTGTTTAGTGTAACTTTGTAATTAGTCTTTATTAAAAATTCCTTTTAGTTTTGCAGATACAGTTGTTCTGTATTCTCTATACAGAACAGCTGTATTGTTCGCTTTATACTGAATCCGTCAGTCCCGCGCACCTGACGAGTTCAGTGTCTCTGACACGCAGGAACCACCTGTTAACGATCACATCTAAGTTATGATCTTAGATGTGATCGGTAACAGCTCGATCCTGCGTGTCAGAGACACACAGTACCCGTCGAAACTGAACCCGTCAGGTCCACGGGACTGACGGATTCAGTGTAATGCGAACGATACAGCTGTTCTGTATAGAGAATACAGAACAGCTGTATCCCCAAAACTAAAAGGAATTTTTAATAAAAACGAATTAAGAAGTTACTAATCACACTGACTAATCTATTTATTTAAAAAAAAAACATGACCTTTAAGGATGGATCCACATATATTAGGTCTTTCTGATAAAAAGCTGAAAATTGGCCTTATGGTACCACCTAAAGTAATGTAGTGTGCAATATTCCTTCAGATTCCGTCAGACATCACTGACGGATGTTGAGATTTGTGACACTGTTTCTTTACCACATACTTGACTGCAAGTTATTATGAAAAATATATGCATGCTGGGAAAAAAAGTTTTTTTTCAGAGGCAAAGTCTTATCTCATATATCTTTAATTCTGATAAGAAACTGTGCATGCTACTTGTGGTACTTTTATAGTAAGAATAAGTATATTTGTTAATGGTCCTTTAAAAGTCTTAAATTACAAATTAACTTACTGTAAGTCACCTGAGTCAATTACATTTTGCACATAAAAAGAAGGTTTGAATTGTTAGTAATGACCTTCCATTCTTAATCTGTTCTAAATATTTGTTTCGTTGGAAAATGCACATTAATTATTTATCCTAGAGAAAAGAAAAACTGTGATTTTCAATACTGCCATTTAGTCTCCCCTGAACATTTTCCATTCAACTAAAACAAAATAATGGTGGAAAGTGGTCACCATTGGAGAGAGCTGTAGACGATAATGATATAATATTTTCCTAGTAGCTTCAAATAAATATGACGTCAACTAGAGGCAAATTGGGAAAGCACCTCCTGCCCCATGCTGGCACTAACAACATCACTGCTTTGGGCAAAATCATGTTATGTGGGTCACTGAGTAAGGCTATGTTCAGACTGGCAATAGAGTCCGTTCTGTCAGGCTTTTCTCTGATGAACAATTAGGGTAGTTTTTCTGTAAAAAAAATAAAAATGAACACCTAACAAACTCACTATAAGGCACTGGGATCCACCATGATACATTAAGATCCATTACACAACTAATTGGACATATCCACCATGAATCCGTCCCGTAGAATCCATGAAGCCAATGTGAATAAAGCCTAATTCATGTCTTCGTCTTAACCAGAACAAGAAACAAGTCACGACCAGGTGTTTGAAAAAATACAAATAATCTTTATTAAAGTCAATTAGACACATGGAGACAACGTATAACACTTAGACATAATAAAATGCCATGGATCCTCGAACACAAACGGAATCCGAACGTAAAAGCAGAGTAACCCCCCAGATGTAAAAATGGTCTGACACAACCTATATATGGCTAAAGTGCATAAGTACATATTAATGAGCAGGTACTAGGCATGGTACGCTTTGCACAGATGAACACATAAATACGTATAGAGAATATATATAAGGTACAATCTAAGTAAAAACGACATGTAAAGTAGTATACCTACACCTGCGTATAAGAAGATAAATAGGAGATCAAGACCAGGAGGGGGACCTCTGCTTAACCCAACGCGCGTTTCGCTGGTGCTTCGTCACCAGCACCAGCGAAACGCGCGTTGGGTTAAGCAGAGGTCCCCCTCCTGGTCTTGATCTCCTATTTATCTTCTTATACGCAGGTGTAGGTATACTACTTTACATGTCGTTTTTACTTAGATTGTACCTTATATATATTCTCTATACGTATTTATGTGTTCATCTGTGCAAAGCGTACCATGCCTAGTACCTGCTCATTAATATGTACTTATGCACTTTAGCCATATATAGGTTGTGTCAGACCATTTTTACATCTGGAGGGTTACTCTGCTTTTACGTTCGGATTCCGTTTGTGTTCGAGGATCCATGCCATTTTATTATGTCTAAGTGTTAGACGTTGTCTCCATGTGTCTAATTGACTTTAATAAAGATTATTTGTATTTTTTCAAACACCTGGTCGTGACTTGTTTCTTGTTCTGGTTTAGTTTTAATTAGTCACTAGGACCACTAGTATCATTCGGGGTATTATTCGGTTTGCTAAAATGTCTTCGTCTTAGTTCCAAATGTTAATACACTCTTTTTTTCTTGTAGTCACTGGAATATTTAGCAGTTAGTTACTGGGAGACAGTTGTATATTCGGTGTACCGACTGGTTAGTAATATATTTGTCTTCCTGATACTGTGGCCAAAAAAACATTGTCTATTAGAAATTCATCCTGGTAATTCACTTTGCAGTTCATAGGAAAAACCAGTGGCATTGTATATGCTGGTCCAGAGGTGAAATGATTGGCCTAATCCCTGATAAATGGTAAAAACATTTTGGAAATATTCCTGATAAATGGAGAAAACACCTGGGACATCTTGGTGGTCTTGTCATTGACCTTATCCTTGGTAGTCCATATATTACACACATTTCATAAAGTGTTTTTTGTCCAGTTGGGAAAACACTGGCCTTACATATGATGGCCCATTTGTGGACACATTGATATTATCCTTGGTGGTGTCCTTGATCTCGTAACTCTTGACATCTCTACTACACAGACAACTTTTTAGGCATTGCTCCAATTGGTGTTTCCCCTTGTATAAGAACAGTGTTGAGCGTTTTAATATTCAGGATACGTTTTATTCATTCAAAGCAAAGTTGCCAAAAAGGGCCAAGCAGAACACGTACTTTTCCTTGGATGTATTTACAGTATTATAATGAACCAAAATGCAGTGGTATAAAATCACCATTAAGACCGAGCATTTCAAGACCTTTCAAAGTAATTAAATGATAACTTATCAATTTGATGGAAATTCCCAGAATATACAACAACGCTGAATGAATGTGTCATGTACACAGGTATATTATGCAAATTACCTTGTCTGTTAGATGGATTTACAACTGTAGAACATGCTAATGAAAGGAGGGTCAATTCATAGAACACAATGTATTCAGAGAGCTAAACAACTGCTGTTTTTGTATTAAAAAGGCAATAAATTGAGTACTGGCAGGTATGTAAATATCTGCTCTCCATAAATAAGTAAGAATCTTTCTTTTAACAGACATAAAGGGAACTAGTACAGCAGACAATAAGAATGACATTTTTTTTATAAGATGATAGCAAATTAATTCTGAATTCCTACACCATTTAATGCTTAGATTAATAATTGTCTTTATAGAAAGAAGTTATCAGATGAATCAGATCTTTCTGTCTGCAGTGTTTTCTTTCTGATATTACTGAATAGAATTTGGGATGTAATCGTGTACAATTGATAGTATGCGTTTAGAGTATGCATAGACAAAAAACTTGGATGTATGATATCTGCATAGTGAAAGGCAAAAGATTATCATATCTACAAAATCCAAACTGAACAACATTTAAACCTCAGTTGTACTTAATAATAAAAAAATACAAAAAATTATCACATTTAAACTTTTTTATTTATTTCACTATGCTTTTATAACTTAGCTAACGTGAAACTTATTGGTGCTTAAACCCTAATGTCTTTATTCATTATCATACATTGGGACTAACTACCTTCAAAACTTAAACAGGCATTCCCATCTTGTAATGTAACGGCATATCGCTAGATTACACCTTAACATTATGATTGGTCCAACTTCTGGGACTCCCGCCAATTCTGATAACGAAAAATCTAGGATGATTTTGACTTTTCACCTGCACAGGCTTTCTACCTTAAAGCTTACCTAACTTTTTAGGTGACTTTTCAGAATAAGCTGTCATATGTGTGTACATAATAATAATAATAATAATTTAATTTCTGGCCATTATATGACCAGGCTCTATCTCTAATTCTCAGTTCTTTACACAGCAGTAATGAGCAGTGTAGCTGAGAATCCAGCACTGGGGTGACATGGAAATCTTACCAGAAGCCTGTGTCTTTCTGACTCTGCTCATGCTTCGTGCCCCTGCTCACTTCTTCCCCCTCTCCCTAATACCCTTGCTTTCCCTCCCCCCTCCATAGACTTACATGCAGGGTCTTTACTGACTCACTCACTCTCTGTTCCCTCCTCCTGTCCCCCTCTCCTCTTCATAGAAAGTTGTAGCCAGGCAGTGAAGTGACAGAACCCCTACCTTCTGCAGCCTGTCTCATCTGCTCTGTAACCAGGGTCGACAAATGCTTGACAACAGGAGGTGGACAGCAGATTACAGGAAGGGAGACACCTAGTGGCAGAATTTGCATAGATAAAGTAACTAACTTTTAACAGTAAGTGAGTAATTATAAATATTACTGCCTGAGCTGAACGATTAAAATAAGTTTATTAAAGATATGTCTTAAAATGGGCCCTTAAAGCCAAAATAACAGGCTCAATCAAATGGTCAGCAGCAGAGACATAGCCTAGAAGGCAAAAGATACTATCCACCCACAGACCAGTCTCTCCTATTATTATATATTCGCTGAACCCTAATGATTGATTAGTAATAGCGCCGTACCACGCTACACCTTGCGCTCTACTGCGCTAGTCTGGCTCTTAAAGCCACGTATAATGATGTGGTCAGCAATAAGGTCAAGACCTCCAATGTTCGGTAACAAGCACCCTGTTGCAAGATCACTGACCAGAATTCACTAAATGTTTAATTGTTAGTTATTATGCTATATCATTAATCCTACGCGTTTCAGAACCACCGTTACTGGTGGAACATCATCAGGGATTATTAGTGTTACACGATAGTATTCAGTATAGCTGCCGGATCGCACGGTTGTGTGCATTCATGAACCTCCTGGCTCGAGCACGATCAAGATATAATGGTCGCACACGAGCCGGCGAGGTGCCGGTCTTTTAAAGAGCTAGGGCCCTCCTCCAATACTGACATGCCCCCGGCGTACCACCAATCCACATCCGACACGTCACTCATAACCTGTCAGGATTGTGGCACGCCTCCCTTTATCGGCAGCCAATAAGGTATAGATATGACGACTAGCGTCCCTAGTAACGCTGGAGATCCGAGAAGCGGATCTATTATTCAATAGGGGATAAAATACTCAGAATGGGAGCCGAGCCCTGTACAGAAGACAATGTGCCGGCAATCCAGCACATATCCCCGCTATTACCAGATCACAGCGTTCACCGAGTGCACGGCATTGAATCGTCCAATGACACCATGGTTGCGTCCCGTTGTTATGACGACCATCCGGGCACATACAAATTCCAGTGTAGTTATCAATTGTTAGAGGAGTACATTCATAGCAATGGGCAGGTTTCAGGTAAGTATCACTGCTACTCGTCAATATATAGATGTCAATACTCCAAAGACATATATAAAGGGTACAAAGGTTTCTAGACGATAACTTAGAGTTCTGGATGACACTACGAAATTTGTTCATTCAGGCCCAGGGGAGCAATGGTGCGCAGTCGAAATATCCACTGCGCTTCCTTTTGAAGGATCATTTTATTCATATCACCTCCTCTCATAGTAGGTCTCACATATTCAATGCCTTGGAATCTGAGAGAGGAACTATCCCCATTATGAAATTCCCATATATGACGAGATATCGGGGTATCCTCCTTCCTTCTGCAATCCCCTATATGATCCCGGATCCTCCTCCTGAACTCTCTAATGGTTTTTCCGATATACTGTTTTCCACATATACAGGTAATCATATACACAATGCCCTTTGTTCGACAATTGATATAGGTCCTATTCTCAAAAGTTCTTCCCGTACTCATACTCTTGAACGTCGTGCCACATTGAATAGAGGCACACGCCTTACACGATCCACATCTATATGTCCCTTTAAGGTTACTATTAAGCCATGTAGTGGAAGAGTCCTGTCTACCCATGTGGCTATGTACCACATGATCCTTGACATTCCTACCCCTCCTGTACGTAATAAGGGGAGAATGTCCCACCAGTTTTCCAATATCCGGATCAGCCTCTAGAATCCCCCAATAGCGTTGGAGGATATCTCTTACCTCCGAACTAGCTGAGTCAAACGTTCCAATAACTCTGATGGTATTGTCATCGCTTCGCTTCGGTCTAGGATTCAATAAGTCATCACGATTACAGCCTAGGGCATTCTGATAGGCCCCTCTTAATAGGCCCCTCGCATATCATACTATGGATAAGATTCATTGATGACATTTTAATACTATGGAAAGGGACCCAGGTTGAGTTTGAGGAATTCGTTGCAATACTTAATATAAATGATAAAGGTCTGTTCTTCACATCAGAGATTGGTGTGAATAAAATTACATTTCTGGATATAGTGATATCCAAGACCGCGGGTGGCAATATTCATACCAACATGTTTCGTAAAGAGACGGCCACAAATAGTTTGCTTAGGTGGGAGAGTTGTCACCCTATGAACCTAAAACGGGGAATTCCAAAGGGTCAATACTTGATGGCACGACAAAACTGCTCCACTGTATCTGACTTTAAAATATCAGCAGGTGAACTGGAAAACAGGTTCATTAATAGAGGATACCCGAGGCATATCTTAAGAGGGGCCTATCAGAATGCCCTAGGCTGTAATCGTGATGACTTATTGAATCCTAGACCGAAGCGAAGCGATGACAATACCATCAGAGTTATTGGAACGTTTGACTCAGCTAGTTCGGAGGTAAGAGAAATCCTCCAACGCTATTGGGGGATTCTAGAGGCTGATCTGGATATTGGAAAACTGGTGGGACATTCTCCCCTTATTACGTACAGGAGGGGTAGGAATGTCAAGGATCATGTGGTACATAGCCACATGGGTAGACAGGACTCTTCCACTACATGGCTTAATAGTAACCTTAAAGGGACATATAGATGTGGATCGTGTAAGGCGTGTGCCTCTATTCAATGTGGCACAACGTTCAAGAGTATGAGTACGGGAAGAACTTTTGAGAATAGGACCTATATCAATTGTCGAACAAAGGGCATTGTGTATATGATTACCTGTATATGCGGAAAACAGTATATCGGAAAAACCATTAGAGAGTTCAGGAGAAGGATCCGGGATCATATAGGGGATTGCAGAAGGAAGGAGGATACCCCGATATCTCGTCATATATGGGAATTTCATAATGGGGATAGTTCCTCTCTCAGATTCCAAGGCATTGAATATGTGAGACCTACTATGAGAGGAGGTGATATGAATAAAATTATCCTTCAAAAGGAAGCGCAGTGGACATTTCGACTGCGCACCATTGCTCCCCTGGGCCTGAATGAACAAATTTCGTATGCCTGTTTCCTGTGACACCGTAGTGTCATCCAGAACTCTAAGTTATCGTCTAGAAACCTTTGTACCCTTTATATATGTCTTTGGAGTATTGACATCTATATATTGACGAGTAGCAGTGATACTTACCTGAAACCTGCCCATTGCTATGAATGTACTCCTCTAACAATTGATAACTACACTGGAATTTGTATGTGCCCGGATGGTCGTCATAACAACGGGACGCAACCATGGTGTCATTGGACGATTCAATGCCGTGCACTCGGTGAACGCTGTGATCTGGTAATAGCGGGGATATGTGCTGGATTGCCGGCACATTGTCTTCTGTACAGGGCTCGGCTCCCATTCTGAGTATTTTATCCCCTATTGAGTAATAGATCCGCTTCTCGGATCTCCAGCGTTACTAGGGACGCTAGTCGTCATATCTATACCTTATTGGCTGCCGATAAAGGGAGGCGTGCCACAATCCTGACAGGTTATGAGTGACGTGTCGGATGTGGATTGGTGGTACGCCGGGGGCATGTCAGTATTGGAGGAGGGCCCTAGCTCTTTAAAAGACCGGCACCTCGCCGGCTCGTGTGCGACCATTATATCTTGATCGTGCTCGAGCCGGGAGGTTCATGAATGCACACAACCGTGCGATCCGGCAGCTATACTGAATACTATCGTGTAACACTAATAATCCCTGATGATGTTCCACCAGTAACGGTGGTTCTGAAACGCGTAGGATTAACGATATAGCATAATAACTAACAATTAAACATTTAGTGAATTCTGGTCAGTGATCTTGCAACAGGGTGCTTGTTACCGAACATTGGAGGTCTTGACCTTATTGCTGACCACATCATTATACGTGGCTTTAAGAGCCAGACTAGCGCAGTAGAGCGCAAGGTGTAGCGTGGTACGGCGCTATTACTAATCAATCATTAGGGTTCAGCGAATATATAATAATAGGAGAGACTGGTCTGTGGGTGGATAGTATCTTTTGCCTTCTAGGCTATGTCTCTGCTGCTGACCATTTGATTGAGCCTGTTATTTTGGCTTTAAGGGCCCATTTTAAGACATATCTTTAATAAACTTATTTTAATCGTTCAGCTCAGGCAGTAATATTTACAATTTAACGGAATGAAAACCTAGTTATCAGAGTGAGAATACTATATCAATTTATTTAAGTGAGTAATTACAAAAAAATTTCACATCAGGTGTATAATTAGATCAGCATAAGTTGTTTGAAAAGTTAGTGTGCAGTTAAGTAAATTGGGCCGTGCTGCTGCTCCTTGCACACTGGGAGGCCACGAGTGTGACCGTGCAGGGAAAAACTGTGAATATGGCCACAGGGCTTAACTAGCTGAACAGTTGGACCTCCACCAATCAGAAAATTACAAGAAATCCTAGCATTGGAAAATCGCCTTAAAGAGATTTTCTGCTTTTTACGTAAATAAAAATGTACCATGTAATTACTGTATAATGAAAAGTTCTGCAACCTCAGGATTCTGAAATTCCTGGACCTCTTGTAGCTGCACATATTCACTTTCCAATTCTATAAGCATAGCAGCCATTCCATGTACCTGGTGTGTGAGTCTTGTTAGTGCCCTCACAACTTCATTTGCCTCCATACTACGTCACTTTTTCGTGGCTTGGTTCTACTGTAACTCTCCATATAAGACTATAAGATCAAGAGCATATGTATTAGCGCCAAACAAGACTCCATAACGGGGACCTATTCCGCATGCTGCAGTTGAGACCATTCTTGGACACCGTTTTACTGGTCGGACAGTGATTGACTTTGACAAATATTCCATCTGGGCCTACCACTTCCACCCACCTCAGCTGAGGTGCCTCATAGGTGGATGAGTATATGACTCCTTTCAATTATACAAATATGTTAACTGAATTGCTTGACTCTTGAATATTTTTGGCCAACATTACCACATATGGCCTGCCCTGGAGTATATGGTCCACCCTGGAGCACATGATCTGTCCTGGACTAAGATAAGTCTAGTATGGTCTCCTGTTATCTGCCATTTGTTATTCCATTATTGTGCCTGATACGGTAACCTGCCATTTTGCCTCTGGCTTGTTGGCTAGACTTATTTTGTGGCCTTGTGATTAACTGCCATTTTTCAGCCTTGTATTTTCATTTATAGGTCTGATTATCTGTGTGTTATACTATGCAGCTATTTTTAATTGAAGTGTCCCACCACTCTCAGGTCATTGACCTGCCTGAATTATCTGCTGACCATTATAGTCTTATGTGCATATGAATTTTTCCTCCCCTTTTTTGTACACAAGTTTATTGTATTGTGTGTGTACACTATTAGATTTGTTTTCTGTACATTGACACCTCATGTTATACAAACTGGGCCTAAATGCACTATTTACCTTTTTGGCTATATTGTTTTCACTTCACCCGGCTGGGTATGTGATGTCCTTATTGTGATGCCGGATCACCTTTGATGCTGCTTTTTGATAACTTCATTTATATATATTTTTGTGAATAAACTTTGATAAGTTTATAACCCTTGAGTTGAGTGCCCTTTGCTTCCCAGGTGTTTCTGTCCATTTTCTTTTTAAAATATTTATTCCTGGTGGCACTGTACTATTTGAACTGTACTATGGTTGGTCCAATGAGATTTTTAGTTCTCTTTTTTTCTGATAATCCCTAATAGATGGCAGGGCTGTAAATGGTGGTTTATGAATAGTTTTGGTCAATCAATACGGGTCGGTAGTAGACAGGTAACGTTAAGTCCAGCAATAAGCATCAGGATTCAAAGTCGTTGTCAGGCCAGAGGTCAGTACACGGATAAATAAGGTCAAGCCGAGTCACACCAATAGCCAGGTAAATCACATGAACGACATAAAAAATGTCAGGAAACTCACCACCAGGGCTGAAAACCAAGCACTGCCAACTTGTCGGCTTGTCTGGAGCTGTGGCATACTATTGCTAAGTCAACTCCATAGCTCCTTGTGCTGCACTGTCTGCAGAATTGAGGCATGGCCAATAGGGATGATGGCTGACTGGAGACCTTAAAGGAGAACTGCTCCTCAAATCCCTTGCTTGATACACTGCCCTGGTGGTGAGTATCCAGTCATTTTCCTGTGATTCTCTGTGTTTGGCCAGGCTTTGCCTTGACTTAAGAGATCCGATAATCCTTATAGAAACCTTTGGCCTTAACTCTATTTCCGGATACTCATATCTGGACCTGACGTTGCCTGCCTGTTACCAACCTGGATCGATTTAACCATGATATTGATTATATCTGCCATTTGCAGCCCGACTGTCTATTGGAGACTATCCTGGTGACTATGACCTGTAAATCCTCCTGGCAAAGTCCATATCTCTATCTTAGGGTTTAGGGTGAAGAACCGGAGATTCCTTTTACTGCACACATCGAATTAGCCAGCGACAACTTAATAACGGTCTCTGTTATTCATCCTTCTTGCCTGAAGTTAAACTTCTAATGTGCCGGAGCGCAGCTCCATTTCCGACAAGTTAATGATGCTTAACCCCTTCCCGACATCTTCCGTATATATACGGCGCACGCCGGGTGGGGGAATATGGAGCGGGCTCATGGGCTGACAGCGCTCCATAGAGCGAGTTTGTCGGCTGTGTGTTACAGCCGACACTTCCGGGTAACGAGTGGGATACCGTTCGAGCACGATCCTGCTTGTTTAACCCGTTAAATGCCGCTTTCAACTGCGATCGCGCCATTTAAATGACTAAAAACAGGGGGGCGACCCCCTGTAACGTCCCAACGCCGCATCCGGGGCGAGATCGGGGAGAGCCGTTAGTTGGCACGGCTGCCTGGGGGCCTGACGAAGTCCCCCAGGTCCGCCATCTTTGTACTCCTATGAAGCTCTGCCTCCAGTCAGAAACGCGATATACTGCAATACATTAGTATTGCAGTATATTGTGCAAGCAATCTAACAATCGCTGGTTAAAGTCCACTAGGGGGACAAGTAAAAAAAGTAAAAAACAGTAAAATAAAGGTTTTTTTTAACAAATAAAAAAAAATGTAAAAATTAAAAGCTCAAAAAAAAAACTTTTCCCATTTCCTTCAAGCACAATGTAAAAATGCTAACATAACTGGTATCGACGCGTCCGTAAAAGTCTGAACTATTATAATATATCATTATTTAGTCCGCATGGTGAACGCCGTAAAAATTAAAAATTAAAAACATCAGAATTGCTGTTTTTTGGTCCCTTCTTCTCCCACAAAAAATGAAATAAAAAGTTATCAAAAAGTCTCACGTACCCCAAAATGGTACCAATATAAAATGCAGCTCGCCCAGAAAAAACTAAGCTCTCACACGGCTAAATCGACAGAAAAATAATGTTATGGCTCTCAGAATGTGGCGACAAAACTCAAATTTTATTTTTAACAATCAGTTTTTTCCTTGTAAGGCTGGGTTCACACGACCTATTTTCAGGCGTAAACGAGGCGTATTATGCCTCGTTTTACGCCTGAAAATAGTGCTACAATACGTCGGCAAACATCTGCCCATTCATTTGAATGAGTTTGCTGACGTATTATGCAGACGACCTGTAATTTACGAGTCGTCGTTTGACAGCTGTCAAACGACGACGCGTAAATTGACTGCCTCGGCAAAGAAGTGCAGGGCACTTCTTTGCCACGTAATTTGAGCTGTTCTTCATTGAACTCAATGAAGCACAGCTCAAGATTTACGAGCGTCACAGACGCCTCGTAAATTACGAGGAGGAGCATTTACGTGTGAAACGAGGCAGCTGTAAACAGTCTGTCTTTTCACACGTAAATGCCTCTCGGCGTGTGAACATACCCTAAAAGTAATAAAACATAAAGAAAACTATATAAATTTAGTATCACTGTAATCGTATTGACCCGCAGAATAATGTTAACATGCCGTTTTTACCGTACGGTAAACGCCGTAAAAACAAAACCACCAAAAAGGTTGAAGAATCGCAGTTTTTTTCCTATTCCACCCCACATATATTTTTTTTCTCGTTTCCCACTACATTACAAAAAATGGTGCTGTGAAAATCTACAACTCGTCCCACAAAAACTACGCCAATATTGATGGAAAAATAAAAGAGTTATGGCTTTTGGAAGGTGAGGAGGAAAAAACAAAAGTGAAAATTCAAAAAATGGCTGCAGCGGGAAAGGGTTAAATTTGAGCTGCCCAGCATCACCACTCCTGAGCCGTCACCCAAGTTATGAATACGCTAGCCAGGGCCGCGTATCCAGGTAGGGTCTTGGGCTTATAGTCTAGTATGGAGCGAACCACAGCAGGCAAAACTGCTGTCTTTATAAGCTATTTTAAAGCCATACTATCAAGCCAGAAATGACAGGTCATTTGGGTTGTTATGCTTCAGACCCGCTCCCTGAAACTGTATGCAGCTGGGACTACATGGTGAAAAAAAAATCAGGTCTAAAAGCTATATAAGATTATTTCTCACCATACTAGATTTATCTAATAGATTGTAATGTCCGTGGCTGCGGGCCGTCAGCTCCAACCTTCCCCTAACAGCCGCAGCCAAGAGTCGGCAAGCGCTGGCCCCAGCCTCCTCCTCAGGAGACGCCAGCGCTCGCGTCCACTCACCTTAGCCGGATCCCGTAGGGTGCGCGCGCACGCTCGGGCCCGCTCTTAAAGGGGCAGCGTGTGCACCGGACATTGTGGATAAACTTTGACCGTGGACTATAAGAGGGGTCCAGCCCCCTAGTTCGATGCCTGAGCGTTGTTGTGTTCCCTAGTTTGTCTATGTGATGGCCTCCTAGTGTGTTACCTGTTCCAGTCCCTGTTCCAGTCCCTGTACCTATACCTATACCTGTTCCAGTTTCTGTTCCTGTTCCTAGCATTCCATACATCCTGGTCTAGCACTGCGCCAAAGTCGTGCCGTGCTGCATCCACATCTTACCTGCTTCACCTCGCCTGATGTCTGCCTGCTACCTAGTCCCAGCCACAAGTACCTATAGAACTATAGACTCTCACCTGCTCCCTGTTGGCCATCTGCCTTACCGCCCACGCGGTACAGCCCAGTGGGTCCACAGACCCTTCGTGACATAGATAAAAATCGAAATTTCCTCTTGACCTACACGTAATAAGCTACATGCAAAACTTTTTCATTCGTTCTATTTTTTCTGGGGTTTTTTTCTTTACTTCTGGCATACTTGACATAAATGCATGATTAACTTATCCACATATGACTCAGTTTGGGCTTTTTAAAAATATATTTTTAGAGGTATTAGGTAAACGCTTTTTTATGCATCTGCAACTGCCTTTTCAAAGATGTATAGATGCCGCCTAGGGAGTGCTCCTTTTTGTCTGATCTGTATGGGAATAGAAGCATCACTATAAAAAGAGAAAAAATTCAAAGCCTTTTTCTCTTTATTGATCATGTTCATTAGCATCCTCCCAAACCACATAACAAAAAAACTAATCTGGTACTGTGGAACTAATACCCAAATCTTGAGAAAACATTAGCTCTTAACTGCTCAACTTTAAGAACAATGTTTGGTCTGAATTGTCCTAAACCTAATCTCACTTCATCTAACCTACTCCTCACCGCTTCTAGATTTGACCTTCTAGACAAGTGGATATCAAGCCGACATACTTTGGGGGCCTCAATTGCGGAATTACTCAAAGAGCTGCACGTCACATTTCGCAAACATCAGGCCAAGGCGTAGGCAAATATACATAAGTGACTTTTTACAGATAGATGGATCACATTTTCTTTATATACAGTATTTTGTTTAGCTAATTCAAGTGTGGACTCAGTAGAAGAAGAAGAAATAATGTCCACCATTTCTTGTTTTTGCCCAAAGGCCAAAACGCATATGGGCGGAATAGAAACCATTACACAACTTTTAGAGATGGGAGAGATACCACAGTGCCCCCATACAGTGGCGGATTA
Source organism: Rhinoderma darwinii (assembly GCF_050947455.1). Taxonomy (NCBI): domain Eukaryota; kingdom Metazoa; phylum Chordata; class Amphibia; order Anura; family Rhinodermatidae; genus Rhinoderma; species Rhinoderma darwinii. The sequence goes on along the minus strand of NC_134689.1, from coordinate 254,482,544 downwards.
TCATATGGGCATTTCGGGCGGCCGCCCGGGGCCCGAGGCTCCCAGGGGGCCCATGGCAGCCCGAAACGCACATCATCTCCTAAATCTATTCAGCGCGCTAGCGCTGCTAACGGCCGAAGATGAGGAGGAGCAGGGAATTGGCCGGGAAATAGGTAGGACACGCCTCCCTGACAAGTGCGGGCCGCCGCCATTGAGTAACAGAACAGCGACGGACGGCTGTTCTGTTACTCCAAAGCAGCAAGACAAGAGCCGGGCGGGCGGTCACCGGCGCTGAGGTCAGTACAGGCTTATCCTCCTGCCCAACTGGTTCCCGACCGCTGGCTGTATTTTTACGGCCAGCGGTCAGGGACGGGTCCTTAAAACCCGAGCCATAGACTTTCTACGGCTCGGGTTTTAACTTGCTGCCCGTGCGATCGGGCAGCTGAATGTCGGGTCTCCGGCTGTCAGTGACTGCCGGGGACCCTGAGGAGAAGATAGGAGCAGCTTTCGCTGCTTCTGTCTTCTCTGATCTCTTTTACACAGCGCTCAATGAACGCTGTGTAAAGGAATAGAGACAGCAGCAGCGGCGCTGTCTCTATTCCTCCCGGTGATCATGTGACTGGTCACATGATCGCCGGGTGCCGTTAGTGGCAGACTGTTGCTGGGTCTTACTAGACCCAGCACAGCCCTATTAGTGACAATCGTCACTATGAGAGGGCTGATTTCCCCTGTAACTGGGGCTGCTGTGCAGCTCCAGTTACAGTGGAAAAACATGGTGTAAAACAAAGAAAAATAATATATAAAGTTCCCCAAAAGTCTTTTTTGACCTTTGAGGATCAGACCATAGTAATAAAAAATAGTAAAGTGCAAAAAAAAATTAAATAATAAATACACATAAAATACCCACCCCAAAAAAATCGTCCCCCCCCCCGCCAATCATTGTTGTAACGCTAGCGCTGACCCAATTACCCTAATATAGACATGTAATATATTAAAATTTACGGTAGACAATGACGATTACAAATAAAAGGTCTATTTTAGGGTAAAACAATGTTATTACCAAAAAAAAATAGCTGAAACGTAAAAAAGCTTATTTTTTTACTATTATTTTCAAACTTTATGAATAAAAATTCTAAAATAGCAAAAAAGGTGTGTATAAAAACGCAAAAAAAACGAAACCTGCATTGTCTACGGAAAAAACGTCGCAAAAATCACGTCGGTTTTATATTTTTTTTAATAAAAATGTGTGTTTGGGGCAACTTTGTAATTACGTTTTATTAAAAAATATTTTCACTTTTTGAGATATAGCTGCTTTGTATCCTGTATCCGTCAGGTCAGCAGGACTGACGGGATCAGTGAAACGGGCCCTGCGCTAAATTATAATCTTAGATGTGATAGATTTGAGGTGGATCCTGCGTGTCACTGATCCTGTCAGTCCTGCGGACCTGACGGATACAGGATACAAAGCAGCTGTATCTCAAAAAGTAAAAATATTTTTTAATAAAATCAATCAATCACACTGATACACAGACATACCATATATATATATATATATATATATATATATATATAGCAGAAGAAAATTTGCAGCACTCCAACATGAAAAAAATGGTGGTTTATTCAATCCAAACTAACAGCAACGTTTCAATCCTACAATAGGATCTTTATCAAGCCTAGTGACACATCTACTCAGCAAGTTTATATATGTTTGAGACTCTTTTACATAATTAGTCTCATTATAAAACAATCAAATACAAAGTGTATGAAAACAAACATCATATATTGTGTACGGTATCATCATAAACATAGACATGATACAGAAAATACAGAAGTGTGTATGTGACATCGTGAATAACAATACATAATAACAAAAACATTAAAAACAACTGATTACATTATAATCATTTATGCAGCAGTGGTGTAAAATCCATTGGCATATCCTCACTCACCAATCAGAACTTCAGACTCAACTACTCCATTCAAGTGTCTTGCAGCACTCTGCTGCATCCCTCGTGGTAATTGAAATTCGACACATCAGTGTAATCCCCCGAGGCGGAAGTAAATCATCACTCCGCAGCAGAGAGCATAGATCGCATAAACTTGCTGAGTAGATGTGTCACTAGGCTTGATAAAGATCCTATTGTAGGATTGAAACGTTGCTGTTAGTTTGGATTGAATAAACCACCATTTTTTTCATGTTGGAGTGCTGCAAATTTTCTTCTGCTACATATCATTATACGTCCTAGGATCGGGACGTTTTGCTGGGCACCTGGTCGATTATTCATTAGTGAGTGCTGCTGTCTTCTTGTGTGCTATATATATATATATATATATATATATATATATAATATAAAGTTTTTAAATGTGTACATAACATTGTGGCACTATATACAAGGGGGAGCGCTGTGTGACACTATATACAAGGGGGGGCTGTGTAGTGCTATCCACAGTGGTATGTGTGTGGCGCTCTTTATAGGGGGGGCTTTTTGGTGCTATTTACAAGAGGGGGAGGGCTGTGTAGCGCTCTCTACAGGGGGGCTGTATGGCACTATCTATAAGGGGCTGTGTGTAACGCTCTCTACGAGGGGGATGTGTGATATATAGCGGGGGCTGTGTATGGCGATATCTATGGGGGTGTGTAATATCTACAGGGGCTGTGTGTGGCACTATGTACAGGGGGCTGTGTGTATGTGGTGTTTTACAGTGTGTGGTATTATTATATTCAGGCGCGCAGTGTTTGGTGCTATTATATTTAGGGGTACACTATGTGGCACCATGATAACTTTATTTTCGTTTATAGGTGTGGAAATGTTGGAAAAGTGAGGAGACGTCTAAGTGGCAAATTCTTCAGAAATGAGTCATGGCCGGGAGAAGTCGTCATGAGTGCTGGACCGGATGGAGAAGAAAAGAGGAAAAAAACTACTAGAATCTGAGACGTCGTCACCTGTGAGTCACTAGATTTATAGAGAATCTGTCACCTCTCCTGACATGTTTATTATAGGAAATCCTTGTATTTCACAAAAAGTCTTTCTGCAGTCCAGGACTGATAGACAATTCCCCTTGTCAGGAGGTTGTGTCCCTGCACAGTGTGATCCTGTCAGTATGTAGGGACACCGCGCTGTGACAAGGGAAATCGTAACACTGTTAATGCTTGCCCAAAAAGGTAGCGTTAAAAATAGTTACGGCGCAGTGAGGAAGGGGGGCCCAAGTTTGGGTAACAGCCCAGGGCCCATGGTCTACTTAATCCGCCACTGCCCCCATAACAGAGGAGAAAAGCTGGGCAGAGTGGTTAGCACATATGAGCACTCAAGACTGATCATTATCCCGGGGAAGGCAGCTGCATCATATGAATTTGCCTTTCATTGGGGGCTGCACATAACGCATAAGAGAGCTGCATGCGGCACTTGTATTGCCAGTTGGGCATCACTGAACTAGGCCAACACCCACCTAAAGATCTAGAATTAAAAAGTAATGACCCTTACCAGATTTCAGACCCTTTCTCAAATACTAGGCAACAAAACTCTAGAATAAACATATAGAGAGAACTATTGACTATTCTGTTGACTCCTAGTGAACTCGTCCGCCTTTTCACCCATAGTCATGTGAAAAAGAAAGGATAGCCCGTGTACATTTTTTCACAAATGCAGACATATAATTCTAACACTGAAGTTACAAATTAACTTTGCAATAATTTATTAGACAATTTGATAGTTATCTATTAGTGTGTGACATTGAATGGGAAAAATTCTTTACATACGGTTTCCTTACTTTTTCTCATGATTCTATATCCCTCTTTCCCCTAAACCTATTCCTATAGTTTTCTGACTTTTTTGACACAGTATTGTTGTGGTCTTGCCGCAAAATTTTTAGAATAAGAGTGAAATATTTTACTGTTATTTTAACAAGGGAACGTAAAAAAGAAAGAAATGAAGTACACGTGTCGAATAATGAAGAACTTATTAAATATTATGGCTAGTAAAATATAACTTTCACACAATTGTGCTAAACTCACAACAACACTTGATTGTGTTAGTGTTTTTTCTGAATACTGTGTTGTACTATGAAGAAAACTCGGCATTTTGTCAATTGAGGCAAACTCATGTTTATTGCGTTTATTGTCATTATCTTATATCCATAAGAAAATGAGGGCACGTGCTAATGAGCAGCTCAGCTTGAAGGGTGCCAGGAGAGGGAGTCACAGACTGCTCCAACCAGCCAAAGAGAGCACATTTTTAAGTAGCTTTTAGATAATGAGATATATGACAGGAGCAGGAAGCCTAAGGCCAGCAAAGGACGGATAACAGGCTTTTGCAGGAGGTAAGTATATGAGAGTAAAGGGAGGTAACTAATGGGCAAGGGAGAGGGGGCCCTTGTAAATGAGTAAGGGGGCCTGTACGAGTACTAGAGTGAGAAGGGGCCCTGCTATGGCTATTTGGGGAAGGGCATCTGCTGTGACAATTGAAGTAAGTAGGAAAGACCCTGCTGTGAGTACTGTGGAAGTGAGAGATGACTACTAGGGAAAGTAGAGCCTTGATGTGACTACTGGAGGAAGGGTTGAGTCACTACTGTGACTACTGGGGGGAAATAGGGGCCTTGCTGGGAGTATTGGGGTTGGGAAGGGCACTGTTGTGACTACTGAAGTAAGAGAGAAAAGTACTGCTGTGACTATGTGGGGAAAAGGGGGGAGGCCCTCATGCGACTGCTTAGAAAATACACTGCTGTGACTACTGGGAAAAGGGGAGGTCATGCTGTGACTACTAGGGCAAAGGAGGACACTTCTAATACCTGGGGATAGAGAGGGACAGTAATTACTGTAGGGACAATGAAGTGATTATTGTTGGAAGGACATTACATTGACAGCTCTTGAACTGCTGTGACCACTGCCAGAGAGGAACACTGTCGTGACTGCTGAAAGGGAGAGAATACTGCTGTACAGCCTGGATAGAGGGTGAACTCTGCTCTGATTATTGTTTGGGGGAGTACATCTGCACTAACTGTCAATGGGAAGCACAGCTGTGGTGTGTCTACTGTATCTACTATAGGGTGCTGCAATTGAAGAGTAAGGTCATGTTCACAAACTTTCACTATTTTAAATATAGAAGGGTTGAAACCTGCGGTGAATCCGCAGCAAAATCTGCACTACTATCTGCATGTAACACATGTGGATTTTGCTGCAGATTCTCTGAAAGTACGCTGCCAAAAACCTGCAACTAATTTTCAATGTGTGTGGTTATAGTTATTTTTTAAGAAGTGCTTTTAGAACGTTTTCCTAATGAAAACCACAGGTGCGCTACTCCACCTAAAAAGTTGCCAAGTAATCTGTGCGAGTAGGCACCCGACATTTGTCTATCATAGGTGTACATACAGGAAACTCAATTATTAGTAAAAAAAATAAAAAAATGGAGATAGACATTTTTATCTGTGTTTGATCATTAAACTTGATTTTCTAAAAAGACAGTGGTCTGGTGTTTTATGTGGTAAAGACTAAGAGCTTTGATGGCAGTTCAATATACTGCAGTCCTATAGAATGAAAGAAGGCTCATGTCTGTTTCAAAGATAAGGTCCTTGTCTGCTGCAATCTAAAATGGAAAACATCATGGCTCAATTATCTTCTCATTCAGAGAGTCTGGATGAGGCAGAGAGCTGAATTACCATACTGCATGATGATTTCCAAACCAATTTCAAAAAGTCTACAATTTATAATGCAAATCAGCTGCCTTGGAAGAAGATGTGGAGGACTCTGAAAAAAGATCAAACAGAATTAAGTTAAGCCTAAAATATCTGCCAAATTTGCTGCTATTTGCTATACATTTACTCTACCTGCACAGTAATTGCCCTTTAGGCGAGAATTATTATGAAAATATTAAGAAGGGCTATGAAGAGAAATATGAAAATGTAACTGCATATTATTTTTAATATGTTTTTATGTGTTCAGAGCAAAAAGTTGTCCTATGTTATTAGTGGGCGAACTTTTATTTTATCCTGGCATGTTTAAATTACAGTGTGTGTACACTTTCATTGTTCATCTGTTATCCACTAACTTCTGAACCAGTTGCCTGCAAAGCATTTCAGAATGGAATCTGATTTATTTATTTTTGATAATGTTATCAAATTCAAAATCTGATTTTATTTTAATATTTTCTCAGTGGGAATTCTGGTCAGATGATACAGAATGTGCTAAACAGGACAGAGGGTGGTCAAATGTTTCTGTTCAAGCACTTTAATAAAGAAGACAGAAGTAGCCACTTTGATCAATAGATTCCTTCTGGCATTGGTGTTAGATTCTTAATTTCTCTTCGTATGAAGACTCCTGTACATAAGAATTAAGATTAATGAGTTTAAATACAGCCTCTCGTTTATGTTTAAGGCGCTAATAACAACAGAAGACAACTATATACTCCGTGTCTAGCCCAATTATGTTTTGAGGATACAGAATTTAATTTGTAGATATACTTAGAGAGCTCGTCCAGATGAGATTATCTCTCTGACCCGCTATCTGGAGCCCACAAGGAGGAACCTATCAATAGGCAACCTCTATCCTGAATGTTCCCCTTTATCTACTGAATCTTCTGGCGACATTCAATAAGACGACCCCCCCCCCCCACACACACACACACCCACCCACACACACACACACACACACACGATAGATATGATAAAATGATGGAATTTAAGCACCATACTGAGTACTGCGCTCCTTCATCCTACCTCAGAAATGTTGCTATCTCCAAGCAAGACTGATGGAAGTTCTATTGAAATTACAAGGACTGTCAAGAGCGTTCACATTTCATGCCCATTCATTTGCAATTTTGTCAGACACTTCAACATTGCTCAATGAAAAGGAAATCTCTTTTATGCTAGTCATCGGTAAGAGTCGCAGCTTGTGGACCTCTACTGGTCTGGCATTTGCCCAAGAGAGATAAAGGTAAGGGATATTCTCCATTGAAGTCATCAAGCAGGAAATGCTAAATTACTGATGATATTTGAGACACTTAGGATTATTATTATTCTCCTACTTTTTCTTCTTCTGATTCTCTTTGGTTAACAAGCAAATTGTAAATGCTCTTTGCATCCACATATGTTTCACAGATTTTAATCCAAAAGGCTTTCGGGCATTTCTCACAGAACAAATTTATATCAACATAATAGTGGAAATAATAGAAATTTGCTATTTATAATTAGCTCAAATCGCTTAAACAGTACAATCTTTTAGGCTCACACATAGACTATAGATTGATGTTCCTTTTTGGTGCATTATAAAAATGCAGTACAGAAGTCTGTGTGTTCTCCTTTATTATTTGTAATCAAACTATGAAGATAAATCAGAGAGTGCAACTGGCTACTCACTTATTTTTTGCATCAGATTATCCCCTGAATCTTGTTTTTTTTTCCAAGTGTTTTAGGCCTCATTCCCAATGTCATGAGCATGGAGGCTGTATGGCAGAAACACAAAGTCCCTACTGCTGCATATTATTGACATGTAGACACTATGTGTGCCACCATATGGGGCCTCCATAGTGAACGGTCCAAACTATGCAATGTTTCTAGAGGAGAGTATCTCTAATATCGCAAGCAGAATCCATGTGAAAAACAGTTTGGGCATAGAGTTTTTTTATAGGTATTCTTAATATGGCTCGGTATTCTGAATATGACCTGGTATTCTTGACCATGTAAATGAGGTATTAAGGTGACCATATACATTAAAACACTGTCGCCAAAAAGTTTGTTAGGATGACGGTTAGTTATCCTGATTCCCCCACAAACATGCACACTCAGCTCCGCCGAGCGTGCATGTTTGTTTCAGTGGGGACAGGGGAATAAGCCACTGACAGACCCTTCTTATAACAAAGGATTTGCATGTTGAAATCCAACATGCCGATCCTTTCTTCCCAAGGCTTCTGCCGTTAGTGGAAAGTTGGGTGGACCCAATACACATTCAATTGTCAGCCGATCCCACTGAAATCTGTTCACCAGCTAAACAGGCGGTTGAAGAACTATGTGTCAAGCCATTGATATACCAAGATGACTTGGTAGGCAGATTTTATCCACAATGTTTGGATAGAGATTTAAACCCTTTATGTGTAGGGATAGAATGAATACTTGCATTAACAATGTTTAAGCATTAGAATAATCTGTATGCAGTCATCATACTGTCTTGTAGTTGAAAGTGTTATTTCTCATTTGAGATAGAATAAATAGAAACGTGTTCATTATGGTCAGATATAACAATTATTGGAAACATTACTCTCCAGCTGTTAGATATGATGAGATGCATGCATTTTAAATATGTCGAAAAAGGACTTACAAGAACCCCTGTTGCAAATCTTCATAGAGCTACAATTAGGCAATATCTTGGTAATCTGTGCAATTAATATATAAACACTGGTTGGTTTGCTCATCTGAATTAGTGAAATTAACATAAAATTTACTTCGCTGTGTGATGAGTGTATTTATAGCCATAAAACACTGCACATCTGAACTTATCAAAAATATCAAAAAAGATTACTAGATGCAACAAGACTTTAAGGATAAATTCACATGTGGCAAATTTGTTGCATAAAACATCCCCAGTCAGATGTATGGAACTGATTTTCATTTTCTGTCGCAAAATATACCCTTGACATACATAGTTCTCTTGGTCCAGTTTAGCGTTACTTGAAAAAAAAAAAAGCTTTTTGTAAATAGCTGGTAAAACTCCTTTATTAAATTCCTTTATTAACCTATAGATTAAAGACTCAGCAGAAAAGAGTTAAAATAAAAACAAACAAAAAAACAACATTGTGTTGCTGCACAGCTGTCTGGCCATGTAGTCTGGACTGCCTCCCACAGCTCTTATGAAGCAATTAGTGGGCGGTCCAGACTACACATACTGTGCTGTTTTACACACGGTTTCTGCATGCTATATTAGAGATATTCTCCTCTAAAAACATTGCTTCTAGGGTATAATTCTGTGCGGCACTCAAAGTGTGTACATGTTAGTAATATGAACCAGTAGGGGCTGCGAAACGGGAATCAACAAATTATTTTATTCTTACTCTCTCCTGTAGTGTCTTCTCTGAGATGGACAAGATTCAAAAGAAAATTTAAGTATTTTGCAAATGTATTTTTAGGTTTACCCTCTATTTACGAAACATAAGAGTTATATATTCAAATCAGCCTGTGACAACATCTCATTCATTTTCATAAAAGAAAAAGAAAAAGAAAGGGGTTGTCACTATTAAAGAGGTTTACATACTTTAGGTATTTAAATTTCTAATAGATGCAGGTTCTACGTTTTGAACTACTACCTGATCCCCATTCTGCAAGCCGAGATGGCCGGCAACCAGACACAAGACAAGACTATGTATTATACATTATAATCCAAGCAAAAAATATTGGACATGTATTTTATTGTTATCTTTATTGTTAATGGTTTTTCCCTGTTTTGTTTTTTTCCAGAAAACGAAATGTCAAAGAAACATTAATTCCTGCTTCATTTACACTCCCATCATACATTCTTATTTCTCATTGAGGTTTACCAACTGCTTTGAACTGGCATGGGAGGATGTGTGCGCACCCTAATCATCACTGCTGGCACTCCATTCCTCTAGAATTCCGCTGTCTTCTTGCCTGCAGTGGTAGCATTGAATTGTAATTGTCTGCTTGTAGAGAACAGAGAGAAAATCCTCCATCGCATTGTGGTTATTTGCATCTTTTGCTGCACGTGCAGTTCATTGGACTGAGGATGCTGAATGTGCGCTGGGAGACAAGCATTATCACACCCCATCATTTAGCTTGCTGACGGTTTCACCCTGGAAACAAACATATTTTTGTTTTAATAACTATTCCAATTTTCCACATGGGTTGCACTAGGACTGTAAAAAATAATAATAATAATACATCAAAACAGTCAATACATCTGAATATATTCAAGTCTGAAACAGCCAAAGTTGTTAAAGGTGGAGCATTGCTTTAGACGTTTTACTTGAAGGCAGGAACAAGTTCTATGTCAACATTTGTTTTCATAGTGATGTTGATATGGAGAATATGCTGTTGTCAGAAGTGACAGTCTACTCTATCCAGCAAACATACCGAGCTGATGTAAATATCCTCCAGTAAATCTGTGTGTTCAGACAATACTGCAGCTGTATCCTACCTTGGGTGATCCCCAAATGCATAGTCTGTAAGCAATATCTCAGTCCACTCATGTGCCTTCTACTGAATTGCTGCTGACCTACTGGTTCCCTTCCTATCACCTCTTATTCCCATCTACTCGACTTCTCTTTTTATATGCCATCAGCAAATCATTGCTGTCTGTGACCAGCAGCTCTCTATGTCTATGGAAGGTATAAAGGTTTGGGTTTTAATATTTCATGACACAGTTTAGTATACTAGCTGCCATGAAAAGTGAGTTCTGGATTATTCATGCATACCCAGGGGTTCAATGTGTTGTTAATATTGGCCGAGTTTAAAACACCTGTCTATATTTATATGTGACAGCGGTTATTTGGAGTGTCAGTGTCAGAGACAAGCTTGCAGCACATGAAGGTGAGTGCGTAAATTCATAGATGTCAATGACAAATATACGGTTAGTGGGTGATCAAATAACATGTTGATAAGTTCTAAACATTTTTTTTTTTTTAGTTCGTTCATTCATACTGGGTTTGACCGTAGCCTGTTAGCTAGCTGGCTTGTTTTCTGGTTACTCTTTTTGTAAGGCAGTGGCAATTTTTTTTATCATTTAAAGCATAGGCATTTCTGCAATTGATTTGGCTCTTTATTAAGGATTTTATATTATTATTTTTATTATTATTTTTATTATTATTATTATTATTATTATTATTATTATTATTATTATTGATTTTATTAGCAGTACAATTGGGATTTACCATTACTTGTTGATTTACAAAAGTATAAATGAATTTCCAACCTAAATTTTCATAATGAGTGTCATGAATAATGTGTAGAATATACTTAGAAGAAGAGCTAGCCCACAATACCGAGTACTATTCAGTCAGTATACAGAGCCTTATATAATGCTTAGTCTGTAAGCAGAATATTATATATAGACCAATCAATACGCCTGTAGTGCTCATTTTATATAAAGGGCATTTTGTGGAGCCTGCTGGCTGTGGGGTATGAACTATGAGGGATGTGTAAAACCTAGTGCAAGTGCCTACAACAACCAATTAGATTACGGTTTTCACTTTTCTGTGACAAATTGTAAAATTAAAGCAGAAACAATATTGGTTGCTAATAGAAACTGCCCAAATTCGTCTTTACATTAGTTTGTAATAATTTACCCCAAATGTTTTTTATCCGTTTAATATTTAGAAGCATTTCTGGTACCTATCTTCATCTAAATGCAAAGCCTTATCTAGCTAGAGCCGTATTCCCCAACCCTGGCACCCTGAGAATCCTCAGAACCTTGTCAGGGGATCCCCAGAAGAAAACAGCAAGTAGGAAATGCCAATGTATTTCAGCTTGTTCATAGATGCTTCTAAAGGCACATGCAACGGAGTCAACGAATCTCAACCAGAATACAGAATTATAGAATACTTTACCTGCTCCTGCACCAGGCTTCTTTGAAGTAGGAATATGAGTAGGGGTTCCCTGGGGAGAGGAAGCTATTTTTAGGAGTTCCAAATGGTAGAAAGATTGGTTATCACTGAACTAGGGCATGGGCACAACCACCCAGGCAGCAGGCCTAGAGACCTATCTACACGGAGTCAGGCTGTAATTGCTGTCAGAGGTTCCTCTACTAAATACAGACTTGTGTGGGGGCGGATAGTTCAGCAATTACTTCTTGTTTAATAATTGTAATGAATGTAGATCACTTTGTAGAGATTTGTTTTACTTTACCATTAAAGAGTTTATTTCTGTTGATCAGTGTAATAAAGCCTAATTAAATCCACTGGGATTTATTGCTGTAACACAATAAAACATGAAAAACTCCATTAGGGGTGAATACTTTATACAGACACTGTTTAACCAGGGGATATAGACAGGGAATGCAAAATGCAAGAGTAGCCGCTGAGCAAAAGTAAAGCTTTGGTTTAAAACTACTTTATTCTTTTATGGAATTGCATTAAGCATGTTATTATTGAAGTCCATGCTTCATTTATGTTAGTCTATATTCTGTAAATGTTGTTCTTGCATGTCGTTATGTGGGGCAACGCCCTTTACAGATTGTGGCCTGTATTCTGCTAAAGGCGCATGTAGGGATAAGGAAGAGTAGCTCAGCTCCTTAAGGTTAAATTTACAATCGGACAATTTATTGCAGAAAGTTCTGTGACTGAAAAATTCATTCCATACATATGAATAGGGTTATGTCTGCAGAATGTGTATGGATTTCCGCAAGCTCCATTCAAATAAATTGGGACCGTCGCAGACATTTTTGCAACATTTTTGCCACGTGTGAATATATCCTTATTGGAATTACTGCCACTTATTGGGAACAATTCTGATAATAACTATACGTTGGGGAATTGATCATAATGGAATCCACTTACATAATAGCGAAAGTGTCTCCAAATTAAAATTAATTCTTCCTTAGGGAGCCCAAGGTGGAACAAGGTCACTTGCTATAAAAGTGGAAGAAAAAACAGAATTACTTTTATAATAAGTGTAACGCTACATGCACACGTGTTCAGAAGATCTATTCTCCTCTCCATCTCCCCTGTGCTGGGATCCGTTCCCATTTTTGTTAAATAATGATGGATTGGATCTTGTGGGGCATGCAGCCTAAAAGGAAAAAGGCTAGAGTCACACCATGGTAACAGCTGAAATAAAGCTATATACGCTTGGCATCCATCTGACGAATCCGTTTCGATTTTTTTTTCAAAGGGGAAGTAATTATTTTATTTGTCTTTATTTATCTATTTTTCTTCAGACTGGACAAATGAATGGTAGCATATACCTGTTGTTTAAATACGTCTGCCATTGACTTCAATTACAAAAAAAACACCTATATTAACATATATGTTTTTTGAGGTGTCCTGTTGTTTTGAAAAGTTCTGCAGCCCAAAAAATGGTATTTAAATGCACACCTGCCAAATGTATGCCAAAAGGAGACACTTTTGGCAGACGTTTGCCCCTTTTTTCTATTTCCAGACATATACTACCAACTCTATGCAAAAACATGATGTGAATTGAGCCTATTCTAAATGATTGCCATATCCTCACAAGATTTACCTGCTCCTAAATGTTTTTTCTACTTATGTAAATTCTACATTTAGTACAATGTATTTTTTTTAAACTTATGTTATCTTATATCTACAGTGCATCTTAAGCCCCTTTTACATGGGCCGATTATCGGGCAAACGCTTGTTCATATAACACTCGTTCCCGATAATTGTCCTGTGTATCTTGGGGGGAAAATCATTGGGCTGGTTAAATTCCTGCCTGTCTGGTCCTTCTATCGGGCAGATACCATAGGCATGAGAAGTTCAGTAGATCATGCCGACAAAATCTTATGTCTATTTTAAGCTTTAGATTCTGGTCCTTATTTGTTTTTAAATACATATATATCTAGATAGATAGATAGATAGATAGAGAGAGAGAGAGAGAGAGAGAGAGAGAGAGAGAGAGATGATAGATAGATAGATAGATAGATAGATAGATAGATAGATAGATAGATAGATAGATAGATAGATAGATAGATAGATAGATGATAGATAGATAGATAGATAGATAGATAGATAGATAGATAGATAGATAGATAGATAGATAGATAGATAGATAGATAGATATGCGATAGATAGATAGATAGATAGATAGATAGATAGATAGATAGATAGATAGATAGATAGATAGATAGATAGATAGATAGATAGATAGATAGATAGATAGATAGATAGAGAGATGATAGATAGATAGATAGATAGATAGATAGATAGATAGATAGATAGATAGATAGATAGATAGATAGATAGATAGATAGATAGATAGATATGCGATAGATAGATAGATAGATAGATAGATAGATAGATAGATAGATAGATAGATAGATAGATAGATAGATAGATAGATAGATAGATAGATAGATAGATACACAAAAAATGTCAACCGCACAGTCCAGGTCTCATAAAAATGAAGGTGCAAGCCCGCCAGGGATACGGCCAAAGTCTCTCAAGGTATATATTTTTCAAAAAAACAGGCAGCACTCAAAAAGTTGTAGCAAAATTAGAAAAGGTGCTTTATTCCATCAATCCAATACAGCAACGTTTCAGCTCTTCAATAGAGCCTTTTTCAAGCTAGAAGGACCAGACAGGCAGGATTTTAACCAGCCCAATTATTTTTTTTTCCCGGAGATAACAGCAGTTGTTTATTCCCCTGTCCTAATTGAAATAAACATGCACGTAGACATCTTATGTCTATGGCCACTTTAACCCCTTCCCGCTGCAGCCATGTTTGACCTTCTTGACACAGCCTTATTTTTCAAATCTGACGTGTCACTTTATGTGGTAATAACTTTGGAATGCTTTTACCTATCCAAGTGATTCTGAGATGGTTTTCTCGTGACACATTGGACATTATGTTACTGGTTGATACATTCAGAATTTAATTGTGGAAAACACCAAAATTTAGCAAAAAATTGCAAAACTGTATCTGTTTGTAAAACAGATAGTAATACCACACAAAATAGTTGCTAATTAACATTTCCCACATGTCTACTTAAGATTGGCATCGTTTTTTGAAAATCCTTTTATTTTTCTAGAACGTTACAAGGCTTAGAACTTTAGAAGAAATTTCTCACATTTTCAAGAAAATTTCAAAAGGCTAATTTTCCAGGGACAGTTCAGCTGTGACTAATTTGACGATTTACAAAGTTTTGGTTCACAATTGCAGGGTTCTGATATGAAATAATAAAAGTAACCCCTGAGAAGTGACCCCATTTTGAAAACTGCACCCCTCAAGGCATTTATTAAGTATTATACTCCTATATTTATACATTGTTATTTATACTGTTATATCTGTCTGGCTTCCAATTTTTCCACACTGTGGCAGTCATCTCTGATTTTAATGTGTGATTTTCTTCATGTTTTATGTTTTGTATCAATAAAAATTACTTTTTACTAGTCAAAGCTTTGTATTGACTCCATTTTTTAGGTTGTTGTTCTATTTATTAAGGGGTGTAGTGAGCATTTTCACCCCACAGGTCTTTTCCACAAATGAATGCGCCGCGGATGGTGCAAAGTAAAAATTAAAATTTTTCCCTAGATATGCCATTTCAGTGGCAAATATGTCGTGCCCAGCTTGTGCCGCTGGAGACACACACCCCAAAAATTGTTAAAAGGATTCTCCTGGGTATGGCGATGCCATATATGTGGAAGTAAACTGCTGTTTGGGCACGCTGTAGAGCTCAGAAGGGAGGGAGCGCCATTTGGCTTTTGGAGCGTTGATTTTGCTTGGTAGTAGTTTTGTTTGGAGCAGGGGCGTAACTAGGAAAGACTGGGCCCCATAGAAAACTTTTGACTGGGGCCCCCCCTCCCCTGGGTGTCACACAACCCCTCCCCCTTGTAGATAGTGCCTTTTTTACAGCCCCCCTGTAGATAGCGGCATACAGTCCCCCCTGTAGATAAAGCCATACAGCGCCCCCCCCTGTAGATAACGCCATACAACCCCCCCTGTAGATAACGCCATACAGCCCCCCCTGTAGACTGTATGGAGTTATCTACAGAGGGGGACTGTATGGCGTTATCTACAGGGGGGACTGTATGGCGTTATCTACAAAGGGGGACTGTATGGCGTTATCTACAGAGGGGGACTGTATGGCGTTATCTACAGGGGGGACTGTATGGCGTTATCTACAAAGGGGGACTGTATGGCGTTATCTACAGGGGGGTCTGTGTGGCGTTATCTACAGGGGGGACTGGTGGCGTTATCTACAGGGGGGACTGTGTGGCGTTATCTACAGGGGGACTGTGTGGCGTTATCTACAGGGGGGGCTGTGTGGCGTTATCTACAGGGGGACTGTGAGGCGTTATCTACAGGGGGACTGTATGGCGTTATCTACAGGGGGACTGTATGGCGTTCTCTACAGTGGGGGCTCTATGACGTTAGCGCCATACAGCCCCCCCTGTAGGGAACGCCATACAGCCCCCCCTGTAGGGAACGCCATACAGCCCCCCCTGTAGGGAACGCCATACAGCCCTCCCCTGTAGGGAACGCCATACAGCGCCCCCCTGCAGGGAACGCCATACAGACCCCCCTGCAGGGAACGCCATACAACCGCCCCCCTGCAGGGAGCACCATACAGTGCCCCCCCCCTGTAGGGAATGCCATACAGCCCCCCCCCCCAAAAAATGCGACCTATAGTGTGTCCTACAAATAACATGCATCCCCTATCCACAGGATAGGGGATACATGTGTGATCGCTGGCATTGATAGGGAGAACGGGGGACTGAAAGTCCCCTGAAGTTCTCCATGACTAACCTCTGACTTCCGGCGTCTGTGTCGGCAGCTCAATAAAAATGAAAGGAGCGCTGGTCACGCATGCGCACAAGCGCGACCGGCGCTCCATTCATTTCTACGGAGCTGCCGACACAGACCCCGGAAGTCCGAGGTTTGTGATGGAGAACTTCAGGGGACTTTCAGTCCCCTGTTCTCCCTATCAATGCAAGTGATCACAGATGTATCCCCTATCCTGTGGATAGGGGATACATGTCTTTTGTTTAATGGCAGAGCGGGGAGATACCTCCCTGCTCTGCCGTAGTGTTCAGTGGCGTCCCGCTGTAGCAGCCATAGCGGCTGCTAGCGGAGCCCGCGGCCATGGTGGGGGCCCGTTCCGGCGGGTGACACGGGCCCCCTCATGCCGCGGGCCCCGTAGCAGTCACTACGGCTGCTACGGCGGTAGTTGCGCCACTGGTTTAGAGTTTTACTGGTATTTCAGTTTATAATGTGGGGGCATATGTGAGCTGGGCAGAGTACATCAGGGGCATAGTCAGGTGGTATAATAATGAGGTAAAAAACAAAAAAATAATCCATAAATGTACGTTATGCTGTGACACAATCCTTTATGCACAGGCCAATGTCGCACTGATGAATGGTGTTCTTTCTTATCCCCCTTTTGGTCCACACTCCGCACTTTCAGTTTGGGTAATTTTGCTGGGAAAGTAATGTCCTGGTATAATACAGGCGCACTCGCTTCCAGCAGATATGTTTGGGCCCTCCCCTTCCTGGTTTCCTCATTTTAGGGCCTTGATAAATCGCCTCTTGAAACAGAAGAAATGTTCCCCTCGGGCCGGATCTGCACGACTGCATAATCTTTCTTTCCTGACTTATTTGAGCCTTAATTAATTTTATTTTTTCATAGACGTAGAGGTATGAGGGCTGTTTTTTTGCAGGACAAGCTGTAGTTATTATTGCTACCATTTTGGGATACATGCGACTTTTTGATCACTTTTTAGTGAGGCAAAAGTGACTAAAAAAACAGCAATTCTGGCATAGTTTTTTTTTTTATACAGTGTTCACCATTCGTTATAAATTACATGTTAACTTTACTCTGTGGCTCAGTATGATTCCGGCGATACCAGATTTATAGCACTTTTTTATGTTTTACAACTTTTTGCACAATAAAATTACTTTTATAAAAATAATGTCGTTTTTCTGTCGCCATGTTTTTTTGTCAACAGAGCTGTTTGAGCTTGTTTTTTGTGAGACGAGCTATAGTTTTTATAGGTACCATTTTTGGATACATGCGACTTTTTGATCACTTTTTATTCCAATTTTTGTAGGGCAAAGTGACTAAAAGACAGAAATTCTGGCAATGTTTTTTACGTTTGTTTTGCGCCGTTCACTGCGTTGAATAAATAACATAATATTTTTATCGTTCAATATGGACTAATAAGGGAATTTAGTATGGACTAATAAGGGAACAAGGGCGATTGTGTTTTATTTTATAACTTGAAACTTTTATTATATGTTTTACAACTTTTTTTCACATTTTTTTACACTTTTCTTACACTTTCTTTACACTTTTTTTTAGTCCCACTAGGGGACTTAAAGGTCCTACCTATGTAGTGAAATGTATTAGATCTGTCAGTCGTTCACTGACAGCAAGTCGATTAGGCTCTGCCTCCGGGCGGGGCCTCATCGGCTTCCGTAATGGCAGAGCAGGAGGCCATTGTTAGGCCTCCTGTTGCCATAGCAGCAGTCGGCAGCCCTGCGATTGCATGTCAGGGCTGCCGATCTGCTATCAACCTCTAAGATGCAGCGATTGCTTTCAATCACTGCATCTAAGGGGTTAATTAGCATGAATCGGTGCTAGCTCCGAATCCTGCCATTACAGGTGGTTGTTAGCTGTAACATACTGCTGACATCCACTGCTGATAACGCCGGCTAGATGACTAGGCAGACCGGGAGGCCAGTATTAGGCCTCCGATTGCCATCGTAGCCACCAGTACCCTGTCAATTTCATTGCTGGGGTGCCTATGAGCTGCAAACCGCTTAAATGCAGCGATCGTTTTTGACTGCTGCATTTAAGGGGTTAATGGCAGAGATCGAAGCTAAGTTCAGTCCCCGCCATTACAGCATGGTGTCAGTTGTAACATACTGATGGCACCGACTTATTTGTCATAGGGATATGGCAAAATGCGGGAAGCACTGGCTTTCCATGACGTATCCATACGACAAATGTCGGGAGGGGGTTAAATGTAGATAAAGCTGTAATATCATAAATAAAGAAAGTCTGGGACAAATTGCCCTTTCAATTTTTTTTTACTTAGGATGGCAATGTAAATTGGAAACTAGAAAGCACAACTGCATATGTTCTCAGTGCACAATGCCCTCGAGCTGAAAGTTTGCCTTTTTACATTGCCCAGTGAGGTCATAATTACTTAAAGAGGCTCTGTCACCAGATTTTGCAACCCCTATCTGCTATTGCAGCAGATAGGCGCTGCAATGTAGATTACAGTAACGTTTTTATTTTTAAAAAACGAGCATTTTTGGCCAAGTTATGACCATTTTTGTAGTTATGCAAATGAGGCTTGCAAAAGTCCAAGTGGGTGTGTTTAAAAGTAAAAGTCCAAGTGAGCGTGTATTATGTGCGTACATCGGGGCGTTTTTAATACTTTTACTAGCTGGGCGTTCTGATGAGAAGTATCATCCACTTCTCTTCAGAACGCCCAGCTTCTGCCAGATCACGCTGTGACGTCACTCACAGGTCCTTCATCGTGTCAGACGAGCGAGGACACATCGGCACCAGAGGCTACAGTTGATTCTGCAGCAGCATCAGCGTTTGCAGGTAAGTAGCTACATCGACTTACCTGCTAACGCCGATGCTGCTGCAGAATCAACTGAAGCCTCTGGTGCCGATGTGTCCTCGCTCGTCTGAGACGATGCAGGTAAGGGCTCCACAAGAAAAAGAAAAAAAAAGAAAAATAACCATATAATTTATAGCACACGTCTACTTTGTCCTTCATAAATTTTGTTCTGCACTATCTCATTTTATTTGTCACCATGTGTTATTTGTTCCTTCTCTTTTTTATATCCCTGTTTTCAGCCACTTTCACTTACACCATACCTCAATCTCCTCATAACCTTTTATTCCATATTTCATTTGCTCATTTTGACCTGTTTAACTATTTCTTCATCTTTCTATTATGTTTTCAATATTCTTATGTCAAACACAGACTGTTCTCGACCACAAACTTTCAATTCCTTACATCCCGCTATCAATGCTTCTTACAGAACATGGACCAACACAAAATTGTGCCCAATTTCAGACATACAGGGACACATAGGTGCATGTGGTATTCATGTCAACGACCCTCCAAATTACTGAAGCTGAGTTTTTGCAAATTGTCACACGGTATGCAATAAATTAGGCGTCATCACAAATATAGTAATGCCGTTTTGAGGTGTAGCACATATAGGCACAGATCTATACTTTAGAGTCAGAAAATGATGCAGTGAAGGCTACTGCTACCCCACATGAAGAAAATGAACAAAAAGCTCAAAAAGAAAATGGTGCATAAAGGATCATATAATAAATAATAATAAACTTACTAATATCTTGTATCCCAGCAATATCAAGAATTCACATCACTGACACTTTGACTTGTGTCCCATATTTATCTGTAAATAAATGACAGTATCTCAGAAAATAGTGGCCTTGTTGCCTGTAACAACCCACAACGGGTTTATTTTCTAGACTGAACTGGAAAAAGCAATGGAGTATGTAACATTACAGAAGCTCCTACATATCTCTTACCCAGAGGGGGGATGAAACAAAAGCCCCTTCACTATACAGTATAGACCTGTCAATATCACCAACGTCATTTTTCTCTAATGCTACAGCAATCAAAGAAGAAAAATAGTAATAATAATAATTACAATTTACTAATGGCAATAGGCGTTCAATATTCCATTTGAGTTAAAACTGTTGTATTTATATTGGTGTATATGAAGCATTTAAGTGTTCAGAATAGGATTTGAAATTTGCCAGTATGTACCCTTAAGGCAGTATTGAAATAAACTGATTTTATGGAATGGGTACAAAAAAAAGATTACCATAATTAAAGATAATCAGGCTAATTGCTGTGTACTGGGAGTAGACCAAAAATTATTAAAATGAAAATATTAAAGCAATTTAAGAAATTGACTCTGGATTTACTATGTAGAAATCAATATCCCGCTACTCTATACAAACATCTATTTCTCAGGTCCAACCTTCCTATCACATTGTCATCCAGATCTATTTGTAATTACATTTTGAACACATTTGTTTCCAAGACAAAAATGTAAAAATAGATATAAAAAGCAGCAACTATGGTATACATAGATATATACACATCGCTATATTTGCCTTTAGTATTGGGGATTAAGTGGGCTGTTTACAGCCCGAGCACAGCTGGCCAATCACATTCATGCTTTGGCTTTTCCATGAACTGCTGTAAGTGCCAAGACATCACTTTGATGTTAACTCAATCCAAATGCATTAGAGAACAAGCGAGAGTAGTGGAGGGAGAAGATAACTGAGGAAGGAAGGGAGAAGGAGGGCAGTGAAACGCTGCGGTCTATTACTACAGACCCTTTCAGTCTTATCGTGTATTAGAAAAACGGAAATATTTTAGCATCTATAGAAAAATATTTGATTCCAAAAAATATCATCAGCAGTGTGTGTTACATAAGCATTTGAGGCTCATTCTAAAAAAATAAAGACAATCTTTTCCTTCGGGCTGTATACTTGTACAGCACATATTTGCATTGGTACGTGTCTGTGTGGCAGCGCACTGTTCACTGTAAATGAGCTGGATTTATGTATATTTTTACAAGACAGATATATCATAATGAGAGGGAAGAGGTGGAAAGAGACAGCAGAAATAAGCTAGGAGGAGCAATACGGGACAATGAGAAGAGAGGGACTCATAACCCAGGGAAGGTAAAGGGTGTGGAGAACAGGAAGAGCAATGGATAACATGTTATAATAACAGTAATTGACGAGAGTGAAGAGAGTGAAAAGAATAGAGATGTAAAGGATGGCGGAAAATATCTGAGAACAACTGTCATACATTTATACCAACAAGGAGAATTAGGAGGAAGAGGAAAAAAATATTCGAAGGAAAAGACTGCTCAAACAGTAAGGTTCTGAAATCATCTATTTTAAGATTTGACTAAGTTATGTACAATACGAGCCTGGCAAGGACTGGCGGGATCTGCACATGATAATAGATTCTCAAAATGAAATGTCCGGATCTATTCTAAACAACACTCAAGGGGATCATAAGGGATTTAGAGTGACAGAAAAAGACAGCTGGATCCTAAGTTAGTAAGGGGATCCAAATATAAACTAATACCACTGACAAATAATTTTTTTATTGGAAAGGAACACAAACACAAGCTGATAGCAATGTGGAGAAGATGTCCCTCATCTCAAAGTTCAGATATAGATTCTCTGACGCAAAGAACATTTTATAAAAGGAACAATAAGTCAACCATTCAGCATCCTTACTCTTAATGTAGTCTGGAATAGGTCAAACGATAAAACAGCTATGTTCCAAGCATCTGGTGCCTTAAGAAGATGAGAGACCTACAGTATTTACAGGATTGTCAACTATTATCAGCCATTATATTTCCCGTAATGATTGTCATCAGACTTCCACAGACTTGATCGGCATACGCTGTTACTATGCATTGTTATTCAGAGTTACACCCGCCACTGCTCACTCTCCCCGGTTCTGTCTGTGGTTCACAGTAGTTGTGCCACTTTTTTGGCAGTATATTTAT
Organism: Rhinoderma darwinii; assembly: GCF_050947455.1. NCBI lineage: Eukaryota > Metazoa > Chordata > Amphibia > Anura > Rhinodermatidae > Rhinoderma > Rhinoderma darwinii. Next base: position 254,460,356 of record NC_134689.1, on the reverse strand, counting down.
GAACCAAGGTGAACAGTGCTATAGGTTCTTCCAAATTGGGGTGAACATAAATGGTAAGATGTACATCTTTAATAAAATGTGATTAGCATCCGACAGCACCAACTTCCTATTACAAACAAACCCTTATTAGAATTAGGTCCGGTTCTTGTTGACCCATTGGTATTGTGCTCATATCCGGGTAAACAAGCAGTTAAGTGCCCCTGGTGACCTATTTCTTTAGTACACATTACCTAATGACCCAATGTTTTACTGTCCTTCTTTGGTGGTTTAGTTTTTATACTTGTTGTCTAAAGGTGCCCATACACGATTGACGAAACGCAGCTGAATCAACCGATTTCATCGGGATTGTCGAATAATCTAGTATATACGGGGCCTCCCAACTCTTACCTGACGGTAGATGTTAGGCAAAAGAAGCAGCGGGCATGTTGGATTTCAACATGCCTGATCCTTTGTTCCCACAGTATATTAGCTGTTGTCGGAGGTGTCTGGTAGTGGCTTATTCCTCTCTCCCCAAGTAATTCAACATGTACACATGGGCTGAGCGTGCATGTATATGGGGGAGTCAGGATAAATTGACTGAATGAGCTTGTTCAGCTGACAGTTATCTAATATATATGGCCACTTTAAAGCTGGCCATTCATGTGAAGATTTTCTGCAGTCAAAAGGTGAAGATAATTATTTGAAGAAATGTCCTTAATAATAGAATGAATGCTGATATAATTGTATGAAAATCAAAGCAATCCAAGTTTCATCCTTCAGACAGAGGCTACAATGTCCTGGTATTTGGTGGAATTCCTTACAGTGCCATTGATTTTCATAAGAGCCCATGGACCACTGGGAGCAAACCAGCCCCAAAATATCAATGAACACCCCCATATCGACAGTGAGTACTTTTAAATGCAGTCCTTTTATTTTTATTTTTTACCAAACATGACAATGGTGTGCAATTTTTATCTCATCTGACCACATCAGATTATTAAATTGTTAGTTCCAATTAAATTTTGTCCAGAAAGGCTTCTTTTTCATGGAACACTTCCAAATAGCTTCTAGCATTGGAGGTGGCATCTGACAGTGAATATTAAAATGTGAAAACCCCAAGATTTCACTAAACTGTGCAGTACTGAAACTGTGATCCTTGGCTTGGTCTTTTCCACTCTTACCCTGCTCCTCAGTTTACATGGGGGCAGTATGTTCATGTGTTCTCTTCCTGGTAAATTCTCAACTGCTCCATCATTTTCAAGTTTGTTATTATTAATAACCTATAGAGGACAAAAACACGACCTTTTTGTATGCGTTTAAAAATAAATAGTTTATTAAATAACCAATCAATAATATACAAGCATGTATAAATAAAATAAAACAGAGTATGCAACCTTCACAATGGGACAGAGAAAGAAAAAGTGCGGTTGATATGACAAAAGTAAAGACTGTGTCAAGGTCCTATATGCGGCCAGTGTTTTTGTCCTCTATAGATTATTTATATTCGTGTTACACGTACCATTACATTATGGCCTCATGCACACGGCTGTGCCCTTAATCGCGGCCCGCAATTGCGAGCACAGCCGGCCGCCGACGGCCGCAGGCCGCAACCAGCATTTTTGGCCCATTCTCCCATACAAAGTATGGGAGCACGGCCCGTAAAATGCAAAATATAGAACATGTTCTATCTTTTGCTGTACAGTTCTGCGGCACGGACACCTATCTGTAGCGATACGTAAAGGTGCCCGCGGCCAATACAACTGAATGGGTCCGTAATTGCGGAACATATTACGGTACGTAATTACGGAGATTTTTTACGGTGGTGTGCATGGGGCCTAAGGTTCACCCTATTTTTTGTTTTCTTTTGTTATTATAACCCTCATTGTGTTTGTTGGTCATTTCGACTTTTTTTTATAATAATGTATTCCTAATCTGTACAGGTCCATAACCTCCTGTCTCTTTTGAGTTCACTGCTTTTTACTTGTTTTTTATTTAATTTATTATTTTATCTATCTATCTATCTATCTATCTATCTATCTATCTATCTATCTATCTATCTATCTATCTATCTATCTATCTATCTATCTATCTATCTATCTATCTATCTATCATCTATCTATCTATTTATCTATCATCTATCTATCTAGAAAGAAATTCCAGCAGCACTCCCAGAATAAGTGAAAAATTCAATCTTACTTATTTCATTTTATGTAGTGCGATGTTTCAAGCAATCCCAATGTAGGATTGAAACGTCGCACTACATAAAATGAAATAAGTAAGATTGAATTTTTCACTTATTCTGGGAGTGCTGCTGGAGTTTCTTTCTACTATTGAAGATCCTTGGATCAGGATCATTGGCTGGCACCCAGCTCATTTATTGTATTTTGTAGAGTGCTGCTGCTTTCTCCCACCCCCATTATCTCTGTAATTCAGGGCATCCTCAAGTCAAGTGGATATGATCTGCTTTATTTTGTGTACATCTAGGGAAGAAATCATTATTTCTCAATCCCATTTTCTTCAATAATTTTGGAGTGAAATACAAGATGCAAAATATGTTAAATAAGAGACCTAAATGTATTTTATTTAACATATTTTAAAGGTGTGCTAATAACTTTGACCCCTATGTTTGTGAAAGAATAAACTATTTCTAAATAAAATAACACTCTTGTAGGAAATGTATGTTTTATAAATGGTAAGCAATTTCTCCTAACAAAATTGGAATCAATATATATGTTGTTTATTTTATATGATTGTATTTGCCCAGTTTCTTGATGGATGCCAATAAGTCATGTGGATATACTGAGCTTACACTCTTCCGGGAAGACTTTCCACAAGATTTTGGAGTGAGTCTGTGGGAATTTTTGCTCATTCATCCAGAAAAGCATTTGTGAGGTCAGACACTGATGTTGGACGAGAGGGCCTGGCTCGCAATCTCTGTTCTAGTTCATCCCTAAGGTGTTCGATGGGGTTGAGGTCAGGGCTCCGTGCGGGCCACATAAGTTCTTCCACACCAAGCTAACCCAACCATGTCTTTATGAACCTTCCTTAGTTCACAGTCATGCTTAAACAGAAAATGGCCTTCCCCAAACTGTTCCCACAAAGTTTGAAGCATAAAATTGTCTAAAATGTCTTGGTATGCTGAAGCATTAAAGGAACAGTGTCACGAAAAAAATATTTTTTACATCAGTTTGATTTTAGTGTTTTATTAAAAACTTTTATATTTATTTGTGTGTTTGTGTTTTACATTTTTTTATTTTTTAACTTTTTCTTCCCTACGGGGGCTGCCATTTTTTTTTCCATTTCTGTATGTGTCGATTAACGACACATACAGACATGGAATACGGCACATACAGTCCCATAGTGAATGCGAACGGGGCCCGTTCCATCCACTATGCTGTACGCCGTCTGTGTGGGAACGGCGCATGCGGCGCTCCCACACAGTCCAAGTTGAACTGTGCGACGTCCGGCGCCATTTTCCTGTGGACCGGAAGTCGCGGACGGACAGTAAGATTACTACTTCCGGTCGCGGATTCCGGACTTGTGCACTTGGAGCGGGAGGTAGCAGACGGAGCGGACGGACCGGAGGGAGCGGCGGTGGCTGGAGCAGGTAAGTTATTTCTGTGTTTGTAAGTGTTTTACTGTGTGTTTACTAGTGTATGTAAACCTACTACACTGTGTGTTAGCTCAAAAAATGGCGACACACAGTGTAGGAGGTTAGACCGTTCAATCCCCTCCTTTCTCCTGGCACTAGCCAGGATAAAGGAGGGGGGGGATTCTAAGAGCTCACTAGAGCGAGTGAGTTTTCTCAAATTTTGTAGCATAAAGCAATGTGGTTGCTTTACCACATGCAATGCTGCAATTTTGGGAATTGCTCCATCTAGTGACCAGCACTGGGAAATATTATAAAATTAAAAAAATTAGAACAATGTTTAATCACCTATACACTAATTGTTTAACTAAAAAAAATATAAATTTTTTTCTAGCGTCACATTCCCTTTAAGATTTCCTATCACTGAAACTAAGGGGCCTAGGCCAACCCCTGAAAAACAGCCCCATAGCATTATCGCTCCTCCACCAAACTTTACAGTTAGCACAATGCAGTCAGGCAGGTAACATTCTCCTGGCATTCTCCAAACCCAGACCCGTCCATCAGACTGCCAGATAGAGAAGTGTGACTCGTCACTCCACAGAACACTTTTCTACTGCTCCAGTGTCCAGTGGCTTTACACCACTCCATCCGACGTTTGCCATTGTGCTCGGTAATGTAAGGCTCGCATGCTGCTCTGCCATGGAAACCCATGACATCAAACTCTCAGCGCACAGTTTTGTGTGAATGTTAATGCCAGAGGAGGTTTGGAACGCCGCAGTTATTGAGTCAGCAGAGCAATGGCGACATTTATGCACTAGGTGCCTCAGCACAAGTTGAACCCGTTTTATAACATTACGTGGCTGAGTTGCGGTGGTTCCTAAATACTTCCACTTTCTAATAATACCGCTCACAGTAGATCGTGGAATATTTAGGAGGGAACACATTTCCCTACTACAGTATCACATTGGAATTCAATGAGCTCTTTAGAACGACCCATTCTTTCACATGTTTGTAAAGGCGACTACATGGCTAGGTGCTGGATTTTATACCCCTGCAGCAATGGGACTGAATGAAACACCGGAATTTAATGATTAAGAGGTGTGTCCCAATACTTTTGCCTATATAGTGTATGTGTGTGTGTGTATATATATATATATGTGTGTATATATACACTACCGTTCAAAAGTTTGGGGTCACCCAGACAATTTTGTGTTTTCCATGAAAACTCACACTTATATTTATCAAATGAGTTGCAAAATGACTAGAAAATATAGACAAGAAATTGACAAGGTTAGAGATAATGATTTTTATTTGAAATAATAATTTTCTCCTTCAAACTTTGCTTTCGTCAAAGAATGCTCCATTTGCAGCAATTACAGCATTGCAGACCTTTGGCATTCTAGCTGTTAATTTGCTGAGGTAATCGGGAGAAATTTCACACCATGCTTCCAGAAGGCCCTCCCACAAGTTGGATTGGCTTGATGGGCACTTCTTGCGTACCATACGGTCAAGCTGCTCCCACAACAGCTCTATGGGGTTGAGATCTGGTGACTGCGCTGCCACTCCATTACAGATAGAATACCAGCTGCCTGCTTCTTCCCTAAATAGTTCTTGCATAATTTGGAGGTGTGCTTTGGGTCATTGTCCTGTTGTAGGATGAAATTGGCTCCAATCAAGCGCTGTCCACAGGGTATGGCATGGCGTTGCAAAATGGAGTGATAGCCTTCCTTATTCAAAATCCCTTTTACCTTGTACAAATCTCCCACTTTACCAGCACCAAAGCAACCCCAGACCATCACATTACCTCCACCATGCTTGACAGATGGCGTCAGGCACTCTTGCAGCATATTTTCAGTTGTTCTGCGTCTCACAAATGTTCTTCTGTGTGATCCAAACACCTCAAACTTCGATTCGTCTGTCCATAATACTTATTTCCAATCTTCCTCTGTCCAATGTCTGTGTGCTTTTGCCCATATTAATATTTTCCTTTTATTAGCCAGTCTCAGATATGGCTTTTTCTTTGCCACTCTGCCCTGAAGGCCAGCATCCCGGAGTCGCCTCTTCACTGTAGACGTTGACACTGGCATTTTGCGGGCACTATTTAATGAAGCTGCTAGTTGAGGACCTGTGAGGCGTCTATTTCTCAAACTAGAGACTCTAATGTACTTGTCTTGTTGCTGAGTTGTGCAGCGGGGCCTCCCACTTCTCTTTCTACTCTGGTTAGAGCCTGTGTGTGCTGTCCTCTGAAGAGAGTAGTACACACCGTTGTAGGAAATCTTCAGTTTCTTGGCAATTTCTCGCATGGAATAGCCTTCATTTCTAAGAACAAGAATAGACTGTCGAATAGACCTTCAACTAGCTCAAAGGAAGGTCAGTTTTATAGCTCCTCTAAACAGCAAAACTGTTTACAGCGGTGCTAACATAATTGCACAAGGGTTTTCAAGTGTTTTCTAATCATCCATTATCCTTCTAACACAGTTAGCAAACACAATGTACCATTAGAACACTGGAGTGATGTTTGCTGGAAATGGGCTTCTATACACCTATGTAGATATTGCATTAAAAACCAGACGTTTGCAGCTAGAATAGTCATTTAGCACATTAACAATGTATAGAGTGTATTTCTGATTAATTTAATGTTATCTCCATTGAAAAAAACTGTGCTTTTCTTTCAAAAATAAGGAAAAGTGACCCTAAACTTTTGAACGGTTATATATATATATATATATATATATATATATATATATATATATATATATATTACAGCAGTCCAGAAATCTGTTATTTGAGCCTTATTTACTAAGATGAATAAAACCCCTTTATAAAGTACAACTTCTTTCACAGAGAACATTATGTTACTGTTACTAGGGAAATCTAAATTTAGATTATTTTTCCTCTTGTCTTGAGCAAGTGTGATATCTTGGCTTTTTGAGATACATTTCTATGATGTTTTGCAAATGACCTTTACTCTCTGTCCACTAATGTCTAATGTTGAATTCTTCTTTCCTGAAATAGGTATGAATTGGGGGTTAAAGGTTTGCATTTATTTGCCTTTGAAGTGTCGATATAATTATGTGTAATCCCACTACTGTAGAAAATATATAAGAATGCTAGGGCATTGCAAGGGTCATTAACTCATAGTGGTTATAAAGAGGACAAAATAGAAGAGTCAGATCAGTTAGCAACAGCTAATATATGCTCCTCAACATTGAAATTGCAACACCAAGAAGAGCAAGCCGTAAAGTTATGCAAATCGAGGAAGTAGCAGGTGTCGCTAAGATCTACAAATGATTACATTTTCAAGCACTTAGCTCCAATCTGTGGCATGTGGGAGGGACATGAAAGACAGATTGAAAGCAAAGTTTTTTAGCCACATAAAACCTAAAAATTGTAATTGTGTGATGCCTCCTCTTCATGCCAGTTATCGCCACTTGTCGCAAACTGAGGGGGACAGAATCCTTGAACAGAGAGACCTTTTTTTTATCATTCCAGGGGATCGCTACACGCCTAGGCCAAGATGTCAACACTGTTCAATTTTGCGTATTCCGGAGGTTGGGATAACAACAATGAGAGCTGCGCAGAGAGGAACCTCTGTACGGATGGATCGCCTGATTGGAAGAATGGCGCGTAGTGATCCATTCTGTACTGCAAGTTAAATTGGACGTCCCACCCAAGTCTAGGGTGGCAACCAGTGTCGTTACAAACCATCAGAAGCTATTTACACGACATTGGGCTACGTGCCAGACGTCCAGCACCAGGTGTTCCATTGACCACACTCCACTGCTCTCAAAGGCTCCCATTGCAAGATGGCAATGGGAGGTTGGAATGGAGGTCTATCCTCTTCAGTGATGAGTCCCACTTTTGTCTTGGATGTAATGATAACCGGAGATTGGCTGAAGACCACGTGAGCAACTCCATGAAGAGTCACACCGGTCCTACTTCCGGGATTATGCTATGGGCTGGCATAAAGTTTGGTAGCTGGACCCTTCTAGTCTTCATTTCAGGTACATTAACAGCTCAGCCTAACATTGATTTGGTCGCTGAACCAATGGTACGGCCATTTCTCCAAAGTGTCTCAGAAGCCGTTTTTCAACAGGACCACGCCAGGCCGCATGTTGCTTGTGCTACTGTGAACAGCCTGCAGTGTCTCCAGACGTGTCTCCCATCAAGCACAACTGGGACATCATTGGTTGGAAATGGCAAAGGGAGCTGCCAGCAGCCGATCTTGATGATTTGTGTGCCAAAGTGCATTCAGCGTGGCATAACATTCCTCAGACAACCATTAATAACCTCATTGATAGCATGCTAAGGCATTTAAGTGCATGTATTTCTGAGCGTGGCGTTCATACTCAATACTGAATAAATCAAGATGTTTGGAATAATTTGTTTCCATTTTTTTTTATCATTTGCATATCATTAACATCTCTATCAATCCTGTGATTTCCACAATTCCAAAACTTTTCCTTTTTGGTGTTGCAATTTTAATGTTCAGGAGTGTATTTGTGTATATAACAACTAATATATGCAGCAGATTTTAGTATATTTTGAAAGTTTAGCCAGCAATGAGAATGTAAAATACTTTTGCAATGAATAAATCAATAAAAGGTTATTTAAAGAATGTATGTAAAACCATATCAAAGCCCCCAATAAACAACTGCTTGATGACGCTTGACAAGTATGCTCGTCATAAGTAGCAGGATTTTGCCCCATCATGATGAGCATACTTGACATGCTAACCGTACGGGCAAAGCAAGTAATACACAGCCGAAGCCCTGGCGATTGGCAGAGATCAGAGAAACCTCTGTTCTCTGCAATTAAACCCCTGAATGCTGCAATCAAATCTGATCGCAGCATTTAAATAGAGTGAAATGTGGACCCCCCTTTGATCGCACCACAGGAAATCCCTGTGATGCGATTGATAAACATACCTTCTATGGGCAGAAGGCTCATGGTCCATTTAAGGACCCCATGGCAGTCTGACCATATTTTCTGCTGTTAGAGCCTACTTAGGTATGCCCTAACAACTGCCTGCATACTATCGGTACACAGGCTAATGTACTGGTATATAGATATACAGGTCCTTCTCAATGAATTTGAATATCATCATAAAGTTAATTTATTTCAGTAATTCAATTAAAAAAGTGAAACTCATATATTATATAGATTCATTACACACAGAGTGATCTATTTCCAGCATTTTCTTTTAATGTTGATGATTATGGCTAACAGTTAATGAAAACCCAAAATTTAGTCACTCAGAAAATTAGAATATTATATAAGCCCATTTCAAAAATTATTTTAAAAACCGAAATGTTGGCCTACTGAAAAGTATGTCCAGTATTTCCACTCAATACTTTGTCGGGGCTTCTTTTACATGAATTACTGCATCAATGCGGCGTGGCATGGAAGCGATTAGCCTGTGGCACTGCTGAGGTGTTAGGGTGGATTCACACGAACGTGTATTGGGTCCGTGCGGGCCGCGTGGTTTTCACGCGCCACGCACAGACCAATACAAGTCTATGGGGCAGTACAGACAGTCCGTGCTTTTTGCGCAGCGTTTGTCCGCTGCGCAAAAAGCGCGACATGGTCAATATCTCCGCGTATTTCGTGCATCACGCACCCATTGAAGTTAATGGGTGCGTGAAAACCACGCAGGTCGCACAGAAGCACTTCCGTGCGAACTGCCTGTTTCGCGCACCAGCTGTCAAAAGGATGAATGTAAACAGAAAAGCACCACGTGCTTTTCTGTTTACAAACATCCAAACGGAGTGTCTTTGAGATGAGCGAACCCGGACAACCGAACCGAACTTCACCGGGTTCGGCCGAACTCGTTTTGGCCGAACCCGGCAAAAAAATTTCCGGTACGCGACGTCAGGAGATAGTCACTGTCCAGGGTGCTGAAAGAGTTAAACTGTTTCAGCACCCTGGACAGTGACTTCCGATCCCAATAGACATGAACGTGTGAAAAAAAAAAAGAGGTTCTGACTTACCGATAACTCCCGGCTTCTTCCTCCAGTCTGACCTCCCGGGATGACAATTCAGTCCAAGTGACAGCTCCAGCCAATCACAGGCAAAGCACAGGCTGCAGCGGTCACATGGACTGCGGCGTCATCCAGGGAGGTGGGGCCAGATGTCAAGAGAGGCGCGTCACCAAGGACGCGTCACCAAGGCAACGGCCGGGAGGGAAGTTCTCGGTAAGTACGAACTTTTTCTTTTTTTTTAACAGGTTTCTCGATATTGTGATCGGCATTCACTGTCGAGGGTGCTGAAAGAGTTAACTGCCGATCAGTTAACTCTTTCAGCACCCTGGACAGTGACTGACGTCAACTAGACTCATCTCTATGATGGCGGCTGCGCGAAAATCACGCAGCCGCGCATCATACATGGATGACACACGGAGCTGTCAAGTGTTTTTTGCGCGCGCAAAACGCCGCGTTTTTTGCACGCGCAAATACGCAACGTTCGTCTGAATAAGCCCTTATGGAAGCCCAGGATGCTTTGATAGCGGCCTTCAGCTCATCTGCATTGTTGGGTCTGGTGTCTCATCTTCTTCTTGACAATACCCCATAGATTCTCTATGGGGTTTAGGCGAGGCGAGTTTGCTGGCCAATCAAGCACAGTGATACTGTGGTTATTAAACCAGGTATTGGTACTTTTGGCAGTGTGGGCAGGTGCCAAGTCCTGCTGGAAAATGAAATCAGCATCTTTATAAAGCTTGTCAGCAGAGGGAAGCAAGAAGTGCTCGAAAATTTCCTGGTAGACGGCTGCACTGACTCTGGACTTGATATAACACAGAGGACCAACACCAGCAGATGACATGACTCCCCAAACCATCACTGACTGTGGGAACTTCACACTGGACCGCAAGTAACTTGGATTGAGTGTCTCTCCACTTTTACTTCAGACTCTGGGACCTTGATTTCCAAATGAAATGCAAAATTTACTTTCATCTGAAAACAGGACTTTGGACCACTGAGCTACAGACCGGTCCTTTTTCTCCGTAGCCCTGGTAAGACGTTTCTGACGTTGTCTCTGGGTCATGAGTGGCTTGACACAAGTAATGCGACAGTTGTAGACCCTGTCCTGGACACGTCTGTGTGTGGTGGCTCTTGAAGCACTGACTCTAGCCGCAGTTCACTCCTTGTGAATCTCCCCCAGATTCTTGAATGGCCTTATCTTGACAATCCTTTCAAGGCTGCGGTTATCCCTGTTGCTTGTGCACTTTTTCTACCACACTTTTTCCTTCCTCTCAAATCTCCATTAATATGCTTGGATACAGCACTCTGAACAGCCAGCTTCTTTAGCAATGTCCTGTTGTGGCTTACCCTCCTTGTGCAGTGTGTCAATGACTGTCTTCTGGATTACTGTCAATTCGGCAGTCTTCCCCATGATTGTGTAGCTACTGAACCAGACTGTTGGGCCATTTAAATGCTTAGGAAACCTTTGCAGGTGTTTTGTATTGATTCGCTGATTAGAGTGTCACACCATGAGTTTACAATCTTGAACTTTTACCCAATATTTAAATTTTATGAGAGACTAAATTTTGGGTTTTCATTAACTGTTAGCCATATTCTTCAACATTAAAATAAAAAAAATGCTGGAAATAGATTACTCTGTGTGTAATGAATCTATGTAATATAGGAGTTTCACTTTTTGAATTGAATTACTGAAATAAATTAACTTTTTGATGATATTCTAAGTCATTGAGAAGGACCTGTACTTTTAAAAAAGAAAAATCCCCCTATGGGATTAAAAAAAAAAAAGTTCTATTAAATATAAAAAAAATACAGAAAAATGCTAATTTTTTACAATGAATGTACTTTTTTTAAAATATAAGTCCCAAAACATAAAATAATATAAACAAATTTGATATTGTCATGACCGTAACAACCTCCTTAACAAATGCATAGGATTATTTATAACGATCGGTGTATGCTGTAAAAAAAAATAACTATAGCGAAACTGCTTTTTTTCCTACTTTTATGCCAAAACAAAAAATAATATAAATGAAACCATAATGTAACTTTTCCAAAAAATGGCACCTACATAAAGTACAACTTGTCCCGCAAAAAAAAGAGTCTTACACAACTACATTAAACAAAAAATAAAAAAGGTTATGAGCGCAGAGATACAAAGAGGAAAAAAGCGTGACATTTTTCTGGTCCTCAAGGCCAAAATTGGCCCAGTCCTTATGGGCTTAACTGAATTTTTCCAATATGATGTCTCTGTATGTTCTCACTGCAACTGTTTCCAAACACCTGGTGATCAAAAATAGTGCGAGCTGTACTCTGGATTCAAGTCTACAGAGTACTGACACTAACCTCTTCACAGTGGGGAACATTTATTTAAAAAAAAAAAAAAGGGAAAAAATAAGCTTTGTGTAAAGATGAACTGTGCTTATAGCAGCATATTTCATTGAACCTTAGCTTTATGACCTAAACTGCAATAAGAGACTAGCTGAATTTGATCATGGCAGAATTTCAAAAATGTGCCTGTGATTTCACCTACTTATAGATTTTATTTTCCTGTTGCATATATAGTGCCAACATATTCCATAGCGCTGTACAGGGATCATCAACATACACCTCAGCCCCTGTCCCCAATGGGACTTACAATCTAATTTCCCTATCTCAGACACACTAAGGCCATTTTCATAGGAAGCAAATTAACTTTGCAGGAAACCCAAGTAAACACTGGCAGAACACAAACACCATCCAGATTCTAACCCAGGACGCCACTGAGCACAGTACTAATATATATAGACTCCACAAGACAACATTCCTAGTCTGCTTGTGCTCTTTATAGGGTTGTTTGGATATTCCTGTGTTGACCTAGTTACATATGTGACTACATTGCTGGTTTTGCATTCTCCACGTTATTTCGTCCTGAAATACGTCTTTATCTTCTGCACTAACCTCAGATTACAGATATGCAGGCCTACTGTTACTTTCAACCTTGACTACTGCATGGACTGCTGCTGACCAGCCGCAAAATCCATACTCCTTGGCCAAATTCTTGGCGTTGAAAAGTAAATTACGCTTGTATTCTGTATAATTAACTGCTGACACAAAGAGTCAACCAAGGACCGTCAGTTTTTCCCTGTGGAGACAATAAACTCAGACAGTGGATTTATATTAAGTTCCATCTGCCCACCACCTGGACTACTATGCTGTGTCTAAAGTCCTGTATTCCAGTGTCCCAGCAGGAGCTCTTATTAGTGCTTCTAGCAAAGGCTCCCTGGCAGATAATTCTTTAATACACAAGGCCATACCTAACTGTGTCCTTTTATGAAATCCATAACAAGTGGGCAACATTTGGGTTTGAGGAGTAATTCATTGTTCTTGAATTCCTAGACAAACTATTGAGATTCTTGGTTTATCGGTACTTCAGAAAATGAATCAAATGATATGCCTTGCGATTTTAAAAGAAACACCTCTGCCAAACCAAAAATCAGTACTATTGGCATAAAAGGTCAGACTCTAAATATTGGCAGTATGTCCATATTCTGTAGTCTCCTAGTTCTGACAAAATTATGATATTGTGCCTACAGAGCCACCAATTATTTTGCCATGTTGAGTATCAGAGGATTAACTTGAAACTGCTGGGCCCCAATTTCAAAATCTGCAACAGGGCCCCCCAAATGTTACATTTATAAGGAAAAACAGTAGAAATGATCCAGCGCTGAGTCCAGTTGTTAATTAAAAAGGAAGCGATGTTCCCATCTTTATTGGGGTGATGTAAGTTAAAATTGTAGGGAGACGCAGTCCCAAGAAAATTGTGAGTAGGCGGTTGTGCCCTGGCCTACGCGTTTCGAGCAGCTCCTGTGCTCTTAGTCATGGCAAAGAAATGCTCACAATAAAGATGGGAACATCGCTTCCTTTTTAATTAACAACTGGACTCAGCGCTGGATCATTTCTACTGTTTTTCCTAATACATACCGCCAGCCGTAGCGGGGATCCGAGCGGAGAGTCAGGAGACGCAACAAACTGGTGAGCTGGAGGTTTCCTCCCTTTACTATTTCTGTTACATTTATACTACTGGTGTATTTTGTTGTAGCGAAGTGGCCTTTGGACCCCCTCAGGCACCAAGGCCTAATAGTGACTGCTAACTCTGCACCCCTATAACTTTGCCCCTATTGGGTATAGTCAGTGGAGGACTAAGTAGACCATAGGCCCTGGGCAGTTCCTCAAATTTGGGTCCCCCTTTCCCACCGCTGCTCTGCCATGCCTATAATGAACACCACCTTTCTGTGCGAGCATTGACAAATGGGTGTTTTACGATTCCCCTTGTCAAAGGGCTGTATCCCTAAATACTGACAGTCTTCAACCATCGCTATAAGCATCACACTGTGTAGGGACAGATCCTCTTGACAATGGGAATGATAACACGCATTTGTCTATTAGTCCTGGACTACACAAAAACTTTATGTAGAATACAAAGATTTCCTAGACATGTCAGGACTGGGGACAGGTCCTCCATAAATCCAGTGACTCACAAGTGATGTCTTCTCTGATGAGAGTCGTTCTCTTTTGACTATGGCGACTTCTCCTGATGACTGCAGAACTTCCTGATGAGAAATCTTTGCCCCTCGCTTCTGCAGCCATTTCCAGCATCTATAGAAACACAAAAATTCAGACACCAAAGCCCAGACCCATAGATTAAAGGGGTTGTACAGGCACGGACCAGTTTTTCCATACTGACAACCTATCCACAGAATAGTTTATCAGTATATGATCGGTGCAGGTCCGACATCCGGACCCCGCACTAATCAGCTGTTGTGGCTGCCTCCGAGCACCGGATGTTGTGCAGTGTTCAGTGTCCGTAGTGCTGGAAGCAGATGGCTCCATATACTGCATAGTAACCGTGCTGCAGAACTTCAACTCTGCTTCTATTCACTTGAATAGGAGCAGAGCTCAAGTATTGCAACACCTGCTATACTGTGACCGGAGCCATCTTCTCTCGCATGGACATCTAGTGCCCGGAGGCAGCCGGAGCATCTGATCAGTGCGGGGTCTGGGTGTCAGACTCCCACCGAGCATATATTGATGACCTATCCTGTAGATAGGTCATCAGTTGTCTGTGCGTAGACAAACCCTTTTACTCAGACTAATAAATTAGGACCCCAGACCAGACCCTAGAATACATACAGACACCAGAACAAGCACCCTAAACAAATACAGACCCTTGACAAGACCCCCTAAATACAGACCTCGAACCAGACCCCTCACTACAGACCCCAGACTTGACCCCCTAAACTAATACAGACCCCAGACCAAACCCCCTAAACTAATACAGACCCCTAAATACAAACCCCTAAATACAGACCCCTAAACTAATACAGACCCCAGACAAGACCCCTAAATACAGAACCCAGACCAGACCCCATAAATACAGACCACTTAAACTAATACAGACCCCAGACCAGACCCCCTAAATACAGGCCCCTTATACTAATACAGACCCCCAGAATAGACCCCCTAATTACAGACCCCAGACCAGACCCTCTAAACCAATACAGACCCCATAACAG
This sequence comes from Rhinoderma darwinii, assembly GCF_050947455.1. NCBI lineage: Eukaryota > Metazoa > Chordata > Amphibia > Anura > Rhinodermatidae > Rhinoderma > Rhinoderma darwinii. The sequence continues at coordinate 254,445,258 of NC_134689.1, read as the reverse complement.
ACCGCTAAATACATAGTTACATAGTTACATAGTTAGTACGGCTGAAAAAAGACACATGTCCATCAAGTTCAACCAAGGGACGGGAAAAGGGAAGGAAAAATGTCTATACATAGGAGCTAATACTATTTTGTTCTAGGAAATTATCTAAGCCTTTTTTAAAGCCATCTACTGTCCCTGCTGTGACCAGCTCCTGCGGTAGGCTATTCCATAGATTCACAGTTCTCACAGTAAAGAAGGCTTGTCGCCTCTGCAGGTTGAACCTTTTTTTCTCCAGACGGATGGAGTGCCCCCTTGTTTTTTGAGGGGGTTTTACATGGAACAGGATTTCACCATATTTTTTGTATGTGCCATTAATATATTTATATAAGTTAATCATGTCCCCCCTTAGTCGTCTTTTTTCAAGACTAAATAGGTTTAATTCTTTTAATCTTTCCTCATAACTTAAATTCTCCATGCCCCTAATTAGCTTCGTTGCTCTTCTTTGTATTTTTTTCCAACTCCAAGGCATCCTTTCTATGAACTGGATCCCAGAACTGAACTGCATATTCTAGATGAGGCCTCACTAATGCTTTGTAAAGTGGCAATATTACATCCCTGTCCCGTGAGTCCATGCCTCTTTTAATACACGACAATATCCTGCTGGCCTTTGAAGCAGCTGATTGACACTGCATGCTGTTATTTAGTTCATGATTTACAAGTACACCCAGATCCTTCTCAACAAGTGAATCCGCCAGTGTAGCTCCCCCTAGGACATATGATGCATGCAGGTTGTTGGTACCCAGATGCATAACTTTACATTTATCTACATTAAACTTCATCTGCCAAGTGGATGCCCAAACACTTAGTTTGTTTAAATCCGCTTGCAATTCATGAACATCTTCCATAGTCTGAACTATATTACATAGCTTGGTGTCATCTGCAAAAATAGAAATAGTGCTATTAATCCCCTCCTCTATATTATTAATAAATAAGTTGAATAATAGTGGTCCCAGCACTGAACCCTGGGGTACACCACTTATTACCGGGGACCATTCAGAGTAGGAATCATTGACTACAACTCTCTGGATACGGTCCTTGAGCCAATTCTCAATCCAATTACAAACTATATTTTCTAAACCTATAGTCCTTAATTTACCCATTAGGCGTCTATGGGGGACAGTGTCAAATGCCTTTGCAAAGTCCAAAAACACTAAATCCACAGCGGCCCCTCTGTCTAGGCTTCTGCTCACCTCTTCATAAAAACAGATTAGGTCCCTTGGCACTATACCAGTCACTAGAGATTCTCTGAATATTATGAAAAGGGGGACAGAAATAACTGAACTAAGCTCTTTAAGAATTCTAGGGTGTAACCCATCTGGTCCCGGGGCCTTGTGCACATTTATTTTATTTTATTTAGCATGGACCATATCAACATTCATCCAATTCAGTATATCAACTGATATATTAACAGCACTGGCACCGGCTACATCAGCTGCTCTTTCTTCTGTTGTATATACAGAGCTAAAGAACCCATTTAGTAACTCTGCCTTCTCTTGATCCCCTGTGACCAACTCCCCATTACCATTATCTAGGGGTCCTACATGTTCAGACCTTGGCTTTTTAGCATTTATATACTTGAAGAATTTTTTGGGATTTGTTTTACTATCCTTGGCCACCTGCCTTTCATTTTGTATTTTTGCTAATTTTATTACATTTTTACAGATTTTATTAAGCTCTTTATATTTTACAAAGGCTACAGCTGTACCCTCAGATTTGTATTTATTAAATGCCCTTTTTTTGTCATGTATTGCCCCTTTCACAGAAGGTGTAAGCCATGTGGGGTTTAATTTGAGTCGTTTATACTTGTTACCTATAGGAATAAATTTTGCACTATAATAACTCAAAGTAGATTTGAAAATCTCCCATTTATCATTTGTCCCATTATTTGACATTAGTTCTTCCCAGTCTATATCCTGAATTGCAGCCTTCATCCTGGGGAAATTGGCTTTCTTAAAATTAAATGTTTTTGCCCTCCCAGCCTGCGTTTGTTTTTTACAGTATAGGTAAAATGTAACTATATTGTGATCACTGTTACCGAGGTTTTCACGAACATTGACATTCCCAACAAGATCTGCATTATTAGAAATGACCAGATCCAACAGAGCTTCACCTCTAGTCGGGTCTTCCACAAACTGGCCCATAACATTTTCCTGCAACAGGTTGAGGAAATGTCTCCCCTTTGCAGTTGAAGCTGAACCATGACACCAATTAATATCCTGGTAATTAAAATCTCCCATTATTACTACAGTACCCGCCTGTGCAGCCCGCTCCATCTGTTTATATAGCTGACCTTCCATCTCCTCAGTTATATTGGGGGGTCTATAGATTACACCAAAAGTAATTTTTTCAGTGTTTACCTCCCTTTCTAGTTCCACCCACAAGGTTTCAACCTCCTCACAATCTTCACCCACTATTGTCTCTTTCACACTCGCCTTCATATCATTTCTCACATACAGACATACACCACCGCCTTTCCTATTTGTCCTGTCTTTCAGAAACAGTGTAAAACCCTGTAGATTTACAGCCCAGTCATGTGAAGAGTCCAGCCATGTTTCAGCAACACCAACTATATCTATATTTTCTTCCAGTATCAAGGCCTCCAGCTCCCCCATTTTGCTTGCTAGACTTCTGGCATTTGTGAACATACACTTTAACTTGCCTGTCAGTTTTTCACTTTTATCAGAAATGTGATTTGACATTATTTGGGCATTTTTTTTTTACACTGCTGTACTGTAACGAAAGGATCTCCTTATCTTGTTGCCTAGTCCTCTCCCCACATTCTGTTTCTCCCCCCACCAATATAGTCTGACCCTTCTCTAACCTGGCTACCCCTTTTTTTTCTACATTGACCTCCCTCCTCAACCCTAGTTTATATACTCCGCCACCCCAGCTAGAATTCTCTCCCCCAGCACAGCGGACCCCCTTCCATTTAGGTGCAAATCATCTGCAGAATACAGTTTGTACCCCAATGAAAAGTCAGCCCAGTGCTCTAGGAACCCAAAGCCTTCTCCTCTACACCAAAACTTAAGCCATGCATTTAACTCCCTGAGCTCCCGCTGTCTTTCCTGTGATGCGCATGGCACAGGCAGTATTCCTGAGAATACAACCTTGGAGGTCCTTCCCTTCAGCTTGTGGCCTAGTTCTTTAAAATTATTCTTAAGGCTCCTCCACCTACCATTTATTCTGTCGTTGGTACCGACATGGACCACGACAGCTGGATCATCACCAGCCCCTCCCAGCAATTTGTCCACACGTTCCACCACATGCCGAACCCTGGCACCAGGGAGACAGCAAACCATTCGGTTGAGGTGGTCTTGGCGACAAATTATTCTATCCGTCTTCCTGATTATAGAATCCCCTACGACTATCAATTGTCTTGGCTTACCTGCATTACCATCCCGCCGACTACTAGCTGGGCTGTTCTCCTGGCTGTTAGGGAGATCAGTATCCACTAGGGCTGCCATTTCTGAGACCGACACCCTCGCATCATCACCCAACTTGGCAATTTTGGTCGGAATGTCAGAAACCGGATCGGCCTTCCTTTTCTTTGACCCCTTTCTACTGCCCCTAACTACATTAACCCAGCTACTTACCTGATCCTGCTCACCCATGTCTTCACCCTCCAGTTCTAACCCACTAACTGCATGCTCCGTGAGCAGCAAGCTCAGCTCAAGATTGTCTATCCTCCTCAGTGTTGTATTTTGCTCCTCCAGATCTCTAATACGAGCTTCCAGGTGACCAACATGCTCACATCTGCCACAGATCCCTTAAACTAATCCATCCCCTTATACTTACATAGTAGCTCATCTCACAGTCTTCTCTATGGAGTTTTGCTGCTGTTCTAGGCACATGACCTGCGGTCATGTGACCTGCAGGTCTCCAAACTGTAAAAAGAACTAAAGACATAAGGTCTTGTGACCTTATGTCTGCAGATCCTTTTGCAGGACACAGACAATGCAGTTCTGTTGCGGTTTATGCCGAGATTCGGGGCAAAAACAAGGCAAAACTGCAATGTACTTTGAAGAACCATGGCCCCCACAGGAGCCTCGGGCCCAAAACGCTCCTATTATGATCCACTATTGGGTATAGTGTTCACACAGTCAACATATAGCAATGAAGCTGTGGTTTCCACAATAAAATATTTTGTTAATACAAATTAATACACATATTCAGTGTATTAGATTCATAACTTAAAACTCCTGGACCCCAATTCAAAACCAGTAACAGGGCCCCCACATACTATGTGCCATTTATACTACTGGAGTCTTCTTATGTGGCACAGTGGCTTTAGGAACCCCTCAGGCATCAAGGCCCGGGTGCGACTGCTAGCTCTGCACCCCCTATAGCTATGTCTCCATTGGGTATAGTGTTCACACAGTCAACATATATAGCAATGAAGTTGTGGTTTCCACGATAATATAGTTTTTGCATATAAATGAATGCAATATTTAGCACATATTCAGTGTATTAAAAAAATTATCATAAAGATGTGCAGTGTGAATAAGAAGATTAACATTGTTACATTAAAAGAGGTAATCTTACTGTAACACATGAAGTTTTATAAATGAGCCGTTTAAAATGTAAATGTTCAAATAGTTTCCACTACTAATATATAATTGAATCTATAGAAATCTCACACATGTATAAATGAACTAATATGGACATTTACATAAAGGGATCAAGCTCATCATTCGGAAAAGGACTTGAGTTTAAGGGTATGTTCACATGCTTAGAAAAAAAAGTCTGAAAATACGGAGCTCTTTTCAAGGGAAAACAGCTCCTGATTTTCAGACGTTTTTTTATTTAAAGAGGCTTTGTCACCACATTATAAGTGGCCTATATTGTACATGATGTGATTGGTGCTGTAATGTAGATTACAGCAGTGTTTTTTATTTAGAAAAACTATCCTTTTTTACGGAGTTATGACCTATTTTAGCTTTATGCTAATGAGTTTCTTAATGGACAACTGGGCGTGTTTTACTTTTTGAACAAGTGGGCGTTGTGGAGAGAAGTGTATGATGCTGACCAATCAGTGACCAATCAGCGTCATACACTTCTCTCCATTCATTTACACAGCACATAGTGTTCTTACTAGATCACTATGTGCAGCCACATACACACACATTAACATTACTCAAGTGTCCTGACAGTGAATATATATTACCTCCAGCCAGGACGTGATGACAGAGCCTCTTTAATTAGCGTTTTTTACGGCCGTTTTTGGAGCTGTTTTTTTATAGAGTTAATGAAAAACGGCTCAAGAAGTGACATGCATTTTTTTTTCGCGGGCTCAAGAAGTGACATGCAAATTTTTTTTCGCGGGCGTTTTTTAATGTAGCCATTTTGAAAAACGGTCATGTAAAAAAACGCCCTGTCGGAACAGAACGCCGTTTTTCCCATTGACATCAATTGGCAGATGTTTGGAGGCATTCTGCTTCTGGTAAGTCCCACACAAACGTTACCGATGTGTCGGGATTGTGAATGGACATTGCATACTGGCTGGAAGCGATGTCTATTCACTCTCAAGACACTTCAGTAACGTTAATGTGTGAGTATGTGACTGCACATCATGATCTAGCAAATCACAATGTGTTGAATAAATGAATGAAGAGAAGTGTATGACGCTGATTGGTCACTGATTGGTCAGCGTCATACACTTCTCTCCACAATGCCAATTTGGTCAAAAAGTAAAAACACGCCCAGTTGTCTATTATGAAAGTCATTAGCATAAATCTAAAATAGGTCATAACTTGGTCAAAATTGATAGTTTTTTTAAATTAAACTAACTACTTTGAACCTGAAATCAAAATGTCACTGTTGTTGTCCTCTCCTGTTAAATGGATTAATTGGTTCACTTGAATAGGCGCAGAGCTGCAGTGTCACGATTTGTGGGTATGTGGACCAACTAGGCTGCTCTGCTGTAGCAGGGAGGCAGCTTGCCAAACAACAAGGAACCCCAGCAACACAAAGTCCAGCACAAGGATACCTGGATAGTCCAGACAATTGCCGCAGCTCTGGCATGGATGGAGTTGGGTGCAGCAAGTAATGCCAGACGTGGCGGATGACAGCAGGTGCCGCAGGTTGTGCCAGATGTGGCAAATCCCTCCGGACGTGGCAGATGACACAGGACGTGACGTATGGCAACAGGTGCCGCAGGTTGCGCCGGACGCGGCGAGTCCCTCAGTACATGGCAGATGACACAGGACGTGGCAAGGCAACAGCAGGTGCGGTAGACATGACTACAACTAGTAGGCACAGGAACAAGAACACAGCACGGGAGACAGGAACAGGTAACAGGGCACGGATTTCAACTGGAACGGGAAACACTAAGGGACCATTTGCAAGACAGACTTGGGATAACTAACAACGCTCAGGCAAGGATCAGAAGGGCTGGTGCCTTCTTATAGATCAGGAAATCATGGGCAGTTGGTGATCATGATTTCCTCTTGTGTGCGCGCTGGCTCTTTAAGGCCAGGCACGAGCGTGCACGCGCACCCTACGGGACACTGCAGGCGGGAGCGGAAGTGAGCGCTGGCATCTCCTAGGAAGGAGATGAGGAGCAGCGCTTACGGATCCATGGCTGCGGGCATCGGGAGGTTAGTAAACCCGACGGCCCGTGGCCATGGACGCTACAGTGTCCCCCTCTTACACCCCCTGTTCTTGGGGCCAGAGCGAGAGAGGAATTTTTTAATAAGAGCAGGAGCACTGAGGTACTCTTCTGGCTCCCAGGACCTCTCCTCAGGACCAAACCCTCTCCAGTCCACCAAATAGAAAGTCCTTCCTCCTACCCTTTTGCAGTCCAGGATCTCCCTCATCTCAAACACATCAGAACCGCTGGGAGCAACTGTGGAACTAGAAGTCTTGCTGTAGCAGTTTAGGACCACAGGTTTCAGGAGGGACAAATGAAAGGAGTTGGGGATTCTGAGGGTAGGAGGCAGCCGCAGTTTATAGGAGACAGGGTTTATTTGTTGCACAATTTCGAAAGGACCAAGGAACCAGGGAGGAAACTTGTATGAAGGCACCTTCAAACGAATGTTCCGAGAGGACAGCCAGACTTTGGTACCCGGAAGATACTGAGTCGGCAATCTTCTCCTAGTATCTTCTTTTCACTTCATCAATCGACTGACATCAAAATAGAGGACCGGGTCTGTTGCCAGATTTGCAGAAAGTACCCATATGCAGAGTCAGCAGCGGGTACTTGAGATGTAGTTGACACTGGAAGAGGGACTCTAGGATGTTGACTGTACACAATGGAGTGGAAGTGGTGGACTCACTTGTGTGGTTGTTGTACGAGAACTCGGCCCATGGAAGAAGCTGTACCCAGTTACCCTGCTGCATGGCGATGAAGTGGCAGAGATAATTCTCCATGATCTGGTTGATCCTCTCAACTTGCCCATTGGACTGGGGGTGATAGGCACAGGAAAAGTCCAATCTTACATCCAGGAGTTTACAGAGGGATCTCCAGAACATTGAAGTAAACTGAACCCCCTGGTCGGACACAATGTGAAGAGGCAAGCCATGTAAGCGAAAGATGTGTTGAATGAAGAGACTCGCCAGTCGGGGAGCAGAAGGTAGGTTGGTCAGCGGGATAAAATGTGCCATCTTAGAGAACCGGTCCACCACCATCCAGACAGTGTCGCATCCTGCTGAGGGGGGAAGATCTGTGACAAAGTCCATCGCAATGTGCTGCCATGGGGCATTGGGTACAGGCAGAGGTAGAAGCAGGCCAGCAGGCTTGGAGTAAGTAACTTTGTTAGAAGCACACTCCATGCAAGAAGAGACAAAGTCCAGAACATCTTTAGGAAGCGTCGGCCACAAGAAGTGATGAGCAATCAGGTCTCGGGTTTTATGGACACCAGCGTGCCCAGCTAGTTTAGAACTGTGTCCCCAGCGGAGAATTCTTCTCCAGTCTGCCAACCGAACAAAAGTCCTCCCCGGAGGGATATCTCTAAACCGCAGAGGATTAGCAATGACAATGCAGGACGGGTCTATGATAGTCTGAAGGGACCCCACCGTGTCTTCCGTCTCAAACGATCTGGACAGGGCATCGGCCCTCACATTCTTGTCAGCGGGAGGGTAGTGGAGCACAAACTGGAAATGGGTGAAGAACAGCGACCACCCGGCTTGAGGAGAATTCAGTCGTTGAGCAGACTGAAGGTAGGTAAGGTTCTTGTGATCAGTGAAGATCAGGATGGGGTGAGCTGCGCCCTCTAGAAGATGTTTCCACTCCTCCAGAGCCAATTTGATGGCCAGTAGCTCCTGATCTCCAATAGAGTAATTGCGCTCAGCAGAAGAAAAAAGTCTAGAATAGTAGCCACATACTACTGCCTTTCCTTTGGAGCTCCTCTGGAACAGAAGTTCACCTGCACCAACGGAGGAAGCGTCCACTTCCAGTGAGAACTGTTGAGATACGTCAGGATGATGGAGGATCGAAGCTGAAATGAAGGCTTTCTTGAGACTAATAAATGCGGACTCTGCCTCTGGAGTCCACACCTTGGCTTTCACACCCTGCTTGGTAAGGGTAGAGATGGGAGCCGTCAGAGATGAGAAGTTTGGAATAAACTGCAGGTAGAAATTGGCGAATCCCAGGAACCGCTGTATGGCCCTTAGGCCTTGAGGACGTGGCCACTCCAGGACAGCTCTCACTTTCTCAGGATCCATCTTTAGACCTTGATCCAAGATGATGTAGCCCAGGAAGGGCAGAGAACTCCTCTCAAAGACGCACTTCTCCAGCTTGGCGTATAAACAATTCTCCCTTAATCGTAGTAGAACTTGACGGACATGCCTCCGATGAGTCATCGGATCTGGGGAGAAAATCAAAATATCATCGAGAGAAACAACAACACAGACATAGGGGAGATCTTGGAAGATATCATTAACGAACTTCTGAAACACTGCGGGAGCGTTACACAGTCCGAAGGGCATCACTAGGTATTAGTAGAGCCCGTCCCAGGTGTTAAATGCCGTCTTCCATTCAGCACCCCAGCGAATCCGGACTATGTTATAAGCCCCCCGCAAGTCTAGCTTAGAAATTTTTTGGGCTCCTCGTATGCGATCAAACAGTTCGGATATAAGTGGCAACGGGTATTTGTTCCTGACCGTGATCTGGTTGAGACAACGGCAGTCAATGCAGGGTCGAAGGGATCCGTTCTTCTTTTTAACGAAGAAGAATCCAGCCCCGGCCGGGGAGGAAGACTTTCGTATGAAACCGCTCTCCAAATTCTCCTTGATATAGGCTGACATGGATAGAGACTCTGGCAAGGAGAGAGGATATACTCGGCCACGGGGGAGGGAGGCATTAGGAACCAGTTCAATGGGGCAGTCATAAGTCCGATGTGGAGGCAGCGTCTCAGCCTCCCTTTTGCTGAAAACATCTGCAAACTGAGCAAACTCGGGGGGGGGGGGGGGGGGAGTCCCGCCAATGACTGAGGCTGAGAAGGCTGGACATGATGGATCTGCAAGAGACAACGACCAAGGCACTTGGAGCCCCATTGGAGGACCTCTCCAGAATTCCAGTACAGGGCTGGGGCATGTAGTCGAAGCCAAGGCAGGCCCAGCAGAACAGGATTGATGGCCTTGGGCAAAACAAGGAAAGAAATCAGTTCAGAATGAAGGACTCCAAACTGGAGCTTCAACGACTTGGTTTTGGAAACTATGGGATCAGGCAGAGGCAGTCCATTCTCCGAGGCAACAGCCACAGATGATCCACTAGCTCCTTTTGAATGAAGTTTGCCGCAGACCCAGAGTCAAGATAGGCAGAAACCCGATGCGTCCTCTCGCCGAATACTAGGGTCACAGGAATAGTCAGCTTGGAACAGAATTCTCTATTAGGTACCATTCCACCTAGGGTTGTCTCTCCAACCAATCCTAGGCAATGGGGTCTCCCTGGAATCTGGGGACACAGATGCACAATATAGCCTCTGAGGCCACAATACAGACAATGTCCAGAAGTGCGTCTGCATTGTTTCTCCTGGATAAACAATTTGTCTCGGTTACTCTGCACAGGATCCTCTGGTGGTATGACTGAGGAGGATTGCTGGAAAGTAGAACCCAGCCTAGGAAGTTCTCTCTCCCGGAGAACCTCTTGGGAATGCTCTCGGATCCTCATGTCAAACCGGGTGGCGAGTAGGATAAGATCGTCCAGGGTAGATGGAAGATCGCGAGCAGCCAGCTCGGCCTTAATCCCCGAAGACAGTCCCTGCCAGAATGTGGCCACCACAGCATCGTTGTTCCATGTTAACTCAGCAGCCAGGATACGGAACTGAATGGCATACTCGCCCATGGAGAGGTCTCCCTGGTATAGGGTCAGCAGGGATGCAGCAGCCGAAGGAACTCTTCCAGGTTCCTCAAAGATCGAGGAAGGTGCATAAGAAGCACTGCAAGTCACGGGTCTCTGGTCCCTGATGTTCCCACAGAGGATTAGCCCATGCCAGGGCTTTGCCGGTAAGTAGAGAGATGATGAAGGCGATCCTGACGTCATCCGAAGAGAAGGACCTGGCATGAAGTCTGAAGGGGATCAGGCACTGATTCAAAAATCCCCTGCAGGACCTCGGGTCTCCATCATAGCATGGGGTAGCGGCAAGAAGCACAGGGGGTCGGTATTGGTACAGACAGGAAGTGTAGCAGGAGGAACAGCAGGAATGGGTGCGGTGACGACCGTGGTTGGAGCAACCAGCCGAAGGGCAATGGCGTTCACCGACAGGAGGAGTTGGTCTTGCCGTGACTGGAGATCCTCCATCTCGGTCAGCATGGCTTGTGTCATCAAGGTCTCAGGTTGACCAGCGGGGTCCATGGCCTGAGCGTATTGTCATGGTTTGTGGGTATGTGGACCCACTAAGCCGCTCCGCCGTAGCAGGGAGGCAGCTGGCCAAACAACAGGGAACCCCAGCAATACAAAGTCCCGCACCAGGGTACCTGGATAGTCCAGACAATTGCCGCAGCTCTGGCACGGATGGAGGTGGGTGCAGCAAGTAACGCCAGACATGGCGGATGACAGCAGGTACCGCAGGTTGCGCCAGACATGGCGAATCCCTCCGGACGTGGCAGATGACACAGGACGTGACGGATGGCAACAGGTGCCACAGGTTGCGCCAGACATGGCGAATCCCTCAGGACGTGGCAGATGACACAGGACATGGCAAGGCAACAGCAAGTGCGGTAGACACAACTCCAACTAGTAGGCACAGCACGGGAGACAGGAACAGGTAACGGCACGGGTAACAACTGGAATGGGAAACACTAAGGGACCATTTGCAAGACAGACTTGGGATAACTAACAACGCTCAGGCAAGGATCAGAAGGGCTGGGGCCTTCTTATAGACCAGGAAATCATGGGCAGTTGATGATGATGATTTCCTCTTGTGCGTGCGCTGGCCCTTTAAGGCCAAGCACGAGCGTGCACGCGCACCCTACGGGACACAGCAAGCCGGAGCGGAAGTGAGCACAGGCGTCTCCTAGAAAGGAGATGGGGACCAGCGCTCACGGATCCATGGCTGCAGGCATCGGGAGGTGTGTAAACCCGACGGCCCGTGGCCATGGACGCTACATGCAGTAACCCAGTACAGCTGCTATACTGTGACTAGAGCCATCTGCTTCCGGCACCGAGCACTACATAACTTCTGGTGCCCGGAGACAAACGGAGCAGCTGATCGGTGCGGGGTCCAGGTGTCGTATCCCCACTGATCATATACTGACGACCTATCCTGTAGATAGGTAATTAGTATAAAAAGCAGCCCTCAACCTGGACAGCCCTTTAAATAATAAAGCCACATGTGGGCATACAAAGTTTTTCACTGTGTGACTAAGCAGATTTGCCAGTCAGAAGTTTGGGAAAGCTGCGTGACATCTCCTATAGGAGTTCTAATGAGTATATTTGGTTGCCGCTGTATGAATCATTACAGTTCAGTACCTGACTTATGTTACTAGTTAAAAGTTTTTGTGTTGTTGTTTTATTTGTTTGGTGGAAGTGCTCTATAAATTGCAAGATGCTGATAATCTTCCTATATATGAAGCTTGACATTTTTACTAGAGAAAGTGCTTATTGCTTTATGTTCCATTTGTGATGCAGCAAGACAAATACCCACGTGCATAAACCCTTAGTGCTGTGCCTCCATTCAGCCTGTAGTTAAGTATGATTTATGCCCAACTTATGCTAACAGGTGAAATTTAGTGGCAATAGAAAAGCAGTCTGCACAATATAGAATATTATATGTTCCAGCGAGCATCACATTACAGTCTGTTTGTACAAATATTCTCTCATAGATTATGCTGCCAATTAATCTGCTATGATACTTGTACACTATAATGTATAAGAGCTTCACCTGTAATATAATGTATTCCCTGGTGACTGATGTGCTTCTCTTGTGACAGCAAACAATGCAACCTTTGATGTTTGTTCTCAATGGTTTTAGTGTATGTTCAACTGCAACTGAAAAGATATGTGGACGTCACCACAATTTTGCCCTAATTGCAGTTTTTGTAGAACAGCAGCTCTCGCTAAGATTCTTCAACGAGAACGTGTCACGTCAAACATGCTGTCCCATCTGCAGGCATTATGTTATAGAGCAGGATGAGTCAGAGGCAAATACTGCTAAAAAAAAAAAAAGGGGCATGCCGTTTTTGTTTTTTTTCTGCGAGCGATCAAAAGCCGATTTCCGCCTCAAAATCAGCACCAGAAAACGCTGTGTGAACTGACCATAAGAGGGTTAATTAAAAAATCCCAGAGATGAAGCAGGATACAAACTTTTATCTCGATGGTACTATGTTCCACCCAGACTTCATGTCACGTTCCCTAATGTCTCCTCGCACTGTTGGAGATGCCGGTCTGCTGAAGGTACCCTTCGACATTCGTTTTGGGACTGTCCAGTGTTGTCCCCTTTCTGGCGGGAAGTATGGAGAATAACCTCCTCCTTTTCTGACCACATCATAACTTTTACTCCGGCCTTTTTCCAGCTTCATTTAAGCGCCATCGTACAAGAGCTCTATTCTCCGACATTTGGTTTAACTGTGCACGAGCTTGTATACCTGTTTTGTGGAAGAGCACGGATCCCCCCTCTCTCTAACTGCGAGCTATGTTTACACGTAGGAATAATCACTTGACCTGCCTAAGTAGAGTCGTGTGTTAGTGCACCTTCCCTTATCCCTACCAATCCCTTCACCCCCACCTTTAGGAAAAAGACACATGACACCGAGGTTGGATGTGAAATGGCCACAGCAGCCGTTTTATTAATTTCACAGTTTAAAACAAATTAAATCCGAAACATTCGGATAACTAATTAGGAATCCACCAGAGAATTCCTCCTAATAATTCACATGACCCAACATGGGTCAGAATCATAAATAACAATTTAACGTTAACATTAGACCGAGCAGGGGCAGTCCTTGAAGCCATTTTAGATATTCCTTTTTTACACACCTCGAGTTAGCCATCTGCAAACCACTAATTACCTCCAGCCGTAAACCAGCTCGGAGGCACCGCTCACCTCTGCAGATGGCTCCAACCACCAGAAGTCCACTTCAAGGGGATAACACCCGATGAAGCCTTCAAGTGCTATACCGACCACTAGAAGTCCACTTCAAAGGGATAACACCCGATGAAGCCTTCGAGTGATATACCTTCCACCAGAAGACCACTTCAAAGGGATAACACCCGATGAAGTCTTCAACCATGTACCTTTTTTGGGGGACGCATACCCCCGATGCGACCCCCCCACCAATTTTGTACTGACTGGCCTCAAGGACTCCCCCCGCCAGCTGCCATGACACCAGGACCTACTCCGAATGAAAAGAAAAAACATGTTAAATAAGCACACAATAAAATTGCCACACTCATAAACAGACTTAATAAAGACCACAAGAGATAACACCAAATGGGCGGGAGGGTGGGAGCTTACTGGGTGAGTGGTTACTTCTCCCTCTGCTTCCGGCTCACTGCCGAAAAACAGCGGGAAGCTCCGTAACGGCCCCCTAACTCCTCCCTGTCCCTCCTCCACCTCTAACTTTCCCTACAAAGTTAACCCTTTCCCTCCTAGGGCTGTCATGGAGGCTTCCCTCCTAAGCCCTGCAGGCTGCGTCCAGCCTCGTCTTGACCTGCCTAAGTAGAGTCGTGTGTTAGTGCACCTTCCCTTATCCCTACCAATCCCTTCACCCCCACCTTTAGGAAAAAGACACATGACACCGAGGTTGGATGTGAAATGGCCACAGCAGCCGTTTTATTAATTTCACAGTTTAAAACAAATTAAATCCGAAACATTCGGATAACTAATTAGGAATCCACCAGAGAATTCCTCCTAATAATTCACATGACCCAACATGGGTCAGAATCATAAATAACAATTTAACGTTAACATTAGACCGAGCAGGGGCAGTCCTTGAAGCCATTTTAGATATTCCTTTTTTACACACCTCGAGTTAGCCATCTGCAAACCACTAATTACCTCCAGCCGTAAACCAGCTCGGAGGCACCGCTCACCTCTGCAGATGGCTCCAACCACCAGAAGTCCACTTCAAGGGGATAACACCCGATGAAGCCTTCAAGTGCTATACCGACCACTAGAAGTCCACTTCAAAGGGATAACACCCGATGAAGCCTTCGAGTGATATACCTTCCACCAGAAGACCACTTCAAAGGGATAACACCCGATGAAGTCTTCAACCATGTACCTTTTTTGGGGGACGCATACCCCCGATGCGACCCCCCCACCAATTTTGTACTGACTGGCCTCAAGGACTCCCCCCGCCACAGCGAAACAGGCCTTGACCACCTTAAGCCTGTGAGTTCTGCCACACCACCACCGCCCTTTCAATTCCTTCTGCTATTGCCAAGCTCCACAGATCAATCCCAACCTCGGTCAAATGAACCCCATCGCTCCTCCAGTAGTTCCCCACTCCTGACTCCAAGTCCCTGTGCCGAACGCAAATGCCCCCGTTTTTGGCTACAAATCGGGACACTGCGCGATTAATCTTAATGCGAGCCTTATTGACTCTTTCCACTGACCTAGCCAGCCGCCAATGTTTTCTTGGGACAATGTCCGACCACACAATTACCAACCTGGGATAAGAAACCCACAAACACAACATATCGTGTTTAATATCCCGCACCAACTCACGAAAAGGGCGGACTCCCAAATCGTTCCCACCCACGTGCAAGACCAAGATCTCCGGGACCCTATCAAGCCGGGCATATGTCTGGAATTCTGCTAACACCCTACTCCACGACATACCTCTAAATCCCAGCCAATGCAAAACCGCATCCTGTCGCGGAATGCGCAACTGGCGACCGTCCGGGCGGACGTCCGCCCTCAAAGCCCCCCAATGCACGTAAGAGTGGCCCAGCAACCACACCAAACACGGAGGCGGATCTGAAACGGAAAAGCAAGTTAAATACCACCACACAAAACATTCTTATAAGTGCAAACAGCAAAACTCATAACAGATGGGGGCGGACATAAGACCTAAATCTGTTGGACTCCCAACGACCGATGCGCCGCACCCCCTCATCATCCAACCCCCAGCGCCCTGCTTCCGTTGCTGCGCCGATCCTGAAGGAATGAGATGAGTACGCGTCCGCCGCGACACCGACCGCCGCCAAACATTTTTTGAATACAGCTCTAAATTGAAATCTAGACAAAAATAACCCGTCCTCGTGACATAGCAATGGCAACTCCGGAGACCCCACCTGTGGCTTAAAACCCTGCCTGCACGCCACCGGGCACATAGCCGAACCCGGGAGAGCGAACAACACTATCAGCTTCCCCTTTCCTAATTGGTCAGTTTTTGACCGACGCAACCATACCTCCAGCCGATCTGTATATATGCTCACGTCTCTCAGTCTCAACCCCCCAGCTTGCTTGGTACTCGGCGAAACCAACTCGCCGATTCTAAATGCCCCAAAGAACGCCAAAGAAAAAGCTAACCGAAACAACCTCATCTCGGCCGAAGAACGACAGACCGATGCTAATGATCCGCCCAAAGAGCTCAACAGAGAAAACGACACAGGCCTTCTACGATCCGCCTCGACCCTACCTCGGCGCAAACCCTTCAAAGCCTGCCCCACTAAGAATTCCTTAGACACATCCCTAAAGCCCCGTAACTTGAAACCAAACGCCACCGCCGACATGAAACGGTTAACCTTTGCCAATGAAAACCCCGCCTCCCAGGCGTCCCCTAACCAGTACAAAAGTGCCACCAACCTGTCTCTATCCGTGTTGACGTCACCCAACTCTCTTACCCACTCCTCCCACTGCCTCCAACAAGCAGAATAAGCACTCCACGTTGAGCGCGCCAACGACCTTTCCACCAATCGTTCTACGGGACCGAGACCAGATCCCAAAGATGTTCCGGGCAGACCACGCCGAGACGTTCCGCTCCCGGTGCCAATTGCCGAAACCGGTCCCACTGCGAGCGAGAAAGAGCATCAGCGATACAATTCCGTACCCCCGGCACGTGCACCGCCACCACCCACGCGTTCAATGACAAGCACACCAACACTAAATGTCGCAACAACTGAATTACCGGAGGAGAGGACGCCGTGATGTTGTTAATGGCCAGCACCACCCCCATGTTGTCGCAGAAAAAACGAACCTTCTTATCCCTGAGCCTGTCCCCCCAGATGGTCGCCGCAACCACGATGGGGAACAGCTCGAGCAGGGCCAGATTCCGCGTGAGTCCACTGGACACCCAGCTAGCCGGCCATTGACCCGCGCACCACGGACCCCCCCCATAAGCTCCAAAACCGCCCGCTCCAGCTGCATCCGTAAAAATATTCAAATCACTCGTATCCTGCGCTGGAGCCATCCATAGCGACCGACCGTTATACTGGCCCAAGAAGTCATCCCATACCTGCAAATCAGCCCGATGCTCCTCCTTGAGCCGTACAAAGTGATGTGCCGCACGCACTCCCGCCGTAGCCGCCGCCAACCGTCTACCAAACACCCTCCCCATTGGCATAATCCGGCAGGCGAAATTCAACTTCCCCAGCAACGACTGAATCTCCCGCAGCGTAATTTTTTTTTTTAACTTGCAAGCCCGACGTACCTCCTGACTCAAAGCCCCCAACTTATCCATCGGAAGACGACACTCCATAGCCACCGAATCTATCTCAATTCCCAAAAAACAAATCGTCGTTACCGGGCCCTCAGTCTTTTCTGGCGCCAAAGGGATCCCAAAATCCCTCGCAACCTTCTGCAGTGCATGAAGCAAATTACCGCAAACCGGCAAACCCCCCGGGCCGACGCACAAGAAATCGTCTAAGTAATGTATTAACGAATCGACCCTGGCTACACCCTTCGTCACCCACTCCACGAAGCTACTAAAAGCCTCGAAGTACGCGCAAGAAAGGGAACACCCCATCGGAAGGCACCGATCCACGTAAAAAGCCCCATTCCAAAAACAACCCAACAGCCGTTGGCTTTCTGGATGAACTGGCAACAACCTGAACGCCGCCTCGATGTCGGTTTTTGCGAGCAGCGCGCCTGGACCCGCAGCACGAACTAACCCAACCGCTTTATCGAATGAGGTATACACTACGGAGCACAACTCATGATCAATCCCGTCATTTACAGACGAACCCTTGGGAAACGTGCTGAATCAACCGGAATTTTTGGGGCTCGCGCTTTGGAACAATACCCAATGGGGACACAACTAAATCCTTTATTGGCGGATCAATAAAAGGCCCCGCCATACGGCCTAACGAAACTTCTTTAAACAACTTTTCCGACACGACCTCAGCATGCAAGTAGGCCGATTTAAGGTTCCTCCGCGTAACCGGGACCTCATAAGGAGGCGGAGGAATAATAAAACCAACACTAAACCCTTCGTAAAGCAACTTCGCCGCAGCCCTATCCGGATACTCATTTAGATAGGGGGCCATCCTTTCCACCCTCACCGGTGACAACCCCTTGACCAGCCGAGGAGGACTGGTTCCCTGACCTCTTTTTCCGCATACATTTTGCCGCCCCATGGGATGCACCATTACACTCCGAACACACGTGCTTGAACTTGCACGTGGCCCCGAACTTACACTGGCCATCGTTGAATTGCCAGCAGAATCCCAACTTTGCCCCACCGCCCTGTCCGACCTGACTGGACTGGCCCCCTTGGCCAACGCTCCCGGGAAAGGGCTGCCTAACCGGAGCCGTGACCCTTAACCAGAGAGCAATATCCTTCTGGTCCCATTGAATCGCCGGCCGAACCGCTTTACGCTGACGGAATTGCTCATCGTATCTGAGCCAAGCCTGCCCCCCGTACACCCGATGAGCCTCCCCAATGGCGTCAAAATAACAAAACAACGCCGAACAATTTTCCGGCGCCTTTTCCCCTATTACACTGGCTAAGATGGCGAACGCCTGCGACCAATTTACGAACGTCTGCGGGATAAGCCTATACCGCCGACGCTCCTCCTCGTCCTTCTTGCTCTCATCCCGCTTGCTCCTATCCAAATTGAATTTAGCAAGCGGCAGAA
This sequence comes from Rhinoderma darwinii, assembly GCF_050947455.1. Lineage (NCBI taxonomy): Eukaryota > Metazoa > Chordata > Amphibia > Anura > Rhinodermatidae > Rhinoderma > Rhinoderma darwinii. The sequence continues at coordinate 254,426,759 of NC_134689.1, read as the reverse complement.
GAGAAAAAATCTCAACGTATTCGTCCTTCCAAATACGCTCACGCACCTCCTGCTTTAAGTGCGCCCCCAACGGACCTTCAAAGCAAACATATACCTCCCCGCGAGCACGATCATCAATACGCACCCGATCGCCGTCTTTTTGGGCCTCGGTCTGTACCGACACCGCGACCGCCTCCGTAGCCGCCATTACGGGGCGCGCCTGTAACAATCCCACTTCCCTGGGGCCCTCCCAAACTACCGCCGGGGACACCTCCGTAACTACTGGCGCCGCCGCCCTATCGAGACGCCCGACCAGCTCCCGCAAGCAACCCACCAAGTCCGCTAGACCCGCGCCGTCGCGCCCGCCCACGCCACTACCGGCCACCGATCCGACGCTAGCAGCCCCCCTGCCGACACCCGACATAAAAATCGCTGGATACGACAAAGATGGAGTTATGCACTCACCGGGCTGCACAGGCGCTGTGTTCCCGTCAGCCGGACCATCCTGCCCTCGCCGATACACGTCCAGTTCACCGTCTTCCAGCTCCTCTCTCGCCGACGACTGGCCATCCCACCGACATCTCCGAACCGGGGATGATGACGCGCTGGCAGATGGGCCGGCAACCTGCCACCCGACCGCTGGGATCCAAACTTCCGACCGGACCTGTTGCCTCGACGTCGCTGCAGGTCTAGGCGTCCGTCTCGACGATCCTGATGAAGCCTGCCCCCTGGCCGGAGCATCACCAGGCGGGGCGGCCGTAGCTAGTCTTCCCGATCTTGCATCTGATGGGGGGGGTGACAGGGAGCCCGGCCTGCGACTCCCTGAGAACCGCCGGACCCCGTCGCGGCCTGGGATTCCTGCCAGGACGCAGGGCCTGGGAAGGGGCGGTCCCCCCAGCTGCCTGGCCTGCAGCGTCCATATTAGGGCTCCCCCTGCGACGCCGTGTCCGCGGGACCACCTCAGGGCTGAGGCGTTCTGGAGGTCGGGACCGCCGGGAGCGACGGGCAGACCCGGCCTGAGTCACCGTCACCCCCGGCGACGCTCTCTGCCTCCTCTGAGCAGGAGCGGGTGTTGTAAACTCCCCCCCCGCCGCCATATTACTGCCAGGAAGGGGGCCGGGGGAGGGGAGCCTGTCCCCCACTTCAACAGACCTCATATGCCGTGCCTGACGTGGCGAATCGGCGTCGGGGATCATCGTAAGTGCAGCCACGGTCTCCTCCAACCAACCGGGACCGTGGTGCACAGCAGCGGCACGCAGCCGCGCAAGCATATCAGCCTCAGACATGACGGAACAGAGCGGGGCAACGGGAGCTTACTGGGTGAGTGGTTACTTCTCCCTCTGCTTCCGGCTCACTGCCGAAAAACAGCGGGAAGCTCCGTAACGGCCCCCTAACTCCTCCCTGTCCCTCCTCCACCTCTAACTTTCCCTACAAAGTTAACCCTTTCCCTCCTAGGGCTGTCATGGAGGCTTCCCTCCTAAGCCCTGCAGGCTGCGTCCAGCCTCGTCTATATTTTATTGTTGCGGGAGCCGCTGCTAATGGCCGACAGGGGGTGTGCAGATGTAGTGTCAGCAACATTTTGCCTAAGCTATGCCGATGCCTAGTAGACAAATGAGTCACTGCCTGATGACATCAGCAGGGCTTTAAAAGGGGCTTTCCAAATGCAAGAAATTGCTTGATTATCTTGCCATTATTGCAGATTCTTTGGCTTTTCCTCAACTCTGTTTGTTACCCTAGTTTGTTTCTTGGATTCCACTTTTTGCCTGCTATTCTCATTCTGATTCAGTCTGACTATTATTGACTTTTACGATTCCTGGATTATGAGTTTGTCTGCTTATTAGATATCTTTGATTGTCCGCACATTACTGCCCCGGAAACGTAACCACATTCCTCTCAGCCACTGCCTACCACACAGCGTCTAAGGCTGGGTTCACACGTGGCGGAATTTCACTTAAATTCCGCTGCGGACACTCCGCAGCGTTAATCCGCAGCGGAGCCGTTTGTCCATTGACTTTCACTTTAATTTAGCAGTGTTAGTTTAGACGATGCGTACAATTCCGCTGCGGAGCATAGGCTGCGGAGCGGAATTTGGTGTCCGCAGCATGCTCTGTCTGTTGCGGAGCAGTGGCGGACTCATGGCGGAATTTCTCCATTGACTTCAATGGAGATTCTAATTTCCGCAATGAAGTCCGCAGCTGTCATGCACATGTTATGTGTGCTGCGGATGCGTCTTGCTTTTTTAACTTGACATTTCTTCATTCTGGCTGGACCTATGTATTTCTAGGTCTACAGCCAGACTGAGGAAGTCAATGGGGCTCCCGTAATGACGGGAGCGTTGCTAGGAGACGTCTGTAAATAGTCACTGTCCAGGGTGCTGAAAGAGTTAAGCGATCGGCAGTAACTGTTTCTGCACCCGGGACAGTGACTACCGATCACAATATAGAGCAACCTGTCAAAAAAATATAAGTTCATACTTACCAAGAACTCCCTGCTTCTGTCTCCAGTCTGGCTTCCCAGGATGACGTTTCAGTCTAAGTGACGGCTGCAGCCAATCACAGGCCAAGCACAGGCTGCAGCGGTCACATGGACTGGCGCGTCATCCAGGGAGGTCGGGCTGGATGCCGAAAGAGGGACGCGTCACCAAGACAACGGCCGGTAAGTATGAAAATCGTTTACTTTCACTAGGGAAAGTGCTGTCCCTTCTCTCTATCCTGCACTGATAGGGAGAAGGGAAGCACTTTTCCCGCAGTCCGCAGCAGCTAGTCCGCATCAATTTTCTGCACATTTTGTGCAGATCCGCAGCAGAATCTGCAACGCAGATTCTGTGCGGCATTGATGCGGACAGTTGCGGAGGAAATCCGCCACGTGTGGTCATGCCCTAAGAAGGCCGTAACCTGAGAGTTCCCTTGCAGTGAAGTCCAGACCCCCTTGCAGCGAAGTCCAGACCCCAGGGATCTAAGTCCAGGGGCTCTAGGGTGAAGACAAGAGTGGCTCCTTAGACTCTGCACCCTGAGTCAGCCAGCATCAGTCTGGTAGTGGTATTGCCTGCTGCTCTTCATCTAGCTAGGGTTCTGCCCATTAGCATGCCCCTGACCTACTCTAGTGCACTGCTATCCTGTCTAGTGTATCAGAGAACATTTGCTTCTCCAGCATTGAGCGTGATAACTATTGTTTATCGATTATTAAAATTGATTGGTCATACAGAAAAATCATCACTAACGTTAGCGGTATCAGTAAATGTCGCTTGTCTGACATTTACAATACATATGCTACTATGCTTAACATTGTGTTAGAAAAGGGCTGCATACAAATGATGATCATTCATCAATGGTTAGAAAAAATTCTACATGTGCAGGACCATAACTATATAACCGTGGGTCCTTGTAGGACTGATTACATCGCTCAGTATTACACAATTGATTTGCTACACCTTCTGAAATGCCTTTTAGGACATCTTCTGACTTGGCATTTTATATACTTTGTTATTTTCTTTAGGGTTCGAGTACTGCTATCTCAGCTCGTCTCCACCATGAGTGCTAATACATACACAACTTATCCTTACTAGCCTGTCAGGACTACATGACTACAGGATTCGACCACACACAGGGTTTGTTTGTGGTATGTAACCATGGATGCACATAGTTATGCATAGGCGCTGTATACTGCAAATTGTCGGACATTTCTAATAGAGACAATTTGCAAAGTCGCTTAATTTTTAAATGCAATGGTTGCAAAAGTGTAGATATCCTTTATTTATATAAAAAAGGAAAATCATTTGAGTACTTCTGCTGCTTTGTTTCCAATGGCCACCGAGGCATAGGGGCCAATGCAAGATTACTCTTTATTGCAGTAAATTCTGTGAAGTTTTGCTCTTCTACCACTAGGACATTCTCTTTAATAGATCCCTGCAAAGTTTGTTTACTTTTCTATATCAAGATAAAAGTACCATATGTGCTGTAGCTCTGTTCTACCTACATGTATTCTAGAATATTTTGATCATTTGAATAGTTCACCCTTTTACTATAAAAAAACATTTGTTGAAATGTGAAAGCAGATTTAAACACTTTTCATCTGAACTGCATAAGCATAATGTTAAAAGCCCACTGAGTGCTTGTCTGAATTAGCCTTAAAAGTGAAAAGCTTTGTAATGAGCAAATGCAGAACCTAGAAGTAACCTTGATGCAAATGCAGAATGCAAATGCAAAACTGGAAATAATTTCAGAAAGTACTGCTTAATAGAATTGTGGAAAGTGCATGATTTAATGCTTTGGATTGCTTTAACGATAGCAAATAATAATAATTAAAAAAAAAAAACAATCCTCAAACCTTTTACAGGTACCCATAAGGCATCAAGATATTGAACTGGTCTACAATAATTCAAAATGCATTGACAGGCCTGAACCAGGGGAGGATCAATACATAATGGACAGGAATGTGTTGCTTAAGAGAGATGCATCAGGATTGGGTCGTAAATCCAGAGTTGCAGCCAAGTAATATCTAGGGTTAATGCATGCATATTTACTATTTATGAAGGACCTTTATTTTCACGGACCACATTATAAAACCTATAGTACAAACACAAAGCAGTGTCTAAAACAAAAACCTGTAGTTAGTACCACATGACCAAAATGGGGAACCAGGGATCTCGCAGTGTTGCAGTTGGTTCAGTAATTCTGCTTCTGCTCTTACTCCAACAGTAAAATGGTGGGTCTCCCTTTTAACCGGTTCAGGATCGGGTTATTTTGAGCCTTCAGGACTAGACACCGTTTAGCCATTTTTAGCATGTGTTAGTTAAACCGGTATAACTTTTGAATTTGTTGGGTCAGCGACGTTATTTTTGCAATGTTTTTTTTCGTAGACAATGCAGGTTCTAATTTTCATAATTTTTATACACGTCGTTTTTGCTATTTTAGAATTTCTAGGCTTAAAGTTTGAAAATAATAGTCAAAAAATAGGCTTTTTTACATTTCAGGTAATTTTTTCTGGTAATAATATATTTTTACCTTGAAATAAAACTTTTATTTGTGATCATTATTGTCTACCGTAAAATTTGATATATCACATGTCTATATTAAGGTAATTGGGTAACGGCTAGCGTTACAAAAATGATTGGAGGGGGGAAAGTTTTTTTGTGGTTTGTAATTATTATTTTGTTTTTTTTCACATTATTTTTACTTTTATTTTCTAATTATTATGGTCTGTCCCTCAAAAGGTCAGAAAAGACCTTTGCAGGACTTTATTTTTATTTTCTATTACACATTATTTTTACACTGTAACTGGGGCTGCACAGAAGCCCTAGTTACAGGGGAAATCAGCCCTCTTTGGCCCCATGCACACGACCATAAAAATTCTCCGTAATTGCGGACCGTAATAGGGTCTGCAATTACGGACCCATTCGCTTCTATTGGCCACGGACACCTTTCCGTATCGCTACGGATAGGTGTCCGGGCCGTAGAAGTCTACCGCAAAAGATAGGACATGTCCTATCTTTTGCTTTTTACAGGTCGTGCTCCCATACTTTGTATGGGAGCATGGCCTGAAAATGTGGGCTGCAGCCCGCGGCCGGCTTTGCCCACAATCGCGGGCCGTGATTAGGGGCACAGCCGTGTGCATGAGGCCTTAGGCCCCATGCACACGACCGTATTCTCATTTATCCGTAAATACTGTCCGTAATTACGAATCCGTAGTCACCTGCATTTTAGCTATATATACGGAACGGTATCCACAAATACGGTCCGTAATGCATCCATATTTGATCCGTATATATGGATCCGTAAAAAAAGAGGGAGGCTGAAAATGATGTCACCAACATATTGCACAGCAACTCTTCCGTAGCCGTATTTACTGAAGCGCCCATAGGCTTCTAAGGGAGAGTCCGTGCCGTAATTACAGACAAGAGTAGAATAGGTTATATAATTTTTTCAGCACAGACACCTATCAGTAAAAATACGGAAAGGTGTCCGTGGCCAATAGAAAGGAATTGGTCCGTAATTACAAATGAAAAATACGGTAGTGTGCATGGGGCCTTCTAGTGCTTATTGTCACTAATAGGGATGTGCTGGGTCTAGTTAGACCCAGTAGCAGTCTGCCATTAACGCCATCCCAGCGATCATATAACTAGTCACATGATCACCGGGACCGTTTGAGGCAGTGGTGCTGCCGCTGCTTCATATCTATACACAGAGCTCATTAAACGATCAGAGAAGACACACGACATGTGCGCATGCGTGGCCGATGCTCCATTCATTTCTATGGAGCTTCCCGACACACAAGCCAGACACAGACCCTGGAAGTCCCATGCTTCTCATGGAGCACTTCGTGGGACTACCGGTTCCCCATTCTACTTATCGCTGGGGGTCCCAGCGGTCGGACCCCCATCGATCACACTGGTGTACCCTATTCTGTGGATAGGGGATACATGTGTTTTGCGGGACAACCCCTTTAACTAGACTACAGGCCAGTTTTTTTCTGGGGGGTTGGGGCTGTATGGCGCTATCTACAGGAAGGGGGGCTGTATCTCGCTATCTACAGGAGGGGGCTGTATGGTGCTATCTACAGGAGGGGGGCTGTATGGCGCTATCTACAGGAGGGGGCTGTATGGCGCTATGTACAGGAGGGGACTGTATGGCACTATCTACAGGGGGCTGTATGGCACTATCTACCAGGGGGCTGTATGGCGCTATCTACAGGGGCTGTATGGTGCTATTTACCAGGGGGCTGTATGGTGCTGTCTACAGGAGGGTGGACTGTATGGCGCTATCTACAAGGGAGCTGTATGGCACTATCTACAGGGGGATGTATGGCACTATCTACAAGGGAGCTGTATGGCACAATCTACAAGGGGGGCTATATGGCACTATCTACAAGGGGTAGGTGGGGGCACTATCTACAAGTGGGTATGACACTATGTACAGGAGGCTGTATATCACAATCTACATGGGGCTGTATGGCACTATCTACATGGGGGCATTATCTACAAGGGGGCGCTGTGTTGCAGAATCTACAGGGGGCACTAACTACAGGGGGGACTGTGTGTGGCACCCAGGGGAGGGGGGCTCAGTCAAAACACCCACCCAGGTAGCCAAGGTACAAGCTGTAGACATGTAATGCAATTCTAGGACCACAGGGCCAGAATGCTCTGCACCTGCTACAAGGATGCCTTTCACTGAATAAAACCTAATGAAGCAAAATGTGGTCCCTATAAATTCAAAATAGATTTGACTGAGGCCTAAGTCAAAGGTCTATTACTAATAGGGATTATTAAAATATATCCTTTATTTAAATTTTCGGACCACTGATTACATGTAACACTAAGGCTTTATTCAGACGAACGGGAAAAACGTCCGTGCAACGCGCGTGATTTGCACGCGCGTTGCACGGACCTATATTTGTCTATGGGGCCGTGCTGACATGTCCGTGATTTTTCCTCAGCGTGAGTCCGCTGAAAAAAAGTCACGACATGTCGTGCGAACTGCGTGCGAACTGCGTGATTCGCGCAAGAGCTGTCAAAAGGATGAATGAAAACAGAAAAGCACCACGTGCTTTTCTGTTTACAAACCTCCAAACGGAGTGTCTTTGAGATGAGCGAACCCGGACAACCGAACCGAACTTCACCGGGTTCGGCCGAACTCGTTTTGACCGAACCCGGCAAAACATTTCCGGTACGCGACGTCAGGAGATAGTCACTGTCCAGGGTGCTGAAAGAGTTAAACTGTTTCAGCACCCTGGACAGTGACTTCCGATCCCAATATACATGAACGTGTAAAAAAAAAAGAAGTTCTGACTTACCGATAACTCCCGGCTTCTTCCTCCAGTCTGACCTCCCGGGATGACAATTCAGTCCAAGTGCCAGCTCCAGTCAATCACAGGCCAAGCACAGGCTGCAGCGGTCACATGGACTGCCGTGTCATCCAGGGATGTGGGGCCAGATGTCACCAAGGATGCGTCACTAAGGCAACGGCCGGGAGGGAAGTTCTCGGTAAGTACGAACGTCTTTTTTTTTTTTTAACAGGTTGCTCGATATTGTGATCGGAATTCACTGTCGAGGGTGCTGAAAGAGTTACTGCCGATCAGTTAACTCTTTCAGCACTCAGGACAGTGACTGACGTCGACTAGCCTCATCTCTATGATGGCGGCTGAGCGAAAATCACGCAGCCGCGCATCATACACGGATGACACGCGGAGTTGTCAAGTGGTTTTTGCACGCGCAAAACGCTCCGTTTTTGCGTCCGCAAAAACGCCACGCTCGTGTGAATCCAGCCTTAAATACATTACAACAGAAAATCCTAGGCTTGTATTCTAGAACAAGTATGGACTTAAAAACACCCAGGGGAACAATATTTCTGCCACTGGGTAAGGGTTGGACTATTCAAATAATCAATCCATCCGTCCCTTTGTTTCTCTGTTTTTCCACTGCCCCAGCTCCGTATATTCATTCCCCTCGGGTCCTATTATTCCTCCTAACTAGAGATGAGCGAATTTCTTGAAATTAGTCTTGGGCCCGATTCTATTAAACCGGCAGTCAGATTCAATTCGGACCAAATAAATTAGTCGCAAAACCAAAGTGCCCCGATTGCCCTGAAAAGTTGTATATGACACTCTGAGGTACTCTGGGACTGTATCCAACCCCTTTCAAGCTCTTTAACCCCTTCCCACTGCATGCATTCTGGGCCCAAATGACAAAGATTTTTTTTTTCGTTTTTCCATCGTCACATTCTAGCTATAACTTTTTTATTTTCATGTGGACATGGCTGTATGAGGACTTGTTTTTTGCAGGATGAGATGTATTTTTCAATGGCACCATTTTGGGGTATATAGAATTTTTTTAATTAACTTTTATTAACTTTTTTGGGGGGGGGAATAAAAAAAACTGAAATTTAGCCATTGTTCAATGCGTTTTACAATTACGCCGATTATTGTGCGGCATAAATAACATGCTAGCTTTATTCTATGGGTTGGTACAATTATGGCGATACCAAATATGTATAGTTTTTTTATGTTTTACTACTTTTGCAGAATAATAACACTTTTGAACGAAAATAATTTTATTTGGCATCGCCGCTTTCCAAGAGCCATAACTTTTTTTATATTTCTGTCAATATCGCCATATGAGGGCTTGTTTTTTGCGGGACTTCATTGCTACCATTTTGAGGTACATGGAACTCATTGATTAACCTGGCATGTCCTAATAGGTATATAGCCATGGCACCCCATCGGATGCCCGCAATTGCCGATGGGTGGCAGAGGGAGCTCACTCCCTCTGTAAACAACTCAAATGCATTGGTCGCTAATGACAGCGGCATTTGAGGTGTTAAATGTCCGCAATCTAAGTAAACTTCGATCGCTACCATTGGAGCAGGTGCCCGGCTGTCATCAGACAGACGACCCCCGGCTCCATCCTGCACGGGAGACCCATGCAGGATGTTGATTAGGCCGCTGTGAAAAGGCGGCAGCCTAGAATAAAGCCCACTAATGACCGCCGAGAAAAGGCGTATCGACGGTCATTAAGGGGTTAACACCAAGACAGAAACATATATGGCAATAGGTAAACGGTTGGTAGACGGTGGTAACAAACATTCTGTTTAAAAACTTACTGCACTGTTGGATTTTTTTATGCTTTTGAAAATAAAAAAACAGGACAAAAATGATCCTTTTGTGGGGGCGGATGCCTGTCGGTGTTTATACATACACACGGTGGTATCGGAAGAAACAATGGCTTTTTAAAAAGTGGTCCAAAAATAATCCCTTTTTGAGGTGTAGCGCCAGGTTTGGTGTTATTTTAAAGGAAATATATACATAAATATATATACATATATATATATATATGTATATATATATATATATATATATATATATATATATAGTCCATCACTTCCATTACAACGACTACATGTGCCAGTGACATTGTGCCTGATCGTCCTGGCAAATGAAAAGGCAATGGCTTTTCCAAAACTAATTGTTTTCTGGGAGAGGTTTCTGATTTGTTATATTTTCCCCTTGTAGAGTAGGGTTCCCAGCAGCAGCAGTACAGTATGGAACATGATGGACAAGGCAGGAGATGTGCGGCTGTGTAGGGCTAGTAGTAGTGGCAGCAGGTGTAGTAGTAGCTGCAGCAGAAGCAGTACATTATGGAACATGATGGACAGGCAGATGGCAACAATGACATCATTGGCATGGTGATAAATAGCTAGTCCCCACTGTCAGCAATGGCAGAGCTATTCATTGGCATCAGGCAGAGGTGTGTGAAAATCCTCCGATCCATGCCTGATTAATTTTCACAAATGTAATGTTTTCCACACTTGTGAAGGGCAATTTTTTCTGCTTTGGTGTGGCAATGCCACCTGAAGCACTGAATACCCTCTCTGACAGTACACTGGGTGGTGAACAAGGCAGTACACGGATGGCATTCATCATCATCCCCTTCACTTTTCTCAGACTGTGATACATCATGGGCTCCTTGCCTCCCTCATGATTCCCACCTCTATATTTGCCACGACTGCCACTACCACCACCACCTCCACCATGGCTTCAAGTGCCACTACTACCACCACCAACACAGCTATGCATTTCAGTCATGTCCTCCACCTCCACCTGATCCTCCTCATCGCAGTATAAAGGTTGACTGTTTTCATACAGCTCATCAGCAGGAACACAATCTGCCACCCAGGGTGCTGTCTCTTAAGAGAAAAGAAGGCGCCCCTATAGGGGTCAGTGAAGACAGAGATGACGGAAAATAAATTCTTCTATTGGCCCGCAAATTAACTGGAAAGTAGAAGGAGTAGGAGCAGGAGGAATGTGCTGAAAACTGTCTCAAAGTCACAGTGTCAGACTTAACATCATCCTGCTGTGACTGATATGATGAGTAAGCCATCTAGTCCACAATTTCATCCGCTTCCTCCACAATATTACGCCTACTGTGGGCTGCTACTACTGGCTGGAAGGCTGGTGTCGACATTGCTTACATTACCCCATCCATTGCCACTCTTTTACATGACATTTTATTTTTAAGCGAGGCATTACTGAGCCTGCGCTGGTTATTTTGACCACAAGGCTTATAGTTATGAAGAAAGAAATTCAGAAGTCACACAATCTATTAACTGAAAATGCACAGTATTGCTGCTTGTTGCTGCTGTTATTGTTGGCTTAGTTTAAGCCCTTCCCGACATTTGACGTATCCATACGCCAAAGTCGGGTAGGGGAAGTATGGAGCGGGCTCATGGAGTGAACCCGCTTCATACGGTGCCGGTGTCGGCTGTTTGTTACAGCCGACACCTCAGAGTAACTAGCGGCATCGCGATCGAGCGTGATCCCGCTAGTTCAACTCGTTAAATGCCGCGGTCAACAGAGACTGCAGCATTTAAATCGTTAGAAAGAGGGGGGCAACACTCTCTAACAGCTCATCGTGCCCCCCGCAACGCAATCGCGGGGGGGCGATGGTTGCTATGGCTGCCAAGTCCGTCATCTTTGTACACCTATTAAGCCCTGCCTCCGGTCCCCTAATCTCCCACAAAAAAATGAAATAAAAAGTGATCAAACCGTCGCATTTACACCAAAATTGTATTAATAAAAATTACAGCTTATCCAGCAAAAAATAAGCCCTCATACCACTTAATCGAAGGAAAAATAAAAAAGTTGTGGCTCTCGGAATTTGGCAACACAAAATAAATTTTCTTTTTACACTTAGGTTTTTACTTGTAAAAGTAGTAAAATATAAAAAAAACTATATATATTTGGTATCACCGTAGTCGTATTGACCCAGAGAATAAAGTTAACATGTTGTTTTAATTTCACAGTGAATTCCGTAAAAACGGCGCGCAAAAAACCATGGAGGAATCGCAGTTTTTTTCATTTTCTACACCACAAATAATTTTTTTCCCATTTCCTAGTACATTATATGGCAAAATAAATGGCGCTACAAAAAACTACAACTCGTCCCGCAAAAATCAAGCCCTCATAGTACTATATCGACTGAAAAATAAAGACATTATGGCTTTTGGAAGGTGGGGAGGAAAAAACGAAAATGAAAATCTGAAAAAGGGCTGTGGCAGGAAGGGGTTAATGCAGAACAATATGTAAAACGTGGGTGGAACTATTAGCAATTAGATATATGCAAAACAATGAGTGACTAAGGTCACATCCGTAACGTCAGAAGGCAGTGGCTTGCTATCCACACTAGGATTCATATTATTGAAGAAGATTTGTGAATGATGTGATGAATATTGGTGATTCACACATTAATGTAAGAATTGTATAGCTGCAGAAGCACTCACTCATAGCAATAGCTTCCTGACTATGTATGCCTAATAACTAACAGACTGACAGACTGACTCCTATCTCTCTCTAAAATCTATCCATCAAATTATTGTAAATCTAACAATCTCTTCTCTAAACTTTTCTTAATGACCATGTCTAAAAGTGATTGTTGGAAAATAAGAAATTGCATCCTCAATATCTTTATCTGCTCTTAGTATCCCCCCAAATTTTTGAGGAATATCCTTCACGCAGTTACATTCGTTATCAACTAATTGATCATGCGGATAATTTAATTACCATATTCTTCGGACTATAAGACGCAGTTTTTAGCAAGAATAAATCTTGCTAAAAAGTCCCTGCGTCTTATAGTCGGCAGTCAAGGGATCTGGCAGCGCCGGGCCCCCTGACCGCTTCTTACTTAACCCTTTCCCGACCCATGATGTGCTCGCACATCATGGAGCGGGGAGGTGATGATGTTTGGAGTGGAGCGGGCTCACACGCTGAGCTCGTGCCATACACTGCAGGTGTCAGCTGTGTTTTACAGCTGACACGCTGCTCTAATGGCCAGGAAAAGTGATGTCATAAATGTCAGATCTGTCACCTCTGGGACCCGCACCTATCTCTAGAACGGGGCTATCTTACCCGGCTCCGCTGTCTCCAGGCCACTTCCTGGTTAGGTGGTCGGGAGTTATGGAAAGAGCCGAGTGCTTAATGAGCTACGCTGTTTCCGTAACTCCCATAGAAGTGAATAGGAGTTATGGAAACAGCATAGCAACGCGAGCTACTCTGTTTCCGGAACTCTGTAGCTACGAAAACACATATATGTTCGAGTTACGGAAACAGCGTTACTCGCTGACCTACGCTGTTTCGGTAACTCCCATAGAACTGAATAGTAGTTACGGAAACAGAGTAGCATGCTACGCTGCTTCTGTAACTGACATTCACTACTATGGGAGTTACGGAAACAGTGTAGCTCAGGAGTTACTCTGTTTCCGTAACTCATCCATGTATTGTATTGTAATGGTCGCTGGTTCAAGTCCTCTAAGGGAACTGATAAAATGTGTAAAAAATAAATAAAAAGTTAGATACATTTTTAGGAGTGTAAAAAAATATTAAAAGTTTAAAAACAAAACCTTTTCCCATTTTTCCCCAAGCACAGTGTAAAAATAAAAAAATTGGTATCGCTGCATCTGTAATGGTCCGAAACTATTACAATATAGCATTATTATATAAGCGGTGTAAAAAAATGTAAAACCCCAGAATCGTTGTTTTATTTTGGTCACCTTAGCGCTAAAAAGAATGAAATAAAAAGTGATTAAAAAAATCATATGTACCAAAAATATGGTGCTAATAAAAAATACAGCTCGTCCTTCAAAAAATAAGCCCCCACGCCTCTCAAACGATTAAAAAATATAAAAGTTATGGCTCTCAAAATGTGGTGAAATCGAAAAAATTATTTTTTTTAACCAATAGTTTTTTCTTTGTAAAAGTAGTAAAATATGAAATTTTTCCCCCTATTTTCTGTTGTCTAAAACCTGGGTGCATCTTATAGTCAGGTGCGTCTTATAGACCAAAAAATACGGTACCCCACGTTTTCTCCTTGGGTGTTAGGAGCTGTGTGTGTTTTTTCTTTTTGTGTGTTTATGCCAATAAATTGGGATATCCCCTTTTAACCCCTTCAGGACTGAGCCTGTTTTGGCCTTCAGGACGAAGCCGATTTTCAAATCTGACATGTGTCACTTTATGTGGTAATAACTCCGGAATGCTTTTACCTATCCAAGTGATTCTGAGATTGTTTTCTCGTGACATATTGTACTTTACACTACCGTTCAAAAGTTTGGGGTCACCCAGACGATTTTGTGTTTTCCATGAAAACTCACACTTATATTTATCAAATGAGTTGCAAAATGACTAGAAAATATAGTCAAGACATTGACAAGGTTAGAAATAATGATTTTTATTTCAAATAATAATTTTCTCCTTCAAACTTTGCTTTCGTCAAAGAATGCTCCATTTGCAGCAATTACAGATGTAGGTTATGGAAAAAATGTGGTCGATAAATTGAATATTTATTTGTAAATAACACCAAGATTTAGAGAAAATTAGCAAAAATTTGCATTTTTCTAAATTTAAATGTATCTACTTGTAAAACAGAATTTTAGCAGCAATTTCCCATATTTTCAAGAAAATTTCAAAAGCCTATTTTTTCAGGGACCAGTTCAGTTCTGAGGTGGCTTTGAGGGCCTTATATATTAGAAATTCCCCATAAATCACCCCATTTATAAAACTGCACCTCTCAAAGTATTCAAAACAGCATTCAGAAAGTGTTTTAACCCTTTAGGCGTTTCACAGGAATTAAAGCAATGTAGAGGTGAAATTTACATATTTCCTTTTTTTTTTTTTATTTAATTCATTTGTAATACATTTTTTCTGTACCACAGAAGGTTTTACCCAAGAAATGCAGCTCAATATTTATTGCCCAGATTCTGCAGTTTTTAGAAATATCCCACATGTGGCCCTAGTGCGGTAATGAACTGAAGCACCGACCTCAGAAGCAAAGGAGCACCTAGAGGATTTTGGGGCCTCCTTTTTTTAGAATATATTTTAGGCACCATGTCAGGTTTGAATAGGTCTTGTGGTACCAAAACAGTAAAGATCCCCCAAAAGTGACCCCATTTTCGAAACTACACCCCTCAAGGAATTTATCTATGGGTATAGTTAGCAGTTTGAACCCACAGTTTTTTTGCTAAATTTATTTGTATAAGTATGTGAAGATGAAAATCTACTTTTTTTCTGAAAAAACGTAGAAATTTTACATTTTTACAAGGAATAAAGTAGAAAAAACACCCCAACATATGTAAAGCAATTTCTTCCGATTATAGCAATACCCCATATGTAGTAATAAACTGCTGTTTGGACCCACAGCATGGCTCAGAAGGGAAGGAGCGCCATTTGGATTTTGGATATCTGATGATTTTGCTGGAATAGTTTTTAGTGCCGTGTCGCGTTTACAATGCACTGGAGGAATCAAAATAGTGGAAACCCCCCAAAAGTGACCCCATTTTGTAAACTACACCCCTCAAGGAACTTTTTTAGGGGTAAAGTTAGCATTTTGACCAAACAGTTGTTTTGTTGAATTCATTGGAACTAGTCTGTAAAGGTAAAAATCTACTTTTTTGCTGAAAAAACGTAGACATTTTTAATTTTTACAAGCAATAAAGGAGAAAAAGCACCCCAACATTTGTAAAACAATTTCTCCCGATTACGTAAATACGCAGTATGTGGTAATAAAGTGCTGTTTTGACCCACAGCGGGGCTTAGAAGGCAAGGAGCGCTATTTGGCTTTTGGAGCTCAAATTTAGCTGGAATAGCTTTTGGGTGTCATGTCGAATTTGCAAAGCCCCCGAGTGACCAAAACAGTGGACGCCCCCAAAAGTAACCCCATTTGGGAAACTACACCACTTAAGGAATCTATCTAGGGGTATAGTGAGCATTTAGACCCCACAGGTCTTTTGCAGAATTTATTAGAATTAGGCCGTGAAAATTAATATCAACATTATTTCCACTAAAATGTAGAATTTTTTCAATTTCACGAAGGATAAAGGAGAAAAAGCACCCCAATATTTGTAAAGCAATTTCTCCCGAGTACGGCTATACCCCACATGTGGTCATAAATGCTTTTTCATTCGAAAGTAATTAACCCTTTCCGGACTGATCCATGTTTTGCTTTTTCTTTTTAATTTTTCCCTGCCCGCTTTCCGAGACCCATAACTTTTTTATTTTTCAGTCAATGGAGCGGTGTGAGGGCTTATTTTTTGCGGGACGAGCTGTAGTTTATTGGTACCATTTTTTGGTACATACAACTTTTTTAACACTTTTCATAAAAAATTTTGGTAGAGCCAAGGTGACCAAAAAACAGCAGATTTGCCATTTTTAATTCTTTATTTTTCACGGCGTTCACCGTGCGAGTTAAATAATGGTATATTGTAATAGTTTGGACTTTTATGGATGCAGCTATACCAATTTTGTGTATTTTTTTAATTTTTTTACATTACTTTAGAGAAAAAATGTGAAAAGGTTGTTTTTTTGGACTTTAAATATTTATTTAATTTTTTCCACTAATAATAACTATTTACTTTTGTTTTTACAAATTTTATTAATCCCCATAGGATCGTTAGATCACTGGTAGAATACACTGCAATACTAATGTATTGCAGTATATTGTCATTTTTACATGCTCCTGTAACAGCGCGATCGCTGTTTCTGTCCGTTAGTCCCGGATATCAGCTGTAATACACAGCTGACACCCGCAGCGTATGGCGCGGGCTCAGTGAGTGAGACGCTCCATACATCACCCCCCACACCACGACATGCTATTAAGTCATGGTGCACGAAAGGTTTCATGAGCAGCGGATGGTGCAGAGTGAAAATTATAATTTTCGACTGATGTGCCATTTTAGTGCACTATATGTTGTGCCCAGTTTGTGCCACAAATACCACAAATAAAATATTAACAGGGTTCTCCCGGGTATGACGATGCCATATCGGTGGACGTAAACGGCTATTTGGGCACGCTGTAGGGCTCAGAAGGGAGGGAGCAGATTTTGCTTGGTAGTAGCTCTGTTTGGCGTTTTGCTGGTATTTCAGTTTATAATGTGGGGGTACATGTAGGCTGGGCAGAGAACATCAGGGGCATAATAAGAGGGTATAATAATGGGGTAAATAAATAATAATCCGCAGATATGTGGCCAGTGTCGCACTGATAAATGGCGCCCGATCTTATCCGCTTTTGGAACAGTTCACATTTTGCATCGCTATATTCTGGGAGCCAGAACTTTTTTTATTTTCTCACCACCGGAGCCGTGTGAGGGCTTATTCTTTGCGGGACAATCTGTAGTTTTCATGGATACCATTTTGGGGTACATGCGATTTTTTTTGATCACTTTTTATTCCATTTTTCGTCATGCAAGGTGACCAAAAAGCATCAATTCTGACAATGTTTTTTATTTATTTTTTACGGCGTTTAGCCTGGGCTATAACTGACCATTGTATTTTATTCTGCGGCTCGGTACCATTACGGCGATACCAGATGTATATCGTTATTTTTACATTTTGCAGCGTTTGCGCAATAAAAGATCTTATTTATAAAATACACTATTTTTTGTGTCACCATATTCCGAGAGCCATAACTTTTTTATTTTTCAGTCAAAAAAGCTGTGTAAGGGATTGTTTTTTGCGGGACGGGATGTAGTTTGTATTGGTACCATTTTGGCATACATGCGACTTTTTGATCACTTTTTATTGTATATTTTGGGAGGGGTGGTGACCAAAAAATAGTGATTCTGGCATTGTTTTTCGTTTATTTTATTTGCGGTGTTCACCGTGCAGGAAAAATAACATTCTAGTTTTATAGTTGGGGTCGTTACAAACATGGTGATGCCAAATATGTGTACTTTTTTTACGTGTTCATTTTTTTTCCTATAATAAAAGACTTATTATAGGAAAAAAAGCAGTTCTTGTTTATGTCACATAACTTTTATTTTTACACTTTTTTTTAATATTTTTATTCTTTTTTTTTACTTTCTTTACTTGTCCCACTAGGGGACACTTAGACTTGCTGCTCTGATCGCTGCTGGAATACATTGCACTACCTACGTAGTGTAATGTATTCCAACTGTCATTGTGACGTGACAGTCACACTGACAGGAAGCCTACGACGACCACCCTCCGGCTGATCCTCATAGGCTTCTGTACATGGCAGCCCGGAAGCCATTGTCTGGCGTCCGGTTGCCATGGGTACCATCGGCAGCCCCCGTGATTTCACGTGGGGCTGCCGATCGGCGCTAAAATCCGTAGATGTGGCGATCATAATCGACCGCCGCATCGAAAGAATTAACTTCCGAAATCAGCGGCGATGGGGCGCTGATCGGCAACAGGGAATGCAGGGCAGACACCCTGCACAGTTAACCGCCGCTGCGGTGTAGCGCCGCGCGGCGGTTAACTGTCAAAGCACAAACGTAACTGCAGGTCGAGGTGCGCGAAGTTACTGCTCACCTCGACGTGCCTTAACGTCAAGGTGCGGGAAGGGGTTAAGGAATCTCTCCTGTAATTCTCTCAAATGATATTGAAAATCCCTAAGATTAGAACAATTATGCCTAAAGCTCTGTTCAAATCTGCATTGGGGTCCCGTTCTGACGTTCCATCTGAGCTTCCATCAGAACGGGAACCTGAACAGACACAAACTGTCTCTGTTGTGCACAGGAACCGTCGTTTTGACGGAAGCAATAGCGGAGTTGACAGAGAAAAACGGAAACCATTGGCACCGGATCCGTCTCCATTGAAATCAATGGTGATGGAAACGGAAATCTCTGGTTTCTGTGCCAGTTTGTGTCTGTTCAGGGTCCCATTCTGACGGAAAGCTCAGACAGAACGTCAGAACGTGACCCCAACGCAGATGTGAACAGAGCCTAAGGCCTCGTTTACACGAGCGTGATATACGTGCATGCAACGAGCGTGCTTTTCACGCGTGTCGTATGCACCTATATTAGTCTATGTGGGCATGCAGACAGTCCGTGAGTTTTGCTCAGCGTGAGTCAGCTGAAAAAAACTCGCGACATGTCCTTTCTTTGTGCGCTGTTCGTGCATCACGCACCCATTGAAGTCAACGGGTGCGTGAAAACCACGCACGCCGCACGGAAGCACTTCCGTGCGAACTGCGTGAATCGCGCAACAGCTGTCAAACTCTGAATGTAAACAGAAAAGCACCACGTGCTTTTCTGTTTACAAACATCCAAACGGAGTGTCATAATGATCTCACAGCCGCGCATCATGCGCTGATGACACGCGGTGCTGTTAAGTGCCTTTTGCACACGCAAAACGCCACGTTTTTTGCGTGCGAAAAGCGCACACGCTCGTGTAAATCAGGCCTAAATCTGAGGTATTGACACTTTGTAATACCATTCTTTAAAGGAAAGGAAAGGTGTCATGAATTTTCGTCATTTATTTACAGACGACGTGTCTATTTAATAGATGAGAAGCTCTGCACCTGAGGAGGTACTACAACCCTCAGCATGCCCTCAGTGAGAGGATATATAGAGGACTACTGCACTCAGGGTAACCACTACTCCCCCTAGTAATCCTTTCCTCCGGGATTCACCATCCAGACCGCGTCCTGCAGTGATATGACATTCACCGGTAGTGGAGGTAGACGCGCAGCCCCAGCTGTACCTCAAACTCCACACATAATGTGACCCCAAAACTGAGGCGGCAGCCGCTCACCCGACTTACCCGCTTCCTGTGAGGACGCGACAGCACGGGAAACTGGGGACGTCACGTGACACATTTGGCGCGCACGAGAAGCGGCTGCAGGACGGAGCGGAGGGGGCTGCACACAATGATGGAGGGCAGAGCCTGGGAACAAAGGTGTCAGGTACAAATTCAATGCATTTTTTTTTTCGTAGCTAAAAATCATGAGGGTCTCATCTCTGACGGGATTATTCAGACGTAGCGTTCGTGGCGTTTTGCCGCGATTTTGCGACATATGAATGGGACAGCTACAGTTCTGTACATCTGAATAAGTTCTGCGGCAGCTGTGTTTTATATAAGAACACGTTATACAGATGTCACTGACATCGCTGTGTGATCTGCATGCGGTATTACTGCGGTGATTGATTATAAATGACCAGTGATAGGGATCAGTCCTTACCAGGGGCGTAGCTAAAGGCTCATGGGCCCCGATGCAAAAATTCTTACTGGGCCCCCCCCCCCGCAAACTTCTCATGGCCGACGGTCCGCAGCTTTCAGCTGCATCGCTGGGTCTCCTAAGTGACCCAACAATGCGGCACTAGCAGCTGGGGCGTCACTAAGGCTGGGTTCACACACCCTATTTACGGACGTAATTCGGGCGTTTTAGCATTGAATTACGTCCGAAAATGCGGCTCAAAAGCGTTGGCAAACATCTGCCCATTCATTTGAATGGGTCTTATGATGTTCTGTGCCGACGGTCATTTTTTTTGTAAAAAAGACGCCCGCGTCAAAGAAGTGCCTGTCACTTCTTCAGACGTAAATGGAGCCGTTTTCCATGGACTCCATAGAAAAACAGCTCCAATTACGTCCGTAATGGACGCAGCGAAAGACGCCTGCACATGCCATTACGGCTGAAATTACGGTGCTGTTTTCTCCTGAAAACAGCACCGTAATTTCAGCCGTAACAGACGCTGCCGTGTGAACATACCCTCAGGGCTTAAAATGTCAGGGAAATAGCCCCAATACATATGTGTCCGCCTAAAAAAAAGTGTGTATATGAGACAGCATAGCATATCTATAGCACTACAACCCTATAAACTATGGATAGGATTAGATACATTGGCTCAGCAGACAGTATCACACATAATAGGATTAGATACAGTGGCTCAGAAGGCAGTATCACACATGATAGGATTAGATACAGTGGCTAAGCAGACAGTATCACACATGATAGGATTAGATACAGTGGCTCAGAAGGCAGTATCACACATGATAGGATTAGATACAGTGGCCCAGCAGACAGTATCACACATGATCGGATTAGATATAGGGCCCAGCAGACAGTATCACACAAGATAAGATTAGATACAGGGCCCAGCAGACAGTATCACACATGATTGGATTAGATATCACAGCTCAGTAGACAGTATCACACATGATTGGATTAGATACACGGCCCAGCTCGCTGACATTGCTTCTCCAGCGCTGGACCCAAGATAGTTAAGAATAATAATTTTGCTTCTTTATGTGTTACTGATTATTTTTGTGTTTGTGTTTTTTTTACAGGTTCGGTTGTTGGACTTCGGATTCGAGGACTTCAATGACAGCGTTTTTTTTCTTCTCAATAAAATGGTTAATGAGGGTTGTGTTTTTTTATTTCAATAAAATATTTTTTCTATGTGCTTGTATCTTTTTAAACTTTATTATCACCGCCTTAGTAATGGCCGCTGGCTGATTGACAACCTCCATTACTAAGGCGAGGCTTAATGTTAGCCGGTGCAGAGGCTACACTAACCCCCATTATTAGCCCGGTACCCACCGCCACCAGGGATACTGGGAAGAGCCGGGTACGAACCTGTACCTGACCATCTGTAGTGACGGGCAGGCACCAGGGTGGCCGCAGGCTGGTAGTATTAGGCTGGGGAAGGCCAAAAACAGTGGCCCTTCCCACCCTTGTAATGCTGCCTGCTGCTGCTGTGTTGTATCTGGCTGGTTATGAAAATTGGGGGGGACCCCACATCGTTCTTTCCAATTATTTTTTTATAATTTTTTTTTTTAAATGACGTGGGGTCCCCCCCATTTTTCATAACCAGCCAGATACAATAAAGCAGCAGCAGCCTAGCATCACCAGGGTAGGAAGGGCCACTGTATCTGGCCTTTCCCCTCCTGATAATACCAGCCTGCGGCCACCCCAGTGGCCGACCATCACTACAGATGGTCAGGTACTGGATCGTACCCTGCTCTTCCCAGCACCCCTGGTGGCGGTGGGTACCGGGGTAATAAAGGGGGTTAGTGTTAGCCTCTGCATCGGCTAACACTAAGCCCCGCCTTCGCAATGGATGCTGTCAATCTGCCGGCGGCCATTACTAAGGCGGTAGTAATATAGTTTAAAAAAAAACCACAAAGACATAGAAAAAATATTTTATTGAAATCAAAAAAAAAACCCACACAGCCCTCATTAACCATTTTATTGATAATTTTAAAAAAGCTGTCATCGAAGTAGTCCTGGAATCCGACGTAGTCCAACGACCGAACCTGTAAGAAAACACAGAAAAAATGATTAGTAACACGTGTGTTAGGCTTAGATACAGTGCCCATGTGTGATACTGTCTGTGGGACCCTGTATCTAAGCCTACCACAACGTAGGCTTAGATACAGGGTCCAGCAGACAGTAATCTTATACAGTATAAGATTACTGTGTGCTGGGGCCCTGTATCTAAACCTACAGTGTGGTAGGCTTATATACAGGGCCCATCAGACAGGATCACACATGGGCCATGTATCTAAGCCTACCATGTGATTGGCTTAGATACAGGGCCCAGCAGACAGGATCACGCATGGGCCATGTATCTAAGCCTACCATGTGATTGGCTTAGATACAGGGCCCAGCAGACAGGATCACACAATCTGTGATCCTGTCTCATGGGCCCCCTAAGCCTGCTACATCGTAGGCTTAGGGGTTGTGCAGTCCCTAAACATTGATGGCCTATCCTCAGGATAGGCCATCAATAGCTGATGTGTCTCTCGGGACCCGCAAATCAGCTGTTTTGAAGGGGCCGTAGCACTCGTACGCAGGGGCGTAGCTAAAGGCTCATGGGCCCGGGTGCAAGAATTCAGCTTGGGCCCCCCTACCCCTCCCCAGCACCACCATCATCATCAGACCCCTGCGCGCTCCTATGCCCAGACGCCTTGCCCAACAGCCCCCATAGTATAATGCCCCCACACAGTTAATGCTCCCATAGCTGCCCCCACACAGTATAGTGCCCCATAACGTATACTGCCCCCCCATAATAGCCCCATACCGTATAATGCTCCCCATATCAGCCCCCCATACAGTATAATGCCCCACCCCCCCGCAATATCAGCCCCCCCATACAGTATAATGCCCCCATATGTGCATAATTACTTACCTATCCCCGTTCCCACGTCGAGTGGAGGATCCTTCGCCTCCTCCGGTGTGTACTATGAGTGACTCGGCGCAGGAAGGCGCGATGATGTCGCTACATCCCACCTGCCTGTGTCGAGCCGCTCACGGCACAGGGAATGCTGGATCAAGGAGATGTCAGCTCCTTGCTCCAGCATTGATTGGAACCGGGACCTCGGTGAGTGACTCACGAACCCCCAGGGGGACGCGACCCACAGTGTAGGGATGTCACGATACCAAAATTTGGACTTCGATACCGATACTTCGTTTACTTTGCCAACAGTAATAAAAATTGAAAAAAAAGTTCTTCCATTTTCTGATGTGAGGCACGAGGTGTGATGATGAATTTTGAATGTGCCTCACATTAATAGTAATTAACCTCATCATGTTTCTCAGTCATAATGGGTTAATGTGTAAGGTACATGATGGGGGTTAATTACTATTAATGTGAGGCACATGGAGGTTAAATTCATAAATTCATAAATGCGGGTGGCAGTCGGCGGCCGGCCGTGCCCGCAATCGCGGGCCGTGATTGCGGGCACGGTCGTGTGAATGGGGCCTTAGTGATAGAAAGCAATTTTTATTTTTTTACAGAGTACACATCATAAATGATGCAAAAAAATTGTTGTGCAGGTTATTACGGCCGCGCCAATACCGATTATGTGTATGTTTTATGTATTGAGACTTATTTTAATGTTTATTATAAAAAAGGTGAATGTGTAATTTTTTTATTTAACATTACTTTGTTTTTATTTTATTTTTAAACTTCAATGTACTGGCCTATAGCTATATGCCAGTGTACGGATAGTACACAGGCAGTTGTTAAGACATACCTCAGTATGACCTAACAGGAAATATGGTAGGACAGCCCTGGGGTCCTTCAACAGACCCTGGGCTGTCTGCCCATATATGGTATGTCCCTTAATCGCGTCACAGGAATTCCCCGTGACGCGATCCAGGGGCATCCCCCCTTCTCATTTTCCCCTGAATGCTGCAGTCAGCTTTGATCACAGCATTCAGGAGAATAGCGGCGGAGATGAGAGGTTTCTCTGATCTCCGCCGTTATAGAGCGGGGCTGCAGCTGTGTAATACAGCCATTGCCCCGCTCCTGATATAAGTGCGCGCGCGGTCAGCATGTCGAGATGCGGCCGGCGCTGCACTAATGAGCGGCGGTTCAGGCATTGAGGACAGAACATGGGGGTGTTTTGTAGCGCGCCCACCATGTTCTGTCTTCAGTGCCGACGCTCATTAGTGCAGCGCCGGCCGCATCACATCATCCTGACGGCGCGCACATGTCAGGACTCAGGAGCGGGGCAGTGACTGTATTACACAGCCGCAGCCCCGCTCTCATACACTCGTGTACTATACTGTATTGTGCAGCTTGCGGTGGAGGAGGGGGGGGGGCTGTGATTTAACGCTCCCCCCCTCTCCACCGCATACAACACAATACATTACATTACAATACATAACGTTACAACACAATACATTACATTACACTGCAGCTTACCTGGAGTCCTCCGCACCGACTCTTCTGCTCTGTCTGGAAGCCGTGTCACGTGACAACACGGTCACATGGTACACTAAGTGTACCATGTGACCGTAACCCGGAAGTGCCGGCTTCACGGCACAGAAGATTTAGTTAGAAAACATGCTGTATGGCAACGGGGGCCCGTGGGCCCCCCAGGCTTATGGGCCCGGTCGCAACTGCGACCGCTGCGACCCCTATAGCTACGCCACTGCTCGTACGAGAGCTGCTTCCCCTTCATTTCACTACTCGCTCACACTGTGAATCGCCGACACGGATTCACAGTGTGACCGGAATGAAGTGACAGGAATGAAGGGGAGCAGCTCTCGTACGAGTGCTGCGGCCCCTTCAAAACAGCTGATTGGCGGGTCCTGGGAGTCGGACCCCGCCAGTCAGGGCTAACCTTACCTTCCTCTTCGGCCGCGGCGGGAGTTCTGTCGTCTCGATGCTGTGCGCGGCGCATAGCGCTGTGACGTCATGCGCTGTGCACAGCGCTTGACGTCAGGACCTCCGCTGCGATCCGGAACCAGGAAGGTAAGTAAAGTATGTAACTATAGTAACAGGGGCCCGCGGCCCGAGTTACTATAGTAATTTTTATTGATGTGGTGCGGGGGGCCGTGGGCCCCCCTGGCTTCGGGGCCCGGTCGCAATTGTGACCGCTGCGACCCCTATTGCTACGCCAGTGGTCCTTACTGCAGGTCCCAGAAGTCATCAAATGATATACGTTGCAGCCATTTATGGGCTGCCACTTCATCAATAGGGGGCGGAGCCTGTCAGTGCAATCCGTTACCTGGGGAACACGTGTCCAATCAGAAATAGCTATTCCCTGATCTTAAACCAATGAAAAATCGAGCTTCAAACAAACTTTTGAAAATATATATAAGATTGATAAACTTTAATTATTATATTTTTAGAATAGACAGAAAAGAGATTCCACCATTGTTATTTATTTTTTTTACGGCGCTTTTGCTGTTTAAATAATGTGAGAACTCTACTGCACGGGTCGTTACGACAACGTTATACAACATGGTTCTTGAATCACGGACTCATCAATTTTGATTAGGTTGATAATAGGGGGAATTAAATCATCATTAAAACCCCCTAATATAAGTCAATGTGATTGAATATTCTGAGTAATACTGAATATCCTTCCAACTAGGGGTGTAGCTAAAGGCTCATGGGCCCTGGTACAAAAGTTCAACTTGGGCCGCCCCATTCCGCGCAACTTCTATTTACGGCAGATGTCTGTGGCCCACCCATTGATGCAGCACTAGCAGCCAGAGGCGTTGGTAGGGTCTGAAAAGATCATGGGCACAAACCCAAAGACATGCTTTGTACCGCCCCCCCCCCCCATACCTCTAAGTAATGCAGCCCCCAATAAGGGTCACGCACCAGTTCTACACAGTGAAAGTGAGCATAGTACAGTTATATACAATGACTTACAAGTGACGTCTTCTCTTTCCCTTCTCTTCTCTTCTCTTCTCTTCTCGACCTCTTCAACGCTCCAGTCATGACTCTCTTTTGCACACACACTTTCTATTCTGCTCCTAACCCCAGTGTTTCTACAGAGTAAGGCACCATGCGCACGACTGTAGATTTCGTACATAATTACGGTCTGTAATTACGGACCCATTCATTTCTATTGCCGAAGGAGACCTTCCCGTATATTTACAGGAAGCCATAGACAGGCTCCGCAAAAGATAGGATGGCTTATTTTTTGCTTTTTATGGACCATGCTCCCATACTTTATATGTGAGCTCGGCCCGCAAATGCGGGTGGCAGTCCGCGGCAGACCGTGCCTGTAATCACGGACAGTGATTACGGGCACGGTCATGTGCAGGGGCCTTAGGCTTTATTTACACAGGGCAGATACACTGTGGCGCAGGGAATTCCGGTCCAAAAACCACACCCAAATTGAAGTGCAGTTTTTCGGCTGGAATGTCTGCTGCGGAAAACTGCACTTGAAAAAAAAAAATTCATACTTTCGTAGCCATGGCAACGCGTTCCTCTACTGTCCTGCAGGCCGGGCCTCCTGGGATGGCTTTTTATCCCATGTGACCGCTGCAGCCTGTGATTAGTTGCAGTGATCACATGAGATGAAATGTCATCCCAGGAGGCTGGCCTGGACAAAGAAACACATATTAGTACATATTCGATTTGCGTTTTTTTGCGGCGGAATTACTGCTTCTTTGCCGCAAAAAAATGTAATATCTAGTATTTGTTGCGTGTTTTACCTCCCCATTGAATTCAATCGGGAAAACCCGCAACAAAAAAGTAGTGATTATGCAAATACAATTGACATTCTGTGGATTAAAAAACCGCACCGCAAGTCAATTTATGAGTGTTTTTTCCGCTCGTCATTTACGCACCATGGGGATGAGATTTGTTCAAATCTCATCCAATTGACTGTTACTGTATTATATGCTGTGGAATTTTCGCAACGATATCCGTTGTGGAAAATCCGCAGTATTTACGTTACGTGTAAACATACCTTTATAGGACTCCTTTTTCTGCCCCGAAGTAATTATCCCCTATGTGCCCCCAAAGTAATAATACCCCCAGCTGCCTGCTGAGACAGACTGAGTGGTCTGCTGCCGCCCGCCTTTTATCATGACAAGTCTTTGTTGGCAAAGTGTCTCTATTGCATACATATCTAAATATATATATTTTGGTAAATAACCCTTTATTGTTTTATCCCTAAAGTTCCTTGTCTGTTACCAGTTGGTTGGCGGGCAATCACTCTTTTCCCCCTACAGAAGGACCTTGTAGACCAGCACATCAAAGGGTGTGTTCACATCAGCGTCGCCCTTCCGTTTATGGGTTTCGGCAGACCTTTCCGTCAGAGGAACCGTGAATGGAAAGGCAAACGTAAACCATAGCTTTCGTTTGCATTACCATTGCAATGGCAGTGCTTCCGTTGCAAATGGTTTCCATTTGTCTCCGTTCGGTAAGGTTTCCGTGTTTTTGGCGGAAACAATAGCGTAGTCGACTACGCTATTGTTTATGCCAAAATAACACAAGACCTTACGGAACAGAAACTAAAGGAAACTATTTGTAATGGAAGCATTGCCATTGCAATCAATGGTAATATAAACGGAAACTATGGTTTCCATTTGCCTTTCCGTTCATGGGTTCCTCCGACAGAAAACTGTAGCGGTGATGCTGATGTGAACAGGCCCAAACACAACTTGTGCTTTTACACCAGCTTGATAGGCACTATTTTACTATTTATCCATGTTTGTATCTTTCATTGGCAGTGAACCCCTGAAGTGATGCCTACAATACAGTGAGCATGCACTGAGCTATGCAAAGCAGCACACATTTTATATAGAGATCTAAATATCGCTGTACTCTCCAGAAGAAAGTAATCAGAGTTTTTATTTTCTATTTCCCTGGCAAGTGCAGAGAAGATAAGACGGGAGGCAGGATGCTTGCAGAAGATGGAGTAGTCCTGGACTTATCTAATGCTAATTAGCAGCTCAGTTCTCAGGTTACAGCGCCCTGAAAATCTATGCATGAGGGAAGGGGGAGAATCACACAGGCACAGAGACCAGTGCTCACTCCTAATAGATCCTAATGACGGGAAGAGCATGCATGTCCACCACTGTTGCCTGACAGCGCGGAGTGTGGCAGCATGAGTATCCGGAATCCACCTCCTTAGTAGCAGCTTAGTCAGCATTAGTGTGGTGAGGGGGGCCTGCGGGTGTGACCGCTGCAACCCTTTTAGCTACGCCACTGCTTCCAACCAATCTCTTGGCGATTTTTGCGAATAACTGAAATACAGGTCCTTCTCAATGAATTAGAATATCAAAAAGGTAATTTATTTCAGTAATTCAATTCAAAAAGTGAAACTCATAAATTATATAGATTCATTAAACACAGAGTGATCTATTTCCAGCATTTTTTCTTTTAATGTTGAGGATTATGGTAACAGTTAATGAAAACCCAAAATTTAGTCTCTCAGAAAATCAGAATATTATATAAGCCCAATTTAAAAAAAGATTTTTTAATATGCAAATGTGTTCCTACTGAAAAGTATGTCCGGTATATGCACTCAATACTTGGTCGGGGCTCCTTTTGCATGAATTACTGCATCAATGCGGCGTGGCATGGAGGCGATCAGCCTGTGGCACTGCGGAGGTGTTATGGAAGCCCAGTTTGCTTTGATATCGGCCTTCCGCTCGTCTGCATTGTTGGGTCTGGGGTCTCATCTTCCTCTTGACAATACTCCATAGATTCTCTATGGGGTTTAGGCAAGGCGAGTTTGCTGGCCAATCAAGCCCAGTGATACTGTGGCTATTGTCACGAAGCGGGGTAAGTACAGGGGTAAGAAACAGGTAAGTACAGAGTTCAATAGTTCAGCGAGGATACCTGAGGCAACGTAGACAGTAGCGAGGCAGGCACGTCATGGACCAGGCGGTAAGAAGACGTCAGGTGAGGCGTAGCAAATCAAGCGTAGACTGTAGCACAGCATGGCAACAGCACAGCACAGCACTAGAACTGGGTAA
This sequence comes from Rhinoderma darwinii, assembly GCF_050947455.1. Lineage (NCBI taxonomy): Eukaryota > Metazoa > Chordata > Amphibia > Anura > Rhinodermatidae > Rhinoderma > Rhinoderma darwinii. The sequence continues at coordinate 254,397,826 of NC_134689.1, read as the reverse complement.
CATGAAAACAGGATACGGGATACAGGAATAAGGTACACTTGGAAACTGGAAGACACTGGGAGACCATTAGCATGACAAACTATGGGTAACAAACAACGCTCTGGCAAAGAGCATGAGGGCAGAGCCCTTTTTATAGCCCAGGGCATCCTGGGCTAGATTGCAGACTTCCTGCAAAATGCGCGCACTGGCCCTTTGCCCGCCAGAGATAGTCTCGATCTCCGTAAGTGAGTGCCGGCGCCTCACAGGAGGACGGCGCTGCATGCAGGTAAGATGTCCACGGCCACGGCCGTCGAGGTTTAAGTCAGAACAACGGACCGTGGTCATAGACGTTACAGTTATTCAGGGGCGTAGCTAAGGGGGGCAGGCGGGGCATGTGCCCCGGGCGCAGTTTAGAGGGGGGCGCTGGCGCCCCCTCCTCCTGCACTATAATTGTACCTGTGTCGCAAGGACACAGGTACAATTAGAAGCAATGAATGACCGGGTACGTTCCGTGCCCGGCCATTCAGCGCCTTTCCATGAATGAAGCGACTGGTACATTTTGTACCAGTGACGCTTCCGTCGATGAAAGGCGCTGAGTGACTGACATGGAAAGTCATCCTGCCCAGCCAATCAGCGCCTTTCATAGACGCCGCGTTCAACCCCTGGAGACCTGCGCAGAAGAGAGCAGGTCTCCATGGCTGCCGGACGGCGTGGGAGCGGGAATAAGGTGAGTTTGAATAGTTTTATTTTATTTTATTTTTATTTTTTTAATTGTAATAAAAGTATGGCTGTATCTGCGTGGGGGATTTTGTCTACACGCGGGGGGCTTTATCTGCGGGGGGCGGTGTCTATCTACAGGGGGACTATATCTACAGGGGGTGGGCTATATACAGGGGGACTATATCTACAGGGGGTGGGCTATATACAGGGGGACTATATCTACAGGGGGTGGGCTATATACAGGGGGACTATATCTACAGGGCTGGGCTATATACAGGGGGGCTATATCTACAGGGGTGGGCTATATACAGGGGACTATATCTACAGGGAGTGGGCTATATACAGGGGGGCTATATCTACAGGGGGTGGGCTATATACAGGGGGGCTATATCTACAGGGGGTGGGCTATATACAGGGGGTGGGCTATATACAGGGGGACTATATCTACAGGGCTGGGCTATATACAGGGGGGCTATATCTACAGGGGTGGGCTATATACAGGGGGACTATATCTACAGGGGGTGGGCTATATACAGGGGGGCTATATCTACAGGGGGTGGGCTATATACAGGGGGACTATATCTACAGGGGGTTTGCTATATACAGGGGGACTATATCTACAGGGCTGGGCTATATACAGGGGGCTATATCTACAGGGGGTGGGCTATATACAGGGGGACTATATATACAGGGGTTGGGCTATATACAGGGGGACTATATCTACAGGGCTGGGCTATATACAGGGGGGCTATATCTACAGGGGTGGGCTATATACAGGGGGACTATATCTACAGGGGGTGGGCTATATACAGGGGGGCTATATCTACAGGGGGTGGGCTATATACAGGGGGACTATATCTACAGGGGGTGGGCTATATACAGGGGGACTATATCTACAGGGGTGGGCTATATACAGGGGGACTATATCGACAGGGCTGGGCTATATACAGGGGGGCTATATCTTCAGGGGGTGGGCTATATACAGGGGGACTATATCTACAGGGGGTGGGCTATATACAGGGGGACTATATCTACAGGGGTGGGCTATATACAGGGGGACTATATCGACAGGGCTGGGCTATATACAGGGGGGCTATATCTTCAGGGGGTGGGCTATATACAGGGGGACTATATCTACAGGGGGTGGGCTATATACAGGGGGACTATATCTACAGGGGGTGGGCTATATACAGGGGGACTTTATCTACAGGGCTGGGCTATATACAGGGGGGCTATATCTACAGGGGTGGGCTATATACAGGGGACTATATCTACAGGGGTGGGCTATATACAGGGGGGCTATATCTACAGGGGGGCTATATCTACGGGGGGGGGTGTATATCTACAGGGGGACTATATCTACAGGGGGCTATATCTACAGGGGGGCTATATCTACAGGGGGGCTATATACTGGGGTGGGCTATCTATGGAGCACCATATAAAGGGGTGGGCTATAGCTACAGGGGGGCTATATAGTATATAGCCCCCTGTAGATATAGCCCACCCCTGTATATGGTGCTCCATAGATAGCCCCCCCCCTGTAGATATAGCCCCCCCTGTAGATATAGCCCCCCTGTATATAGCCCCCCTGTATATAGTCCCCCTGTATATAGCCAAGCCCTGTATATAGCCCAGGCCCGTATATAGCCCAGCCCTGTATATAGCCCAGCCCTGTAGATATAGCCCAGCCCTGTATATAGCCCAGCCCTGTATATAGCCCAGCCCTGTATATAGCCCAGCCCTGTATATAGCCCAGCCCTGTAGATATAGCCCAGCCCTGTATATAGCCCAGCCCTGTATACAGCCCAGCCCTGTATATAGCCCAGCCCTGTATAAAGTCCAGCCCTGTAGATATCTGTGAAACACTATATACAGGGGTGGACTATATGTGGAGCACTATATACAGGGGTGGACTATATCTACAGGGGGGCTACATACATGGTTGGGCTATCTGTAGAGCACTATAGGTGGAGTTATTTGTGGGACACTATATACAGGGGTGGGCTATATGGGGGCACTATCTACAGGGGGCTCTATGGCAGGCACTATCTACAGGGGGCACAGTGTGTGTGTGTGTGTGTGTGTGTGTGTGTGTGTGTGTGTGTGTGTGTGTGTGTGTGTGTGTGGGACACGGTGTATGGTGCTATTATAATTAGAGGTGCAGTGTATGGCGCTATTATATTTAGGGGCGTAGTGTGTGGTATAATGATAACTTTATCTTTGTTCATAGGTGCAGAAATGTTGGTAAAGTGAGAAGCTGAAGAGATCTGAGCGGCAAACTGCAGAAATGGTCTGTGACCGGGAGAAGTGTCATCATAGAGGTCTGGACCGGATGGAGAAAAAGAACTAGAATCTGAGACGTCACCGGTGAGTCACTCAATGTAAATGTTTATTCTGCCTCTAATCAGTAATGTAGTCACTGTACGATCTGCAGTGAGATGATGGGTGATATGATTATAACATGATTTATTTTTTGTGAAACAGCATCTCCCAGCATATCCTTACCATTGTTCGGGCCATGCTGGGAGCTGTAGTTTTACGCCGTACATACCTATACGGTAGGGGTTGCACTAAATTGAGCTGTATTTGTTCTGGGGCTGTATTTATGTACTGAGCTTGGTTCTTGTGTTGTATATAGAACCATATTGCTTGTAAGATGTACAAATGTTTTTATGCTCGCGTTACATAAAAAGAAATGACATGTCGATTGGTAGAGAAAACAAACATGGTGAGGGGGAAGGAGATGTCGGGAAAGAGGTTGGGGGGGGTGGCGCCAAACTGAATCTTTGCCCCGGGTGCTGGAGAACCTAGCTACGTCTCTGAGTTATTACACCAGGTATTGGTACTTTTAGCAGTGGGGGCAGGTGCCAAGTCCTGCTGGAAAATGAAATTAGCATCTCCATAAAGCTTGTCATCAGAGGGAAGCATGAAGTGCTCTAAAATTTCCTGCTAGACGGCTGTGTTGACTCTGGACTTGATATAACACAGTGGACCAACACCAGCAGATGACATGGCTCCCCAAACCATCACTGACTGTGGAAACTTCACACTGGATCGCAAGCAACTTGGATTGAGTGCCTCTCCACTCTTCCCCTAGACTCTTGATTTCCAAATGAAATGCAAAATTTACTTTCATCGGAAAACAGGACTTTGGACCACTGAGCAACAGACCAGTCCTTTTTCTTCTTAGCCCAGGTAAGACGCTTCTGACGTTGTCTCTGGGTCATGAGTTGCTTGACACAAGGAATGCGACAGTTGTAGCCCATGTCCTGGATACATGTGTGTGTGGTGGCTCTTGAAGCACTGACTCCAGCCGCAGTCCACTCCTTGTGAATCTCCCCCAGATTCTTGAATGGCCTTTTCTTGATAATCCTTTCAAGGCTGCGGTTATCCTTGTTGTTTGTGCACCTTTTTCTACCACACAACTTTCCATTAATATGCTTGGATACAACACTCTGTGAACAGCCAGCTTCTTTAGCAATGTCTTTTTTTGGCTTACCCTCTTTGTGGAGGGTGTCAATGACTGTCTTCTGGACAACTGTCAAGTAAGAAGCAATGGTCCCTCTAAGTCTTGGCAGCTCCTGAGCAAGGCAGTTAGGGAGCTGGGCAAGTCTCCATCAATGGTGGGCGAGCTGATGACCAAAAGTAATACCCGCCAGTAAACGTTAATATAGCGACTAAATAAGAGAATAAGAAAACGTACTTTACTTTAGTTTTAATTACTTTTTTAAATACTATAATATTACAAGTACAGCAGTAAAATAGAATACCAATCATAGGCATTAATGAAAGAATCCCTCTCTTACACCACTGTCCCTATAAATAGCACCACACAGACCCCTGTAGATAGCGCCACACGGACCCCCTGTAGATAGCGCCACACAGACCCCTGTAGATAGCGCCACACAGACCCCCTGTACATAGCGTCACACCCCCTCCCTGTAGATACTGCCACACACAGCCCCTCCATAGATAGCTCCACACAGCGCCCCTGTAGATAGTGCCACACATCCCACCCTGTAGATAGCGCCATGCAGCCCCCTGTAGTTAGCGCCACACAGCCCCCTGTAGATAATGCCATTCAGCCCCCTTGTATATACTGCCACACAGCAATCCCCCTACCCTTGTATATACTGCCACACAGCAATTCCCCCTCCCCTTGTATATACTGCCACACAGCAATCCCCCCTCCCCTTGTATATACTGCCACACAGCAATCCCCCTCCCCGTGTATATACTGCCACATAGCAATCCCCCTCCCCTTGTATATTCTGTCACACAGCAATCCCTCTCCCCTTGTATATACTGCCACACAGCAATCCCCCTCCCCTTGTATATGGTGCTACACAGCAATCCCCCTGTATATACTGCCAGGTTCGGTCGTTGGACTACGGCGGATTCCAGGACTACTTCAATGACGGCTTTTATTTTATTATCAATAAAATGGTTAATGAGGGTTGTGTGGGTTTTTTTTTATTTCAATAAAATATTTTTTCTATGTCTTTGTGTTTTTTTTTAAACTATATTACTACCGCCTTAGTAATGGCCGCCGGCTGATTGACAGTATCCATTGCTAAGGCGGGGCTTAGTGTTAGCCGGTGCAGAGGCTAACACTAACCCCCTTTATTACCCCGGTACCCACCGCCACCAGGGGTGCTGGGAAGAGCTGGGTACCATCCAGTACTTGACCATCTGTAGTGATGCTCGGCCACTGGAGTGGCCGCAGGCTGGTATTATCAGGAGGGGAAAGGCCAGATACAGTGGCCCTTCCCACCCTGGTAATGCTAGGCTGCTGCTGCTTTATTGTATCTGGCTGGTTATGAAAAATGGGGGGACCCCACGTCATTTAAAAAAAATAATAATAATAATTAATTGGAAAGAACGATGTGGGGTCCCCCCCCAATTTTCATAACCAGCCAGATACAACACAGCAGCAGCAGGCAGCATTACCAGGGTGGTAGGGGCCACTGTTTTTGGCCTTCCCCAGCCTAATACTACCAGCCTGCGGCCACCCCGGTGCCGGACGTCACTACAGATGGACGGGTACTGGTTCGTACCCGGCTCTTCCCAGCACCCCTGGTGGCGGGGGCTACCGATGTAATAATGGGAGTTAGGGGGGATTCACACGAGCGTGTATTCGGTCAGTGCGGGCCGCGTGGTTTTCACGCGGCACGCATGGACCAATACAAGTCTATGGGGCAGTACAGACAGTCCGTGCTTTTTGCGCAGCATTTGTCTGCTGCGCAAAAAGCGCGACAGGTTCAATAACTCTGCGTATTTCGCGCATCACGCACCCATTGAAGTCAATGGGTGCGTGAAAACCACGCAGTTTGCACGGAAGCACTTCCGTGCGAACCGACTGAAACAGCGCACCAGCTGTCAAAAGGATGAATGTAAACAGAAAAGCACCACATGCTTTTCTGTTTCCGAACATCCAAACGGAGTGTCTTTGCGATGAGCGAAGCCGGACAAGCGAACCGAACTTCACCGGGTTCGGCCGAACTCGTTTTGGCCGAACCCGGCAAAAAAAATTATCGGTACGCGACGTCAGGAGATAGTCACTGTCCATGGGGCTGAAAGAGTTAAACTGTTTCAGCACCATGGACAGTGACTTGCGATCCCAATATACATAAACCTGTAAAAAAAAAAAAAAAACGAAGTTCTGACTTACCGATAACTCCCGGCTTCTTCCTCCAGTCTGACCTCCCGGGATGACAATTCAGTCCAAGTGACAGCTCCAGCCAATCACAGGCCAAGCACAGGCTGCAGCGGTCACATGGACTGGCGCGTCATCCAGGGAGGTGGGGCCCGATGTCGAGAGGCGCGTCACCAAGGACGCGTCACCAAGGCAACGGCCGGGAAGTTCTCGGTAAGTACGAACTTTTTCTTTTTTTCCAACAGGTTTTTCGATATTGTGTTCGGCATTCACTGTCGAGGGTGCTGAAAGAGTTAGCTCTTTCAGCACCTTGGACAGTGACGGGCGTCGACTAGCCTCATCTCTATGATGGCGGCTGCGCGAAAATCACGCAGCCGCGCATCATACACGGATGACACACGCAGCTGTCAAATTGTTTTTGCGCGCGCAAAACGCTGCGTTGTTTGCGCACGCAAAAACGCAACGTCCGTCTGTATCTGCTCTTAGTGTTAGCCTCTGCACCTGCTAACATTAAGCCCCGCCTTAGTAATGGAGGTTGTCAATCAGCGAGCGGCCATTACTAAGGCGGTAATAATAAAGTTTAAAAAGATACAAGCACATAGAAAAAATATTTTATTGAAATAAAAAAACACAACCCTCATTAACCATTTTATTGAGAATAAAAAAAACGCCGTCATTGAAGTCCTCGAATCCGAAGTCCAACAACCGAACCTGTAAAAAAAACACAAACTCACAAAAATAATCAGTAACACATAAAGAAGCAAAATTATTATTCTTACCTTTCCTGGGTCCAGCGCTGGAGCCACAATGTCAGTGAGCTGAGCCCTGTATCTAATCCAATCATGTGTGATACTGTCTGCTGGGCCCTGTATCTAATCGTATCATGTGTGATACTGTCTGATGAGCCACTGAATCTAATCCTATCATGTGTGATACTGTCTGCTGGGCCCTATATCTAATCCAATCATGTGTGATACTGTCTGCTGGGCCCTATATCTAATCCTATCATGTGTGATACTGTCTGCTGAGCCGCTGTATCTAATCCTATCATGTGTGATATTGTCTGCTGAGCCAATGTATCTAATCCTATAATGTGTGATACTGTCTGCTGAGTCATTGTATCTAATCCTATCATGTGTGATACTGTCTGCTGGGCCACTTCATCTAATCCTATCATGTGTGATACTGTCTGCTGAGCCACTGTATCTAATCCTATCATGTGTGATACAGTCTGCTGGGCCACTGCATCTAATCCTATCATGTGTGATACTGTCTGCTCAGCCACTGTATCTAATCCTATCATGTGTGATACTGTCTGCTGAGCCAATGTATCTAATCCTATCCATAGTTTATAGGGTCGTAGTGCTATAGATATGCTATGCTGTCTCCTATACACACATTTTTTTTTGGGGGCGGACACATATGTATTGGGGCTATTTCCCCTGACATTTTAAGCCCTGAGGGTATGTCCACACGGAAGTGTCTGTAACGGCTGAAATTACGAGGCTGTTTTCAGGAGAAAACAGCTCTGAAATTTCAGACGTAATGGCATGTGCAGGCGTTTTTCGCTGCGTCCATCACGGACGTAATTGGAGCTGTCTTTCCATGGAGTCCATGGAAAACGGCTCCATTTACGTCTGAAGAAGTGACAGGCACTTCTTTGACGCGGGCGTCATTTTTACGCGCCGCCTTTTGACAGTGGCGCGTAAAAAAAATGACCATATATGGTTGTGTTCAGATGGCACTGGTTTCTTTGGGTGCTCGAGGTAGGGTCCCAACCCGGGTATAGGTTAAGAGTTTGTAGTCGGCACACCTTGCTTGTGTTACAAAAATATATATCTTTATTGGATAGGATGCCAGAGGCTTACCGCTCCCATCTAAGCCGCCGAGTACTCAATATAGCAGCGCTACATATGCATTATATTTTGCATCGATCCAGTCCCCAGCACGGCTCAGTGCCCGACGAAGGTCTTATCGACCGAAACGTCGACGTCGCACATGTAGCCTCTGGCATCCTATCCAATAAAGATATATATTTTTGTAACACAAGCAAGATGTGCCGACTACAAATTCTTAAAAAAAATGACCGTCGGCACAGAACATCATAAAGCCCATTCAAATGAATGGGCAGATGTTTGCCAACGCTTTTGAGCCGCATTTTCGGACGTAATTAATTGCTAAAACGCCCGAATTACGTCCGTAAATAGTGTGTGTGAACCCAGCCTTAGTGACGCCCCGGCTGCTAGTGCTGCATTGTTGGGTCACTTAGGAGACCCAGGGATGCAGCTGAAAGCTGCGGACCGTCGGCCATGAGGAGTTTGCGGGGGGGGGGGCCCAATAAGAACTTTTGCATCGGGGCCCATGAGCCTTTAGCTACGCCCCTGGCTACACAGCAATTCCCCCCTGTAAATTACCACACAGTAATTCCCCCCTGTATGTACTGCCACACAGCAATTCCCCTCCCCTTGCATATACTGCTACACAGCCCCCCTTCCCGATGTATATAGTGCTACACAGCAATTCCCCCCTTGTATATACTGCCACCAAGCAATCCCTCCTCCCCTTGTATGTACTGTCACACAGAAATCCCCCTCCCCTTGTATATAATGCCAAACAGCAATCCCCTTTCCCTTGTATATACTGTCACACAGCAATCCCCCTTCCCTTGTATATGGTGCTACACAGCAATCCCCCCTGTATATACTGCCACACAACCCCCCTCCCCTTGTATATACTGCCACACAGCAATCACCCCTCTCTTTGTATATACTGCCCCACATCAATCCCCCCTTGTATATACTGCCACACAGCAATCCCACCTCCCCTTGTATATGCTGTCACACAGCAATCCCCCCACCCCTTGTATATGCTGCCATACAGCCCCCCTCCCGTTGTATATACTGCCACACAGCAATCCCCTCTCCCCTTGTATATACTGCTACACAGCCCCCCTTCCCCTTGTACAGGGGCGTAACTAGGCAAGACTGGGCCCCATAGCAAACTTTTGACTGGGGCCCCCCTCCCCTGGGTGTCACACAACCCCCCTTGTAGATAGTGCCTTATTTACAGCCCCCCCTGTAGATAACGCCATACAGCCCCCCTGTAGATAACGCCATACAGCCCCCTCTGTAGATAGCGCCATACAGCCCCCTGTAGATAGCGCCATCCATCCCCCCCGTAGATAACACCATACAGCCCCCTGCGTAGATAACGCCATACAGCCCCCTCTGTAGATAACGCCAAACAGCCCGCTCTGTAGATAACGCCATACAGCCCATCTGTAGATAGCGCCATACATCCCCATGTAGATAACGCCATACAGCCCCCCTGTAGATAACGCCATACAGACCTCTGTAGATAACGCCATACAGCCCCCCCTGTAGATAACGCCATACAGCCCCCCCTGTAGATAACGCCATACATCCCCCTGTAGATAACGCCATACAGCCCCCCCTGTAGATAACGCCATACAGACCCCTCTGTAGATAACGCCATACAGACCCCACTGTAGAGAACGCCATACATCTCCCTGTAGATAACGCCATACAGCCCCCTTGTAGAGAACGCCATACAGACCCTCTGTAGATAACGCCATACAGCCCCCTTTGTAGATATCTACAGGGGGGACTCTGTATGGCGTTCTCTACAGGGGGGGCTGTATGGCGTTATCTACAGAGGGGGCTGTATGGCGCTAACGCTATACAGCCCCCCCTGTAGGTAACGCTATACAGCCCCCCCTGTAGGTAACGCCATGCAGCCCCAACCACACAAAAAAATCCGACCTACAGTGTGTCCTACAAAAGACATGTATCCCCTATCCACAGGATAGGGGATACATGTGTGATCGATGGCAGCGATAGGGAGAACGGTGGACCGAAAGTCCCCCCAAGTTCTCCATGACTAACCTCTGACTTCCGGCGTCTGCGCAGCTCAATAAAAATGAAAGGAGCGCTGGTCACGCATGCGCACAAGCGCGACCGGCGTTCCATTCATTTCTACGGAGCTGCCGACACAGACCCCGGAAGTCCGAGGTTTGTGATGGAGAACTTCAGGGGACTTTCAGTCCCCAGTTCTCCCTATCAATGCCAGCAATCACACATGTATCCCCTATCCTGTGGATAGGGGATACATGTCTTTTGTTTAACGGCAGAGCGGGGAGATACCTCCCTGCTCTGCCGTAGTGTTCAGTGGCGTCGCGATATAGCAGCCATAGCGGCAGCAAGCGGAGCCTCCGGCCTTGGTGGGGGCCCGTGCCGGCAGGCGACACGGGCCCCCTCATGCCGCGTGCCCCGTAGCACCCTTCCCTTGTATATACTGCCACACAGCCCCCCCCTCCCCTTGTATATACTGCCACACAGCCCCCCCCCCTCCCCTTGTATATACTGCCACACAGCCCCCTCCCGTTGTATGTACTGCTACACAGCACCCCTTCCCCTTGTATATAGTGCTACACAGCCCCCCTTCCCCTTGTATATAGTGCTACACAGCCCCCCTTCCGTTTGTATATACTGCCACACAGCCCCCCTCCCCTTGTATATAGTGCTACACAGCAATTCCCCCCTGTAAATTACCACACAGCAATTCCCACCTGTATATACTGCCACACAGCAATCCATCCTCCCCTTGTATATCCTGCCACACAGCAATCCCCCCTCCCCTTGTATATACTGCTACACAGCAATCCCCCCTCCCCTTGTATATACTGCTACACAGCAATCCCCCTCCCCTTGTATATACTGCTACACAGCAATCCCCCTCCCCTTGTATATACTGCTACACAGCAATCCCCCTCCCCTTGTATATACTGCTACACAGCAATCCCCCTCCCCTTGTATATACTGCTACACAGCAATCCCCCTCCCCTTGTATATACTGCTACACAGCAATCCCCCTCCCCTTGTATATACTGCTACACAGCAATCCCCCTCCCCTTGTATATACTGCTACACAGCAATCCCCCTCCCCTTGTATATACTGCCACACAGCAATCCCCCTCCCCTTGTATATACTGCCTCACAGCTATCCCCCTCCCCTTGTATATACTGCCTCACAGCTATCCCCCTCCCCTTGTATATACTGCCACACAGCAATCCCCCTGTATATAGTGTTACACAGCCCCCCTCTCCCCTTGTATATACTGCTACACAGCCCCCTTCCCCTTGTATATATACTGCCACACAGCCCCCCTCCCCCTGTATATACTGCTACACAGCATCCTTCCCCTTGTATATAGTGCTACACAGCAATCCCCCCTGTAAATTACCGCACAGCAATTCTCCCCTGTATATACTGCCACACAGCAATCCCCCTCTCCTTGTATATACTGCCACACAGCTCCCTCCTCTTGTATATACTGCCACACAGCAATCCTCCCTCCCCATACAGTTAGTATAACTATATACTGCCACACAGTCCCCCTCCCCTTGTATATACTGCCACACAGCAATCCCCCCTCCCCTACAGTTATAGTTTGTATATACTGCCACACAGCCCACTTCCCCTTGTATATAGTGCTACACAGCATTTCCCCCCTGTAAATTACCACACAGCAATACCCCCCTGTATATACTGCCAGACAGCAATCCCCCCTCTCCTTCTATATACTGCCACACAGCCCCCCTCCCCTTGTATATACTGCCACACAGCCCCCCTCCCCTTGTATATACTGCCACACAATTCCCCCCTGTATATACTGCCACACAGCAATACCCCCATCCCGTTGTATATACTGCCACACAGCAATCCCCCCTGTATATTATCACACAGCCCCCTCAAAAACCAAAAGATTGTACTTACCTTGCCCCGTTCCGCGACTATGTGACATCATCACGCCAGTCTGTGCAGGGCGTCTTCCCAGCGTCTTATAGGCTGCAGGCCTAGCATGGCCTGCAACCTACAGTAACCATTTGTATCTGCATCCTGAGGGCGCACATACAAGTGAATGTGGCTGTCGCTAGCAACGACACGGTATCCGCCCGTGACAGTGCGCGGGCTTTAAACTTTAGTGGGCGGACGGACTGTGGAAAGTGCGCAGCCGCGCACCATATAGGGAACACTGGTGAGCAGTCTTGCCCATGATTTTGTAGCCTACTGAACCAGCCTGTTGAACAATTTAAAGGCTTAGGAAACCTTTGCAGGTGTTTTGTGTTGATTAGCTGATTAGAGTGTGACACCATGAGTCTACCATCTGCAACTTTTACCCAATATTCAAATTTTCTGAAAGACAAAATTTTGTGTTTTCATAAGGGCGGATTTACACGAACGTGTAATAGGTCCGTTCAACGCACGTGTTTTTCACGCGTGTCGTATGGACCTATGCTAGTCTATGGGACAGTGCAGACTGTCCGTGATTTTTGCGCAGCATGAGTCCGCTGCGTAAAACTCACGACAGGACCTCTATTTCGGCGTTTTTCACGCATCACGCACCCATTGAAGTCAATGGGTGCGTGAAAATCACGCGCACCCACGGAAGCACTTCTGTGGGACGCGCGTGATTTGCGCAACAGCAGTAAAAGAATGAATGTAAACAGAAAAGCACCACGTGCTTTTCTGTTTACAAATATCAAAACGGAGTGTCATAATGATGGCGGCTGCGTGAAAAGTACGCAGCCGCGCACCATATGAACATGACACACGGAGCTGTTAAGTGCCTTTTGCGCACGCAAAACGGCGCGTTTTTTTGTGTGCGCAAAACGCACATGCTCGTGTAAATCCCCCCTAAAACTGTTAGCCATAATCTTCAACATTAAAAGAAAAAATGCTGGAAATAGATCACTCTGTGTGTAATGAATCTATATAATATAGGAGCTTCACTTTTTGAATTGAATTACTGAAATAAATTGACTTTTTGATGATATTCTAATTCATTGAGAAGGACCTGTTCATCCTCATGAAAGCTAAGGAAAAAAAAAAACTGAATAAGTGCCAGTGAACTTGAGTTTATACTTACTCAACAACCACAGTTGGCGACCGTATACTAAAAATACATAAGAGAACATCCCCATTAACCCCTTCCCGCTCCTGGACGTACTATTACGTCATGGCAGCTGTATCGTTCGCGCTCCATGACGGAATAGTACGTCTCGGAAGTAACGGCCGTTTCGGCCGTCCTCCCAACACATACAGGAGCTGTGACAGCTGCTGTCTTGTTCAGCAGCTGTCACAGCTCCTACAGCGGGGACCGATCGCTGTGTCCCCGCTGATTAACCCCTTAAAAGCCGCGTTCTATAGAGATCGCGGCTTTTTAGGGGTTAAGCTGCCATCGCCGGCCTGCTACGCGATAGCGGCCGGCGATGGTGACTATGGCAACTGGACACCAAACAATGGCGTCCGGCTATGCCATAGACGGAAGCCTAGTGGGTCCTGACAACGTCAGGACCCACTATGCTTGCTGTCAGTGAGTAGCTGACAGTTCTAATACACTGCACTACGCATGTAGTGCAGTGTATTAGAAATGCAATCAGGGCCTCCTGCCCTCAAGTCCCCTAGTGGGACAAAGTAATACAGTAAAAAAAAAAGTTAAAAAAAGTTGTGTAAAAATAAGAAAATAAAAGTTTTAAAAGTATTAAAAGTAAAAATCCCCCTTTTTCCCTTATCAGTCATTTATTATTAATAAAAATATATAAACAAACAAATAAACTGTACATAATTGGTATCGCCGCGTCCGTAACGGCCTGAACTACAAAATTATTTTGTTATTTATCCCGCACGGTGAACGCCGTAAAGGAAAATAATAATAAACCGAACCACAATCACAATTGTTTGGTCACTTCACCTCCCAAAAAATGGAATAAAAAGAGATCAAAAAGTCGCATGTACCGAAAAATGGTACTAATCGAAACTACAGTTCGTTACACAAAAAATAAGTCCTCGCACGGCTTTATTGATTGAAAAATAAAAACGTTATGGCTCTTAGAATAAGGCAACACAAAAAGTAAATGATTGTTTACAAAACGTATTTTATTGTGCAAACGCCATAAGACATAAAAAAAACTATAAACATCTGGTATCGACGTAATCGTATCGCCCGGCAGAATAAAGTGAATATGTCATTTATAGTGCACGGTGCACGCTGTAAAAAAAATAGAATAAAAAATCAATAGTAGAATTGCTGTTTATTAGTCACCACGCCACCTAAAAATAGAATAAAAACTGATCAAAAAGCTGCATTCACCCCAAGAAAACTACAATGCATTCCTCAAGGGGTCTAGTTTCCAAATTGGGGTCACTTTTGGGGGGTTCCCAATGTTTTGGCACAAGACCTCTTCAAACCGGACATGGTGCCTAATAAAAAAGAGGCCTCAAAATCCACCAGGTGCTGCTTTGCTTCGGAGGCCGGTGCTTCAGTCCATTACCGCACTAGGGCCACATGTGGGATATTTCTCAAAACTGCAGAATCTGGGCAATACGTATTAAGTTGCGTTTCTGTGATAAATCCTTTTGTGTTATAAAAAAAATGGTATAAAGAGGATTTTCTGACAAAAAAAAAATGTACATTTCACCTCTACTTTGCTCTAAATTTCTGTGAAACACCTAAAGTGTTCATAAACTTTCTAAATGCTGTTGTGAATACTTTGAGGGGTCTAGTTTCTAAAATGGCGTATTTGATAGGGGTTTCTAATATATGGGCCCCTCAAAGCAACTTCAGAACTGAACTGGAACCTAAAAAAATAAATAAATGAGGCAATACTTTGCTTCTTACATTATACTGATAATGAGCCGTGCCCACCCCGAGATGACCCCAGTTTTGACCGTTTGTATAAACGGAGACCCCTATTAGACCGTTCCAGTGCCCGGTTTTCCCAAGCATTCACCCCCGAGAAGTGTATTTCTATTGATGAGTCCCTGGTACATTTTAAAGGGAGGGTTCAATTCCGCGAGTACCTGCCGGGTAAGAGGGCAAGGTATGGCGTGAAGATGTATAAGCTGCAAGAGTGCATTCGGGTATACCTACAGGTTTAGGCTATATGAAGGAAAGGCCACCCCCAAACCAGACTGCATCCTGGACTACAATAGATACATGGGAGGTGTGGACTTGTCAGATCAAATCCTGAAGCCCTACAGCGCCATGCGGTGTGGTATAAGAAGCTGGCCGGGCACATCATACAGATGGCATTGTACAATGCGTACGTGCTACGTCGATGTGCAGGCCAGACGGGAACTTTCCTGGAATTTCAAGAGGTGATTATCAAGAACCTAATCTTTAGGGACCAAGAAGGGGGGGCACCCAGTACTTCTGGAAGCGGGGCCACACGCATCGTACCAAGGCGGCAACACTTTCCAGGAGAAGTTCCCCAAACTGGCAAGAAGGGAAAAAGTCAAAAGAGGTGCAAAGTCTGCTATAAGGGATGACACAATATATCAATGTGACACGTGTCCCGAATAACCAGAGCTCTGTATGAAAGTCAGTTTTAAAATTTATCATACATCCCTTGGTTTATAATTTACCCCAATTTTACTTACCCATATGCACTCCGCACAGCTTATCCCCCCTCGTCTTTCCCCTCTGAGCCCTGCTGTGTGTCCAGGCAGCTGATAACAGCCACATGTAGGGTATTGCCATACCCGGGAGAACCCACATTACAGTTTATGGGGTGTAGGTCTCTGGTCAAAATGCTCACTACACCTCTAGATGAATGCCTTAAGGGTGTAGTTATTAAAACGGGGTCACTTCTTGCGGGTTTCAACTGTACTGGTACCTCAGGTGCTTCTGCATACATGACTTCGCACTAGAAAATCCCCAGTAGGCCAAATGGTGGTCCTTTCCTTCTGAGCCCTCCCATGGGCCCAAACGGCAGTTTATCACAACAAATGGGGTATTGCGGCACTCAGAACAAATTGCGCAACAGAACGGGGTATTTTGTTTCTTGTGAAAATAAGAAATTTTTAGCCAAAACTACATATTATTTGAAAAAAATAATTTTGTTTTCATTCCCAGCCCAATTCAAATAAGTTCTGTGAAAAAACTATGAGGTCAAAATGGTCACAACACCCATAAATGAATTCCTTGAGGGGTGTAGTTTCCAAAATGGGGTCATTTGTGGTTGGTTTCTATTGCTTTGATACCTCTGGGGCTCTGCAAATACGACATGCCACCCGAAAACCAATCCAGCAAAATCTGGACTCCAAAGAACACACAGGGCTCCTTTCCTTCTGAGCCCTCCCATGGGCCCAAACGGCAGTTTATCACCACAAATGGGGTATTGCCGCACTCAGGACAAATTGGGCAATAAAATGGAGTATTTTATTTCTTTTGAAAATAAGAATTTTTGAGCTAAAATGACATATTATAGGAAAAAATATATTTTTTTTAAATTCCCAGCCCAATTCAAATAAGTTCTGTGAAGAAACTATGGGGTCTAAAAGGTCACATTACCCATAAATGAATTCCTTGAGGGGTATAGTTTCCAAAATGGGGTCACTTCTGATGGGTTTCCGTTGCTTTGATACCTCTGGGGCTCTGCAAATGCGACATGGCACCCGAAAACCAAACCAGCAAAATCTGTACTCCAAAGAACACACAGCGCTCCTTCCCTTCTGAGGCCTCCCATGGGCCCAAACGGCAGTTTATTGCCACAAATGGGGTATTGCTGCACTCAGGAGAAATTGGGCAACAAAATTGAGTATTTTGTTCCCTGTGAAAATAAGAAATTTTGATAAAAAATTACATCTTATTGGAAAAAAATTCATTTTTTTAATGTCACAGCCCAATTGAAATAGGTGCTGTGAAAAAACTGTGTGGTCAAAATGCTAACAACAACCATAAATGAATTCCTTGAGGGGTGTAGTTTCCAAAATGGGGTCACTTTTGGTGGGTTTCCATTGCTTTGATACCTCTGAGGCTCTGCAAATGCGACATGGCACCCGAAAACCAATCCAGCAAAATCTGGACTCCAACAAACATATAGCGCTCCTTTCCTTCTGAGCCCTCCCATGGGCCCAAACGGCAGTTTATCACCACAAATGGGGTATTGCCACACTAAGGACAAATTGGGCAACAAAATGGGGTATTTTTTTCCCTGTGAAAATAAGAAATTTTGATCACAAATGACATTTTATTGGAAAAAATGACATTTTTTTTCATTTCACAGCCCAATTCAAATACGTGCTGTGAAAAAACTGTGCGGTCAAAATGGTAACAACAACCATAAATGAATTCCTTGAGGGGTGTAGTTTCCAAAATGGGGTCACTATTGGGGGATTCCTACTGTTTTGGCACCTCAACACCTCTTCAAACCTGGCATGCTGCCTAAAATATATTCTAATAAAAAAGAGGACTTAAAATGCACTAGGTGCTTCTTTGCTTCTAGGGCTTGTGTTTTAGTCCACGAGCGCAGTAGGGCCACATGTGGGACATTTCTAAAAACTGCAGAATCTGGACAATACATATTTAGTAGTGTTTCTCTGGTAAAACCTTCTGTGTTACAGAAAAAAAATGAATAAAATTGAAATTCAGCAAGAAAAATGAAATTTGCAAATTTCACCTCCACTTTGCTTTAATTCCTGTGAAATGCCTGAAGGGTTAAAAAACTTTCTAAATGCTGTTTTGAATACTTTGAGGGGTCTAGTTTTTAAAATGGGGTGTTTTATCAGGGTTTCTAATACATAGGCCCCACAAAGCCACTTCAGAACTCAAGAGGTACCTTAAAAAAAAGGCTTTTGAAATTTTCTTAAAAATATGAGAAATTGCTCTTTATGTTCTAAGCCTTGTAACGTCCAAGAAAAATAATATAATGTTAAAAAAATGATGCCAATCTAAAGTAGACATATGGGAAATGTGAACTAGTAACTATTTTGGGTGGTATAACCGTCTGTTTTACAAGCAGATGCATTTAAATTCTGAAAAATGCAATTTTTTCAAAATTTTCTCTAAATTTTGCAATTTTTCACCAATAAACACTGAATATATCGACCAAATTTTACCACGAACATGAAGCCCAATGTGTCACGAGAAAACAATCTCAGAATCGCTTGGGTAGGTTTAAGCATTCCGATGTTATTACCACATAAAGTGAAATATGTCAGATTTGAAAAATGGGCTCTGAGCCTTAAGGCCAAAACTAGGCTGCGTCCTTAAGGGGTTAAAGAATGGTAACCCAAAGGGGCAATACCTCAGACAGGCATAAGTGCCCTAACCATAGGGATTTTTAAAATATCTTCAGAGAATTACAAGAAAGATTTAAAAAGATGGGCTATCCCAATTCACTATTAAAAAAAGGCATGCTAACACGCAATAAGACAAAAAACTCACAACACCCAAGGAGAAAAAAGGGACGGTGACAACATTATCCACGTGATTGGAACCTTCGATAATGACAGTAATTCTGTGAAACATTTTCCCCCAAAATTTTGGGGGATACTAAGAGCAGATAAAGATATTACAGATGTGATATCTTCTTTTCCAACAATCACTTGCAGATATAGCCTTAACCTACATGGCTGGAGCATAGCCATCCAGTGGAGTAACAGTCAGGGAGGACTTGTCTACATTTAAAGAGACTCTGTCACCAGTTCATTAATTCCCTATGTCCTAACTAATCTAATAGGTGCTTTGCTGCTGGTAACTACAGTGTGATTTGTTTTTAAAAAAAGTTTTTATTTGCAAACATGAGCTTTTTTCTAAATATGTAAATGAGCCTTTATTGGACATGTGGGAGGTAACAACAGCTATTCTCCTGAGGTGGAGCTACCTCACAGCCTCTGACACTGTCCTATCAGCATGAAGCTACTTCACACAGTATGAGAGACATTCTAAAGGGGAATCACTTCAAACAGCCATATTGTAGCATCCATGCCCGAGGCCGTCGGGATTACTCACTCCTCGACGCAGCCATGGTCTAGTAAGCGCTGGCCCGCATCTCCCCAGGAGACGCCAACGCTTACTTCTACTCCACTCTGCTGTGTCCCGTAGGGTGAGCATGCACGCTCACGCCTGGCCTTAAAGGGCCAGTGCGTGCACATGTAAAATATCAGCAATTAGCCCATGATCACCCTGGACTATAAGAAGGGTCCTGCCCCTTTGATCATTGCCTGAGCGTTGTTAGTATTCCCATGTTAGTCTTTGCAAATGGTTCCTTAGTTTTTACCTTGTTCCCGTTGTACCCGTGCCCTGCTACTTGTACCCTGCATCCTGTGCTGTGTCCTTGTTCCTGAGCCTGTTAGTGTTTGGAGACGTGTCCTACTGCACCTGCTGTCATCCGCCACGTCTGGCGCAACCTTCTGTCATCAGCCACATCTGGCGCAACCTGCTGTCATCCGCCACGTCTGGCGCAACCTGTTGCACCTGCTGTCATCCGCCACGTCTCGCGCAATCTGCTGCACCTGCTGCCATCCGTGCTAAAGCCTCTGCCTCTGTCTGGACTATTTAGGTACTCTAGTGCAGGACTTTGTATTGATTGGGTGCTCTGTTGTTTGGACAGCTGCCTCCCCGCTATGGCAGTGCGGCTTATTGGGTCCACATACCCACAGACAGTGACACATATCTCCTAGAAGAGCGGTTCTGATGGCATATGAAAGAGGAGATTCTAATATTTTTCATATGACACCAGGTTCTAGCTGTGACAAAACCCGAGGTATCACCAGTTGAAAACACAGTCAGGAATAGAAGCTGTATGCTATAAGATCAGGCTGTGTTGCTGGGCGGGGAAGGGAAAGGGGAGAATCTGTGCGCTGATTGGACAACATCATACAGAAAACATTACACCGTCCAGAGTGAAAAGAAATAGTCACTTCCTATTTGGCTATTAGAGCCACATTAGCATATTTAGAAAAACGCTCATAACTTTGCAAATAATAAATGTTTTTTTAAAACAAATCACACTGTAGTTATCAGCAGCAAAGCACCTATTAGATTAGTTAGGAGGTAGGGAATTGATAAACTGATGACAGAGTTCCTTTAAATCTGGTTAGTACTAGGGATGAGTGAAACGATCAAGTTTTTCTTCAGATTCGGCCAATTCGGATAAAAGTTTTGTTTCGGGTCGAATAAATTTGCTGCGAGTCGAACATTAAATTGCTTAAAAAGGAGTGTATGACACTCTGAGGGTTTCTAGGATTCTATCCCACCCATGTCTAGCTCACTAATGCAAACAAAGATCTAGTAGGTCTAAGTGAAAACAACATATATGGCTATGGTTGAACGGATGGTAGACACTGGTAACACACAGCTTGTTTAAACACACACTGCACTGTCAGAATTTTTACGTTTCTTTTATATGAAAAAAACACTTAAAATATTATCCCTTTTAGGGGGAGCTGCACACGATGGTGGTATTGGAAGAGGCAATGGCTTTTCCAAGCGCTCAAAAAATTAGCAGTTTTTGGGGAGTTTAAAATCAACAGGTTTGGTGTTATTTTAGAGAAAAATGTTGTGGCGGTATGTCTGATTGTGGTTAGAAAGTAAAAAATAAGTGACTTTTATTTTTTTTTACAAAAGCCATCCAAAAATTTAGGAGGGCAGATGGTGGTCCGGTGTATACACACACGGTGCTTTTTTGTAATTTCATCTTTTTTTTATTAAACCAACAGTGGTCATATAGTATGGAACATGAGAGACAAGGCTGCTGGAGATGATGTCTGGCAGTGTAGGCTGATGGTGGTAGCAGTGGGAACGTGAGTGGTCATCTAGTATGGAACATGACAGGCAAAGGCTGCAGGAGATGATGTCTGGAAGTGTAGGCTGGTGGTGGTAGCAGTGGGAACGTGAGTGGTCATCTAGTATGGAACAAGACAGGCAAGTCTGCTGGAGATGATGTCTGGCAGTGTAGGGTGGTGGTGGTAGCAGTGGGAATGTGAGTGGTCATATAGTATGGAACATGACAGGCAAAGGCTGCAGGAGATGATGTTCGGCTATGTAGGGGTGGTGGTGGTAGCAGTAGCAACATCAGTGGCATTACACTGGAACATGACGAGCAAGACCGCAGGAGATGTCCGTCTTTGGTAGGGGTGATGGTGGCAGAAGTGGCGACTTCAGTGGTACTGGCATGGTAGCACAAACCCCACAATACTCAATCAAAATGAAATAAAACATGACAACAGTTCCTTTGGATAAAAATGGCCACGGTGTTTATTAAGGGTAACCTAAGATAAAATAATTCGAAGAGAATAACCATAAATAATCGAATAAATAATAAAATATAAATATTTTGACCAATAAAAACCAAGTCCGCCCAGCATTAGCTGGGTGACAAACCCCTCTAACAAACAACGTGACGTGAAGGAATTTAAGAACAATAGGGCGGGAGGGTGGGCGACGGTCCAATCTTCAAAAACTGGCTGCTTGACCACGATGAACTGCTCCTTTTATGTCCAATTTTCCCGCCTTTAGGATTTTATCAATGACCAATCAGCTGGCCTTCCACAAAACTGCCTGGAGATAGAATCTGCCAGAACCTGCTCATGCAATTGCACAGCTGACCTAGGTCCAATCAGCTGGGACCAACTCCAAACTGCCCAGAGACAGAAACATCTGGAAACCGGCTCGTGCCACCAGCACAGCTTACCCGGGGGACACCACGATGGTAAGTACCATTCTAATATAAAATAACAAATGGAGAAAAGAGGGAAAGGGGGAGAGAAAAACATACCAAGCAAAAAAACATATTTTATTAACAACTTATGGGGGGCCGTGCGACCATGTGTCCCCCAGGCAATAGCCTGGGGGGCCCCTGACATTACAGTATGGAACATAAGAAACAAGGCCGCAGGAGTTGATGTCTGATGTGTAGGGGTAGCAATAAGAGCAGTGCAGCAGCAGTACAGTAAAAGGGGACAGGATGGACAGGCATGCAGCGGCATCATTGACCCAGTGATAAATTGCCATTCCTCCTCACTGTCAGCAATGGCAAATGTATTCATTGGAATCAGCCGGAGGTGTGTATAAAATCTTCATAGATTCATGCCTGATTCATTTTCACAAATGTAATCTTTTCTACAATTGTGGGGGACAATTTTGTTCGCTTTGGTATAACAGCACCACCTGCCGCACTGAATACCCTTTATGACATCACACTGGATGTTTGACAAGACAGCACACCCATGGTAAACTGGGCCAGTTCCAGCCACTGATCCAATCTGCTGATCCAGTAGTCCAAGGGGTCAGGGATCCAGAGGTTAAGTAAATGGACAGTCCACGTATGGCTGAACCAGGTCGTTCAGGCAGTGCATATCTGTTTGATGATGTGCGTCCGGTTGGCGCTGCGAAGTGCAAAATGTCTTGTTCATCATGTTAAAAATACTGTACTGGCTGCTTCTTCTGTTCTTGTAGGGGTTGCGCTGGCAGAGGCATTGGAGCATTTATTAGGTGATGACTGTGAGCGTATACGGTTCTTCTGGGCAGACATGGGGCCGGCAAGTGTCTTCTCAGCGAAAGCTGTGGCAAGCTGGAGCTCCTCCTGATAGTGCTCCAATTTTGCATCCAATTGGGAAGCATGAAAAAACTCACTCATTTTGCCTTTATAGCGAGGGTCTAAAAGCATGGCTATCCAATAGTCATTCCTCCGCTTGATGTTAATGATATGCTTGTTAGCACGTAAGCCAAGAAAGAATTCAGCTTGCCACTTTCGCCAGCGTATTTAAGGACCCAGGGGCCTGCCATGGTCTGTCTTGTTTGTGAAATATCAATGTTCCCCCTCTACATCCACATAAAACTCCTCTTCCTCCTCAAGTCCAGGAATCAGCCCCAGTTCCTCATCCTCCTCTATTTCCTCCCGCACAATAGACTGTCTAAATATAAAGACTCGGCAGGTTAGGTCATAAGTTAGGTGCCAATGGCAAGTGTCTGAGCACCTCTAATATCTACTTATATCATAGCAAGCTTCATTGCATCATAGAAAACTTGGAGAAAAAGAAGCCATTACGCCACAAATTTTATTAGGACATACAACATAAAATAACATGTATATAAAATTCAAAGGGATCTAAAAAAGAAACAGTGTGGTTGCTTCAAACAAATAAGGTTTAGGGTGTCCTGCACAAAAAGTTCCCTGGCAATTGTATGTGCCTACAAATCCCAAAAAAGTCCAGCATCTAAGTCATATAGTATGGGCGTAACTGCAGCCTATTAGTGACGACACAGGTACAGTTTTAAGGGAGACACAAGGTTCAACATAATGCCATGTGTTCCTGGGTGCCCAGAGTCAGAGGGTTGCATAACCGATTACGCCATAGTGAAAAATAGATCGAGAAGAAAGGGTCATGGTCAGGCAGAAACAGCCGGAAAGAGAATAAAGTGTCCAAAGCATATGCAGATCAGAAAGAGTCTGTTTGAAACACAATAAGTATTGTGGCAGGCTTACCCATAGAGATGAATATTGAGATGGCCCCACACTGCAGCCTGAAATCGTAGCGCCCCGACGCGTGTTTCGCCAGTCTAGCTTCCTCAGGGGGTAGTATATTATGACACAGCATTGTCCTGTTTTATAAATAGCTGGGTAGATAATGACTATTGTGTTCCGGTGTCTGTCCTCTAGTTCCGGTCCACGGCGCATGCGCGAGTGTCCCTCCATTGGCAGATTTCAAAATAACATATGGTCCCTGTGGTCTGCTGCAGGCATTAATCACTCACCGCCTTTTGCTGCTTGTATAGATGGTGCAGCATGTGCAAAGTGGAATTCCATTGAGTTGGAACGTCACAGACCAAGCAGTGCAAAGGCAGACCGTTCTGCTGCTGTAAGTCCAAGACGGCATTCTTAGGGTATGTTCACACGTGAATTTCAGACGTTTTTGCAAGTACTCGTGTTTTACGGACGTAACGGGAGTCAATGAAAAATGGCTCCAAAAACGTCCCAAGAAGTGTGCTGCACTTCTTTGACGTGGGCGTATTTTTACGCGCCGTCTTTTGATAGCGACGAGTAAAATTACACCTCGTCTGAACAGAACATTGTAAAACCCATTGCAAGCAATGGGCAGATGTTTGCAGACGCAATGGAGCCGTCTTTTCAGGCATAAAACGCCTGAATTACGTCTGAAAATAGGTCGTGTGCACATACCCTAAGCCAGATAAAAACGTCTGAAATGCACAGACACTTTCCCGGCCATGAGCTGCACCTCCTTCAAGCCACTTCTAGCCCCTAATGATCCATGAGAGAGAATGAATACATGGGGAAATGCATAGGGCAGGGAAGTTGTACTAGAAGAAGTAGGGAATAAAAACTGCGCAACGTATCTGGCCTGGAACCCGCAGTACTTTCTGTCCGTAAACCTGCACCACATTGTGGTGCAGTTCTACAAACAGAATTTCCGCTGCGGAAAGCAGCGCCGTGCAAAGATAAATACTTACCCCCTCCCTCTCTTCTGCGTGTAGTCCGTCCTCTTAGGATGACGTTGCAGCCCATGTGACACTGCAGCCTGTGATTGGGGCGGGGCGGACTGCAGGAAGTTGGGAGTTCTGGGTAAGTATTTATTTTATTTTTTTCCTGAGTTGCTACTTTTGCGGCGGAATCGCTGTGATTCCGCCGCAAAAATTGGCTTTCTGTTGAGGGTTTCGCATCCCCATTGAATTCAAAACAGAAAACGCAGCATAAATTTACATGCTGCGGATTTAAATTCCGCACCGCAGGTCAATTTATTAATGTTTAGCTGCGGTTTTTTTCCCGCAGCGTAGGCATGCGATTTTCAAAATCTCATCCACTTTGCTGCTACAGTAAGTGCTGTGGAATTTCAGCACAGAATTTCGTTGCGGAAATGCCGCAGCGTTTACACTACATGGGAACACGGCCTGATAAAGCAAATTCTCTCTATATGTAGCTCTCTCTCTCCTATCAGGGACCTCTAACTTTCTCTCGCTCCTATATCTTAATATCAGGTGGTTAAGAGGAATAATAGGACCTGAGGGGAATGAATTTAAAGAGCTGGGGCAGTGGAAAGACAGAGAAACAAAGGGACGGACGGGCTCATTATTTGAATAGTCCAACCCTTAGGGCCTGTTCACATCAAGTGAATGGCTCCGTTTTTTGCTGTCGTGTGCATGGGGCCTTAGCAATGTTTCCGTCACCATTGATATCAATGGTGACTGAAACGGAAGCTGTGGTTTCAGTTTGACTTTCCGTTGCGAGGTTTACCCGACGGAAACCTCCGACAGAACCCCAGAACGGAAAGCCAATGCTGATGTGAACAGGCCCTTAGAAAGTGGCAGAAATGTCATACCACTGGGTATTTTTAAGTCCGTTCTTGTCCCAGAATATTTCTGTTGCAACCAGTGCTCATACTTTTACACAATGAAAATAAAGGTTGTTGTTAAAGAGGTCAAGCATACTATGACCACAATGCAAATAAGACAGAGGTCAAGCTGCAACATCTTTTATAAAGCGATGCCCTGAGGAAGACAAGGCCCAGAAGACAGAGGGCTCAGGACTACAGCATGCACACGGTGATGAAACACAACATCTCTGCAGTCAGCAGTCGCTGGGAGGGGCAGAAGGACCAGTGTGTCAGATAAAGGATAAGATAGGGAGGGAGAGCAGACACTGAAAGAGACGAGCCTTCCTCCTCCTCACAAGGACACGGAGACATCAGCTCCTCGTCCACGGAGACCCCCCATGCCCAGAATTAGGGGAGAAGAAGCAGCAGCAGGCAGGAAGAGATTAGCGCCGTGCAGCGGGATGCTGGGAAGATCCATGTGATTATTACAAGTCCTGCTTAGCCTGCTCTCACTCCTCCCCCGCCATCACATTCCACCTGCGAGAGGGAATAAGGATTGTGGATCTAGGGGATGAGTGCTGGCAGGAGATCTGTGTGTGCCCCTCACCGGGGTCAATTGTAGCCTATGCCCTGTCCAGAGAGGATCCTGTGTAACCTCTGTGCCTGTATCTGTCATTGGGGCGTCTGCCATGGACTGGGGTAGTTCCAGGCTCTGCGGGTGCGAGGGACGCTTGTCCTGAATTATGTCTATGTAACGGGGCTGCGCACGTAAGTGACCCTGCTCCATACACCGGCAGATAGGAACAACCACCCAGAAATATCTACAGCTCAGCACTATATACATTGCCGATGTCCTGTATACCCCGCTCCAGCGTGATCTAAGGGCGAGGATGAAGAGTCCCATGTGATGCAGACATGAGATAAGGTGAGAGCAATGACTATGTACGTGTGTGTGTGTGTGTGTGTGTGTGTGTGACTATATACAGGAGTACATGTGTGTGTGCCTATATATAGGAGTACATATGTGTGTGACTATATACAGGAATACTTGTGTGTGACTATATACAGGAATACTTGTGTGTGACTATATACAGGAGTACATATGTGTGTGACTATATACAGTAGTACATGTGTGTGTGACTATATACAGTAGTACATGCGTGTGTGACTATATACAGTAGTACATGTGTGTGTGACTATATACAGTAGTACATGTGTGTGTGACTATATACAGGAGTACATATGTGTGTGACTATATACAGGAGTACGTGTGTGTGTGTGTGACTATATACAGGAGTACATGTGTGTGTGACTATATACAAGAGTACATGTGTGTGTGACTATATACAAGAGTACATGTGTGTGAGACTATATACAGGAGTACATATGTGTGTGACTATATACAGGAGTACATGTGTGTGTGACTGTATACAGGAGTACATATGTGTGTGATTATATACAGGAATACGTGTGTGTGTGTGTGTGTGACTATAAACAGGAATACATGTGTGTGACTATAAACAGGAATACATGTGTGTGTGTGTGTGACTATAAACAGGAATACATGTGTGTGACTATAAACAGGAATACATGTGTGTGTGTGTGTGTGTGACTATAAACAGGAATACATGTGTGTGACTATAAACAGGAATACATGTGTGTGTGTGTGTGTGTGACTATATACAGGAGCATATGTGTGTGACTATATACAGGAGTACATGTGTGTGACTATATACAGGAATACTTGGGTGTGTGACTATACAGGTGTGTGTGTGTGTGTGTGTGTGTGTGTGTGTGTGTGACTATAAACAGGAGTACATATGTGTGTGACTATATACAGGAGTACATGTGTGTGTGACTATATACAGGAGTACATATGTGTGTGACTATATACAGGAGTACATGTGTGTGTGACTATATACAGGAGTACATATGTGTGACTATATACAGGAGTACATGTATGTGTGACTATATACAGGAGTACATGTGTGTGTGACTATATACAGGAGTACATGTGTGTGTGACTATATACAGGAGTACATGTGTGTGTGACTATATACAGGAGTACATGTGTGTGTGACTATATACAGGAGTACATATGTGTGACTATATACAGGAGTACATGTGTGTGTGACTATATACAGGAGTACATGTGTGTGTGACTATATACAGGAGTACATGTGTGTGTGACTATATACAGGAGTACATGTGTGTGTGACTATATACAGGAGTACATGTGTGAATAAATATGGTGTGAGTGTGATCTATCTATCATCTGTTCTATGGTGGCCTGTATCATTGTGTTTATTTTGTACTGAGCTTTTATTAAACTATTTACCTATAGGACAAATCCCCAGTACACAACCATTAGCACTAGGATATTGTGTGTGTTGTGTCTATGTAGCTGTGTATGTACCGTGCGCCACATCTCACCTGTGTGCAATACTAAATCTATAAATGCAGCCCTGCATCATTGTGCAGTGTGTACAGACCTGGTATTGGGATAGCTGACTATTAACTGTAATGTCTCATGTATCACTATGCTGTTGTGCGCCATCGCTTTCTGTCAGACACATAACCTCTGGATGTGTGTAAAGAAGCAGCAGGAAAACAAGCTAGAAAATAAGGACATATTGATATTTATTTACAATGTGGCCTCCATATTGAATAATAAGCATCTGTATTTACTAGCACTCGTGTTTATACTGGGCCATAGTATGAGGTGGATACATATAACTGCACTTTGTGGCGTCTAAGCTTCACATCTTCTAGTCTGGAGATGGGTAATGGTCACCCACCTTCTTATGTTTTACACTGGACCATAGACTTGATACTGATAAATATAAGCCTTCATATGTAGGTTTATTATTATGGCTGTACTGTACATCACGAGATGTGTAATGGACGGTCAGCAATCTTCTAATGTTTTATACTGGACCATAGGTTTTAGGCAGATAAATATGACTGAACATTATGGTGTTGACATCTGTGGTGGCTTTATCATTCAAGAGCCACATCTTGTAGTCAGGAGAGGGGTAAGTGTCACCCATGTTGTTATGTTTTTATACTAGGCCTCAGCTTTGACCTGATAAATTTGACCCTGCGTTTTGTGGTGTTGACATCTCCGCTATCTTTATAAGTCTGCTAGTCAGAAGACGGGTAACTGTGTCCAACCTTGGGGATGATATGGTTCATTCATTGTTCCATGGAGGTCCAGGCCAAGCCACTATGTTTGTAAAGCAGCAGCGACATACAATGTTTTATTGTTTCCCCCACAAGACGTGGCATCTCTGAGTGGCCTGGTGTAAAAGTAACACTTTACATGTCTGGCGTTGGTTCTCCCGTCTCTCTAGACCTCTTACATTGTCTTCTCCATATCGTCGGTGCTGTGAGTTATGCCACAGTCTCTGACTTTCCATGCACCATTTTCATCCTCAGTTCTGTTTTAATCTGCTTTCAAACCTGATTTGTATCACAGTCCCAGCTCTTTTCCCCTTGTCTCATTTGCTTCTGTTTTTTTTTGCTTAATCTCTTTGCCTCTCTTCTTTTTTGTCCTGTCCCCTCTGGCCTTTGTCCCCATTCTTTATCCAGGGTGCTGTAATGCCAATGCTGCCAGATATGGTATAAAGAAACAAATACGACTAGACACTTTACTTGATTGGACAGAACCCAATTTTTGCCCCAGCGTCCCATCCCCAGACCAGCCTGTGTTATAAATTATTTATGATTACATGCTACGGTAAATTATTTTAATTACCATTACTGTTGCCAAGGTGCATTATCTACATCACTTAGGCCTCACTTCCTAGTAATGTTATGTGACTTTTTGGTATCCTGCATGTTAGAGAGATGCATATCCAGGAATTTGTGAATATTTCCCCTTTTTAGTGGATCCCACTGATATCTGTGTCTTTTCTATTTTGGCATCTCTATGTATTTTTCTAATCTGCCTGTGACTTATAGATGTCTGATTGTTTACATTTTCACACAATTGAGCCGCCAAATCGGGTAATTCATGAATATTTAAAGAGTATTTCCCTTAAAATAAAAAATTACAAGTAAATACAAGGCTTTGAGATGTCCTCTGTTGTTCTAGGATAACTAAACAAAGAGAAAAGAACAAACAAAACCTGTCAATCTTATTGACGCCTAGTTATGTAGTTATAAATCTACCCGAAAAACTAAACAGACGTTCCTGGTCCTGCGAAACCTTGGTGATGCGATGGTGACCACAGACTATGCGACACTGATAATAAATGATAGATATGCGCAATGTATCAGGGCAGCATTGTGTGTACTTTATATAACCAATATGTCCTCTTTCGCAGATCCCCAGCTGTCCTCATAGAAAAGCTAGTCAGGGTTTCTTTTCAGGACCCTATTGGACAACGCTGAAAGTCAAATCTGCCTAGTTATGCAACGATAAATCCTTAACTGTAGCATAGCTGGGAAGATTTGCCATTCAGGGTCCTGTGAAATGTGGGTAAAAAAACATGTGGAGCTGTAATAACGACAAATTAAATTTAATCCGTCTCCTCGTTCTCAAACTGAGCCATAAATAGGCACATTTACCTTTCTGGAATTCTAGGAAAGCTGGGTAATAAACCATGTCAAGTTGTAATAGATATGGCTGAATACTAAATCTACCTGAATAAATCCCCCTCCTCGCTACAAAAATTATGCCTTATCTAGGGAGATTTACCTTTCAGGTACCTGGGAAAGCTAGTTAACAAACCATGTGGAGTTATAAGGGTATGTTCACACGGCCTATTTTTGGCCGTGTTTCGACCCGTAAACGTCTGAAAAATCGGAAGCAGAGCGTTTTTCGCAGCGTTTTTTTACTCGTGAAATAACAGCCGCGAAAAAGAAGTGCAGGACACATCTTGGGACGTTTTTGGAGCCGTTTTCCATAGACTATTGAAAAAAGCTCCAAAAACGGCCGTGAAAAACGCAGCGATAATCGCAAGTGGCTTAAAAAACGTCTGAAAATCAGGAGCTGTTTTCCCTTGAATAAAGCTCTTTATTTTCAGAAGTTTTTGAGTTTGCGTATGAACATACCCTTATAGTGACGGCTTAATGCTAAATCTACCTAAATAAATCCCCCTACTCAATCCAAAACTGGGCCATAGCTAGGCAGATTTGCCTTTTAAGGCATGTTCAGACGTGGCAGTATTTTTCCGCTGCAAATGTTGCTGCAGATTTGGGGCAATTACGTGATCTCTGTTAGAAACGGAAGCCGCAGTGCAGATGCGGAGAGGCCTAACAGGAAAATATTTCCCTGTGCAAATGCCTTAAAAATGCCACTTGTGAACACACCCGAACATTGTAAAATTTGGGAGCAAAGAAGGGTATTTAGATAGATTTAGGTTTCAGCCGCTCTACATGGTTTGTAACTCAGCTTTTCCATGGCCCAATTTAAGAGCGAGTAGGGGGCTTTATTATAGGGGTTTTCCCATCAGAGACATTTATGACATATCCACAGGATATGTCATAATAGTCAGATCGCTGCGGGTCACACCTCTGGGACCCGCACCTATCTCTAAAAAGGGGGCCCCTAAACCCTGTTCTTCTGCTCTGTGTTGTGGCTGATGCGTGTGATTCCCGACCATGACATGCTCTGTAACTGCCATTCACTAATATGGGAGTTACGGAAATAGCGTAGCTCAGCGAGCTACTCTGTTTCCGTAATTCATGATCGGGAATCACACGAGTCAGCCGGAATACAGAGAGTTAGAATGGGGTTTAGGGGGCCCATTCTAGAGAGATAGGTGCGGGTTCCAGACGTGGGGCCCGCATCTATCTGATATTTATGACATATCCTGTGGATATGTCATAAATGTCCTTCATAGAAAAACCCCTTTAAATTTCACATTCAGACATTTCTATTACAGCTTGGCATGGTTTGTTATGCAGCTTTCTCAAAATCCTTAGGGCACATTCAGACGTGGCGGAATTGCTGTTGAATTCTGCTGCGGACAGTCCGCAGTGGAATTCTGCAGCAGCCGTTTTTTACATTTGTTTCTATACATTTTTAGGGAAGTTAGTTCAGACGTTGCAGAAAATAACTGCGGAAATCAGGCTGCGGTGCAGAATTTCCCCTCCACAGCATGCTTATTCCATTGCGGAGAAGAAGCGGAATTTCACTGCGGATTTCAGCCTTTGCAATGCAAAAACTGAAATCTGTGGCAAGTCCGCTGTGTTTTATGCAATGTCTGAATTACCTGTCAAATATGGAAATGTTGGTGCAGATTCGTTGCGTAATTGCCCCAAATCTGCACCAACATTTGCAGCGGAAAAATTCCGCCATGCCCTTACTCTCCAAGCCAGATGGCCCTGAAAGGGTCAAAGAGACAAGTGACCACCTCTGGCCGAAGCTTAGGATGACCTGTCTTTGCTCTGGCGTTCGCACCCAAGCATCCCCGAGTCCTTAAAATCTTGTCTGATATTCCAGAAGGGCGGCCAGCTTGCAGGGAGTGAGGTACCTGAGGGCTTCCCATATCCTGTAAGGTAAATGTGCATACACATATATCAGGTATAGGACTGGTCAGATCTGCCACTCATACATCTGGAAAAGCTGTGGCAGAAGTAATGATCACATCACATGTATTGACAATGTCATCTAATACCAATATTAGTGAGATTTCTCAGGGAAATAGAAGATACCTGTGCCAACAGCAGTGGTAGAAATAAAAGGAATCCGTAGATTCTTCTAGCATTCTTTCATAAAAATGTATTATCTGAACATCCCTAAAGTACTTGGAAAATGCATTGAGAAACCACTGGATAAAGAAGATGGCATGCTGTAATGGCACCTTATTGATTGTAGCCCAGCTGCCTTGGAAACAGATGAGACTCAATAGAATGGAAACAAAATTGCATGGACTCATGAATTTTTCTCTTTATGCCACTTTCACGCGGCATTATTTTGGTCCATATTTTGCATCAGTATTTAGAAGCCAAAACCAGGAGTGGGACCTACACAGAGAAAAGGTATAATGGAAAAACGTGTACCTCTCCTGTGTTTTGGACCCACTCCTAGTTTTGTTTTCTAAATACTGAAGCAAACTAGTGACCAGAATACTGCTGTGTAAAAGGGACCTTAGTGTGTACAGCATTTTACTAGTTAGAGCAGCTGTGCTCCAGAGCTGCTCTTCCTACTGTAACTCATGAATCTCATAGGCTTTTGTCACTTAAACACCGGCCAATTATCGGGAAAAGGAGCGTTCACACAACGCTCGTTCCCGATTGCCCTGTGTAGACAGGGCAACGATCAGCCAATAACCGAGCAAACGCTCGTTCATCGGCTGATTGCATAGTTTTAATAAAACAAAACTATTCTCTCCCTGTGCTGCCGACATGATAGAAATGTATGGGGATGAGCGATCAGAGTAATGAGCACTTGTCCCCATATTAGCGCCTTGTGACAGAAGCAAACGAGCGCCGATCAATGATCTCATTGATCGGCGCTCGTTTACACGGGCCATGTCGGCCCGTGTAATATCACCCTAAGGCTAAGTTCACATCTCGTTTTTACTGTACGTCTGATGTACACGTTTTGACATGAGAAAACCGTGTCAAAACGTGTACCACAATGTGCACATTGATTTCTATGGTCAGGACGCTTTTCAGTACTTTTACAAAATGAATACGTTTTTATTAGTATTGAAGTCAATGGCGACGTATGGTTGACGTATGCAAAATTAAACCCTACGTTTGCATACGTAAATCTTCTACGTTTTTGTAACCTTATATGAGAAATCTTGACTTTACAAAGTTTTATTCGGCTAAAGAACAAAAAAGGATGCGTTTTTATAAGTAAGAACGGACACAAACATATAAAAACGTATACGACGTAAACCACAAAAAATCGTAAGCATATGTTACAAATGCATACGTTTTTGTAACTTTAAAAACGTATACGCCGTCGTATACCACAAACGTGTGCACAAAACGAAATGTGGACTTAGTCACCAAGCATGAGTAAATAAAAAACACTTTCCGCTTTTTCCTAACCTTCTACTTCTCTCTTCTCTGCATATAAACCAGTCTTGTGTATGGTACTCCTCCTAATAATACCTCTATGCCTACTTGGAAATAATACATAAAGAGGGGGTACTCTTACACGAGGGTAGGAACCTCTACTTGGCGCTAGCAATGTATACTCTGCTTAGTGATTAGATTCATTTTAGTACTGTAAAATAAGCACTGGTGTTTGGATGCTATTTAGAGAGAGTGCAGAGATGGTGGAATGGATACAAACATTGTCAATTCTAAGTTTAAAAAACAAAATGCTAATTTTTATTATATTTTTTCCCTTTTTATTTTCTATTTATCTATAATGTAATTGATACATTTTTAAATTGTGAATATATGTATTTTTAGACTGTACAGGGCGGCGTGCCTTTGTCTTCCATTTTTTTGTTTTTGTTTTTTGGTACAATGTTAAATCATGTCAGTCTTACCTTTCATTCTCTTATCGAACTACTAAAAATGAATACAAATATTTAAAGCAAAAATAAAATAAAATTAATATATGTGGATGTAGGGGACAATTGCACAAACATGCTGTAAAGTTATATAATCATGTGACCACATCCGTTCATCTGAGCATGTTGTTCTGTATGCACATGCTCAGATGTCCTGAGCCGAGATCCATATGGTCACATGATTGTGTCACAGGGATATGTTGTCATGAAGAAGGCATAGCTCTGTAACATTAACCCCTTAGTGACCAGCCCATTTTAGGCCCTAATGACCAAGCTATTTTATTCGTTTTTCTATAGTCGCATTCAAAGAGCTATAATTTTGTTATTTTTTCGTCTACATAGCTGTATGAGGACTTGTTTTTTGCGGGATTAGTTGTGCTTTTTAATAGCACCATTTTAGGGTACATATAATTTTTTTATTAACTTTTATTAACTTTTTGGGGGGGGATTATAAAAAAAACCTGAAATTCCGCCATTGTTCTATGCGTTTTTAAATTGACGCCGTTCACTGTGCGACGTAAATAACATGTTACCTTTTATTCTATGGGTCGGTACGATTACGGCGATACCACATATGTAGAGTTTTTTTTATGTTTTACGACTTTTGCACAATAAAAACACTTTTGAACTAAAATTATTTGTTTTTGCATCGTCGCTTTCCAAGAGCCGTAACTTTTTTATTTTTCCATCAATGTAGTGATTTTTTGGGCTTTTTTTCTGCGGGACGAGACGTAGTTTTGAATGGTACTGTTTTAGGGTGCATGGGACTTATTCATTCATTTTTATTATGGCTTTTTTGGGGGGCAATGGAAAAAAATAGCAATTTCGCCATTGTTTTTTGCGTTTTTTTTTATTGTGTTCGCCTTGCGGTTTAAATGACATATTAACTTTATTAATGGAATCATTACGGTCGCGGCGATACCATATATGTGTACTTTTTTTTTTTTTTTACACTTTTACTAAATAAAACCACTTTTTATGGAAAAAAATGGTTTTATTTATTTTTTTACTGTAACTTTTATTAATAATCTTTATTTCACATTTATTATTTATTTTATTAGTCCCACTAGGGGACTTTACTATGCGATCTTCTGATCGCTGCTATAATGCTCTGGTATACTTCGTATACCAGAGCATTATTGCCCGTCAGTGTAAATCTGACAGGCAATCTGTTAGGACGTGCCTCCGGCGCGTCCTAACAGGAATATGTCCAGGGCAGACCTGGGGGCTTTTATCAAGCCCCCGGCTGCCATGACACCCCATCGGAGACCCGCGATTGCATTCGCGGGCCGCCGATGGGTGACAGAGGGAGCGCACTCCCTCTGTAAACAAGTTAAATGCCGCGGTCGCGATTGACGGCGGCATTTAACGGGTTAAACGGCCGCGATCGAAGTAAACTTCGATCGCGGGCGTTGGAGCAGGAGCTCAGCTGTCATCAGACAGCAGAGCCCCGGCTCCAGCCTGCACGGGAGACCCGTGCAGGACTTAGACTAGACGAACGTTAAAAGGCGTCAGCCTAGCCTAAGGCCCCTTAGTGACCGACGTGAAAAGGCGTATTGGTGGTCACTACGGGGTTAAATACATGATTACCTGTTGTTTTTTTTTATCATTTTTTAACTAAAAATTTTAATGAATGTCCTGCAGAACCTGTTTAACCTTTGATGCTTAGGGGCCGTTTACTCCAGAAATGGATTAGAATATATTTCTTCTTTGTAATGAATTCTTCCCAGTGTCTGAGAAATATATGTTAGTTGTTTTTCTTATTCTCACATGTGAGAACATTTAACGTAGGTGGTTTTGAACGGAATAAATGGCCTTTCTGGACGACTCTTGTTAATGATGGATTCAGCCCAGAGCATTCAATAATGGGCAGTCAAATGCCATCATATGTTTGAAGGATGAACAAAGGAGATCTATTTTTATCAATTTCATGATGTCAGTTACATTCCTTTTCTTTAATTTTTAATGTAACATACGAAAACCCAAGCACAGCTGTTGTGCACCATGTTAACCATTGTTAACCATTTTTGTCAGAAAAATCCAAAATGGAATAATTGTGCGCAGGAATACAGTTCTTTTTTTACTTCTCCTCTCCATTTCTCTTGACATTGATGATTTCACATGCTTTCCCATAATGGTTCTCAGGCCAGTCCTTAAGGACAATTAGTAGATTGGGATTTAGGGATTACTACAGTTTGTTTAAACAAGACAAACCTATGTCCCTAAAGACTGTGGGTTATAAACCACCAGTTTACCAAATCAAGTCAAGTCAGAGAGATGTTAGCCATCAGTGGTCAATCCTCAATCTATACCAGGGGAATTGGTAAAAGTGAAATACACTTACGACACATATTTGGTTTTTACAGACAATATATATTAGGGCATGCCTATCAAGAAAGGATGTCTTTTAGGTAAGCAATACTATGTATATATGTATTATTGAGAAATAATGTTAACCATACCTGCTGGTTATCCGATATTTGGCCCTTATATTATGTGTGTCACCCCAAACATTTCTGAAATATATTGAAGTTCTTTTCATCTCACTTTTTCTAAAAAAATAAAAATAAAAAGTATTCTGCTGCTTTAGACTGGATACAATAATCAGAAAGCAACACACAATTCGATGTCTGTTTTTGTCCTTCAATCTGTTACCTTTACCCACTTGAATACTAAAGATGGCCATACCTATTAGATAAATGTTGGCCAATCCCATCGACTTCGCTGGGATTGGCCAACAATTTAATGTGTATTGGGGCAGCCTTATGATTGCGATCAGGGGAAAAAAAGGTTGTTAATCAGACAATCATTCATGTTTATGGGAGTCGGTAGTGATGGCTGTTGGTCGAATAAGTATTCATCCGACAGCCATCTTATGTATATGGCCACCTTTAAGATAACCAAACACATTAGATGACAGTCAGTCAAATCTGCCGATTTTGCAGTCACCGGCTAACTATATATAGTGCATAGGAGTGTTCTGACTGTCCCCAACAGCAGATGTTGGAGAAATAAGGATTAGACATGTTGGATTTCAACATACCCAATCCTGTGTTCCAACAGGTGAGAATCCGCTGCCAGATGTGTCTGGCAGTAGCTTAATCCCCTCTCCCCATTGAAAATACATACATGCTCAGCCAAACTGATCATGTGTATAGACGAGACAGGAGGAATAGCTGTCAGCCTAAAGAGTGTCAAAAGTTACCTAGAGTGTATGGCCACCATTGGTCATTAGTCACCCTCTACTTCTGATCATCTTTGCTATCATTGTATAAACTACCATTATAATCTGATCAGTTTGGTTTGTGTTATTTTAGGGTAAAGTCCAATAAATGACAAGTGTCTACCAAATATAGCAGTAAATACTCGCAAGAAATTCTGCTTACTAGTAGTTTAATTCCCCACCCAACTTCTGAGGATATGTTCACACGGCTTATTTTCAGGCGTATTTTAACGCGTAAAACGCTTAAATTATGCTCTAAATTACACCTGCAAACAGTTTCCCATTGATTTAAATTGGAAAAACTCTGTGTATTTCATATAAAGCGTATTTTTAGCTTGCTGAACTCAAAAACGGCTCATAAAAATAAGCCTCGTAAAAAGAAGTGGAATGTCAATTCGTGGGGCATTTTTGGAGCTAATTTTTCACTGACAATACAAAAAAATGCTTAAAAAAATATGCCTCAAAATATGCTTGAAAATCAGCTCGAAAAACACTGGGATTCAGAGACTGTTTTCTCTTGAAATCACGTGTGAACATCCTCTTATTATCAATGGTTCAGTAAAAAGCAGCAGGCTGGCAAGCATGTGTGTCTACTTGTAAGTAGTAGTTTGCTAATCTAGTTATTATCATTGTTTTTAATCTTAAAGATGGAAATACATTTGAGATTTTTAGCAGCAGAGCAATGAGCCATTGGTCAGTCAAAGTTGATCTGTTAGATTGTCATTCAATGATATTCATTACAATGATAAATGACAATAGATTTCTTTAGGTATGTAAATAATCAGAATTAGGGAATATAGATGAGATGATAACAATAAACATGAGATGAATATTGGTAAAGATCTGTCATTTGTTGTGGCAGATTTCTCAAATATGACAACAACTACACCCAACCAGCGACTGAACATATCCAACATGTTATTTTGGTCAGCACCTGACTCTGGCAAGAGAGGGTCTAAATCTGTCAACTAAAATGGAAATGGATAGAGGGAATGGATAGCATGGTTAGTCTAGAAAACCACCACAAAGATGGCAACAAGCTCAAGACATTACTATTTACCCACACCATAACTTATGCCCACTTATTTTATAGATTTTACGATCACTTGTAGACAACATTGTATTTTTAAAAAATGAAGTATTTTTTTGTCCAATAGTGAGGATTCCTAGACAATAACTCACAGAGGGCTAATACCAGCCAACATCTTTTAAAGAGAAGCTCCAACTTTTGACTAATATTGGCTCTATAGGCAGTGGCTATAAAGCCTAGTATCTTTGTGAAAAACCTTCGTGACCATTTTTGCTATTTTTCACTTATGTAGGATGTCTCACATTATGTTTTTCTTTACACTCTTCTATGTCTAGGGGATGCAGAAAATATATTTCTTCAACTTTTATGTGGTCTCCATGGAAGCCACTAAAAAAAAAAGAGAAATACAATTCCGTCTCTTTATCTTGTCAGTTCCAATGATCTTTGAACGTTATCTTAGCTGCTTATTCTTTTCCTCATTAAACAAATTATAGCATAGATTATATGGTAAAATAGTACAGATAACTTCCATCATGCAGTCCAGTTCAGGAAATGTTTGTTGTAGAACTGAATTGTTCTTCCTAAAGCCGATTTCTATTCCAGGTTACAGAAGATCCTCTTTTCTGGTCACTCTTATTGTGAAGATTTTATTGTTGATTTATCTCAATTATTCCTCTGCCTTATAAATGAAACGATTTTGGATGCAGCAAGAAAGTCCCATTTATTAGTGCCCTGGGAAAAAAAACAGTCCTGCTTTTAGTTTCCATACAGCCTATTTATAGAGTTCCCATAAAATAATATAGGAGCTCTCCCGTGAGGGGCTTAACAGTTTATTGTAAATCCTTAGCATCTCCCTCTCAAAGATCATTGTGATGTCTCGTCTACTCACCACATCCTACAACTCTGATATTAAATTATAGATGACTATACGTATTCATAGTGTGCCCATTTATCAATGGGCCTCTATAAAAGTTCTTATAGCCGGGCCACTAAAAATAACAAATGTGAGCCTGGAGTGGTCTAACTAACTAAACAGTATATTGTTTTGTCATGCAAGTCATTGTGATGTCTCAAAGTTGGTCCTTTCACTTGCCTTATATATTTCCTCTGAAATGTTACTACACAGTGAATATTTGTGTTATTCAATGCTTGGTATTATAATAGACTTGATCATGACTATCTCTGTAGAACTCTTAACGGGGTTTTACACTGGCAGATTATCCTGCAGACGAGCATTCATAGAACACTCGTTCCCAATAATTGCCTTGTGTAAACAGGGCAGCGATCAGCAGATGAACGAGCAAACGCTCAATCATCTGCTGGTCGTATCGTTTTAAAAAAGTAAAATATTATTGTTGTTGGCAGAACATCTCCCTGTGTAAACAGGGAGACGCGCTGCCGACATGATGATAATCGATGGGGACGAGCGTTCAGAGTATCAACGGCTCGTCCCCATCTATAGCTCCATGTGACAGGAGCAAGCGAGCGCTGTTGAAGGATGTCTTTTTAATCGGCGCTCGGCTGCATCCGCCACTTATCGGCTGGTGTAAAAGGCCCTTTAAGATAGTATTACACGGCCCGACATGGGCTATGTAAACAAGCGCTGATCAACGAGACAGCTCGTTGATCAGTTCTCGTTTTCTCCTTTCACAAGGAACTAGTATGGGGATCGATTGTCCCCATACATTATTATCATGTCGGCAGCACGTCTCCCTGTTCGTATAATGCTTGTTGCCGATAATTGCCCTGTTTAAACAGGGCAGCGATCAGCAGATGAACGAGCAATCATCTTCTGATCGTATCGTTTTAAAAAAGTAAAATATTATCGTTGTCGGCAGCACATCTACCTGTTTAAACCGGAAGACATCTGCCGACATGATAATAATGTATGGGAGCGAGCGATCGGAGTAACGACGGCTCGTCGCCATCCATAGCTCCGTGTGACAGGAGCAAACGAGCGCCGATCAATGATGTCTCGTTGATCGGCGTTCGCTGCACCAGCCGATTGTCGGCAGGCGTAAAAGGCCCTTAAAACAATGCAATCAGCCGATGATTGCTCGTTCATCTACTGATCGTTCCCCTGTTTACACAGGACAATTATTGGCAACGAGGGTTCTATGAACGCTCGTCTGCCCGATAATCAGTCTGTGTAAAACCCCCTTTAGACTGTCTCTTCCAATGAGTACTTCTGTAAGGGACTATAGAACCTGTCACCTTCCTGGTTACTAACATCGGGATAATTAATAGGTAATTATTTTTACCTTATGTTATCCTTAGGGCTTATTCAGACGAACGTGATATACGTCCGTGCAATACGCGTGCTTTTCACGCGTCTCGCACAGACCTATGTTAGTCTATGGGGCCGTGCAGACTGTCCGTGAGTTTCACGCAGCGTGTGTCCGCTGCGTAAAACTCACGACATGTCCTATATTTGTGCGTATTTCGCGCATCACGCACCCATTGAAGTCAATGGGTGCGTGAAAATCACACGCAGCACATGGAAGCACTTCCGTGGGACGCGCGTGATTCGCGCAACAGCAGTAAAAACTATGGATGAAAACCGAAAAGCACCACGTGCTTTTCTGTTTACAAACATACAGAGTGTCATAATGATGGTGGCTGCGCGAAAATCACGCAGCCACGCATCATATGCTGCTGACACACGAAGCTGTTCAGTACCTTTTGCGCGCACAAAACGGCACATTTTTTGCGCGCGCAAAACGCACGTTCTCGTGTAAATCCGGCCTTAATGCTATTTTCAGTGTCTATTACAAGTATACAGTATGCCACCATTATTATTACATTAAACTTGGATAGACTCTACAGGGAAATTACTTGGTCTGACCGCCGTCTTTTTTTGGTACATGGCAGTTAGTACAGGCAAGAAAATGTTGCAAGATAGCCATGAAGGAATGCGGGCCAGTTGAGTCTGAAAGACCCATTCTTCTATATAAAAATACAAATGTTTATCCCTGATATTTTCAAATAACATGAAGATTCTTTAAACATCTTAGTAATACGTGCACGGCGCTAGGAGGACTTTACTGAATACGCATTGTTATACATATATTCATTGTTTCCCAAGAAATATTATATTAAAGGTCTTGTCATTTGACGACTACCCCTTTTAAAATTGCGCCTGGCCCAGCGATCAGCTGATCACAAGACCCGGCTTTGGGGGGGGAGAGCTGTAGCTGCTTATATTGTACATTTCTCGGCTGGTGCAAGGTAAATGTAATATTACATGCCGGACATTCAAATGAACGTGAAGTGTGCAAGAGTGGGAGCCGCTTTTTATTAGTGGCCTTGCGCCCTGCCCCAGCTTCTCCCCTCTCCCTGCGTTCTTGCTGATGTGAGAGCTGCTTGTACAGCTGTCGCCTGGTAACAGGACCCGGTCCCACTGCGGGCAGCGCCAGATTGTAATCATTTTACATATGGGACTTAATGA
The DNA here is from genome assembly GCF_050947455.1 of Rhinoderma darwinii. Classification (NCBI taxonomy): domain Eukaryota; kingdom Metazoa; phylum Chordata; class Amphibia; order Anura; family Rhinodermatidae; genus Rhinoderma; species Rhinoderma darwinii. The sequence goes on along the minus strand of NC_134689.1, from coordinate 254,356,147 downwards.
GATATGTTTATTAAGATGCGAATACCCCTTTTATAACATAAGGAGCTGTTGACCGAAAAAGAACTCTACTGCTAAGAACATGTAATGGACACCTTCACAAACGTCATCATTTCTGCAGTGCACTTATATTTTTATGTCTCTATATTTATATGTGTTACCTGTCATCTAAAATAACATGGAAACATGAATATTTTTCTTCTTACCCAAAATGGCCTCCTCGCTCATGTGTTACCTTATTGGTATTGCAGACACATCGCTGGTGAGCTTATCTAAGTCTAAGCACATTAATGAGGGATCAGTGATTATTTCTGCCCCAAGGGGTTTTTCCTGGTCATATAGATGATTGTAGAATAAGACTCTCTTCTGTCAATCTTTACACTCACACAGAATTCGCTTTGCCTGTCTGTCATCCTTGTGGTTTTTTTTTCTGTCTATTATCGACAACCAGCTTATCTATAGTGCCCTCTTTCAACCAATCGTCTTTCATGTTTCTTTGTAGATACTATTCCCCCCCAGAAAGGACATCTCATTGTATTATGGATACTCTATTTGTCTGTTGCGACTATGTATTTTTATCATCCTTTACCTCCTCCCTGAGCCATGTTTTCCGTTAGATGACTAGTGGGGGGATTGTGTTCTGCTCTCCGCAGTGTTTTACCCATCTGTCTCTATATGCTTTTTTTTCTATCTTTTTTTCTAGATGTGTGATGACCTTGTTTAGTGCATTAAATAATTTCCCCTCTTCTATCCTCTTCTCCCTCCCAGTCTCATGTAGTCAGTCTTTCCATATCCCTCACAGTCTGCTTTGACATCTCTGCTTCCCCTCCCTCTGTTTATTTCTTTTTGCTCCTGCCTACCTTCCCTCATATATCCTTCCTTCCTTCACTCTTTTTCTGCCATCTCCCCTCTATTGTTAGGCTGCGTTCACATCTGCGTCAGGGCTCTGTTCCGACGTTCCAAAATTTGCCGTCGGTACGGAGCACTGACTGACACAGACTGAAACCAGAGGTTTCCGTTTCCATCACCATTGATTTCAATGGTGACGGATCCGGTGCAAATGGTTTCCGTTTGTCTCCGTTGTGCAAGGGTTCCGTCGTTTTGACGGAATGAATACCGGAGTCGACTGCGCTATTGATTCCGTCAAAACGACAGAACCCTTGCACAACGGAGACAAACGGAAACCATTTGCACCGGATCCGTCACCATTGAAATCCATGATAATGCGTTAGTCAGGGCTCCGTTCCGACGGAAGGCTCAGATAGAACGCCAGAACAGAACCCTGACGCAGATGTGAACGCAGCCTTATTCACCTTACATTCTCATCCCTTAAAATTTCCCTCCGTTTTCCTTTTCGTGATGTTAAAATTCTCATGTTCCTCACTTTCTATTCACATTTTATTTCACTCTTCTTTTCCATCCTGCCTGCTATAGCCTTGTAATCGCCACCTCTCTCATTTTAGCAAGCCACTGTCTTTCTTCTAACCCCATCCTTTGTGTTTTAGTCCTTCTTGAATAAAGTAGGTTAAGGTCTTAACTTTTCAATTCCCACTATAATGCAGGTTGTCTTGGAATGGAAAAGGTTAAGATGAAGCCCCGCTCTCCTCCATTCCAGCTCCCTCCTTTGTGTGTCCAGCAGAGAGAATTAGCAGTCACATCTGTATGTGCTACCGAAAAATGGGAAGACACAGAAGAGAGAGCCAGCTGCTGGGATGGTGCACTGGTTAAAATGGGGATTAGTGAAGGATGAGGGATAGAGAGAATGTGTGCGGCTAGGTGAGGGAGGGCAGGTATGACTGAATGAGTAAAAATAGCTTTAGTCCCGGTAGGAATCTTGCTTCTTGCAGCAAGATTTAGGTTTAACAGTTTGTCTGCTGGGTTACAAGGTGGATTACCTAAGACCAATTAAAAGTGATGCAGTTTTCTTTTTTAACTTTTTGTGTCCTTTCTTAATCTTTATGCATGACTTTGTTTTATTTTCATATTTAGCATAATATTCATGATGGGTTTATCAAACCCTCTAACCTCCACATGTCATGCTTCACTCATTCTCCCATTGTAGCATTCATCTACATCCCCTGTTCTCCTCTTTTTCCCTTCCCCAATCATTTTCTTCTTATTGCCATTCTTTGTTTCCATTGTTTTTTATTCAATTTTCTCAACTTCCTCCCATCCTTTCTTTTTCTTCTCACAGGCATGAGTCATGAGCTCATTATTCCTTTTTTGGGCCCTCTCCCTTCTCTAATGTGGCCTACTTTCTGACATCCCTGTTTACTTCCTCCTGTCACCCCATTTTTTTCCCTTATACCCTCTGTCTATCCCTTATCTTTCTTCTGGTTTGTCTACCAGCATTTTGTATTATAATTGTATGTATATTTGTCCAATTTTGTTAATGCTCCACTTCCTTCATCCTTTTGTTACATCTCCTACTTTGCACAATATTTTTTTTCTTATTTGCTAACTGGACTGTAAGTTCTGCAGGGCAGGAATATTTTTTTTTTGTTATTGTTTTTGTATGTTTGAATTTAATGTTGCCTGCCAGTTTGCAAGTGGTGTCTGACTACTGCTGGCACCTAACTTTTAGGTCATCTCTATTGAGGTCAGTGGATGCACAGCTCCCTTTCCTGTTTACTATATTTTATGAGTAGTTTCTGAATTCCCCAATGAATTATGATTTTGCAAACACATGCATAATTCTGCATATGTATATAAAGAACTGAGAGATAAATATTACTAAAGCATATCTTTAGATTTGGAAGGTAGCGTATATATTTAAAAAGCAGCAGTTTCACTTGTGTGTTTTTTTTTATACCATCTTCTATGGACTTTCATAAATTGGAAGCCCCTGTTCTGGTTCACCTCCATGTGTGTTTTAAGTGTGCACAGGACTCTTGCTGTCCAAAGTTATTACAAAGGGTTCACAAAAATCGAGGTTTGGAATGCAGTAAGCTCAGGGCTTTTCTGCTACAAGAATAGTGTTGTTTTGGTGCCATGAATCAGCACGAGAAAGTGGCCCTATTTTTCATTATCTGCACCCCTGTTCAGGACATGCTGATTTTGCTTTCTTCCTGCCTTCTTGTCCCCTTAGTCCTTGCCTTACGTCCTACAGCAGCACAATAATGGCGTATTTCTGCCCCTGTGAACTAGTAGGACAGATGGAATTTTTTATTTAACAAAACTAATTAACTAGAGCCCCTCTCTACATAAGGACATCCAACTCCTCCCCACTGTGTGTTTTTTTTCTGTCCTGTGGACTTGGACAAGGTGGGTTTGCTCTACTTGTTTGCATTGTGTTACTGTTTTTATTTGTTATTCTGAACTTCCTACATTCCTGGGAGGTGTTCTAAGGGTGGTTTCACCCTATGCAATCTGGGGCTAAAGTAACGCAACCCAAAGTGGTTGAACAATAGGTACACCCTGTCATTTCAAACTCATGAATCTGTAAGATGTGGAAACATCCTAGAAATGGGAGGACCCTGATCCAGAGTCTGGATCCTGTTGACCACAGATGCATCTCAACTAGGTCGGTAGTACACCTATAGTGCTATGCAGTCCGAGCCTCAAAGAGTCCCCTCTAGAGCTCTATGTCCTTCATCCTAAAGGAGTTCAAAGCCAGATTATATACTCTGCAAGTCCAGGGCTAAGCAGTCCGTGTAAAGTCGAACATCATAACATCAGGCAGGGTGGCACCCGATCAGAACCCCTTCTCAGGGAGATGGGAAAGATCTTGATATGGACAGAGTTGAACCTACCCTTCTGTCTGCTTTATATATTCAAGGCTCCCTCAATATTATTGAAGACCGACTGAGTTGAAGTCTAAGGGTATGTTCACACGCAGTGACCAAAAACGTCTGAAAATACGGGGCTGTTTTCAGGTGAAAACAGCTGATTTTCAGACGTTTTTGTAGCAACTCGCGTTTTTCGCTGCGTATTTTACGGCCGTTATTGGAGCTGTTTTTCAATGGAGTCAATGAAAAACGGCTCCAAATATGTCCCAAGAAGTGACATGCACTTCTTTTTCGCGGGCGTCTTTTTACGCTCCGTATTTTGACAGCGACGAGTAAAATTACAACTAATGGGAAAAAAACACCATAAAACCCAAAGCAATTGGCAGATGAAAGCAATGGGCAGATGTTTGTAGGCGTAATGGAGCCGTATTTCAGGCATAATTCGAGGCGTAAAACGCCCGAATTACGTCTGAAAACACTGCGTGTGAACATACCCTAACAGACCCAGGAGCAATCTGAATCTAGAGATCTTCAAGCAGATAACCAGGATGTGGGAAGTGTCAGAGATCGATCTCATGGCGAACAGGTTCAGCACAAAGGTGGAAAAATTTCTCTCCCTTTATCAGGGGGACAATGCCTTAGCAGTGAATGCCCTGTCCATCCCTAGGAGTTTCAGGCGGGACTACGTTTTCCCTCCGCTTTCCTTGATACCTAGGGTATTGATGAAAATCAGGCCAGACCAGGCTACGGTAAAAGCCATCATACTGTTCTGGCCACAGTGGTCATGATATTTCTAGCTCATTTAGATAAATCGAGCGTGTTACTGGAGTCTTCCCCCAGTGCAGAACTTGATGTCTAACAGCACTCAACTCTGCCAGGGCCTGAAGAGTTTCAACCTGACAGCCTGAAGGTTGATCAGCCCCTTTTATAATCTAAAGGGCTCTCCAATGAATTTATGAAGACCTGCCCACAGACCAGGTCTGAATCTACCAAGACGGCTTACAGAAGGGGCAAATAGATTTTTTCAGCTTCGTATTCCATTCAAGGAGTGGATAGTTCCAATCCGCGGATTAACAACATCCAGCAGAAAGGATTCGGAAAGGTCCAAATTTAGTCCAGGTCCGCTTTTTGGGTAAGATCCTTGTCACAAAAGCCCTTGGTGAAAAGGTTCTTAAAACAGTCTGCTAGATGAGACCTGTTATCCTCAGACATATTGCAAAATGAGACTTTGCCTTAGTCCTAAGAGGTTTATGATCACCTACCTCTTAACTTCTGGAAGGAGTCCCACATAATTACCTATCCTAAAAGGTTATTTCCTTCTGGTCATAATCAAGGGCGAACACAGGCCTTGGAGAGCCCCCGTGTAGGGGGGGGGGGTGTGGGGCCCCATGCTCTCCAATAGTTTACCATGGCACACTACATTGTGTCATTCCAATGGTGCACCAGGAACTGTAAGCCACTGTCTCAGTCCCTTACATGCAATGTACTGGGCTCCTGTGCCTTTGCACAGTTTGCACATGTTGGGTGTCTGCCTCTAACCATAACATCTGTCAAGAAAATGGGGGAACTTCAAGCCTTGTCATCAGTGGATCCGTACATCAGATTCCTCCAGGACATGGTCTTGCTAAGGCTACTACCAAACGTCACTCTTTGTTCTGGCACGTTTCTTCCTCTCATGAGGGACATAATCTTTATTCCTAGATCCGTCTCATTGTCTTCAGATCTATTTAGCTTGGAGTAAGATATTAGGAAGGTTGAGAATTTATTGTTTCCGTAAAGAAACAAAGACTTAAAATCCACTAAATTTACCCTGGGTAGATGAAGTGTAGAGACCAGTAGACTGGCTTACAGTGAAAGATCTCTGATTCACCTCATTTAGTGTAAAACTACTTGACTAGAGCAGTGGCCACCTCTTGAGCTGAATAAAGTCTGATCCCGCTATATCAAATTTACTGTGCAGCTTGGAGCTCGCACTTAATATTTATCAACCATCATAGGCTACATTTTTTGATTTCTCCGAGGAGACGGCTCTTGAGTGGTCAATTTTGAGTTTCTCCAATCAAGAGGGCCCTCCCTATGGGGTTTCTTCTTGCTATTTACCCATTATTGTGCTTCTGCAGGACGTAAGGGAAGTGTAGATTTCTAACGTTAATCTGTTTTCCTTTAGTCCTAGCAGTAGCACAAGCTTCCCGCCACAGTTAAGCCTACTACTTTATAATAAACACATGGTAGGAGGGGCTGGAGGTCCTTATGTAGGGAGGGGCTCTAGTTAATTAGTTTGATTAAATTAAAAATTCCATCTGTCCTACTAGTTCACAGGGGCAGAGATATCCCATTATTGTGCTGCTGTAGGACTGGAAAACAGATTAACGTTAGAAATCTATACTTCCTCCACATCTGCAAGCTCCTTTGAAATTAAAGGGCCAGTGCATTGAAAGTTGCAGTATCATTGGTAGCACTCTTCTATATATTCTAGCCCAGAACACTGCTCCTGAGCAGGAAGGAACTTTCTGACAATGCAAAGGTGTGCTCACAGTCTCTAACAATCCTTTTACAATGTGACCTGTTTTTTCTTTTAATTTCACCATACCCTTTATTTCCTCCCGCCTACACCCCTACCTGTTCAGACCTCTGAGCTTTGACCTGCTAGAACGCCACTGGTCCTGACTACGGCTACAACTGACTATGACTTGCTTGTCAGCTGAAGCCAGTTGTGACTACTCATTGGGCCAGGACCTGGCCATCTTGTGAGAATCGGGAGGTTCCTTAAAGAGGCTTTGTCACCACATTAGAAGTGCCCTATCTCCTACATAAAGAGATTGGCGCTATAATGTAGATGACAGCAGTGCTTTTTATTTAATAAAACAATCTATTTTCACCACTTTATTAGCGATTTTAGATTTATGCTAATGAGTTGCTTAATGCCCAAGTGGGCATATTTTTACTTTAGACCAAGTGGGCGTTGTACATTTAGTCAGCGCATAGGGATCCTGCTAGATCCTTATGTGTGGTCTTATACTAACACATTAACAATACTGAAGTGTTTAGACAGTCAATAGACATTCCACGGGATGTCTATTCACAATCTCTGCACTTCGTTACTGTTTTTGTGGTAGTTACAGCAGAGCAAAGCGTAATCTCGCTGTAACCTGTCATTTACCGCGTAATCTCACGAGATTACGCTTCCTCTGCTGTCACTACCACAGACAGAGTAACGAAGTGCAGAGATTGTGAATAGACATCCCGTGGAATGTCTATTCATTGTCTAAACACTTTAGTATTGTTAATGTTAGTATAAGACCGCACATAGCGATCTAAAAGGACCCCTATGCGCTGCCTAAATGAATGGAGAGGAGTGCATGACGCTGATTGGTCAGCGTCATACACTCCTCCGTACAACGCCCACTTGGTCAATAGTAAAACACGCCCACTTGGGCATTAAGCAACTCATTAGCATAAATCTAAAATCGCTAATAAAGTGGTGAAAATAGATCGTTTTATTAAATAAAAAGCACTGCTGTCACCTACATTATAGCGCCGATCTCCTTATGTAGGAGATGGGGCACTTATAATGTGGTGACAGAGTCTCTTTAAGACCCTGTTTCCCGGGTTCTTCAGTGACAATCTTACTGATACATGAAGAGTCCACATCCTGCAACATTATATTCTTATTCTGTTTTTCTTTCCTCAATGGAATATAGAATAAATCGGTGTACAATCTTTTGAGTTGTTTTAATATACAATTTTAACCCTTTCCCGCTGCATCCATTTTCTGATTTTTCACTTTTGTTTTTTCCTCCCCACCTTCCAAAAGCCATATTTTTTTATGTTTTTTATTTTTCCATCAATATTGCCGTATGAGGGCTTGTTTGCTGCAGGACGAATTGTAGATTTTCATGGCACCATTTATTGCACCATATAATGTAGTGGGAAACTGGAAAAAAAAATGTGTGGGGTGGAATAAGAGAAAAACAGCGATTCATCACTGTGAGGTAGAAACGGAATGTTAACTTTATTCTGCGGGTCAATACGATTACGGTGATACCACATTGATATAGTTTTTTTATGTTTTACTACTTTTACAAGGAAAAACTGGTTGTTAAAAATCAAATTTCAGTTTTTTCACCATATTCTGAGAGCCATAACTTTTTTATTTTTCCGTTGATTGAGAGGTATGAGGGTTTATTTTTTGCAGAGCGAGCTCTAGTTTCTATTGGTAGCATTTTGGGGTACATGAGACTATTTGATCACTTTTTATTCCATTTTTTGTGGGAGATGAAGTGACCAAAAAACAGAGATTCCAGCGGTTTATTTATTTTTACAGCGTTCACCATGCAGACCAAATAACGATATATTGTAATATGTCAAACTTTTACGGACACATCAGTTACCAGTTATGTTAATTTTTTGTACATTGTGCTTGGCGGGAAATGGGAAAAGGGGGTTTTGTACTTTGAATATTTTTTATATATTTAAAAAAAAAACTTTATTTTTCTGTATTTAACTTTTTTTTTACTTGTCCCCCTAGGGGACTTGAACAAGCGATCATTGGATCGCTTGGATGATATACTGCAATACTAATGTATTGGAGTATATCGTTATACTAACACTCTTCTATGACGCCCCCAGGCTGCCATGCCAACCAACGGCACCCTGTGATCGTGTCGCGGGGGCGCCGTTGTAACATTAAAGGGGGTCCGCCCCTGTTTCTAGCCATTTAAATGCCGCGGTATCTATTGACCATGGCATTTAACGGGTTAACCGAGCCGGATCGTGCTTGAGCTCGTTCTATGAGCCCGCTCCATACTTTCCCACCCGACGTGCGCCATATATATATATACGGCCGATGTTAGAAAGGGGTTAAGGAACAAAATGTATTATTTTATTGCAAGTTATTTATATAGTAGCCATATATTCTGCAGTGCTGCACACAGATTGTAAAATCTTTCATCGTTCCTTGTCTCCATTGTGCACGCACACATACTAAAGCTGGCCACACATATAAGATAATTGTCAGCCACTCACACAGATATTGGAGCTGGGTAGCCTCACTGTGGGACTGTCCCATGACTTCTGCCATCGGGGGAAACTAGTATTGGGCATGTTGGATTTTAACATGCCAGATAGTTTGTTCACAGGGAGGTTAGTGCCATCAGCGGAGTCCAGCAATGGCTTATTGAAATAAACATGCACGTTCAGCCAATCTAGACATTTACTTTTATGGTGGAGTTGAGGGAGATAGCTGTCGGCCTAAACATGCACATTGCCAAATCAAGATCACGGCAAATTAATTTTCTCACAATTTTTACATCCACGTTTACATTCAATTTTTACATCCACGTTTACATACTGATAGCTACAGGGCCATTTGTCTTTGTCTTTATTCTTTTTGTTAAATCTAGTTTCCTATTTTTAGAGCGACCGGTTTTTGCTTCCGTTTCCAAATCTGTGAGTCTCAGGAATTTATATAGTTTTCTCTTGTTACTAGAAGTTCTATGATCTGTGTCATTTCTTTAAATTGTATGAGTCTCTAAGTCCTGGAGGTAATTGAGTGAATATTCTTGTTACCTTGAGGTTTGTATCCATTTCTCTGTCTAGGAGGTAAAATTTGTGTTCCTGTCTTTATGTATACGATTATTTTATGATTATTTGTAAAGTACTGTCATATTGTGCACTGCTGTTTCAATGCTTATACAAAGCAAACATAAATAACCAGCACTATAGCATTACAAAAAGTGGTTACAAAAGAATTTCACTGATGTGTTGGCAATCCCATCTGTATTATTTTCCCGAGTTCTAATCACTGTTTACTTGAGAATTCTCAATCAATAAGCATTTATGCAAATATTTGTTTGTTTTGTAGTTGTTCCCCAATAAGCACTTGTTGATCTATATAAAGTCTCTGTGTAACTGTATCATTTAGAAGCTTCATAATAAATGAGCCCTTCTAAAGCATAAACATGATGAGCTATTCACTTGAGAAAATAGGATTATTTAACACTGTGCAGTCTCTGATCATACTACTAATATTTTATAAAGGTTCCTGTTCTTTCTGTTAATTACTTGGATATTTCGGCTTAAATGAAGATATCTGCTTGAGTTGAAAAGTTTAGGCATTAATATAGAGATGGCCTCCCCTTTGCAGCTAAAACAGCTTCCACTCTTCTAGGAAGGCTTTCTACAAGATTTTGGAGTGTATTTGTGGGACTATTTGCCCATTCATCCGGAATAACATTTGTGAGGTCAGACACTGATGTTTGACGAGAGGACCTGGCTTGCAATCTCCGTTCTAGTTCATCCCAAAGGTGTTGGATGGGGTTGAGGTCCAGTTCTTCCACACCAAACTCACCCATTCATGTCTATATGGACTTTGCTTTGGGCACTGGGGCTCAGTCATGCTGGAACAGAAAAGAACCTACCCCAAACTGTTCCCACAAAGTTGGAAGATTACCAATGTCTATAATGTCTTGGTGTGCTGAAGCATTAAGATTTCCCTTCACTGGAACTAAGGGGCCTAGGCCAATACCTGAAAAACATCCCCATAGCATTATCACTCCTCCACCAAACTTTACAGTTGGCATATTGCAGTCAGGCAGGTAACATTCTCCAGGCATTCGCCAAACCCAGACTTGTCCATCAGACTATCCGATAGAGAAGCGTGTCACTCTACAGAACAAGTTTCCACTGCTCCGAAGTCCAGTGACTAAGTACTTTACACCACTCCATCCGACACTTGGCATTGTGCTTGGTGATGTAAGGCAGCTATGCAGCTGCTCGGCTGTAGAAACCCATTCCATTTAGCTCCCAGGATACACAGTTTTTGCCCTGATGTTAATGCCAGAGGAGGTCTGAAACTCTGCAGTTATAGAGTCAGCAGAGCATTGGCGACTTATGCTCAATGCGCCTTAAGCGACCCCGCTCAGTAACATCGTCTACCACTTTGTGGCTGAGTCGCTGTGGTTTCTAAACGCTTCCATTTTGCAATAATACCACTCACAGTTGATCGTGGAATATCTAGGGGGAACAAATTTATCGAACTGATTTGTAGCAACAGTGACATCCTATTATAACACCACGCTGGAATTCAGTGAGCTCTTTGGAACGAACCTTTCTTTCACAAATGTTTGTAAAGGCGACTGCATGACTAGGTGCTGGATTTTATACACCTGTGTAGGGCTGTGCGATTTTGCCAAAAAATAAAATGTAGACCTTTTTCAACACTTTGGGCGATTTTCGATTTGAATCTCGATTTTTTTTATTTTTTATTTATTTATTTTTCTTATTTTTGTTTTGTTTATTTAACAGTAATACCAAGAGCTAATTTAATACATTTTCTGTATATAAATAACTTTTTAACATATATTGCTATAATAATTGTACGTAACTTCACAACTTTTAACCTCTGCAAATACTTTATTTTATCATAAATACAATTGGAAAAATCTCTGTCTAATTGATTATAACTTCTGTTTTCCCCGGTAGCGAACAGGTTAACAGAATCTATAGTCAATGAAACACTGCGTGCACTAACATTCCCCTCTGCCCGTCACCACCTCAGCCAGTCTCCGACATTGCCAGATTCACATGACCGTGATTGGACCGTGAAATACAGTCCGTGTGTCTGCCGGATTTCACGGCCCGATCACGGTACATGTGAACGGGACTCCTGGCATCATAGTCATTTAGGCTACAATCAAACAACAGTGAAAAAAAAATGTCCATTAAAGATTGATCAATGGTCAGTTTTTCATGTCCATTTTGCATCAGTGTCAAATTCTCATCCATTTCCAGTCCGTCTTTCACTGGCGTTTACAAAAAAAAAAAGGATGGATTTCATTTGTCAGGGTAGACCGTGCCCCAGTGCCCATATATAGTGCCCCAGTGCCCACATATAGTGACGTAGTGCCACAGTGCCCACATATAGTGGCATAGTGCCCACATATAGTGATAGTGGCATAGTAGGTGAGAAAAATGAAAATGCGGCACTCACCCTTTTGTATTTCTTCTGAACTTTAATACAGCATCTTGGCAAAGATAACAAGCGTTACAGGGAGGACAGCAAGTTGTAGGTTACAGCCTGTTTCGCGCTGAGACAGCGCTTCTTCTGGCCTCTTCAGAAGAAGCGCTGTCTCAGCGCGAAACAGGCTGTAACCTACAACTTGCTGTCCTCCCTGTAACGCTTGTTATCTTTGCCAAGATGCTATATTAAAATTCAGAAGAAATACAAAAGGGTGAGTGCCGCATTTTCATTTTTCTCACCTATATAGTATTGCAAGACTGTCTCTGTAATGTCGGGGTAGGGAGACAGACAAGTGAGCCCTAATCTACCCGCCACTCAGTCCCTGCCTACTCGCACGGCCCGTCCTAGGCGACGGCGTACAACTGGGCGACGGTCCCTATGCTCAATATATGCACGACAGACATACAGACAAGGGTACGTAGAAGCTAAGGGAAATGGGGCAGTTGCCCACGGCAACACCGTGAGCAACAGGAGTATTGAACGAGCCGAGTCAAACCAGGAGTGTATGAGGTACCAAACGCAGAGCAGGAGCGTAGTCCGTAAAGTCAGGGTCAAAATGAAGCAAGGTCAGTAGTAATAGCAGGAGAAGCAGAGCCAGGAAACAGGAAAGAATCACAAGCAAAGGACAGCGGGAAATGAAGGTATAAATAGACCGAGGGCGGGAGCTAGCTCCGTCTGGCTAGGCTGTGATATGTTCTCCGACTCCTCAGCTTACCAGCCTGAGTGGTAGCAGATCGAGTCACTCTATCAGACCTAGGAGCAGATGCAGACTGATTAATCACGGGCGTCGACACAGAAGCTGTGTCTGGCATATCCTTTACTCTTTTTATGCTGAGCACCACCCGAAGTTTGTTTGACTAGGAAACCCTGACTCCATTTGCATCTACATTCCTGTTCCATACTGTGGAAACACAGAGTGGTGCCAACTTTCCTCTATTGTGCCAGATTTATAGTGGCATAGTGCCCACATAGTGGAAGTGCCCACATATAGTGCCACAGGGCCCACATATAGTGACATAGTGCCACAGTGCCCGCATATAGTGACAGAGTGTCACTGCCCACATGTAGTGACAGTGCCCACATAGTGCCACCCCCCAAATATAGTTCCACAGTGCTACACCCCCTTGCAGATAGCACCCCCACTAGATCGTACCCCACATTGTTGATCGCAGCACCACCCCCTCCCTCTGTAGATAGCACCCCCAGATGTAGATCTCATCCCCATATCTAGATCGCAGCACCACCCCCACTCCTTTGTAGATTGCACCCCACCCCCCTTGGAGATCGCAGCACCACCCGCAACCCTTGTAGAGCGCACCCCCACCCCTTGTAAATCGCAGCACCACCCCCTCCCTTGTAGATCACACTCCCTTCCTTGTAGATCGCGCTGCTGTAGCTGCTAGGAGCTGAATCCCCGGCTAGAGCTTGCCAACGCCTTGACCGGGTATTCAGCTCCTAGTTGGAGCTACAGTGGCGCGATCTCTAAGGGGCGGGGGTGGGGGTGCGATCTACAAGGTACAAGGGGGTGGTGCGATCTACAAGGTACAAGGGGGGTGGTGCAAGGTACAAGGGGGTGGTGGTGCGATGTGCAAGCGGGTGCTATCTACAGCGGCGCGATCTATAAGGGGGGGGGGGTTGTGGTGCGATCTACAAGGTACAAGGGGGGTGGTGCGATCTACAAGGTACAAGGGGGGTGGTGCGATCTACAAGGTACAAGGGGGGTGGTGCGATCTACAAGGTACAAGGGGGGTGGTGCGATCTACAAGGTACAAGGGGGTGCTATCTACAGCGGCGCGATCTATAAGGGGGGGTTGAGGTGCGATCTACAAGGTACAAGGTGGGTGGTGCGATCTACAAGGTACAAGGGAGGTGGTGGTGTGACCTGCAAGCGGGTGCTTTCTACAGCGGTGCGATCTATAAGGGGGGGTTGTGGTGCGATCTACAAGGTACATGGGGGGGGGTAGTGCGATCTGCAAGGGGGTGCTATCTACAGCGGAGTGGTATCTACAGTGGGGCTGTGTGGATATATACTAGGAGTCTCTGCTTCTCTGCGGAACTGCTGTTCCGTACTGTATTATTTTGTTCAGTACAGAACAGCAGTCACTAAAGAATCGATTCTACGATTCTTTTAAAAAACAGAATCGTGAGAGTCCTTGAGGGTGAATTAATCAAATGAATTTGATTAATCGCCCAGCCCTACACCTGTGGCAATGGGGCTGGATGAAACACCTGAATTTAATGATTAGGAGGTGTCCCAATACTTTTGTCCATATAGTGTATGTAAAGGGCTTGTCCAAAGCAGACAACCCCTTTAAGTGTATCAGAGCTTTCTCTTTTAATGGGCCCTGTACCTGTATGTGCAGCATTTTATCAAGCCTGGGTTTCATCCCCCAGTTCTAAACAAGAATGTTTCCATTTACTGATGGCAAGCAGAGATGTTGAAAATAGTAAGGAATTGATACACATCATATTAGAAATCGTTTCATTATACAAAGAATATACTTCAGTTATGTTAAGAAATATTTAAGTAACTTCATGATTTACATGCAATCCTGTGACAAACTGCAGAAAAAAGATTATTCATTGACTTCAATTAAAAAAAAAAACGAGAAAAAAAAACCCCAGAAACCTTCTTCTTTCTATCAACTATTCATCATTGTGGATGGAAAAAATAGTGCAGCAGACGACGCTATCGTTTCCTGCAAAAAGATGGAAACCTGATGGAACGGATCCAAACTGAATACAACGGAGTTAAAAAAATAAAATCAATGAGTACTTTGACGGAAAAGTTTTTCCCCGTTTTTCTGTTCCTACGACGGAACAGAATAATGGAAAACACAAAGCAGATGTGAACAGAGCCTTACAAACTTCATCTGTAGTTAGTAAGATGACACATAAAAGTCATGTTTCTATTTTTTTTATAGAATAGTGTAACTGACTCTGCTATTCTTCCTGCCAAAAACAATAGAAAACTGGCATATTGCAGGATAATCCTTGCCAAATCATAGCATTTGCCATCAGAAAAATCCTATTGAAATCAATAGCGACACTAAGAAGTAAATTTTTCTACACTTTACTGTGAAAATGATACAATAAAATAATGTAGAGTCAAATGGAAGTATAAACTAGTCTTATTGTATTGATATCCAGGGATTGTATTTGCACAGTGAATGTATGTTTCCTATACACTAATTCCTCCAGCATCATCTTCCCTTTCCAGTTCTTCACTTGCTTGATGTTATTAATGGACATGGATATGAATCATTTCCCCACGTTCCACATTCATGTTTAGTCCTCATAACTATAGTGTCTGCTTCTTTATTGTCCGCTCTGAAAGTGTCTGCTCCAGTACAATATAATGTTATGTGGTAGTTGTAATAAAAGTACTTGTGAAGATTTACATTTCTTGCTCCACAGCCGGCGTCACATAGGTATCTCTTTAGACAGCGGCCAACAAAGTGTTGATATCAGCTTGTGAAGTTCTTGTATGGACATATGGGAACATCTGCATACATGTTACATACGAGATCTTCTCAAGAAATAATAATGCATGAATTTATCCCCTTACAAATTCCTGGGGTACCAGAACCAATGTCTCTACATGTAGTGTTAGTTGATGCTGTGTTTGTATCTTTCTTCCGGCCCTGGGAGTAATAAGATGCTTATTGCTGACTGTCCCCAGAGTCCTCTTTTGCTACAAGGCCAGCTTCTAATTGTAAAATACCAGTAGCAACAATAATATTCTATTGAACATATTTTTCTTTTTTGTTTTTAATAAACTTGAGATGCGTTTGTGTCTGTGCAAGCAAATAGAGTACACTGTTAATGGTGACTTGTCAATGGGACTGGGCAGGTGGGTGGAATTCTCTTTTATGTCTGCCTTATTTATCAGGTCTTTTTCTACATTCCCTTTAAACTGTCCACAGAGAATTAGATCCATTCAGGTGAAGATAGAGGGAGGGGGCGCGATGTGTTAAAGAGCGAAAACAGAGTTCATTCCTTGTAGAGCATACATTTAGAAGCCACATTATTCCATAAGGGAGGATTTACACGAGCGTGTGCGTTTTT
This sequence comes from Rhinoderma darwinii, assembly GCF_050947455.1. Classification (NCBI taxonomy): domain Eukaryota; kingdom Metazoa; phylum Chordata; class Amphibia; order Anura; family Rhinodermatidae; genus Rhinoderma; species Rhinoderma darwinii. The sequence goes on along the minus strand of NC_134689.1, from coordinate 254,340,334 downwards.
GTGTGCTGCGTTTGGCGTGCGCAAAAGGCACTTAACAGCTCCGTGTGTCATCACATAGGATGCGCGGCTGCGTGATTTTCGTGCAGCCGCCATCATGATGACACTCCGTTTGGATGTTTGTAAACAGAAAATCATACTTTTCACTGCTGTTGCACAAATAACGCACGTCCCACGGAAGTGTTTCCGGGTGGTGCGCGTGATTTTCACGCACCCATTGACTTCAATGGGTGCGTGATGCGCGAACAACGCAGAAAAATAGGACCTGCCGTGAGTTTTACGCAGCGGACCCACGCTGCGCAAAAATAACGGACTGTCTGCACTGGCCCATAGACTAGTATAGGTCCGTGCGAGGCGCGTGAAAAACACACGGGTGGCACGGACGTATATCGCGTTCGTGTAAATCCGCCCTGAAGGTAAGTTTTTCCTTTCAAGTCTAACTATCTTTACCTCTGACCTTGCATTCTTAATGGGGGCTGTCAGCAGATACTCTATTCCATTTTAATTTTGTTTAGTATACAGGGAAAAATAAGTTTAAAAAAATGCTGACAGGTCCCTATTAAAAGAACACTAAATGTAAAAAGTACATACAAAAAAATAAACACAAACCCCTAATCTCATTATTTCCATTGATCTTATCATGACACATATGGCATTGAAACTAAGGCCACGTTCACACGTGGATGAATTTTTCTGCTGCAAATGTTGGTGCAGATTTGGGGCAATTACGCAACGATTCTCAGCCAACATTTGCATATTTGACATGTAATTCAGACGTTGCAAATATCACAGCGGCCTTGCCACAGATTTCAGTTTTTGCATTGAAAAGGCTGAAATCCGCAGTGAAATTCCGCTTCTTCTCCGCAATGTAATGAGCATGCTGTGGAGTGAACATTTTGCACCGCAGGCTAATTTCCGCACAGTTATTTTACGCAACGTCTGAACTAAGTTTCCTAAAAATGTATAGAAGCAAATGTAAAAAACGGCCGCTGGAGAATTCCACTGCGGACTGTCCGCAGCAGAATTCAACAGCAATTCCGCCACGTCTGAAAATTGCCTAAGGGTACATTCACACGGCCCGACGTGGGCCGTGTAATCTACCGCTGGTCAACCAGAAAGCTCATTAATCAGCGCTCGTTTGCTCCTTTCACAAGGAGCTAGTATGGGGACGAGCGCTCGTCCCCACACATTTCTATCATGTCGGCAGCACGTCTCCCTGGTTTACACAGGGAGATGTGCTGCCGACAACTATAACATTTAAGGCATTTAAAACGATACAATCAGCAGATGAACGTTCATCTGCTCATCGCTGCCCTGTTTACACAGGGCAATTATTGGGAACAAGCGTTCTGTGAACACTCCTTTGCCCGATAATTGGCCGATGTAAAAGGGCCTTATGAAATATATAATAAATTCTTCTTTATGTGTCACAAACTATCCCCTGGATGCCTGGAAGGTAACTGCTGGGGGAGCCATACCCACCGTTCTGTTTGCTATAGGAGACAATACACAATAAGCCCCGCCCCCTTGGTGAAGTCCTGCCCCCTATAGTCCTCTGCCCAACAAAAATGGAAGGGATCAGGTAGAAATTAACACCTGTCTTCTCTGCAATATTTCTACAAGACTATTTGTTTTCAGGAACATGCAAACTGCCAGAGTGTGGGCATGTGTTTCCTATGTTTACTCATATTATTCATTGATATGTTTAGTGTTCCTTTAAGATTGGCGTAGTCATAACATGTCAGCGGATTCCAATGATTTTAGCAATATTTTCTGACAGTCACTATTGATAGGTGATAAATATTTCAGGTGGGATAACACCTTTAGAGTACGAACACACACAGCATGTTGAGGGCGGATATGCTGCGTGAAGCTGCGCAGCGTATCCGCCGTGAACACCTCTGGGAATGCCGTTCGAAAAATCGTACCACATTGTGGTGCGTTTTTCCGGCGGAATTTCCACTGCGTAAAGCTGCGCCGGAAAATGTAAAAAAAACTTTCATACTTATCCCCCCCTCCCTCTTCTCTGCGTGTAGTCCGGCCTCCTGGGATGACATTGCAGGCCATTTGACCGCCGCAGTCTGTGATTGGTTGCAGTGGTCACATGGGATGAAATGTCATTTCAAGAGGCCGGACTGGAGAAGAAGCAGGGAACGCTGGGTAAGTATAACTTTTTTTTCTCACTTGTGATTTTTGCGGTGGAATCACTGATTCCGCCGCAAATGTCGCAACACACACCACTTTGTTGCGGGTTTAAGCACCCCATTGAATTCAATGGGGAAAACCTGCAACAGAAGAACAGCGATTCCGCAGCATTAATTGACATGCTGCGACTGAAGAAACCACACCGCAGGTCAATTTACGTGCGTTTTTTCGGCATCTTTTTTCCGATGTGTGGGGAAGAGAATTGTTAAAATCTCACCCACACTGCTGCTACTGTAATACGCTGCAGATTTTCCACGCAAAAACCACTTGACAGCTCCGTGTGTCATCAGTGTATGATGCGCGGCTGCGTGATTTTCGTGCAGCCGTCATCATAGAGATGAGGCTAGTCGACGTCAGTCACTGTCCAGGGTGCTGAAAGAGTTAACTGATCGGCAGTAACTCTTTCAGCATCCTCGACAGTGAATTCCGATCACAATATCGAGCAACCTGTTAAAAAAATAAAAAGACGTTCGTACTTACCGAGAACTTCCCTCCCGGCCGTTGCCTTGGTGACGCGTCCTTGGTGACGCGCCTCTCTTGACATCTGGCCCCACCTCCCTGGATGACGCGGCAGTCCATGTGACCACTGCAGCCTGTGATTGGCTGGAGCTGTCACTTGGACTGAATTGTCATCCTGGGAGGTCAGACTGGAGGAAGAAGCCGGGAGTTATCGGTAAGTCAGAACTTCTTTTTTTTTTTACACGTTCATGTATATTGGGATCGGAAGTCACTGTCCATGGTGCTGAAACAGTTTAACTCTTTCAGCACCCTGGACAGTGACTATCTCCTGACGTCGCGTACCGGAATTTTTTTTGCCGGGTTCGGTCAAAACGAGTTCGGCCGAACCCGGTGAAATTCGGTTCGGTTGTCCGGGTTCGCTCATCTCAAATACACTCCGTTTGGATGTTTGTAAACAGAAAAGCACGTGGTGCTTTTCTGTTTTCATTCATCCTTTTGACCGCTCTTGCGCGAATCTCGCAGTTCGCACGGAAGTGCTTTCTGTGCGGCATGCGTGGTTTTCACGCACCCATTGACTTGGGTGCGTGATGCGCGAAAAACGCCGAAAGAACGGACATGTCGTGACTTTTTTTCAGCGGACTCACGCTGAGTAAAAATCACGCACATGTCCGCACGGCCCCATAGACTAATATAGGTCCGTGCAACGCGCGTGCACGGACGTTTTTCCCGTTCGTCTGAATAAAGCCTAAAAGGGGTTTTTCCACGAGGGACATTTATGACATATCCACAGAATATGTCATAAATGTCAGATAGATGCAGGTCCCACCTCTGGGATCTGCACCGGTCTGTAGGACGGGGCCCCCTAAACCTGTTCTACCGCTCTGTGTTGTGGCTGAATCGTGACTATGAAAAATAAAACTTCGTAGCTCGCTGAGCTACGCTGTTTCCGTAAGTCCCATGGAACTGAATGGTAGTTACGGAAACAGCGTAACTCGGATGCTATGTTGCTTCCGTTACTGCCATTCACTATTATGGGAGTTACGGAAACTGATTTGCTCAGCGAGCTACGATGTTTTCGGATCTCCCGACCATATAGTCAGGAAGTAGCCGGGGAGGCAGAGGAAACAGAAAAAGATAAAGGGCCCTGTTCTAGAGATAGGTGCGGGTGCCAGAGCTGGGACCCGCATCTATCTAACATTTATGACATATCCTGTGGATATGTCATAAATGTCCCTGATGGGAAAACCCCTTTAAGATCCTTCACTAAGCATTTATTTTCCAATGTTCGGTATTATTACCTAAAGTTGTGAAAAAGGTGTATTTACACTTTAGATAAAGCAAAAGACATGGAAAATGAAGCAACTAAGTGATCCTCTTGTGTAAATTGTGTTATTTTTTTATATATACATGTTTTTTTATTAAAAAAAAATGTTAGAATATGCAGTCACAAAGCATATATAGGGCACTTCATGTACATATAGGTTCAAGTACAAAGAAATCCAGGAATACAGACATTAGATATCGTGGAAAGCATATCCAGGTGGCACAGACTAAGTGAACATATTAAATATCTCTTGTGCCAATTCTTCCAATATTCTCCTTTTGCAGGTGTTTGGGCTTCTAACTAAGGTTATGTTCCTACACAGCAGATTTATTGCAGAAATTTCTCTGACTGAAAGATTCATTCCATACATATGATAGTGGTTATTTTTGCAGCATGTGCATGAATTTCTGCAAGCGCCATTCAGATAAATGGGACCGACAAAGAACTTTCTGCAACAAATCTGCCACGTGTGAATATACCCTGAACAGGTAACAGATGCAAGTTGGTAATAATGACAGACATTACTATGCCCAGCAGTCCACAGCCCCCGAAGGGCCTGTAATTATTATATTCTTATGAAGAGTAAGGCCATGTTCAGACGTGGCGGAATTTTTCCGCTGCAAATGTTGGTGCAGGTTTGGGGCAATTATGCAACGACTCTCCACCAACATTTGCATATTTGACAGGTAATTCAGACGTTGCAGATATCACAGAGGACTTTCCACAGATTTCAGTTTTTGCATTGCAAAGGCTGAAATCCGCAGTGAAATTCCGTTTCTTCTCCGCAACATAATAAGCATGCTGTGGAGGGGAAATTCTTCACCGCAGCCTGATTTCCACACAGTTATTTTCCGCAACGTCTGAACTAAGTTTCCTAAAAATGTATAGCAAGAAATGTAAAAAACGGCTGCTGCAGAATTCCACCACGTCTGAATTTTCCCTTATATTTCACAGCAGTTGGTTGTTTGAAATGGAGTGGCCATGTTTGCTGGTAGTGAATAGGAGAATATGAGGTTCTCTAGAAACAATGGGTCAGATTTACTAAGCTGTGTAAGTTTTAGACAATTTAAACTTCAACCAGGCAGTCAGAAGATGCGCCAAATGTATCACAATGTCGCATGTTGTATGATACATTTCTTGTTAGACATTTCTCTCCTCCATACATCACGTCAATGATTCCTTCTCTGAATGGTCCCCGGTTATAAGTGGTGTACCCCAGGGTTCAGTGCTGGGACCACTATTATTCAACTTATTTATTAATGATATAGAGGAAGGGATTAATAGCACTATTTCTATTTTTGCAGATGACACCAAGCTATGTAATATAGTTCAGACTATGGAAGATGTTCATGAATTACAGGCAGATTTAAACAAACTAAGTGTTTGGGCGTCCACTTGGCAAATGAAGTTTAATGTAGATAAATGTAAAGTTATGCATCTTGGTACCAACAACCTGCATGCATCATATGTCCTAGGGGGCGCTACACTGGCGGATTCACTTGTTGAGAAGGATCTGGGTGTACTTGTAAATCATAAACTCAATAACAGCATGCAGTGTCAATCAGCTGCTTCAAAGGCCAGCAGGATATTGTCGTGTATTAAAAGAGGCATGGACTCGCGGGACAGAGATGTAATATTGCCACTTTACAAAGCATTAGTGAGGCCCCATCTAGAATATGCAGTTCAGTTCTGGGCTCCAGTTCATAGAAAGGATGCCCTGGAGTTGGAAAAAATACAAAGAAGAGCAACGAAGCTAATAAGGGGCATGGAGAATTTAAGTTATGAGGAAAGATTGAAAGAATTAAACCTATTTAGCCTTGAAAAAAGAAGACTAAGGGGGGACATGATTAACTTATATAAATATATTAATGGCACATACAAAAAATATGGTGAAATCCTGTTCCTTGTAAAACCCCCTCAAAAAACAAGGGGGCACTCCCTCCGTCTGGAGAAAAAAAGGTTCAAGCTGCAGAGGCGACAAGGCTTCTTTACAGTGAGAACTGTGAATTTATGGAATAGCCTACCGCAGGAGCTGGTCACAGCAGGGACAGTAGATGGCTTTAAAAAAGGGTTAGATAATTTCCTAGAACAAAAAAATATTAGCTCCTATGTGTAGAAATTTTTCCTTCCCTTTTCCCTTCCCTTGGTTGAACTTGATGGACATGTGTCTTTTTTCAGCCGTACTAACTATGTAACTATGTAACTATGTAACTATGTTTGATTTGGCTGATTTTGGCATTTGAGCCTTGCCGCTTTTTTGGAGATTTTTTAAGTGTCTGGAGAGGTGCAAAGATCTGTTTTAAAATGAAATGCGCCAAATTGTGGCGCCTTTTTCAACACATTCAAGGCGCAGATGTACTAGTAAATCTACCCTAATGTATTTTTCTTTGTAGCGTTTTTTTCCCAATATGCAGCACGCATTAGCTGTGGCGTTTTTTTAGGCCATTTGTGAAAGAAACACTCCTGACTACTTACATAGGTGAACTATTTGTATTTTCATTATCTGATAGATCTAGAGCAGTCTCTAGTTACATACACATACATATTTTCTTTTTAGTTGTATCTTGACAGGTGCTGTTATTTCATTACATTTATTTCTTCTATTTTAGTATCTGTCATTATAAACTGGGATTTACTTTGTCACTTTATTATACAAACTATTTTTTGGCTAGTTGTCTGCTTTGACATAGACCTTTCATGTATACTGTTGTTTCACTCTATAATAGCTCCTCATTCCAATGTGATTGTGGTTGTCCACTACTTATTTAGCATGTGTCTCTTTTGGGGATCCATCATTGATTTTATCATGTGTTATAATCTATGTACTTCAATAAAATGTCTATTTTTTGGTATGAATAGTCATGGTTGCATGTTTTTTTTTCTAGTTTGGTTGTATATTTGCAAGGAGTTGCAGCCACGTTCAATTATTGGGTTGGAATATATATATATATATATATATATATATATATATATGTGTGTGTATAACATTTGTGAAAAAAGCCTTAAACCCTATTCACACGACAGGGATTCTTGGGCGTGTGACGGATGTTTTTTGAACGACCATCACACAGCCAAACTAGGAACAATATACCCCAAATGGGGCTATTCACACAGGCGATTTTTTTAGACGGCCTGGTAAACCGGGCCGTCAAAAAGTGTATTGTGCCTCATTTGCTTTCTGACGCACGCTCTCTTGTCACAGTGCGAAGTGCATGTCAGGAGGAGCGAAATCCCTAATCCCCGGCTACAGCATTGCCAAAGCTGTGGTTGGAGATTCCGCTCCAGGAGAAGTCCTTGACGTCACTGCCCATACGGTATATGGGCAGTGACGTCAGGGACTTCTCCTGGAGTGGTCCCCTACTCCTGAAGCAGAATCCCCGGCCACAGTGGCCGGGGATTCTGCTCCAGGAGAAGTCCCTGACGTCACTGTCCATATATGAACAGTGACGACAGGGACTTCTCCTGAAGTGGATTCCCCGACCACATTCGTCTCTGACACAGCTGTGGCTGGTGATTCCGCTACAGGAGAAATCCGTGACATCACTGTTCTGATGTCCACTGTCCCTAGTCACGCCGCTGTGTCCGCGGATTCCACTTCAGGAGTAGGGGACCCCTCCAGGAGAAGTCCCTGTTGTCGAAAGTGAAGTCAGGGACTTCTCCTGAAGCGATCCCCTAAAGTGGCGCTATCTACAGGAAAGGGGGTGCCATCTACAGGGGTGCTATGTACAAGGAAGCTGTCTGGCACTAACTACAGGGAGGCTGTGTGGCACTACCTGAAGGGAGGCTGTGTGGCACTACCTACAGGGGGCTCTGTGGCACTACCTAGAGGGGGCTGTGTGGCCCTACCCACAGGAGGGCTGTGTGGCACTATCTACAGGGGGGCTGTGTGGCACTATCTACAGGGGGGCTGTGTGGCACTACCTACAGGAGGGTTGTGTGGCACTACCTGCATGGGGGCTGAGTGACACTACCTACAGGGGGGCTGTGTGGCACTACCTACAGGGGGGCTGTGTGGCACTACCTACAGGGGGCTGTGTGGCACTACCTACAGGGGGCTGGGGCAGCATCTACAGGGGGCTGGGACAGCATCTACAGGGGGCTGTGTGGCATCTACAGAGGGCAGTGTGTGGCATTATCTACAGGGGGCATTGTTTGGCATTATCGACAGGGGGGCTGTGACATTATCTACAGGGGGCTGTGTGGCATTATCTACAGAGGGCAGTGTGTGGCATTATCTGCAGGGGCTGTGGCATTGTCTACAAAGAGCAGTGTGTGGCATTATCTAAAGGGAGGCTGTGGCAGTATCTACAGGGGGCTGTGTGGCATTATCTACAGAGGGAAGTGCGTGGGCGAAAAGTGACAAATGAAATTCATCCGTTTTTAAACCGGACAGGGAAAAAACGGATGCAAAATGTGTCAAAATTGGCCTTTAAAAACGGACACATGGGCCGAAACGGATGCAAATTGGATGAAAAACGGCCGAGAAAAATGGACCAAAATAGACGTTTTTATGGGCCGACACTTGGACCCTGTCGTGTAAATAGAGCCTTAAAAGTCAGACAGAGTTGGCCTTGATTCAATGCATTATTATATTTATCCAGTTGTATGCTTCTCTATTTTCTTCTTCTTGTAGGATGTAGTCTACTCCTAGTGGCACAGCTCTCTGTTTAACCCTTCATTGCTTGGCACCTTATGCTTGTGCAGTCCTCTTATGCCTCCCATCCAGACTGTCTTCCTTCCTGCGCTAGTCTTACAGGTTCCCAGCTGCATTGTTGAGTAAACACTATGGTCTGGATTGTTGTATTGTTGTAAACATGACTAATTAAAGCTAATGACAGAGCATTAACACTGTGTACGCCAGTCCCAAGTACTCCTGGGAAAACTCTTTTCCACTCTGCAGGCAAAGGATAACCCCAAGGGTTTTTTTTTTCTCAATACTGTAAGGACTATTCAACACTTACATAGCAAAGAATTAAGTACAACTCAAATCTGATGCTGCCTTATCAGATGGAAATAAACTTGGTCTATAAACCTGCATGCAATGTGGGCAGTATGGCCAGTGTTTAATTGACTGTTGAGTATAAAAATAAAGGGCTACCGTGTGTATAAGGAGATGTATTGCTGCTTGTTTGTAGGGGTTTAGCTGCTGCAGGGATCCCTGAGCTCTTGAGCATCTGTTTTACCAACAACTGTTGAGTATGAAGAAGGAGAAGCGGAGTTTGAGCTCCTGGGAAACGGATTATGTATTGGAAAGTAAAGGTGGTAGAGCAAAAAGAGAGACGTGAAGAGTCAGAATGGCACATTCAAGGGGAAATGTAAAAGTTGAATCGCTAGTATATAGAAACATGTTATGCAGAGTTCATACTAGCATTTCTTTTGTGATGGATCCACTGATAGATTTCTTTGCAAAAATAATATATAAACTACTGGATGGTCATGTTCACACTGGCATTTCCATAGCCAAAATCAGAAAAAGTAACATTTCTATTCCAGTATTCGCTTCTGGGATTTCTGGATCCACCAGTGCTTTTAATTTAGTAGCATACTTTACTATATACGAAACATTTTTCCTATGTGTCATTATGACACAAGTTGTTGTTAGGGCAACACTCACATTTTAGGTCCCCAGGGATGACTGAACAGGGGTTCCCCAGTCCCCGATCGTGTCACCAGTTAGACCGGTGCCTAATTCTGCAATCAATATTAACTGCAGCAATGAAGGGTGGAAAATGTCCAGGATCAGAGTGATCTTAGCCTTTAGGCCACTTTAAGGGTATGTTCACACGCCCTATTTACGGCCGAAAATACGGCTCCAAACCGCCGGCAAACATCTGCCCATTGAAATCAATGGGGTTACGATGTTCTGTGCACACAGGCTTTTTTTTTTATGCTCCAAAAGACGGCGCGTAAAAAGACGCCCGCGTCAAAGAAATGCATGTCACTTCCTGAGATGTAATTGGAGCCGTTTTTCATTGACTCCATTGAAAAACCGCTCCAATTACGTCCGTAATTGACGCGGCGAAAAACGTGAGTTCGAGCAATTACGTCTGAAATTCAGGAGCTGTTTTCGCCTGAAAACAGCTCCGTAATTTCAGACGTAATTGCTATTATCGTGTGCACATACTTTAACCTGACAGTATTTAGGTCAGTGTTTGTAAGTCAAAACCAGCTGTGGATCCAAAGCACAGAAGAGGTGCAAAACTTTCCATGATACTATTTCTTTATGTTCCACTCCTGGTTTTGACTTACAAGTAGTGTTGCAAAATACTGACCAAAATATTGCCGTGTCAAAGTGGCCTTAGAGCAGGAGCTAAGCTGTCATTAGGCAGCTACGCACCTGCTCTAGGGTGTCATGGGACACCCATGCAGGGCTTGATTTCACCCTGCTTTCTCTTCCTCATGGGATAGATATGAATCATATCTATCCCATATACCAAACGTGTCACTCTACTCCCTTTAGACTGCCTGCCCGTATCAACAACTCATTCTGTACACACTTGGACAACAATAGATTGATTCTTAGCCAATGTTAACAGCAATTCCTGACTTTGGGTCTCTTACTTGTAGATCTATATTACAGTAATGGCTGACAGTGGCAGCAGGTCAGAGGTCGTACTCCACAGTCATCACACTGAGCCGCAGCAGCTCATCAGGTCCATCACACTATCGCCTCATGCACACGACCGTGTGTGCCGTCCAAGTCTCGTCAGTGATCCGAGGAAAGATAGGGCGTGTTCTATCTTTCCTCGGATCGAAGACTCGGACCATTTTTCACATACCCGATTCACCTGCTAAAGTGAATGGGTCCGTGAAGACTATCGGATGCCGCTGAGATGCCGTCAAAAACGTCCCGAGCGGCACAGCGGTCGTGTGCAAGAGACCTTAGGGTATTCTTTACTCTATCTCCATCTATGCATTTGATGCATTTGTAAATTCTGCTATGCTGGAGGCTCTGGATGTCTCTTTTTCTGGCCTTGAGTGGATGCCTTGTTGTAGCAGGGACCTCTTTTATTACACGTGGCACACGCCACGCACCAGCTCCTCCCTTACTTCCTCCTTTTAACTGCATTCCTGCATGATGATAGATTTTCCTCCACCGTTCTGTGTAGAAAGGCCTTCATCTTAATGCTCCTATCACTTTCACGGTCGGACACAAGAGGAAAAGTGGGCGCAGAGATACCACACAGAAGGAAGGAGACATAGTGCCCCCAACCGTCATGTTTCTCCCTTCCAGTCTACATGTAGCAGTTCTGGTTTAGTGAAGGTCCCAAATGTTTCTATATAATTTGCAATCAGTGTTAACGTATATAACGTAAGTTCCTTAAAATTAATACATTTATTTAGAAAAAAAACGAATGATGATAGTTGTGCTTTTGGTATATGGCCATTCCTGAGCTCTAGAATAAGGTCACTGTTGCTTACAGTGGACCTGTCATCTGCAGCAGAGGCTATGATTCTATTTAGTGACTATAACTTATGGTGCTGTAGTGTTAGGCCGGGTTCACACGGGTAATATACGCTGCATAAAACTATGCAGCATATCCAACCTAGAACCCGCAGCACATATCGTCTGAAAAACCGCACCACATTATGGTGCAGTTTTTCAGGTGTAATTTCCGCTGTGGAAAGCAGCGCTAGAAAAAAGTTCATACTTACCCCGGCCTCCTGGGATGACGTTTCACATGTGATTGGCTGCAGCAGTCACATGGGATGAAACGTCATCCCTGGTGGCTGGGCTGAACACATGAGCAGAGGGATCTGGGTAAGTATAAGATTTATAATTTTTTGCCGAGTTGCGATCTTTGCCTCGGAATCGCAGCTTTTCTGCCACAAAAAGTACTTTCTGTTGCAGATTTTACCTCCCTATTGAATTCAATGGCGAAAACCCAACAGAAAACCAGCAATTCTGCAGCATAAATCAATTTATTTTGCGGATTAAAAAACTGCACCGCAGGTCAATTTATGAATGGTTTTTCGGCGGGTTTTTAACGGTTTTCATCCACTTTTCTGCTACAGTAATACTTCAGATTTTCAGCAATGAAATTTGTTGCGGAAAATCCGCAGTATTTACGCTACGTGTGAACCCGGCCTTAGGGTGAAGATCCTACTGCTCTAGTTATTAAGTATATTTGACAGCCTCAGATCCATAGACTGCAGCCAGTCACATCTCAGAGGACATGGCTTATTTAACCTCTTCCCCCTGCATGCATTCTGGACCCTGATGACCAAGTAACTTTTTTAGTTTTTCCATCGTCACATTCAAAGAGCTCTAACTTTTTTATTTTCACGTGGACATAGCTGTATGAAGACTTGTTTTTTTGTGGGATGAGTTGTATTTTTCAATGGCACAGTTTTGGGGAATATATCATTTTTTTAATAAACTTTTATTAACTGTTTTTTGGGCGGGGATATAAAAAACCCCATCAATTTAGCCAATGTTCTATGCATTTTACATTTACGCCGTTTACCGTGCAGCGTAAATAGCATGTTAGCTTTATTCTATGGGTTGGTACGATTACGGTAATACCAAATATGTATAGTTTTTTTTATGTTTTACTACTTTTGCACATTAAAAACACTTTTTTTTTAACATTCTTTTATTTATTTCGACATTTTACATTTGAGTAATCAAAACGGCAAAGTAGCAAACATACACTCCCAGCGAAAAGAGTACAAACAAAAAAAAAAACACAAACACAAAAATAAAATAAAATGCTTATGCAGACACATTTCCAATTCACAGTGTACAGCAATCCTCTGACCCAGCAGAGTAAGGTAATACATTACAACTGGAAGATAAAAGTACTAAATATATACATACTAAAGCACAATACATTGCAATAAGTAAAATGCAAACGAGGAAGTGAGCACCCCGGCGACCAGAACCACCCATAATCGCAGCTCCGCAATAAACACACCTTCACAGGGAGAGGATAAAAAATGGAAGTTAGACCAAAACCCAGATAACTCCAGCCACTACTATCTCCTAACCCACCTGAACCGACCCCCCCCCCCCGGACAGGCTTCCCCTCTAGTACCCTAAAAAAGGCACCCTCCCCCGGGTTGGAACCTATGCGTACGATAAGTATTCATCAGGCCTCATTTACACGAGCGTGTGCGTTTTGCGCGCGCAAAAATCGCAGTGTTTTGCGTGCGCAAAAGGCACTTGACAGCTCCGTGTGTCATCCGTGTATGATGCGCGGCTGCGTGATTTTCGCGCAGCCGCCATCATAGAGATGAGGCTAGTCGACGTCAGTCACTGTCCATGGTGCTGAAAGAGTTAACTGATCGGCAGTAACTCTTTCAGCACCCTCGACAGTGCATTCCGATCACCATATCGAGTAACCTGTTTAAAAAAAAAAGAGGTTCGTACTTACCGAGAACTTCCCGGCCGTTGCCTTGGTGACACGTCCTTGGTGACGCGCCTCTCTTGACATCTGGCCCCACCTCCCTGGATGACGCGGCAGTCCATGTGACCGCTGCAGCCTGTGCTTGGCTTGTGATTGGCTGCAGCTGTCACTTGGACTGAATTGTCATCCCGGGAGGTCAGACTGGAGGAAGAAGCCGGGAGTTATCGGTAAGTCAGAACTTTTTTTTTTTTTTACACGTTCACGTATATTGGAATCGGAAGTCACTGTCCAGGGTGCTGAACCAGTTTAAACTCTTTCAGCACCCTGCACGGTGACTGTCTCCTGCCGGGTTCGGTCAAAACGAGTTCGGCTGAACCCGGTAAATTTCGGTTCGCTCATGTCTAAGACACTCCGTTCGGATGTTTGTAAACAGAAAAGCACGTGGTGCTTTTCTGTTTACATTCAGTTTGACAGCTCTTGCGCGAATCACGCAGTTCGCACCGAAGTGCTTCCGTGCGACCTTCGTGGTTTTCACGCACCCATTGACTTCAATGGGTGCGTGATGCGCGAAAAACGCACGATTATAGAACATGTCGTGAGTTTTACGTGAAAACCACGCTCGTCGCACTCGCGTATATTACGCTTGTGTAAATGAGGCCTCAGACTCACAAAACTCTTTCCACTCCTTCCACACTGAGCACACCCTCCTAGAAGACCCATCCTGCGGCTGCATAGCCTCCTCCATTCTCTGCAGATGTAATATTTCCTGGAACCATTCCGTAATCGTGGGAGCACGAACTGTCTTCCAAAGCCGTGGTATAACCGTTCGCGCTGCAATCAAAAGGAATCTAACCAGAGTTTTCATATATGTTTGAAGTGAACCAGGGAGCATGGAAAGAAGCAACACCTGACCCGTAATTGTACGAATCGGGTCCACCACCCTCGTCCAAAATGCATGTATTAAGGGACACTTCCACCATATATGCAACATCGTGCCACATGTGCTCTTGCAACGCCAACATTCATCTGGCACCGCCGGATAAAAGGCATGCAGCAGCGTCGGAAACCTATACCACCGTGATAAGATCTTATAATTTAGTCTCCTGAGCTTTACAAGAAATAGAGAATTTATGACACAGAACAAAAGCTGTCGACCAGTCAGCCACTGACAGGGTAGAGGTCAGGTCCCTCTCCCACCCCTACACAAAGGATGGAAGAGCATCAATACTCAAGTCTTGCAAAAGATTATAAATGAGAGATAGTCTTCACCGGTGCTATAGCAGCAGTACACAAGCACTCCAGGGGAGTGAGGTCCCTATGCAAACACAGCTTTGTCTTATTACTGTTGTAAAAATGTTGCAGCGCCTAACTATAAATCTTTCCAACCCTGGCACAAGACTATCAAAAGACTTAAAGAGGCTCTGTCACCAGATTTTGCAACCCCTATCTCCTATTGCAGCAGATCGGCACTGCAATGTAGATAACAGTAACGTTTTGTTTTTTTTAAAAACGAGCATTTTTGGCCAAGTTATGACCATTTTTATATTTATGCAAATGAGGCTTTCTAAAGTTTGATTCTGCAGCAGCATCGGCGTTTGCAGGTAAGTCGATGTAGCTACTTACCTGCAAACGCTGATGCTGCAGAATCAACTGTAGCCTCTGGTGCCGATGTGTCCTCGCTCGTCTGACACGATGCAGGACCTGGGGCAGGAAGTGAGTGACGTCACAGCGTGATCTCTCGAGAACACGCTGTGTCTGTGCACTGCCAGAAGCTGGGTGTTAACGAAGAGAAGTGGATGATGCTGATTCGTCAGCATCATACACTCCCATTCACAACGCCCAGCTAGTAAAAGAAGTAAAAACGCCCAGATGTACGCACATAATACACGCCCAGTTGTACTTTTACTTTAAACACGCCCAGTTGTACTTTAGAAAGCCTAATTTGCATAAATATAAAAATGGTCATAACTTGGCCAAAAATGCTCGTTTAAAAAACAACAAAAAACGTTACTCTTATCTACATTGCAGCGCCGATCTGCTGCAATAGGAGATAGGGGTTGCAAAATCTGGTGACAGAGCCTCTTTAAGGCCCAGGGGCATCAAAACCTGATGGAAGGTTAATGGGGAAGGTCTAGAAGAGTAGGACAAAAAATTGTGACTTAACCCCGGGGGGAAATCCTCATTGTTGGAAATCGGCACCAATGAAAATACTTGTGCATACATAAAAAACATTACATGTTGACAATCATAGATCTTGAACAGGTCGTCACACTATAGAAATATACAATTATCCGTCTTTTCTTCACTATCTTTTTTAACTGTTTCTACATACTAACATCTTTTATGTAATGATTTGTCAACATGTAATGTTTTTTATGTATGCACAAGTATTTTCAGGGCCGTGTGTCTCAATTTTCCTATATGAGCTCAACGATTAAAAACGGGCTCACTTAATATTAACAATGCCGCAGTCACTTTCATATATTCTATTTCTGCAACAAAATTGTATCAACATCATACACTAGATTTATATACAATATCAATGTGTGGATATGTTATACATTCATTCAAAAAAATTTTTTCTTTTACTTACCTGCCAGAAGATCGCCAGTCACTCTTTAACTGACGTGGTTTACTAATTACTGACATTTGCATATTTGCTACAACACCTGACTGCCCAGCTTATAGAGAAAGCTCAGACACACGGTCATTACCTTACTTGCCATGATTAAGAACGCAGCTCGCGTTCGAAACGCGTAGGCTCAGGTTCAAAGCCTGACTACTTGCATCTTGGGACTGCGTCTCCCTTTCGATTTTACTACTTTTCTCCAATAAACATGGGACTCTCATCTCCCTTTTAAATACCATCATCAGCGCTGGATCATTTCTTTCTCCTCATTTGATACCCCGTATGTCACCATTGTTCCTCACCGCTACCAATAAATGTTCCATCACCACGGCGAACAACAAGGGTGAGAGTGGGCATCCCTGCCTAGTGCCATTCCCTATGCTAAACGGAGCAGACAAAGACCCATTGATCCTAATGCGTGCCTGCGGATGCGTGTAAAGAGACATTATGCGCGTCGTCATCAACCGACCCACCCCCATCTGACGCAAAGCCGCCTTCAGGATCCCCAATACACCCGATCAAATGCCTTCTCAGCATCCAGTGACAAAAGCATACACGGGATGCTATTCTGTTTGAGATGGTAGATCAATGAGAAGGTCTTGAGCATATTATCACGTGCTTCACGCTTTGGTACAAAACCCACTTGATCAGGACGGACCAGCGAGCCCAAAAACACGCTCAGTCGATTTGCTATCTGCTTAGCGAACATTTTAGCATCCGTATTTATGAGGGAGATTAGTCTATAGTTAGCACAGTGTTGCGGATCCCTACCCTCCTTTGGAATGACCGTAATATGGGCCTGTAAAAATGAAGATGGGAATTTAGTGCGCTCAGAAACTGAATTAAACTACTCCAACAATGGTGGCAGTATTAAAAACACTTTTGAACCAAAATAATTTTATTTTGCGTAGACGCATTCCAAGAGCCATAACTTTTTTTTATTTTTCCGTTAATGTCGCCATATGAGGGCTTGTTTTATGTGGGACTTCAGTACTACCATTTTCGGGTACTTGGAACTTATTAATTGACCTTTTATTATTATTTTTTGGGGGGAATGGAAAAAAAATAGCAATTTTGCCATTGTTTTTGTAGTTTTTTTTTACGGCGTTCATCTTGCGGTTTAAATTCTATGCTAAGTTTATTTTTTGGTTCGATTGCGGGGATATTATATATGTGTAGTTTTTATTTTATTTTTACACTTTTAGGCCTCATGCACACAAACTTATTATTTTCCTCCCGTAAATACAGGAGTAAATACGGGTCCTTTGTCACACGTATTCGACCCATATTCCACCAGTATTTACGGACCCATGCCCATAAATACGGGCCCATTGTCACCAGTATTCCACCCGTATTTATGGACCCGTTTTCTATGCAAAATTGCATTGCACTAATCGGCAGCCCCTTCTCTCTATCAGTGGTGGATAGAGAGAAGGGGCAGCCATTTCGGGCAGAGTTTCCGCAGCGGAACGCAGCGATTGTAAGTAAAAGAAGTTCATACGTACCCCGGCCGTTGTCTTGGTGATGCGCCCCTCTTTTGACATCCAGTCCGACCTCCCTGGATGACGCGGCAGTCCATGTGACCGCTGCAGCCTGTGATTGGCTGCAGTGGTCACATGGGATAAAACGTCATCCCGGGAGGCCGGACGCAGGGAGGAAGAAGCAGGGAGTTCTAGGTAAGTTAACTTTTAATAGGCAATAGTACAAGGTGGATTCCAGCGCAAAAATTATTCTTGGAAGGTAGATAGTTTAAAATGGAAACATGTTCCAATTTTATTATAAAGATAGTAAAACAGGGAGACAATATCCCACGAAAGAAAGGTGGATGTGAGATGCCTACTTCCATACATCATGTGCCGACACGAGGACCCAGGCGCAGCTGGCAGCTGGATTCTGCTGAAGGTGAGCTGCAGGTTTTCCTTCCATATATATTAACTTTTAATACTATTAACTCCAGCGGTAGTCACTGTCCAGGGTGCTGAAATAGTTACTGCCGATCAGTTTACTCTTTCAGCACCCTGGACAGTGACTATCCCCTCGCATCGCCTAGCAACGCTCCCGTAATTACGGGTGCACACACGTAGCCACCTGTAATTACGGGTGCCCCATAGACTTGGGGCCTGCCCGTGCCGTAATTACGGCCTGAAATAGGACATGTTCCATATTTTTCAACGGCCCAGGCACCTTCCCGTAAGCAAACGGGAAGGTACCCGTAGCCAATAGAAGTTTATGGGCCCGTAATTACGGGCAATTTTACGTTTGTGTGCATGAGGCCTTACTAAATAAAACCATTTTTTTAATGGGAAACCTTATATGTACCTTTTATTAATTTTTATTTCACATTACTTATTTTTTCAGTCCCACTAGGGACTTCACTATGTGATAGCAAAGCATTTCTGCTTTATAAAGCTGACAGGCATCTATTAGGCAATGCCTCTGGCACGGCCTAATAGGCATATAAGCAGGGCAGGCCTAGGGGCCTTTGTTAGGCTCCCGGCTGCCATGGCACCCCATCAGATGCCTGCAATTGCATTTGCGGGGGTGCCGATGGATGACAGAGGGAGCTCCCTCCCTCTGTAAAGTACTCAAATGCAGCGGTCGCTAATGACTGCGGCATTTTGAGGGGTTTAACGGTTGCGATCTAAGTAAACTGCAATCACTAGCGTTGGAGCAGGAGCCGGGCTATCATCCGACAGCCGAGCCCCCGCTCCAGCCTGCATGGGACACCCGTGCTGGAAGTTGAATAGGCCGCTGTCAAAATGGCCTACAATAAAGCCCCTTACTGACAGCAGTGAAAAGGCGTATCGGTGGTCATTAAGGGGTTAAGACTACTAATTCTGAACTCAGGTGTTTACAGACATTCAGTACACAGGGAAACAAATCAAACAGAATACTTGTTGGTATACTATCACTATGTGAGCATCTGTCCATAGAAAGAATAAAAACAGCACCAAAAACTGGGGACAGGTTCACTTTAATTATACATGAACACTACTTTTATTGTACAGAAGAGGCCTGGGTTGCCTGTATACTGGGTAACAATACGATAAAATGCTGGTAACAGTATAAACATGCGCAAGAACCATCACGCATCTGTGGGACATTGTGGATATTGGCAGAACATAAAGCCCCATTTGTCTTTAATGTGACTGTATGCCCCTTGCTTTAAACAAATGATGTTCGTTGTAGAATAGTTCATTAAATGTATTATTGATTCTTTTATATGTCACTTTCTGTATAATGCCACTGCTGGTTTTATAAAGAAGGAGCGCTGCATCTGACCTGCATTTATGAGCCATCTCATTGTTTCCTCGCAGCGAGCACTAATCTTCCTTTTTGGTAGTAACAACATGGACTCCCCTCAGGAAGCATTGTATGTCTAAATTCACTAAAGACAGACAGTTACTTAGTACAGTCACTGTGGTCCACTCCTTAAGTGGCAGAGCAGATTCACGGAGTCTAACATAGTCTTTATGGCTATTATATGGGTAATCCTAGCAAAAAAATAATGTCCATCATAAACCAAGTATGAGCTGTCTGCTTTAGAAAATCAATTTTCAAATAATCTATTAGGGAATCTTGAGTTTAAAATTGAGGTTACCCCACTCTAAAAGAGTGTCGCTCACTCTGGAGGATCAGGTGCATCCATGCAGACTGACAGCAGGAAAGGGAAAACCAAAAATACCCCAGAGCCTACAGGGAGAGGATATCATAAATATAACCAATAATATAATAAAGACCGGAAACTTGTATTGTGGGTAAAAGTGGGGGTCGGCCACAGCTTTTTAAAAAAAAAAAAAAAAAAATTACATATGGAGAACCTTGCCCGTAGATAGTTCTTCATCTAGTCACCTAGCATTCCACAGCCACTGTATCCACGGTGGGCATGTCCTAGTAGTTTCGTCAGATGACCCATACGATTCCTTTTGGTCTTGAAGAGGACAAGGTCCTACCATACGCCAAGCTGTGACACCTATAGAATATACAAAAAATTCAATAAAAAATACAAATCAACCCCAAGGCACCTAACATAGAGACCTAATGTAAAAACAAACTGGGAGGGTGGGCAGGAGACGTCTGCACTGAAGCTTTTGAAGGTGTCACAAGAGACAGAGCTTCCTCCACAGCAAACTTTTATTTAGGATACCCACCATGGTCAAGGACTAATAATAGCTGCAGGCCATGGGAAGTGAGGGTATCCTCCCAGGTAACACCTAACTCCTTAACAACCGCCCACCGTCTTTTGACGGCAGGCGGTGCAGGTCCTTAGTCTACACCGATGTCTTTTGGCATCGCTGTAGAAGAGGCTGATTACCCCAGCTGCTTAACCCTTTGATCGCCCGCAATCTGTGACTGCGGCATGATTAAACAGGACTTCCTTCTTCGATCGCGACACTGGGGACCTGGTGATGCGATCTTAAACTGGAGCATACCTCTGCAGTCAGCTGTGTTCAGAATGCCTGCTGTTAGGGCACTCTATGTGACCTAACAAAAGCCTGTGTCATAGTGACATAGCGTAATGTATTAGCAAACAAGAGTATGCTAATACATTTTAAGTAAAAAATATACGTGTAAATAAAGTTATTCCCTAACCGTAAGGCCCAATGCACACGACCGTGTTTTTGCGGCCGCAATTCCCCCGGACCGCAGAAAGAACGGGCATGTCTTATTACGGCCCGGTTCTGCAGTCCGGGCTCATTGAAAACAATGGCGGCGGCCATGTGCGTGTCCCGCGATTTGCGGGCGGCCTGCGGCTGACAGTCCGCTGACAGTCCGCAGCCGGCCGTCCCGAAAATCACGGCCGTGCACACGGCTACGGTCGTGTGCATGAGGCCTAACAAAAAAATAAATACAAAAAAGTCCCCAAAAAGTCATTATTTTTCAAAAATACATTTTATTGGCCATACATTACATAAAAACAAAAAACCGTACACATATTAGGTATCTACACAACCGTAATAACCTGTAGAGTTAATTTGACATGTTTTATAGCGTGAAACGTAAGCGGGATAAAAAGAAAAAAATTATGACGAGAATCGCTTTTTCCTATATTTACACTGTAAAAATAAATGATATAACTTACACCGTGAATTTTTCCCCCAAGCCATGCAGGAAAAACAAAAATTCTTCCACATAAAACAAGGCCTCATACTGCCACGTCAATGAAAAAATAAAAATAGTTATGACTGTTGAAAGGCAGAGAGGTAAAAGTGGAAAAATTTAGCAGACCTTTTCAGGCCTGGTCATTAAGGGGTCAAAGGACCTCTGTCAGTCACCAGAAACCACCGGGCAGACCGATACCTGAAGCGATATGCTCCTGACGTCCCTGTCTATATAAGCAGGGGTTTTAGCTTGTCACTTCGGTGTCTATGTGTATCCCGTCATTGATAGCTGGGACTGAGGGAACAACTGGAAAGGTTACTTTTGTTTCCCTTTTACTTTTGTTTCCCCGATGTTACTATGTAGCAATGTTTGAAGCTAAGGAATTGGTGCAGTTATATTTAGGTCTCCTTGATGACAAATTTATGCATAATTCATATCAGATAGTAGAATAGTATTATTTGCAGCCGATGCTTGATAAACAGAGAGAATAATTAGTTTGTGATGAATTAGGATGATAAATGATGTGCTTATGAGAAGATGCCGGTGAGTAGATGGACATAGGCATCATCCCTATGTGGCAACTAACCTCATTATACTGCCAGAGAGAGTGTCCATTTCAGCACTAGATGTAGGTAAATAAAGAAGCAAAAGGCACGGCGCCACATAGTGCAGGTCAATCAGACTAAAAATAAATGTAGAACGTAGTTAATATGCTCACCACGTGGTAGTAGGTAAAGGCAATATATAACTCCACTGTGCTGCTGCCAGGATCCAAAACCGGTGAAAACGAATGGTCACCGCTAATTGAAGCAAACGAAGGAAGAAAAAAGGAGGATCCTATAGGGCGCTGCTGCGTGGTTGTGGTGGAAAGTCAATGAAAAAATAGAAGATATATAATAATTATATAATAATTATTTATTGAACAATAGATGGCTACGCGTTTCAACACTGAACTAGTGTCTTCCTCAGGCCATCTTGACTTTCCACCACAACCACGCAGCAGCACTAGATGTAGTACACTGTTAGAACTGGGAAGGCAGCCATTTTGAGAGCCAACTCAAGACTTAAAAGACATACTCTGAATCCACTAGGGACTAGTGATATAAATAATGTAAACCAAATGATTGTGACACAACTTATACCTTTAAAGTGGTTATTCAGGATTAGAAAAACCCACCTGCTTTCTTCCAAAAGCAGCGTCGCACCTGTCCACAGGTTGTGTGTATTATTGCATCTCAGTCCAATGAAGTTGCAATACCAGATACAATCCATGGACAGGGGTGGATGCTGTTTTTGGAAGAAAGCCGCCATGCTTTTCTAATACTGCTTGATTCAGCTTTGTTGGCAGTGACTCCGGCATCGCAAATCTCTTCACGGTCTATGTATGGGCAGTGACGTCAGGAGCTTCCCTGGGCATAGCGTTCCAGTCGCCCGGTGGTTTCTGGTGACGTATCCCACTGTATGCCTATGCAATAGGATACGTTGCAGCCTTTTGTCAGAGGTATACGTCCAGAATTCTCCTGACATATATCTTTGGATGGAAGGGAAAATGGCGATGTGAACTAGGCCTAATGAATATACTCGCCAATTTATCTATGTTAGTTCCCATAGAATTTTTGTACTCTGAAGTGACTGACTGAGTTGCTTGCCGAAATACTAACCAAAACCAGCGGCGGGTTATTGGAAATCTTTGGAGGGAGTGCAGTATATTAAGCAGAAGAGGGTACGGCATACAAAACAGGAAAGATGAGAAGAAAATACATTCTCCTTGCCACTGCTTGATGCATTATGCAATTCTAATGAAAGCATTTAATCGTAGAGTAAGGAACAATCATTTTTTTTAATTGGTATTTATCTTTGTTCAATACACATACATTATAATGTCATACAGTTTTTATAGTAAAGCAATCAATTATCTTTATAAGAATTACAACATTTTTGGATATTGACTCAAAATATCTCAGGAAAACAGATTAAATGGAATGTATCATCATTTTTTCCACTAATATAAAATCTATACTGAAACATATCTTTTTTTCTAATCTGTTTTTATTCTATGATTGTATGTATTTTTATTCCATTTTCTTTACATGATGATGGAGGCGGCCATTTTGCCTTACCTGCCGCTCTGCTTTGTGAGCAGCAGTTCAGGATTTGCTTTAGGCCAGTATCACACACACAGTTTTAATACAGTTTTTGGCTCGTTTGTTGTTTTTTTTTGCCAAACACGTAAGAGACGAGATGCATCAGTCATTTCTTTACGCCTTTCCTTCCATTTCAATCCATTTCTGGGAAGAAATAGTAAAGGGAGGAAACCTCCAGCTCACCAGTTTGGTGCGTCTCCTGACTCTCCGCTCGGATCCCCGCTACGGCTGGCGGCATATGATAGAAGAAACAGAAGAAATGATCCAGCGCTGAGTTCAGTTGTTAATTAAAAAGGAAGCGATGTTCCCATCTTTATTAAGGTAATATAGATAAAAATCGTAGGGAGACGCAGTCCCAAGAAAAATGTGAGTAGCCAGGGCATACCGCCTACTCACATTTTTCTTGGGACTGTGTCTCCCTACGATTTTTATCTATATTACCTTAATAAAGATGGGAACATCGCTTCCTTTTTAATTAACAACTGAACTCAGCGCTGGATCATTTCTTCTGTTTCTTCAATCCATTTCTGGCTTTGTCTCAAAAACCTGCACCAAAAACTGCATCAAAACTGGACTGCAGAGAGCGGCAAACACTTTCTTTCCCGTCCTTCTCCTAACTATGCCACATCTCCTAAACACTAATAAATAAACACAGGACACATAATATTCTGTTCGTGGGTGGGGTTCACTCACAGCTTTTATTTATTTATTTTCTTTAACTTCATGTGGTAAAACCATGCAAACTTACCAGCAGAGTCGTAACGCTCAAACCAGTCTCCCAGCAGCTTGAGATGCCCATCGGCCCATAACCATTGATTTTAACAATGAACTGCCAGCTGTGACCTCAAAATATTGCCAAAAACATAGGCAAAAACACAAAGCAATTAACAAAAGGAAGAGAGGGTAGGACAACTGTTTTCTCCACTGGTCCAGACGGAAAGAGGCCAGTCTCTTAGGGGAGTGAACTTTTATATCCCTTATAGCACATGATCGACTTTCCCTTAGACAACCCACCTGTGGCTTGCCTGACTAAATTATAACCCACTCTAATCCTGCCCCAGCAGTCAGCAATTGCCATTCCTAGGCGGCGCGGCCCATTTACATTAGCCACATGGCAATAATAAACCTCAGTTAGAAAACAATCATTGACTTCTATGGGAGCTGTGTCTATGTGGACATTCTCGGGGACATGTGCAGAGGCCACTTTGCAGGAAGCGAGAGAAGGGAGCGGTCTCCATCAACTATTGTTAACCCCTTAGGCCTAATTCACACGAGCGTATTTCACGTCCGTCAATACTAGCTAGTTGCCGTTAGGCAAAAAAAAAGCCCTGTTTTCCAACTACCAAAAAGATGAATGATAAATAAATAAAGTAAATTCTTTAATGTGCTATATGTAGCAATATGACAGACCACATGAAAATTAAAATTGTCACTGCTTGAATGCCGGGTGAACGTATGCAAGACAGCTGCCCATGCACTAGTATAACACACCTATGAGCCAAAGTAACACGACCGCTATCGTAGCCGTCAGTGATTGAGGTGTGTGCTTTATTTTAGCCAGCAAAAGCAGGAATTAAAATTTGAGAAGCCCCCCCGACATGTTTCGTTACTGCTGTAACGTCCTCAGGGGAAATGGGGCTAATGGCGGCGCACCGGGAAATCCTCCCCTCTTGTAAAGTCCGTCTATGACGCAAACCAAAGTACGTCAGTGCCAACTACCAATCACCAGGAGTGAAAGGATACCAGCCTCCACAGCTGATCCGTGGACCAATAGGAGACCATTCGGGGAGCCAATCATACAGGGGGAGGTGCGCATGCGCACACTTACCAATCGGGAACACAGTCTAAAAAGTCCTATAGTGATAAAATAGCTATACAGCGTCTACGCTGGTCCATTTGGGGACCGCGCATGCGCAGTGGTGCAAAATCGCAACTTAGAAAAAAGTGGAAATAAGAATAGGATTACAGTGATAATGATAAATATAAAAAGCAGGCAGTAACGCCTGTGTATACATAAGAGAATAGGACTTCAATTCGCTGGACCGAGAGGTAGCAGAGCCCCGTAGGTAAGTAATATAAGAGAACCTAATAGTACAAGAAAACCTGTATGATTATTCCAAAACAAAGATATACGTATATGGTGTCCACTTTATTAAGAGAGATGGAAACAAGGACCAATAGGAAGCGGCAGTGTGCACGAAGCACATACATATCATTCAGGGACATGGTTCAAAATGTACATAGTTAGTGGACAAATGCACAGCATATACAAGGATCCAGGTAGAAATGACGCATGCGCAGATGGATGATATCCAGACTTAGAATGGGTCAGCCGTATAGATTAAAGAGGTAGCGTTTACAAATTCATAGATTTCTCGGACTTGTTTTCCCTGGACTAAGGTGTAACCAAAAATGCAATTATTCTATTAAGGAGCATATATAAATAAATAAATAGATCTCCACTTCATCCTGCATCGGAATTAAATGCTGATGAGCTACAGGGATTTCAAAGTCCATTGGGCTGACTATATGTCAGATGGATATCAATTCCAAATATTGATTCCAAATGTTAAGGGGAGAATGAAGGGGCCGCCATAAAAATGTGGTCCTAGATAGTATAAAATTTTTATTATTTTTTTATATTTTTTTGGATATTATTACAAATAGAAACCCGTAGGAATTACGAAAATATCCACAATTCATCGTTAGGGACAGGTATAGAGCTAAACTATCCACTCATATATCAATAAATACTGTGTGTATATACGTCTAAGAGAGAAGCCATAGTATACATCAGGGACACATAAACAAGAGATCAAAATCAGAAAAACAAAACAAAAAACAAAAAAACAAAAAAAAACAAAAAAACAGACAACAGAACCAACATCAGAGAAAAGCAGTGAAGGTGAACCCCTCATTCAGGCCCTGCGGGGTCATGGTGCCGAGCCGATGAATCCACCGTGCCTCTTCCTGTAGGAGTCTCCGATCTAAGTTACCCGCCCTGGGGCCCAGTTTAAGCTGGACGACACCCCAAAACTGCAACAACCGAGTATCACCCCCATGGAATTTATGAAAATGCCTGGATAGGGTAGTATCTTCTTTATTATTGATGGTACTACGGTGTTTGGAGATTCGTCTCCTCAATTCCTGGACGGTCTTGCCCACGTACAGCTTGGGACATGCAAGCCTAAGTGTATTGGCTTCCTCACGATTCTGACTAGTACAGTCATGTGCACTACTTTTAAAATATTTATGTAGGGCCAGTTTCCTCGCGAACAAATTGATGTCCTTGGTCCATATAAAATCGTCGTATGGAGGAGTAGGAGTATATGACAACCCCTTACGTAGCAGTGTTTCTTGGTGAGGATTCAAAATGCAGGAGGACAGATTGAATATCTGCATCTCCTCGTCCCTAAGCATATTATTGCTAGGTGTTGTTATTTTGTGCCCCATCGTGCATTGACTGGTCCTAAAAAAGGAAAGATAGTAGGGGGAATCACAGAGGTATTGCCAGTGTTGTTCCCTGCATATGAGGTTGTATTTGTGCCAATGGGTTGAGGGGTGGGTGGTATGCTCAAGATGTTTGACAGGGATACCGGAACAGATGTAAAAGAGGTGGACTGCGAGTTGGAGGTGGTAGGTGCACATGACTTGGTACGATAAGGAAAATCTATTGTGGTTTGCTTCGGTGCCACAGGTGTTCTTTTAGAAAGACTCGGTCTGTTATTCTTTATTTTTCGTTTTGTTCCCAATCTAAGGCTGTCATTACACTGTCTAGATTCATCCGTACCAGAAGTGTCTGATTCAGAGAAATCAGTAAAGACGGTGGTGCGTTTCGGAGGAGGGTATTGCCGTGTTTTATATGTATACACCTGTCCTATGTCAAAGTCCCTACGGTCGCGGATATATTTCCGATGCTTGCGTTCTTTAATTTCTCCTTGTAATTTTTCAATGTTACTCTGCAATTTGTTTTCTGCCACACTAAATTCAGAACTAGACTCAAACAGCCTTATATCAGCTATTTCCTTTTCCAATTGGACACCAATTTTATTATGATTTTGTTTTTCAAAGTCCAAAAGATAATGAAGCATCCGTAAGGAGCTATCAGTTAGAAGTTCTTCCCAACCTTTCATAAAGGTGGTATCGTCACGATGTGAATTCGGTATGATGTTAATGCGTAGGCCTCTGTACACTATTTTTTGTTGAATATATGTGTCAAGGCTGGCTATTTCCCAGCATGATCGAACATATTTCTGATATGTCTTTTGTAGGTCCCTGAATGCGGTATGGACATCAAACTGATGTAAGGGAATACTCTCAGTAGAAAAAACATATGCCACCTCAGCAGATAGCGTTTCTAAATTAGGTTTTTTGGATAGGAAACCTGCCATAACCAAAGTATACAATTAGTAAAGTGTTCCTAAGTAGGAACAGGATCAGAAAGGTGGGTAATTAACCCAATATCAATACTAACAAAAATGAAAAAGATCCTGGGTAGTTGGTGGGCGCAATACACAATACTAGCTAGTTGCGCCCACCAACTACCCAGGATCTTTTTCATTTTTGTTAGTATTTCACGTCCGTCACACGGACCTATGCACGTCAATGGGGCCATTCAGACATTCAGTGTTTTTCACGCAGCGTGTGTCCGCTGCGTGAAACTCACTGCATGTCCTATACTTGTGCGTTTTTTGCGCATCACGCACCCATTGAAATCAATGGGTGCGTGAAAATCATGGACAGCACACGGACGCACATCCGTGTGCTGTGCGTGATTCACGCAATAGTTGCCAAAGAAATGATGAGAAAAAGAAAACCGCCTCCTTCAGTTTATTTTGCTGACGTAAAAAACGCATGACATACGGATGACATACGCGCGTAAAAAATGCTGACAAGCACCATACACTGATGTCACACGTAACTGCAATGGACACGTTCATGTGAATAAGGCCTTAAGGACGCAGCGTTGTTTTGGCCTTAAGGCTCAGAGCCCTTTTTTTAAATCTGACATATTTCACTTTATGTGGTAATAACTTCGGAATTCTTAAACCTATCCAAGCGATTCTGAGTTTGTTTTCTCGTGAGACATTGGGCTTTATGTTAGTGGTAAAATTTGGTCGATATATTCAGTGTTTATTTGTGAAAAATGACAAAATTTAGAGAAAATTTAGTCAAAACAGCATTTTTCTGAATTTAAAGAGGCTCTGTCACCAGATTATCAAATCCCTATCTCCTATTGCATGTGATCGGCGCTGCAATGTAGATAACAGTAACGTTTGTTTTTTTTTTAAAACGTTCATTTTTGGCCAAGTTATGAGCTATTTTATGTATATGCAAATTAGCTTTGAAATGGACAATTGGGCGTTTTTTTTTCGTTATGTCCAACTGGGCGTGTATTGTGTTTTTATCTGGGCGTGTTTACGTGTATGACGCTGACCAATCAGTGACCAGTTAGCATCATACACTCATCTCCATGTATTTACACATCAGCGATGTGCAGCCACATACACAGAGATTAACGTTAATCAAGTATTCTGATAATGAATACACATGAAATCCAGCCTGGACGTCATGTGTATTCAGAATCCTGACACTTCTGACTCTTTTCTTTGAGATTTCCAGCAAGGGAAACGAAATCTCGTTTACCTCCGTAATCTCGCGAGATTACACGTGGCTTGCTGGAATCTCACAGAAAAGATTCAGAAGTGACCCCATTTTGGAAACTACACCCCTCAAGGAATTCATTTATGGTTGTTGTTACCATTTTGACACCACAGTTTTTACACAGCACGTATTTGAATTGGGCTGTGAAATTAAAAAAATGAAATTTTTTCCAATAAGATGTCATTTTTCATAAAAATTTCTCATTTTCACACGGAACAAAATACCCCATTTTGTTGCCGAATTTCTCCTGAGTGCGGCAATACCCCATTTGTTGTAATAAACTGCCGTTTGGGCCCATGGGAGGACTCAGAAGGGAAGGAGCACTATGTGTTCTTTGGAGTCCAGATTTTGCTGGATTGGTTTTCGGGTGCCATGTCGCATTTGCAGAGTCCCACAGGTATCAAAGCAATGGAAACCCACCAGAAGTGACCGCATTTTGGAAACTACACCCCTCAGGGAATCCATTTAGAGCCCACAGTTTTTTCACAAAATTTATTTGAATTGGGCTGTGAATTAATTTTTTTTAACATTTTTTCCAATAAGAACAGGCCAGCTTCTTATACCACACCGCATGGCGCTGTAGGGCTTCAGGACTTGATCTGACAAGTCCACCCCTCCCATGTACCTATTGTAGTCCAGGATGCAGTCTGGTTTGGGGGCATCTGTACTGGTACCTCGTATGGGTACTGGTGTGGCCATGTATTGTTGTCAACACAAGGACATCTCTCTTGTACTTGACACACAATATGTTGCTGCTAGAATGTGCCCTGCTCTCACCCCTTCTGAGTGTTTGCCCAAGCAGAGTCTTAGGGAGGCCTCTCAGATTTCTTCTAGCAGTGCCGCATGCCAAGGGTAGTACTTCTGGAAGCGAGGCACTTGAAGAGTGAGACGCTGGTATAAAAATTATCCAGGTAAAGGTGGTAACCCTGGTCCAGCAGTGGATGCACCAAATCCCACACAATTTTTGCATTAACTCCCAGTAAGGGGGGCATTCTGGGGGCTGAATACTGGTGTCCTTACCTTCATATATCCTAAATTTGTACGTATACCATGATGCACTCTCGCACAGCTTATACATCTTCACGCCATACCTTGCCCTCTTACTCGGCAGGTACTGGCGGAATTGAAGCCTCCCTTTAAAATGTACCAAGGACTTATCAATAGAAATTCAATTCTCGGGGGTGAATGCTTGGGAAAACCAGGCACTGAAATGGTCTAATAGGGTCTCCGTTTATACAAACGGTCAAAACTGGGGTCATCTCGGGGTGGGCACGGCTCATTATCAGTATAATGTAAGAAGTGAAGTATTGCCTCATTTTTTTATTTTTTTTTTAGGTTCCAGTTCAGTTCCAAAGTTGCTTTGAGGGGCCCATATATTAGAAACCCCCTACCAAAAACCCCATTTTAGAAACTAGACCCCTCAAAATATTCACAACAGCATATAGAAAGTTTATTAACCCTTTAGGTGTTTCACAGGAATTTAGAGCAAAGTAGAGGATTTTGAGGCCGCCTTTTTTATTAGGCACCATGTCCGGTTTGAAGAGGTCTTGTGATGCCAAAACAGTGGAAGCCCCCCCAAAAGTGACCCTATTTTGGAAACTCGACATCTTGAGGAATTCATTGTAGTTTTCATGGGGTGCATGCAACTTTTTGATCAGTTTTTATTCTATTTTTAAGAGGCGTGGTGACTAAAAAACAGCAATTCTACTATTGTTTCTTGTTCTATTTTTTGTGTACAGCGTTCACTGTGCGCTATAAATGACATTCACTTTATTCTGCGGGGCGATACGATTACGGCGATACTATATGTTTATAGTTTTTTTTATGTCTTATGGCGTTTGCACAATAAAATACTTTTTGTAAAAAATCATTTACTTTTTGTATTGCCTTATTCTAAGAGCCAGAACGTTTTTATTTTTCCATCAAGAAAGCCGTGCGAGGACTTTTTTTTTTGCGTAACGAACTGTAGTTTCAATCAGTACCATTTTTAGGTACATGCAACTTTTTGATCTCTTTTTATTCCATTTTTTGGGAGGTGAAGTGACCAAACAATTGTGATTCTGGTATGGTTTATTATTATTTTCTTTTATGGCGTTCACCGCGCGGGATAGATAACTAATTTTGTAGTTCAGGCCGTTACGGATGCGGCGATACCAATTATGTATGGTTTATTTGTTTATTTCTTTTTATTAATAATAAAGGACTGATAAGGGAAAAAGGGGGATTTTTACTTTTATTACTTTTAAAACTTTTATTTTCTTATTTTTACTTTTATTTACTTTATTACTTTGTCCCACTAGGAGACTTGAGGGCAGGAGGCCCTGATCGCAATTCTAATGCGTAGTGCAGTGTATTCGAGCTGTCAGCTACTCGCTGACAGTAAGCATAGTGGGTCCTGACTTTGTAGATGGCATAGCCGGACACCATTGTTAGGCGTCTGGTTGCCATAGCAACCATCGCTGCCCGCTTGTGGTTTAACCCCTAAGAAGCCGCAGTCGCTATTGAACGCGGCTTTTCAGGGGCTAATCAGCGGGGACACAGCGATCGGTCCCCGCTATAGGAGCTGCGGTAACTGCTGAATGAGACAGCAGCTGTCACAGCTCCTGTATGTGTCGGGAAGACGGCCGAAATGGCCTTTCCTCCTGTGACGTACTGTTCCGTCATGGAGCGCGAACGCCATGGTTACCATGACGGAATAGTACGTCACTGAGCGCGATGGGGTTAATGGCATAATCCTGTGTTATCTGCCTCCAGCTGTATAATATAGGTGTTACCTTTCATTGTAAGGCTTCGTTCACATCTGTGTCAGGGCTCCGTTCATGGGTTCCGCCGGACTTTTCCGTCAGGAGAACCCATGAACAGAATCTAAACTGAAACAAACAGAATGTCACGTAGCGGGTTTGTGGACCCACTAGGCCGTACCGCCTTAGCGGGGAGGCAGCTGGCCAAACAACAGGGAACCCCAGCAATAGAATGTCCCGCACAAGGGTACCTGGATAGTCCAGACAGTGGCCGCAGCTCTGGCACAGAAGGAGATGGGTGCAGCCGGTAATGCCAAACGTGGTGGATGACACAGGTGCGGCAGGTTGCGCCAGACGTGGCAAATTCCTCCAGACATGGCAGATGACACAGGTCGTGGCAGATGACACAGGACATGGCGGATGGCACAGATGCCGCAGGTTGCACCAGACGTGAATTCCTCCGGACGTGGCAGATGACACAGGACGTGACACGACTCCGACACTAATGGGCACAGGAACAAGAACAGCACGGGATACAGGAATAGGTAACAACTGGAACGGGAAACACTAAGGGACCATTTGCAAGACAGACTTGGGATAACTAAGAACGCTTAGGCAAGGATCAGAATGGCTGGGGCCTTCTTATAGACCAGGAAATCATGGGCCGTTAATGATGATGATTTCCTGATGTGCGCGCGCTGGCCCTTTAAAACCTGGCACGAGCATGCGCGCGCACCCTACGGGACACAGCAGAAAGGAGCGTAAGTGAGCGCTGGCGTCTCCTAGGAAGGAGTTGGGGACCAGCGATCACGGATCCATGGCTGCGGGTGTCGGGAGGTGAGTAAACCTGGCGGCCCGTGGCCATGGACGCTACACAGAAACTATAGGTTTCCGGTTGCATCACCAATGATTTCAATGGTGACGGATCGGAAAAAAATGATCTGACCTGACATAGGCAGACCATCTACTTATTTCTTAAAAACTAAAAACTATTGTACATGAAAAAACGATACAAAAAAAATCATAGCTGATACCTTCACAAATAATGCACCTATGCTTGCATCATCTCTTTATAAATATTCCCCATTATCATTAGATGCCTTTAAGTAGCCAAACTAGTGAGCGTGTTAAATAACCTATAAATAGTAAAACTGCCCTTCCTTATGCTAACAGATGGGGGGCTGTGCCAGTGTGTGGACGAGTGGGGGAAGTAAAAGTGCCGAGTGGCCAGTGTTGTTTCTTTTGTTCATAAGACTATAAGCAGATGACTGTGAATGCTCCCTGACAGACATAGTGATGTTACTCTCATCCGTTAGTTGTAGAGTTCAACTTTGGATGGCTTGATGCAGTTGTGTAACAGTCCCACTTCATAGGCTATGAATGGTGACCTTGTCTGACATGTGCCCTTTTCCATTCAGTGGAATGGGAAATTGACTCAAATTGTGCAAAATTTGCATTATGCAAATTGGTTTGCTCAATCTGCCTGGTCCTGATGGCATAGCTGAAATGACCCTGTAACCCTAGCCTTAGAGAATCCAATATTTCATTTTTGCTGTTTTATTTCTAGGTGCTAAGCATACTTTATAAAGAAAATTAAACTTCGAATAAGTCAATATTTCCATATTTCGCTAATGAACCAGGAATATAACATTGTTTTATTTATTATGATCCACAGTGTAATTGTCATTTTATAAATGAATATGACCGTCAGAGCCTTTTTACTTGGCCTTTCAAACTGAAGCATACTGTATCAGCCTTCTGCTTTAATCCTGCCCTTGTCATGTAGTGTAAAGTCAGTAGTTCAGAAACTCTTACAGAATGTCATTTCTGACACAGAAGCTCGTAGCACATCCCGCAGCCTTGTCCAGTCTGTCCCTGTTAGTGCACGATAGTAAGAATTACATTCTTCATGCTCCATTACGTTATTTCTAAGTGCATCACTGTTACCTGGTGAGTGGAGGACTTGATATTTCCCCGGCATCCTTTCTATCACCATATGGTAGTGCTGCTAAGGCAGTCTAGTAGCGTAATTCCTTCAGTTTTCCGTATATTCATGTAAACTTGTTCTTTTTGTTGTAATAGAGATAGAGCCCATCCCATTAATTGCTATTTGCTAAAAGGATGGAGCCCATTTGTATTATTTTATTCCATACTATATGGCATTACTAGTGACACAACTGGAACAACAGCCACATAAAAGCCACACACGTTTGGAGGGTGAATACAAAAACTCACTTTATTTTTGGCATGCTTAAAAAATAGGGTTAAATATAGGATTGTGCATGCTGTTATTGGCCAAATATATACATTAACTGTAAGGGGGTTGGGAAAATGTTACAACAGGGTTTTCACATAGCATAAAAAGGCAACACACACAGTTTTTATGTATGCCAAGTCACCTACTTGTTAACTAAGTACATCGAGGAAGTTTTATCAATGTAGTTGTTCCTCGATTCCGGCCAGTGATGCTTTTTATATTCACTGGTTTTATTAAATGTTTGCGCCAAAAATAACATTGTTTTGCGACACCTCGGATCTCATACTTATGAATATGGCCGTGGATTTGTCGAGTCGTGAAATGTGCCAGATTGATCACTGGTGTGCGCCAGTTGTGTGGTGCAAAATACTGGTCTAAAGTATACCACCCAATAGGTGGTGAAAGAATGGTAAAGGAGTCTAAAATGTGCCACGATGCATCAAATCTATCAAACAGTGTATGTGTCATTGAAAAATGTGGCGCATCTACTGCCTACATCTCTAGCTTTAGGCGACTTATTTTCAAGCCATTATTAATAAATCTGCCCCACTGACTTGAACTGCAAAGAGTAAAAAAGGGGGTGCCATCTATTTTTGAATGTCTAACTAAGAATATATCTGCCTAGTGACTAGTGGAAATCCTGCTACATAAATCCAATCATCCAATCATTCCTTTCATATTTTCCACTAAAGACAACTTCGTTTAAGTTTGTTAATGTCATCTATAAAATGTGCAAAATAATTCCTCGTAAAGAGATTTTCTCCTAAATTGGAAAAAAGATAGGGGGGGGGGGAGAGATTTACTAATACTGTCTTAAATTTAAACAGTGAAGAATTAGATTAGATCAGGGTCTCAAACTCGGCCGGGTAAGTGGGCCACATATAGAAAAAAATGTGAAGCTAACTGCATTACTTTCCAATTTGATACAATACAAAATTATTGTTAATCAATTCATTATTTGAACTACTATAACACGATTACATTACTATAATACTACATTACTATAACAATACTACATTACTATAACAATACTACATTACTATATAAATACTACATTACTATAACAATACTACATTACTATATAAATACTACATTACTATAACAATACCACATTACTCTAATACTACATTACTATAATACTACATTACTATAACAATACTACATTACTATAACAATACTACATTACTATAATAACACTACATTACTATAACAATACTACATTACTATAACAATACTACATTACTATAACAATACTACATTACTATAATAACACTACATTACTATATAAATACTACATTACTATAACAATACTACATTACTATATAAATACTACATTACTATAATAATACTACATTACTATATAAATACTACATTACTATAACAATACTACATTACTATATAAATACTACATTACTATAATAACACTACATTACTATAACAATACTACATTACTATAACAATACTACATTACTATAATAACACTACATTACTATAACAATACTACATTACTATAATAACACTACATTACTATAATAATACTATATTACTATAAAATAATACTACATTACTATAATATTAATAATACATTACTATTACAATACTATATTACTATTATAATACTACATTACTATAAAAAATACTACATTACTATAACAATACTACATTACTATAATAATAATAATACTACATTACTATAACAATAGTACATTACTATAATAATAATAATACCACATTACTATAATAATACTACATTACTATAATAACACTACATTACTATAACAATACTACATTACTATATAAATACTACATTACTATAACAATACTACATTACTATATAAACACTACATTACTATAACAATACTACATTACTATAACAATACTACATTACTATAATAACACTACATTACTATAACAATACTACATTAATATAACAATACTACATTAATATAACAATACTACATTACTATAATAACACTACATTACTATAACAATACTACATTACTATATAAATACTACATTACTATAACAATACTACATTACTATAACAATACTACATTACTATATAAATACTACATTACTATATAAATACTACATTACTATAACAATACTACATTACTATAACAATACTACATTACTATAACAATACTACATTAATATAACAATACTACATTACTATAACAATACTACATTACTATAACAATACTACATTACTATAACAATACCACATTACTATAACAATACTACATTACTATAATAATACTATATTACTATAAAATAATACTACATTACTATAATATTAATAATACATTACTATTACAATACTATATTACTATTATAATACTACATTACTATAAAAAATACTACATTACTATAACAATACTACATTACTATAATAATAATAATACTACATTACTATAACAATAGTACATTACTATAATAATAATAATACCACATTACTATAACAATACTACATTACTATAATAATACTACATTACTATAACAATACCACATCACTATAACAATACTACATTACTATAGATGCTGCCACAGTGCTCTCTGCTGATGCTACAACAGTGCCCTCTGCAGATGCTGCCACAGTGCCTATACTAGCGCTCTGCCCAGGACTCTGGCTCTGGGGAAGCCCAGTCATCGCATTGTCAGGTGATTCCACAGAGTCCCGGAGCA
The DNA here is from genome assembly GCF_050947455.1 of Rhinoderma darwinii. Lineage (NCBI taxonomy): Eukaryota > Metazoa > Chordata > Amphibia > Anura > Rhinodermatidae > Rhinoderma > Rhinoderma darwinii. Next base: position 254,303,776 of record NC_134689.1, on the reverse strand, counting down.
GAGCTTATACTAACGACTCTGTGTCTCACGGGCCGCAGATGACAGCCTCAGGGGCCTCGTGCTTGAGACCCCTGGATAAGATGCACCGAATTCATCACAGTGGCTCATGCTGGAAGATAGATTTGGCGCACATTGAGACATTTCTGTCTAACATTATACCACCTATTGGTTAGCTTACATTAAAGCACTTTTTTTGCGCCACAATTTTTGCGTAATGAGGCGCAACACAAATGATCACGTCATATTTCCTGCTAAGCCACGTCCCCTTGTTAGCCAAGTTCCAAACATCTGGTCTTATTGATGCATTTCATTGATAAATGTGTCTGAAATGATTTTGCGCCAAAAAGATGCAACTTATGTCACCCGTATTCACGGATCCGCAAAAAAACTCCTGAGATTGTCAGAGGCTTCCCCAGTGCCCCGGAGCAGAGCCTATACTAGCGCTCTGCCCGGGACTCCAGCTCTGGGGAAGCCCTAGACATCGCTGTCCATATATGGACAGCGATGTCAGGGGATTCCACAGAGTCCTGGTGCAGAGCCTATGCTAGCGTTCTCTCCTGGGACCGGCTCTGGGGAAGCCCCAGACAACGCTGTCCATATATGGACAGCGATGTCAGGAGATTCCACAGTGTCCCGGAGCAGAGCCTCTACTAGCGCTCTGTCCAGGACTCCGGCTCTGGGGAAGCCCCAGGCATCGCGTGTCCATATATGGACAGCAATGTCAGGGGATTCCACAGAGTCCTGGAGCAGAGCCTATAGTAGCGCTCTGCCCGGGACTCCGGCTCTGGGGAAACCCAGTCATCGCGTGTCCATATATAGACAGTGATGTCAGGGGATTCCACAGAGTAACGGAGCAGAGCTTATACTAGCGACTCTGTGTCCCGCGGGCCACAGATGACAGCTTCAGGGGTTGCGTGCCAAAGACCCCTGGATAAGATGCACCAAATTAATCACAGTGGCTCATGCTGGATGATAAATTTGGTGCACATTTAGACATTTCTGTCTAACTTTATAACACCTTTTGGTTAGCTTACATTATAGCAATTTTTTTGTGCCACAATTTTTGCGCAATGTGGCGCAACACAAATCACGTCTTTTTTCCTGCTAAGCCACGTCCCCTTGTTGACCAAGTTACAAACATCTGTTCTTTTTGATGCATTTCATTGATAAATGTGTCTGAAATGATTTGCGCCAAAAAGACGCAACTTATGTCACTCGTATTCACGGATCCGCAAAAACCTCCTGACATTGTCACAGGATCTCTCTGGCACCATTTTTTTTATTGCATTTTTGCCATTTCCAGCAGGCTCTTCTGTGTGGTGCAGGCCTCAGAACTTTGCTGAATGGTGATTTCCCATCGCCTAGCAACTCATCCACAAAACATGGACAGCAAAAGGATAGCACACAGCACAATGGCATCCGTGTGCCGCCAGTGGCTTTCACGTTGCCATAGACTTGAATGGACGCAACCGAGCCACAAACAAGGACAAGAATAGGACCTGCTTTGAGTTTTGTGGCCCGGTCCCACGGCGCTAACACGGATCCGTGAAAAACATGGTAGTGTGCATGGGGCCATAGAAATGAATGGGTCAGTGTGCTATCTGATAAAAAAAATGGATAGCTCACTGCCGAAAATAATGATCATGTGCATATAGCCTAAGTGTATAGGATCTGCCAGGCACAGCTTCGGGGTTAACTCCCATAATTAATCAGTCAGCACCTGAATCTACATCCCCGAGACTGACTCCAGCTTCCACCACTCAGGCTGGCAGGCTTAGGAGTGGGAGAGCCTATCGCAACCTGGCCAGACTCAGCTAGCTCCCGCCCTCGGTCTATTTAAGCTCCTATTTTGATCCTGCTCCATACAGACCCTGGCTTACTGACTACTCTTCTGCTCTTCGTTTGGTACCTCGCACACTCCTGGCTTGACTCGGCTCGTTCACCACTCTGGTTGCTCACGGTGTTGCCGTGGGCAACTGCCCCTTTCCCTTGCTTGTATTCCCTTGTATGTTTGTCGTGCACTTACTGAGCGCAGGGACCGCCGCCCAGTTGTACCCCGTCGCCTAGGGCGGGTCATTGCAAGTAGGCAGGGACAGAGTGGCGGGTAGACTAGGGCTCACTTGTCCGTTTCCCTACCCCCCCGTCATTACATAATCACAAGCCCATACCTAGTCTACCCTGGTTCCTGACACCACTATGGACCCACGTGAGACCCTGGCTCAGCAAATGCAGGGTCTCTCCCTACAGGTCCAGGCCCTGGCTCAGAGGGTCAACCAGCCTGATGCTACCTTGGTAGTTCCCCCTCACCTCACCTCTTGAACCCCACCTCAAGTTGCCCGACCGGTTCTCAGGGGACCGGAGGGCTTTTCTCTCCTTTCGGGAGAGTTGTAGGCTTTACTTTCGTTTAAAGCCTCATTCCTCAGGTTCTGAGAGCCAGCGGGTGGGTATAATTATGTCCCGGCTCCAGGAAGGGCCCCAAGAGTGGGCCTTCTCCTTGGCTCCTGACGCCCCTGAACTTTCCTCCGTTGATTGTTTCTTTTCTGCTCTCGGACTTATTTATGACGAGACTGACAGGACTGCCTTTGCCGAGAGTCAGCTGGTGACCTTACGTCAGGGTAAGAGACCTGTTGAGGAGTATTGTTCTGACTTTAGGAAGTGGTGCGTAGCTTCTCGGTGGAATGACCCGGCCTTAAGGTGCCAGTTTAGGTTGGGTCTGTCGAATGCCCTGAAAGACCTGCTAGTTAGCTATCCCTCTTCTGACTCCCTAGACCAGGTTATGGCTTTAGCGGTACGACTTGACCGACGTCTCAGGGAACGACAACGTGAACGTTTATGTGTTTTCTCCTCCGACTCCCCGATGATGCCTCCCGAAGTTCCGTTGCTTCGTTCCTCCACAAAAGACTCAGAGATACCTATGCAACTTGGGGCCTCCGTGTCCCCCCAACAACGTAGAGAATTCCGCAGCAAGAATGGTCTCTGCTTCTACTGTGGGGATGACAAGCATCAAGTGAACAACTGTCCTAAGCGTAAGAATGCAGCCAGAGAACTTCCGTGCCTAAGTGATCATCGGGGAGGTCACTTGGGCGCACAGGTATTTCCCGTAAATAGGAAACGTACTAAGATCTTGCTTCCCTTTCAGGTCTCTTTTGGTGGTAGGTCTGCTACCGGCAGTGCCTTCGTGGATTCAGGGTCCTCTACTAATATCATGTCTGTGGAATTTGCTATGTCTCTTGCTATACCTCTGATTGATTTGCCTAAACCTGTCCCGGTAGTGGGTATCGACTCCACTCCTCTTGCTAATGGTTATTTTACACAGCATACCCCTGTATTTGAACTCCTTGTTGACTCCATACATTTGGAGCAGTGCTCTGTACTGTTGATGCAGGGATTATCGTACGATTTGGTTCTAGGCCTTCCCTGGTTGCAGTTGCATAATCCCACGTTTGACTGGAATACTGGGGAGCTAACCAAATGGGGTAATGAATGTTTTACGTCATGTTTTTCTGTTAATTCTATTTCTCCCCCTGAGGAGGCGAACACGCTACCCGAGTTTGTTCAGGACTTCGCTGATGTTTTCTCTAAGGAGGCCTCCGAAGTGTTACCTCCTCATAGAGAATATGATTGCGCTATCGAATTGGTACCAGGAGCTAAGCTTCCTAAGGGTAGGATATTTAATCTTTCTTGTCCCGAACGTGAAGCCATGAGAGAGTATATCCAGGAATGCCTGGCCAAGGGTTACATTCATCCCTGTACTTCTCCGGTAGGTGCTGGCTTCTTCTTCGTAGGGAAGAAGGATGGTGGTCTTAGGCCATGCATTGACTACCGTAGCCTGAATAAGGTCACGGTAAGGAACCAGTATCCCCTTCCTTTGATTCCTGATCTCTTCAATCAGGTTCAGGGGGCCCAATGGTTCTCTAAGTTGGATCTACGGGGGGCGTATAACCTTATCCGCATCAAAGAGGGGGATGAGTGGAAGACTGCGTTTAACACGCCCGAAGGCCATTTCGAATACCTCGTCATGCCCTTTGGGTTGTGTAATGCCCCTGCGGTCTTCCAGAATTTCATAAATGAGATTTTGAGAAATTATCTGGGGATATTTCTTGTAGTGCACCTTGATGACATACTGGTGTTTTCCAAGGACTGGTCCTCCCACATTGAGCATGTCAGGAAGGTGCTCCAGGTCCTTCGGGAAAACAAACTGTTTGCCAAAACCGAAAAATGTGTGTTTGGGGTACAGGAAATACCATTTTTGGGTCAAATCCTCACTCCTCATGAATTCCGCATGGACCCCGCCAAGGTTCAGGCTGTGGCGGAATGGGTCCAACCTGCCTCCCTGAAGGCGTTACAGTGTTTTTTGGGGTTCGCTAATTATTACAGGAGATTTATTGCTAACTTCTCGGTCATCGCTAAGCCTCTTACGGACCTCACTCGCAAAGGAGCTGATCTCCTCCACTGGCCTCCTGAGGCTGTCCAGGCTTTTGAGGTCCTTAAGAAGTGCTTTATCTCGGCCCCGGTGCTGGTTCAGCCCAACCAAATGGAGCCATTTATCGTGGAAGTTGACGCATCTGAGGTGGGAGTGGGGGCTGTCTTGTCCCAGGGTACCAGGTCCCTCACCCATCTCCGCCCCTGTGCCTACTTCTCCAGGAAGTTTTCGCCAACTGAGAGTAACTATGATATTGGCAACCGCGAACTCTTAGCCATTAAATGGGCATTTGAAGAGTGGCGCCACTTCCTGGAGGGGGCTAGGCACCAGGTAACGGTCCTTACCGACCACAAGAATCTGGTTTTCCTAGAATCTGCCCGGAGGCTAAACCCGAGACAAGCTCGATGGGCGTTATTTTTTACCAGATTCAATTTTTTGGTTACCTATAGGGCTGGGTCTAAAAATATTAAGGCTGATGCACTGTCGCGTAGCTTCATGGCCAGCCCTCCTTCGGAGGAAGATCCTGCTTGTATTTTGCCTCCAGGTATAATCATTTCCTCGATCGATTCTGATTTAGTCTCTGAAATTGCTGCTGATCAAGGTTCGGCTCGCGGGAACCTTCCTGAGAACAAGCTGTTTGTTCCCCTGCAATTCCGGCTAAGGGTACTTAGGGAAAATCATGACTCCGCACTATCTGGTCATCCAGGCATCCTGGGTACCAAACACCTCATTACTAGAAACTATTGGTGGCCTGGGTTGCCTAAAGACGTTAAGGCCTACGTCGCCGCTTGTGAGGTTTGTGCTAGGTCCAAGACTCCCAGGTCCCGACCAGCGGGCTTACTGCGTTCGTTGCCCATTCCCCAGAGACCTTGGACACATATCTCCATGGATTTTATCACCGATTTGCCTCCATCTCAAGGCAAGTCGGTGGTGTGGGTGGTAGTAGACCGCTTCAGTAAGATGTGCCACTTTGTGCCCCTCAAGAAACTACCCAACGCCAAGACGTTGGATACCTTGTTTGTCAAACACATCCTGCGTCTCCATGGGGTCCCTGTCAATATTGTTTCGGACAGAGGGGTACAATTTGTTTCATTGTTTTGGAGAGCCTTCTGTATGAAGTTGGAGATTGATCTGTCCTTCTCCTCTGCCTTCCATCCTGAAACCAATGGCCAAACTGAGAGGACTAATCAATCTCTAGAACAATATTTAAGGTGTTTTGTCTCTGACTGTCAATATGATTGGGTCTCATTCATTCCCCTCGCCGAATTTTCCCTTAATAACCGGGTCAGTAACTCGTCAGGGGTCTCCCCCTTTTTCTGTAATTTTGGGTTTAATCCACGGTTCTCCTCCGTTTCACCTGGTAGTTCCAACAATCCCGAGGTAGAGGTCGTTCATCGGGAACTGTGCACAGTCTGGGCCCAGGTTCAGAAGAACCTAGAGGCGTCCCAGAGCGTACAAAAAACTCAGGCTGATAGAAAACGTTCTGCTAACCCCCTGTTTATGGTCAGGGATCTGATGTGGTTGTCGTCTAGGAACTTGCGTCTCAAGGTTCCGTCCAAGAAGTTTGCTCCTCGGTTTATTGGGCCGTATAAGGTCATTGAGGTCCTCAATCCTGTCTCCTTCCGGCTGGAGTTACCCCCGTCTTTTCGTATACACGACGTGTTTCATGCCTCCCTCCTTAAACGCTGCTCCCCATCCTTGGCTCCCTCGAGGAGACCTCCTGTTCCCGTCCTCAACCCTGAGGGGGTGGAATTCGAGGTGGCCAAGATTGTGGACAGCAAGATGGTCCAAGGCTCCCTCCAGTACCTGGTCCATTGGAGAGGATACGGGCCCGAGGAGAGGACTTGGGTACCCGCCCGGGATGTTCACGCTGGGGTATTGGTCAGGAGGTTCCACCTGCGTTTCCCCAGTAAGCCAGGTCCACTTAGAAAGGGTCCGGTGGCCCCTCATAAAAGGGGGGGTACTGTAAAGGATCTGCCAGGCACAGCTTCGGGGTTAACTCCCATAATTAATCAGTCAGCACCTGAATCTACATCCCTGAGACTGACTCCAGCTTCCACCACTCAGGCTGGCAGGCTTAGGAGTGGGAGAGCCTATCGCAACCTGGCCAGACTCAGCTAGCTCCCGCCCTCGGTCTATTTAAGCCTGCCCTTCCTGTCCCTCGGTGCTTGTGATTCTTTTCGTGTGGTTTCCTGGCCCAGCTACAGCTCCTTCTATTTTGATCCTGCTCCATACAGACCCTGGCTTACTGACTACTCTTCTGCTCTTCGTTTGGTACCTCGCACACTCCTGGCTTGACTTGGCTCGTTCACCGCTCTGGTTGCTCACGGTGTTGCCGTGGGCAACTGCCCCTTTCCCTTGCTTGTATTCCCTTGTATGTTTGTCGTGTTTGTCGTGCACTTACTGAGCGCAGGGACCGCCGCCCAGTTGTACCCCGTCGCCTAGGGCGGGTCATTGCAAGTAGGCAGGGACAGAGTGGCGGGTAGACTAGGGCTCACTTGTCCGTTTCCCTACCCCCCGTCATTACACTAAGTCCCTGAATTAATATCTATTTCTGGAAATATTGAGTGCTGACCAATACGGCTGCCATTACAGTGTAGTATAGTTCTACCAATTAATCAGACAATTAATTGACATGTCATAAAAGGTTGAAAAGGTCTAATGCATCCTGAAAAATATTTACAATATTTATTCTAACTTGCAAAATGAGATCATCCATATATCAAGTTTTATCAATGAGTCCTACCTTAAGCAGCAGGTTTATGCATGTGATGGGAAAAAAGAATGTGAGCAGTACTTATGCACTTTAGTAAATGAGCTTTCCTGCCAGGTCACACTTTGCCAACAAGCCGGCAGACTCGTTTCAATCAAGGCCGGGCTTATAAAACAATGTGGGGATGAGATGTGATTGGAAGAGAACAAGTGTTATGACAAAAACACCTCCTTATTTATGCGATTTTATCAGAGCGATCCGTGAGTACAGCATAAACTGTCAGGTAATTTGACATGTTGAATTGTTATAGGTGAAGATTATGCTAAAATACTGAATGTTCTTGAATGCTGGAAGGATGTTTTTTCTCTCTTTTTGTACTGAATTCCCATCATTAACAAAAGCTGTCTCGACTCTCTCTGCGAAGATCAGGATACATTCTGCTTACATCTCTACCTGTGTGATGATAACATCATATAAGTAGTGTGATAAATCGTAATACCTCTGTAAACAGTCTGTCAATTACTTCTCCAAAAATGGTTATTTGAGGAAGATATAACTTAAGTGTGTATTCTGATAGCTGACGTCTCTGTTATTAGACTAAAAAACTGATGGAAGTAACCCTCCGCAGGGAGGACAGCCTAAAAGTACTCCTGACAGAGGTGTTAAAAAAACCTGTCAATCAACAATTTCATTACCTCAAACAAAACAGATGACAAGTCCAATACCACAGCATAGCATATTCACCTAATGAAGTGACTGAGATCAAAATGGTAATGATGTCATTAAAATAGCTGAAATACCACTCCATGCTTATATAAACTACACTCGCTACAGTAAAGCTCTGATAATCCATAACCCCCAGGGCTAGAAGAATTTCCAGATGACTGGTCATTTTAACATCCATTTTAACGTTTAACACAGTTTTACTTCTAGGGCCCAGATCATTTCTAGTCCAAATGAGCTTCAATGTATTCCAAGATTTTTTTCTCATAGATTCCATGAGAACCTGCAAGAAGTAATTTTTTTTTTTATCGTATGCCATATTACGGTGGTATGCTCCCCTAAAAGCATTACTTTACATAGGAGAACGCAATACCTTACAGAGGCACTATACAACAGCACAGAGGTTGCCTATGAGTCCTTAATACATGCATTGCTGTGTGCATGAGTCATTGGTACATATGGCTATATAATGGCTCCATGTAGGAATAGTATACTTAGCGCCAAGGTCGAGATTGGATACTTTCCTGTGGGATAAGGAAAGCATTTTTATTGCCACGAGCCCTTAAATCAAAGGGATTTTCCAGGAGTTAAAAAAATTAGACTGACAGTAGAAAATGTGATAAAAACAAACCATAACAAATACTCACCCAGCTGGCCCCTACTGTTTACTTAGCTGCAGCGATGACGTGCCATACATTCACATCACCGCCCGCAGTAAATCACTGTATGGCACGAGACTGCTGACATCACCGCATACCCGCGTGTGGACCTGTAGGTGCTCTTTATCCGTCAACATATGAGAATCACTAGGGATATCGCTATATCAGCACTGACTATCCCTACGAGCTTATTTTAAATCAAGTTTTGATCCTTTTCCTGGTTGGGACTATACACTATACCAGCGGCGATTGCGCTACAACACTTACCTCTTTAATCACACAGAGCCTCTTGATTGGTGGTTGCCTGACAACGGTGGACGCTTTGCGAGTGAGGTGCTCGGAGCGGAGAATGCGTTGTCATCATTACGCTCCTGAAGCATCCTGTTGCATAGCGACGTAAGACTTCCGGTCTTCTAACCGGATGTCGGCAACATATACACACACCCACACATTTTGCAATACCACGCTTTGTGTATTGATTGCTGTTATATACATAACCTGTACGCGATTTGCATTAAGAAGGTCCTGAAGCTCTGATTGGTGAGTGGAACTAGCGCGATTAGTTCTGACACAACTGCTGTATATATGATTATGTTGTAATCACGTAATGTTGCACATTTATTATGCGATACTGTTGTTTATTAGATTTGTATTTGCACTTGCACTTTATGTATCAATGTTTCGATTGTATTTGATACCATACATACACACAATACTTTGTATTTTTTGCACCTTGCACTTTATTTGTATTTTAATCATGTAATTATGTAAATGTTCTTTTGCTCTTTATAAACCGTTATTACTCAGTATGTCACCATGCTTGATAAAGGTCCTATTGTTGGACAGAAACGTCGCTGTTTGTTGGCTGAATAAACCACTTATTTTTCACATTTTGGAGTGCTGCAAGATTTCTATTTTTATATATATATATATATATATATATATATATATATATATATATATATATATATATATATATATAAGCTCAGTGTAGAGTAGCCAGGTATTCTGCTACTCCAGCCAAAATTTACATAACTGACTATATCTTGCAAAATGCAAATGTCAGTACTTAATAAATCATACTATTTAAAGCCATATTTGATTAATGTGGTAGTATAGATTTACCTTTTACACAATAGTGGGTAAATATACACTACACATTCGTTTACGAGAAAGGTTTTCTGTAAAGTCCTCTAATATTATTGTTTCTGAACTTTATAGCAGGACTAGGAAGCAAAAAAAACAAAAAGTAATGACATTAAAAATCACCAATTTTTGTATTTTATAAAAATGTTAAATCAAACGTAACTATATGCCACATGAGACCTTTCAATAAGGACTTCTAGATGCGACCTTATGATATCCCTCTGCCAGTCCGTTTAGGGCAGGGGTGGGAAATATTTTTTTTTTTGCCAAGGGCCATTTGGCTAATTATAACATCATTCGTGGCCATACAAAATTATCAACTTAAAAATTAGCCTGCTATAAATGGTCAAGCATTTAATTAACTCACCCCTAATGCGATGGCTGGAACTGCTTCTCTTTGGTGAGGCGCGTGATGTTCGCTGGTATTGATGATGCGTCAGTCTGGAGCAGTCGACTCTTTGCAATAGTAAGTTTTGAAAAGAACTCGCAGCAGTAAGTTGTTCCGACTTACTTACTTAAAGGGGTTTTCCCATCAGAGATATTTATGACATATCCATATCCATGTCAGATAGATGTGGGTCCCACCTCTGGGACCCGCACCTATCTCTAGAACGGGGCCCCCTAAACACCATTCTACCTCTCTTGTGTTCCGGCTGATTTCGGACCATGAAGAAGAAAACATAGTAGTGAATGGCACTTATGGAAGCAGCGTAGCATGCGAGCTACGCTGTTTCCGTAAAAACTATTCAGTTCTATGGGACTTACGGAAACAGCCTAGCTCAGTGAACTACGCTGTTTTCTTCTTCGTGGTCGAAAATCACACGAGTCAGCCGGAGCACAAAGAGGTAGAACAGGGTTTAGGGGGCCCCGTTCTAGAGATAATTGCGGGTCCCAGAGGTGGGACCCGCATCTATCTAGCATGTATGACATATCCTGTGGATATATCATTAATGTCCTTGATGGAAAAAAAAACCTTTAAGTCGCCTGACCTCATTTCAATCTTTTAGGACAGGTCCTATCCTATGTCTACACTACAGCTAAATTTCTACATTTAGGCCTCAGCTAAGTTTCTAAATTTTAGGCCAGGAGCAGGAGGAGGGCAGATGGAGCCAAGTACTGTCATTCACGGCGGTCTGAGTGAAGAGGTCAGTGCGTGCCAGTTCAGGAGTGGATCAGTCCAGTCACCTGACCTCACGTCACTGACACAGGTCAGGTGACCAGAATATTCCAGTCTTGGGCCGGCACGCATCGACCTCACTTCGTCCGCCCTTCTCCTGCTCCTAAATGTGAGTGTGTAGGGTGGATGGAGCCAAGGGGGGAATGACACGGTGGTCAGAGTGAGGTCGGAGCATGCTGTGACAGGAGTGGACCAGTCCAGGTCACCTGACCTGTCACCTGATCTCACGTCACTGACTCAGGTAGGTGATGGGAGTGTTCCAGTCCTGGACCGACACGCACTGACCTCACTCAGACCGCCACGCCATACTTGGCTCCGTCCGCCCTTCTTCTGCTCCTAAATGTGAGTGAGTAGGGAGGACAGTGCCAAGTAGCAAATAACGCGGCAGCAGCACGGCCTGAGTGAGGTTGGGTCGGACAAAATGATCTCGCCGGACGGACATTCCCCACCCCTGGTTTAGAGGGACTCGGTGCATACGCTCACTTTTGGAAGTGTGTCAGGTTTTATTACGGCATCTAGTAGATGTCTTTATATAAATGTGGTCTGTCACATGACAGATCCTCTTTAATCATTTTGCCACATTTTAAGGCTTTTCTTTTTTTTTAGCCTATTTTGACACTTCTCAAATGAAAAAAATGTAACTAGTTAGTTTAAGGTGAAAAAATGAGCAGTGTTTGAGAGATGGAAATAACAACGAGTTATGAAAATTTGGTGAAATGAGTGAAGCGTAACTTACCGTACTTTCTCTCGATCTACGTATTGCATGTATATAGTTTGTCTTTTTCTGAGCACTTACTGACAAATTCTATGTTTAAACATATTTAACAGAAGTGCATTGCTTACCTTTATTATGTTGTTTTTTTTTTTATTACATACATGCATGTGTCTGATTATTTTATACCTAGGCCTCTGCTAATAACAAGAAGCATTCAGTGCATCCGTTTAGAAAGAGGTGATTCACTTTACGAACTGTAAACTCATCCTCATGCTATTATAAATGGAAATGGTGAATTCTTATTTATAGATGGCTGATTTTTTCCTTTACTATTGCCATTTTTCCCTGCCATGGTCACATCACTTACATGAGTCACCACAGCTAGAAATTCTGAAAGACTGAACTTATGACCATATTATTTAGCTAATATACGTTAATATTATATTAAGGAACAATAAAAGGCTTTTATCTTATAGGTCAAAGTTAAAAAAAAACCAAGATGGACATATTTGCAATGTATTCTCTACAATATTCCTCTACACTGATCATGGAACCCGGGCTGGCTGGGGGTTGGGATGACTTAGTTTCTCGTAGCGTATAGTCATTATATCCTTGTTTTAATGGAGTACATGGAGGTTGTGGGGAGTGATGTAACCGTGGGCTTCTGCTTATACATTGGAGCCAATCTGAATAAGCAGAGCTGCCGTGTACAGTGGTAAAGAGACAGATGCAAGGAACGAGCAGAAGAAATGGCAGAGGAGGTTGATTTCTGACTCTTTTAGCCTACAGTAGACGTTATAGCTAAACTGCAGACACTGATCATAATGCTAGAATTGAGAACTTGCACACACTGTGGAAATAGTTCTACAGAGAGCCGCATCTGAATGGGATTTTATAAATTCCTATTCACTAGAGTAAAACTTTAGGCACCTGTGCTAAATTACAGCAGCTGTAGAAACCCCATAGTGTGCAGGTACCCTATGTAATGGCCGCAGCCGATCCCACTACTACCCATTGCTGTATACTTACCTCTCCTTGGCGTCCTTTGGCTCCTGGCCAATGCCATGTTCCTGCCTCCCACTCTGCTGTTCGCCGCCGTTCTCGTCCTCTGTCTCATGCACTTCCTAGTGCGCGTGATGACTTTCCCTGATTTTAAAGGGCCATCGCCTCAGTTTTTCTAGGATATAAAAGCAACCTCGCTCTGTCCACCATTGCCTGAGCAATTAGGTTCATCCTAGTGTACTAGTGATACCCTGTATTAAACTTTGTTGGATTTCATGCAATTGACCTCAGCTTGTACCTTTTGACTATCCTTTCCCGTCGCTTGCCCTGAACTATTGCTTATGACCCGTGACGAACCTCTGCCGCCTTCCCTGACATTTTACTTTATCTGGCATTGCATACACTCTGCTGTTTCTGTACCCCACCTGTTTACGCCCACTGTCGCCAAGGGAGATAACTTCGGGGGAAGCGACCTGGGGTTCCCCAGCAACAAAGTCCAGACCCTGTAAAGGGGTTAAAGGGTGAATACCTGTGTTTCCCTTAGACTCTACCCGCAGGTTCAGCTCCATGTCAAATCCCCTGGTGATACAGTGTGTTCACACCATCCTCTGCAGGCCCCATGACAGACTCACTATCTATGGGGCCCGTGACACCCTAAAGGCAACCAAGCACCACTGCGACGTTTCCACTTTGAAGCCACTTTCACACGGAATAATTTTGGTCAGTATTTTGCAGTAGTATTTGACAGCCAAAACCAGGTGTGGGTTCAAAACACAGAAGAGGTACGAATATTTCCGTTATAGTTTTTCTTTGTGTAGGTTCTTGCATTAACTGGGCATACATGTGAATGTGAGAAAAGGATTAAAAAATACTTTGTAATGTTGTACACTGTAATTGATATGACGATGTATAATTAAAATATTATAAAACATTGTACTGCAAGATTTTTGCACACTAGCCTGGCAGCTTCAGTTTAATTGTTTAACCACGGATTAACCATAAATAATTTATTTGAAATTGCAGATTGAACAACTGAATTCTGCGTGAGTGACACAGATCTGAGCCCTTAACTTGGCAGGTAAGATGTTTTCTATTAAGCTACATGCAGAAATATGTACATAAACTTAAAGTGGAGTCATGTATTAGTATTCCTAAACTTGTTAGTCAGGTAAGCACAGGACGACAATTAAACAAACAATTTTTAAATGTATCCGGCCCAGCCATCAACTAGTCAACATAGGTCCGGCTTCTGAAACCCCCAGAGAACAGCTAAAGCTTGAGGGAAGATGCAGCTGACAGTATTACAGGCCGGCCTTTCAAATGAATGGGGCCGGGACTGCTCATAGAGGGAGGTCCTAAGTGGGAGTCCCCCTTCTAAGATATCCATATGCCCTAACAGAGTAACCTATGTTTAATATCCTCAGTGAATCAGGCTCATTTGTTTTCTTGAAAATCAATGAAGAAAAGAATCTTTAAAGATTTGGCCATGTAAAGTAAGGGTCCTTTTACATTGCCCAACAAGGGCCATGTAAACGAGCGCGGATGAACGAGACAGCTCGTTGATCTTTGCTCGTTTACGCCTTTCACAAGGAGCTATTATCAGTACTGTATGGGGGCGAGCGCCCATTATAACAATCGTTCGTCCCCGTACATTTCTATCATGTCTGCAGCATGTCCCCCAGTTTATACAGGAAGATGTGCTGCCAACAACGGTAATATTTTCGGTTGCATAAACGATACAATCAGCCGATGAACGCGCTCATTCATCATCTGATCGTTGCCCTGATTACACAGGGCAATGATTGTGAACGCTCGTTTGCCCGATAATTGGCCCGTGTAAAGGCCCTTTAGCAAACTATATATTTATTTATAGCAAATATTTATTCAGATCTGATAACAATATTCCTTAAAGTGTGTGGGATTTCTCGTTCTGTGAGTTGTAAGCCCTTGGTTGTAGTTAGTCACTTTGAAAGTAGTCATGTGAGTGTGTTTGGTTGCCATACAGTTCAGTACCATACAGTTAGTTTACTGCTTCCCAAAATAATATATGTATAAATTAATCAATTACTAATTTTAATTATCTGAAAATAAAATTAAAAATATCGGGCAAATAACACGCAGTTTATTTTGCTGTTCTGTTCTTATATGCGGAGGATAAAGTTGCTGGGGTTTGTTCTTGTCGTAGAATAGCATAATATGTGATATGTTTTTACTGTCTCTGGTGTGCCTTTCTTTAGCTATAGATATTGTCATGTGTCAAGGTAACAGGTAAGAGACACTAATAATGTGCGCAATGTAGATTCCCAAGGTAAGAATGTTTACTGAGTAGCGGAATATGTTGTCTCAAAGTAATACTGCATTATATATACATTTCAGGTTTTCAGTAGGTCATACCTGGGTGCCATAACCTATGCGCTCTTAGGAATACATATACTGCTGTAAAAAGAAACAAACACCCTAAAGCCATATTGTGTTGTATTAGATTTTCAGATTTCGATACAATTCTTTAACCATTTAAATACTTCAATTCTGAAGCAGCAATATTTTGCAAGAAAGCGCAGATATGTCCATGAGATAGCTTGGGAAATAGTTGGGCATTATGACCATGCAGTATATGGAAAATAAACAGATTTCATTGTGTAGACTTGCCATTTTATAGTTATTTTACCTTTTCTCTATTTTGTGTGTATACAATACAGTGATTTATCATAGGCCCTAGGCGGTAATAATGAGAAATTTTCAGTGTACTGTGATTATTATAGGGATTTTTCTGTGTTATAACTCCATCACTGCCTGCTGATCCCCCCCCCCAGCTGGCACTTTACTCTTGCACTAAGGGGGGATTCACACGAGCGTGTATTCGGTCCGTGCGGGCTGCGTGGTTTTCACGCGGCACGCATGGACCAATACAAGTCTATGGGGCAGTACAGACAGTCCGTGCTTTTTGCGCAGCGTTTGTCTGCTGCGCAAAAAGCGCGACAGGTTCAATAACTCTGCGTATTTCGCGCATCACGCACCCATTGAAGTCAATGGGTGCGTGAAAATCACGCGCACCACACGGAAGCACTTCCGTGGGACGAGCGTGATTCGCGCAACAGCAGTGAAAAGGATGAATGAAAACCGAAAAGCACCACGTGCTTTTCTGTTTCCGAACATCCAAACGGAGTGTCTTTGCGATGAGCGAAGCCGGACAAGCGTACCGAACTTCACCGGGTTCGGCCAAACTCGTTTTGGCCGATCCCGGCAAAAAAATTATCGGTACGCGACGTCAGGAGATAGTCACTGTCCATGGTGCTGAAAGAGTTAAACTGTTTCAGCACCATGGACAGTGACTTGCGATCCCAAAATACATTAACCTGTAAAAAAAAAACGAAGTTCTAACTTACCGATTACTCCTGTCTCCTTCCTGCAGTCCGACCTCCCGGGATGACACTTCAGTTCAAGTGACAGCTCCAGCCAATCACAGGCCAAGCACAGGCTGCAGCCAATCACAGGCTGCAGCGGTCACTTGGACTGCTGCGTCATCCAGGGAGGTGGGGCCCGATGTCAAGAGAGGCGCGTCACCAAGGACGCGTCACCAAGGACGCGTCACCAAGGCAACGGCCGGGAAGTTCTCGGTAAGTAGGAACTTTATCTTTTTTTTTTACAGGTTTTTCGCTGTTGTGTTCGGCATTCACTGTCGAGGGTGCTGAAAGATTTAGCTCTTTCAGCACCTTGGACAGTGACGGGCGTTGACAAGCCTCATCTCTATGATGCCGGCTGCGCGAAAATCACGCAGCCGCGCATCAGACACGCATGACACACGCAGCTGTCAAATGGTTTTTGCGCTCGCAAAACGCTGCGTTGTTTGCGCGCGCAAAAACGCAACGTTCGTGTGAATCTCCCCTAAATATCATGTTGTCTATACTGATGACATTGATAACATATTATCTCATGTGTCATCTACAGTGTTGTTACCACACTACATGACATATCATTAATATGGTCGAAACGTCATCATGTACACCTTGTAGCACACATGATGCTGCAACAAAGTAGAATTTCTAGGCCTGAATATCGAAAGTTTTTTATTTGCTCCTCTTGTGGCTTTGAACTTTTAAAGGGGTTATGTGGGCACCGAAAATATTATCAGCGTACTCACTGCAGTATGTGAGTACACTCGCTAATATAAATTCCCGTCACACTGATTATGAGGTTTTAATAGATTTTTATAGCGCTGGCGGGGGACCGGAAGTCTAGTGGCACAGTCTTCTTTCACGACGACACGACTCTGCGTCATGTGACCGGGCCCACTTTACTCTATGTAATTAATGTACTTTTGCTACAGCGATTACATAGCGTACAGCGGGGCCGGTCACATGTCGACAAGCCGTGTCGTCATGAAGGAAGACTGTGCCACTAGACTTCTCAGCGTTTTTCAAAACTGGCAAGTGCCAAGAAAATTGCGCCTTGAATTGTAACTTTTTTTACGCTAAAAACATGTGCAAAACTATTAATAAATTCCCTCATAAATTTATTAGATAGTTGCAGAACTTTTAAACTTATTATAGTGCGACTCTATTTACATCTGCATGAATATACATAAAAATAGCTTCAGCTAGTGCCCTCATTGTAACCAGATTCCGCAGAAGACGTGGCAAATGTCAGGTCAGAATGGGGTTTGTGTATGTTATGCATTATAGTCTTTGCCTAAAGTCAACTAAAAAAGGTGGAAGCGAAAAAGTGATGATGTAAGTTGGGTTCAAATAGCATTTGTGAAAATATGTGAAATTTTATTTTATGGGGCATCGGTACATGGCCTGCATTATGAATTTCCATGTCGCCAATGAAAGGTCAGAGGTTGTGCTAGACATTTCTTTATACAAGGTTTCTTACCATTCATACATTATACTAATAACTCTAGCTCCTATATGTATCTTGTAATCTATGTTTCCTTGCTCTTTTTCCTGAAAGCTTCACGTTAAATACTTTCCTTGCAGTGTATAGCAGAGGATAGTGTTTTAATGTTGGATTACATTATTGGGATAAATTCACTAAGTGCTTAAGTGTTTAATGGTAATTGATGGCAGTGAAGTGTTACTGTGGTAAGTAGAGATTACTGAGCTTACTTGATTTTACACAGAGTGTCTAAACACTTAGTGCCTGGGATATGCTATGAGCAACTTTGCTATTGCATCTGTGTCTAAAAATAGTGGTCGGACACCATCACATTTTTTTTCCGGAATGATATGTATATTACGTATGCACATTAAATAACTGTACTAAAATGATCTGACAGCACTTCATGATATTAAATGCTACAGTATGTAAATGTTCTGCATTAGCCTGGATTCAAGAGCAGAATGCAACAATGTAGACATGTGCCTTATCTTCTCAAGTTCTCTGAAACTGGCCCTTGGTTGTGTCTTTTGAAACGGAGAGTGAGTAATTTGTAGCCCACAACGGGTGGGAGGTAACTTAGATGCTCATTCTGCCCACCACCTGAGCCGCTCCTACCGTGACCTCCTGCATCAGCCACAGGTACAAAGCACGCCAGGAAAGACATAGAACGGGTAGAGAAACATAGATAGACCGCACAGAGAAGACAAAGTAAATATAGGCACAGTTCGATTTATTTGTGAACTTACTGAAGGTATTCGATGAGGATGAGACCAACGTTTTTTAATTGACTTGTTGGAAAGGTGGTATGCTATGACAGTGCCAGTTTGAAAGTCATGGCGCTCTTCAGCATAGCCGTTACTATTGTTAATGATTGTCAATGGAGATTGCATAAATGTATGCTTAAAGAGCCTCTTTCACCATTTTAATAATGCCCTATCTCCTAACTAATCTAATATGAGCTTTGCTGCTGATAACTACAGTGTCATTTGTTTAAAAAAAAGTTTATTATTTGCAAAGTTATGAGCATTTTTCTAAATATGCTAATGTGGCTCTAATAGCCAAATAGGAGGTGACTTTCTTTTCATTCTGGGCGGTGTAATGTTTACTGTATGATTCTGTCCAATCAGCGCACAGCCACTTCCCCCTGCCCTGCCCAGCAACACAGTGTGATCATATAGTACACAGCTTCCATTCCTGACTGTGTTTTCAACTGGTGATATCTCCAGTGGTTCCACAGCTAGAACTGCGATCCTGGTGCTATATGAAATATTAGAATCTCCTCTTTCATATGCCACCAGTGTTCTAGGTGGTCCACAGCCGGAGATATGGCTATATGAAGTGATCCAATTCCCTCCAGCCTCAGTCTCTCACACTGTGTGAAGCAGCTTCATGCTGATAGGACAGCGTCAGAGGCTGTGAGGTAGCTCCACCTCAGGAGAATAGCTGCTGTTACATCCCAGTTGTCTAATAAAGGCTCATTTACATATTTAGAAAAATCTCATAACTTTTAAAAGAATAAACTTTTTGGTACACAATGCCTATTAAATTAGCTAGGAGATTGGTCATTACTAAACTAGTGACAGATCCTCTTTAATATATGCTCCTGTTAGCAATTGTTGTGGCTGAAATTTCCCATACTTTTATTGAGAAGGGGGGTTCACTCTGTATGGGCAATATTGTGCTATTCAATGTTGGGCTCATAGGCCGGTCTACAACATGTTCTTACTTTCAGGTTCATTTTACCATTTCCAACTTTTACATTTTAGGGCAACAGGTAGGCACAACTCTCCTATGTAATGGATGAAAAGTGTGGGTGTGCTGTTTA
The DNA here is from genome assembly GCF_050947455.1 of Rhinoderma darwinii. NCBI lineage: Eukaryota > Metazoa > Chordata > Amphibia > Anura > Rhinodermatidae > Rhinoderma > Rhinoderma darwinii. The sequence goes on along the minus strand of NC_134689.1, from coordinate 254,284,512 downwards.
AATCCTACCTAATGGATGGAAGTAAGTTCACACCATTTGTGCTCCCTCCAAATTGTCCTTTTTAAATTAGGCACTATGTGAGAATAAATTCTATAGGTTTTATTGGTTTATTACCTTTCTTTTTGGTACACTAAGGGCTCATTCAGACGAGAATGTATCTCGTCCGCGTGTCGGACGTTAAAACAATGGCCATCACACGGACACATGTATTTCAATGGGGCTGTTCACACGGCCGTTGTTTCAACGGAGCTTGTGAAGGGTCCGTGAAAAAATAGGACATGTCCTATTTTCCTGCATGTCACGCATCCCTCCATAGACTGTAGTCTATGGAGGAACCGTGACAACGTGTCCCACGCGGGTGCACCTCCGACGTGAAAAACGGCAGTATTTTACATCTGAGGTTAGCTACGCACATCTGAATGTAGCCTAATAGACAAGTCTACAGTGCAATTTTTCTTTTTTTCTGTTATTGACAGTGATTGCAATCTTACTCTGCATTAGCTGAGAACACAATTCTTTATTTTATTACTGTGTTACAAGAAAAATCCATTAACTCATTCCCCAGTAATTATTTTTGTACGTGCTTTACACCATTTTAGCTCTGGACTAGTGTTGTTGATCGAACAATGTTTGAGTCCTACATGGGTTATGCTATTATGTAAAGAATTATTTGTTGTCTGTAATAGATCATTGTTACAGCCCTTCCTGTGAGTTGTGTCTTTTATTACTTTAGCTAAATATAGACGGACTGATGTCTAATTGCCCCAAATACTTTGTAGTTGAGTCTGTCACGTTAAAATACATAGTGCATTGAAAAAGGAAGCTCCCAGCTTGGTTTGTCCTGTTTGCAATTTCATCCTTTAAGGTCTGGGTGCCAAGAACTTATAACCTCTCTTATTAGCCATTGTAGCTTGTCCCTGCTTAATGTCCTTTATCTATATGACCCTTTATGTTATCTAAAAAAAAATCCTAAATCATCCATCAAGGTAAATATCAGAAAAAAATAGGAGGACTCCTCCATCTCACCATTGTTTGGGTCCAGGTATGGACTGTGCTCAGATCCTGCGTGGCGGCACACGATGTGGATAAACATAACAGAAGAAATTTAATCCAGCGCTGGTTGATTTAAAAAGAAAAAATGTTCCAACTTTATTCGTACAAATGGTAAAATCCGATGGAGGTAAGGGTGGTTGCATCACCAATAAGCCTACGCATTTCTGACAGATCACCTGACAGATTTCTGACAGATCACTAAGACCCCTTTCATCAAGAAGAATAGTCACCCATCCTCAGCACAGCAGAAATCGTAGATAGGATCACTATCGTCTCTGGTCTATGTCAACAGGAGACCCAGTCATCAGAGTCGTCCGCCTCATGTGGAGTTGTAAAGAACAAGGCTTCTCAATCCACCACTCTCAGCCGAACCAGGTAGGCCATAATGTAAGGAATAGTCGGCTCTCTGAGCCATAAATGTGGGCCTTTTCTTCTGCAGGACCACTGAAAAATCAGAAAATAGCGACACTGCTACATTGTTCTAGAATATATCTTTATCCGTTTCGGGCAATCCTTAAGATCAAATCCAGGTTATTGCAATCAATTCAATAGGAGAGCTAGCATGGGCCTATGTAGTGCTCAAAGTTGTGGTGGTCTAGCTGGAATTCTATAAGCCCTTGGCATGTGCTGGCAAAAAGGCTGCATGTGGAAACACTTCCTTGAACAATTTTCAATAAAGGCCCCAAGAAACTGCCCTTTCGCCATTTCAAATAAGTATAGAATTTTTGCATTATTCCATGTCTTCAGCTTTTTGGCAGCATAGTTCACCCTGAGACTTTTACCCCTTAATGACCAAGCTTGTTTGGACCTTAAAGGGGTTATCCAGGGACCAAAAATTGCTTTGCATTCATATTTTTATATAAAACAAAGTCACTTACTAATATACTTTAATAAAAAATTTGGTATTAAATACTGCCATTCAATACCGGTGAACTGTTCCTGGAAGTCCTGGAGCTTTTCTAATATAGATAACGCGCCGACACGGCCCCATGTGACTGAGGGCTTGCTTCCTGTGCAGTTCGTGTCGGCGTGTTATAAATAGAATGACCGCAAGGGGCTGTCACACTGCCTGTAGCTGGAGTCCCCATACAGAGCATCAGCTAGCGCTTTTCTCGGGACTCCAGCACTGCTCCCGACATTTGGTCAGTGACTTCAGGGGTTTCCTATAGCTGGAGTTCCGGAGCAGAGCGCCACTGCACATTTGGAGAGGCTTTGAGCTGCCAGAACGATAGAAACTCCCCATAAATGACCCCCCTAGATCTGCTTACTAGACATGTGGCTGGGCCAAAAAGAGAGGGAGTACCCTTTGGCTTTCAGGGCACAATTGAATAAATTCTAGGACCCATATCATGCATTCAGAGGCATTGAGCTGCCTGAAAACCCAGAAATTACCCCATTTTAAAAACTAGACCTCTGTAGGAATTCATCTAGTGGTGTAGTGAGCATGCTGACCAAATAAAATTTTAAAGGAGGAAATAATAGGTATTATTTCAGACACTATGGGTATATAATGTTTTCTTCAAATTCTTATTACATTTCCACAAGAAATAGAGGACACATGTGGTAGAAGGTTAATTTGTTAGAAATATGGCACATTAATACATTTGTGCGGCATACAAAAGAGAAGTGAAGCCGTGTATACATGACGGATGCATCTCGCTATAGACGTATTTGCCTGTACTTTATGGCTATGTCTTGCTAAAGAAGCAGTTGTCCCTCTTCTGTGCCATTATGTCATTGTGGACAGCATTCTGTCCTAATATAAAATCAGTCAGAGAGGAAAAAATAAACTGTACTAGAGTGATAGGCAATATCTTTCGAAAAATGGAGGAAAATGTATCCAACTATGTGGCAAACTCGAGTATGCTCACAAGATAGAAGAACACCTGTAGGACTTTAATGATGAGCTTTTTTTTTTTCAGTGACTAGTTATACAACGTCTCTTTAGCTCCATCAATCCCTATATGAGGGACGAACGTGCCAAGTGACGCGGTACACCATAACAGGCCCCTGCCCGGCAAGGTAGGAACCGCTATGTGCACAAAACAACCAATCAGTTAAAGTATATATAAAGGGGCAGTGTCCAAAACCATCTAAGGGAACAGTAAAGGATCACTAATCCCCCAAATGATGTCAGTATTTCCAGAAGCATTGTCGGGTGCAAGAGGTCCTGCGAAAACCCGAATGTAGTAAAGCCCATAGTGTATTGATTAGGAAAAGCTTGATTATTAGTGATCCTCCAAATAAAAAAAAAAAGATCATGCCCGTATCACCATACAGAAATATTAATAAAAATAAGAGCTTAGTTCAGCAGGACATACTCCTAAAAACAGTAAAACAAAACAGAATTATCAAAAATATGTAGGGGGTAAAATCTTTTCTGAAAAAATAAACTCTACTACCTCTCCCCAAAGAATTCCTCCCCACTTGGAAAGCCCACAAACTAAAATTAAAATATAAATTAAAATTGACTTCTTAAACCCCCCCCCCCCATTTTGGCATTCCCTAAATAAAATTAATAATTGTAAACTGTGTGGTACATTTCAAAACAGGGGTAGTTGCAGAGTCCTGGTTGAGATGGGCACATCGGGCAGTAGAATCGACTAATCCTCCTTCCATGTTTACTGCAAACCCGGCTCCTTTTTTGGGGATATCTTTGCGTCTTGGTGGAAGGGACGTGGTGAAGAAAGTGACCCTCTGCAAGTCTTCTCACATCCTAAGACTCGTAGGGTTGTGCAGGGGCATTCGAGTCAAATAGGAGACGCTCAATAACCTGCTCCTGGAACTGAAGGAAGGTGAGCGTTCCTTGTTTTTTTTTTATAAAGTACAAACCCATTATGGGTAGCAATCTGAATTAGGTAGATTGCTACCTCTTTGTACCATGCCCTGGTCTTACGCTTCACCAAATAAGGTTGAAGCACCTGGTCTGACAGATCTACATCCCCCCCATGAATTTATTGTAGTCTGTCACACAGACAGGCTTACGCTTTTCCACGGTGGCCCCCCTCTCTCTAACTGCCAGCGTGGTGTCTGGATGCAGAATGGACAACATATAGATGTCCTTCTTGTCATTCCACTTTACTGCAAGTAACTGCTCGCTTGCCAGTCTGAATGACGCCCCCCTTTCCACACGTCTGGACACCAATTGCTTTTGGAATCCCACCCTGTTTTTACACACTGTCCCACAGCATGGAGGGATTTAAAAAGGGGGACACAGCTATAAAAATTATCTGTGTACACATGGTACCCTTGGTGCAGGAATGGCCCCATTAGGTCCCACACAATTTTGCCGGATGTGGCAATTGTGTCTGGGCAACCTGGGGGTTTAGTTTGGCGGTTTTTGCCTTCATAAATCAAGAAACCGCAGGTGTACTTTGTTGTGCTCTCGCACACTTTATATAATTTGACGCCATATTTGGCACTTTTAGAGGTGATGAACTGCCAGAATGAAAGACGGCCTTTGTAGCTCATAAGGGATTCATCCAACAATAAATTTTGAACTGGGGTGTGGGGTTTAAGAAAAGATTCTTGTAGGAGGGAAATTAAAGGTCTCAATTTATTAAGGTGATCGTGGCCTGGGTAATTTCTTTGGGGGACTTGGGAGTTATCTGTAAAATGCATGAAGCGCATTATGGATTCATATCGGTGTCGGGACATAACTGTTGTAAATACATGGGTAGCGTGGACAGCTGTTGATGCCCAGTAGGAGCGGATAGTTGATTTTTTGACCAACCCCATATTTAGAGTTAGGCCTAAAAAAATGTAAGCTCAGGGACACTAGTGGGGGTCCATGATGAGTAGAGGGATGTGGGTTTCTGTACAATAAGTTGTGTTGCATAGATATTTGTCTGTTGGACAATTAACTCCAGGACTAGGCCACTGACAAATATGTGGAAGAAGTCCAAAGGGGTATAATTAGCAACATCCACTTTTATTCCTGGGGTTGCTGACAGTAGCGGGACCAGGGGGGGGGGCAATGAAATTGCAGGATCCCAGAACACGGGAGGAACTGCACCGCACCTGGGGATTCGACAGCGACTACTGATTCCACCACCATAGGACTATGGAGTCCAGAGGTAGAAGTAGAACTTGAGTCGTCACTGTCTGCAGAAAGTTCTAAGTCTGAAGCAGAGTCAGTGTCACTACCTGAACTGCCGGAGCATAGCAAGGTGTATGCTTGCGCCGCAGTAAACGTTCTCCGAGCCATTATTTAGGTAGAACTGTAACCGTTAGGCTACTAACTTTTTTTTGAAAGGTTTTTTTTTTATTTTTTTTTAAACTAAGAAAAAAAATAAAAATATCCTGCCTATCACTAGGTAAATAAATACATTCCTAAAACCAACACACAAAAAAATTACATAAAACTGGCTAACGATAACCTGACGCTGCCAGACAACGTACTGATCACTTGTGCTCACACAGGGGATGAGGGGGCACAAACGGGGTGATCGGGGGGCACAGACTTGAAAAGTTTGTGTAATTTTATCTTCACTTCACATTATACAGCTCAGGATTTGGTTATAGTGTCTCTCTCTCCTCTCACAGATCAACTACAGTGAGGGGAGAGGGAGTCATAGCCCATGTCCTGGCAGTATTTGGTAAATATACTGACCTAGATCACATCACTGTGATAGGTATATCACAGTGACTATGTCAGCAGGGACCGAGATTGGTCCCTGCCTGTTACTACTTTCCATATGCTGCCACAGGCATTGGCAATATGCAAACGGCACTTGCGTGTACCATTTTGGTTATCAGGGACGGGAAGGTAATCGGAGGGGGGGGGGCTAATAGGGAGTGCTGGCTCTTATTTTTACTATTTCTCTTTTCTCTCACAGAATATATTCTGTGAGAGAAGAGAGAGAACTAACCACCGCTGTTTTGATGGCGATTGCCCTTATCTGGTGAATAACGGCTATCACGTGACCGGGGACCAGACAAAACGGTCCTCGGTCTGTTCTCCGAGGCCTCAGCTACACTACCGTTCAAAAGTTTGGGGTCACCCAGACAATTTTGTGTTTTCCATGAAAACTCACACTTATATTTATCAAATAAGTTGCAAAATGACTAGAAAATATAGTCAAGACATTGACAAGGTTAGAAATAATGATTTTTATTTGAAATAATAATTTTCTCCTTCAAACTTTGCTTTCGTCAAAGAATGCTCCATTTGCAGCAATTACAGCATTGCAGACCTTTGGCATTCTAGCTGTTAATTTGCTGAGGTAATCGGGAGAAATTTCACCCCATGCTTCCAGACGGGCCTCCCACAAGTTGGATTGGCTTGATGGGCACTTCTTGCGTACCATACGGTCAAGCTGCTCCCACAACAGCTCTATGGGGTTGAGATCTGGTGACTGCGCTGGCCACTCCATTACAGATAGAATACCAGCTGCCGGCTTCTTCCCTAAATAGTTCTTGCATAATTTGGAGGTGTGCTTTGGGTCATTGTCCTGTTGTAGGATGAAATTGGCTCCAATCAAGCGCTGTCCACAGGGTATGGCATTGCAAAATGGAGTGATAGCCTTCCTTATTCAAAATCCCTTTTACCTTGTACAAATCTCCCACTTTACCAGCACCAAAGCAACCCCAGACCATCACATTACCTCCACCATGCTTGACAGATGGCGTCGGGCACTCTTCCAGCATCTTTTCAGTTGTTCTGTGTCTCACAAATGTTCTTCTGTGTGATCCAAACACCTCAAACTTCGATTCGTCTGTCCATAACACTTTTTCCAATCTTCCTCTGTCCAATGTCTGTGTGCTTTTGCCCATATTAATCTTTTCCTTTTATTAGCCAGTCTCAGATATGGCTTTTTCTTTGCCACTCTGCCCTGAAGGCCAGCATTCCGGAGTCGCCTCTTCACTGTAGACGTTTACACTGGCATTTTGCGGGTACTATTTAATGAAGCTGCCAGTTGAGGACCTGTGAGGCGTCTATTTCTCAAACTAGTAATGTAATGTACTTGTCTTGTTGCTCAGTTGTGCAGCGGGGCCTCCCACTTCTCTTTCTACTCTGGTTAGAACCTGTTTGTGTTGTCCTCTGAAGGGAGTAGTACACACCGTTGTAGGAAATCTTCAGTTTCTTGGCAATTTCTCGCATGGAATAGCCTTCATTTCTAAGAACAAGAATAGACTGTCGAGTTTCACATGAAAGCTCTCTTTTTCTAGCCATTTTGAGAGTTTAATCGAACCCACAAATGTAATGCTCCAGATTCTCAACTAGCTCAAAGGAAGGTCAGTTTTATAGCTCCTCTAAACAGCAAAACTGTTTACAGCGGTGCTAACATAATTACACAAGGGTTTTCAAGTGTTTTCTAATCATCCATTAGCCTTCAAACACAGTTCGCAAACACAATGTACCATTAGAACACTGGAGTGATGGTTGCTGGAAATGGGCCTCTATACACCTATGTAGATATTGCATTAAAAACCAGACGTTTGCAGCTAGAATAGTCATTTAGCACATAGAGGCTTGGTACACACGACCTATTTTCAGGCGTAAACGAGGTGTATTTTGCCTCGTTTTACGTCTGAAAATATGGCTCCAATACGTCGGCAAACATCTGCCCATGCTTTTGAATGGGTTTGCCGACGTACTGTGCCGAGGACCTGTCGTTTACGCGTCGTCGTTTGACAGCTGTCAAACGACGACACGTAAAATGACTGCCTCGTCAAAGAATTGCAGGACACTTCTTAGAAACGTAATTTGAGCCGTTTTTCATTGAATTCAATGAAGAACAGCTCAAGATTACGGGCGTCAATGACGCCTCACAAAATGCGAGGAGGAGCATTTACGTCTGAAACGACTGAGCTATTTTCTCCTGAAAACAGTCTGTAATTTCAGACGTAAAAGCCAGTTCTCGTGTGCACATACCCTAACAATGTATAGAGTGTATTTCTGATTAATTTAATGTTATCTTCATTGAAAAAAACTGTGTTTTTCTTGCAAAAATAAGGAAATTTCTAAGTGACCCTAAACTTTTGAACGGTAGTGTATCTCCGTAGCTGAGTACACAGAGTTTCAGCGCCTCCTGTGGGCGCTATCTTATGTCAAAGCACTGCTGTGAAAAGGCGACGCTCTATCATAAGTGTCCTTAATGGCCACCGTGAAAACACGTATAGGTGGTCATTAAGGGGTTAAGGAAGAGACACAGGCGCCATCCTGTCCTCCAGGCCAGATATCCTATTCTTCATTCCAGTCATGCGGTCTCTCAGGGCCTGCATATTCTGCCTAATGAGCCCCAACATAATTTTTTACCTTTTCCAGCTTACAGGTCCATGAGGTTTTGCAGGAGGATATTGCTGCAAGAAGTTGTGCCATCATCTGCTGGAGTGTGAGCTGTGGTTCATCTCAAATCAACTATGATGCATCAGTGCTACTTCAGCTGCCCTCCCTGCATTGATCTCTCTAGTGGAGTGGAGAGCAGGTACCATCTTGCCCATCAACTCGGTCATATTCTTGCAGCTTTTCCACAGCCATTAGGGCTTGCATTTCAGGTCGCCATGCTCCTCAAACTCTGCCCTCTCCTTCTATAGCTGGTGGAAAGATTTTTAAAGCAGCCGGCTTAACATGAGGATGAAACTTAGAAACTTATGGGCTCAAATCGGAAACTACAGGAATGTGCGTCTGTTCATCCCGGGTCGCAAGCCACGCCCAAATAAGAGACACTAACATTTAGGAATAAAAAAAAATCTCTTTAAAAGGGGCATTTAAATTGTAGAAAATTCTGCATACATGCAACATTCAATTAGAAAAGAACAGCAAGTACAATATTTCCCTCGGGTTGGACTAGGCTTTTAAGGACTCATAAAAATTCCACTCATGCTAGTATGTTACATCGGCTAAGGTTCAATGACTAGAGATAGACATTAAAGGCTAACTAGAAGACTTCTGACATGTCATAGTTACATGTCAGAAGTTTTGATTGGTGGGGGTCCGAACACTGAGACCCCCACTGATCACTAAAACGAAGCGGCAGAAGTGCTCAGGTGAGTGCTGAGCCTCTTAGTTTCTGATCGGCTTTTCTCGTGAAGCTGATGTAATGGTGTACGGACTCAATAGAAAATCTATGAACCCGAACACCGTTACATCATCTTCCTGAAAAAAGCCGATCAGCGCTCACCAGAGCGCTTCAGCCGCTTCGTTTTTGCAATCGATGGGGTCTCACTGCTCGGACTCCCGCCAATCAAAACTTCTGACATGTCACTATGACATGTCAGAAGTTTTCTGATTATTTAGTTACCCTTTAAGCCCCTCAGGTCAGATGCAATAACTGATATTACAATAACCGTGGCAGCCTATGGAATATAACTGACTCCCGAATCCATGGAGCTACATTTTCTTAAATAGGCACTCCACTGTGCACAAACTTTGCATAAATCAATAGTATGAGAGAATATAATAAACTTTGTTCCCAATCATTACCCTGTGTAAACAGGGCAGCGTTCAGCCAAGGAAGCCTGAAAACACTGGTACGTTGGCAGATTTATTATTTTATGATGCCCTGAAAATCATCGTTGTCGGCAGCACAGCTCCCCATGTAAATAGGGGATACAATGCTGACATTATTTAAACTGTATGGGGACCAAATGATCGTATTAACAATCATTCGTCTCCATACAGTTTACATTGGCTCGTGTAAAGAGTCTTTAAACAAGCGCCAATCAATCTGTAATTATTGTCTATCTCAGTATGGGCACATACCTGCCTGTGTAAACCAGCCTTTAGACATGACGGATTCTCAGCTCACTGAAGAATCAGGTTAAAGCTGCCTATAGGAGTCTATGGAGAGGGGAGGGGTAGGAGGGAGCAGGAGCAGTAAAAGAGAGGCAGAGAGACATTCCAAGGCGTTGCTGTGTATGGCAGACATGATGGCAGTTAGGCTCTACCCACTAGCTCGGAGAAAACAGAGAATAAGATATAGAGCCTGCAGAGGGGAAAACTGTTTAAAAAAAAATGCCATAAACAAGTCATATAATTGCCAGAAATAGTGCTGTTCCTTATGTACACACATGACAGCTTTTTCTGCAAGGTCATCTGAATGTTTAGCTTTATGTTCATTCTGAGATTTGGCTGAATAGTAAAAAAAAAAATTTTAAAAGTGGTTTCCGAAATACTGGAAATTAAAAGGGTTTGACAAATATGTGCCCCTTTTACATTTACATTGTATGTTGCTCTAGGCAGGTGCCTGCCCTGCCAACCCTTGTCCTATTACAGAATTCCTTAATATACTTTTGGTGTAAGTATCACTACCTGATGGTAAAACAGAGTAGATATGTGGTGATTACATTTTCTTATACTGCCCCACGAGTCTACCCCACGAGTCTACACGCTTCCATGTGTGGTGGTTTGTATTCTGCAGACAGTCTACTGTAAAACAGCTGATGAAGTAGGGAAGTTACAGAGAACTTGATTTTCATGCTGGGAATTTGAGTTAATTAAAGTATATTAAAGGGACTCTGTCACCTCCTAAAACCCCCCTAAACTAAAATGATCAGTTAATAGCTTACGTAATCTGTAAATATTTATCTTTCTACTCACTTGCATTCCCTCGCTATGAGCCTGCAAAGGAGCAATGTGCTGCATGCTGATTAGAGACCTAGGAGTCCTCTCCATTATATGTTGGAGTACTCGCTATGCATCGTCATGCAGCATACGGCCCATTTAGGGGCTTACAGCGGGGGAATGCTAATGAGTAGAATCAGATTCGGAATCAGCATCTTTTAGGTTATATACTGATTATTGAAGTTTAGTGGGATTTTCGGAGGTAAATTAGTCTCTTTAAGGAATTGCTGTTTATGCAATTTCCTACAAACATACAGATATTAAGTAAAATTAATCTTATGCTTAAGTGGTTTTAACCCCTTGACGCAGCGGGACGTCATTGCACATTTTTGTGCAGGGGGTGATGTATGGAGCAGGCTCACCCCCTAAGGCCACTCCATACACTGCGGGTGTCAGCCGTGTAACCACGTAGTTGCAGCGGTCAATAGAAACCACGGCTTCTAAGCCGTTAGAAAGAGGGGGACGGCCCCCTCTGACAGCAAATCGCCCCCCCTAATTTACATAAAATCAGGTACAAAATTTGAAAAAATATGTATTGTGATTTTTGTTTTCTATATTTTCTTAATTATTACAAAGTGCAAATGTTAGGCGACTCGGATTAAACGGATGACAGGCTAAAATTCCATTAAACACAGTGGATGCTGCTGTTCCATTAAATTAAGAACACCCTAGCTGTTGGTTTTGGCAGTGTCACTGAGGCTATTGATGAAACACGCACTTTCATGCCTGAGTGAAGTCACTAGTGATTTTATAGGCATTTCTCTCATAAATATTTGTTCTGCTCACACAATAGCTACCCCGCTATGTATAGGTGATTGGTGAAGTCAGACATGTGCATGCTAAGAGTATTTTTTTTTTCTTTGCTTTCTTCTAAAAATGTTACAACAACAACAAGCTACATTTCGTAACCTACAGAAATAAGAAATAGTTAATAATCTAAATACTTTTTTATTTCAATACCATCTTTTTTTATTTTTTAAAGAAACTGAAGGCATGTGTCTATCTCCTTTTTCTGTCTTCTTTTCCACAATCTCTAGTGGTCCTGACTAAACTGCCGCCAGTTTTAATTACGTAAAACGTATTATGTATTTTTCGCTTTTTGCAATCCCCTTTTGTTGGAAAGGTCCCCTAAAAATAAGCTAATCTCAGCTTAGGACCCCAGGAATCAGTTGTAAGCTTTGGGAAAACCTGGCAGCAAGTCTTAAATTCCGCTACCACAGGGAAATTATGCATTACATGCTGCCCATTGAAATCAGTGGGCTGCCCATGAATGCACGGACATGCTGGCTCCTTTAGAGAGGCAGAGATACTTTTTGTAGTTGGTCTTGGCCCCAGCTAATTGATAGAGGTTACGAATGAGGGATCCTCTCTATTAACTTACATTGCCCTAATAGAGAATTTGAAAATGGGTTTTCGGAGCTATAAAAACCTTTTAAAATAGCGCATACTTGTAAGGCTTGAACAACAAAACACTTACCACTGGTAAAAAGTTTTTTACCTATTGACCACATGCAGCATTGCCTCATTGGCAGGAGAGCCCACCATTTCCTTACATTGGTCTAGCTGTCACATAGCCTTTAGCCCTGTTCAGTGCGTATATGATACAATAGTACAATGTTGTATGGCATCAATGTTGTATTTTTCTCACATGGCAAATGTCGTCGTCAACACACATCAAAGATTGATGAAGAACTGGGAGGAGGTAAACTTGTTCATGTATCAAAACTAAAGCAAGAAGACTGGTGTTACCCATGGGAACCAATCTGTTTCTCAGGTTAGGACAATGTCATTTTGCGATTTGGGGTTCTAATTTTTTTTTGTTCTAAGCTATAAATTGTATTTGAGTAAAAGGGAATTATCCACATTACTGTGACTATACAGTACATTACTCTAGCCTGACACCAGTAAGGATATGAATACACTGCTAATGACAAAATATTTGGTTTATATTCTGCATAACGTGATTTATTTATAGGGGTTTTTGTCAGTCACGGTTTATTGACAAGTAGTAAACATATTTAATCATTTTACAGTTAACTACATCTAGGACACAAGTACAATGATTCTGGCAAATGCTCTAAGTTAAGAGTAAAAAGTGTCATTTTTAACTACTACCTGAGGCCCCATGCACACGAACGTAAAAACGCCGTAATTACGGGCCCATAGACTTCTATTGGCCACGGGTACCTTCCTGTTTGCTTACGGGAAGGTGCCCGGGCCATTGAAAAATATGAAACATGTCCTATTTCAGGCCGCAATTACGGCACGGGCTGGCCCATAGAAGTCTATGGGGCTCCCGTAATTACGGGTGGCTACGTGTGTGCACCCGTAATTACGGGAGCGTTGCTAGGCGACGTCAGGGGATAGTCGCTGTCCAGGGTGCTGAAAGAGTTAACTGATCGGCAGTAACTCTTTCAGCACCTGGGACAGTGACTACCGCTGGAGTTAATAGTATTAAATGTTAACTTACCCAGAACTCCCTGCTTCTTCCTCCAGTCCGGCCTCCTGGGATGATGTTTCATACCATGTGACCGCTGCAGGCAATCACAGGCTGCAGCGGTCACATGGACTGCAGCGTCATCCAGGGAGGTCGGACTGGATGTCAAAAAAGGGACGCGTCACCAAGACAACGGCTGGGGTACGTATGAACTTCTTTTACTTTCAATCGCTGCGGAAACTCTGCCCGAAAAAGCTGCCCCTTCTCTCTATCCAGCACTGATAGAGAGAAGGGGCTGCCGATTAGTGCAGAGAAAACGGGTCCATATATACGGGTGGAATACTGGTGACAAGGGGCCCGTATTTACGGGCACGGGTCCGTAAATACTGGTGGAATACGGGTCGAATATGTGTGACAAAGGACCCGTATTTATGCCAGTATTTACAGAAGGAAAAAAAATACGTCCGTGTGCATGGGGCCTTATTGTCAGTATGCAAATCTGCATTTCCATTGGTGAATCCATCCCTTCTGGGAATGTGGTTTAAATGTAGGACTTCCAAATCAATGCTTTAGACTTATACAGTGCATGATATAAATACACACACACACAAAAACACACACACACACACACACACACACACACACACACACACACACACACACACACACACACTTTGAAAATTGCATCTTTAAATGAAGCAGGCTAACATATAAAATATTTTTAATACCTAGGAGTAGCCATATTGAATCGTTTGATCTAAAAGAAGAAAAACACTAGTAAATATTTCCTTTTCATTCACATCTGCGTCAGGCTTCCGTTCATGGGTTCCGTCAGACCTTTCCGTCAGGGGAACCCATCAAAGGAAACAATAGCTTTCCATTTGCATTACCATTTATTTCAATGGTAATGCTTCCATTGCAAATGGTTTCCATTTGTCTCCGCTCGGTGAGGTTTCTGGTTTTTTTTGGCGAAATCGATAGCGTAGTTGACCACGCTATTGATTCTGCAAAAAAATGGAAACCCTACGGGACAGAGACAAACTGAAACCATTTGCAACGGAAGCATTACCAGTGAAATCAATGGTGATGCAAACGGAAAGCTATGGTTTCCGTTCATTGGTTCCCCTGACGGAAAGGTCTGACGGAACCCATGAAAGGAACCCTGACGCAGATGTGAACGAAGCCTTCGTTTTCCTCTACTATCTACTTTACAAAATACAAATGTATCCCTACATAAGTAGGCAGGTTTGACATTCAGGATCCTATAAAAGCTTGCTGACAACCCATGTGGGAGCTGTAATGGCAGCCATAATAGTTATACAATAAAATACTGAGCGATGGGGGCTTGACCCTCAAAATGAAGAGGTTGTGGCCCCTTTGCAATGGGACTGAGTTGCAGTGCACAAACACCAGATTAAGGCCTGGTTTATACGAGCGTGTGCGTTTTGCGCACGCAAAAAACGCTGCGTTTTGCGTGTGCAAAAGGCACTTAACAGCTCCGTGTGTCAGCCCCGTATGATGCGCGTCTGCATGGTTTTCACGCAGCTGCCATCATTATGACACTACGTTTGGATGTTTGTAAACAGAAAAGCATGTGGTGCTTTTCTGTCTACATTCATAGTTTGACAGCTGTTGCGCGAATCACGCTCGTCCCACGGAAGTGCTTCCGTGTGGTGCGCGTGCTTTTCACGCACCCATTGACTTCAATGGGTGCGTGATGCGCGAACAACGCACAAATATAGGACATGTCGTGAGTTTTACGCAACGGACTCACGCTGCGCAAAAATCATGGACTGTCTGCACGGCCCCATAGACTAACATAGGTCCGTACGACACGTGTGAAAATCACGCGCGTTGCACGGACGTATATCACGTTCGTCTAAATAAGCCCTAAGAATGCTGCACAAGAAAAAATCCAATAAGGGCCAATGTGCTCTACTAGTGCTTCTGTCCCTTCTATCTAGTGATCTAGCAGGGATTTCTACCATCTTTCATTCTCTTAATACTCACTGGGTACAGCAGGGACTCAAACAGCATACATGTTAAGGGAACTTTCAGAAGTGACAGCACCAGAAATGGAGATAAAGATTTTTATTTCAAAGAAAATATATCCTTTGAAAATAATGAGATGTTTATCTTTTACATACCAGGGTGTATTTGTTCTAGAATTGTCCTCCATTTTCCTTGATAAATATGAAAGCTAGCACGTAGATGTCTGCATAAGGAGGTTTTACTTTTGAGTATGATTTTTTTTGTTTTATTTGAAGGTAGTATGCTGTATAAAGAAGCGTAGTAGAGCGAATACAATGGTTTTAGTAGAGGCTGCTCTGCCGTGTAATAGGTCTCCAACTCTCCTGAGACTCCCTGGATAAATATTTTCTTCCCTTAACTCGCTCTGAAGATTTTGCAACCATTCTATTAACCCCAACTTCTGATCATGGGTTATTATTCAATCTAATCTCTTGCCAGAAGTTAGTCTCTTTTAGTCTCTTTGGCCTACATGAATGGAAAACGTGCTTATCAAAGCTACATGTAAAAGAATGTGACTATAATCATAGAGCATTGTATTTATTAAAAATGAAGAGCATTGGTCGAAAATCATAAAAAAAATTGAGGTCCATCAAATTTACATCTTTGAGAAACCCTAGTTTGTTCGTATTTTATTTATTTATTGTGCCTTTCTAGATGTGTTGGCCACAAAATATATCTGTCTGTGTTCTCCGCCGATATATAAATGATGTCAATCACTTTTATGTTGGTCATACAAATGCCTTTTTTTTTTTTTTTACAGACAACAAAGGAACACCCACATGAGGTGCTTTAGTACAGAGACTAAATTACAAAACACTTGGGGGTATTGAGGCATTTTACTGCTTTAGTGAATTTGTCAATTCAGACTGACACATATAGTGGTCATCATTCACTACATTTCCAGCATATTGATTTGGTTGATTTCTAAGAATCTAGTCTTTCCTCTACGACGAAGCCAGGAATCATAATACCCTGGATGATATTCTACCACTGGAGGAATATTATCTATCTGATTGTGAATATACATGCCAGTGACTTTGGTAACTAAGTCATTTTTATTAGTCTAAAGGTAAAGGAGAGGTGGGCTTCTTAATAGGCTTAGTGTAAATGTGGCAAAAATAGTTGCAGATTTTCTGTGCTGATTTTGAGAAAATCTGCGACAATTAAAAAAAATTCAAACTCCTTCCACATTTATCGAAAAAAATCAATGTGGAATTCAGGGTACGCTGCAAATATTTTGCAATGCATATTTGTAAAATCTGCAGCATAATCCGGGGCAAAAAAATATATACCTGCCACATCTAGCCCTAACGTTAGGGCTGCTAATTAAAGTTTGCTGATAGACATTTGATATTATTTACTATGGCCAATATGGTGGAACTCTTCATTTCAGTATGGAATAATATTAGTAAAATCCTAGCAAGGACAAGTACTATACACAAAGCAAAGCATACATTGAAAGTGATTGATTGTTTAGTAGTACTAGTTGTCAAACGTGGCAGGTCAAATGGGGAGCATTTTTTTTAAACTAGTTGTAAAAAAGTTAAACCAAATCAATTTCATTTTCCAACCAGCTCTAGTCCGAGTTTTTATGGGCAATATTTAATGCATTTCTAACCGGGATTTCACCTAAAGCATACTTTGCATAAGGCCACAATGCAAAATGCAATGTAAATTGCTTTTACTTGAAAAGTGATAACCTTGAGGGCTGTGAACTAGAACACCCATTGCAATATAGGTTAAACAGCTGCATAAAATTTGCACAATGAAAACCATGTGTATGAATATATTGGCATATACATGAATGAGATCTAAGCGATGCATGTGTTCAAGCAAAACATAGATAAACAATTTAATAAAGCAAAGAAAATGATGCAAAAAAATCTTGCAACACGAATGACTGAAGCTATATTGGAAATTAAACATGTTTAATGAACTAAGTAATGCCCTTCTGGGAGCTTGAAGTTTCAGCCTAAATTATATCTGAGCTCAATGCCAAAAATGAAGGAACCAGCAATTGATGACATCACAACAGAAATGCAACAAGCCTGATATCACACAAATCAAAATACAGTAATGTGCAAAGCTTTGGAAGATTTCCATTGTATCACTCACCAATTAAATTATGCTTACAATTGTTAAATCTTGGCAAGAACCTTTCATTAATAGAAATCTGCCAGACTTAGAAGCTGGATTAAGAGGAGACCAAAGAAGAATAAATGCAATAGCGTATGTACACTGGGTAATTTAAAAAAAACAAAAAAAACAAAAAAAAAAGACCGTCAATACATGCCTCCTTGTATACCGTTGAGTATGTTGCCCAAGTAAATTTATGGAATGATCTAACTAAATGGGGGCACCTACTCTTCTCTAAACTGTTGAACAAGTCATAGTGAGGATAGAAAATTGAAGATTTGTTCAAGGTTGGAAAAGGAGTTAGACAAGGCTGCATACTATCACCATATTATTCAGCCTCTACTATGAATATATAATCAGAGAAGCCTAGCTGGAAGAAAATAATGAAACACTCAAGATTGATGGAAATATCAACAAACTGCAAAATATACAGTATACGGCAATACTCTTGTATAAGTAAATGGAAAAAACGAAAAAGTCCATAAGCAAAGCTAAAGAACTGCCATGAACAAAACAAAGGTTATGACAAAGTAAATTCAAGCTAACATGGGCGATGCCCCTTTGTTATTATTAATCCCTTAGGGACGGACAACATTTTTTTGTTTTTGCCTTCCCACATTTCGACAGCCATATTTTTTTTTAAAGTACAGTTTTTACCGCTTACACTGTGCTTGGCTAGAGTGCAAAAAATCTTCAGAGGATAACACCGGCACGTTTGCGATAGCTAAGTATAGATAAGTGCTGGGGCATGTATTATCCTCTGAAGATTTTTTGTACTGTAGCCAAGAATGGTTTGAGCGGTAAAAACTGTCCTATATTTGTATTTCAGGTGTTGTGGACTTCACTCTATTACCTACTATATTTAAGAAGTGTGCAGCGGTAATATTGCGTAGCCATATTTTTTTTATCTTCACATCGACATAGCTGTGTGAGGCCTTGTTTATTGCGGGAAGAGTTATAGTATTTTTTAGACTGTTTTTGGGCAGAAAAACACGTTTCTTTTCTTTATTTTTACATGTTCAACCATGACAATATTAGTTTACCAAGTATGTATACTGTTTTTACTGTTTTTTTCTTTTTCATTACAATACATTATCCTATTTTATTAACAATAATGTATTTAACATTTTCTAACAATGTTTTTTTAGTCCCATAAGGGCACTTTTATTCAATATATAACATGAACCCCAGGTTCATAGTAAAGGGACAAAGGGAGGTTGATCCTTTTGCTGGCACCACAATCAACGTTAATGGCAGGGAGTTTGGTGGTTAATCAATCCTGCAGGTGAGACCTGCATTATCTTCAGGACTTGGGGCTCATTCAGACGAGCGTCAATCTCGGCCGTGTGCTGTGCGTTGAAACAACGCACAGCACATTGACCCATTGATTTTAATGGGGCTAGTCACACATGCGTGGTTTTTGACGTAGAGATTGTCTGTTGCGTGAAACTCACTGCATGTCCTATATTGGTGTAATTTCACTCACCTAGTCACTTATTAAAGTCAATGGGTGCGTGAAAGCCACAGATAGCACAGGGAAGCACATCCATGTGCTGTCCGTATTTCACGCATTAATTACATTGAAAAAAAAAGTAGTTCTTGCGAGTGCGTGAAAAACACATGCCACACGCAAAGCACACTGATGCAAAAACGCAACACACACGGACAGATTTACTCACGTTTTTTTAAGCGCGTACATCTATCACGCTCGTGTGAATGTAGCCGTACGTGTATGCCGGGATGCATCTAAATATAGAAAGGGGTTAAAGAAACCCTGGTGAGCCAATGACCTGGCCTGTTGTCATCTGCTTTTGAGTATATAATGTTAAAAATTATTATTAAAGTAATTGAAAAAAACCCATTAACCCCTTCCCGCATTTTCACGTACATGCACGTCGGGGAATGCAGCCTGTTCGTGCATTCCTACCTGCATGTACGTGATGGAAATCGCGCGGGCACAGAAGCTGTGGCCGCGCGATCGCCGCGGGAGCCCGGCTGTGACTGACAGCTGGGCTCCCGCTGCAACTGCCGAGATTGAAGAAATCTTCAATCTCAGCCGTTTAACCCGTTAAATGCCGCAGTCAATAGCGACCGCGGCATTTAAATCTATTGACAGAGGGAGGGAGCTCCCTCTGTCACCCATCGGCGGCCCGCGAATGCGATCTCAGGCTGCCAACGGGTTGCCATGGCAGCCGGGTGTCTAACAAAGACCCCCAGGCCTGCCCTGGCTGTATGCCTATTATGCCGTGCCAGAGGCATGGCATAATAGATTGCCTGTCAGTTTCACACTGACAGGCAATAATGCTTTGGTATACTAAGTATACCAAAGCATTATATATGCGATCAGCAGATCGCATAGTGAAGTCCCCTGGTGGGACTAAAAAAAAAAATGTAAATCAGTTAAATAAAGTTTGTGAAAAAATAAATAAATAAATTACAGTCAAAATCAAATAAAACTACTTTTTTTGCCCAAAAAGTGGTTTTATTTAGTAAAAGTGCCAAAACAAATAACACATACACATATATCGTATCCCCGCGATCGTAACGACTTGACCAATAAAATGAACACATTAATTAAACCGCCGGATGAACGGCATCCAAAAAAACCACAAAAAACAACGTCAAAATTCTCTCTTTTCTCCCATTCCCCCCATAAAAAATTAAATAAAAGTTTATCTATAAGTCCTATGTACCCCAAAATAGTACTAATGAAAACTACACATTGGCCCGCAAAAATCAAGGCCACATACGGCCACATCGACCGAAAAATAAAAAAATTGCGGCTCTTGGAATGCGGCGATGCAAAAACAAGTAATTTTTTTCTAAAAGGCTTTTTATTGTTCAAACGTAGGAAAACATATAAAACCCTTACATATTTGGTATCCCCGTAATCGTGCCGACCCATAGAATAAAGTTAACATGTTATTTACGCTGCATAGTAAACGGCATAAATTTATAACGTGAAAATTAATGCTGGAATAGCTGCTTATTTTCAATTCTCTCCTAAAATAAAGTTAATAAAAGTTAATCAATATATTATAAGCATCTAAAAATGGTACAATTACAAAATAAAACTCGTCCCGCAAAAAACAAGCCCTTATACGGCTATGTCGACGGAATAAAAAAAAGTTACGACTCTTGGAATGCGACCGTGAAAAAACAAAAAATAATCCTTGGTCATTAACGTGCAAAATGGCCAGGTCCTTAAGCGGTTAAAAATCAAAACTGTTTAAATAACATACACGTATAGTAAACCTTTACAATAAATGAAAATAACCTACCAATTGTCTGTATTCACTCAGTCCAAAATTCTATACCTATTGATCCCTATAATTTCCTAGTTACCTCTGTGTCTTCCCCCTCAGTTTTCCAAAAGAGACAACAACTAATGATAACCATTAGAGCTTCTTTCTAGAGTGTGCTTCTTTTTTGGAGGCACACAGAGAGCTACCGGCACAGAGATATTCACCCCTATTTTTCTCGGGAAGAATACCTCTGTAATATGGCAGCTGATGTTGCAGTGCCACTCATTATTGATCCATATGAAAACAAAGGCATATTGAGGCACTGTAGAACCCCCTTAGACTTCTATGGGAGCCGTATTATGGCATCGTACAACTCGGCGGTTAACGCAGCTATAATAATAAATAAATAAAGGGGTATCTAAGGGCCTGTTCACATCAGCGTTGGCTTTCCGTTCCGTCGAAGTCAAACTGAAACCACAGCTTCCGTTTCCGTCATCATTGATATCAATGTTGATGGAAACATTGCTAATGATTTCCGTTCGTCACCATTCAGGCAGGTTTCCGTTTTTCAGACTGAATCAATAGCGCAGTCGAATTTTAAAGTGGAGCAATAAAGCATGTATAAATAGGTTTAGGGTGAAATGTTTCTATAAAGAGATTCCTTGCGGTATCACTTATTCTCTTTTTGGTTTAGAAGAAGGTTGAAGAATTTGGTCAGGTGCTGCTGTTTTTTTTTTCTTTACTTGATCACTTTGTATACTAAATGCTAAATCTCTCTATTATATTAACTTCTTGTCTTAATCCTCTAACTATACAGCTCAGAGAAATGTGTCCCCAATCCAAAATATCCGCAATAACAGAGAGGATTATAGTTGATTATAATAATCATGCAATCAGTAGCTGCTGAAATGCATGCGAGGTGCAGTTTACATATCTTCTGTGAAATTAAAGAATAGATAGAGCAATCACATTGAGAAAGGAGAGCGCCGTATGTACCTCATTCTAAATCAGCTCTTCAGACGGGCAGCAAAGCAAATGCATTTCTTTGGTAGCGTTGAGAATTCCCATGAAGCTATTACAGGTGAGCTGTACAGTGATATATTGGAGACATTACTGTAGGTAAGGCAGTGCAAATGAACACACACACACACACACACACACACACACACACACACACACACACACACACACACACTTTGAACACATCTAAACTGGGACTGTACTTCATAAGCCTCAACAGACCACATTGTGAACCTATTGAACATTGCAAACAATAATTTCTTAGGATTACTCCCCTGTAAGCCACATAGTGGAGGTCATTTATAAAAAAAAAAGATATTGCAGACAACATTTTGGAATAGAAGTGATGCAGAAAATGGCTTTGTATGTTATTGATGTTCCCCTTTATTAAAATGCTCTGTGTCCTATTCTTCAATTAAGGTTTTTCGGACAATGTGTTAAAAAAAAAAAATACACTGTAAATCTGCAATGTATGCTAATATATGGTGGATTATTTTTTACTGATGTCAGTGCTAAATTCATGTAAATCTGTAGATCAGTTCTATGAATATAGCATAATTGTGACTTTTTACATATGATCATTTGCTAATACTTGGCATATTTTCTAGTATTGGAAAAATGGGGAAATGTTTTTATTGTACACATGTACTTTTGTTGGCTGTCTAAAGAGCCATTCTGTAAATACTAGTAGCCTTGAAAATTCTGACTATGACCAAATCCTTCCGTAAAACCATTACCATAAGTATCTCTGGCCATTAGATTTTTTTTGGCCGATCCTCACAATTTTGATGGGATCTGCTGCCAATCTGATATGTATGGGGTAGCCCAACTATCTCCCCATGCCTTCCTTCTGGGGAAATAAGGGATGGATTGTAACCCATCTGATACAGAGGTGTGGATTCCAAAACACAAGAAAAAGTATTAAGGGAAGACGTCATCGTCTCTGTTTAACATCTCATTTTGGCAAAAAAAAACATGCAAAAAATGCATCATAACATTGTGTGAACACTTGCAGATATCAGACGCAGTAGGTAAAAATGTGGTAGTTGGATGTCTCGAAATGTTGTGTGTGGTTATCCTTAAGCTGTTCTTATGGAATCCTTTTGACTATAACCATTGAACTCAACCACCTAATAGCATTTTGAACGTTATTTTATTGCCATCGTTATTATGGCCAATGTTATTTCTCAGAGGTAAGGTGACCCTGTGGCAAGTTGAAGATGTAGGTGCAATACTTGTCAGATTCCTGATATACAATAGGTTAAGATCGTGTGAAGTATTAATTTTTGGGGATTTTTTATTTTATCTAAGACTTCACATGGCAGTATATTATGTCAAAGTCGTCACCAATTGCATGATTTGTGAGTGCAGTCCCTGTGCTATTATGTCATAATATTCAATGTATTTATTTATAGAACGGAAATGTGTAGCAACAGATCATTCTGCTGGTCAGGAACAATTTAAAGCCATGTTTAATAATGGTAGAACGGAAAACCTTGTACACAAATGTCCTAGGAAAGTCCAGGATATAAGTGAAATAGATGGTGGCTCGATCTTCAGGATATACGGATGGAACCATGAAAAAGTACTTGTTAACTTCAGTGTGCTAAATAAACCAGTCCTCTACACAATATAGTAGCAAATATTTGTAGACTGCTTATGCTCAAGGCACAACCACTGGCCATAATGTAGACTTTCTTTGACTTGGTAGTCATATTTGTGCTTGATAGACTTCATGTTTAGTGTGATGCTTGTTGATAAAAAGTTATAAATAGACCAGATTACAAAAACTGCCTTTTAATCCAAAACTCAGGACAGCTTAAAGAATTAGTATTATGTAATAATTCTATGGCTCTTACTTGAGCATCATCTGCCTTTCCACATCCCATATGTCATAAGCTTTTATAGCATGGTTGCTGGAAAATATTAATTCCCTGGATTCGAGATCATGGGAAGGGGGTAAGAAAGAAGAATTGAGGAATGGTAGGATGGGAACTAAAGACTACATAGAGAGGGTAATACTGGTGTATTGGAAGGCATTTGAGTTGATGTCGAACAATTGTCCTCGTCTTTAGATGTGGCCAGGTCCCTCATACTACTTCAAAGTTCTTGTTAAAGGGGTTGTCCGAGATTTAATGACTTTGTGTTAATGCTTGTAATTTATAAATGTAAATACATTTCTAATATACTTACATTTTCCAAAGTGGCCCCGTTTCCAGATCCTGCCGTGGGGAACTTGACTCGTGACGTCACTCTCTGCTCTGGCCGCTTTGTTGATCTTGAATTCTTTGGCGGGTATACGACACGTCACTTGTGACGGGGTGTATATCGGCTAGTTCTGCTTCACAGCCCGTAACGCGCATGTGCTGTCATTTTTGTTCTCGCCGTCCCTGCTGTTCTCGAGATAACAGCAGGGGCCGCGCATGCGCGTTACAACAGAACAAGCCGATATACACCACGTCACAAGTGACGTGTCGTATACCCGAAAAATAATTCAAGATCAACAAAGGTGGCCAGAGCCAGGGCAGAGAATGACGTCACCCGCCAAGTTCCCCACAGCAGGATCTGGAAACGGGGCCACTTTACTTTATTTACATTTATAAATTACAAGCATTAACACAAAGTCATTAAATCTCGGGCAACCCCTTTAATGTTTTAAGGCACATAGTCCATGACTGATCCAGAGCTAAAATTTTAGGGAGTTAGATTTCACACATCTACCTTCAGGATTTTCTCTTGCCAGTCTTATTCCAAACTATTTGTATATAATTTTCCATGATCATTCAGAGGCAAATCAAAGTAAAATGAAATTAAATAAAAAATGTCTACGTACATGGCACATTTTTTTTATGTTGCTATTTGAACATGAACATGCTCAGTTTTAGTCTTTTGGATGTAAGTGTGCTTATAACATAATGTCCCCATATTTTTCACTGACCTTTCCCTCACTTACCTTTTCATCTGCATTCCCTTGTCAGTTCCTTTCAAAGTTTTATCTTCGCACAATATATTTTATCTAAAGAGTTGCAGTATCTAGAAGTGTCTAGGCACCCATCATTTTGCAGACTTATGCCTACAACTTCATTTTCACATGTAAAGCCATACAGTCGGACTAGAAAAGATCACTGTCTTGCTCTTCTTGGTTTGGGAGAATTTGAATTGTAAAATCAAAGGCTTTATTCTGACTTTCTTATTATTTTCATATCTGATTTCTATCTCTCAATTCTACCAACCAATTTCTTCTCACTTCAGGAAGCTCCAAATATTTGCATTTGACTCTGTAAAATTCATTGTCTAAGAGCTGCTATTGAATGAACCCTGGAATCCCAAAAGGAATATGATGTTCTGCATGTTAAATAGGTTTTCACACTTAAAACATTTATGGCATATTGATCGAAGGTGCTATAAGTTTCTGTTAGCAGGCTAACAGATCTAAAGTATTGGTTTGGGGGACTAGTCTTATAGGGTATCTTTAGTTATACTATAATATAAAACTATGAGCCCGTCTTCATCTAATCCCGTCTCTCCGAGCTGAAAACAGCCAAAGTTATCCCATTACAGCCGAATGGGCACTGCGCTTGGCTGAGCACTTCTGCCACTTTGTTTATGTGAACAGTGGGGGTCTCGGCACCCGGACCCCTTGCCTTCTGCCATGTCACTATGACATTTCAAACATTTTATGAAACGACAGTCACTCTTTTAAGTCTTTGGGTCATTTATATTTATTTGTTCCTCATACTTTGGCTCAAGAGAAATATACCTTGCCTAGCTTGCTGACTGCAGCAAAGTCTATTACAGCTTTGCTCTGGAGGTTTCTTCATGCTCTCTCTCTCTCTATTTCAGAATGGCAGGACAGGCTGGAACAGACGGTGTTAATGGAGCAACTTTTTTTTTTCCTGTAACAGGATAGACACTTGAAATAACAAGATATCTGATTGCCATGGATGCCATCAGCAGTCCATCCAACATGACCCCTACAACCCAGTACAAGATGTTCTGCTCCATTATTCCCACTGAAGTTACTAGAGCAGGTGTCTGGCTTAAATTAATTGATTAAAAAACTGTGTTTGAAACATTGTTTAATTTAACACAGGTAATGGCAAACAAAGTGAGAATAGCAGGAAGAGAAGCGTTTTGTACTTCGAAGTAGGGTCATAATGGCGGTCTGCTTCCGGCCAAAAGTTTACTGCACATTCGAGAATACTATAGTGCACAATTCCAATTCTCTTGCTTTGTCTTATACGCGTTAAAGAAAACACCGGGCAGTATAGTGCACGGGTCACTGAAAATAAATTTGAACGTTACAGCAATGGCCAATTTCTAAGCAACATGGGGCCTCATGTATAGAAGTTAATGTAGACAAGAAGTGGATCAACTGCTTACAGCCACCATCAGATTTTAGCTTTTATTGCTTCCAAATCGGCACCATATTTAAAAAAAAATCTGCCCTCAAATGCATAAATTTGTCACAGGTCTGGCATATCATACACGTATTATGTGCTTTGGAAAAACAAATATGTGGCATGAGAAGAGACTATATATGCAATATTATGAGTGTCTGACCATTCGCCTTTAAAGAAGAAAACCGTTGGAGTAGTTGATATTTATTCGGGGGATGATTGACACATTTTGAGGACCTCATGTACTGACATACTCACAGAAATGACCTGTGATAGATTGATACTTAAGGCCAAAATTCAGTGTATGTCATATTAAGATTTAGGGTTCTTCTCATCTGAGAGTGGTAAGAGTGTGAGCTTTCAAACAAAGTATATCAAGGTTCATTTTCACAACAAGGAATGGAAAAAAAATCTAGAAAAGTTGATTTCTTAGATTTCCAGGTGGACTTTTTAAACCATAGTCATGCACTATTAACTATTCAGCACGGGTCTGACGGAGCCGTGAGCTACAATTTATCCCTGGTTTATTCCATTGACTGAGGGGCTTGCAGCATGTTGTGCCGGCTTGCATAGCTGTCTACATTTAACGTGATTTACAGATGGTTTCATTAACTAATTACATATCGGCTGCCTTTCACCTGCTCTCAGCACTGCAACCTGTAATGGACTCTGTAGCATCCATAGTTCTAAAGAGAGTCCGGGAACAGAGGCTTGGATTAAAGTGATGCTGAATATCATGCATAACAGCTTGAGTGCAAATATAAAGGAGTATTTAGAAGAATTTCTGTATAAACTGTCTGATGTTTCTGAATAATAAGAGAGAAAAGTGCATGCAATGTCAAATACATTGGGCACAGATAAGAGTGAAAAAATCTGCAACCTCAACAATTATCAAACTGCAAGGTGCCAGCATGAGGCAATAGATGAAAGTGCTTCTTACAATAGCAGAGGAAATAGTGTGGCATCGCAGTACCTATTGAATATACATAGGATGGGTTTGAACATTTATTTGCTTCCTGTTCAGTTCAAGAGAATTATGCATAGAGAATGAGCTGTATGTCACTGTGTTATGAAGCTAAATGGGGTATGCTAGGCCATTTACTCTGAAGCTCGGATTGAGAATACGTTTTAAAGATTGCACACTCATGATTGCCTGGATGGTCCCCGGGCTAACAGTGTGCAGTTATATATAGATTTATGTATCTCTTAATCACATGGCAGGAAACTCTATAGAATCACTATTGTTGGTTTTATCCGTTTTCTTTATAAAAGCTTTGAACTTGCTGGGGATAACCTCATCAGTTATTTCATAGATTGAGCATCTATTATATAGGCTCTGCAGTAATACCATCCAAAAGCATGATCAAATATTTGATCTTGCTCTTCCAGTACATTAGGCACCTACAGTCCTGGCAAAAAGTTTTGAGACTGACACATATTTTGGTTTTCACAAAGTTTGCTGCTTCAGTGTTTTTAGATTTTTGTTTTGTGTTTCTATGGTATATTGAAGTATAATTATAAGCATTTTTGATACGTTTTTTTAAAACTTTTATTGACAAATACATTAAGTAAAGACTCAATATTTACAATGTTGACCCTTCTTTTTCAAGACTTCTTCAACCCATTCTTACCGAATCAGTGCTTGGAGTTTTTCACAATTCCTGTGTTTTTGATTGTCCACCCGCTTTTTGAAGATTGACCACATGTACACAATGGTATTGAGATCTGGGAGTTTCCTGACCATGGACCCAAAATGGCAATGTTTTGTTCACCGAGCCACTTAGTTATCACTTTTGCCTTGTGACATGGTGCTCCATCATGCTGGAAAAAGCATTGTTCATCACCAAATTTTTCCTGGATGGTTGGGAGAAGTTGCTCTTGGAGGATGTTTAGATACCATTCTTTATTCATGGAAGTGTTCTTAGGCAAAATTGTGAGTGAGCACACTCCCACGGATGAAAATCAACCCCACACATGAATGGTCTCAGGATACTTTACTGTTGGCATGACACAGGACTCATGGTAGTGTTCACCTTTTCTTCCCCGGACAATCATTCTTCCAGATGTCCCAAACAGGGGGCTTCATCAGAGAAAATAACTTTACCCTAGTCCTCTGCAGTCCAATCCCTGTACTTCCTGCAGAATGTCAGTCTGTCATTGATGTTTTTCTTGGAGAGAATTGGCTTCTTTGCTGCCCTTCTTAAACCCGGCCAACAGACAAAAACCTTCGCCTCACTGTGCGTACAGATTCACTGACACCTGTCTGCTGCCATTCCTGCTCAAGCTCTGCACTCGTGTTAAACCAATCCCGTAGCTGAATCCTCTTTAGAAGACGGTCCTGGCACTTGCTGGACTTTCTTGGGCACCCTGAAGCCTTCTTCACGGCAATTGAAATTCTTGATGATCCGATAAATGATTTAGGGGCAATCTTACAAGCAGAAATATCCTTGTCTGGAAGGACCTTTTTGATTCAAAGCAATGCATGTGTTTCCTTGGAGGTAACCATGGTTAATAGAAGAAGACAATGATTTCAAGCACCATCCCCCTTTTAAAGCAACCAGTCTGCTCTTATAATTCAATCAGCATGAGAGTAATATCACCTGCCTTGTCCTTATTAACACTTTCTCCTGATTTAATGAGGAGATCACTGAAATGATGTTAGCAGGTCATTTTGTGGCAGGGCTGAAATGCAGTGGAAATTGAGTCTTTAAGATTAAGTTAATTTTCATTGCAAGGAATGACTTTACAATTAATTGCAATTTATCTGATCACTCTTCATAACAATCTAGAGTTAATGCAAATTGCCACTATAAGTACCTGAAGCAGCAAACTTTGTAAACACCAAAATTTGTGTCAGTCTCAAAACTTTTGGCCACGACTGCACATTTTTAGGTTTGTGTATGTTATGTATTTGGCATGCTCTGGTATTTTGTCCTACTAATGTATTAACAATCTGCCTAGTATATCATCAATGCATACATTCATGTTTATTGTATTATGTAGTCAGGAGATTTTTACACCTTTAGGCCAGACACCATTACATAATTTATATTACATTGTAATGACAATTCCATGGCCTCATGTAAAGGAAAGTATGGTGTTAAACTGATTTGTTTCACTTGGTATTAGTTTCTTTTAGTACTTTGCATAATAAGAGCCTCAAGTAAAGCATAATATGCTTGATGTGACCTGAATGACACATCACATACATAACCTACAATACTGTTCCAGCAATGAGCATCATTAGTGGCGGGATATCAAAGACAAAACCTATAGTCTATAGAGACACATGCATAACTATGTACAGTATTTGTGAAGCTGACATCTTTAGTACTAGCTGCTAGGAATATAAGGCCTTTTTATTAATTCATGTTCTTTTTCTGTTCTTCTGAATTTTAAGTATACATATTATGTTACCTATATATTTACTTTATCTTTATTTATACAGCGCCAAAATATTCAGCAGTTTTGTACATAGACTACCAGTTAAAGCGTACGATCTAACTATAGGCATACACATAGCTGACCCTTCTGCTGTACCCCACGGACAAACCTATTTCACTAACCTAATCCACACACAATTAACATTTCCAAAAAATTTTTTGATCGTTTTAACCCCGGGGTCTCTGAATCTTGACACCCCTGCCAAACATCTCTTTGAAGTGGCAACGGCACTTGTGCAAGCACTGACGCCTCTTTTTGGGTACATCGCGTTTTTAGGCTGGTTTGTACTTGTACATGCTGTAATTTTCATAGTGGTTGTGAATGGTTTTAAGTACAAACAATCCTGAAACTTGATGTAAACAATGAAGAAGTTGCAGTTCTTTTATGAGCGACGTTGCCATTTCAAGCAGCTCAACGGTAGGGGCGCCGAGATTCGGACCCCTACCGATCCAAAATTGATGGCCCATCCTAAGGATAGGGTACGTTAAGGGTACTTCTCTGTCTTGGCTTTCCTACAACCTCTCTGACCACTCACTGGTCACTGCACTGGTTGCCCATTTTCTTTAGATTACAATTCAAATGTATAACTTTTCTATATAAACTCTCCACAGTGCTTCACCCCCTTACATATTTTCCCTCATTTCTCTCTACCACCCTACTCGCGCTTTATGTTCTGCCAAAAATCTAAGATTACCAACAGGGTCTTAATTAGGAAAGACTGGGCCCCATAGCAAACTTTGTACTGCCCCCCTCCCCTGCAGCCAACACCCCCACATCCCCCATTTTCCCGACAATGAGCATTTATCAGTTCTGTGTGCAATGTAAAAATAATGCTAGGCCCCAGTGTACTCTTATTAACTTTTAGATACAGGGTTAAGAAGATGTAACTTCATAATCTTAATAGTTATTAAAAAAAACTGACCCAAAACTTAAAGCACACCCCTGTACATAGTGCCACACAGCCCCCTGTAGATAGTGTCACATAGCTCCGGTAGTCCCCCTTGTAGATAGTGCCACCCCAAACAAATTGAAAAACGTATATTTACCTTGCCCTGTTCCTGCGACGAATGAAGCCGCTTCACAAACTACTCAGCAGCCTGAGAGGGGACCCTTGCGTAGGCCGGCGTGATGGTCACGTCATCACGCCGGCCTGCTCAACTGCAGGGATCCTGTCCCAGCGCCTTATAGGCTGCAGGCCTAATGTGGCCTGTAGCCTAGTAAACGGCGGAGCAGGGAGCTATCTGTAATAGTGTTCAATTGTATATGCGTCCTGAGGATGCAGATACAATTAAACGTGGCAGTTGCCCGGGGCCCCGGCTGCCCATTGGTAGCGACGCCACCCTGCCCGCTCAGCACATAGTTATGTGTCGGCTGGGTGGCATGGGCCCCCTCATGCCACGTGCCTCGTAGCAGCCGCTGCTATAGCGGTAGTTATGCCACTGATTACCATCCTCCATAGTCCAAACCTTACACTCCCGTCTCCAATATTTTTCCCATGCTGCACCAGTTCTGTAAAATGTGCTACCCCGGACAATGTATGATTAACTCCCAACATCCACATCTTTGTGTAGTACTCACTTTTTCTACTAAGAAATAAAGACTAAAAGAAAACGTTATTGGGTGCCACTCTTTCTTTCCATCTACTTGAAGATAACATCCACATCTTTAAGTTTGCTCTGAAAACACATATTTTTAGGAAGGTCTATTAAATACCCTAATTAAACTCCTCTACCTTTTAATACGCCCTCTACACTATTCCCCAGAACCCTATACGTACAACAATATCTCTCACACTCCATGTACCCTAATGTACTTTATATCTGTGTCTGCACAGATACTGTCTGGGTGACTGGCCAATGCAGATTTATGTGTCTTCCCCAATTTTTCACAAAAGATGACTGGACCATTATACAAATAAAGCAATTTTACCCTCTTGTTATCCCCACTGTTTAAATTGTAAGCTCTTGTGAGCAGGGTCCTCATTCCTCTTGTTTCAATTGTTAATTACTTGTCACATGTAAAGTTGCAGAGTGCTGTGAAATATGTTTGCCCAATCTGCATAAAACATAAAATTTGGCACATTTGCGAGCACCAATTTGTGCTTTGGATCTACTCCAAAAAGCTAGCTGATTTTGATGAATATGGCCTAAGAAAAGTAAGTAATGTATTAGTAGTCTTTGAAAAATAAACCACCTCTAAAATCCCACTAAAGTAAAGCACTAGCTTATATTCTTCTTTTTTATGTATCTACTGTATCCCTGAAAATTCTCTGTAAGGCCCCATGCACATGACCGTAGTGTTTTTTACTGTCCGCAAATATGGATCCGTAGTCATCGGCACGTTATCCGCATATCTGGCACACTGTCCGCAAATACAGTCCGTAGTGCATCTGTATTTACGTATCCTCAAAAAAAGGGAGGCTACAAATGATGTCACCAACATGTCCCAACTCCTTGAAAAGGTCACACGATCGATCTGGCGCCATTTTCTTGGTGCATCCCCTGCCGTTGCATACCAACGCTTCCGCAATTACGGACAGCTACGGATGCACAAAAGACAGCCAAATGCGTGTCGACGATTGTGAGCAAGAAGAAATGAAAGGTAGGCAGTGTTCGTACGAGCGCTGCGGCCCCTTCAAAACACCTGATCGGCGGGGGTCCCGAAATTTTTAGTGGCTGGAAAACCCCTTTAAGTCATTTTGTTACTATGTAATGTCTGATATTATCTGTACATGTTCACTCTGAATTGTAAAGTGCTGCGGAATATGTTTGCGTTATATAAATAAAGATTATTATTATTAAATGTGCTTTAAAATTGTGGACAGAACTTTGAGAATAAAACCACGTGCACAGTAAATAGCAAATACCTACAAACGCAATGTAGACGGTACCTTTTAATGTCAAACCATGTCCCAATTCTGCCAGGCAACAATATGAATAACTGTGCTACGGTGCCACCTATATATAGCCAGGTAAGGTGCTTTAGCTAACAAACAGATAGTAGAATGTATGAACGGAGTAAACTTAGTTGCAATGAAGATGGAGTGGCCAATAGCCGCCATTTAGATTTCACTTTGCCTGTATAAGTAAGACAATGAAAGCAATGATCTGGCATTGCACGGTTTGTGTGTAGTTGTGTTGATACATGAGATGCATTGTGCATACTGATAATGTTAAGAATTGTTACAATGAATTCTAGTGTCTATGAGCCTATGTGAGGCTTTGGGACAAGAACATTTTTATTTTGCTTTCGTCTTGATAATGCTTTGTGCAAAATATGGAAGGGCTTGTTAAATTCTTATATGATACATAGTTCTGTGATTTTCACAGACTTCAAGGTCTATCTTGATAAAAGGGGTCTTCCAGTCCCATAAACTTTTTTATGTTATAAATATAAAAAAAATGTGTACTCAACCTTCCTTCCTCGTGGTGAAGATTCACTGGCCACCTGCAACTTTTACTGGTCTGGTTTTCTCCGCTGCAGCAATGATGCGTTGTATCACCTGACATGACAGGTGACCACAGCAGCAAATCACTGGCCACAACTATGTCGTTTCAACCTTACTGATGTCACCGATGACGCCAGTGTTTGAGTGTTTGTCTGGCACAGTCAGGTGACGAGATAAGTCATCATCACTGCAATAGATTAAAGACTCCCGGAGGGGAAAAGGAAACTGTGGGAGTGAAAGTGGTGACGGATTTGAGAGTTGACTACGAGGTTTTGTTATTTTAACCTATATTCCATTTATTTCATTTTTTAATGGGGCTGAAAAACCCCTTTAATCTTGGCACATATTGTATGGCAATATGTTAGAGTCTGCCATTTGTTATGTAATATATGTGTTTTTGAACAACAACCATTTTTCTAGTACAGTTCTATTAAAAATGTTGTACCTTTTTAGCGCTACAACTTCTATACCTCCACTGTACATAGAAGCTGCGTAACACCAATGTAAGCTGAATCTGTCAGAGAATTGGATCCAACGGCTTGGCTGACCGTGGCTCCTGTGTGCCTCTGACAACACATCTAACCCTAATGACCAAATATAAGTTGATCAACTTTGAATTGATCGGTATTCGGGTTAGATGTGGGGTCCGAGGCTGAAACAAAGAGACACATACGCTATGTAATTTTTATTCAAATCTCTGGTAATACGCTTTACTCTTTTGCCTTACCAATTTTTATCCATAGGCTCGCCAACCTAATGACAGACTATGTGCGGTCTAACATATCATATTCTTATGCCTGTTCCCTGCTGATATATAAATGACAAATAGTTAATGACATATTGGGAAAGATGCAGTACAAAGAGCCACACAATACACAATGCATACTGCTAATCCAACAGAAATGATCATTAGATTTTATTGATATCAGGTTTTTTTCTGAGATTGCCAAGTTCCTGTTTCAAAAAGTGCTTATCAACCTGATCATCAAGCCTGGTGTTCCTGCCCTTCACTCAACTGTACATCCATGGACTATTGATTCATTTATACGAGGCAGAAATTAGACCTTTTAAATCCGGTATCCAGTAATTGAACCAATTACCTCCACTATAGCGGTTGTGTGGGAGGTTACAGACTGAATAACATGTGCAAACATGTTAGTGACAACCTGATAATGCTTGCATTTATCATCTATAAAATGCCGTTTTGATCTTGCCTGTTTCTAAGCAGCCAGAACATGCAGACCAGGCTTTAAGTCATACATATTTTTCAGAGCTTCTTATTTGGATCAGATATGTCTTTTTGTCAAGTATGTGTTATGTGTCAAACCTATGTGCTGGATTCCTTTGCCTGCTGATAGAGCCATGTACACTTCTCATAATAAAAACTGTATTTAAAACATTAAAGGAGTTGTCCGTTTTGGGCAGCTGTAATCAGTGGGGAAGCCTGGCAGAAGTGTTCAGTTTCCCTGCAGCGCCACAACAGGAGAAATTAAGCATTACAGAGTGCCCAATTTAATCAATGAGTTGTCTGTGTAATGCAAGATAGGATAGGTCTTCCAGAGCTACAGAAACGCTATTTGTAGCCATTCTTCACTCTCATAGTTGAATAGAGGATCACCCTTTGATAAATCCTTATTCCCTAATGTGGTATATGAAAATGTTGTTTTTTGTTTTTTTTAAAACGAAACAACCGTTTAACCACCAAGATTTATGTAGTAAGAAATGTGTAATGGCCTCCTGTCTTTGCTCTGTTCTATTTAAAGAGGCTCTGTCACCAGATTCTCAAATCCCTATCTCC
The DNA here is from genome assembly GCF_050947455.1 of Rhinoderma darwinii. Taxonomy (NCBI): domain Eukaryota; kingdom Metazoa; phylum Chordata; class Amphibia; order Anura; family Rhinodermatidae; genus Rhinoderma; species Rhinoderma darwinii. Next base: position 254,249,932 of record NC_134689.1, on the reverse strand, counting down.
TATTGCATGTGATCGTCGCTGCAATGTAGATAACAGTAAAGTTTTTTGTTTTTTTTAAAAACTTTAATTTTTGGCCAAGTTATGACCTATTTTATATTTATGCAAATGAGGTTTGAAATGGACAACTGGGTGTTTTTTTTTTCCGTTATGTCCAACTGGGCGTGTTTACGTGTATGACGCTGACCAATCAGTGACCAGTCAGCGTCATACACTCCTCTACATTCATTTACACAGCAGCGATGTGCAGCCACATACACAAGTGTCCTGATAATGAATACACATGAAATCCAGCCTGGACGTCATGTGTATTCAGAATCCTGACACTTCGGAATCTTTTCTGTAAGATTTCCAGCAAATGAAACGAAATCTCTTTTACCTCCGTAATCTCGCGAGATTTCGTTTCCCTTGCTAGAAATCTCAAAGAAAAGATTCAGAAGTGTCAGGATTCTGAATACACATGACGTCCAGGCTGGATTTCATGTGTATTCATTATCAGGACACTGCAGTAACGTTAATCCCTGTTTATGTGGCTGCACATCGCTGCTGTGTAAATGAATGTAGAGGAGTGTATGACGCTGACTGGTCACTGATTGGTCAGCGTCATACACGTAAACACGCCCAGTTAAAAACACAATACACTCCCAGTTGGACATAACGAAAAAAAAACACCCAGTTGTCCATTTCAAACCTCATTTGCATATATATAAAATAGCTCATAACTTGGCCAAAAATGAACGTTTAAAAAAAAAACAAAAACGTTACTGTTATCTACATTGCAGCGCCGATCACATGCAATAGGAGATAGGGATTTGAGAATCTGGTGACAGAGCCTCTTTAAGTAATAAACTTCCAAATAGATATACTGTATATGAAGATTTGTGAAAAGGTAATAACTGGAACAAGCACCCGCAATTACGTATTAGTAATTGTTTACAAAATATATATATATACTGTATATATAAAATCAGTCTTAGAATTTTTTTAAAATAATATATACATTTTGGGATATTCAATCACTATAGATGTTCTTTATATAAAGTTTCATTCAGTAATGTCAGTCAGAAAACTGCCTTTTTGTTTTTATCTTTCCTTATAATAATATTTATTTATGAGTCAACTTTATTTTTTCTAAATTTTAATTACTAGTTCTAAAAAAAATATAATGATGTTTTTTTGTTGTGCCCAAGGCTGTTGTTGTACAAAAGTAGCTATGGCACTCCAAGCGCAAGCACCCACATATATTGGCAAGACATTTTGTTCAACCTATTTATTATAAACCATAATCCACATACTGTCCTTGTGGCTAAAGGCAGGTCTGTATTTACCATGTTACCAATTAGGCACATGTCCAAGGGTGGCAAAGTTTGTGGGGGAACACAGAAAGGGCATGTTCTACTTGGTTATCACCAAGCTATGTTATACAGTGATTTTGGAGTGGGAAGTGTAAACCAATTTCCTGGGTGACATCCTTATGGGGAGATTATTCTAGGGTATAATGCCTCTGTAATACAGCATCCAATGTAAAATGTAGCACATTTTCACATGTATCTGAGAGACAAAAACTTGGTATGCCTCTGTATGAAGCGGGTGCCATATTACGACTCCGGACAACTTGGAACTTGTATGGAGCAGTTATATGGCTAGTTTGCCCTAGCTCCTATTTTCTTCTATATAGCTGCATGAAAATTAAGTAAAACAGGTTCACCTTTGGTGAACATACACAGCTATGTGCCTAGAATAGCCCCACAGGTTCTCCAAAATGGAATGCCGAACCTCAAATATCAGTTATCTAATATAATGGTATTATATAAAAAGAACTTGCTTTTCAGCCATAGAACCTATCACGATCTTGGGGAATGTGGACCCACTAGGCCGCTCCGCTGTAGCGGAGAGGGAGCTGGCCAAGTCACAGTCTATGCAAAGATGACTTTTACAGAGAGTTTGTAGTACAAGGGTACCTGAAATAGTCAATGGCAGAGGCTCTGGCACGGATGGTGCTAGATGTCGCAGGTTGCGCCAGATGTGGCGGATGGTACCAGGAGTGGCAGATGACACGAGACGTGGGACAAGCGCGCGCACACCCCACAGCACAGTGCAGGAGGTTAAGGCCGTGCAAGCTGGCGTCCGCAGGGCGGTAGACGCTGGCAGACGGCCAGGAGGCTGCGGTCACGGCCGTTCGCCGAAGGTGAGCAGCAGTGGTCCGTGGCGGCAGTTGTATTAGAAGCTGAGGTTTATCAACCATGGTTGCTCTGCTTCTCAATCCTATAGTGTCCACTTAAAACTGTGGTTTGCTGTGCATGTGCATTTTTAGACCCCACAGGGGGCAATTGTGATGATAGTATATTAGGAAATTGATCAAGGTGAATTGACACTTTTAAGAGACAACAATTAAGATATCTTGTCTTCTTGTTTGAGTGCTTTATCAACCAGTTCTTTTCATTGGGATTGCCTATTGTTTTGTGGTGGAAAGAGTTATTATAGGAGGAAAGCACAATCCAGAGGTTGCGGTCACCTTCACTTGAATGGAATTACAGCTTGCCAGCAGTGTCTAACTGTCTCAAAATAAAATTGTAGATGTAGCCCATGAGAACTACAAGGCACTAGAATTACCGAAATTAAAGAAATGCCGTGTGGAATAAAATGTGAAAGAAATTTGTAACACTTTTATTTGAGGCGGAAACATTTTGGTCCAGTGAGAAATCGGCAACGGGGCATCCTGGTTATATTCAGTTTTTCATTGAGACTGAGGGCAGTAGGTTGGCAGGAAATGTAGTATTGGGCAATGATACTGACACAATATTAAAATTTTTATTTCAGACCTTTCTTATAATGATTTACTATATTGAGCATTATAATTTTTAATTGATGCTATAAAGAAGAACATTTCTTTTCCTTTGGAAGCTATGTACGAAGGGTGGAACCGCAGCAGAACGAGACCACTTTAGTAAAATCAAGGTTATTTTAAAAAGAGCTAGGCATGGTTATGTCAAGAGTACTTATATGTTCAACCCTTAATAAGCGTGACAATTTAGTACAGTGGTCTGCATGAAGCCTAAAGTGGTCACCTTTTTAGAATTATACAAAACAGGGAAAACATAAAAAAAATAATCACACCATTAATAATTAGTTAATAATAATAATGATAATAATAACCATGATTTATCATCTGAAATCTACATACCGTAGTAATATTTCATTCTAATGGTGGCAACAACCCCGTTTTTCATGAAACTGAATAAGAGGTTGCCATAGCTCACACTCTGCATTCTCATTGTTGAATAGTCAATGGGTCTGTTAAGTATAAGATAATTGTATAGCGGTGTCAAGACTACATTGTCCAGGGTGAAAATAAGCATAGCAAATTTTCAAAAACCTATAAAATCGGGAGTGCAGCTCTGAGGTATAATCCAGACTAGTACAAGACGCAATTTATAACTATTTGCAAAGTTACTCAAATTTTTATTTAGAATAATTTTATATGTAAATTGTGAAATGGTGTTCAAAGGATAACAATACACTGAAATTATTTACCTCTATGGATCTAAGTTTTTAAGGTATTAGTTCTCAATCAGAAGAAAAAGAAGAGCATTAAAGGGATTTTCCAGGGACAAAAAAAAAAATTATGTACCAAGGTACACTGCTTTCATAGTACTTTAACTTACCCGGAAAGGAGAGGAAAGTGTTGTTCGACTTACGATGCTGCTGCAGAATCAACTGTAGCCTCTGGTGCCGATGTGTCCTCGCTCGTCCGACACGATGCAGGACCTGGGGCAGGAAGTGAGTGACGTCACAGCGTGATCTCTCGAGAACACGCTGTGTGTCTGCACTGCCAGAAGCTGGGCGTTCTGAAGAGAAGTGGATGATACTTCTCGTCAGAACGCCCAGCTAGTAAAAGTAGTAAAAACGCCCCGATGTACGCACATAATACACGCCCAGTTGGACTTTTACTTTAAACACGCCCACTTTGACTTTTGCAAGCCTCATTTGCATAAATACAAAAATGGTCATAACTTGGCCAAAAATGCTCGTTTTTTAAAAATAAAAACGTTACTGTAATCTACATTGCAGCGCCTATCTGCTGCAATAGCATATAGGGGTTGCAAAATCTGGTAATACATATGGGGTGACCCATGATATGGTCACCTCATTAATAATCAGCCTGAAGTAATATAAGCACTAGAACTATACACTAAGGCCCCATGCACACAAACGTATTTTTTTCCTCCCGTAAATACTGGCGTAAATACAGGTCCTTTGTCACACGTATTCGTCCCGTATTCCACCAGTATTTACAGACCCGTGCCCGTAAATACGGGTCCGTTGTCACCAGTATTCCACTCGTATTTACGGACCCGTTTTCTGTGCAATCATCGGCAGCCCCTTCTCTCTATCCGTGCTGGATAGAGAGAAGGGGTAGCCCTTTCGGGCAGAGTTTCCGCAGCGGAACGCAGCGATTGTAAGTAAAAGAAGTTCATACGTACCCCGGCCGTTGTCTTGGTGACGCGTGCCTCTTTTGACATCCAGTCCGACCTCCCAGGATGACGCGGCAGTCCATGTGACCGCTGCAGCCTGTGATTGGCTGCAGCAGTCTCATGGGCTGAAACGTTATCCGAGGAGGCCGGACTGGAGGAAGAAGCAGGGAGTTCTGGGTAAGTATTAACTTTTTTTTGTTTCCGGGTTTTTGAAGTAACTTTAGACATCTATATTGTGAGCGTCTAACATGGTACTCACTGTCCAGGGTGCTGAAAGAGTTACTGCTGATCAGTGCAGCCCCTTCTCTCTGTTCCCCACTGATCGTTTAACTCTTTCAGCACCCTGGACAGTGACTATCTCCTGACGTCGCCTAGCAACGCTCAAGTAATTACGGGTGCACACACGTAATTGTGAGAGCCCCATAGACTTCTATGGGCCTTCCCGTGCCGTAATTACGGCCTGAAATACGACATGTTCTATATTTTTCAACGGCCCAGGCACCTTCCCGTAATCAAACGGGAAGGTACAAGTGGCCAATAGAAGTCTATGGGCCCGTAATTACGTCCGGTTTTACGTTCGTGTGCATGAGGCCTAACAATGTATAATTAGGCCTCATGCACACTTCCTTCACAGTTTTATTGGCCGATTTTGATGGATCCATGTGCCCGTTTTGTTATCCGTGTGGTTTCCGTGTGCACTCAGTGTTTCTGTTTCCGAGCGCCGAGCATGGTACTGTCCAGAGTGCTGAAAAAGCAGGGTTGTTCAGCGTTAGTCACTGTACAGGGTGCTGAAAGAGTTAATGGGCTGCACTGATCGGCAGTAACTCTTTCAGCACCCTGGACAGAGACTAGTGCTGAAGAATGACCATGCTCGGCAATCGCAAAATACAATTCTAATGAAATGAAAAATAAAAAAATCAGTTCATACTTACCCAGAACTCCCTGCTTTTTCCTCCTGTCAGGCCTCCTGGGATGACGTATCATCCCATGTAACCGCTGCAGCCAATCACAGGCTGTAGTGGCGGTCACATGGGATAAAAGTCATAACAGAAGGCCGGACTGGATAACGTAAGAAGGCCGGCCTCCTGGGATGACGCCAATCACAGGCTGCAGCGGCCACATGGACTGCCGCGTCATACAGGAAGGTCAGACTGGAGGAAGAAGAGGGACTCGTCACCAAGACAACGACCGGGGTACGTATGAACTTCTTTTTATTTTATTTTTATCAGCAGCCTATTCTCTCTATCAGTGTCGGATAGAGAGAAGTGGCTGCCGATTAGTGTAATATGTCTAATGTAATTCTGCCCGCCCGGCCGTTGCTAGGCAACAGCTCCGTCACACATGGACGGCACACGGATGCCTTCTGTGTGCCTTCAGTTTTTTTTGACGGCCCCATTGACTTGCATGGGCTTCACGGTCACGGAATCTCAGACCAAAGTAGGACATGCTCTACTTTTGTCGGAACGGAGCAACGGGACTGTCAAAAAAACTGAAGTGTGCATGGCTCCATTGAAATGAATTGGTCAGGATGCTAGCCGTCAGAAAAACGTCCAGCACCCTGAAGCAAAAGGCTGAAGTGGGCATGAAGCCTAAATGCAACAACATGTTCCGGCACATAACCTATAATCCCACCGTTATCCAAAACACAATACAGTAAAAACTCTTTAGGATGACCACCCAAAATTGCCCATAAACATAAGACATAGGGAAATTGAAAACCTGTCCCAAAAAAAACAAATCAAGGGTGGTCATTATAACCACTTCGGGTACGGCCACACTGAGCGGCCCTGACATGGTCGCAACGCGGCCAACAACCGCGCTGGCACTATGTAGGAGCGGCTGTCAAATACCTTGTTAAGGGGTATTCCGGTTACATGTGCATGCGCACTGCCGCTCCATTCATTCTCTATGAGAGCGCCGGAGATAGCCGAGTGCAGTGTTTGGCTTTTTCCGGCGCTGCCATATAGAATGAATACGGGGTAGGTTGTTGTACTTTGCAAAATTGTGCGGCCCTAAAGGGTGTATTAATTCATGGGCGCACGATTTTGCAGATAAAGGGGCGGTATACCCGCGTTAACATGCGGCCACTAACAGGCTGTTTGACAGCAGCACCGAATATGGTGCCGGCGCGGTTGTTAGCCACGTTGTGACCGTGTCAGGGCCGCTCCGTGTGACCCTACCATTAATGAGCAGGCATGAAAAGGGCCTACATTTTTTCATTTTTGCCTCTGCATTTCAGCTGCCATAAAGTTTTTCCATTGGCGTGGCTATATGAGAGCCTTGTTTTATGCAGAAGAAATAGCTTTTTTCCTGTGCAGTTTGAGGGTACAAATAAATGACTGTGTAATTTATGTAATTTATTTTTGCGACATAAATATAAAAAAAATAGTTTTTTGGCAGTGTTTCTTTTGTTTATTTTTTAATGCCGTTTATGTTTCATGCTAAATAACCTGTTAAATTAATTCTTTAGTTTATAACGGTCGTGTAAATACATATTATGTGTAGGCCTTTTGTTTGGCCAATAAAATATATTTTATATTAAATTACTTTTTTGTGGACATTTCTATATCATTTTTTGTTAAAAAAAAATGTAATACTACAAACTTTTGACAAACTTTTTGACAACTATTTTATACTTATAATGTATTAGCATATTTCTGTCTGGTAATACACATTCGTTTTACGCCTGAAAAAACGGCTCCATTACGCCTACAAACATCTGGCCATTGCTTGCAATGGGTTTTACGATGTTCTGTTCCCACAAAGTGTTATTATACCCGTCCCTGTCAAAATACGGCGCGTAAAAATACGCCCGCGAAAAAGAAGTGCATGTCACTTCTTGGGACGTTTTTGGAGCCGTTTTTCATTGACTCCATTGAAAAACAGCTCCTATAACGTCCGTACAATACACCGCGAAAAACGCGAGTTGCTACAAAAACGTCTGATAATTGTATAGCGGTGTCAAGACTACATTGTCCAGGGTGAAAATAAGCATAGCAAATTTTCAAAAACCTATAAAATCGGGAGTGCAGCTCTGAGGTATAATCCAGACTAGTACAAGACGCAATTTATAACTATTTGCAAAGTTACTCAAATTTTTATTTAGAATAATTTTATATGTAAATTGTGAAATGGTGTTCAAAGGATAACAATACACTGAAATTATTTACCTCTATGGATCTAAGTTTTTAAGGTATTAGTTCTCAATCAGAAGAAAAAGAAGAGCATTAAAGGGATTTTCCAGGGACAAAAAAAAAATTTATGTACCAAGGTACACTGCTTTCATAGTACTTTAACTTACCGATATGCTTCTTGTTTGTATCTCGGCCGCTTCCATCTCTTCTGTGCCGTGCTCCGTGAAGTTCTCTTCTTCTTGCATTCCAAGCAGTGTCGACACGGGCTCCTGCATGCTACAGAACTCCTAAACTCCTGTGTCGGTATGTCACAGCCCTCATCACACTAGAGGGCTGGTCACTATTATTTCTTCTAGCCCATCTATTTGCTTCTCTCCCCCCGAAGGTGTGAGGGAGAATAGACCTAAGAGTAGGAGGTGTAGCGGTAGGGAAAGTGAGGATGGGAGGGATAAGATACATAAGGGGCTATGGATATTGTGGGCTAGAGGGAGGGTGCATTGGACATAGAAATTTGCAAAAATACATGCTTGGATCACGGACCACCCAGTGACCGGAAGTAAAGGGAACCGACTGCAAAGCAGTAAAATTTATACTTTAGTGCTCAAACCGTAGGGGGGGGGGGGTAAATAAGGGATAAGAACAACATTTCAGGTATTTAGAGAAAAATGTTTGGTGCCAGGGCAACCCCTTTAAGAAAGTGGACATCACAGGTGAACTAAATATTATAACACTTTAAACATTAAAGAGGCTCTGTCACCAGATTTTGCAACCCCTATCTGCTATTGCAGCAGATCGGCGCTGCAATGTAGATTACAGTAACGTTTTTATTTTTAAAAAACGAGCATTTTTGGCCAAGTTATGACCATTTTTGTATTTATGCAAATGAGGCTTGCAAAAGTCCAAGTGGGCGTGTTTAAAGTAAAAGGCCAACTGGGCGTGTATTAGGGTATGTTCACACGGCGGGGTTCCGTAACGGCTGAAATTACGGGGATGTTTCAGCCTGAAAACATCCCCGTAATTTCAGCCGTACCGGCATGTGCAGGCGCTTGAACGCCGCGTCAATTACGGCCGTAATTAGCGCTGCTATTCATTGGAGTCAATGAATAGCGGCTCCAATTACGGCCAAAGAAGTGACAGGTCACTTCTTTGACGCGGGCGTCTATTTACGCGCCGTCATTTGACAGCGGCGCGTAAATATACGCCTCGTGTGAACAGACAAACGTCTGCCCATTGCTTTCAATGGGCAGATGTTTGTCAGCGCTATTGAGGCGCTATTTTCGGGCGTAATTCGGGGCAAAAACGCCCGATTTACGTCCGTAAATAGGCCGTGTGAACATACCCTGATGTGTGTTACATCTGGGCGTTTTTACTACTTTTACTAGCTGGGCGTTCTGACGAGAAGTATCATCCACTTCTCTTCAGAACGCCCAGCTTCTGGCAGTGCAGACACACAGCGTGTTCTCGAGAGATCACGCTGTGACGTCACTCACTTCCTGCCCCAGGTCCTGCATCGTGTCGGCCACATCGGCACCCGAGGCTACAGTTGATTCTGCAGCAGCATCAGCGTTTGCAGGTAAGTAGCTACATCGTTTTTGGAGCCGTTTTTCATTGACTCCATTGAAAAACAGCTCCAATATCGTCCGTACAATACACCGCGAAAAACGCGAGTTGCTACAAAAACGTCTGAAAGTCAGGAGCTGTTTTCGCCTGAAAACAGCTCCGTATTTTCAGACGTATTTTGCTAAGCCGTGTGAACATACCCTTAGGGCAAGAGTTCTGACTGCAGAGGGTTCCCCAGTCTCCGATCGGGTCGCCCATAACTCGGTGACACGATCAAAGGGGGGAGTCCCTTCTTATACTGCAGTGGTCACGTACAGCAGCTATTAGAGTTAAACGACCAGGATCGGAGTTTCCTCTAATTCAGGAGGCTGCCCTATGTGCAGGAGCTGTTAGTAACTGCTCCTGCTTAGAGCATGAGCGCTGACTGGACCGCTTATAAGCCTTGCGACCTGCACAAAAGTCAGTGGGTAGTAGCGAAGGTAGTTAAAAAGGTAATTATTTTGGAGAGGTTTTACTGTCTATGAAAACCCTATATATATAAGTCACACAAATGAGGTGCCTATGGTTATGAGAGCAAAAGCAATATAAAGTGCCTAAAAATAGTGAATTATACGACATCAAAAAATAAAACAAACAAAACAAATAAAAATGACCATGCACAATCAATAGCCATAAAGTCCTTTATATGATATCCATGCAGTACTAAACCTCACAGGATTTTCCGAGGGCCTGACTTCCACAAGGGTAGTGTTATAGGTTATGTGCCATCATTCGGTGTTGTGTTTGTATACCTTTCCGGATACTTACCTATCTTTGTCATCGTTTAAGAAAGTGCTTCCTAGACTAATGCCTAGCCATTTGAGTAATTCCCATATTTCTGTTTGCCAACAGAAATAACCCCTTTCATAACCCTTTTATAAATTTTCTCTTAAAGGGAAGCTGTCACCAGGTTTATGCTGCCCTATATGAAGGAAGCCTAAAGTATCAACAGAGACCCTGATTCCAGCTCTGGGTCAATTACTTCGTAGTAATCTGTAGTTTTCATAAAACTCACTTTTTCTTTTGTAGCCCGTATTCATGAGCTACGTCCTAGCACCAATTATTAACAGCTTTCTTCCCATACTCTGCATAGGGAGAAAGTTGCCAGTCATTGGTGGGTGGGCTAGCCGCAGCTCATGAATATAGGGGACTACTGAGTGTGCTATGTAGTCCTCGATATTCATGAGCTATGGCAACTCCGTATAGGGCAGCATAAACCTGGTGACAGATTCCCTTTAAGATAATATGCAGAACAGTAAAGGTTGGCGGCTAAAGTCCTCCTGAGAAAAAGCGACATTTTTGCATGTATTGTAAGAGTAGATGAAGCCTGTAGCTGTGTATGCTAGCCATTGGGATTCTAATTCTAAAATATTAATGAAGGTATAGTTAGCCCTTATAAGCAGTCATAGAACAGCTCAAGGCTATTAAGATACATTATATATTCTGTTAAACAAAGATAGTGTAAAAGGGAGAATCATTAAGCAGAACTCCTGTGGTAATAGATCACGGTAATGAGAAACTGCACCGTGTTTGCTGCTGTTTTTACAGATCACCCTACAAACATTGGTAAATTTACAGTTTTTTGGACTGACGTTTCTTAAGCCAGTTTTAATAGGAAACCAGCTTTATTAAGATGCAACAAATTCTTTCAGAGGTAGCATTAATAAATTTGTTGCATCTTCAGCTGTGCGCCACTGAGTGGCAAGAGCTGGCGTATATTTCCGCTATAATTTACTCCAGTTTCTGGTGTAAATTACAGTAAATGCTTGTTGTAAATACGCAGGAAACTGGCGTAGAGAAGTTGATACATTTCCCCCAGTATGCCTATATACACATACTTACTGGTAGGATACCTGGAAGGACAAAACTGAAGGTTATAGTCATTGACATTATAATTTATATAAATGTGATATGGATCACAAGGAAACATCACATTTCCCACTGTCAAGAACCCTACTTATTATCATGCTCTGGGGCCTTATTATTACAGCGAGCATTTGGTCATAGTTCACATAAGTACACGAACAGGATATTACAGTCAGCAAAGATGACCCACACACAATGAAATTCAAAGATATTATGTGATAGTACTGAGATACTAGATTGTTGTAGGACATTCTAGGAATTCAGACCAGCTAATAACATCTTTTTATTCTACTTGCCAAATATAAAACCACATTTTTTGCAACCAGTGCTGCAGAGAATGGTAGGACTTTTTAAAGAAATACTGAGACATTCTATGGACTTGAGGTTCCCAGAAATAACGTACAGACGGGTAAAACCTCCTTGACCGCCTGGTGCAGAGTTGACTGTGGCCATTGTAAGAGTTATTCCTTCAATAAATTCAGGAGGAAACAATATATTTATGTGTTTATGAATTGTAGATGAAGTGAGGTGGTCTAAATGACATGAATGGGTGCCCCTTTAACTACAAATTGAATTTGACCTTATATGGAGGACATTTATCGGAATAAAGACCCATCGGCCTGTGGACACTTACATAATGGACATGGGGCGATCCTAATGCTCCCAGATTTGCTAGTCGTAAAATTGTTTTCTAGTGGTGATAATGGTTATACACGAGGAATTATACACTCACAAGGATAAGATGTTTTAGTACTAGTATGTGCAGGATATTTGTGTGCCAATGTATTCTATTGTATTTAAAGCTGTGCGGTGGAATTTATTTTCCTCTGTTAAACGATTTTTCTCACATTTCTCATTGATGGCGTATCCCTATGATAATTCGATCAATGTGTGATCTGTGGGGGTCTGACTGCATCTAATATTGATGGCATATCCCAGGGATATGCCATTAGTGTCAAATGTTGGAAAACCACTTTAATATTGATGAGCATATCGAATCCATGTTCTGTAGGTATTAAAAGCATTGCAGTTTGCTTGAGAGGCGAATATTAGCACCTCTAATCTATTGTTTGCACTTCCCTTTATTATTAAATATTATTCACGTTGAGTGTGTGCATGGCACTTTCTTTTACTACCAGCTAGGCTTTCTTAGTCATTTTAAGTAGTCAGTCATAATTATTATTATTCAGCATCTATATATACTCTATCTTACTGGTTCCATTCATGTTATAGTAAGCATATGAGGTCGGATACATACCAACCTCTCTGTTATACACGGCATAGTGTATTGGTCAAGACACTGAATGAGAAGTCTGGCTGCTTGTCTTGTGATGACGCTCAGAATCTCTGGCCTTATTTAAGTGGTAACGCACAAGTTTGAGGTTTGCCCTGGCTGTTTGCTGTACCACCATCTACTTGTGTCTTGTGCTGCTGCTCTACTTTCTTAACTTATAACGCAGGCAAAATTTGTTTGAATGACAGGAAGGATAATGGGCCTACTGTTAGATTCCAGTATGTCACATTAAATTTCATTCAAGGACAGTTAATGTAGCTGGTTTGTATTTTCAGTCTAAATATCCAGTGTGTGATCTGATGGACATCTGAGATTACACGCCTTAACTTAAACGTGTATTGTATTGTGGTATGGCCTAGCTGATTTATATACCAGTCATTTCATTTATACTTCCCGTTATTATTTGGAATTAAGGTGGGCATTCACTTGAGATTGCCGTTGGCTAACAGCTATTCCTTCCAACCCCCCCCCCCACAAGTGTGTACTCCCCATTAGATGGTCATCCAGTCCTGCCGAAATTTGCAGGTTCGGCCGACACTCATCTAATGTGTATGGGCACCTTTAGTCAGTATACTGTCGACTGAATGAGCTACAGACTGTTTTGTGGTAATCCAGTTGTGTATGCCTCAAATACAGAGAGATCTAAGACATTTTGCTCTCTTGGTTCCATGTGTGTATTTTCCCCTTTTGTTATAATTGGAAACAATTGTACATTATGTAATCATATCATTGTATTCCAGATCATTAGTACGCTTCTTATAAAAGGTAAAAGCTCATGTTTTCAGTGATTTGGATGGCTAACATCTGTGCACAACCTTACACATACATGTAATTGCACATCATTTAGAAATTAAGTGTAGTTAATGTTTAAATAGAAATGTGAACCTTTGTAAATGGAAAAACCATCACAAGGTGAAGTGCAGACCATGGTTACTACAGCAATTAGGTGCTCAATGAATGCTTAATTCCTCCAAAATACATTGAATACCCTCCAATGTACTGAAAACCTTCTGCCGTCCCTGAGACTTCCCTGATCAACTAAGTTTTGCTTACTAGGGCGTTCACCATTACAAAAAAAATGCCAGAACAGCAATAAAAAAGATCAGAATGTACCACCACTTACCTACTGTAATTTATGCAATCCTCACATAGAGCGGAAACAATGGAAATGGAGGTTAGCGGGTGTCAGGGGGGTGTAAAGTAATAAAGTAGTTTGGAAGTTTGTTTTTATCTTTTTCCTCAACACATTTCCATTGAAGGATGAGTTGTATGAATAGTACAAATGAGGTAGTCATTTTGTTCTATCAATCCTTATGTTTATGGCGATAGCAAATATATATAGTTTTTTTTATGTTTGATCGCTTTTGTCCAATAAAAATTGTTTTAGCTCCGTTTTTACGGCCGTTTTTGCAGCTTTTTTCACTAGAGACTATGGAAAACAGCTCCAAAAACATCCCAAGAAGTGTCCTGCACTTCTTTTTCGTGGCTGTTTTTTCACGCGTAAAAAAACACAGCGAAAAAACGCTCCGTCGGAACAGAACGCCATTTTCCCATTGAAATCAATGGGCAGATGTTTGGAGGCATTCTGCTTCCAATTTTTTGGCCGTTTTTTGGGCGTTTACGGCCCAAAAAAATCGACGAAAATAGGGCGTATGAACATACCCAAAAGAAAAAAAGATGCATCAGTCTTTTCACCCTTCATTCCGTTGGGATCCATTTTTGGCTTGTGATAAAGAAAAAGGGAGCCAAAACTTTCCACAAACACTGCACGGAAATTACGTGTGTGAGACTGGCCTTATGGAAAAAAAATGTGTTTACTCTTATTTGTTTATTTATCCTTTTTAAACATTTTGGAATTTTATTTATTTAATAGGGCCTAATAGAGTTTAATGGGAACTTTGTTAGGGCCCCAGTTGCCATAGCAACTAATCACACTCTGTGATCACGTAACGGGGTGGTAATGGGTTCACAAAAGTAGTTCCCTCCCTCAGTTGACACCCTCATGTGCCACAGTCGCTATTGGATATGGAATCTAAGGGGTCACAAAAGCTGGGATTGAAGTTATCTTTGTACGGCACTGAGCCTGAACGGCTGCACGTCCCTATGACAGAGCCACGGGTGCTCCGTGTGCCACCATATTGTACAATCATATTCTTCCCTAGAAGCAATACTTCTAGGGGGGAATTACCTACATAATTCGGCATCTGATTGTGGCAACATTCCACAGTTCTTTTTCTCATAGAATCTGACAAAAAAACCTCTGTAGCCTCTGTTTGAAGTTGAGGAAAACCAAAGTACAGTAAAGGCCCATAGATTTCTATGGGCACCATATTACTGGTCTACACAACACAGACACATAGTATGGTCATGTGTATGATGCCTTATTTGAACATTATAAATATGAACTCTAGTTTTTCTTGGTTAAAGCCATTGCTTCTCAATTACATTTTCCACCTAATGTGTATCTATATCGACTTTTAAACTGCCCCTTTTCGAATTACACCCACATTGGGAAAAGGCAAAAAGTTTGGGGTGAATGTGAAACTTGGAAAGTTAGTAACATGCTGCCACTTCAGAAATGCATATTATGAAATTAATAGAGCGTTCTAGATGCATTTCATAATAAATTACAGTAGTTTTCCATTGTTAATTGGGGAATATTAGAACTTTTATTATTATTATCCGTGGCACTCCCAAAAATAATATAAGTTGGAATATTTTAGGCTGTGCTAAATCTTTCCTTCATAGGTAAAAACAACACCTTCATAGACTAAGGACAATGCCTTAGGACCGTCAGCCTATTCATGATGAAAACCTCAGTCCAACATTCACTCATGGAAAAAATGAAATTTTTGAATGAAATCACGCTAGTGTGCCTAGACTTTGGCTGACGGAGAATTCGCTTTGCAAATTGTATATTATTGATCTTAATAAATCAAGTTACTTTACTTTGATTCAAGGTTATTTTTCATTGTATTAGAAAAAATATAACTATAACATACAAAATAAATTGTGATTTCATTTGTTATATGTATCAAATTGTTTTCACCTGTGTTTGGTTAGCCAGTAGCTGTTACATCCCCAGAGACAATATTAGAATTATAGATTTGTCCCAGAAAATTGTTAGACTTTTTTGTTTTTTTGCATTGGCCATCTGCAAAAAAAAATCGATTTCTTACTGTGTGTTTTGCGTTCAATTCTTATCACCAATTACCACTCTGTGACCTTTTAAGTTAATATTTATAGATTACGGTCATTTAAAAGTAAAAAAAAGCGAAAACAAAAGAAGAGAAAATATTATTACTTTTTGTGGCATGGGAAACTATTCCCAGTGTGCTCATAAGCATTGTGTAGCTGGATATTTTTATATAGTGTGGCACCTATAGATGTAATCATTTGAAATTGAAAGATTGATTTGAAATCCCCCTGGCTACCAGGTGAAATATCGGGATTCTCGCAACTAAGAGACATCACCATAAGCCTCCAATGACGAGAACTGTGATGAACGTGATTCTTAAATTTAGATAACAGTGAGGGGTCCCAAGCAGGATCCCCATTCTATTAGTTTAAAGTCTATGTACACCTTTGAAATCGTGTGTTTGGTGCAACTTTCAAAATACTTTTTATTAAAAATTATTTTTTACTTTTTCAGATATAGCTGCTTTGTATCCTGTATACAGAGCAGCTGTATCTAGTACTAAAACCTGTATCCGTCAGGTCCAGCGGGTCCTGATCAAGCTGTTACCAATCACATCTAAGTCCATAACTTTGATGTGATCGATTACAGGTGGATACTGAGTGTCAGAGACACGCAGGACCCGCTGTCACTGAACCCGTCAGTGCCGCTGACCTGACTGATACAGGTTTCAGCACTAGATACAGCTGCTCTGTGTACAGGATATATAGCAGCTGTATCTCAATAAAATTATTTTTTATAAAAAGTATTTAGAAAGTTGCACCAAACACAATGATAGACATTTTTATTAAAAAAAGCAAACAAAAAAAGATTTCAAAGGTGTACAAAGCCTTTAATTTTTCCAAAATAATGGGAAAGTGTTGTCTAAGACAGACCTCACCCCTCACTTGACAACCTATTGCCGAGGCCGAAAGGAATAAAGTATAATATATATTATTTGTAACAAAAAAGGTAGAGGATTGGAGCAGCACTGTGGTTTCACGCCTAACAAGATATTATTTGTAACAGTAATTGAACATTTCAAATACATTATTGGGAATTCCTGATGTTACATTAAGTATTTTATTTGTCTATTTGCTCTTTATATAGTATTTACATACGACGAGATTTAGAGGGTTAGCACAATTAGCTATTATAGGATATTTTTATGTGTAAGTACCTCTAGTTCCTTCTTTTTTCATGTGGTGTTGAATTTAACAAATAGCAGCAGAAGTGCAATAATTATTCTACCAGTGTGAATGTAAAATATTGCCAGCAATGAAAATGTATAGGCATAGCACAAATGATTCTGCCCATTAGTAAGAAATAATAAAAAGTCATAGGCTGTGTTTTAGAGGAATAGTTGTATACATGTGTCAGTGTGAAAACTGGAAGCAGTGTTTGTCTTCTGTCACTGCACTCTATAAGAGGAGTATACAATGGAGCGAGTGATTCAGAATAGGAATATTTAGATAATTGGAAAATAGGGACATTTTTTACCCCCTTTGATTGGTATAGTCCCAAACACAAATGAGTTACAAGGCACAGTTAGCTTGCCTGAGGTCTGAGCAATGGCAAAATTCATCAGAATACAGCAGATCATTTGAATCCTAGTCTACCCATTCCGGCGGACACTTGGGTGACTTGTGGGTAGGCTACCATGGTTTCAGTCAGAGAGGGAGAGTGGAATTTAAATGGGAAATAAAATGATCTTTCATACACTGACTATAATGCAGCTATTCCTGTCCAGTGCTGATACATATTTGCTATGATGGGGAAAATAGAACCAAGCGTTAAGATTTATCAGTGTATTATACATTTATCTTATTTTATTTGACTAGGGTTGGTTTAGTTTTATATTTATAGTGGTTACTTTTCTATTTAGTTTGATATATTTTAGGCAAGGGTTTCACAACATACATGTAGCCCTACTACCCATAGGCCTTGTTCACAAAGTGCAGATTTTCTGCAGACTTTGCATGCACATCCTATTACAGTACCACGCTGGAATTCTGTAAGCTCTTTAGAACGACCCATTCTATCACAGATGTTTGTAAACATAAACTGCATGACTAGGTACTGGATTTTATACACCAGTGGCAATGAATGGGACTGAATGAAACACCTGAATTCAATGAGTAAGCGGTGTGTCCGAATACTTTTGTCCATATAATAGATGTACCTCTTTGGGTTGTGAAATGATTTTCATGTAATTTTAATATGAATAAGAGGCTTTCTTGGTCTGGCTGTAATATATTTCCATATTACATTCATGGTAGACTTGTTCCTGCATAAACTGTGTGTCAGCAGTCGCATATTACTCATATTTTAGGTCAGTAGAAAGTGTCTTCTTTTTATTATTTTAGTCTACGGTAGCATTTGATGCTCCGCTGCATAATGGGCACTTTCATATAATTGTATGGGTAAATGAACACATAACTTTTAATTGGTCCACTGCTGTATTTTTTGTTACATTACACAACCTCACTTTTCAAAGTTTTTTTTGTGTATTTGCTTTGTGCAGCAACTACAGTATTACAATAATAGAGCCCAGAACAGTGGAGCTTGTATTTCTTCTGAGGTAAAAAAATATTTTCTATAAGAGCAAATATCTTGGCAGCTTTTGGAAATCTGAAGTAAATGGACCATGCAAGACATAGCATATAAATTGTGCACTTTCAGGCTTTACTTTGGGATGTCGAATGAATACAAGTAAAATATGGAACCCATGTGAGTAAAATAAAAAGAATTTGAAACATTATAAAATCAGCAAATTGCATTATGAACTGCTCATGTGCAGTATTTTGTTTCAGTGTACCCAACAGTGTTGTCGGCCACAGTGCCTCCATATGGGTCAGTTTCAGTGCTTCCATAAGTGTCACCCACAGTGTCGTGATGAATGCCAGCCACAGTGCCTACATAAAAATCCCAACTACACTGCACCATAAGTGTTTAATCCACACTGCTTCCTAAATGTGCCAGCCATTGTGCCCCATGAGTGCCAACCAAACTGCCTTCATAAGCGTGCCGGTCATGGTGCCCAAATGACTGCTAACCACAGTGCCTTTGAGTACCAGTTAAAGTTCCTACATACGAGTGCCACAGTCCCCGGCATATGAGTGACAACTATAGTGGCCCCATAAGTACCAGCTACAGCTCCACCATGACTGCCATTCTCAATGTTAATTCGACCTACTGAACAATCCCATGCTGCTTTCCTCCACTGAGGCAGAAAGTGAGGTGTGAGCAGCCAGAGATAGAGAAAAGTCTGAGAAAGGTTGAACTTGATGGACATTTGTTAGAGAGTGTCTGTCATCAACCTCAGTCAATATGTAACTTACTACTCCTCCACTGATATCTTTGATCGGTGCGGGATTGAGAGATTTGAGCTGCCATGACGTAATTGCCATCCATTCATATTAGATTGATACGGATGTCTTTTGACCAGCCTTAGTTCCTACACTAAGGTAGGAACTTCCACTTGACAGTCCAAATAGCAATGCAACCCCCTCCCAGGATTTCTATTAATTTTATTAAGCGCATTTCTTGATGAGAGACTAGCTATATAAATTTAGTAAGGCATGCAATTTTTTAATGAAACGAAAAAAAGTGTATTAATAGTGTACCCTGAGGCACATCTCATATACACTTTAATTTCAATGGCATTGCAGAGGCAATGAACACACACAGTCCTCTCGGGGAGCTCTGTATGTCAGCAATGTGGGTGGAATGACTTGTCAAGCACTACACAAAAAAAGATAAATCTTCTATAAGTATAGTGTCGAGATTAGACTAATACAATAAGAATTAGTCTAAAGACATTATTAGCTGATCTGAAGCTGGTAAATAAAGACTTTTTATTATGAAAATATTAATATATCCTATTTTAAGAAAGCTGCATGTCTTGTCATTCAGATTGAAGACATGACAGTCGTGGAATGCTGTTTTTGAATCCACAGCACTTTTGCTGTCATGACCTCTATAGGATTCAAGGAAGTCTTTACCATTTTTTTCAGTTTTTCTAGAATCCTATTTTGCAACCATACATCCACTGCAGTTACATGTAGTACATATGTGTGTCTTCATGACCTGATAAATACTACACACTTTACAGCCATACATCCACTGCAGTTACATGTAGTACATATGTGTGTCTTCATGACCTGATAAATACGACACACTTTACAGCCATACATCCACTGCAGTTACATGTAGTACATATGTGTGTCTTCATGACCTGATAAATACGACACACTTTACAGCCATACATCCACTGCAGTTACATGCAGTACATATGTGTGTCTTCATGACCTGATAAATACTACACACTTTACAGCCATACATCCACTGCAGTTACATGTAGTACATATGTGTGTCTTCATGACCTGATAAATACGACACACTTTACAGCCATACATCCACTGCAGTTACATGTAGTACATGTGTGTCTTCATGACCTGATAAATACGACACACTTTACAGCCATACATCCACTGCAGTTACATGTAGTACATATGTGTGTCTTCATGACCTGATAAATACTACACACTTTACAGCCATACATCCACTGCAGTTACATGTAGTACATATGTGTGTCTTCATGACCTGATAAATACGACACACTTTACAGCCATACATCCACTGCAGTTACATGTAGTACATATGTGTGTCTTCATGACCTGATAAATACGACACACTTTACAGCCATACATCCACTGCAGTTACATGTAGTACATATGTGTGTCTTCATGACCTGCGGAAGACTACACACTTTACAGCATACATCCACTGCAGTTACATGTAGTACATATGTGTGTCTTCATGACCTGATAAATACTACACACTTTACAGCCATACATCCACTGCAGTTACATGTAGTACATATGTGTGTCTTCATGACCTGCGGAAGACTACACACTTTACAGCATACATCCACTGCAGTTACATGTAGTACATGTGTGTCTGCTTGACCTGATATATACTACACACTTTACAGCCATACATCCACTGCAGTTACATGCAGTACATATGTGTGTCTTCATGACCTGCGGAAGACTACACACTTTACGGCATACATCCACTGCAGTTACATGTAGTACATATGTGTGTCTTCATGACCTGTGGAAGACTACACACTTTACAGCCATACATCCACTGCAGTTACATGTAGTACATATGTGTGTCTTCATGACCTGATAAATACTACACACTTTACAGCCATACATCCACTGCAGTTACAAGTAGTACATATGTGTGTCTTCATGACCTGATAAATACTCCATACTTTACAGCCATACATCCACTGCAGTTACATGTAGTACATATGTGTGTCTTCATGATCTGATAAATACTCCATACTTTACAGCCATACATCCACTGCAGTTACATGTAGTACATATGTGTGTCTTCATGACCTGATAAATACTACACCAGGGGTAGGCAACCTCTTTTGTATGGCATGCCATACATGCCATAAAAAATAAAATCAATAATGAAGTGTTCAGTGTGCCATGCAAACATGAAAGTCATATACCACAACCTACTACCACGTATGTGACGTAAACCAATGAATCAGTTAATTAAACTTACATTTCAGTGTGACCCTTGTTCCTGACTTTCTTTGCAAAGATGATACATCTGTAGGCTTCTGAACACCAGCCTCTGGGGGGTGGGTGCACATATGAGAAACCACAAAGAGAGAACACCAGTCAGGGGGAACTGCACGCAGGAGAGACCACAGCTACTGAATACCAGCTTGGGGGCACTGCACACAGGAGAGAGGGAGCGACTACTGAACACCAGCTTGTAGGCGAGCACATAGGAGAAGCGGTGGCTACTGAACACCAGCTTGGGGGCGAGCACATAGGAGAAGCGGTGGCTACTGAACACCAGCTTGGGGGCGAGCACAAGGGAGGGACCGTGGCAACTGAACACCTGATTGGGGGCGAGCACATAGGAGAGACCGTGGCTACTGAATACCAGCTTTGAGGGTGCACATAGGAGAGATCGCGGCTACTGAACACCAGCTTGGAGGTGCACATAGGAGAGAGAGCTGCCAAAAATTTTGCTTTCTGTTTTTTTATACAAAGCGGTTACTGAACTCCTTCCTTGCGGTGCTGATCACAAGGAGGGAGCAGCGCTTCATTATGTGCTTGGGGACGCTGAACACCAGGAGAAAGAGCAGTGCTGCATTGTGTGCTTGCCAATTGTTCAACAGCAACAATCACAATGAAGCACTGCTCTCTATCCTGTGTTCAGCTCTGCCAAGCACACAACGGCGCTAGACATCGGGAGAGGGAAGTGTGCCAGCAAACCATACCCCATGTGTCGGCTGTGGCACCAGTACCACAGGTTGCTGACCCCTGTACTACACACTTTACAGCCATACATTCACTGCAGTTACATATAATACATGTCTCGGTCTGTGGGTATATGGACCCACTAGGCCTCACCGCCGTAGCACGGAGGCAGCTGGCCAAACAACAGAGCACCCAATCAATAAAAAGTCCCGCACAAGGGTACCTGAATAGTCCAGACAGTGGCAGAGGCTTTAGCACGGATGGAGGTGGGTGGATGTGGCAGATGAAAGCAGGTGCAACAGGTTGCGCTACACGGGGCGGATGACAGCAGGTGAAGCAGGTTGCGCCAGACGTGGCGGATGATAGCAGGTGCAGCAGGTTGCGGAAAATGTGGCGGATGGCAGCAGGTGCAGTAGGACACGACTCCAAATACTAACAGGCTCAGGAACAAGCACACAGCACGGGATACAGGGAGCAGGGCGCGGTTACAACGGGAACAAGGTAAACACTAAGGGACCATTTGCAAAGACTTACATGGGAGTACTAACAACTCTCAGGCGATGAGCAAAGGGGCAGGGCCCTTCTTATAGTCCAGGTTGATCATGGGCTAATTGCTGATGTTTTACATGTGGCCCTTTAAGGCCGGGCGCGAGTGCGCGCGCGCGCCCTACAGGACACAGCAGAGTGGAGCGGAAGTGAGCACTGGCATGTCCTAGGGAGGAGATGCGGGCCAGAGCTCACCAGATCATGGCTTCGGCCGTCGAGGGGTGAGTAATCCCGACGGTCCGCGGCCATGGATATTACAGTACATATGTGTTTCTCCATGACCTGATAAATACTACACACCTTATAGCCATACATTCAGTGCAGTTACCTGTAATACATATGTGTGTGTCTGCAGGACCTGATTAATACTACACGCTGTACTGATCATACTTGTGGAATACCCTCCTTTTATATTATTGTTATACCAGAGTCTGACTAGACTTCTCATCTCACTCACCATGTAAATCATATTTACATTGTGTCTTATCTACAGAGCAGCGTTTCAGTATAAATCTGCCTGTATGTTGTATACTCAGATAACAGGGTGTGATGATGGTACTCCATCTCTTTCCTTGTGTAACACTCAAGTGGTTGGGTTTCCCTGCTCTCATCCTCTGAGTGCCTCTCACACTAGACACTGGTTGGCTCAAGAGGCATATAATCCCCAAGAGGACTCTGGGAAATTGCTGCCTAATTGCTGCTCTTCACCCCTACTGATCAGGTAGTTAACCATTTCTGTACGGAACGAAGGCCTTCTATGCAGTGAATCTGTCTGTGTGAGGCATTTATAAATATTAACCTTTACTGTATTGGATATCTCTGTACTGTCTATTTGCAGGGTTTTTTGTGTGTGTTTTTTTCACATATACAATACATGAATATACCAATGCTGTATACTTATATATATTTGGCTACACTGTTTTTATAATGTAATTGGTCTTTGAAAAATTGTAGCCCTTGAAGATCTGTGCTAAAAATAAGGTAGGGGTGGAGCTAATCTGAGCTGGGCCCTTTCTCTGGACTCTATAGCAGCTGCCTTGGCCGCCCGTAAAATACATACATCATTGAGGGAATTGCTGTACATGAGGTTAAAAAAATAAAATAAAAGTTTGCTTTGTTTTTGTGGTGCTTTGTTTTTGTGGTCCTTTGTGAACACGGAATTATGTCTAGTCTGTTTGTTTGTTTGTTTGTTTGTTTGTTTGTTTTGCTGCTATCCTTTACTTCACCTAAAACTTTTTTCCCTTTTTTATTTATATGGAGATAGCTTTTAATACTGCTCTTGATCCCATTATAGCTAAGTCTTGTAGACTTCACCTTTCTGAAAACATCATTGTTGTTTAGTAACTTTGCCCTAGGCTGGGGGTGATCTGTTACAGCAGGGAATATGTTCTGATAGTAAGAGGATAGCACAGATTGCGTTTTGTGAGTGTTCAACCCTGCAGTATGTATGTAAGATAGAGGTGCCGCACTGGATTAGAGAGTGCGGTGATATATCCATCTGTAACTCCTGTTCACATTGTAAAATGCCTTGTCAGCTAATTAGTGATAACACAGCAGCCTACTATTTTCCGGCACAGTGAAAAGTGACAACCCATTGAAAGTGAAGGAGAATAGCTACAGAGATAAGAATTGCATCTCACCACAGAGATATTCATTCCCAAGAATAGAACGTTAGATATACCTTCTTTCGTATCTTTTATTTATACGAAACAGCAAATTATGTGCAATTTTGATACTAACTTCCCTCTAAAGAGCTGCATGTGACGGTATGACAGTAACTAGTCTCATGCCGCACCAAGATGTCCTAAGATTCAATCCTCATTTGCATAATGGAAAAATTACCCACTTCATCATCAGACAACAGCTTACATGCAGCAGAACAATATTTAAGATAAATGGTCTGACATGCAATCAAGCCCTAGATTTACTTTCCTGTAGTTATCATTTACTACAATTTGCTGATTCTTTCAGTTATGCTATAATCCTATATCTAAATGTGACAATTTCCTTTGATTTACAGTACATTCCTGGATTCCACAAAGCCTTATGCAAATCTGGTCAAAGACATTACATTTTTGTTGTTGGATGGGTCTGATTTCAGCATAGTCCACTAACAATCCAATGTCTGTGAGGCCACGCAGAGCCTTACTGGAAAGGGAAACTATCTGAGATTGAAAATCTAAAGTCTATTTTATGTCCAATTGCTGTACACCTGAAAAGTCTATAGAAAAAGCCATTTCGGGTTGATGTGGGGCTAAATATAGTATGTTTCCGTGGGAGGACAGGAAGTCGAGAAAAAATGTCATCCTCATCATCGCTACTAACATAACCCTCTATCTAGTCCTTGGAACCTGTTCAGGATCTGCCGAAAAGACCACAGCAGCAAGAGCTATCACTTTTAGGCCGGATTCACACGAGCTCCGTGTGTCAGCAGCGTATGATGTGCGGCTGCGTGATTTTCGCGCAGCCGCCATCATTATGACACTCCGTTTGGATGTTTGTAAATAGAAAAGCACGTGGTGCTTTTCTGTTTTCATTCATCCTTTCACTGCTGTTGCGCGAATCACGCGCGTCACACGGAAGTGCTTCCATGTGACATGCGTGATTTTCACGCACCCATTGACTTCAATGGGTGCGTGATGCGCGTAAAACGCTGAAAGAATGGACATTTCGTGACTTTTACGCAGCGGACCAACACTGTGTAAAAATCACGCACATGTCTGCACGGCCCCATAGACTAATATAGGTCCGTGCCACGCGCGTGAAAATCACGCGCGTTGCACGGACGTATATCCCGTTCGTCTGAATAAGCCCTAAGAGTTAGGGTTCCCCAGGAGTGAAAATATTTCTCAGGGGTTCCCCTTTGTTAATAAGGTTGGAAAGCAGTGCTCTAGTCAGATCATTTAGCATTGCCTACAAATGTACTCTTCTCCAAATAGCATGTGTAAGGCCTTATTCACACAACTGTAAAGCTGGGTTCACACGAGCACATTAACATCCGTAATGGACGGACGTATTTCGGCCGGAAGTCCCGGACCGAACTCCGTGCAGGGAGCCGGGCTCCTAGCATCATAGTTATGTACGATGCTAGGAGTCCCTGCCTCTCCGTGGAACTACTGTCCCGTACTGAAAACATGATTACAGTATGGGACAGTTGTCCTGCAGCGAGGCAGAGACTCCTAGCGTCGTACATAACTATGATGCTAGGAGCCCGGCTCCCTGCACTGAGTTCGGTCCGGGACTTCCGGCCGAAATACGTCCGTCCATTACGGACGTTAATGTGCTCGTGTAAACCCAGCCTAAGGGTTTTTACTGTCTGCAAATACAGATCACATGGCTACGGATACACATCCGTAGCTGTCCACAATTGCGGGAGCGCCCAATTGCAGACAAGATATGTTCTATATTTAGCGGATTATTTCTACGGCCTGGACAAACATCTGTAAATACGGAAAGGTGTCCGTGGCCAATAGAAATGAATGGGTCTGCAATTTCATCTGTAATTACGGATGAAATTTCGGTTGTGTGCATGGGGCCTAATACATGAGTTAATACTGCAACTATGCATGCAGGACAGTGTGTGTACTGCTCTCCTTGCAAACGGAAGGTCATTCATACTCAATACGCTCTGCCCAAATTTCCTTTATTACTTTATCCTAATGTGTTGGACATTAGGATATCTAGAAATGTGGAAGGCGTTACCTGAAATGGTTATGGTATAATAATAATAATGGTTATTTATATAGCCCCAACATATTCCGCAGCACTTTACAAAGGAACATGAACAGACAATATGAGACATTACTTAGTGACAAAGCTAATTAACAATTCAAACAAGAGGCGCGAGGACCCTGCTCGCAAGAGCTTACAATCTATGAGGAACAAAAGATCATGGCGTGTTTTGGTTGTATCACGCTCAGTAGCCGTATGTCATGATTTTCTTATCTGGGATATTATCAGAATTGCTAGAACCCACCTTTGCGGCATAATTACACCGAAGAGACAACTGCCGCGTCGAATTCTCCTAGTCTTTGTACTCCTCATTTGTACTTATCACCTATAGCAATCCAAATATGTTGTGACAATCAGACAGTGTGTGAATATACAATCCATTATTTCCTACAGAGAATTTTCAGGGATACGGAAGGTGCATGTAAAATAACAATATCAGCTATTGCTTTACTTTAGAGGGATTTTCGAGGTGGTTTATTTTATTTTTTTAAAGACTACTACCAATATATTACTTACTTTTCTTAGCATTATAGCTATAGGGCCATGTTCATGACAATCAGCTAGCTTATTGTGGAGTAGATCCAAAGCACAACATGTGCCAAATTTATGATTATATGCATGCTATTTTTTTTCATGTTCTCTTTGTGGCTGACAGTGTTCACTTCGAAAGCATTGCTTATAAAAAAAAAAAATATTTGGGATCCCCAAAAAGAGTAAAATATGTGTTTATATTTTATTAAGGTTATGGTTTGTTAGTTTGTACATAAAAATTGTACCATGTAGATAGTACAATTAACTCTAGGCTACTAGTCACTGTCTATTAAAAGTCAAAAACATATACTGATGGTGGTGTTACCTGTTCGGGTACGCTAATGTTAAAGGGTTTGTACAGGATTAGAAAAACATGGCTGCTTTCTTCCAAAACAGAGCCACACTTGTTTAGGGTATGTGCACACGGTAGCAGGCTTTTACGTCTGAAATGACAGACTGTTTTCAGGAGAAAACAGCTGCTTCGTTTCAGCCGTAATTGCTCCTCCTCGCATTTTGCGAGGCTTCTCTGACAGCCGTAAATTTTGAGCTGTGCTTCATTGAGTTCAATGAAGAACGGCTCAAATTACGTCTGAAAGAAGTGTCCTGCACTTCTTTTGACGAGGCTGTATTTTTACGCGTCGTCGTTTGACAGCTGTCAAACGACGACGTGTAAATGACAGGTTGTCTGCACAGTACGTCGGCAAACCCATTCAAATGAATGGGCAGATGTTTGCCGACGTATTGTAGCCCTATTTTCAGACGTAAAACGAGGCATAATACGCCTCGTTTACGTCTAAAAATAGGTCGTGTGAACCCAGCCTTACAGGTTGTGTGTGGTATTGCAGTTCAGCCTTATTTGCTTCAATGGAGCTGAGATGTAATACTACGCAGAACCCATGAATAGGTTTGCTGCTGTTTTTTGAAAGATAGCAGCCATTTTTTTCTAATCCTGGACAACCAGATTAATTTACAATTTGTGATCAGATTCTTGGACAGCAAAGGAATATCTTAAATTCAGATTAAGCTAATATGTCATGGTGGAAGACTTCATTTGGCTTATAATAATGTGTACAATTATATTAGATTAACATTTTCCATGGAATTAAAAAGCTATGCATTCTGGAAAGCTTGACTGGTTCTGTAGACTAACGCAAGGCCAAGATTCATTGTGTAGTAAAATTAACTCCATGTGTTACGCATAATAATGAAGAACGTTCAAAGAAGAGAGAGCAAGATAAGAACGACACGTCTGTCATCTCTGACCTTTTCCCTTTTACACTGTTCCTAATGTGAACACTGTATCATGTATAAGGGCTCGTTCACATTTTAGACATTACAATTTCTGTAGAGCTCCAGCATTCCTCCACCCACATGACTGGACAAATCCCAGGCAATGCTCAGCCCCTGGACCTAAAGAACGGCAAGAACGACTCGTAATTACGAGCACGGGCGGCCACGGGCAGCCGGCCGCTTTTGCGAGCCGTGCTGCCATTATAAAGTATAGCAGCACGGCCCGTAAAATGAAAAAATAGAACATGTTCTATTTTTTTAACGGCACGGGCACCTTCCCGTGAGAAAATGGGAAAGTACCCGTGACTCACAGAAGTCTATGGGCCCGTTATTGCGGGTCGTAATTACGACCCGCAATAACGGGTGTTTTTACGGTCGTGTGCCTGAGGTGTTTCCTTTGATTTGCTTGTCTGCTATCCAGTCTCATGAATGTTTGAATGCTCAAATGACCATATTTCCACATAATAATCATTAATGGTGGTAACTGTAAAGAACTGTTGAATAACGGAGAATTATCTCATATCTGTGGCGGCTTTAGTGTGTCCAGTGGCATCATTGTCAAGTTATTATAGAAAGTAGCTATATTAACCCCTTAACGACCAAGCCATTTTTTATTTTTCTATTTTTCACTACATTTCTTATTACAGGTCTTATTATTTGCGGGGGGAGTTGTAGTTTCTAATGGCATCATTTAAAGTACCATATAATGTACTTGGAAACTGAAAAAAAATCTTTGTGGCCTGAAATTGGAAAAAAATTGGAAATTGTTTTTTTTTGTTTTTACGGCTTTCACTGTGCGGTAAAAACATCAACTTAACTTTATTCTGTGGCTCAATATGTTTACGGTGATACCAAATTTATATAGTTTTTTTTTAGGTATTACTACTTTTAAAAAGAAAAAACCTTGTTGTTAAAAAAAAAATTTTTGGTTTCACGACATTCTGAGAGCCATAACTTTTTTATTTTTCCCAGGATTGAGCAGTGTGAGGGCTTTTTTTTTTGCGGGACGAGCTGTAGTTTCTATTGGTACAATTTTTTGGCACGTACAACTTTTTGATCACTTATTACATTTTTTTGCGAGATAAGGGGACCAAAAAACAGCGATTTTGGCGGTTGAAATTTTTGGGGTTTTTACTGCGTTAACTGGGCGAGTTAAATAATGGCATATTGTAACAGTTCAGACTTTTACGGATGCAGCGATACCAATTTTGTTTATTTTTAAACATTACTTTAGAAGAAAAATTGGAAAAGGGTGGTTTTTTGAACTTTCAATATTATTATTTTTTTTCACTACTAATAACTTTATTAAACTTTTTTTTTTTACACCATTTACTAGTCCCCCTTGGGAACTTGAACCAGCGATCGTTAGGCTGGGTTCACACGACCTATTTTCAGCCGTAAACGAGGCGTATTATGCCTCGATTTACGCCTGAAAATACGGCTCCAATACGTCAGCAAACATCTGCCCATTCATTTGAATGGGTTTGCTGACGTACTGTGCCGACGACCAGTAATTTACGCGTCGTCGTTTGACAGCTGTCAAACGACGATGCGTAAAATGACTGCCTCATCAAAGAAGTGCAGGACACTTCTTTGAAACGTAATTTGAGCCGTTCTTCATTGAATTCAATGAAGAACATCTCAAATGATCGGCCGTCAAAGACGCCTCGCAAAATGCGAGGAGGAGCTTTTACGTCTGAAACGACGCAGCTGTTTTCTCCTGAAAACTGTCTGTAATTTCAGTAAAAGCCAGCTAGCGTGTGCACATACCCTTAGGTACAATATACCGCAATACTAATGTATTGCATTATATCGTCATTTTCACAGGCTTCTGTTAAGCCGTGCCAGAGACACGTCTTAACAGAGGCAGACAAAAGGCAGACCTGGGGGGCGTTCATTAGGTCCCCGGGCTGCCATGACAACCACTCAGAGCGGGGCGCCCCCTCTCTATAACGCCTCAGATGCTGCGGTCGCGATTAACCGCTGCATTTGAGGGGTTAAACGGCCAGGTACAGCGTGATCTCTGTTCCCGGCCGTTAGTCTGGGCTGTCAGCTACAAAACACAGCTGACACTCGCAGCGTATGGAGGCCGCTCAACCCGTGGGCGCCCTCCATATTTCCATATGACACTTATCACCTGCATGTACGTCATAATCCGTCAAGGGGTTAAAAAAGTACTCTGGAATTTATTTATTTTTCGAGTTTGCATTATTACCTTTCGATCATTTCAATTGTGTATTCTTGGAGGGACCACTTATTTACCATCTTGCAAATTTATTCTTCCTTCTTTTCAGATAGTCCTGATATCTCCTCACACTTGTCTCTCACACATATGCATACATACCAATGAGAGAAAGTTGACACAAGCTGGAGGGTTGGGAGAAAGAAGAAGGGAGTAGACCAGCCCCGGATGTCATTTTGTATGCCACAGGAATAATAGAGTAATGGGGACCCCCGTTTTTAAGGCACAATTCACACTGTATCTTTATTGCACAGTCAGTATATACTTGAGGAAAATCTCCTAATGTATACACTAACATGCCCATAGACTTTAATGGCCATAGGTTTTGTCTAGAGGGTGTAGTTTTGGAATATGTTTGGTCAGTATATGTTGGGCCCCACACTCGACTATTTTTTTTCACTAAACCCACAGAATTACAGGCCCATAACAAAAAACTTAAATAACACTAAAGAAATAATTGAGACAAGACAAATAAAATGAATGGTCAAAATACGCCACAGTGTTTATTTGGGTATAATATACAATCAGTTTGGCAAATAAATAACTTTAATAAAAATCTATGAATAACCATAAGTACAATCTGTCCAGTAATGTGCCAAACTGTAAAAGCAACTCCGCCCAGCTGGGTGACAAAACCCCACCATAAACAAACGTGACAAAGGGTGGGAGCTTATATCGTCTGGTATTCAGTCAGGTGTCGGAAGAGAAATGGGTGGGAACAGCAATTAAACCAGAACAATTCCCGCCCAAACAAAGCAACCAATCACAGCTACTCCAGAGCTCGAGCCCAGAAGCTTCTGCAAGGTAAGATCCATCTGAAATATAAAAAGAGGGGAGGGGAGAAGAAAACCCACAAAGAGAGGAACAAACCAACTAAAAGAATATGGGAGAATGAGGGGCTGCAATCCCGTGTGTCCCCCCTCCTATTTCATGAGGGGGGCACTAACATACTATTTGGTGGTGTTCCATGGTGAACGTTTGGACTTAGGTCAGGATCACACACAGTTTTGATGCAGTTTTTGTGGCAGTTTTTGGCTCAGCTTTCTGAACCAAACACAGAGGCGGACACAAAAAAAGAAGATGCAGCAGTCTTTTCTTTATGCCTTCTCTTCCTTTTGTAGCCACTTCTGGATTTGGTTAAAAAAAACTGAGCCAAAAACTGCCACAAAAACATCATCAAAACCGCGTGTGTGATCCTGGCCTTACAGTTGAATATGTCATGAGCATATACATTTCAAACAATGCCTCACAGATACCATTGTTTGGAAACAGTGGTCATGATGTCATCATGTGACATAATGGCAATGGAACTTCAGGGTGAAATAAAATACCAAGATGGGGATAAAAGGAAGGATTTTATCACCCTACGTATCATCTATTTTATTTCTAGGCCATGGTAAAACATTAGCCGTAGTGCTAATCATTAGAGAAATGGAAGATATCATTATGCAATGAACATATTGCCAATAACAGGTAGTAAGTTATTATGTGACCCTCCTGTTATATATACACTGCACAATAACAAACATAACCATACATTAATATTGCATGAATATTTATCCTTCTGCAGAAATCTACCAGGAGATATGTACACTGGGGCGCTTAAGTGTCCATTCCTGTACAGCTAGCCAGAGGCCATTTCATAGCTAGAAACCTGTCGATTTTAGCAGTATTATTACATTTGTAGGATAAAGACAAGGGCCAACGTTAAAATAATTAATATTACTCCGACCAATGTAACAGTCCTAAATAGTGAATAATAAGCCTTCTGCGCATGACCAGCACAAATTATTTTTTATTGGCCATTGAAATTATGAAATATTAATATGTTCTATAGCAACTAGATGCAGGTTTCCAGCTTTAAGGTTGCTGCAGGGATTTAAAAGGATCCTTGATCCCCGTAGAGATCGGAGAATATTATCTCTGCAGTTTTAAAGTAGACCTGAGCAGTACAAAGGGGACAACCTGTTGAAACTTCACCGTCCCCACACAGCGCGCTTGTAAAATATTTCCAAGCATTTTCTAGTATTAACGTCAATGCTTTAGTCTTGAGCTACACCGTAACACGAACTCGCACGTAAACTGTGGTAACATTGTGACTGCAGTGCAACTTTGAATGTTTTCTAGGGGGAGAAAATTCCGAAATGGTTAAAATTTTTAGGATAGTCACTCGCAATTTTTCTTCCATAACAAACAACTGAAGTTGCGACCCTGATTTTACCACAATTCACACGCATCTTGTTGTTGTTGTGCAGCCGGAGACTAAAACCATGAAACGGTAAAAAAGAAATGCCAAGACACAGACTGTTCCATCTAGAAATATTAGACATTCTACAGGCATGAAACACTTGGGATGATGTCCTAAAGCAATGGAGTTCGTACAAGGAGTGAACGCAGAAGTATCGTAAAACGTCTGCGCCGTAGCTATTTTAAATATGAGGTTTCTTTGAAGGCGTCCATCCACTGCAGTCATGTTATTACAATATGAGTTCGGGTACTGCATGGGTCTACTGGGAATGAGGTAGAAGC
Organism: Rhinoderma darwinii; assembly: GCF_050947455.1. Lineage (NCBI taxonomy): Eukaryota > Metazoa > Chordata > Amphibia > Anura > Rhinodermatidae > Rhinoderma > Rhinoderma darwinii. The sequence continues at coordinate 254,217,223 of NC_134689.1, read as the reverse complement.
CAGAGCTCATATCATGCCTACTATTTCAGGTTAGCTTTTAAAAAAGATTTACACATTACACCATAAAAATTACTTTGCTTCTGAATTGAAATTCTCTTCATATATGCATGGGTTCTGTGTATTATATGTATCAACACCAAGTTAAAGGGTTATTCTGAACATATAAATGAATGCCCACGTGTTCAGAATTGTAAATGTATTAATATTTCTAAATACCTACTTTTTATTTGTAAGGCTGGATTTACATGCAGCGTTTTGCTGCGTTTTTGTGCATGTTTCATGTTACATTTAAAAACCGCTAGCGTTTTTAAAAACTGTTTTTGATGCAGTTTTAAATGGCAGATATTTTCTATGTGTCAAGGAGGCCTCATACAGCATTTTCTAGATATCCAATCCTGGCGTGCTTCGTTTTCCCTATCTCTGTGGCTGGATAGTTGGGAGCGCACCGAGGTTGCGCCTGCTCACTCACTCTTGTCCCTTTCTCCAGCAAATGCGCTTTGCACTTGGCACTGCCTTTTGACATGAGCAAGAAGTCGGGCAGAGACGGGACAGATTCACTGGGGGATGAACTGGTACATAAACTGGGGGAGAATTTTGTGGAAAACAATATGCAAATTGATCTGGGGAAATCAATTACTATTATGGAGATTACATTAAAAAAATAAGGCCTCATGCACACTTCCATCACCACTTAGACGGCCGTTTTTCACAGATCCGTGTGTCCGTTATGGTATCTGTGTGGTTTCCGTGTGTACTCCGTGTTTGTTTCGCGTTTCCGTCTTAAACGGACATTGTGCTTCTGTTTGGCTTCCGTTTTTCACGGAGCCGTTAAAAAAATGGAAATTATTAAACTTCTTTTGAACTTGTCACATATCCCAGGAAACACCCATGGTGCTCATACACCATGCTTATGAGTCTCTCAACATCCATCTTCAGGAATGAATGTGTACTGTAATCTGTGAACTTTGGCACGCCCTGCCGTTGCTAGGGCAGCGGATCCGTCAAAAATGGACGGCACAAGGAAGCCTTCTGTGTGCCGTCCGTTTTTTTCACTAACCCATTGACTTCTATGGGACCCAGGGTCACGGAATCACTGACAAAAGTAGGACATGCTCTACTTTTGATGGAACGGAACAACGGATCCGTGAAAATACCGAAAGTGTGCATGGGCCCATTGAAATGAATGGGTCAGGGTGCTATCAGTGAAAAAAATGGATAGCAACCTGAAGGAACTAACTGTAGTGGGCTTGAGGCCTAAAGTGTACTGGGTTTTCAACAACCAGTCGTGGCCACCACTCTTGCTATGCCTAATTACAGTGTGATGGCGTTGTTTGAAAGCCCAATGCTGTTAGAATTTTTAGATGGCAGCGTCGGGTTCGCGCATGCACAGGCAAGCAGCTCTATGAGAAAATCACAGCGCCACTTGCTGGTGAAGAGAGTGCAGGGGAAGTGACATGCCCCTATTTCAGAAGATGCCGAGAACAAGACATGGGAAAAAGAGCCCGGGGCCATTAGAAATATAGATATGGGAATTGCTGGAATGGCTCCATTATACTTCATGTCTGATAAATCAATGTTTTAATGAAATACAAATTTACCATCCATGTTGGGAATAACCCTTTAACTGCCAAATGCAAAATTAGCATTTCACATATTTTTAGTTTTAAATGGCTGATCTGGCACCTTCATTACTAGCATTGCAACAGATGTCTGCTGAAGCAAAATATCTATAAACGTGGTAAAGCAAGAACCATACTGAAGACGTCTACAAGCTGATAACAGTTAGCCTTGTCCTAAGGTTAGGCCCAAGGGTTTGAGCAGCTGCCCAGCACACATCAACAGCTGAGGCAGCAGGATGGGTATACTGTAGCGCGATGAGTAAAAAAAATACATCCAGAGACATGAAGCAAATTCAGAGAGGTCGGAAAAAAGAAAAATATACAGTATAGCGGAACTTTACAGGCACAAAAACCAGGAAACCCAGGACAAGGAGAATAACAAAGTAAGGCTATTGTTGTCTCTATAATCTGACTGAAAATATAGCAAAATCCCTATAAGCAGATAGTCAAAATGTTTAGATCAAGTGGTGGTCTGCTCAGGGAATCACCCTTATCATTTTGCTGAAACCCGATGACCATTAAAGAGTTTCTATCCTTTGGACAACATTTTTCCATGTGCCTTTAGAAAATATGGAGATATTAAATCTATTAGCTAATATGGAGAGACTGTATACATATGTAAAACGTAACCCAATTAATATGTAGGCTAGTAAGGCCCAAACGATACACTATAAATAAAATAAAGACACCTGACATGGTTAAACCTTTAAAAGTGGGTTGAGTCACGGGTTGGCCACTACTTTATTTTAATAAATTAACTTTAAACAAATGAAGTAAATTGTTATTTGACATTAAAACGTCAATAAACCATGAAATAACCATAGGTAAAATAATAAACTAAAATGCCGCCTATAACTAAAGACATGTAGGTAAGACCGGCATTAAGAACACCCGCCAGCTGTGACATAAGTACAACTGCATTCATGAAAATTATTTTTTTTTCTTTTTTATTATTATTATTATTATTATTATTATTATTATTATTTATCCAACATAGTCAGTACATAACATCAAAAACAAAAAACAAAATCCTCTCCACTGGCACAATGCCTGAAAACCAAAGTACAAAAAAGGGGAGGGAAGAGCACAGGGAACCCCCTTTCTATATACACTTCCTAATTTGCATAAAAATGTACCCCCTCTGCCAATGATTTATAGAGCTGAGATGAAAAGGGGTTGATTGGCCAATCTAAGGCCCCTTCACACGAACGTGCTTTTGCAGCCGCAATTCCCCCCGAAAATCCACAGGAGAATTGCGGCCCCATGCATTCCTATGGGCCCATGTACACGACCGTGGTTTACACGGTCCGTGCATTGCCCAGGAGCCTGGACCGCAGAAAGAACGGACATGTCTTCTTACGGCCGTGTTCTGCGGTCCAGGCTCATAGGAAATAATGCACGCGGCCATGTGCACGGCCCGCGATTTGCTGGCGGCTCGCGCGTGGCACTCCGTGGCCGGCCGACCCGAAATTCACGGCCGTGCACATGGCTATGGTCATGTGCATGAGGCCTAAATAAACTACACACCCTAGCCTACCATGACAAAAGATTAACCCCTACAGCAAAACTCCTTAGCCCAGCAGCTATACATACGCCTGAGAGCCTACTAGCTGCTACTACTTTTGCTATGGTTGACTGCTTGAGTCCGTGCGTAACCCTATTGATTTCTATCAGAATTCTTTACCCGCCAAAGGGGTATGAGTGGTGATCACAGTTGACTAGCTAATTGGTAGGAACCTACTAAGCAAAAAACTGTTGTCTAAATGGGGCTAACCCTTAAAGGCCCCATGCACACGACCCTTGCCTGTGATTACGGACATGGACAGCCGTCTGCATTTGCGGGCCGTTCTCCCATTATAAAATATGGGAGCACGGTCCGTAAAAAAAATAAAAAAGTGGCATGTCATATTTTTTACGGAAGGTTTCTACGGCACGGACACCTTCCAGTAAATATACGGGAAGGTGTCCATCGGCCATAGGATTGAATGGGTCAGTAATTACGGACGAATTCTATGGTCGTGTGCATAGGACCTAAAGGTACACTACTGGTAAACTGATAAATTGTGTCCTGCCTAGTGCAGGGGGAGCAATGCATGACACAAGGATTCAAAGAACACCAGAGGGAATCTGTGTGTCATGCACAACCACCGCAGGTACTAGGCATATGTTCCTTTAATGCTATAAAGTGGTCAGAAAAAACAATAATGGAAAATTGGAGAAATTTATTGTGCTTTGGTGGAAACATTATTCTAGCAAATTATCCCTGTATGTAAATGGCTAGCTCAGATAATCATCTGTGCATAAACCCTGCCTAAGACCTCCGCAGCCTAGAAAAACCGTGATGCGGTACAAGGAAGATATTCCACATTAATATAAAATACTGCTCCTTGCTGCTAATTCCATCTCATAGACACTTGCTTGTGGGTGGAAAAGCGAGCTCTTTTATGATTAAATGATTACTTCGTTTTGAAGCCATTTCTTACGCTCATCGTGAAACTTGTCAAACATGTTCCTGGCTTGTTCGTGTCATCATGATCCATGAAGTGTATAGTTGCTTACATCATTTTGTGGCTCAAACCAAGGCGCAGCATCAATTCTCCAGGAACATGTGTACTCCTTGAGGCTTGGTAAAGACAGTGAATATTGCCTTATTGACATCCTTATTGACATCCCTGGTTCCTTGTGAATTAACAGAATGTATTGCTGCAAAATGCAGCGACTGTGGCTAGATGGCACAATAGTAGCATTTCTTTTGTATATGGTTCTAAGAATGTTATTTGAACCTGACACTATTGTTTCTTCTGTTAAACACAGCAATATCTATAGTCCAGCAGCTCATTGGGAATGCAGAGTGGTATAGCCAGGGGTGAAAGCTGACGCCTTGATCTTAACGGAGGAAGTATCCATGTTAATAACAGAAAGCTCTTGCCCTTAGGTTGAGCAGCTGCCCAGCTTACAGGAACAGCTAGCTTATCTGGAGCTTAAAAGAAGGTGGGCCTAGGTCAACAAGCAGGCGTCAAGTATTCGGAAGCTATTAGATAACCAGCTATGCCTGGAATAAAGAAACAATCACACTAAGAGAAGAATGCAGGCTAAATACTAATAATAGCAGTATGCAAGGTTTCAGTCTTCATAGCGGGAGAATAAAGAGAGGCATTTGCCGGTGTGGAACTACCAGTTAGGGTATGTTCACACGGCCTATTTACGGACGTAAATCGGGCGTTTTTGCCCCGAATTACGCCCGAAAATAGCGCCTCAATAGCGCTGACAAACATCTGCCCATTGAAAGCAATGGGCAGACGTTTGTCTGTTCACACGAGGCGTATATTTACGCGCCGCTGTCAAATGACGGCGCGTAAATTGACGCCCGCGTCAAAGAAGTGACCTGTCACTTCTTTGGCCGTAATTGGAGCCGCTATTCATTGACTCCAATGAATAGCAGCGCTAATTACGGCCGTATTTGACGCGGTGTTCAAGCGCCTGCACATGCCGGTACGGCTGAAATTACGGGGATGTTTTCAGGCTGAAACATCCCCGTAATTTCAGCCGTTACGGACCCCCGCCGTGTGAACATACCCTTAGGGTATGTGCACACACACTAATTACGTCCGTAATTGACGGACGTATTTCGGCCGCAAGTAGTGGACCGAACACACTGCAGGGAGCCGGGCTCCTAGCATCATAGTTATGTACGATGCTAGGAGTCTCTGCCTCTCCGTGGAACTACTGTCCCGTACTGAAAACATGATTACAGTACGGGACAGTTGTCCTGCAGAGAGGCAGGGACTCCTAGCGTTGTATATAAGTATGATGCTAGGAGCCCGGCTCCCTGCACTGTGTTCGGTCCGGTACTTGCGGCCGAAATACATCCGTCAATTACGGACGTAATTAGTGTGTGTGCACAAACCCTTAGATACAATTGAATGGAAACATTATGTGCATTATGCTACACTATTCATGATAATTTGGGCAGCGGTGTGACTTAAGATCCTAATTCATCGGTCAATATGGGCTGTGAAAACGAGTGGCGATCAACGAGACAGCTTGTTGATTGGCGCTTGTTTGCTGATTTTACAAGGGACAATGATTGGTTATGTATGGGGACGAGCGATTGTTACTACGCTCGTTTGTCCCCATATATTTCAATCATATTGGCAGCACATCTCCCTGTTTAAACAACGATAATATTTATTGCTGCATAAACTATACGATCAGCCGATGACTGATCGCTTGCTCGTTTATCGTCGGCTACTTGTTGCCCTGTTTACACAGGACAATGATCAGGAATGAGTTTTTATATGCCCGATCATTGGCCTGTGTAAAAGGCCCTTTTGTGTTGCTTTGCTTTGTTCTGGGCAACATCTCTATGGAATTTGCATGTCCTCCCCGTGTTTGTGAGGGTTTCCTCCCACACTCCAAAAAATATACAGATAGAGAATATAGATTTCTGAGCCCCACGGGGTCAGCAAAAGAGGACAACTTTTGCACAGTGCTGTGGAATACGTTGATCCTATATAAGTAACAGAAATAAATAATAATGATGACATGATACACTCAAAGCATTCATCATACATGACCATAATATAGTGATATTGTTATGGTAAGAGCTCTTGATCATGTTAATTACACAGATAACATTTTGTGTATTTTCAATATATGACACCCAATAACCCTTAGAAGATCTGATGCACAGAGTTCTGTTAGCAATAGAACCAGAGTTCAAATCCAATACAAGAGACATTTACTAAGACATAAAAACAAATACTAGCTGCAGTATAGCAAAAAAGTTTTTTTTAAGTGAAACTGTCCATTTTGGGTATGGATATTGGATTTTAATCTCCACTGGGGGAGAAAAGACTGAATTTTTACATGGCTTTATAGAGAGCTGCGAAATATGTGACTTAAAGTTTAACCCCTTAATGACATGCCACGAACAGCGGGCTCTCGGGCTGAACATGCTCTATACTTAGAAGGTGTCGACTGTATAAGGCTATGTTCACACTGAGTATTTTGCAGGAGGAATATCTGCCTTAAAATTCAGTTTGGAAGTTTGAGGCAGATTTTCCTCTCCCTGCACGCCGATTTTCGCGGCGATTTTCGCGCCGTTTTTCGCTCGCGGCCATTGAGCGCCGCGGGCATGAAACACCGCGAAATACGCTCTTTCTGCCTCCCATTGACTTCAATGGGAGGTCAGAGGCGGAAACGCCCGAAGATGGGGCATGTCGCTTCTTTTTCCCGCGAGGCAGTTTTACTGCTCGCGGGAAAAAGACGCCGACGCCTCCCATTGAAATCAATGGGAGGCGTTTTCGGGCCGTTTTTGCTGAGTTTTGCGACGTGGTTTCCGCGTCAAAAAACTCGGCAAAATACTTTGTGTGAACATAGCCTAACACAGCAACAGGCGGAATCAAAGATCACTTTGATTCCGCCCATTTAACCCCTTAAATGCTGCAGTTAATTGCAACTACGGCATTTGAAGAGTTAGAAAGAGGGGGGCCCCTCCGACAGCCCATCGCCCCCGGCGACGCGATCCAGGGGTGCTGATGGTTGTCATTGCAGCCTGGCGGCCCATCTTTGTGCTCCTATTAAGCCATGTCGGAGGAGCTTGTAAAAATCACAAAATATAATGCAAAACATTATTATTGCCTTAAATAGTGCAAGCGATCCATCAATCGCTGGTTCAAGTCCCCTAGGGGGACTTATAAAAAAATAAAAACAGTTAAATAAAGTTTTTGGATGTACAAAAAAAATTATATATATATATATATATATATATATATATATATATATATATATTAAAAGTTAAAAAAAAAAACTATTCCCCTCTTTTTCCCTAAAGTAATGTTTATAAAAATTAAAAGTTAACATAACTGGTATCGACGCATCCATAAAAGTCAGAACTGTTAAAATATAAAATGATTTAACCTGCACGATGAACGCTGTTAAAAACATTATTCATGACCTTAGCTCCCCCAAAAAATTGAATAAAAAGATATTGTTCACATGTACCTGAAAATGGTATCTGTAAAAACTACAGCTCGTACAGCAAAAAAATAAACCATCAAACCGCTAAATCGAGAGAAAAATAAAAAAGTATAAACAATTTTTTTTTAACAAATCGTTTTTTGTTTTTTTATAAAAGTGGTAAAACATAAAAAAAAACTACATATATTTGGTATCGTTGTAATGATATCAACCCCTGGAATAAAATAAACACGTCATTTTTTTGCTGCATGATGAATGCCGTAAAAACAAAACCCAAAAATCAATGGCGCAATCTCTGTTTTTTGCCCATTTCACCCAATAAATATTTTTTTACAGTTTCCCAGTACATTATATTGTACATTAAATGAGGCTATGAAAAATTACAACTTGTCCCGCAAAAAACAAGCTCTCATACGGCTACGTCAATGAGAAAATAAAAAAGTTATGGCTTAAGGTGGGGAGGAAAAAAACGAAAATGAAAAAACGAAAATTGGCTGCATCGTTAAGGGGTTAATAATAGACTGCGGGATACCTTTGTTACCACAGGTTGATTCTCCCCTCAATAAAGTGGACATCCTAATGTGTCATTGTTAGGATGTCGGTCAGCTCTACATTTACATGAAGACATATTTTTGGTAGTATGGGAACAGGAGAATTTCCCAGGCAGATAACTGACCATTATTCTCCAAAATTAGGGTGTCCATGTGAACCTCAGTTACTCTCAGTTACCATAGTGATCATAGTTATTTGCTATTGACATGTATATGTACACAGGTAATGATCTTGTCTGATAGACTGGATCATTATAATCGATATTGCTATAATACAAAGTTTTTGGGTAGACCAAAATAAGAATCAGTGCATGTCCAGCAGAATATTTGCCACTGCACCAGTTGGAAAGACGTAGGCCTTTATTGCACTAAAATTTGCAGCTATAGTCAAGGCTACATTTCAGCCATTCAATGGACTTTCTCAAGCCAGTATTTTTATGAATATTTAAAAAATTTGTAATTTGTTTTTACACATCCTTTATAATATTGGTGTATTATATGTATTTTTTATCATTTTTATGTAGTGATGGCAGAAAGGGGTGTAGTTTGGTGCCATTTTTTGCTATTACCATAGGTATATAAACTTATGTGCATGGTGGTGAGGTTATATGGGATTAAGAAAGGCCACTGTATGGTCAAAATGTCACCTTGACTGTATCTGCGAATTGTAATGCAATAAAAGACAACGTTTTTCCAACTGATGCAATGGCAAATATTCTGTTGGACCCATATTGCTGGGATTTGGTGAAGTCTGGAGCCATTTCATGCACGGTGAAGTCTACAAGTGGTGCTGAGGACTATCTTTCCATTTTTCCATGAATCAGTGCATGCAATTGCAGGGTTAAAACATAACATATTATTCTAGATTGTTTTTTTTGTTTTTTTTTATCAATCAATCAATCAATCAATCAATTCATGAAACATGATCAACAGATATTACTAGTGATAACTATGACTGTTAAGTATTCACTGCAAGTATTTACTGTTTTAACAAAACTTGCAAACCCAAAGTTGGTATTAAAACACAAGTATAATGTAAAGAAACATTTCATTTCTATTCCTTAATTTAGTGGAGCTCAAGGATCAATATTCATTTAAGCAAAGCTTTTATCCTGACTGCTACATTTAGTCGAGTTCTGCATTTGACATAATGCAGAATTCACAAGGCTGTAAAGCAATATCACATACAATGTCCTTAAATGTCCAGCACTATCATGATAATTATTGCTGTGAGCTGTTCTGAGCGCCCCAAGCATTTTTATCTGTACTGAGAAGGCTGGTTGCTGCAGCGTCGCTTTATGGAAATATTTATCCAGCAAAGATGTCTGATTATACCAATCCCACCATGATGGAGTTGTCCGAGTGATAACCTTCATCTCTGTTGGGATAATCCCATTGTTTGGAACCGCTGGAAATTAGTCCCATGTGTCGGACCTGTCTAAAGATGATTCTTGGTTGGTACTGGATTGATTGCCAGTATAGTTAAAGAAAGACTCCAGCCCTCCCCCACCATCATAATTATGTCAGGTAACGGGAATATAAGATTTTCTTGCTCAATATTTGAATGTGTTGCTTTATTTGAGCGATTATTTAACAATAAATTCTTTTAAAAAAATGCTTGCCGAGCCCAATTTGGAAACCCATGTCCACATGTAAATAAATCAGGCATGGGTGACGTGTGACTAAGTGACATTGCATCAAATAGTCACATGGCGCATCATAGAATGGCTCTAGAAACGATGTCTCGCCAATGTCAGATATGATACCACTTAGGGCAAGTCCCCGAGGCTGCATTGTTTACATACAGCCACAGGATTCCAGTGCAAATTGAACATATTGAGGTCATTTGTATAATTTGGCGTATATAAAAGGGCGTGACTAAATATATTCAGACCCCTAACTTAAAGTACCTCTCCCGTTATACTCTCCTCAATTGGACCTGTGCACGATACTCTCTTGGAGTCGTATGGTGGCTATGGCAACAGTACCGCCCAGCGTGCAGGAGCATCTCTTCACACCCGTTGTTAGTTTGGGCAGGAGAGTATAAATGGAGGGACACTTTAATACAGACCCGAGATCAGACCAAAAAAAATAAATGGAGACCCCAGACTTTCCTTGCTCCCAGCTCTTGTTCAGCTCCAGGCACCACTGCACTGGGTCTTGACATCACCCAAATGGTTTTGTGCGTCACTCTACAATACCTACTGAACCTGGATGGCATCAGGACCCAGTTCAGCAGCTGAGCTGAACTAGAGTCAGTAGTGGGGAGGGTAGGTATACAGGCGGCTATCTATTTGATTAATCTAATAAATAATAACCCCATTTTTTATTTTTTAAATGCTGCGCTTTCTCCTCGCCAACTGGGTGAAAGCTATATATCAACCGGTGACCAAGTGAGGGAGGCAAATAGTAGAGTTATACGTAGGCACACAGGTATGTGTGGAAACTGGCTAAATCTTAATCTGTCCCTGCTTCTAGCATGGAAGAGGAGTGAGTGGGATTCAGTGTTAGAATTTGATTGTTTGATGAAATTATGTTACATATCGTTCTCGAAACGGAAGGCAGTCATGCAACTTTATGTCGGTATTTAAGGAGTGGTAAAAGTGACTATTGGATTAACATAGAAACTGTGAGAAGCAAATTGAATGAGGCCGCTGCAAATATATGTGTCAGTATTTCTGTCATGCTGTCAGTGTGTGGGTGCAGTGGAACTTTAAGATCGCCGGCTAGAACCGTTCATCATTGAAGAAGGATCATTTCTCTATTTGCTCTCTATAAACATTTGCTAAAGTTGCCAGCCCTGCACATATATTGCCATTCTGGATATAGAACTTGATGGATGGATGAGCCTTGCTTTATTATGATTGCCATTGCCCCTTTCTTCTCTATCCTGTGACTGGTAACACAATGGTGTATTAGTAATGCAGTTTGTTGGGGAATTATAACACATGATCAGCCCCTCTTGTAGATATAAAATATGTAAATTTGAATTTTACATTGCTTTAAAAAGCCTCATACTGTAAGCCATTGCACATTTTTATATCATTACCTGCTGGGACTCTGGTAGCAGACTAACATTTCTAAATGGATTTATTTTTTCTGCAGTTTCTGCGATATATGCAAATGGTGCATATTTAATCTAAAAATGGTGCATGATGGCAATGAGGAAATTTCTTACCATGTGCGAGCAATATTGATGTATGGCCTTCATTAGTAAGTGAATATGTAATGGACCATTTAACTAGTAATATTTCCGTTATTTAATGCACAGGTCATACTGGTGAGCATAAATAGCAATAATGTGATATAATATTGGAATTGGTTCCTTTAGCACTTGACATTTTTCTATAACTCATAGGCAGGACGGTTGAATATTTTAAATGATGTTTGAGGCAGTCTATAGTCTTTTAATGAAGACTGCAGACTGTCATTAAACAGCTTGTAGTCTACAATTTTATACATTTCCATAGCTTTGTATCATGTACTGTTTTTGTTATTGCAAAGAGCATTACCTAAAGCATTTGTATGTTTTATGTTATTGATGTATTTGTACAATAAAGCAAGTTCTCTACTATTTATACACATCTTTGTCCTGTGTATTTACCGGTTATATTGTCCGTTTATGCAGCACACACAACCACACATACAGCCTATAAGGTGCAACAGAACAACTCATGGGGACGCAGAACAGATTGTGTTGCTTTGGGATGTAAACACACAGAACAGTTGTATACTATATATTCAGAGAGAAAATCCGTAGCAATGTCATTACACACTATTACTAATGTGTACATGAATGATGCATAATATATGGTATTATAACTATTCACGAATAAGATGAATAATGAAAACTAATTGTAGACTCAGAGGACAATGCGTGAAGTTGTGGAATAACACTTTGCTAAAAAGGTTTCCATTTAAGGATGGATTCTGGGTAGGTAGTTGGAGGTGGTAATGGTGATGAATATATCGTGGTAATGTATCCCAGTGGTATATAGTGTGAAGTCTTCAAGAATTCAAAGACAGGATAAACAGAAAATTCACAAGGGCCAACTGGCTTATAACAGCAGACAGAAGCACAGTCATCCAGTATATGGGTGCCAGGAAGAAGAGGCTTTTATCGAAAAATAGCAAGAAAGCTGTGAGGGGTTGAGGTTAGAAATCCCGAGAGGTAAGACATTCAGAATGGATTTGGAGGGTACAGAACCTGCCATGCAGTCTTGAGAAGTCACACATCAATAGATAAAGACAAATAAGACCTACGGTATGTGCAATTTAAAATCAGTTACCACAAGTGAAAGCTTATCGTACAGTCTGTACAGCTTTCTCCCACCTTCCCTGACTGGATTCCTTCACCTCTTCACCTTATGCAGTGTGTGAAATGAAATGCGCTATCTCAGCCTCTCTCGGTTGACAGAACATCTAAACTTCCTTAACACATTATTCTTGGCTGTCTTGGATCATGGCACCATTGGCACTGGAACAGCGGGGGATTTAATTGGTAGATTTGGTCTTTTTTTTTTACCACATATGCAGTTGCCCACATTTTTTTTGGACCTGGACAACCCTTTTAGGTCTATAAAAAAAAAAGTATGTTGTGGAGTGCAGATGACATACCTTCACCTGCGGAGTATAGACATTGTCAGATATAGAGGTTGAATAAATGAGAGCATTTGTGTTTACTGCCTTTCCATCAGTTGCTGGTTAAGGTATCTTCTTGCTTTGCAGGATGAACATATGTTTTCAGATGGGAACAGACCTGGAAGATAATAGCAGTCATTATAATACAGGTTAGCTGCAATAGTTTATCGGTCGTTCTGGATTCCTTGAAAATTAGATTTATTTGCAGCTCATGATATTAAAAAAAGATAGAATGTGGGAGATACTGTACATTTTTAGGTCGTTATTGATGTTAATATAAGTTCAATAGCATTGGAGGAACTTTTAACCATTAATTGATCTTTGTCAGGGTTCTTTTTTTATTTACTTAGACAAGAAGTGGCAAACTCTTTGACAAAATTCGCAGTCATCTTTCCAGGTAAAGTGCATTTAGTAATCACTACTGATAATGGAGATAATGGAAGAGAAGGAGGAAAAGACACAGGGGACTATGTGGGCTTTAAAAAAAATAAAAAAAATCACAAGCATACTGCACGACTGCAGAATCTCCAATAAGGCTTTGTTCCCATCTATGTGAACGGAGCCTCTTCGCAGATTACAAATTTGCTGTATAAAATGACAGAAACCATGATAGAAGCCCAATTAAAGTCAAAGGGTTCTGTCGGGCACTATTGGTGTCTATCATGCAAACAGACTCAGCGCTTCAGTTTTTCTTGTTTTTTTCTGTTCTTATGACGGAATAGAATTTTTTTAAAAGCCAGCACATATGTAAACAGAGTCTAATTGCGACAGCCACAGGACCCTCAGTAACAGTGATAGACCCCTCAGTAACAGCCACAAGTCCTCCAATAACAGCAAAAGCCACTAATAGTTATAGCCACTCTGCTGTTTTCCATTTCTGGTTCTGAGTTGGATCTTTGGTGCGTCACGTGTTACATAACCACCACATGGCATGTAGCAGCTCCCATGGCAGAAAAATTCTGCAGCGTGCCCAAAGTGGCACGCATGTCATATGTTCACCAGCTCTGACTTTGGCTACATGCACGCAACTGTGTTTGGGATAGACGCACAAAGACTCTGTAGGTTCCGTGATAGTCTGTGAGAAAGAAATCTTAACATGCTCCATCACACAGTGGATTGCACAGGGAGGGCCTACAGCTCTGCACCCAGCATATGTGTATGCGCCCTTAGTCCGTGAATTGTAAAAATCCAATGTAATATTAAGTCTAAGTTAGGACATATATTATAAATTGAACGTAATTCTAAAATAATAATGGAAGTTTTGTTGTTCCTTGATCTTTATGAATAGCATAGTAGTGGATTAAATGAGCAGTTTGGTCTATGCAGAAGGAAATGATCACTGATAAACAGAAGCCCAATGGAAAACTGTGCTGTAATATGACATTTTGTACTTCTGCTGAACCTCGGCTTTTGGCCACAATGCAAATCTGCAATTACTGCATAAATGGTGATGTTGTATACAATGGAATCAATTCCTGGCAACTTTCACCCTGTTGGTACAGAGGAATAATATAATGTAGCAGAGCAAATAGTCACCGGGATATTTTATAATACAAAATGTTCACACTCTAAATTCACGACTGGATCCTACTAGTATAGTTCAGAAGTGAAAAGGTGGAGAATGTCTTGAACCATAGGGGCTTCCCACCAAAATGTTTTTTTTGATGACGTCATAGAACAGCGAGGGAAGCAATCCATGCTGGGAATTACAGTAACAGAAATCAGTATTATTATTTTATGACATGTTCTATCGACCTGTGAACTTAGCAAGAAATCCCCTTTAATCTCCTTTCATTAATATTTCTATTAGAATTTGTGTTTTTTGTTAATAACCCAGCTACCTTAAGAAAAAGAAAGAATTGCTCAACAGAAAGAAGTTCAATGTATTCTTCACTCCAAGCGTTTCTTCAAGTGTGTTGTCTTAAACGCTCGATTGGATCCTCTCATTGCTTTCCATCTGGTGGACTGCGGACTATTGGCAACATGTGGCTCTCTTTGTTTTTTTTTTTGGTGCTTTTTCCAAAATCTTGCTATTATTAAATAATAATATGCACAATAGAGGGTTTTTAAAAAAAGTGAAACATTTTTTTAATTGGGAAACCTCCTCGCCCAGTGTGACTGGAATTGATGAATGAAGCCCGTGGTTCTCTTATATAAATGTAACTTGTTTTTTTTCACTCTCTAGTTAGTTTAATGGACCGACTATATAGTTTAAAAAAAAAAAAAAATTGTTTTAGTCTCCATTTCTTTATGATACTTGGAAAATAATGACTACAACATTTCAAGTAAGTAGCTGTACCTGATCCACCATCATCCCAGAAGTGGGTGTGAATGTCAGTGGAACAACTCACAATATAAACTTAGACATGTTTGTAATTTAATATTGTGATGCAGCCAGGGATTTATAATGCATTTATTGTAAGGTGAGAGTTGGAAAGCAAGAGAGATGAGATATATAAGACAGGCAGACGTGGCTTACAGGACACTTTGCAGTTAGTGACCAGACAGAAATACTAGGCCAGCTTATATACTTTGCCTTTTTTATTATCAAATGCATAAATATGATCAAAATCACAAAACAATGTGCAAATTATTGCATGTACATAGCTCCATCACACTCCACAGTGTACGTCTTGCCCACTCATAACTGTTTCCAGAATTAGATGGGCGTCATTACGAGCAGGGCTTCATTGCAGCATTATATCTAAATGCAACCAGACAGGCAGAGCGTGTGTGCGCTGAAGTAATGGAAGCAATAGGATGCTTGTATTTATTATTCGGCCGTTTAATCATGTACCATTTTCCTGCTTCAGGGTGATAAATCTGAGGGGATTCATATTTCCAGTGTGTCCTGCTAACAAAATGTCTACAAAATGATGCTATTGGTTTTTATTAAACATCATTAATTATTCATTCAAATCAAATATTAAGCAGAGTCAAATAAAGATACATTTTCTTTCATATTAAAGAAAAATTTATTGGCTTGACATTAATCAGATGTTGTCAAATTAGAGCAATGGATGTATGGCGCATACTGCCAGGAACGTATGACCAGTTGGAGATCGGGTTCATAGGTAGAAACTCCTGTCAGCATATATTCTTACATTGATAATCCCCCCCCCCCCCCACACACACACACACATAGGATTCTTAGGCCAAAAGTATCTCCTCCGTGTGTTGTCCGTTTTAACAACGTACAGCTCACTGACCCATACAAGTCAATGGGACTATTCACACATCTGATTTTTCTTCCACCTACCTTTTGTGTGTTGTGATAAACTCACAGCATGTCCTATTTTGATCCGTCTTTGCGGACCAGACTCAAACATTGAAGTCTACGGGTGCGTTAAAAAAAACGGACAACAGAAAGAAAAGTGAAACCAGGAAGTGCTTGTAGATGATAAAATGGATCACACACAGAAACCACTCCGTCGAAACTTGGAAATTCATATGGATGAAAAATGGGCAATTTTTGGTGGATGCAAATTGGACACACTCTTGTGAATAAGGCTTAAAGGTGGTAGCCCTTGTAAATGGAAAATGATATATACAGACCTTATTTTTTATTTTAATGTGCCATGATGCATCATTTCGAAAAGTCATTTTGTAAGTCGTTCCTAGCCTGGACAGATCACGCATTCACAGGACTAAATGACAATGAAGATACTTGTGTATCTTCGTTGTCACACTGGAAATAGGGTCATATGACTAGATGGTGGAGTCCGACACCTTGGTTGCTACAATGTAGAAACAATACTGTACCAGTGAATACAAGGTGCAGAGAGCTTTAATAAAATAAGAATATTTTTTTTGCAGCTGCAGAGAGCTTTAACAATGTACATTTGGTCAGGATATTGTCTGATGCATGACAGGGGACAGCAGGTATACACACACACACACACACACACACATTTTATATATATATATATATATATATATATATATATATATATATATATATATATATATATATATATATATATATATACAGTGAAGGAAATAAGTATTTGATCCCTTGCTGATTTTGTAAGTTTGCCCACTGTCAAAGACATGAACAGTCTAGAATTTTTAGGCTAGGTTAATTTTACCAGTGAGAGATAGATTATATAAAAAAACAAACTGAAAATCACATTGTCAAAATTATATATATTTATTTGCATTGTGCACAGAGAAATAAGTATTTGATCCCCTGCCAACCATTAACCCCTTCCCTCTTTAGCCACTTTTGACCTTCCTGACAGAGCCTCATTTTTCAAATCTGACATGTGTCACTTTATGTGGTAATAACTCCGGAATGCTTTCACCTATCCAAGCGATTCTGAGATTGTTTTCTCGTGACACATTGGACTTTATGTTACTGGCAAAATTTGCTCGATATGTTCAGTATTTAATTGTGAAAAACACCAAAATTTAGCGAAAAATTGCAAAAATTAGCATTTTTCTCAATTTAAATGTATCTGCTTGTAAGACAGGCAGTTATAATACACAAAATTGTTGCTAATTAACATCCCCCATATGTCTACTTTAGATTGGCATCGTTTTTTGAACATCCTTTTATTTTTCTATGACCTCACAAGGCTTAGAACATTAGCAGCAATTTCTCACATTTTCAAGAAAATTTCAAAAGGCTATTTTTACAGGGGCCAGTTCAGTTGTGAAGTGGTTTTGAGGGCCTTATATATTAGAAACCCCAAAAAAGTCACCCCATTTTAAAAACTTCACCCCTCAAAGTATTCAAAACAGCATTTAGAAAATGTCTTAACCCTTTAAACATTTCACAGGAATTAAAGCAAAGTAGAGGTGAAATTTACAAATTTCATATTTTTCTGCAGAAATACATTTTTAATACAATTTTTTTTATAACACAGAAGGTTTTACCAGAGAAATGCAACTCAATATTTGTTGCCCAGTTTTTGCAGTTTTAGGAAATATCCCACATGTGGCCGTAGCGTGCTACTGGACTGAAACACCGGCCTCAGAAGCAAAGGAGCACCTAGTGGATTTTGGGGCCTTATTTTTGTTAGAATATATTTTAGGCACCATGTCAGGTTTGAAGGGCTCTTGCGGTGCCAAAACAGTCAAAATCCCCCAAAAGTGACCCCATCTGGGAAACTAGACACCTCAAGGAAATTATCTAGGGGTGTAGTGAGCATTTTCACCGCACAGGTTTTTTACAGAAATTATTGGAAGTAGGCCGTGAAAATTAAAATCAACATTTCTTCAAAGAAAATGTAGGTTTAGCGATTTTTTTTCTCATTTCCACAAGGACTAAAGGAGAAAAAGCACCGCAAAATTTGTAAAGCAATTTCTCCCGAGTAAAACAATACCTCACATGTGGTAATAAACGGTTGTTTGGAGACACGGCGTGGCTGAGAAGGGAAAGAGCGCCATTTGGCTTTTGGAGTTCACATTTAGCAGGAATGGTTTGCGGAGGCCATGTCACATTTACAAAGCCCCTGAGGGGACAAAACAGTGGAAACCCCAAACAAGTGACCCCATTTTGGAAACTATACCCCTTGAGGAAATTATCTAGGGGTATAGTGAGCGATTTGACACCACAGTTTTTTTGCAGAAATTATTGGAAGTAGGCCCTGAAAATAATAATCTACATTTTTTCAAAGAAAATGTAGGTTTAGCTAATTTTTTCTCATTTCCAGAAGGACTAAAGGAGAAAAAGCACCACAAAATTTGTAAAGCAATTTCTCCCGAGTAAAACAATACCCCACATGTGGTAATAAACGGCTGTTTGGACACACGGCAGGGCTTAGAAGGGAAAGAGCACTATTTGACTTTTTGAGATCACATTTAGCAGGAATGATTTGCGGAGGCCAGGTCACATTTGCAAAGCCCCTGAGGGGACAAAACAATGAAAACGCCCAAAAAGGGACTCCATTTAGGAAACTACACCTCTTGAAGAATGCATCTAGGGGTGTAGTGAGCATTTTGACCCCACAGATGTTTCATAGAATTTATTAGAATTAGGCAGTGAAAATAAAAACAGTCCTTTTTCTTCAATAAGACGTAGCTTTAGCGCAAATTTTTTCATTTTCTCAACAAATAAAGGAAAAAAAGAACCCAACATTTGTAAAGCTATTTCTCCCGAGTACGGCAATACCCCATATGTGGTCATAAACTGCTGTTTGGGCAAACGGCAGGGCTCAGAAGGGAAGGACCGCCATTTGGAGTGCAGATGTTGCTGGATTGGTTTCTGGGCACCTGTGGGCCCAAAACAGTGGAAACCCCCCAGAAGTGACCCCATTTTGTAAACTACACCCCTCAATGCATTTACCAAGGGGTGTAGTAAGCATTTTAACCCTGCAGGTGTTTTGTAGAAATTAGTGTGCGCTCAATGTTGCAGAGTGAAAATGGGATTTTTTTCCATAGATATGCCAATATGTGGTGCCCGGCTTGTGCCACCATAACAAGACAGCTCTCTAATTATTATGCGGTGTTTCCCGGTTTTAGAAACACCCTACATGTGGCCCTAATCTTTTGTCTGGACATATGACAGGGCTCAGAAGTGAAGAGTACCATGCGGAGTGGAGGCCTAATTTGGCGATTTACAAAGTATTGGTTCACAACTGCAGAGGCTCAGATGTGAAATAATAAAAATAAACCCCTGATAAGTGACCCCATTATGGAACTGCACCCCTCAAGGCATTTATTAAGGGGTGTAGTGAGCATTTTCACCCCACAGGTCTTTTCCATAAATGAATGCGCTGCGGATGGTGCAAATTAAAAATTTATATTTTTCCCTAGATATGCCATTCAGTGGCAAATATGTCATGCCCAGCTTATGACGCTGGAGACACACACCACAAAAATTGTTAAAAGGGTTCTCACGGGTATGACGGTGCCATATATGTTGAAGGAAACTGCTGTTTGGGCACGCTGTAGGGTTCAGGGCCGAGGGAGCACCATTTGGCTTTTGGAGAGCGGATTTTGCTTGGTACTATATTTGTTTGAGTATTGCTGGTGTTTTATAATGTGGGGGTACATGTAAGCGGGGCGGAGTATATAAGGGGCATAGTCAGGTGGTATAAAAAAATAAAAATAATCCATAGATGTGTGTTACGCTGTGAAGCAATCCTTTCTGCACAGGCCGGTGTCGCACTGATAAATGGTGTCATTTCTTATCCCCCTTTTGGTCCACACTCCGCGCCTTTGTAGTTTGGGGAATTTTGCTGGGAAAGTATTATCCTGGTATAATACGGGCACCGTCGCTTCCATCGGATATGATTGGGCCCTCCCTTCCTGGTTCCCTAATTTTAGGTCCTTGATAAATCGCCTCTTGAAACAGAAGAAATGTTCTCCTCGGGCACAACTGCATATTTTTTTATTTCCTGACTTATTGGAGCCATAACTAATTTTATTTTTCATAGACGTAGCGGTATGAGGGCTGGTTTGTTGCGGGACGAGCTATAGTTTTTATAGGTACCATTTTTGGATACGTGCGACTTTTTGATCACTTTTTATTGTAATATTTGTAGGGCAAAGTGACTAAAAAACAGAAACTCTGGTAACGTTTTTTACGGGTTTTTTTTACGCTGTTCACCGCGTGCAATAAATAATATAATATTTTGATACCTCCGGTCGTTACGGTCGTGGCGATACCAAATACATATGGTTTATTATTATTTTTCAATAATAAAGGACTTGATAAGAGTAAAAGGGGGATTGTGTGTTATTTGATTACTTGAAACTTTTATTGTTTTCAAACTTTTATTTTTTGCACTTTTTTTTACACTTTTTTATACTTTTTTTACACTTTTTCTCAAGTCCCACTAGGGGACTTGAAGGTCCAACGGTCAGATTTTTTTTTTTCTAATACATTGCACTACCTATGTAGTGCAATGTATTAGATCTGTCAGTCATTCACTGACAGCAAGCCGTCTAGGCTTCGCCTCCCGGCGGGGCCTAAATCGGCTTCCGTAATGGCAGAGCAGGAGACCATTGTGTCTCCTGTTGCCATAACAGCAGTCGCCAGTCCCGATTGCCTGTCAGGGCTGGCGATCTGCTTGTAACCGCTACGATGCAGCAATCGCTTTCGATTGCTGCATCGAAGGGGTTAATGGCAGGGATCGGAGCTAGCTCCGGTTCCTGCCGTTACAGGTGGATGTCAGCTGTACAGTACAGCTGACTTCCACCGCTGATGACGCCGGATCAGCTCCTGACCCGGCGCCATCTTGCCGGCAGCTACGGAAGCCGATCAGGCTCCGCCGCCGGGCGGATCTTGACCGGCTTCGGTGCTAGGCAGACCGGGAGGCCAGTATTAGGCCTCCGGTTGCCATTGCAGCCACCGGAACCCCGGCAATTTCATTACTGGGGTTCCGATGAGCTGCAAACACCTTAAGTGCAGCGATCGCGTTTGAGCGCTGCACTTAAGGGGTTAATGGCGGGGATCGAAGCTAATTTCGGTCCCCGCCGTTACAGTCGGATGTCAGCTGTATGATACAGCTGAGATCCGGTGATGATGGGACCGGCTCAGCTTCTGAGCCGGTGCCAAACGTTTGACGTACATGTACGGCAAGATGCGGGAAGTCAGTACTTTCCATGACGTACATGTACGGCAAATGTCGGGAAGGGGTTAAGAGTTCAGCCTCCTCCAGACCAGTTACACGCTCCAAATCAACTTGGTGCATTAAAGACAGCTGTCTTAAATGGTCACCTGTATAAAAGACTCCTGTCCACAGACTCAATTAATCAGTCTGACTCTAACCTCTACAACATGGGCAAGACCAAAGAGCTTTCTAAGGATGTCAGGGACAAGATCATAGACCTGCACAAGGCTGGAATGGGCTACAAAACCATAAGTAAGACGCTGGGTGAGAAGGAGACAACTGTTGGTGCAATAGTAAGAAAATGGAAGATATACAAAATGACTGTCAATCGACATCGATCTGGGGCTCCATGCAAAATCTCACCTCGTGGGGTATCCTTGATCCTGAGGAAGGTGAGAGCTCAGCCGAAAACTACACGGGGGGGAACTTGTTAATGATCTCAAGGCAGCTGGGACCACAGTCACCAAGAAAACCATTGGTAACACATTACGCCGTAATGGATTAAAATCCTGCAGTGCCCGCAAGGTCCCCCTGCTCAAGAAGGCACATGTACAGGCCCGTCTGAATTTTGCAAATGAACATCTGGATGATTCTGAGAGTGATTGGGAGAAGGTGCTGTGGTCAGATGAGACTAAAATTGAGCTCTTTGGCATTAACTCAACTCGCCGTGTTTGGAGGAAGAAAAATGCTGCCTATGACCCAAAGAACACCGTCCCCACTGTCAAGCATGGAGGTGGAAACATTATGTTTTGGGGGTGTTTCTCTGCTAAGGGCACAGGACTACTTCACAGCATCGATGGGATAATGAATGGAGCCATGTACCGTCAAATCCTGAGTGACAACCTCCTTCCCTCCACCAGGACATTAAAAATGGCTCGTGGCTGGGTCTTCCAGCACGACAATGACCCGAAACATACAGCCAAGGCAACAAAGGAGTGGCTCAAAAAGAAGCACATTAAGGTCATGGAGTGACATAATATATATGTGTGTGTGTGTATATATATATATATATATATAGTGAAGGTGACACTAACCCATTTACGTGTTTTGATAAATAATATATTGCACTGCTCTTGCTGCAGAATCTTCTCAGAGCAGTGCACATTATTTCTCTGCTCATCCTATTTCACTGGAGAATACTTTATTTTCTATGGTTACAGTATGGTATTATGTGTGTGCGTATCCTTCACTTCTCTCGATTTTCTGCTTTATAATTTCTTCTTTTGGTGGCCACCCATATAGTATTTGCTGAGATCCTGTCTCTATGGTGTGAGTGACAGATTTTCTCTCCTCCATGTGCACTGTTCTGCATCACTTCTAGTCACTCATCTGCTTCATCCTTTTTCCCTAGGGATATTTGCAGGCCTTATTCTCTCCCGGGTTGGATTACAGCATACGGGGTGTTTATGACATTTTTAATATCTATGATGTCAGGATCACCACATCTAACATCTATGTCAGCTTCTTAATGATTGAGCTCACTGTTTTGGAGATGGAAACCTTTGCCTTCTTATTGATTTAATTTTGCTTTGGAAGTCTTATTTCCGCGACAGGACTGGTTCCTTTGTTTGCTCCAAGTGTGCTAAGATTTCTTCCAACCAATACAAGTGTGTGGAGCAAGATGTATGTGTTTATGGATGGGTTGAGGTTGCAGTAATTAAGCAGGGTAATTGAGCAGAGTGAGGGCATCTCTATCAGCTTATGGCGTGGCAGCAGAAGCCCTAAGCATCAGTGGAGAAGGGAAATTTTAGATGCACTGTGAATGATGTACTGTATATCTTGCCACACACCGCTAGAAAACACCATAAGGACTTATGTCCCCTTATACTTTTAAATATTACAAGCCAGCAATCAATGTAACCTAAGAAGATTTGAATTTCTTCGAAGGAAAGCTTGTGCATGACTGCTCCAATACACTTACAGGTTCATCGAGCTATTTTTACTGGTGTTATGGAAGAAAAAAACAAGGAAAGGGAAAGGCAGGACCAAAATGTGTGATTGAATGTGACAGAAATTAATAAAATAAAATATAACTTTTATTATTAATTATTATCCTGCTGATTAAAAAAAATTATATAAAAAAAAGCAGCAAGAATTTATTGATAAACTTTATGGCTTATATCCATGAAAAAAGCACACAAGAAAATGGCGACAGCACACTGCGAACACTAAGCCACTAAATATAAATAAATATGCATTACTGCTAAAGCTACTTACAATAGGGAGGTTCTTAGCGCATATTTTGATCAAATTGTGTGACCCCACCTGTCACGACAAGGCGACCTCTATGAGGTGGGAACCTACGCTGCACATACACCCAGAATGGGGACTAAACGTACATATTTTTGAGGATGGTAGGAACCCGCATTAAACTAATTCAAATCACCCAAGTGGAAGATCAAAAAATGAAGGCAGTCACTAAGCCCACATATATGAATCACATAAAGAACACAAAAGTTTGAACAGCACATTCCAACAAAATGTGTATACAGGTGCAAGAACGCCTGTGACTGCAAATTTATACAGCACACAAGAAAATGGCGACGGCACAATGCGAACACTAATGCCAACTAAGCCACTAAATATAAAAAAATATGCATTACTGCTAAATCTACTTACAATAGGGAGGTTCTTAGCGCACATGGAAAAGTATATGTATATAAAACGAGGAGCTCGAAAAAAAGTTGAGGACCTCTGGCTAGACAGATCAGGATTAGTTTTGCCCAATTTAACTAGAGATAGAATTCAGCTCGTATAGGGAGCTACAGTGGCGCAATCTACAGGGGGGCTGCGATCTACAGGGGTGCTATCTACAAGGGGGCTGTGAGGCACTACCTACAGGGGCCTGTGTGTGGCATCTACAGAGGGCAGTGTGTGGCATTATCTACAGGAGGCTGTGTGTGGCATTATCTACAGAGGGCAGTGTGTGGTATTATCTACAGAGGGAAGTGTGTGGCAAAAAAATGACTAATGAAATTCATCCGTTTTTAAAACAGTCAGGGAAAAAATAATAGATGCAAAATGGGTCAAAATCGGCCGTTAAAAACGGAAACACGCCCCAGAACTGAAACGAAATGGACCAAAACGGCCGTTTTTATCGGCCGACACTCGGACCCTGTTGTGTGAATAGGCCCTATTCACACGACAAAGATTCACGGCTGTATGGCGGCCGTATTTTGAACAGGCCGCATTAGGAAAAATAGACCCTAAATAGGGCTATTCACATGGCCAATTTTTTGACAGGTCGTCAAAAAAATGGAACATGCCCTATATTATGCTGTTCTCCCGGCCGCACGGCTCCCATAGAAGATTTGATCTGAGTGACGGCCTTGCTTTCTGCCGTTCGCTCACTTCTCACAGTGCGAAGTGCATGCCAGGATTAGGAGATTTATATGGAAAGTGACGTCAGGGACTTTCCTGAAGCGGAATCCCGGTCACAGCCGTCCCTGACACAGCTGTGGCCAGTGATTCCGCTCCAGGAGAAGTCCCTGATGTCACTATATGGACAGTGATGTCAGGAACTTCTCCTGGAGCGGAATCACGGGTCGCTGTGGCCGGGGATTCCGCTTCAGTAGCAGGGGACTGCTCAAGGAGAAGTCCCTGATGTCGCTATATATGGACAAGTCCCTGATGTCGCAAAACGGCCAAGAAAAATGGACCAAAACGGCTGTTTTTATCGGCTGATACTCGGACCCTGTCGTATGAATAGAGACTTATCCATGGGATATTATCCGGTGGGACTGGACTTTGTTATGAAGATGTTATGTTTTAATACAAGCGGATAATTGTACCTTGTTTGATAGGGTGGGGGTAGGTGGGTGGAGGGAGACAGATTATTATGTCTTTTCTGTATGTTAAAAGCAAAAAGTTACATAAAAATGGCTTGATTAAAAAAAACTCCTTCACTGAGTGGATCCAATGAGGATTGAATGAGTGACTCCCAACTATGCACCAATTATCTGCCAAAGTGCAGTATTTATAACGTTTACATTTTTTGCATATTTGGCATTAATCATTTTATGCCATCTTAGCAAACTCCATGGTGCACTATTGAATTATGACAAGTACTGAAGGCGGACATATATCAGATCAGCTTCCAGGTTATACCTCTATTGAATGAACGCTGACTATGCTAATGCATCTTATCGGAGTGAGGCACAAACCACTCCAATACTATGACAAAATTGGCAGCCATTAAGGTGTTTGAACTGTCTCCTTTATTTTTATTCTTGTACACTGTCAGCATCCACAAGCAATTTTATAAAGGTGGTGCTGACTTTATTATTAGATAATTGGGGTAATTTATGAACAGCTTTATGGCACTTTTGAGCATTAAAATTTCGCAATTTTTGACGCAGATCATATTTGCACAAAAATGTCTGACTTTTTACGTTTGTGTCGAGAAAAGTGGGGGAGTAAGCTGGGAGGGGTGTGGCCACTCACACAATGGCAAATACACTATAATTTACACCAGACGTTGGTGTAAATTATAATGGTAATCAACAGCTGTTAATAGCAGGCGTACATTTAAACTGGCACACAGACAGACAAAAACACGCCAATCTTGACAAGAGGCGTGTACCACTTTATTTATTTGGCTAATATTACGCACCTTAATTGAAGATGCCAGTCTGAGTAAATTCCCCTCAATGTCTTGGTAGTGTGGAGTAGAAATATGTACTCCATCTTTGACAGAGTGACACATGCTTCTCAGTGTAGCTTCGATATCCCCCTGAATGATCTCAGCCATGGAGCAAGACTTTATACACTCAGGTGAAGATGTTTATCATTCCGCTGGTGGTAAATGATACATAATATGTTACAATGATTGGCATCAGAGCGTGGCTCCGATACCTACACATAGCACTGTCACAAGGTAGCCTGGATTACATAAAGACCTTAATTAATTTGGTTTAGGTATAACAAAATATATTTAAATAATTCTAAAAAAAAAATCTGTATACAGCTCTGATGCAGACTAATGTGTTTCCATAATTACAGACTACAAACATACATTGTGTAGTCTGATCCTGCAATCACATTCCCTTTCATCTGTCACCTACTTCTTGGAAACCTATGTAATCTATGCAAGCAAGAACTGTAGGTGACAGATAGTGAGTCTGATCGGGTTCGTTTGTAGTCTGGAACCATGGAGACACATAGGAGCTGTAGACACAAAACAGTAGGATACTTTTAAATAAGATCATTTGCAAAATTGCTTCATTTTTGGTTGTCCTGGATATTCTCACACTCCATAATTAAAATCCAAATATAAACCAATAAGATATATCAGCAGCGGCTAAGCTATCTGATGTTGATTTCCGTATAGTTACAACAATATTTCTTTACATTGCATAGTGTAAAATGTACTGAACAATAACTGAAAACAGTATGAAGATAGGGATATTACAAAGATACTACAGTTTGCATTGTCTGAATGTTTAGTCACTGATAGTCAAATGTGGTCCTTCACTTAAAAGCTCATATTTTAGAATTTCCTGGGTTCTTTGAAATGTTTTCCTTGCTTTACTGTTATATGTAGTTAATTCACTTGATTCATGTAACGAGGCAACAATAAAATAGTTCATCCTAACTACGAAAAAACATAATTCTAAAGATGCAGAACCTGTAAAAAAGAAAATCATTACAAGTAGGTCTATACAAATCAATAAATGGATATTACCTCAAAATGGAAAACAGACTTTAACATGTTTCCTATTTTATAAAACATATTGTTACAAACTACAACTCGTTCTGGTAAAGTCTAACCACTAAGTTGCCACCAAAGCTGCCTGAGAGGGGGTCGAAAAAGTCATAACTTGCTCCTGACCATTCACATAAATGTCTGCAGAGCAGGTGTAGTGCAGATGTAGTGCAGCAGCACAATGCCCTGGGTGAAGCCTCAGTCAACTGCACTCATCTCTAATAAACAGTCTATAGTTTGTTTAAAAACACTTTAAAGGTTAAGCCATAGCCTAAGCGACTTGCTGTCAGTGACAGACCAGTGCTCAGTATCAAAGGACGAAGCTCTTTGAGTGCTTATTGATTTATTTACATATATATGTATATATGTGTGTATATATATATATATATAATATATATATATATATATATATATATATATATATATATACACACATATATACATATATATGTAAATAAATCAATAAGCACTCAAAGAGCTTCGTCCTTTATATGTATGTGTATATATTTATATATATATATATATATATATATAAAACAGCATAGAACGTAGTAACGGCACCAGGACTTCAAGGTAGATGAAAGCCCTGTTTTTCATCTACCTTGAAGTCCTGGTACCGTTACTACGTTCTATGCTGTTTTCTATCTAAAAAGAAGGGGAATTGATTCATCCCCCAGTGACGAGCACATGGCCTGATTTTCTGGAACTGTGGAGTGCTGTGTTTACTTGCTCTGGTTCTGTATATATATATATATGTGTATATATATATATATATATATATATATATATATATATATATACACACTGTATATATATATATATATATATATATATATATATACATATATACTAGTCCTTCTCAATGAATTCGTATATATCATCAAAAAGCTAATTTATTTCAGTAATTCAATTGAAAAAGTGAAACTCGTAATTTATATAGATTCATTACACACAGAGTATAATGGTTCTCACAGGTTTGTTTGTGGATCCTCTGTGTCGTCTGGGAGATGGTGCTTGGAACCCAGGGCAACGCTCGTCACAGCGGGTTTAGAGGCGGTCAGATGGTGAAGCCAGAAGTCAGGGCAGGCAGCAGACGTCGTAACGGGTATGGAAAGCAATAGGTCAAGGCAGGCGGCAGGTGTCGTAACGGGTATGGATAGCAATAGGTCAAGGCAGACGGCAGGCAAGGATAGTCAAGTTCAGGCAGAGGTCACAACGGGAAATCCAGACAAGGCAGAAGGGACGGAAACAGAGAACCAGGGTACATGGAATCTCACGGTAAACTTGGTTGAACAAGCAAGGATTAGAGGAAGGAGGATCCTTAAATAGGAAGTCTTTAAAAAAGGACGAGTCAGTGCGCGCCCTCAAGTGGCTGCAGCCGCACATCGAGGATGACGGCCGCGGAGAGAGGTAAGGGATGCACTTACCTGACGCCGCCCAGGGCCAGCAGAGTGTCCGGATCTGGTAAGTGGAGCTCGGGATGAGCATGAGGGAATGGAGGGTGCAGGAACCGGAGCAGAGGCCGTGGGGAAGGCGGGGAACGGCGCGGCAGCCGTTACACAGAGTGAACTATTTCCAGCATTTTTTTTTATTTTAATGTTGATGAGTATAGCTAACAGTTAATGAAAACCAAAAATTTAGTGTCTCAGAAAATTAGAATATTCTATAAGCCCAATTTCAAAAATGATTTTTAATACCGAAATGTAGGCCTACTGAAAAGTATGTACAGTGTATGTACTCAATACTTGGTCGGGGCTCCTTTTGCATGAATTACGACATCAGTTGCTTTGGTAGCGGCCTTCAGCTCGTCTGCATTGTTGGGTCTGGTGTCTCATCTTCCTCTTGACAATACTCCATGGATTCTCTATGGGGTTTTTGTCAGGCAAGTTTGCTGGCAAATCAAGAACAGTGATATATCAAGTCCAGAGTCAACGCAGCCGTCTACCAGGACATTTTAGAGCACTTCATGCTTCCCTCTTCTGAAAAGCTTTATGGAGATGCTGATTTTATTTTCCAGCAGGACTTGGCACCTGCCCACATTGCCAAAAGTGACAATACCTGGTTTAATAACCACAGTATCACTGCGCTTGATTAGCCAGCAAACTCGCCTGACCTAAACCCCATATCTATGGGATATTGTCAAGGGGAAGATGAGAGACAGCAGACCCAACAATGCAGATGAGCTGAAGGCCGCTATCAAAGCAACCTGGGCTTCCATAACACCTCTGCAGTGCCACAGGCAGATCGCCTCCATGCCACACCGCATTGATAACACCTCAGCAGTGCCACAGGCTGATCGCCTCCATGCCACGCCGCATTGATGCAGTAATTCATGCAAAAGGAGCCCCACCAAGTACTGTGTGCATATACAGGAAATACTTTTCAGTAGGCCAACATTTCAGTATTAAAAATCATTTTTTAAATTGGGCTTATATAATATTCACATTTTCTGAGACACTAAATTTTGGGTTTTCATTAACTGTTAGCCATAATCATCAACATTAAAAGAAAAAAATGATGGCAATAGATCACTCTGTGTGCAATAAATCTATATAATATATGAGCTTCACTTTTTGAATTTAATTACTGAAATAAATTAACTTTTTGATGATATTCTAATTCATTGTGAGTGACTAGTATATATACCATCATGCTACATGTTTGGCAAATCAAGGTTCAGGAACTGATACACATGTTGCTGCTGTCTTTGCTCCTGAAAGGGTTAAACACAATAGAAAACAAAACTAGAAAACTTAATTACACGCTGTTCACTTTAGCGTCATGGCTTCTGTGTATAGGAGAGCCATGACTGCGATGGCGGAACTTTTTACGAACAAATGCCAGCAAAATCTGATGGACTCCTTTGAGTTTAATGAGGTCCATCAGGGTTTCCATCAGGTTTTCCAGTATTTTGGACGGCAAGAAAAGCGCTGCAGACTGTGCTACTCTTGCTGTCGGAAGTGCTGGAATATCAATAGAAACCCCTGATGCACCCCATTAACATTAATGTGAACAGAACCTGAGGATTTTTTTTGTGAATGTGCACAATGTAAACAGAAAATTGTTCTTAACAATATCTATAGGAGTGAATTAATATGTCATCAAATGCCCTACGTAAACCACAATGTCCATATGTATGAAATAATTACCATTAAATAGAAGACCTTGAGTTGACCTCTTCTGTCAAGTTGGTAGAAAGATCCAGACTTTTATAAATCATGTATTTCTGGCAAAGCTTGATGATAACCAATATGTCACTACAACTCCCACAGGAGATTATACATCTTTCAATAGTCCTGGGCAGCATATATCTTCTAGTTATGTAGTGATATGGCCTGTATTGATTTGCTACCTCCGGATCTGGAGAAGCTGGGGGACAATCCGTGTGGGAGCTATAATGGTAGCCCTATTGATTGACTTTGTGCCAGAAACATATAGAGAGACAAGTGTATAGAATTGGTGAAGGTATGGAAGAAGGGAAAATATCAATGACTCATATAACACTGGTGACTTGTTTTATTTTAGGGGAAAGTGCCCATTAATTGACTTTATAGTCTTCTTTGCCGCCTAAAATAATTCCAATACTAAATAAGCCATAGGAGCAAGGTGACCTTGTCAATGTAATTCTTTCTGTGTAATATCTTTAACCTTCAGTGGATTAGTTAGATTGATCAATGTGCACATCGTGCTCAGTGTGCGCCAGTTTGCTGTTATGTTTAAGCTTCCAGCCTAAAGGTGCCCACACACAGTAGATAAATGTTGTCTGAACCTGCTGCATTTGCCGGATCATCTATGTGTATGGGATTCTACCAACCCTCCCCTGACATATATGTATGTTTATGGTGGAGTCAGGAGGAATAGATGTCGGATAAACAAGTTTTCTGCTTACAGCTTTCTTAAGTGCATTGCCATATCAACGCTGTCATATGTTCTCAGAACTGACGTCTTGGAATCCAGGTGTTTACGGCACTCCAGAATTGATCAGAGCAGTTGATCACATTGCTACATGCGTGGCTTAACTCTTAAAGAGGCTCTGTCACCAGATTATAAGTGCTCTATCTCCTACATAATCTGATCGGCGCTGTAATGTAGATGACAGCAGTGGTTTTTATTTTGAAAAATGATCATTTTTGAGCAAGTTATGAACAATTTTAGATTTAGTTTCTTAATGCCCAACTGGGTGTGTTTTTACTTTTGACCAAGTGGGTGTTGTAAAGAGGTGTATGAGGCTGACCAATCAGTGACCAATCAGCCTCATACACTTCTCATTGTTCCAGCACAGCTTCTTTCACTGCATAACCACACTGTGCTGTGGATCATGCTGGGCTGGAACAATGAGAAGTGTATGAGGCTGATTGGTCACTGATTGGTCAGCCTCAAACACCTCTTTACAACACCCACTTGGTCAAAAGTAAAAACACGCCCAGTTGGGCATTAAGAAACTAAATCTAAAATTGCTCATAACTTGCTCAAAAATGATCGTTTTTCAAAATAAAAACCACTGTTGTTTTATCTACATTACAGCGCCGATCAGATTATGTAGGAGATAGAGCACTTATAATCTGGTGACAGAGCCTCTTTAAGTGTCTCATGGACAGACTTCCAAATTATCTGGGCAGCAAGGTAATCCTTAACCTGTGTTACTGCCGTCTTCTTCAGCCTTTCTATAATCAACAAACAGTTGTAAACTGCATGAAGGGAAAGTAAGACAAAGGAAGCCAAGAATCAATATCGACATACAATCTTCAGGCATACATTGTACAGGACAGGCGTGGAACAAGCTTAACATAGGATAAGCTGATACAGCTAAAAGAAAATATTTGTAAGCATCAGTGGTATAAACAGAAGACAGGGGCTCCATAGCAAAAATCAAAATGGACCCTTTATTATGGTGCTCGATATAGCTACCCAGGACAGAAATGCCTGGTGTTTGTTTTTCCATTCATAGTTTGTCTATGACCCTTGAGCCAGTTCCCCACCCTCTTGTTTGCTAACATTGGCATTACCATGGAGAGGGGAGTACTGCAAGTTTCCTTCCACCTAGTAGTAAGGCGGATGGAACCAACTAGGGCTGAGCTCTATCTATCCAAAGGCCCCATAACAGTATCATGGTCTGCCTCTATGATATGTACGCCCTTGGTAAACAGCCAAAAACAAGAAGACATGGTTCAAAAAACAAAAAAAAGAAACAATGACAGCCACCCTTCCATCCAAATGTTTGAGAATGAATACAGAGTATGGTGATGCCTGGGACTCACCAGTGGTCGAAGTCGATGATAAAATGAAAATAAAAATAACCAATTTACTCACAAGCCGATCAGCATATGATCATTCCTGTCAATACCACCAAACCCAGCTACACCTGCTCAACCACTGTGGGGCACGTCAACAGTAACGGCCCTTTTACACCGGCCGACAAGCGGCTGGTGCAGCGAGCACCGATCAACGAGACATCGTTGATCGGTGCTCGCTTGCTCATGTCAGATGGAGCTATGGATGAGGATGAGCCGTCGTTACTCCGATCGCTCATCCCCATACATTATTATTATCAAGTCAGCAGATGAACGTTTGCTCATTCATATGCTGATCGCTGCCCTGTTTACACAGAGCAATTATCGGCAATGAGCTTATGAATGTTATATGAATGCTCGTCTGCCCGATAATCGTCATGTGTAAAACCCCCTTAAGGCCCACCTCCCAAGACTAGTGGGAGTGGCTATCACTATTTAATGCACCTGTGCCCTCCCCCTCTGTAGCATTTTTGACTTGTCTGCATCCTGTTGAGAACTGGTGTCTACCAACCCATTTAGTAAGTATGGCCTTTATAGTCTGCAATGTTAAAGTAAGAATAAATCTCTACAAGGGATCTACACTCATTATAGTGCTTAGACCTCAAATGATTGAATGGTAAAGTATTTAACTCCTTCATGTATTAGATAATTAGTAGAGGCACCGTTGGTGGCAATTACAGCATTGAGTAAAAGTGGAAAGTGAGAGCTTTGTACATGCAGACAATGCAGTTTTCTCTATTCTATTATTCAAAACTTGTCTATCAAGCTCTATCAAGTTCCATAAATGAACAGCTAAATTGTCAGTTGGTAATTTGGCTGGACTTGGATATACCAAGACATTTAGATGAAGTTCACACTTCCGTATAATAATCCGTTACTCTGATCCGTTTATAGATTAGTGGATGTTATAAAAATAACGGATGCAAACAGATGGTAAATTGTCCGTTTTTTTAAAAAGTATTTGGCTGCATTCACATCTGTGTCAGGGCTCTGTTCTGCCTGAGCTTTTTGTCAGAACAGAGCCCTGACTGACACAAACGGAAACCATAGGTTTCCATTTCCATCACCATTAATTTCAGTGGTGACGGATCCGGTGCAAATGGTTTCCGTTTGTCTCCGTTGTTCAGGGATTCCGCCGTTTTGACGGAATCAATAGCGTAGTTTGTGCCAGTCAAGGCTCCGTTCCGAACAGAGCTCTGATGCAGATGTGAACGCAGCCTTACGGATGCAATTAAGAATGAATTAATAATTATTTTAATATAAAACAGATCAGAGTAACGGATAATACAACGCAAATGTGAACTTAGGCTGTGTTCACATCAGCTTTGCCCTTCCGTTTACAGTATTTACAGGAGCAGCAAAGTGAATGAGATTTAGAAAATCTCATGCCCACGCTGTGGAAAATAAACGCAGCGAAAACGTTCATAAATTGACCTGTGGTGCGGATTTTAAATCTGCCACATGTCAATTTAGGCTGTGTTTTCGTTGCTCTTCTGTTGCGGGTTTTCCCCATTGATTTCGATGGTGATGTAAAACCCGAAACAAATAGCCAAGAGTTGCGACTCTTGTGGCAGAATCGCAGCGATTCCGCCACAAAAATCGCAACTCAGAATAAAAAAGGTTATACTTACAACCCAGGCGTTGTCATAACGACGCTTTCTTCTTTTCTTCTAGACGGGTCTCCTGGGATGATGCTTCATCCCATGTGACTGCTGCAGCCAAAATCACAGTCTGCAGAAGTCACATGGGCTACAGAGTCTTCCCGGGAGACCAAACTACTAGTCAACAGAGGGACGCATCGTCATAAATATGGCCGGGGTAAGTATGATTGTTTTTTTATTCTAGCGTTGCTTTCTGCAGCGGAAATTCCTCCCAAAAAACTGGTGCGGTTTTTCGGACGGAATCTGCTGCGGGTTCTAGCAGCTTATCCATGTTCTTACCATTTTGGAATGATTCACTTAACCGTTTTTCAAGGGGTATATTCAATAACTTACTAT
This sequence comes from Rhinoderma darwinii, assembly GCF_050947455.1. NCBI lineage: Eukaryota > Metazoa > Chordata > Amphibia > Anura > Rhinodermatidae > Rhinoderma > Rhinoderma darwinii. The sequence continues at coordinate 254,182,877 of NC_134689.1, read as the reverse complement.
TGTGTACATCCCCTGACTGGTAGTGTTCTATTGTTTTCATGTTGTGCGTTTTTCAGATTTATCGTAGGTGGGCCTATCAGATACCGGCGTAGTTCTACAACAATCAATGAAAGCAAATTGACTCCACACACGTGATCTGCATTTGACTAATTATTTGACATAGCAGTCCACTGATTTAAACGTGGCGTCGTAAGGGGGGTGATAGTTATGCATTCAGTTATGTTGTGTGTATTAAACATAAGAAATGTAGATCACTTTGTGAAGGTTTGTTTTTCAGCCTAATTAAACCCAGTGTGATTCATTGTTATTGCACAATAATAAATGAATAAGCCTGAGTTGGGCGGAAGACGAAGGGATGAATTTTATGAGAAATGTATATCTTCTATTTACCTCTGTTATAGTCACTCTTTTTTTTTTTTTTTTGGACCCCAGAGGCTCACATGTAATGCAGAGGAGGCACAATAGGAAGGTCCCCTTTGCTCAAGCACTGAAGGAAGTTCTAATGAAATCATTTTTTCCCAGAATTGAGATATACCGGATAAAGATTTTGGGATATATGCAGCTTAAAATTAATATGGTAGTGCCGCTTGATCTTTTTTTTTTTTCTTTTAGACGACATGTCAGAAGGATCTTTTCATACTGTTATTTTTGGCAAGGCTTCTTATAGCGAGAAAATGGATGTCCGCTCATTTAATAACATAAAGCCTGGCTTAAACTGGCAAAACAGATTTATAATTATGAGTGTTCTATCAAAGCTTAGGGTTCAATCTATTCCTCAGATGCGTGACTTTCATTGTGGTTTGTTATTTTTATTTTCTCTCTCTCTCTCGCTATACCCGGTAGAACCCCTCTGCAATTGTGAACCAATACTTTGTAAATCGCCAAATTAGGCCTCAATTTTACATAGTACTCTTTCACTCCTGAGCCCTGTCAAATGTCCAGGCAAAAGATTAGGGCCACATGTAGGGTGTTTCTAAAACCGGGAAACACAGAGCTGTCTTGTTATGGTGGCACAAGCTGGGCACAACATATTTCCCATATATTGATATATCTATGGAAAAAAATCCAATTTTCACTCTGCAACATCGAGTGCACACTAATTTCTGCAAAACACCTGCGGGGTTAACATGTTCACTACACCCCTTCGTGAATACCTTGAGGGGTGTAGTTTCCAAAATGTGGTCACTATTGGGGGGTTTACACTGCTTTGGTCCCACAGGGGCTCTGCAAATGCGACACAGCGCCCAGAAACCAATCCAGTAAAATCTGCACTCCAAAAGCCAAATGGCACTCCTTCCCTTTTTTAGCCCTTCTGTGTGCCCAAAATTTATTACCACATATGGGGTAGTGCCGTACTCGGGAGTAATTGCTTTACAAATTTTGCGGTGCTTTTTCTCCTTTAGTCCTTGTGGAAATTAAAAAAAATTGCTAAACCTAAATTCTCTTAATTTTTATGGCCTACTTCCAATAATTTTTGCAAACAACCTGTGCGGTCAAAATGCTCACTATACCTCTAGATAATTTCCTCAATGGGTGTAGTTTCCAAAATGGGGTCACTTGTGAGGTTTCCACTGTTTTGTCCCCTAAGGGGCTTTGCAAATGCGACATGGCCTCCGCAAACCATTCCTGCTAAATTTGAGCACCAAAAGCCAAATAGCGCTCTTTCCCTTCTGAGCCCTGCCGTGTGTCCAAACAGCCGTTTATGACCACATGTGGGGTATTGTTTTACTCGGGAGAAATTGCTTTACAAATTTTGCGGTGCTATTTCTCCTTTAATCCTTGTGGAAATGAGAAAAAATTTGCCAAACCTACATTTTTTTTTTTTTAAATTTAGATTTTCATTTGTACGGCCTAATTCCAATAATTTCTGCAAAAAACCTGTGGGGTCAAAATGCTCACTTTCCAAAATGGAGTAACTTTTGGGGGATTTCCACTGTTTTGGCACCGCAAGAGCCCTTCAAACCTGACATGGTGCCTAAAATATATTCTAATAAAAAGAAGGCCCCAAAATCCTCTAGGTGCTCCATTGCTTCTGAGGCCTGTGCTTCAGTACATTACCACACTAAAGAAATTAAATTTGTAAATTTCACCTCTACTTTGCTTTAATTCCTGTGAAACATCTAAAGGGTTAAAAAACTTCATAAATGCTGTTTTGAATACTTTGAGGGGTGAAGTTTTTAAAATGAGGTGACTTATTGGGGGTTTCTAATATATAAGGCCCTCAAAGCCACTTCACAACTGAACTGCCCCCTGTAAAATCGCCTTTTGAAATTTTCTTGAAAATGTGAGAAATTGCTGCTCAAGTTCTAAGCCTTGTAACGTCTTAGAAAAATAAAAGGATGTTCAAAAAACTATGCCAATCTAAAGTAGACATATGGGGGATGTTAATTAACAACAATTTTGTGTGGTTGCCTGTCTTACAAGCAGATACATTTAAATTTAGAAATGTACAAATTTTTGCAATTTTTCACAAAATTTTGGTGTTTTTCACAATTAAATACTGAATCTATCGAGCAAATTTTGCCAGTAACATAAAGTCCAATGTGTCACGAGAAAACAGTCTCAGAATCGCTAAGGCTATGTTCACACGGGGTCTTTTGCCGAGTTTTTTGACGCGGAAACCGCGTCGCAAAACTCGGCAGAAACGGCCCGAGAACGCCTCCCATTGATTTCAATGGGAGGCGTCGGCGTCTTTTTCCCGCGAGCAGTAAAACTGCCTCGCGGGAAAAAGAAGCGACATGCCCTATCTTCGGGCGCTTCCGCCTCCGACCTCCCATTGACTTCAATGGGAGGCAGGAGAAAGCGTGTTTTATGCCCGCGGCGCTCAATGGCCGCGGGCGAAAAACGGCGCGATAATTGCTATTCACACGGAGTATTTTGGGGGAGGAATATCTGCCTCAAAATTCCGTTTGGAGCTTTGAGGCAGATATTCCGACCCCCAAAATACTCCGTGTGAACATAGCCTTAGATAGGTAAAAGCATTCCGAAGTTATCACCACATAAATTGAAACATGTCAGATTTGAAAAATTAGACTATGTCGGGAAGGTCAAAAGTGGCCAAAGAGGGAAGGGGTTAATATTAATATGAGATCCACCAAAATATTCTCACTGGTTCGCTATCTGTCATTGACCTGCCAATATATGGCTACATATTTGGATTTTTCAAGTACTGTACTTAAAAAATACCAGACCACAACAATACATATACCCCTTTCTGCCTTCACTCCTCCATCGCTTTAATCTCTGGCAACCTTTTTTGTACAACAATTGTTACTGGGAAAATACCGATCAATATTTCTGCAACACACTTTTTTTTCCTATTGTCCCATGACATTTTTAATTGTGTCAATTAAGTACCTTTTGGTTATATGTTCCACCTGTCTTTTCTTTTACGTACTATCACAATGTTTACTTCCAGAATATGTGTCCTCTCTAAATAGGGGTTGGCATTTTTCTAAAATGTTGACTAAAATATATTGTTTTAAAAAAAAAAAGAATACCAGACCACAGTTTTAGAGAAGACCATCATAAGACATGCACTTTAAGGAGGAGTTTCGACAAGAGTTAAACTAGTAGACACCAAGAGGGGGCACTGCAGAGCTCCCTAAGAGGGAGTTCTACCACCAGACAACCCCTTTTTAAAAAGCTTACACTCTTACATGTTCCTGCCCTTTTTCGCCTTTGTCTTGAAGCTATATGATTTCTCGGGCAAATTTTTCATGGTCTGTGTTGCCTTAGTGGCATGGACCTACAACAAGCCTGTGTACCATAGAGCTGCACTGTATTGTAATATTGTATCGCTCAGTAAATGTAGCTATATGTATTTACATTGTGGTCATCCCCAAAAAAAGGCAAGTAGTTTCCTAGCAACCTGAAGTTCCACAGAAGTTCTGTTCATAGGGTGGTTGTAAGAAGAGAAATAAACATAGATTCTGAAAAGATATGTAATACTAATTAAACTGTGTACGCGGTTAATGCAGCGGAGTTAGGCTTTAATGAAGACAATGATACAGTTATTTGAGAACTTGCTGCCATAGGAAGGGTAATAACAGCCCACCCGAAGTTTCAGCCCTCCAACCCCTTATGTAAAACTGGACAATTTAAAGTGTGATATAGTTATTACTGCAGCAATACCATGTGGTGAACCACATATTATAGAACTTTTTGGAGCATTGAGCATTTTCCAACAGTAAGGGTATGTGCACACGATGAGAGGCTTTTACGGCTGAAATGACAGACTGTTTTCAGGAGAAAACAGCTGCCTCGTTTCAGCCGTAATTCCTCCTCCTCGCATTTTGCGAGGCTTCTCTGACAGCCGTAAATTTTGAGCTGCTCTTCATTGAGTTCAATGAAGAACGGCTCAAATTACGTCTGAAAGAAGTGTCCTGCACTTCTTTTGACGAGGCTGTATTTTTACGCGTCGTCGTTTGACAGCTGTCAAACGACGACGCGTAAATGACAGGTTGTCTGCACAGTACGTCGGCAAACCCATTCAAATGAATGGGCAGATGTTTGACGACGTATTGTAGCCCTATTTTCAGGCATAAAACGAGGCATAATACGCCTCGTTTACATCTGAAAATAGGTCGTGTGAACCCAGCCTTATATTGTGGGGGACGCCTAGCATATTATTACCATCTTTGCTTATTACCCACAAAGCAGTAATAATGCTGACATACAGCTAATTACTGTTTCCTTCCTAGCTGTCATTATGTTGCTTTTTCTAATTTTGTGGTATTATTGCAGTGTGTAACAGACTGAATGCAAATTTTTGACCCTTACAGCATTCACTATATATAAATGGAAAACAGGTCCACAAACTTGGCAAAACAGAAATTAATTTTTTTTTGTAAAGTGTTCACACTCCTCCACCACCCAAAGTGTTATTGCTCCCAGGACTTTCATTTCCGAGAACTAAGGTTTGCATGACACGTGAATGAGAATCTATATCCATGGGACTTATACTTTTATTAGAATTGTATGTCTTAGGCCTCATGCACACAAACTTATTTTTTTCCTCCCGTAAATACGGGTCCTTGGTCACACGTATTCGACCCGTATTGCACCAGTATTTACGGACCCATGCCCATAAATACGGGTCCGGTGTCACCAGTATTCCACCCGTATTTACGGGCACATTTTCGCTGCAAAATTGCACTGCACTAATCGGCAGCCCTTCTCTCTATATCAGTGCAGGATTAGAGAGAAGGGACAGCCCTTTCCGCAGTAAAAGTAAAAGAAATTCATACTTACCCGGCCGTTGTCTTGGTGACGCGTCCCTCTTTCGACACCCAGCCTGACCTCCCTGGATGACGCGTCAGCCTATGTGACAGCTGCAGCCTGTGATTGGCTGCAGCGGTCACATGGGCTGAAACGTCATCCCGGGAGGCCGGACTGGAGGAAGTCACTATCCAGGGTGCTGAAAGAGTTACTGACGATCGTTTAAATCTTTCAGCACCCTGGACAGTGACTATCCCCTGACGTCGCCTAGCAACGCTCCCGTAATTACGGGTGCACACACGTTGTCACCCGTAATTACGGGAGCCCCATAGACTTCTATGTAACTACGGCCTGAAATAGGACGTTCTATATTTTTTAACGGCACGGGCACCTTCCCGTAGACATACGGGGAGGTACCCGTGGCCAATAGAAGTCTATGGGCCCGTAATTACGGCCCGTGATTACGCCCCGTGATTACTGGCTTTTTTACGTTCGTGTGCATGGGGCCTTACACATAGTACTTAGTGATATTTTCAAAATGTTCAATTTTATCCAGAGCTTATCTTTAAAGAGCTACTTTAGCAGGGTAACAATTTCTTTGCTGCCCCCAAATTGAAACCAGCAGAATAAAAATATATCTCTATTTTATTCCCCACTCTAAAGCATAGTTACCTGCTGGTTCGCACACGGGGCGCTTGTAGAAATGATTGATTATGCAGTCTGAAGGACTCTGTAATGAATAATTACAATGGGAAACTCACTTTTACTAGAATTTTCTTATAATCTTTTAGCTTGTGCACCTATTTTAGAAATGTATTCTTTAAACAGCATGATTTTTCTTGATATAGGTTCCCAATCAAATAGTCATATAAAATCAAACACTCAAACAATCAAATAACAAGGAAAAGTCAGTACTACAGTAAATATTCAACATATATAAAATTGTACATCACGTAAAAAACAGTAGACATAACGCTTGTTTTTCCATTGTATGTATACCACCAATAATTAGAACTGTAGTGAAGAGTGCCTGCTACAGTGCAACCTACTGAGATATTGAAAATAAAATAGGCACAGCCAACAGATCCCCTCTTAGAGTTACTAGCATTACTTAGCAGAACAATTTGTTTTCTACTTCAGTGGCACTGAAACACTTGATTATACCACTAAAATTCCATGATATTGCACCCATGAGAGCCCTCGTCCCTGAAGCTGGTCCTTTCTGATTGCCAGGGTCCCTTAGGTAGTTGGTCAGATTTATTTCTTGTGCCAGGACATCAGACTTTGAATTATTGATATTAAATCTGATTGATCTCCCTTTTAACTTGGCGTTTCTCTATGTTGAAAACCATTGGTAGTAGGATATAATTTAATGACAGGTTCACTGGAAGTCAACAAATAGTTTCTATGCAGAATGACAAGTCAATTCCAAACATTATTCTGAATGTGTCCACTGACCCCATAACCTACTTTAATTGAAACCTGTTAAATAGGATGAATGCACGTAATGTCATGACAGTTATTATCCGCTATGCGATCAACAAGTATTTAAAATGAATGACTCTTGCAGTGACCTTCTCCTCTATCTACTCTAATCACCTCCTCACACTCTCAGATACAGGACTTCACTTGTGCCTACACACTTCTCGTGAATCCCAATGCCATCTACTAGTCTCCAACACTACAATCCCTTAAACAGACCCCAAAAACCTCACCTAGAGTCCCCAGAGGACTGTTTTATCAGGTGAAGCGCTGCAGATGCTCTACAAATAGATAATAATGATGGCAACATGTTTTTATCAACCCCTTCCCGCCACAGCCATATTTCGGATTTTCACTCTAGTTTTTTTCTCCCCACCTTCCAAAAGCCATAACTTTTTCCGTTGATGAGGGTCGATGAGGGCTCGATTTTTTGCGCGACAAGTTGTAGATTTTTACGGCACCATTTATTGTACCGTATAATGTAGTGGGAATTTGGAAAAAAAATTCTTTGTGTGGTGGAATAGGAAAAAAACAGCGTCTTCTCAATCTTTTGGGGAGTTTAGTTTTTAAGGCGTACAGTAAAAACGCCATATTAACTTTATTCTGCCATACCAAATTGATATAGTTTTTTTTTATGTTTTACTACTTTTACAAGGAAAAAGCTGATTGTTAAAAAAATTTGAGTTTTCTCGCCGTATTCTGAGAGCTATAACTTTTTTTTCTGGATAATTCAGCAGTATGAAGGATTATTTTTTGTGGAGCGAGCTGTCCTTTCTATTCGTACCATTTTGGGGTACATGAGGCTTTTTGATAACTTTTTATTACATTTTTGGTGGGAGATGAAGTGACCAAAAAACAGCGATTCTGGATTTTTTGGGGTTTTATTCCGGCATTCACAGTGTAGGCTAAATAATGATATATTGTAATAGTTTGAACTTTTAAGGACATGGCAATACCAGAGAGGTTAATTTTTTTTATTTTCTTTAAATTGTGCTTGAGTGAAAATGTTTTTTTTTAAAACTTTTAATATTTGAATTTTTTTTATATAAATGAAAAAAACCTTTATTTAACAGTTTTTATTAGTTCCCCTATGGGAACTTGAACAAGCAATATACTACAACACTAATGTATTGCAGTATATCGTTATACTGTCAGTCTACCATGAAACCCTGTCGGAAGCAGGGCTTTATAGGAGTACAAATATGGTAGACCTGGGTCCTTCATCAAGCTCCAGGTTGCCATGCCAACCATCGGCACCCCGCGATCATGTCACGGGAGGGCTGATACAATGTCACAGGTGGCTGACCCGTTTCTTAGTACTTAAATGCCACTCTCGTTACACTGTAGTGTTGGCTGTAAGATACAGCCGACATTCTAGTTCTATGGAGTGGGCTCAGCCCGTGAGCCCGCTCCATACTCCCCCACCTGACGTGCGCTGTATAAATAGAGCAGGTGTTGGGAAGGGGTTAATTCCTGTGAGCGGTTTATGTTTCAGTAATAAGGGTGTCGTTCTCTGTTGATCACTGCACTTAAATAGTAAAGTAGAGGATAGAAAGCTAGTCCTTCTTTATCCAAGGTTTTTTTTCCACTTGGTTATTTGTAAGTTGGAGACACTAGAACAAATACATTGTATAAAATTCAAGGCTTGTCCACACGTAACCGAATTGGTGCGTATATTCCTTCCGAAATTGCGGACAGAAAATACGTATCAGAATACAGTAGCAGCAAAGTGGGTGAGATTTAACAAATCGAATCCACACGCTGCGTAAAATTTTCATCCAGAAATTCAACTGCGGTGCGTATCTTTGGTACCGCAGCATATCAATTCCTGCTGCAGAAAGTGAACTGAATTGCTGAGTTTTTCAGGGGAGATATCACCATCTCTCAGCATTGAAAAAAATTTAGCTAAATCCGCACTATTTTCTGCAGTAAAAAACGCAGGAAATGGTGTGGTTTTTCCACAGCGGATTGTCTGCTAGTTTCAACGGAAAAATGCTGCAGAAATTTTCTGCAACAATTCCGTTACGTGTGTACTATGTTCAAGATTTTTTTGTCTAAATTTCTGCCACTGAAAATCTATTCCATACATGTGAATGGGGTTGTTTCTGCAGTATGTGCATGGATTTCGGCAAACCCCATTCAGATGAATAGGACAGTCGCAGAAATGTCTGCAACAAATCTGCTCTGTGTAAACATGCTCTCAGGCCAGTCTCATACAAGCGTAATACGGGCAAATTTCTACACCAGCACTACTGCCGCAAGTCCTTCCCGACTGGGGTCTAAAGACTCGGAGTAACAGCATCACAGGGAATCAGCACTAGATTTGCTTACGTCAAAGTGCTAGTTAATTTCTCAAAATAATGTTATAATTAATGAAATTTCAAAAATGACATTGTTTCCCATACAAATGATCAAAAGCCACATTCTAGATGATAGACTTCTGTAAATATATACGTAAACATTAGCTGTCACTCTGGCACATCCGACCTCTCCATGTATTGCATTGATGGCCATGTATTACATTTGAATGGCTAGCATACTTCATTTTCCATGCAGTGGCCATATGTATGGCCAATTAGGGCTTCTCTCGGCGATAACATCTGATAGCTGGAGGTGTCTGAAGCCAGACCTGCGGCTATCAGGTGATAACCGGGCCAGCGTCAACATAAAAGGGGGTTGTCATAATGAGACAACCCTTTTAAATCCGTCAAATCAACTTAGACTCCTGGCAGCCACATGGATTGTATTTGTCCATAATGTCCTGTGTTCTGTTTCAGCGTAAAAACTTTTTTTGTCTCTTCAAATCCTTGTGCATAATTGTATTTTCAAGGCAGCTTGGTCTTCTCATAAAATTTCAAATGTCCAAAACATGTCAGCTCGAATCTGGTCATCTCAAGTAGAAGATTCATTTTTTTTTAAACATAAGATTTTTATTAAATTTTCAAATGGTGCAATAAAAAATAAAGCAAAACATTCTAGGCATATCATGTGGTTCAGTACAGATATACATCAGAACAGAGAACAGATGTACACAATAATGCACGGTCAGGAGGAAAGGCAGCGATATGTACCATAGCATATACGAAGGTATACATCAACACAAAATAGACTCTATCACATTTAAAAGGGAAATATAAATGTGCGTAGGTGAGAGAATACAAAGAAAGTTCGAACTTTTACACAAGTAGAAGAGTTACTCTTCTCGAGAAACTAATTCTTTGCTTTCCTTGATGTCCATGTTGTTCTCAAAAGTTATCTCCAAGGTCTACACTTGGTTTCCTTTCCCACTACATTTTCGTCCAGCTTTCATAAAAAATATCATTACCTGGACAATTCTGATCTTTGCACATCATTACATATGAGACCCCTGTCTTCATCGTGCTTCTTGGCTGGTAATAACTGGCATCTATTAAATGCAAAGTGTAAAAATGCCAGGCAGTGATTCTTACATCATTAAGTAAGCACAGACTACAATTTTCTGGGTCAGATTCCTTTTTTGTGATTGCTGCAGATTTGTTGGATACTACCGGTTAATATCCGCTACCACTAAGTGAAGCAGTGTGTACTGCATATAGGACCGTCATATAAAGCAGTGCAATACTGTGATGTATGTATGGCATGTCAATCATTTAAATATTGCTCTGCATGTTGTTTGCTTTCGGCCTGTTGCGCCTCCCGTAATGTCTTCTTCCTACAGACTATACACCTTGCCTGCTCTCTCCCTTCTTTGTGACTACTGACTAATTAAAGGTGAGAAGTTGTCACTTCTCAGCTTTCAATGTCTTTCTCACATTAGTATTACCTTGAGTAACACTTTTCGGGCCCGGCGCAGCTTCTTTCATGGCAGTTAGTTTTCATTGACAATGTTTTCTGGCTTCGTTTTTGCCTGTTTACTGTTTCCCTTCTTTGTAATTTTTTTCTCTAATAATATTTTTGTCATTAAACATACTTTGCCTGCAGCTTTCATCTCATGTCCAGTTTGTTTTTGTCTTCTCACCATGTCTCTGAGCCTGTTCCTTGTGTTTTCTACCTTCCTACAAGTGTGTACTATATCCCTAAATCTTTATTATGTTTCTGCACTCGTTGCCTGTCCCTCTTGTCCTTTTCTATCTCTATTTTGTTCTCACACACTGTACTTTGTCCTTGTCATCTTAGCGTAAGTGGCATATGGCAGCTCAGATTAGGGGCACAATGCCATTGCCCTGGGCTGTGTTACCAAACCAGACAGTGCTGGTGACATGTGTCCTAAATCGTCCGCTGGGTCACCCTGTAGGGAGACACCCTTCCATTATCCCTGCAGATTATTCTGTCTCCTGTGTTGTTTCATACACTACCTGTTTATCAGGGCAGTGTATTCAGATTTCCCACAAACCTTTTCTATGTATTATTAGAACAAGCCAGGAAACCCATTGGAATACTCCCTCACCTCTATGCCCAACTTTTCTCAACTCCCAAATCGCCAAAATATCTAGCCATCAGCAATGTGGGTATAAGGGCTGTATCAGTACAGATTTGCCATTCAAAATCTTGGAAAGCTGGGTGACAACCCCAGTAGGAGCCATTTATAGCCACCATATTGTTTGTCTTCCCGGTTTATATATACAAATTTTAGTCTGCTATTTCAAAGATATTCCTGTTTTTGGCAAAGCGCAGTGATAACCAATATAGCTGCTGTTACATGTGCCATGGGGGTTGCAAACAAGCATTGCAGACAAGGTCATGAATTGCAAATTTGCCCAGATTTGTAGCGTGCAGTAATATATCGCTCACCCCTGTATCAGTGAATAACAAGATAGATTTCTCATTCAGGGTACTGGGAAAGCTTGACGCCATGCATTTCTTGTTGTTCTGCGTTTCTGTTTTGGTCCATATTTACTGTCATTTATCTCTCCTATCTTACATATGACTTGGCAGACCTGGCACCTTTCCCTCATCTGCTTCGTTCTGTTTTCACAATTCTCTCCCCCCCTCCTTCCTACCTTCTCCCTCGTCTCCCTCCTCCTCTCATCATGCTGTAATTACACAGATCAGTCAGTAATCTGTGATACGCTGTGATTACACATTAGACTGTGTGACTATCAAGGCATTTCTTCGCATTGCCAGTCCAAGAGGTCTCTGCACTCCTCCCTTGTCTGCAATTTGAGCTTATCTTCTTCCTTCCCTGCAAATAGGAAGATTAGTTCTGTTAACTATCTGAATTATGTATCATGCTGAATCACTAGTGTTAAAACTATTTCAGGTCTTTGTGCTAAATGGAAATTCATCCATGAGAAGTGACTGTCTTTCCTACATCATAACAATCGGCAGTTTTAGTTTATTTTTGTAAGGCAGAATGATGCAATGCAAATTTTCCTGACTGGTAAAATCAGCTGAGTCTCTTCAAGCATTAGTTCTGGGGACCTAATCAAGAGCCCAAACCAAGATGGCGGCCATTTTGATTTTGGCAGAGGGCACTCTCTGTGTAGCATTGCCTTACAGCTCTCCTGTTACTACACACACACCCTTGTCTGCCTCACTTCCCCTTACATTTTTCCGGTTTAGTTGGATGTTTAGTCTGTTGGATGTTGTGATTTAGTATGTATAATTCCCAATTTTCCTGATTTTGGCAGACTCGCCCAATTCTCAGTGTCTGGACTTAACTAGTGGTGATTGTTAGATTGATCATGGGTATTCTGAATTTTTAAGTGTTTTTCATTTTGTTTTCTTTTTTGTCATTTAAATGTTGTAATTCACTTGTCAGCCAGAGAAAATGATTGATAGGTTGAGCTCATTGCAGCATCCATTTTATGAAGGCCACTTGCTGTTTCCAAGAGGCAGGATGACTGCTTCCCCAGCTATAAGAGGTGCTCTTTCTGGATGGCAGGACAGGCCATTTGTTGATTCTGATTGTCTTTGCTGTGACATCGTGATCAAGATGCAGCCCGTGCCCACAGTGTCATACCTTGGTCGTTTTGAGCCGCAAAGATTTTGTATCTCAGAGGTAGGGAATGTACGATGATGAGCTGCTATGATGGTATGACTCCTGCAATGCACAGAGGCTAGGCAGGTAACCTTTAGGAAAATGAAGATTTATTTTTTCTATTCCCTTTAGAATGCAATTTTAAATAGAATATAAACAATGTGGAGTAGGATATATAATAAATGTTGAATAAAAAAATGTTTTGTTTCTTTATTTTTTTTAACTTTAGACCTCATTGACCAAGGTTCTGTGCAGCTTACAGAGGTACTATAAGGAAGCACATTACAGCTCCGTGGGGCTGGGCCTTATGGACACTGTGTGCTTCCACATAGGCTTTGTGTACACAGCTCTGCCATGTTCATGGCACCTTTGTGTTTAAAGTACTTGCTTGAAAAGTAGCCCTGCAGAATGACAGAGGGACGTCATGTGCGCAAAGTAGGGCATAACAGCAGGGAGACATAGTGGGTGTTACAGGGGTGAGAATAGACTTTGGGGGGAAAGCTAGGAAACTGATTGGCTGTTAGGTAGGGGTGGGTGGAGCCTATTGAGTTGGACCAAGGAGGAGCAGAAGCCTGGCAAGCTCAGAGCCGCAGCGTATTCAGCTTCCCGCCTACCTGCCACTGTTTTTTGTTGTGCAGTGATGCGGGAAAGGGTAATATTCATCACAGCAATTGACTTTAGCAGGGTCCGGGCTGACCTAGTAAATTAACAGCAAGAGTTGTGCAGGGAAGATAGAGACTATGAAGTGGTAAAAGGTTAATAAAGTCAATTGTGGTATCAAGGAACAGAGCTAAGTTCCCTCTGAGCTTATGACACGGCTGGAGGATGTAGAGGAAAAATGAGTATTGGAGGTGCCATTTAAGACGTTATGTGTTAACCGCCTCCTCTCAGCTTGGCTCCCCGTTTCAGTGCCAATGACAGCTAGTCAAAATGAATGTGTTTGGAAAAGTGTTTAAAAGTGTTTTACGTTTTACTGCTATTTGACAATTGGAGATTTGTCACCAATAAATATCCACTTCGTTTTAAAGAATTGCTTGTAGTGTATTATTCCCTCTAAAGATAGAAAACATGGGTAAGTGGATCATGTTGGCTCTACGCCACTCAAGTACTTTACACTTTGATGGTAGCAGCATATACATCATATGTTTTCGATTACCCCCACATCAAGCTATATGGGTTTAGCTAAGGGTGTATTTGAGAATCTCTCTAAATGTGGGTTCAAAATTGGTGGGAAATTATAAGAATTCTGTCGTATTGAGCCACATTTACGTGTATTTTTATCACTAAAGTACATATGATTCCAATGTGAAGGAGAGACGAGTAAAACACTAAAAATGTTGAGTAGTACCGTATTTTTTTTCTCTTAAGTCGATGTTGCATTGTATATTTTTAACCTAATGCTGTATCAAAAAATGTAGTCTCATGCATAATGACTACTTTATGCAGTCTGATATTAGTAACATTATTAATATAATTAGGAAGATGGCATAAGCTTAAGTCTCAGGCTGATTATTTGCATTTGACTATTGCCTTCCCCACGAGCTAACAAATTCCTAAAAAGAAGCTTTTGCTGACAAGATGCGTGCATGGATGCTGCCGAACACCTTGGTGCATACGGCCTCAGTAATATATAAATAGAATCCATAAAAATGGAAGGCATGCCGGTTAGTGCAGCACGCACAGATGGCTTTGCATTCGTTTTTCTGCAAGTAACTGTGCAAAAAAAAAAGGTGTTTCCGCTTCACAGGAAAAGCTTTTGACATGATAATCTACATCCTGACAATCTCTACACACTTTACCTGTCCATAGGGTGCATGAATTAACAAGGTGCTCTCCCTATCTTTAGTGTCAGTTCATTAAGCAGAAAATGCCCCAATGCCTGTGCCAACTGCTGCGCTGTAGTGGGGCAAAGTACTGCTTACTATTTCATCACATTCTACACAGTACTGTTTATATACAAGGCAGTGTAAAGTATATACTGTAGTTAAGTAATACATTAATACTAGCCCATTTCCTATTATTTAAACCTAATAGCGGGCACTTGCTGATGACTTAAAAAGTTAGCGGTCGTAAGGGGGTGCTGCTCTGCTTTTATTCCTATATATATATATGGATTTTGCAACACATACATTGTAACCTCCGCCATGTTCTCTCCGATGTTGGATGGATTTGTTATTAGTCTTTTCATAAATTTGACAGCTGACTGTCTAGTCCTAGAGGTTCTGTCCCATTTTGCTTTTTTTTTTTTTTGTAACAGTTAATTATGACTCCATTGTGCGTAATGAGATAAGTAAAAAGGTCAGTAATAAAAGAGTGATTGTGAGGGAAAGAGAAGGGAGGAGGAAAGGGGATAGGAAATGGAATGGGGGTTGATAATAGACGGAAAATGAGCAAAATAACATTTTATGCAAGGAGGCTTAGAGTTGGAAGAGGAATGAAGATAATGCGGATGGAGGATTCCAATGTGGGGTAAAGGGAGAGGTGCCCATAAGAACTAATAGAGACAAATAGAAAATCATAGGAATTTCCATGAAATGTGATTTTCGTGTTCTTATATTCTGTGTGCCCTGCTGAAAGGACATGTAATGAAATGGATGGGGCATATATCGAGGGTCTTAGTACAGCAGGCTGTGTGTGGGTTGAGAACGGGTTGCTGCAATTTGACAAACATGTAAAAGTGTTATTTATTCATTGTCTTTGTAATGGATAAACACTTAATTAAGTTGTTGTAGTATGATACATCAAGAAACATTCATCTCTATTTAGAAAGATGATAGGGTATTATACTGTATTGGAAGAACGCTAAGTATATATACAATCTAGAATGTGTTGGATTATATTATACAGTACAACAATTTGCTGTTATTATATTACTCCTATTACTACTTTGCGTCTTTTTCCCAATACTCCATCAAGCAAGGAGCAATCAATGCAAGGAGTAATCAGTTGCACAACATGAACAATGGAGACACATTTTACAATGCTATGGCTGACAGCTCACCAAAATTTTGCACTTTGCTGGCAAATAATTTGCACTTAAAACCTAACTTTGTTGTGGGGCCTTTGGCCACTATTATTTTATTCATGTAAAAACATGCACTTGCAATTCCCTATTCATCATATCCTGCAATAATTATTATATATGTTTTATTTTACATTGTTTGTTTGCAGAAATAATTCCATTATAAATATTTGTCTTATGGCCTGAAGGTATGACCATTGCCAATGCTTCCTATTGAGACAATGCCTTGCATTTCTCTTTGTCAAATAATTCTATAAATATTTAAAATAAGTAATACATTTCCCTTTACACATGTTTATCCATTTTTAATATTCCTACTTATGTCAATGCTATAAAATATTTTGAGACATCTATGGATTGGATTGGTATTATTGTATTTCAGCTAGTAGTCTTAGATTTCCAGAAAAAAAATGGAAAATTGGTCATGGCCATGTATTGTAAATCAGAGTAAAGATAGCTTGTTCGGTCGACAACTATTTCTTACGACACTCCATACACATGCACGCTCGGCCATTGTGCCCATTCCATCGCGGCCAAATTCCGCAGCAAGTGGGACACTATCCCTTTAGTCTTTTTTTCTTCTTTTCTTGGTCTGAGATGTATTCAGTTTTCTACAAACCCTCTTTCGCTTCTCCATCCATCATCCACAGTGTTCACTATGGCTACTGGGCCGCATAGCAACTGATATCATAGTAGATACGCCCATGACAATCAATAATGGCCTCTACAACAAAACCGAAAAATATAAATATCTTTGTGAGTAAAAAAGAAAAACATAATTACCAAACTTTTCCTATCATTCTAGGGTTTCTAGTGTTTTTGGACTTTGCAAAGGCATTTGACACTGTCCCTCATAGACGTCTAATGGGTAAAGTAAGGTCTATAGGTTTAGAAAGTATAGTTTGTAATTTGATCGTATCCAGAGAGTTGTGATCAGTGATTCCTACTTTGAATGGTCCCCGGTTATAAGTGGTGTACCCCAGGGTTCCGTGCTGGGACCACTATTATTCAACTTATTTATTAATAATATAGAGAATGGGATTAATAGCACTGTTTCAAATGGTAGAAGCTATGTAGTATAGTTCAGTCTATGGAAGATGTTCATAAATTACAAGCTGACTTGGACACACTGAGTGTTTGGGCAACCACTTGGCAAATAATGGATGAATGTAAAGTTATGTATATGGATACTATTAATCTGCATGCACTCTTTGTCCTAGGGGGAGTTAAACTGGGAGAGTCTCTTGTTGAAAAGAATCTGTGTGTACTTGTAGATGATAGACAAAATAACAGCATTCAATGTCAATCAGCTACTTCTAAGGCCAACAGGATGCTGTCGTGTATTAAGAGTAATGGATCTAATAACTTTGTATAACTATGTCAAAGGTCAATACAGAAATCTCTCATCAAATATTTATACACAGGACTGTAACTAGAACGAGGGGGCATCTTCTACATCTACAGCAAAAAAGTTTCTACACAAACACAGAAGGGCATTCTTTACTGTTAGAGCAGTGAGGCTGTGGAACTCTCTGCTAGGGGGAGTTCAAAAGGGGCCTGGATGTCTTTCTTGAGTATAATAATATTACAAGTTATGGGCACTAGATTACTAGAGATGGGTCATTGATCTAAACTAATAAGGGGGGCATGGAGGATCTTAGTTATGTGGAAAGATTATAAGAATTACATTTTATTGGTCGTGAAAAGAGACTTCTAAGGGGGGACATGATTAGCTTGTATAAGTATATAAATGGCCCATATGAAAAATTGGTGAAAAGCTGTTCCATGTACCATTCCCTCAAAATTAAAGGGACACTGCCTCCGTCTTGCGAAAAAAAGGTTAAATCTACAGAGCTGACAAGCTTTCTTTACCATAAGAACTGTAAATCTGTGCAATAGTCTACCACAGGAGCTGGTCACAGCAGGGACAGTAGATGGCTTCAAAAAAAGGCTTAGATTAATTCTTAGAACAAAAAAATATGAAATCCTATGTCAATGCATAGAATTCTTGTTTGAATGTTGATCCAGTCTGATTGCCACCTGAGGATCAGGAGAATTTTTTTTCTTTTTTAGTGTAGATTAGTTCATGCCTTATGGGCTTTTCTTTTACCTTCTTCTGGATCAATAGGGGTTCAACAAACTTCTAAAGTTTCTCCATAACCCTTTTTTCCCATCTCTTGGTTGAACTTGACTGATTTATTTCTTTTTTCAACCGTACTTTGTAACTATATAATTCTCACTTCTGATTTACCTTTATATGGTAATGTGTACATTTTTAAAAAGCTATTTAAGAAAAGAACAATTCCATTTTGCAAGATGAGAATAAAGAAAATGAAAATGTGGAAGACATATATGTATGTGCACAGCCCTTCCCCTTTTGTCTCTACTGCAAACATTAAGGTTTCAGGTCTCCCCTATAACTTTCTACAACTGAAACACAAAATTGTGGGGGACCCCACGTCATTTTTTACATTTATTTATTTTTTAAATAAATAATTGGAAAAAACGACATGCCCCTCCCCATTTTTCATAACCAGCCAGATACAACACAGCAGCAGGCTAGCGTTACCAGGGTGGGAAAGCCCACTGTTTCTGCCCTTTCCCAGCCTAATAATACCGGCCTGCGGCCGCCCCAGTGCCCGGCCATCACTACAGATGGTTGGGAACTGGATCGTACCCAGTACTTCCCAGCACCCCTGGTAATAATAATAATAATGATGGGGGTTAATGTTAGCCTCTGCATTGGCTAACACTAAGCCCTGCCTTATTAATGGATGCTGTCAAGCAGCCAATGGCCATTACTAAGGCAGTAGTAATAAAGTTTAAAAAAAATACAAGGACATAAAAAAAAATATTTTATTGAAATAAAAAAAACACAACCCTCATTAACCATTTTATTGAGAATAAAAAAAGCCGTCATCAAAGTAGTCCTCCAATCCGACATAGTCCAACAACTGAGCCTGTAAAAAAACCACAAACACACAAAAAAATTAGTAACACATAAAAACAATTATTATTCTTACCTTTCCTGGGTCCAGCGCTGGGACCGCAATATCAGCCAGCTGGGCCCTATATCTGAGCCTATCGTGTGTGATACTGTCTGCTGAACCGCTGTATCTAATCCTATTATGTGTGATACTGTCTGCTGAGCCACTGTATCTAATCCTATCCATAGCTATAGGGTCAGAGTGCTACAGATATGCTGTCTCATTTATTTATATATATATATATATATATATATATATATATATATATATATATATACACACATATACATACACGCGCACAAATTTTTTTGGGGGGTGAACATATGTTACTACAAGGATACTTACTGCCGGGGCCCTGTATCTAAGTCTATCATGTGTGATACTGTCTGCTGGGCCATGTATCCAAGCCTATCATATGTGATACTGTCTGCTGAGACAAGGTGGGTATGTGGGACTACCTACAGGGGACTGCATGGCACTGTCTACAAGGGGGATGTATGGCAAGGGGACTGTGTGTGGAACCATGCACGGGGGCTGTGACACTATATACAAGGGGCATTGTGTGGGGAACTCTCTACAGTGTCTGATTAGAGCCCCGAGACATAACTTTGCTTGGGGCCCCAGAAATGCCAAATTGGTACAAGGATACTTACTGCTGGGGCCCTGTATCTAAGGCTACATTCACTCGAGCGTGACAGATTTACAGTCATAAAAAACGTGCGTAAATCTGGTCGTGTGGAGTGTGCTTTGCATGCAGCATGTGTTTTTCACGCACTTGCAAGATGTCACCCGTGTGCTGTCTGTGGTTTTCACATACCCATTGACTTCAATGGGTGACTAGGTGCATGAAAACCCACTAATATAGGACATTCAGTGAGTTTCACACAACGGACACTCGCTGCGTGAAAACTCATGCATGTGTGAATAGCCCCATTGAAATCAACGGGTCCGTGTACTGTGCGTTATTTCAACGCACAACACAGGGACGAGATTCACGCTCGTCTGAATGAGCCCTAAGTTTATCATGTGTGATACTGTCTGCTGGGGCGATGTATCTAAGCCTATCATGCATGATACTGTCTGCTGAGACAAAGCATCCAATTCTATCCAGCGGTGTAGCTATAGGAGACTTAGTCTTATAGATATGCTATCTCCAATGTATATGTAAAAAAAATATTATTTTTTGGAGGAGGGAGGTAAATACATGTCTCGGGACTTGTGCCCCCGATCCTTTAAGACCCTAGCAATGCCCCTGCTTAGAAATGGAAAGAGTCTTCTCAGTCTTTCATCAGGACTTCAAGGAAGTACATCATGAGACTCTTCCGAACCAGACTGAATGGCAGAGAGAACCCCCTCTCCTTGTTTCTTAGCAGTTGGGGCAGAGCCAGATAATAATAATTTTTAGCAGAGTGAAAATACTCTCAGTATATTTAATTTGTCGGTTTTAGCCATGGAGGATATATCATTGGCAGCAATAAACTGTTATAGTATATACAAAACACTTCGTTTTAGGTGTATTCATATATATAGTAATATAGCGTTTGCTGTAAATGCTGCGGTGAGTCTAAACTGTAGTGCAAGTGCTTGTAGTGCAAGACTTACCACAGCCATTAGGGTGTACTCACATGTCGCAGACAAATTTAATTTCTTGCTACAATTTTTGCAATTTTACTGGCAAAATTGCATTGTGTGAGCACACTGTCATGTCCATGGCCGCGGGCCGTCAGGCTCACTCACCTCCTGATGGCCGCAGCCATGGTTCTGTGAGCGCTGGCCCCCAGTCTCCTCCTCAGGAGATGCCAGCGCTCACCTCCGCTCACCTCAGCCGGGTCCCGTAGGGTGCGCACGCTCGTGCCTGCTCTTAAAGAGGCCCCAGCCCCTTCCTCCCATGCCTGAGCGTTGTTTGTAGTATCCTAGTTTGTCTATGCAAATGGTCTCCTAGAAGTCAATGGTATGTGGATATTTCTCTAAGCTCTTCTCTTCCGCAGAACGCAACTACTCGATTGGGGATCGGGAGTTACTGGCCATCAAATTGGCTCTGGAGGAGTGGAGACATCTACTAGAGGGCGCAGCTCATCCTATTCTAATTTTTACGGACCGCAAGAATCTCACCTATTTCCACACGTCCCGACGGCTGAATCCTCGTCAGGCCAGGTGGTCGCTGTTCTTTACCAGGTTCCAGTTTGAGCTCCATTATCGCCCGGCTGACAAGAATTTGAGGGCTGATGCCTTGTTCAGGTCTTTCGAGACAGAAGACTCCATGGAGATTCCACAGAACTTTATTGATCCGTCTTGCATTGTCTCTGTCAATCCCCTGCAAGTTGTGGACATTCCTTCAGGGAGGACTTTTGTGGACCTGGCTGACAGTGTGAGAATCCTCCGCTGGGGATACATCTCTAGACTGGCAGGTCATGCGGGTACCCATAAGACCCGAGATCTGATTGCCCGTCATTTCTGTTGGCCCACGCTGCCCAAAGACATTATGGATTTTGTTTCTTCCTGTTCAGTGGGTGCAGCTAACAAGGTCGCTCACTCCAGACCTGCTGGCCTGCTCCAGCTATTGCCTGTGCCCAATGCTCACTGGCATCATATAGCCATGGACTTTATCACTGACCTGCCTATCTCTGCTGGATGCAGGGTGGTGGTGGATCGATTTTCGAAGATGTCCCACTTCGTTCCTCTCACCGGTTTTTCTTCTGCTCCTCAACTGGCCAAGCTTTTCATCCAACACATCTTCCACCTGCGCGGCTTGCCGCAGCATATTGTGTCCGATCTGGGGGTTCAGTTCACCTCAAAGTTTTGGAGAGCCCTCTGCGGACTCCTAGTTGTAAAGTTGGACTTTTCCTCAGACTACCATCCTCTGTTCAATGGTCAGGTTGAGAGGATCAATCAGATCTCTCAGTTTCTCCCTGGCACGAATATTCGACTGAGGATGCCATTATACAAATTTGCTCCCACGTTACTCTGACCCTTCGAGATCCTACAGCAGATCAACCCTGTCGCCTACAAGCTTTGGCTGCCACCTACCCTCAAGATCCCCAACTCTTTCCATGTCTCCCAAAAATCCTAGCCCTGCGGTTGCCTCCAGCGGTCCTTCAGACACCTTCGAGGTTAAGGAGATCTTGGACACCAAGAGAGTAAGAGGAAAGACTTTTTATTTGGTGGATTGGAGGGGGTTTGGTCCTGAAGAGAGGTCCTGGGAGCCAGAGGAGGCCCTCAATGCTCCTATCCTTCTGAAGAAAACACTCACCTCCTGACGGCCGCAGCCATGGTTCTGCGAGCGCTGTCCCCAGTCTCCTCCTCAGGAGACGCCAGTGCTCACTTCCGCTCACCTCGGCCGGGTCTCGTAGGGTGCGCGAGCATACTCGTGCCTGCTATTAAAGGGGCAGCACGCGCACTGCGCCCCTTCCTCCCATGCCTGAGCGTTGTTTGTAGTATCCTTGTTTGTCTATAAAAAAGGGTCTTCTAGTGTTTTCCAGTTCCCAGTGTTCCCTGTACCTGTATCCCGTGCTATCCTGGTCAAGTGCTGTGCTGAGCTGTAGTCGTGCTGTGCTGTATTCCACGCCTGTCCTGCTACTCCTCGCCTGACGTCTACCTGCTGCCTAGTCCCAGCCGAGCCTGCCTTGCTACTGTCCGAGCTGCCACAGGTACACTATACGAACTATAGATTGTGACCTGCGCCCTGTTGACCAGCTGCCAAGGCGGTACGGCCCAGTGGGACCACGAACCCAGCGTGACAAACACCCTTACAGCAGAGGGTATATTTCTAAATATGTATACAGACAGTGCGACTGAACAGTTACTATTTCTGTCCTTCACATATGATTCATGCCGCAGCACACCTCTACCACTGTGTTCCGTCTCATGTGTAGAAATACGCATGGGACTGAATTGAAAGCGTAAAAATGCCTTTACAGGTGTCAGTGATGCCTATAGAGGTGTTATTGGGACCTCTAGCCATACTTTTAGAGCTGTGAGATAGTTTGCATCATTTAGTTGTTTATTAGTGATCACCATCATCATCATCAAGACATCTCCTTTTCCTATGCCCTTTTAGTGCATATGAATATCATACAGGGGGGTTCCTGCTTGGGACCCTTCTCTATTAGCCAAAGTGAAGAACTGCTAACTAGGAGCAGCTCTTACTCTGGCAGACCCAGTCTGCCCATGTATTACAAATGAATGGCCACTGCAGGGGAAATGTATGGATGGGCCAAAGTGATAACAGTTGACATCAGGGTTACTGAAACCGGTCCCGCAGTGATCAACTAATCACTGGGCTGGCTTAGAACTGGAAAATGGTGTCATAAGTATGTGGACAGACAGGACTGTCACTTAGATTTAAACATTTGTCTTCGCGTGCATGTTTTGTATTGCAGATTTGCTTTATAATTGTGGGGTTCAAGGATTGGCATTTGCCGCACACATTTAGGTGGTATTGCACATAAATGACTGCAGTGAATGAATTATATTTAACTATAGTACAATACAGAAGAATTTGTTAACTTACAGCGTTTTATAGATATCGACTTGGTCTGAGATCTGTAGGTCCATTTTCCATCTTATAGTGATGTATAGAACTGTTTTGTCCAATTAACCATGTCACTTAGACGACCACCTTTTCCCGAACATGTGACTAGCACTTTAACCATTAAACATATCGCTGTCATTTAGTCTCTCTTACTGCCCCTCTGGCGGAGAACTTATTACTCTTTCCCTCAGGTGACAGAAAGAAATATATAGGGTAGAATAACATTTTTCTCAGTGAGAAGGGGGCTGCAGTCTTCTGGGAGTTTAGATGGATTCAGAAAGTCAGGAGCATTTGAAGGAGCGAATACCTGTCTTTCTAGATTCTTTGTTTTATCTTCCAGTTCTTCGTTGCATATAAACTTTGATTTTAATATATGTATGACTGTAAATGTTTACACATTTATTCATGCATCAAAATGTCTCACATCTTCATAGTCTTCTTATTGTTAAAACAATGTCCCACATATTGTTTCTTTCCTCATGCCCCATCTTAAATATTTGCTCTATTTTGAACTTGGTTAGAATTTGAATGTGCCAAAATTGGATATATCTAGGCCCCATACTTATGTGACTGGCATGTTTTCTGTACATCTGTGGTTTACAGGCCTTTTCAGAGCTGTATAAAATCCAAGCCTGTGTCTATTTTCATCATTTTACTAATATATCTCTCTCTTCCCTGGCCTTTCTTTCCTCCTCCTCCCCTCCCGATATATCTGTCATCACATTTTTATTCCTGACTTTCTCATTAATTAATTTTTTAATTAGAAGTATCACATATGGCAGTGGGGGTTTGTCAGGATCCCAGCCAAGTCATCCTGCATTGCATCCTCTACTACTCCTCATGTCGACTACTGTACTTGGTGCTGTAGGCACCCTCAGACTTACTGGCATATGACAAGACATTCAGTGGTAGGTGAAGGAGAGGTGGTCAGGTGGAGAATACAGCAACAGGGGAGAATTCTGAGGCATAGAAATGAAGGAAATATGAATAGATGAGAGAAGAAAGTGGAGGGGGAGGGAGGTAAAAGAAGGAGAGACGGATCGATTAAAACAGCAGCTTGAATCCCTGGCAGTTCCTGCTTCTTACATGGCTCCATGACCTGGATTATAGATATATACGCTGCCTGTGTATGTGTAGCACTATACAAGGGTCGAACTTTGCAGCAAGTTAAGTTGATTTGCCTTTTGGAGAAGGGAATTTTGCTCATCTGTAAACACATCATGTCAGTACTATTAATAATTAAATTCTGTGTATCTTATATAATCCTATATACTGAGTCGTGGCTATACAAAATTGCTGTGTAAAAATGATATAAAATACGCCTTTGTTGCCTGCTCCAGTTCAGGACTACAGACAGCAGCATCTCTCATGTCTTTTGTAGCTCCCTTGCCGCTAACTTTCTTAAATGTGTAATGTTTCTTTTCCTTTGTCTTCTTTCCTATATAAATCTATTTTATATCTCATCATTTCCTCCTTCTAAATGATCTGTTCTTCTTATTTTTAATCCTTATTCTTTCATTACTTAGTTTGCCTGTTCACCTAAGCTACAAACATACACCTGTATTACCCATATCCTTTCCTTGTACATCACCTCTCTTCCCTATCTCTTAGTCTACTCCGCTCTTTCTCCATCTTCCGCCTCCTTCCATCTCCCCAGTGCTCTGTATTTAACAGGACAGCCCAAGCGGATGGCTGGATGCTCTCAGCGCTTCATTGAATCCCATTATCTGTGCAAAAACAAAACCCACAAAC
Source organism: Rhinoderma darwinii (assembly GCF_050947455.1). Lineage (NCBI taxonomy): Eukaryota > Metazoa > Chordata > Amphibia > Anura > Rhinodermatidae > Rhinoderma > Rhinoderma darwinii. The sequence goes on along the minus strand of NC_134689.1, from coordinate 254,157,924 downwards.
CCTCCTCCCATCGAGAATCCTCCTTCCTCCCCTTCCACTATCTTCATCCGATACCTCTCCTATTCTTTCTCAATTTGCTTCTCTTTCAAGACACTACTTCCCTCTTTAGGAAAATGTTGCTTCCATTGCCTTTGCATCTTTGATAGACGTAACACATTCACTGCCAGTTAAAATGGCAATTTGACCCTGTGCCATCTTTGCACTTTACTTTAGCTTTTCAGCAATAATTTCATCCACAGTTGTTACAGGCCATCCGAAATTGGAAAATATTTGAAAAGCTGTTTTTTTTGTAAAATAACAGTATGGGATTGAAAATGTAGATTGCAACAATTGACACTCCGATCAGTAAATGCTTTTTTAATGCCTTTTCTTTAGGTCGGGGATGGGGTGGTTAATGAAATGAGCAGTTTTTGGTGAAGGTCATTGACACTTGGAGAGCTTTACCTAACGGAAATATAGTGTTAATTCCCTGTGTTATGACTGCAGCTGTTTTGTACATAGCCACTTAATCATCGGTGTCTCAGCCACCGTAAAGGTCAAGGACAATTTCTCCATAATTCTGTTGAGGTGCACGTTGTAGTCCAAGAAGACATTGCTGCACAAGATATCTCCCAGTTTACAGTGCTATCAAACGTTAAGTTAATACAAATGCTGTTTTTGCCAGATGTGTGTCATTCTGGAAATGACATAAGGATAACGAAGGCTGGCTTAGTATTTCATGCAGAGCCACGAGAATATAAAATGTTTACAGAACTGTGTGATAAAATGTTGAGCTCCCCCATAAACCCATTAAATGTTAGACTGAAACTGTGTTTTGCCATTAAAATACATACATAGTATTCTTTTCTTCACTTCACACGGCTTCATTTAAATTTACTTATGGGTACCACCAAAAGAGACTTTTACTACCTATGGTGGCACTTCTAACAGCTGTCCATTTGTTGACCACCCTGAGTTCACCATTTTAAACATTGACGGTAATTTTAGCTCCGGCACGGCAGAGAGCTGAAAATGTATGTAGCCAAATATGTAGTTATATTTATGGAAAGTGCTAATGGTCGTGCCACTTCCTCTCTTACAGAGTACATGATTGGGCATTGGAAGGAAAAACCACTCCAAATCTTTATTCTGCAGCAAGTCAGTGCCCTTCTGTACGACTCATCAAGGTAAGCAACGTATTGTCTATTAATGTTTGTCTTGTCTACATAAATATTTTGCCAGGTTACCATATATATTGCATTATTTTAACATCTAACGCACCTTTAAGGAATGTATGGAGAGGATGATGCTACAAAACTAAAATATCAAACCCTGAAAGTTGTTGTAGTGCCATCTGCTATTGAACCACCTCTTTATCCAAAGCTGACAAGGAATTAGTTTTTTTAATTTTAACTAGAGATCAGGCAGCGTAAAAACTGCTCACTAACTGGACAGATGTCCATTAAAGTGATTCTCTGGAACACCCCTTACTAAGGCTAGTTTGCTTCAGTATATGTGTTGTAATTTAGTAATTGTGGACACTTCTTCCCGAGCCCAGCACTTATTAAAACTATGATTTCTCAAAATTTACGCAGCACGTTAGATTATAACATAGTTTCGTTTAATCAGGGCAGCTATGTCTATATCATTCTGCCCACTGTTACGGCAGTGTGAACAGGCTGTCCGGTTCCCTTTAGCTCAAAAGTTGTACATATAGATGAGCGAATTTCCCAAAATTTGTTTCGAGTCCGATTAGATCGAATTAGCCGTTCGATTCAGTCTGAATTAATTTGCCGTGAATCTCAAGTGCCTCGATTTCGCTTAAAACTCGTGTCTCACTCTCTAATGTCTTCCAGAAATTAAGGGGTTGGTCACTTTATGTTTATTTTATTAATGTGTGAAAAACAGCATTATGTGCCACTTACTAATACATAGTTATTAGAAGATCAGTGCCTGTGTCTTCCTCTGTGAAGCATCCCTCCTTGTTAGTACAGCCTTCTCCACGGACTGTACAGTGCTCCCGTTCTGAACATGGCCACCGATGGAGGGGCCTGTGACCAGGCGTCTCCATTGAATAACACTGCACATGGTAAATTGTGCACAATAAATTACATCCATTCTTCTTGTAGAGTGGCTTATTTATATAAAATCCCTAGGGATTACAGCTAGGAAATCTCCCTAGTCCCTATTGTTTTAGTGACCATATATGCATATGGTATAAATATTTACCAAAATAGCCTATTCTTCTTTGATGGGACTAACCAAGATAGATGGTACCAGTGGTTCAAAGCCCACTGAGCAGAGTTTTAAATGAAAAGGTTGCCATGGAAGTTGCATTACTCAGCAAATAGATTTTTCAATTGTCTTTTGTATATTAAATTATATGTACAGTTTTTGTAATCCGATGCATAGTGAGTAAAACATGCTGTGCCATAATCTAAGAGTTTAGCATTTTTCCATTTGTTATTACCACGGCCAGTGCATAATATATCATTTGTAGTTTACCTTACAACAGTGCCCCTAGTGGTACAAACATAACAAATGAGATAGTGTATGTTTTTTTTTAATTTTACTTCATTGTGTTTATTTCGTAAAAAAGTTTGTCAATCATATACCATGTTAGAAATTATCATCTTACCTGTATAATTTACATGTGATTAAAAGGGTTACACCATTCTATTTTTTTCTGTTTGTCTTCATTTAACTTGCATTTTAATTTCTAACCCCTTCCCGCTGCAGCCATTTTGACCTTCCTCACAGAGACTTATTTTTCAAATCTGACATATCTCACTTTATGTGGTAATAACTTTGGAATGCTTTTACCTATCCAAGCAATTCTGAGATTGTTTTCTTGTGACACATTGGACTTTATGTTACTGGTAAAATTTGGTCGATACATTAAGTATTTAATTGTGAAAAACACCAAAATTTAAAATAGTTATGCCACGTAAAATAGTTGCTAACTAAAATTTCCCATATATCTACTTTAGATTGGCATAGTTTTTTTAAACATACTTTTATTATTCTAGGACGTTACAAGACTTTGAACATTAGCAGAAATGTCTCACATTTTCAAAAAAGTTTAAAAATGCTATTTTTCAGGGACCAGTTCAGCGCCATTTGGATTTTGAAGCGTGGATTTTGCTTGGTAGTAGTTATGTTTGGAGTTTTACTGGTATTTTAGTTTATAGTGTCGGGGCATATGTAAGCTGGGCAGGGTACATCAGGGACATAGTCAGGTGGTATAATAAAAAATAATAAAATAATACATAGATGTGAAGCAATCTATTAAGCACAGACCAGTGTCGCACTGATAAATGGTATCCTTTCTTATCCCCATTTTGATACACACTCTACACCTTTGCAGTTTGGGGAATTTTGTTGGGAAAGATTTGTCCTAGTATAATACGGGCACCCTTGCTTCCAGCAGATATGTTTGGGCCCTCCCCTTCCTGGTTCCCTAATTTTAGGGCCTTGATAAATCGCCTCTTTAAACAGAAGGAATGTTCCCCTGCGCAACTGCATATTTTTCAGTCCTTTAACTTATTTTATTTTTTCATAGACGTAGTCGTATGAGGGCTTTATTTTTGCGGGACGAGCTGTCGGTTTTTATTCGTACCATTTTGGGGTACATGGGACGTTTTGAGGACTTTTTATCCTTTTTTTTGGGAGCCAAGGTGACCAAAAAACATCAATTCGGGCATAGTTTTTTAGTTTTATTATTATACAGGGTTCATCATGCCTTATAAATTACATGTTAACTTTATTCTGCGGGTCAACACGATTCCGGCAATACCAAATTTATAGCACTTTCTTATGTTTTAACTTCAACTTTTTGCACTTTGTTCTGAGAGCCATAACCTTTTAATTTTTTTGTCGATGGAGCTATATGAGGGCTTGATTTTTGCAAGACGAGGTATAGTTTTTAAAGGTATAATTTTTGGATACATGCAACTTTTTGTTCACTTTTTATTAAAATTTTTGGAAGCCAGAGTGACCAAAAAACAGCAATTCTGTCATTGTTTTTCGGGTTTAATTTTATGGCGTTCACCGGGCGGGATAAATAAAATAATTTTTTAATATAGTTCAGGCTGTTATGGACACAGCGATATCAAATATGTATGGTTTATTATTTTTTCAATACTAAAGGACTTGATAAGGGAAAATGGGTGATTGTGTTTTTTTTTAAATTACTTGAAACATTTTTATTTTTGTCAACTTTTTTTTTCATCTTTTTTACACTTTTTTTTAGTCCCACTAGGCGTCTTGAAGGTCCAACTGTTTGATTGCTGTTCTAATACATTGTACTACCTATGTAGTGCAATGTATTAGAACTGTCAGTCATTCACTGACAGCAAGCTGATTAGGCTTGGCCTCTGGGTGGTACCTAATCGGCTTCTGTAATCGGCAGAGCAGGAGGCCATTGTAAGGCCTCCTGTTGCCATAGTAGCCATCGGCAGCCCTGCGATCGCATCGCAGAGATGCCGATTTGCTACAAACCCCTAAGATGAAGCGATCACTGTAGATCGCTACATCTAAGGGGTTAATGGCTAGCTCCGGTCCCTGCCATTACAGCAGGGTTTCAGCTGTAACATACAGCTGACGCCCACCGCTGATGACTCCGACTCAGCTTCTGAGCCGGCACCATCTTTCCGTCGGTACCGGAAGCCTTTTAGGCCCCGCCTCCATGCAGGGCCTAGGGGGCCAGTATGAGGCCTCCGGTTGCCATTTCAGCCATCGGCACCCCAGCGATCTCATCGCCGGTGGTTAAAAACCCCTCAGATGTTGATATCTCTATTGAGCGCAGCATCTGAGGGGTTAATCGGCCGGATCGGATACTAGCTCCGGTCCTGGCCGTTACAGCAGGGTGTCAGCTGCAAATTACAGCTGTCACCCAGCGGTGATAGTGCGGGCTCAGCTCCTGAGCCCGCACTATCACCGCGACCTAACTGTACTACACTTTGCGGGAACCCCTTCCCGACAGCGCCGTATATATATGGCGAATGTCAGGAAGGGGTTACAGCTTTCTGTCGCATTTCCTGTGAACAACGTATGTTGTACTCTTTGATGTTGTTGTCCTGTAGTTCCATATGACCTGACGGCTGTACAACACAAAGAAATTAAAAGACAATTAAATAACTGGTTAATGTTCCAAAGATCTGTGAGATAGAAATAAACAAATAATAAACATACTGAAATAGTACTCTTCCGGTGGGTTAGGGTGTTAAAGGGATCCTGTCATCAACATCTTACCTGTTAAACTCGCCTGACCCCTCAATGGCCGCAGCTGTCCAGAGTGTGTTCCTGTTCTCTTCTTTCCTGAAGTCCTCCTCTGTCTGTAAATATCGTCGTTTAAACTCTTCCCGCCTTTTATGGTAATTAGTTTTCCCTCTGGGATGCAGCTTCTTAACCCCGCCCACCGTTGCCACCTGTCTGGCCCTGACTGGCTAAGGAGCTGTCAATCAAAAAGAAGGAGGTGGAGTCCACTCTGAGATGCTGGAGGAATGAAAATCTGACTCTTTTCAGATGAAGATTTGACTCTTTTCTGCTCATTTGCATACGGTGTGGGACCACTGAAAAACTGAATACTAAAGCTACAGAGCTTACTTAGAACATATTTATAGCTTAGATGACAATGATTTTTCACCCACTTTCACCAGGAATTGCTGGCTTTATAGCTAAAATGCTGGTGACAGGTTCCCTTTAAGGTTCCCATGTGCATTAGACAAAGCCTGGCCAAAGCCACCAATTTCGACAGGATTGGCTGATGATCAAATGTGATCGGGGACCGCCTGACACATGGATTTCAACATTCCCCATCCTTTGTTCCCGCTGGAGAACAGCCGCTGTCAGAGGTGTCTGGCATCAGCTTAATCCCTCTCCCCTGAGTGTGCACGTTTATGAGGGTCAGGAGAAATTGAATGTAAATGGCCATCTTTAGATCCACTCATACTTACAAAGATTCTTATAGCTGGGACACACTCAATCCACATCTTGAATAGAGGTGGTCAACACAAGTAATACCAGAGAGCAAGGATACATCGAGAAAGCAAAGGAGAGCACTCGAGTGGGACGAGAAATAGTGGGACTGTAAAATCAAGTGTTAACAAACACTACTCCACAAATTCATATAGCACATTAGAGTAAACAATAGTCAATCACTCCCAAGATTGTATGTAGAAATTGCTCATCCAGCAGGAAACCGTTTGTGGACAAAAATGACCTTGTTCATTTCCCAGGTTTTGACCTGATGTCCTAACCATCCTGCGGAGTCGAAACGTAGCACTTCATTATTGGGATGTGTTAATAAACACCTTTTACCATTTTAGCATTCGGATACTGTCCTCAAGTTTTTGGTACCTATTGAGTGTCCAGGAAGGTATCCCTGGACTAGGAATTTGCATCCTACTGAAATTGAATGGATACAGTCTGATCAAGTGAGTGCTGTGGATACTTATTTTGTAACTAAGCATTCCGGAGGTCAGTGAGTGAGTGACTATCTCCTATCCAGAGAACTGATCCCCCTCAGCTGTGCTTTGGAAATAATAGTGTTAAAAACTCCACACCCTACAGACAGATAGAGATGTTATTGGGTTTGTTGCCCTCATTAGTATGTTGTTTTAACTCTTTCCTTTCCAGAGTGCACAGCTTAGAAGGTACATTAATCCATAGGTGTATTTGGAAGCTTCTGTCTCTGACACAAAATCTGTAACAGGTGCCATTTGCAAGCTTCTTTGGGCCCCCTAAGGCACTTGGATGTGTCTCCTCTACATCTGCATCCCCTATAGCTAAATCCCTGCTCTTGCCCCTAAGTTGCTATTATTTACTTGATTTTACAGTCATATTGCTTCTCATATTAGACTGTTGCTCACCTTTCTTTTCTACTCTCAGCTGCACAATATGTTCTCTCTCTCACGGTATTCCTCCCCTTGCCACCACTTGGCGCATACACAATAAAAGGGAATGGTAGGTACTTTATTCTTACCAGGTATTATGATCTACTATTGCCTTCTGTTGGACATGGGCCAAGTGACTAAGACGAGGAAGACTGTGATAATAGAGAGAATGTTTTATTTGTGTGGCTGGCTGGGAAGATCCCATCGCTCTAAAGGATTTTACCAGGGATTACTGGAGTGTTCAGGACACTCATGCTGCAGACTGGGGAAGGTAAATGTAACAGGGTGCTCTAATATTATACTATCAAAAGCATTTCATGTACATTTAAGACTACTGTAGAAACCCATAATGGCATTATGTAGAATTTTGCCTCTGTATACCTTTTTCGGACACAAAGATAAGATGATACTGTGATTTACGTCAATAAAGAAACCACTAAAAAACTACAGTTATATTCAGGGAACATGATTGATGAGTTGTCTTCGATTTCAAGGGACATCACAGTTACTTTACTATATTGGATTTTTTTCTGTAGCTCTCTCTTTGCTGAGAGCCCGTGTTCCTACTTTCTCATGCAGTACCTCATCCCTGATGCCCCCTCTTTCCCTTCTCTCTTCGTCTCTTTGCCCTCTGGCTGAGTGTTACACAGTGTGACAGCTCTGGCTGGACGCAGTCATATAATTTACATCACTCTGCTGATCTCCCTCTCCCCATTCCTTCATTCTTTATAGGCCAGATGGGATGGTCAGTCTGTCTGCTTCCTTCTACCCCTTCACATGTATCCCTGTATCACTCTACCCTGTCTATTATACTGTATAGACACGTCTCATTTGCACCAGCCCATTCTCTTCTAAGTTTTTACAACTTTTAATAGATACGTCATCTCTACTCAATCACCAAAAATCTAGCTAGCAGGTTTTCTCATTAATTTTAGCACTGTCATAATAACATACATTACAGCTTACAAAAAATCCTCAAAATAGCCCTACTTAAGACAACAACATAGAACGTATCATTATGAGATTTGTCATTTGAATAACATTAAAAATATAAATTCTTCCATCGAAAAGGTCAGGGAACATCGAACAGATATGGGGACAAGATTTTGATGGGGGTTGGTAATGGGCCAGATCTGGGCTATATTAAATGCTCAAAGGAGTTGGAATTCATTATACATCTTTATAGAGTTCATAACTCAGCTTTTCTGTTACAAAGCTTGAAGCCAAAATGACATAATTTAAAGCCCATGCTCCCTATGAAAATTCCTCTTTACTAATGTAACAAAGCCCCTATTTCAATGCACATTAAAGTATTTTTTCTATGTTCTGTGCGTTCCCTTTCCTAGTTCAAGCATTCATCCTCCGATCATACCCCACAAGTGGGAGCCATTTACCATAACTGCTTCTGGCTTCATGGGGGAACCTCTCTCCCTGTTCTCCTCAGGTCCCTATTTACATCATTATTTGTGACCACAACCGTTTGGGTCAGTTAGGAGACTAAACGTGGTAGTAATACAGGAAGTGATATCACTCGATTGACAGGTGCAGATAGTAGGACATAGGATATCATTTGGAGCAGAAGGGGACATTACACAGTAAAATCACGGCAATCATGTTACATGGCATGTTGTATCCGCTATATAAATCATATGTTATTTTGTCCCTGAACTTTAAGGCTATGTAATGGAAAGTTCTGACCCCTGAAGAAAAATTAAGATATTGAATGAAAACATTTTTGGACCTATTTAGATCTATTTAGATTTTTGAGAAAAAAAACCTAAATAAACAAGAAGTACAATTTACCAGCTTTTTTGTTAGATCCTGCTGTTGAGACCCCAGCGATCAGCTGTAATCTGTGGGGGTACCCAGCAGCAAGTATCTATTTTTCCTGCAGCACCATCGCAGGGGAAGTTTAGCAATACACATTTTCCATTGAAATTCATGGACTGTACATGTGGGTCCTCTGGAATTTGTGGGTCCCGTACTGGAACTCCCATCTAATAACTCAGAATCCCCTACTAGTATTTATGAAAATAAATTTTCTAAACCAGAAACACTTATCTAATAAAATATTATACATCTTTTTCTTCATTATTTTCAAGATTCCTGATTGTAGTTAGTGAATAAAACACTAGATATTTGTATGTAAGAGGGTTAGTTTTCATGTGTTTGGCCTTTGATCATATTCCCACCCAAGGATGGTGCAGTAATGGAGGCAGACAGAGTACAGTTCAAAGAAACAAGGCTTTACTCCTTCTGGGGCAAAAAGTGTAATGATTACAGACAGTAGTACGTAGTGTAGCAGTTACTAGGTTGGCACACGGCTTGGCTTGTTAGTTTTTTAAAGGGCACAGGGCTTGGTGGTTACAGTTTCTGAGAGACACTTAGCATGGCCATTACAAAAGTTTCTGAAAGGCACTTATCTTGGTGATTTGAACTCTGATGGGCATTTGCCTTAGCAGCACAGTTTCTGCTCTTTTTGTCACTTTCACGGGCAGCGGTGAGTAGGCCTTTACCCACCGAAAGTACAGGATTGCACTAGACGTGGTCCATAAACACTCGCACGATCCACACTTACAGGACCTCTCCCAGGCACGGAGCACTCGCCCCAGAGGACCTGAGATACGCAGCAGTCTGGTAGGGTCAAGGTGCTCGAATCGGTCCGGAATCGCTTATCAGGACACACATGCTGGCACAACCCAATCCTCTCACAGAGTCCCTTCGCTTCTCTGTCTCATGTGCTTCCTACAGTTGCACCTGACAGGTTCTCCACACAGATATCACTGTGTCGCTTTCTGAGGACTCTCTGATGCTTCTCACTACGAGGTGCGCCAAAACGGCTCCTTTATAGACTCGTTCTACCCTCGTATCGTGCTTTTACAGTGCCACGCTACTGCGTTCACACACCTGATCAGAGACCTAAAACCAGTGACGGATTTAGTAGACAACAGGCCCTGGGCTGTTCCACAAACTTGGGCCCCCTTCCCCACCGCTGCTCTGCTGTGTCTATAGTGGGCACCACCTTTCTGTGAGAGCATTGACAAATGGGTGTTACGATTCCTCTTGTCAAAGGGCTGTGTCCCTACATACTGACAGTCTCCAACCATCGCTGACTGTATCACACTGTGTAGGGACACAGCCTCTTGACAATGGGAATGGTAACAAGCATTTGTCTATTAGTCTTGGGTACGCAAAGACTTTATGTGGAATACAAGGATTTCCTACAACAGACATGTCAGGAGAGCGAACAGATCCTCTATAGATCCAGTGACACACAAGTGACGTCTTCTCTGATGGGAGTCATCCTCTTTTCTTATACATCTGACACAGACCGTTATGGCGACTTCTCCTGATGAGACATCTTTGCTCCGCGCTTCTGCAGCCATTTTCCAGCCTTTATAGAAACACAAAAATTCAGACACCAAGGCCCAGACCCATACTTTAAAGGGGTTGTCCAGGCACGGACCAGTTTTTAATACTGGTGACCTATCGATGTGCCTGGACATCCCCTTTTACTCAGACTAATAAATTAGAATACAGACCCCAGACCTTCTAAACTGTTGCAGTCCCCAGACCAGACCCCCCTAAACAAATACAGACCCCAGAACAAGCACCCTAAATACAGACCTCGGACCAGACCCCTAAATATAGACCCCAGACCTGACCCCTAAACTAATGACCCCAGACCAGACTCCCTAAACTAATATAGACCCCAGACCAGACCCCCTAAATACAGACCCCATAAACTAATAGACGCCAGACCAGACTCCTAAATACAGACCCCAGATCGGACCCCGTAAACTAATACAGACCCCAGACCAGGCCCCCTAAACACAGACCCCAGACCTGAACCTAGACCTGACTCCCTAAACTAATACAGACCCCATGCCCCCTAAATACAGACCCCATAAACTAATACAGACCCCAGACCTGACCCCCTTAACTAATACAGACCTCAGACCAGGCTCCTAAATACCCCATAAAGACCCCATAAACTAATTTTAGCGTCCATGGCCATGGGCCGTCGGGTTTACTCACCTCCCGACGCCCGCAGCCATGGATCCGTGAGCGCTGGTCCCCATCTCCTTCCTAGGAGACGCCAGCGCTCACATCCGCTCCGGTCTGCTGTGTCTCGTAGAGTGCACGCTCGTGCCCGGCCTTAAAGGGCCAGCATGCGCACAAGAGGAAATCATCATCAACTGCCCATGATTTCCTGGTCTATAAGCAGGCCCCAGCCCTTCTGATCCTTGCCTGAGTGTTGTTAGTTTTCACAAGTCTGTCTTGCAAATGGTCCCTTAGTGTTTCCCGTTCCAGTTGCTACCCGTGCCCTGTTCCTGTATCCCGTGCTGTGTTCTTGTTCATGTGCCTACTAGTTGGAGTCGTGTCTACTGCACCTGCTGTTGCATTGCCACGTCCTGTGTCATCTGCCACGTCCTGAGGGATTCGCCACATCTGGCGCAACCTGCGGCACCTGTTGCCATTGTCACGCCCTGTGTCATCTGCCAAGTCCGGAGGGATTCGCCATGTCTGGCGCAACCTGCGGCACCTGTTGCCATCGTCATGTCCTGTGTCATCTGCCACGTCCGGAGGGATTCGCCATGTCTGGCGCAACCTGCGGCACCTGCTGTCATCCACTACGTCTGGCGTTACTTGCTGCACCCACCTCCATCGGTGCCAGAGCTGCGGCCATTGTCTGGACTATCCAGGTACCCTTGTGTGGGACTCTGTATTCTGAGGCTCCTGTTGTTTGGCCAGCTGCCTCCCTGCTACGGCGGAGCGGCCTAGTGGGTCCACATACCCACAAACCGTGACATTAATACAGACCCTAGACCAGACCCGTAAATACAGACCCCAGAACTGACCCCCTAAACTAATACAGACCCCAGACCAGGCCCCCTAAATACAGACCCCGTAATATAACACAGACCCCTAAATACAGACCCCAGACCTGACCCCCTAAACTAATAATGACCCCAGACCTGACTCCCAAAACCAATACAGACCCCAGACCAGACCCCCTAAACTAATACAGACCCCAGACCAGTCCCCCTAAATACAGACCCCATAAACTAATAGACCCCAGACCCCTAAATACAGACTCCAGACCAGACCCCATAAACTAATACGGACCCAAGGCCAGCAACCCTAAATACAGACCCCCTAAACTAATACAGACCCCAGACCTGACTCCCTAAACTAATACCGACACTAGACCAGTCCTCCTAAACATTATAATGTCCCCTAAGTGCCCTCACAGAGTATTAATAATGCTTTGGTACCTGGAGGAGCGAGCAGTGCTTAGTTTTCACTCATAGCTTCTGGGCTCTCTTTCTCTGCTTCGGCCCTGTCGCTGCACTGAGACTGACACACATTACATTGTAATGTCATCTGACACGTCACGTGTCAGTTTCAGTGCAACATCAACACCGGAGCAGAGAAGAAGTGCTCGGGCCGGAAGACAGCTGCAGAGTCGCCAGGCCAAGGGCGCTTCAGAAACGCAAGGGAAGGTAGCCAGCGCAGCACCCCCTTCCTCTTGCTGGAGTGATGCGTCCTGTGCTATCGCACAGGTCGCACACCGAAAAGGCCTTGCTTTCTCCTATTCTGAATATTTTCAGCCTGGAGATGGTTAAGATCGTCCACGACTGTCTAGATTGGGAAAAATTGTATCAAACTCTCAACTGAAAACAGGTATGGTGTTTTCTGTGTCTGGTATGTGTTTATCCACCCTGCGACCCACCCCTTGCTGAACGTGATGTGCATCCGGAGGGCTGCATTTACGGCCCCCACAATATGTTGGGTTAACCTTCACTGGAATAGGTATATATTCTCCAAAAAACAATTAATCTAGGGTATGATCAGGATTGTATTTTATATATTGGCATACGGTACCACTCAATAAGTTGTATCACAGTAAATGAAAAGTCATATCTCTGTATTATAAATATATAACACAAATTCATGGGTAACATATGCTTGGACATAGGTATGACCCTGGTATTATTTTCCTTTTTGAGTGAAATTTGTGTACCAAAAGTATCACTCGCCATCATTTTTCTGTCATATTTCATTCTTTGTTTTCTATCTGTCAGCATATTGTAAATTTTACACAATCATTCATTTATAATGTCATTTCCCCAGTGTAACATATAATCTACTCTATTTTCTTTAGTTCACACTGAAGCAATTATTGTGTTACAGTATAATGTGTACATGTGCCTTTGAACCATGGTAAGAAACTGGATCACCTTGACGAAACCCACATCAAAATAGGGAGAGCGCACAGATTCCTCCACACCTCACTCTAGGTTGGAATGAAACTTTAAGGTGGGATTCACACGACCGGGTCCCGCCCGAGCCCGAGTGCCGGCCGGTTAAATCGGCCATTTTGCCCGGCCGGTTTGCATAAAGTTATGCATTCGTTCCGGGCCGGGCAGATCTGGACAGTGACATCAGCGGCAACTCCTGAAGGGGAATCCCCATCTGTTCGGGGATTCCGCTTCAGGAGTTTCCCCTGATGTCACTGCCCAGATATGGACAGAGACGTCAAGCGCTCTGTCCAGGAGCGGAATCCCCGAAAACACGTGGATTCCGCTCCTTCAGGGAGCTAAAATGGAGCTAGCACATAGCAGAGCGGGGAGATACCTCCCTGCTCTGCTATAGTGGCGTCGCTACAGCAGCCGCAGCAGCTGCTAGCGGCGCCATGGAAGGTGTCGCCGGGCCAGGGCGCTTTTAAAACAAGCAGGGGTGGGGAGCCAGCGCAGCGCTCCCTTCCACCTGCTGTACACCCCGGCCCTGCCACACAGTGTACAGCGCAGCAACTCCTCCTCCTCACATGCAGTCTGCGCTGTGAGGAGGAGGAGACAGAGCGCAAGCCACGGAAAACCCGGCCATCACTCGGGACACATTCCGGTGATGGCCAGATATTACCCGGCCCCATTGACTTCTATGGGAGCCGGGCGGCCGGGTACCCTGGCGAAAATAGAGCATGTCCTATTTTTTGACGCCCGGTTTTCCCGGCCGTCAAAAAATCGGTCGTGTGAATAGCCCCATTAGGGGTCTATTATTCCTAATGCAGCCGGGTGCCGGCCGATTTATGAACGGCCGGCACCCGGCCGGGAAAACCTGTCGTGTGAATGAGGCCTAAGCCCCAGGCAACAATGCTAACCACTCTGCCAGCATGATGACCAATATTGTATCGTCTGTTAGCTGCTGAAACCACAAATGTACACATCAGCCGAAGAAAAAGAACATTTTTAACAAATTGCCATTGTTTTGTCTTCTCACTGATACAGTATTTTTATGTTTTGGTTGGCGGCAAGGGAACAAAGCTTATAAGTGAAAGCAAGGATTATTAGTGGACCATGCAAGTAACTGATAGGATTGTATGATATCTCTTCTCGCAGTACATATATAGGCTTTATATATGTCATTCACCACAACTGAAAATTCCATTTGTCTTTTTACCCCAGAGCATGCGTGTGGCGGACTAACTTCAAGGTCTTGGAACCCAATGCAAAACGGTAACAATGCCCGACATCTACCTTGTACCATTTATAATAATGGTGTCATCTTATGTGTCAGAAGGGCATTTGGGAAACCAGGGCCTGGGCGCTACCTCTGCATCCCCTATAGCTATACCTCTGTGTGTAGTGTCACCACTTTATCATGCAATTATACATTAACTAACAGAAAACAAGACAAAGATCTGGTGGCATAACATTTTTGGCCACGGATTTATTAAAGGTATAACAAACCAAATATATAACGTTAAAAATAAACCAAGATGAGATACTCAGCTTAGCCATAAGCTCAAGCCAAAATGTCACCATAAGTCCACTCATTTTCATGAGCGACTAACCCCCTTCTAATAAAGAGTTGTGACAATACAAATACATAAAAATATGGGAGGGAGGGTGGGGCAATTTTTCTACAGCGCGTAATTGCCCAGGTCGCCCATCCCTAAAGGGGCCCCCTCCTTCAGCATTGCTTTTCAGCTGCCCATCCGTGAAAGCAAGCTGGCGGGTAGCTGAAAGGCAGTAACAGTCAGGTAGAGTGTCTTTACCATAAAATCAGCATGGAGGAGCGCTGCCCCGCTGATATTATCAGTGATAATACCGGCGATCCGTTGGGGCAGCGCTCCTCCTGCCGAATCCATGTTAGAGACTCTTTACTGCTTCTCAGCCTCCTCCAAGTACCGTTATCTCATGCTACGCGTGCATGAGTCTGCTACGCATGCGCTGCGGCGTGCTGTGTCTTTCTGACGCTGTCAGCGTCATGATGTAGTGTACGCTGGGCAGCGTCAAGACATAATAAACTGGTGCCCAGTGGGTGTATGTATAACAGCCTGGAGTGAAGGAGGTACACAATTATACGTAGGCAGCAGCATACTGCCATAGAATATTATCGCTAGGGTCTGATTTATTTATTTTATTTTATGGTCTAAGGGACTTCTGGGGTTTGATTCTGAGCAAGGGGGAGGGCGGAACATATATAATATGTGTGTATCATACACACATTATATGTACCTCCTCATTGCTCAGAAACAAACCCCAAAAGTCCCTTAAAATAAATAAATCAGACCCTAGCGATAATATTCTATGGCAGTGTGCTGCATTCATACACTGTCTTAATACATGTTGTTACAATAATACCATGAAGCCAGGCCAAATAGTGCTAAAGACTGTATATGGGAGCTGCACATATACTCTTAAAGGCCTTGTTCACATCAGTGTCAGGTTCTGTTCATGGCTTCCGTTAGACCTTTCTGTCAGAGGAACCCATGAATAGAAAGCCAAATGGAAACCATAGCTTCCATTTGCATTACCATTCATTTCAATGGTAATGCTTCCTTTGCAAATGGTTTCTGTTTGTTTATGTTTCGTAAGGTTTTAGTTTTTCGCGGAAAACAATAGCATTATCTGCAACGGAAGCACTACCATTAAAATCAATGGTAATGCAAATGAAAGCTATGGTTTACATTTGGCTTTCCGTTCATCGGATCCTCTGACGGAAAGGTCTAACGGAACCCATGAACGGGACCCGACGCTGATGTGAACAAGGCCTAAGGCTAAGTAAACCTTTGTAAAGAAAATAAATAGATGCGGAGTTTATATATATAAAATATAAATTTTACTGTGTTTCCTTTTTAAAAAAAATATAGAAAAGTACTAACATACATATAAAATTATTTTATGCCGTGTATTCATACATTATCATCGGTCACATTGTATCTCATATAACGTGTATCTATAACATTATTTTTAGAGACTTTTGATCAAACTAGACAGCAAGATATTCACCCAATAAAGGGTTATTCAAACATGTTTCTACTTTTTAAAAGAGAGTTTCACAGACATTTCTTTTTGTGTTCCCTTAATATTGTTGACTATTACAGTCATAGAATATAGGGGTCAGTGCTTCCCCTACCCGTTCAGATGCTGGATAATATCCACTGTTTAATCAGTACGTGGAACCTCTCTCCATAAAAAAAATCCTCCCGACGCGTTTCCTCTCAGCCAAACGATTCCTCAGGGGAGATGGGCCAAAACCAGCTTTACCCAGTTTCCATAGGTTATTATGGTTGTCTTTTCAAATAGCGCATACTTGCAGTGGCAAGGTATCAATCACCCATAGTCTTTGGGTTTCAAGTATCGGTGCCTGTTCCTGGCGTCTGTAAAAGTTATATTTTATATATATAAACTCCGGATCTATTTCTTTTCTTTATAATTATATAATACGGAGGACTGTTAAATCTAAGTCTGGGTGGTGGACTTCTAATTACACCATCAATATTCATTAAGTAAACCTTTTAATTTTTTTTAAGTAAAAATGTCAGTGTGATTGGTGCAACTGTATAATTAGTTTTTATAAAAAACTAAAACAAATTTTTTATAAAAACTAATTATACAGTTGCACCAATCACACTGACATTTTTAATTTGAGATACAGCTGCTTTGTATCTTGTATACAGAGAAGCTGTATCGTGCGCTAAGATCTGAATCCGTTAGGTCTGCGGGACTGACGGATTCAGCATCAACGGTCCTGCGTGTCGATGCGATCGAGACACGCAGGACCCGCTGACACAGAACCCGTCACTCCCACGGACCTGACATCTTCTAATTACTTTACAAGGAGCTTGTCCCCATTATTTTTTTTCTATGCAGCATATAGTTACATAGTTACATAGTTAGTACGGCTGAAAAAAGACACATGTCCATCAAGTTCAACCAAGGGAAGGGAAAAGGGAAGGAAAAATTTCTACACATAGGAGCTAATATTTTTTTGTTCTAGGAAATTATCTAACCCTTTTTTAAAGCCATCTACTGTCCCTGCTGTGACCAGCTCCTGCGGTAGGCTATTCCATAGATTCACAGTTCTCACAGTAAAGAAGGCTTGTCGCCTCTGCAGGTTGAACCTTTATTTCTCCAGACGGAGGGAGTGCCCCCTTGTTTTTTGAGGGGGTTTTACATGGAACAGGATTTCACCATATTTTTTGTATGTGCCATTAATATATTTATATAAGTTAATCATGTCCCCCCTTAGTCGTCTTTTTTCAAGACTAAATAGGTTTAATTCTTTTAATCTTTCCTCATAACTTAAATTCTCCATGCCCCTAATTAGCTTCGTTGCTCTTCTTTGTATTTTTTCCAACTCCAGGGCATCCTTTCTATGAACTGGAGCCCAGAACTGAACTGCATATTCTAGATGAGGCCTCACTAATGCTTTGTAAAGTGGCAATATTACATCCCTGTCCCGCGAGTCCATGCCTCTTTTAATACACGACAATATCCTGCTGGCCTTTGAAGCAGCTGATTGACACTGCATGCTGTTATTTAGTTTATGATTTACAAGTACACCCAGATCCTTCTCAACAAGTGAATCCGCCAGTGTAGCTCCCCCTAGGACATATGATGCTTGCAGGTTGTTGGTACCCAGATGCATAACTTTACATTTATCTACATTAAACTTCATCTGCCAAGTGGATGCCCAAACACTTAGTTTGTTTAAATCCGCTTGCAATTCATGAACCTCTTCCATAGTCTGAACTATATTACATAGCTTGGTGTCATCTGCAAAAATAGAAATAGTGCTATTAATCCCCTCCTCTATATTATTAATAAATAAGTTGAATAATAGTGGTCCCAGCACTGAACCCTGGGGTACACCACTTATTACCGGGGACCATTCAGAGTAGGAATCATTGACTACAACTCTCTGGATACGGTCCTTGTGCCAATTCTCAATCCAATTACAAACTATATTTTCTAAACCTATAGTCCTTAATTTACCCATTAGGCGTCTATGGGGGACAGTGTCAAATGCCTTTGCAAAGTCCAAAAACACTAAATCCACAGCGGCCCCTCTGTCTAGACTTCTGCTCACCTCTTCATAAAAATAGATTAGGTTAGTTTGACAACTTCTGTCCTTAGTAAAACCGTGCTGGCTGTCACTTATAATGCTATTTATTGTCACATAATCCTGTATATAGTCCCTCAATAGCCCCTCAAACATTTTCCCCACGATGGATGTTAAGCTTACTGGTCTATAATTACCTGGGGAAGACCTAGAGCCCTTTTTGAAAATAGGCACCACATTTGCGCTGCGCCAGTCCCTTGGCACTATACCAGTCACTAGAGATTCTCTGAATATTATGAAAAGGGGGACAGAAATAACTGAACTAAGCTCTTTAAGAATTCTAGGGTGTAACCCATCTGGTCCCGGGGCCTTGTGCACATTTATTTTATTTAATTTAGCTTGGACCATATCTACATTCAGCCAATTCAGTATATCAACTGATATATTAACAGCACTGGCACCGGCTACATCAGCTGCTCTTTCTTCAGTTGTATATACAGAGCTAAAGAACCCATTTAGTAACTCTGCCTTCTCTTGATCCCCTGTGATCAACTCCCCATTACCATTATCTAGGGGTCCTACATGTTCAGACCTTGGCTTTTTAGCATTTATATACTTGAAGTATTTTTTGGGATTTGTTTTACTATCCTTGGCCACCTGCCTTTCATTTTGTATTTTTGCTAATTTTATTACATTTTTACAGATTTTATTAAGCTCTTTATATTTTACAAAGGTTACAGCTGTACCCTCAGATTTGTATTTTTTAAATGCCCTTTTTTTGTCATGTATTGCCCCTTTCACAGAAGGTGTAAGCCATGTGGGGTTTAATTTGAGTCGTTTATACTTGTTAACTATAGGAATAAATTTTGCACTATAATAACTCAAAGTAGATTTGAAAATCTCCCATTTATCATTTGTCCCATTATTTGACATTAGTTCTTCCCAGTCCATATCCTGAATTGCAGCCCTCATCCTGGGGAAATTGGCTTTCTTAAAATTAAATGTTTTTGCCCTCCCAGCCTGCGTTTGTTTTTTACAGTATAGGTAAAATGTAACTATATTATGATCACTGTTACCGAGGTTTTCACGAACATTGACATTCCCAACAAGATCTGCATTATTAGAAATGACCAGATGCAACAGAGCTTCACCTCTAGTCGGGTCTTCCACAAACTGGCCCATAAAATTTTCCTGCAACAGGTTGAGGAAATGTCTCCCCTTTGCAGTTGAAGCTGAACCATGACACCAATTAATATCCCGGAAATTAAAATCTCCCATTATCACTACAGTACCCGCCTGTGCAGCCCGCTCCATCTGTTCCAAACTCATTAACAGGGCATGGCTGAAGACATGGTCGGAAATGAGTCAGGCTTGGCTCAACTTTGAAACCCTGCCCACTTTGCCCATCATACTGGTGTATCGTAAAAAGTGTCACAGGGACTTCATAAATATTGAGTTTCTCCCGAATAGTGCCATATTTCTCGATGTATTTACACCATTAAATATATTTTTCAAAATGGGGTAGATTTACTACTGTGTCTGCATTTAGAATGTGTCAGAAATGCTGCAAATTTTGGTGCAATTTGGCGCATTTCTTTTTAGACTAATATAAGAACATATGTTTGCACCTCATAAAAAGTTACACCCCGTTTGCACCTTTTATTAAGGAAAAGGGGTGTAACTAAGCCAACCAAGAATTGGTATAAAGAGGGGAGAAGTGTCTTACATGCCTAACTAGGTGCGCCAAGTTTATCATACAATGTGCGCCACTGTGATCAATTTGGTGCATGTTCAGACTGCCTCGTCTAAGTTTATGCTGTGTAAACCTTACACAGCTTAGTAAATCTTCCCCAATGTGTGCAATATCTGTGAATTTTGCATTTATTCCCTCAAAGCATTATTTTTTCACCTTCCTCTCTTTTCATTTTATTCTACTTTCCTGTATCTCCAGTGTCAATACCAGTAGACACGAGATCTTCTCAGACGGATCCATCCTCTATTAATCGCCTGATCAATAATAGAATCAACCACATTCTATATCCCAGTCCATCCTTTCTTCATGGGATAATTAACGTGTTTCTCACTGGACTTTCAGACTTGAATGAGACCTTCAGACTTGGTTGCAGTTAATGGGTCTTGGATACATTTTAATTGTTGCTCGCAGCAAGCTTTACTTTAACACTAGATGGCAAATTATTGTTACATCTATTAAATTTAAGACCAGGCAGCCACACCATAATTACATAGTTAGTACGGTTGAAAAAAGACACATGTCCATCAAGTTCAACCAAGGGATGGGAAAAGGCAAGGGAAACATTTCTACACATAGGAGCTGATATTTTTTCGTTCTAGGAAATTATCTAAGCCTTTTTTAAAGCCATCTACTGTCCCTGCTGTGACCAGCTCCTGCGGTAGGCTATTCCATAGATTTACAGTTCTCACAGTAAAGAAGGCTTGTCGCCTCTGCAGGTTGAACCTTTTTTTTCTCCAGACAGAGGGAGTGCCCCCTTGTATTTTTAGGGGGTTTTACATGGAACAGGAGTTCCCATTGATCATTTGTCCCATTATTTAACATTAGTTCTTCCCAGTCTATATCCTGAATTGCAGCCCTCATCCTGGGGAAATCGGCCTTCTTAAAATTAAGTGTTTTTGCCCTCCCAGCCTGTGTTTGTTTTTTACAGTATAGGGTAAAATAGAACTATATTGTGATCACTGTTACCGAGGTTTCACGAACATTGACATTCCCAACAAGCTCTGCATTTTTAGAAATGACCAGATCCAACAGAGCGTCACCTCTAGTCGGGTCTTCCACAAACTGGCCCATAAAATTTTCCTGCAACAGGTTGAGGAAATGTCTCCCCTTTGCAGTTGAAGTCGAACCAAGACCCCAATTAATATCCCGTTAATTAAAATCTCCCATTATCACTACAGTACCCCCCCCCCCCAGTGCAGCCCGCTCCATTTGTTTATATATTTGACCTTCTATCTCCTCAGTTATATTGGGGGGTCTATAGATTACACCTACAAGGTTTCAACCTCTTCACAATCTTCACCCTCTGATGTCTCTTTCAGACTCGCCTTCATATCACTTCTCACATACAGACATACACCACCGCCTTTCCTATTTTTTCTGTCTTTCCGAAACCGTGTACAACCCTGTAGCTTTATAGCCCAGTCATGTGAAGAGTCCAGCCATGTTTCAACAACACCAACTATATCTGTATTTTCTTCCAGTATCAAGGCCTCCCGCTCCCCCATTTTGCTTGCTAGACTTCTGCCATTTGTGAACATACACTTTAACTTGCCTTTCAAGTTTTTCACTTTCAGTATCAGAAATGTGATTATTTTCATTACTGTTTTGTAACAAAAGGATCTCCTTATCCTGTTGTCTACTCCTCTCCCCACAGTCCATTTCTCCCCGCAGCAATATACTCTGACCCCTCTCTAACCTGACTACCCCTTTATTTTCTACATTGCCTCCCTCCTCAGCCCTAGTTTAAATACTCCACCACCCCAGCTAGAATTCTCTCCCCCAGCACAGCGGACGCCCTTCCATTTAGGTGCAAATCATCTGCAGAATACAGTTTGTACCCCAATGAAAAGTCAGTCCAGTGCTCTAGGAACCCAAAGCCTTCTCCTCTACACCAAGACTTCAGCCATGCATTTAACTCCCTGAGCTCCCGCTGTCTTTCCTGTGATGCGCATGGCACAGGCAGTGTTCCTGAGAATGCAACCTTGGAGGTCCTTCCCTTCAGCTTGTATCATAGTTCTTTAAAATAATTCTAAAGGCTCTTCCACCTAGCATGTAATCTATCGTTGATACCCACTTGGACCACGACAGCTGGATCACCACCAGCCCCTCCCAGTAATTTATCCACCCGTTCCACCACATGCCGAACCCTGGCCCCAGGGAGACAGCAAACCATTCGGTTGAGGTGGTCTTGGCGACAAATTATTCTATCCGTCTTCCTGATTATAGAATCCCATACAACTACTAATTGTCTTACCTTACCTGCATTACCATCCCGCCGACTACTAGCTGTGTTGTTCTCCCGGCTGTTATTGAGATCAGTATACACTAGGGGTTTGCCAGTTTGCATTATATGCCTGGTCTTACTTGCCACCAAAGTTGGATTACAGTACCATCTTGGAGTGCTTAATGGCCTCCACCAAAACCCCTTCTTCAAGTTATTATATGGGTGCTGATTGTATATATTGTCAGTCACTGTCCACAGGCATGTCATAATGAGATACTGCTTGCAGTGTGAAGAGCAAGGCAGGAGCTCTGTATGACTGGGAATGACATAATGACATCAGCGCTGGCTACAGAGAGCAGCTTATCCTCAGTGGGTGACTTAGAATCAGTGGT
The DNA here is from genome assembly GCF_050947455.1 of Rhinoderma darwinii. Classification (NCBI taxonomy): domain Eukaryota; kingdom Metazoa; phylum Chordata; class Amphibia; order Anura; family Rhinodermatidae; genus Rhinoderma; species Rhinoderma darwinii. Next base: position 254,135,325 of record NC_134689.1, on the reverse strand, counting down.
GCCATTCAAGGGTAGTTGTAGCGGTGGTGCGACAGACTATTGGGACAGGAACACGCTGTATTTAGGCAGGGAGGCGCAGCTAGCACGGGCATAGTGGCACTCAGGGCAGTAGGAGTCACAGAGAAGGGGCTGGAGACATGTGAATGTAGATTGGCCCTGACCTCTAGGCTTTTGAAAAAAAAATTATATAAATTATGTACTGTTCCTTATTGTCAGCCATAATATGAGAGACTCTCTGTGCAATGTAATACGGTGTACAGGCTAGCCCCTAAAGAAAATTATATAAGATATACCAGTTCCTATTGGACTTAGTCTAAGTACAAATGCAATTGTTATCCTGTTCACCATTTTGAATTGAATAGAGCTAAGCACATACACCAGTTTTTATAGGGGCTCTTCTGTATATAAAAAAGCATTTTTCATCCTCCATTGTATAATACCTTGATACATGAGATGAGCTCCATTCAATGTAAAATAGTGGACCAGACAACAAATGCATTTCAACACAGTATAGCTCCTATAGAAACAGATACATGTGCTGAGTTTAATGTAATGTATAATGTTGGACAACAAGTGCATTTCTACATAGATTAACCTGTATAGAAAAAGGTATATAATGTACTAGTTTCTATGGGGGCTAGACTGTGTAGAAAATGGATTTGTACACTTGATATTTTTTTTATTTTTTATTTAGCATTTGATTTGTAAGCTATCGTTACCTATGATACAAATTTTTATTGTGGTGGACCCCCACCAGATGTTTTGCCCAGGGGCCTCCACCAACATTAATCTGATTATACACATCAGATGTACGTTGGTGAAACCCGCCGATTTTGGCGGGATCGGTCGTCCATCTAATGTGTATGGTGGCGTCCTGACTCTTCCCTGATGGCAGAACACGTTGGGGTGAAGAAGGATCGGGCTGTTGAATTACAGCATGCCAGATCCTTTTGTTTGTAAGGAGATAAACTGCTGCCAGAGGAGTCTGGCAGAGTCTTTCTACCATCTCCCTATTGAAAATACACGAGCCGAGCGTATATGTGTATGGGGGAGTTGGGAAGAATAGCTGTTGGCTGAGCGATCGTTTGGCCGACAGCTGCCTAATGTGTATGGCCCTCCTTAGGCCCTACTTGCCGCTTCATGTACTGAATCTTAAGTTAGTTAAATAATTGGAATTTATCTACAATTTTGGAATTTATATCTGCCAATGCAGCAGTATTTTATACATGGGGAAATTGGGCAACATCCTCTGTGGGAGCCAGAATGATGAACATATTGTTTGTCTTTCCCAGAAATATATATAACTAATAAAACTCTTACCAGAATTTCTAGCAACTTAACCAAAGAAGACAAATGAAGAACTTTTATTTACATGTGAATGTAAGTAGGAGAACATATCAGATAGACAATTACAAGGTGTTTATTGGTATAAGGTCTGTCTGGAAACCTGTCTGTTTTGCTTTAGATGTCTGGGCACCTTCTTTCTGGAAAAGCCAGCATTTTTATGCATAAGACAGACACCTCATTGCTTTCAATGGGCACTGTGTAATACTTTATATGCCCTGAAGTGGCACTGCAGGGAAATTGCTGACATATTCTTTCACAGTCTAGAGCTGATCACTGAGGGTCCCAGAAACAGTGCATTCTGATTGGCTTATAGCCTCGGAGCCCTTCTTACAAAATGGGTTTGTCCAAAGCAGACATCCCCTTTAATGTTGTTTATTTTAAATCGGTTGTTGCAGTGAAAAGCAGAGCTAAACTTGAGGCTGAATGCAGGTGGGATTGCTGAGCCTTTATTTGGGAAATAACAGCATATCGTTTGTGTCAGAGGGGCATTGGTGCGCTTTCCTTTGATTAAACTTGCATCTGGGGGTTCTAAAAATGTTTCACTGACTTCCCTGGGTAACTGCAAGCGTCAGTGAAAAAATAATGAATTTTTTAGGCTGTAAACCAAGCACAAAAGTATGCACAAAAGCTTAATGGAATTGAACATGTCACACTACATCAGTATACAGTAAATAATTCTCACTTTTTCAGGAGCTAAGTTTTTATTTAGATCTGTTAATTTTGCATTTAATGCTAAAAAAAATAAATAGCATTATTAGCACTAGCATACCAAAAAATAGGTCTTATTTCTGGCAACAAAATGGTTTATTATGGTAAGGGTAGCAGATTTGGCTGCAAGAAGGAAACGAAAGATTGTGGAAAGGAATGCAAAAGTAAATGTCTAGGCAACGGTAGGTGAATAGTTAATCTTGGTAAATTGTTTTACTGAAGCTGCTCAGTGAAGCAAAATATTACAGAGAAAATCAATATCTCTGTGTGTGAGTGGTATATAGATATGTCTGTGTGGTCTATAGATATATCTATGGAGGTGGAATATAGAAATAGACCTCTGTGACAAGTGGCTGTGTATTTTTAGAATTTATACAAAAAGCAAAACCTGCTACATCACCTGCAGCAATAAATAGGAATGCAGCTTATAAACAATGGGGCATTGCCAAATGTGATGATGTAATGCATTATTCTATGTCATATATAAAATCTATATTGTCTAATGTTCATGTTTATCATACAAATGATGTGGTGACACAGTATGGTTATAGTATAGTGGTCAGAGAAAGCTCTGCAATGTATTGAGTGTACGTTTGCTCCTTTTGACACCATTACTCGTGTGTCCTTGAAAATGACCTTAAACTTAGGCTACAAATGGTCAGATCCAGAAGTTCCATAGAGTATCCAGTAAAGTACGTCCATTCGGAAGATAAATGTCATTCACTCTTTATACCCGTAAGAAGGTAAATTGTACACAGTACACCACTTTGAACAGCCCCCTGTGCCACCATCGGTGGCATCTTCTTTGCATTCCTTCCTGGTCGCATTTCAGGACTTCCCTCTCATAATATACTGTAGTCATGTCAGCACTGCCATAATCACACAACAGGACAGATGGTACCTAAGGCCTCATGCACACTTCAGTTTTTTCCTTTAGGGTGCTCTCCGTTCTTGTCACTGATAGCACCCTGAACCCATTCATTGCAATGGCCCCATGCACACTTCCGTTATTGAAACGGATCCGTTGTTCCGTTCCGTGCAAAGTAGAGCATGTCCTACTTTGCTCAGTGATTCAGTGACCGTGTGGCCCATAGAAGTCAATGGGTCAGTGAAAAAAACGGATGGCACACTGAAGGCTTCCGTGTGCTGTCCGTTTTTGACTGATCCGTTGCCATAGCAACGGCTGGGTGGGACAAAGTTCACAGACTCACAGTCTACAGTAGCCAGTCAGTTCTGAAGATGGATGTGGAAAGAATGATAGCATTGGTGCAGGATCACCCAGAACTGTGGGATACGCGCACAGAATGCTACCACGACCGTTATAAAAAGGACGCCGCGTGGGAGGAGCTTGCCAAGGAGCTTTTGACACGCAGATGGCAGAAGGGAACTAGTGCCCAGCGCCACAAAATAAGTAAGTAAATGCACACATTGCACTGCTTGTTTTCTGAGCATGCTTTTCTTTTGTTCCATTGTATGTAATTCTCAGTAGGTAAACTTTACACACCCACAGTAATGTTATTTTCGCATTGACCTGCTGTCTTATAACATGTGCTTTGCAATCCCAAAATTCTGACCGGTATAGACTTTGCGCAGTTTCAAGTGTGTCAGAGGGTAGCGTAGACCTTGCACAGTGGTATTCTGTATTATTTCTAGTAGAGATGAGCGAACTTATGAAAAGTTTGGTTCGGCTAATTCGCCGAATTTCACGAAAAAGTTCGATTCGGACCGAACTAGTTGGACCGAACCTTTAATTTCCGTGCGCCGAGCATGGTACCGTCCAGGGTGCTGATAGAGTTAATGGGCTGCACTAACTCTTTCAGCAACCTTGATAGTACATGCTCGGCGCGCGGAAAATACAATTTGAATGTAATAAAAAAAAATATATAAATATGTTCATACTTACTTTCCTCCTGTCCGGCCTCCAGCGATGACATTTCATCCATGCACCGCTCGCTGCAGCCAATCACAGGCTGCTGCGGCCTCTGCAGCCAATCACACGCTCCTCTCCTGAAATACTCTGTGCTGCCTTAAACTCTGTGGACAGGTCAGGATCCTGTTTCTTTTAAATGCTGCACTGTAGCGCAGCCTTATATCGTGGATCGAGCGGGTTCCCCAGCAGCATTTAAAAGAAACAGGATCCTGACCTGTCCACAGAGTTTAAGGCAGCACAGAGTATTTCAGGAGAAGAGCACGGCCGTCCACGGGCAGCCGGTCGTTTTTCCGAACCGTGCTGCCATTATAAAGTATAGGAGCACGGCCCGTAAAATAAAAAAATAGAACATGTTCTAGCTTTTTAACGGCTCGGGCACCTTCCCGTGAGAAAACGGGAAGGTACCCGTGGCTAACAGAAGTCTATGGGCCCGCTATTTCGGGTCATAATTATGACCCGTAAATCCAAAGTAAGCCAAGCAGAGTAATCTCAAACTGTTCTCTATGCTCTGAAAGCTAAGAAAACAGCACCAAAAACTTCTTGTAACCTTTCTATGGTTGTTTCCTGGGACATGTGACAGGTTCAAGTGAAGTTCACATCCGTTTTTTAAACGGAAACACGGAACGGAAACGGAGTGCACACGGAAACAAAAACGGACACACGGATCCATCAAAAACGGCCGCTAAAACGGTGATGGAAGTGTGCATGAGGCCGTGCATGAGGCCTAACACAAGATCAGAGCACATCCCCTGCTGTGGATAGTCTGATGATCTGATTGGCTAATAAAGCAGATCCAAATTCACTAACAGGAGATGAAGACTCAATATCATATTTGCTTCAAGGATACTTACGCATAATATTTAAAGAATCACTGATGATAATTTGATGTATTAGTAAAACCTCATTTTATGAAATAATAACATGTACAAAAATAAATACTTTAGTCTCCTCACACATATTCTCATTAATAAAATTACAATTGAATTTATGATAGATTCCTTTTAATTCTCCATCCTATGCACATAACTACTTATATTTCCCATTAGTAATAAAATAATCAACAGTTAATCACTATGTTATAATATAATCCATTGTAATGTAATGTAATATAACTCAATGTTCCTGAACAGCGTCACCTACTTTGCATGATCTATTTTGTTTAGAAGGATATACATTTAGAATAGCTGTAGGAAATTACATATCAACAGCCCATGTACCAATAAGATGACCACCATGTCTGTGCTCAGGTTTCAGTGTAATGTGGTTGTCATCAGGGGCAGCAGTATTATTACCTATAAAATGTTGCAGATACAGATAGTACTGACTGTCATTTAATAAAAGGGTGTTGTATATCAGGAGGATAGGATAGTGCAACATGCTAGTTTGATGATAGCACTGTTGCCTTGCAGCACAGGGATCCCGGATTCAAATCATACCATGTGGACTGATGTGAGTGGTGACAATCTCTGTACAATACTGCAGAGTAAATGTAGATAATTGTAGATTTAGGATTCTAATCAACATCAAGATCTTAGGTTGTATTCACATGGCTTATTTTCAGGTGTATTTCAGAAAAAAAGCTCATATTATGACCGGAAACACGCTTGAAAAAAACGCCTGCAAATAGCTTACCATTGATTTCAATGGTGAATACTCTGTGTAGTTCATATGCGGCATATTTTTTTATGTTGCTCAATTAAAAAATGCCTCGTAAAAATATACCTCGTAACAAAGAAGGGATATTTGTTCTCATTTCCCATTGACACAAAAAAAAAATGCTTTGAAAATACGCTTCAAAATATGCTTCAAAAACACTTTCAAAAATTTAAAAAAAACTTTGAAAATCAGCTCCAAAAACACCTGGATTCAGAGGGTGTTTTCTCTTAAAATCAGAATCCAGTTTTTCTGCATGAACATATACCGTGTGAACATTTCTTTAGAAGTATTTACAAGTACCGTGGATCCACAGTATAGAGGACTTCAGGTTAATTTATTGGCTGAAATTAATGATGTACACTACCGTTCAAAAGTGTAGGGTCACTTAGAAATGTCCTTATTTTTGAAAGAAAAGCACAGTTTTTTTCAATGAAGATAACATTAAATTAATCAGAAATACACTCTATACATTGTTAATGGGCTAAATGACTATTCTAGCATCAAACGTCTGGTTTTTAATGCAATATCTACATAGGTGTATAGAGGCCCATTTCCAGCAACCATCACTCCAGTGTTCTAATGGTACATTGTATTTGCTAACTGTGTTAGAAGGCTAATGGATGATTAGAAAACACTTGAAAACCCTTGTGCAATTATGTTAGCACCGCTGTAAACAGTTTTGCTGTTTAGAGGAGCTATAAAACTGACCTTCCTTTGAGCTAGTTGAGAATCTGGAGCATTACATTTGTGGGTTCGATTAAACTCTCAAAATGGCTAGAAAAAGAGAGCTTTCATGTGAAACTCGACAGTCTATTCTTGTTCTTAGAAATGAAGGCTATTCCGCCAAGAAACTGAAGATTTCCTACAACGGTGTGTACTACTCCCTTCAGAGGACAGCACACACAGGCTCTAACCAGAGTAGAAAGAGAAGTGGGAGGCCCCGCTGCACAACTGAGCAACAAGACAAGTACAATAGAGTCTCTAGTTTGAGAAATAGACGCCTCACAGGTCCTCAACTGGCAGCTTCATTAAATAGTACCCGCAAAACGCCAGTGTCAACGTCTACACTGAAGAGGCGACTCCGGGATGCCGGCCTTCAGGGCAGAGTGGCAAAGAAAAAGCCATATCTGAGACTGGCTAATAAAAGGAAAAGATTAATATGGGCAAAAGCACACAGACATTGGACAGAGGAAGATTGGAAAAAAGTGTTATGGACAGACGAATCGAAGTTTGAGGTGTTTGGATCACACAGAAGAACATTTGTGAGACGCAGAACAACTGAAAAGATGCTGGAAGAGTGCCTCACGCCATCTGTCAAGCATGGTGGAGGTATTGTGATGGTCTGGGGTTGCTTTGGTGCTGGTAAAGTGTGAGATTTGTACAAGGTAAAAGGGATTTTGAATAGGGAAGGCTATCACTCCATTTTGCAACGCCATCCTATACCCTGTGGACAGCGCTTGATTGGAGCCAATTTCATCCTACAACAGGACAATGACCCAAAGCACACCTCCAAATTATGCAAGAACTATTTAGGGAAGAAGCAGGCAGCTGGTATTCTATCTCTAATGGAGTGGCTAGCGCAGTCACCAGATCTCAACCCCATAGAGCTGTTGTGGGAGCAGCTTGACCGTATGGTACGCAAGAAGTGCCCATCAAGCCAATCCAACTTGTGGGAGGGGCTTCTGGAAGCATGGGGTGAAATTTCTCCCAATTACCTCAGCAAATTAACAGCTAGAATGCCAAAGGTCTGCAATGCTGTAATTGCTGCAAATGGAGCATTCTTTGACGAAAGCAAAGTTTGAAGGAGAAAATTATTATTTCAAATAAAAATCATTATTTCTAACCTTGTCAATGTCTTGACTATATTTTCTAGTCATTTTGCAACTCATTTGATAATTATAAGTGTGAGTTTTCATGGAAAACACAAAATTATCTGGGTGACCCCAAACTTTTGAACCGTAGTGTATGCCTTCCAAAGTAAAGACATTTTAAGATAAAATACGTAGGTGTCCTATATAACGGAATTTGTGCCTATTTACAATAACCCATCATTTTTGGCAGGTGAAATTTGCTGTTCTGTTGTTACCTGCAGCTGGAACATTCAAGTTAAAATCCAGAACTGGCAGATAACATTTGGTGAGCAAATAAAATCTGCAGACATACTGTAACAACATGAGCGGTGTAAATCCCTTGGAGTAAGCACTTGAAGACCACATAGGTATCTATCTACTCACAGATTGCCTGATAATCTCTTTTATTCTTATAATTTTTATAATGAGCACACAATTCACAATATAATTTGAGTAGCATTGGTCTATGGGTCTAGTTTACAGTGAACTAGCACAAGCAAGGGAGGCAGTGGATATTTACACAGATTAATATTTTTCTGGAATTTCTCCGTACACACTTTACATCAAACAGCCAGTTGCACATATGGACATGAGAATGTGTGTTTAGTTATGTCTTCACATATAACTCAATGGCTTCTTGGGAGTCAGTACCTCAAACCTTCTCAGACAGTGATCAGCACTGACAGAGCTCATGTTATACCTCCATTGTGCGTTCTTTACTCTTTAAAACACTTTTTATTGAGAAAAAAATGTCAGCCTCCTTATTTTGGCACTTTGCAAGACTGTTTAGTGGGTGTAGTTCTATTAGAATTGCTAATCACTCGCGCACTGCAAAAATAACTTGTGATAGTAGTCATTCCCATAGAAATTTATTGTACACATACTGTAGAGCCTTAGCATTAGGGTAGAATAGTGATATCCTTATTTAAAAAGGCTCTGTCACCACATTATAAGTGGCCTATCTTGTACATATTGTGATCAGCGCTGTAATGTAGATTACAGCAGTGTTTTTTATTTCGAAAAACTATCATTTTTTACGGAGTTATGACCTATATTAGCTTTATGCTAATTACTTTCTTAATGGACAACTGGGCGTGTTTTACTTTTTGACCAAGTAGGCGTTGTGGAGAGAAGTGTATGACGCTGACCAATCAGTGACCAATCAGCATCATACACTTCTCTCCATTCATTTACACAGCACATAGTGATCTTACTAGATCACTATGTGCAGCCACATACACACACATTAACGTTACTCAAGTGTCATGACAGTGAATAGAGATCAGGACGGGATGTCTATTCACAATCCTGACACTTCGCTAATGTTTGTGTGTGATTACAGCACAGCAAGGGTAATCTCGCTGTAGATGACAGTTTACAGCGTAATCTCGCGAGACTACGCTTGCTGTGCTGTAAATCACACACAAAGTTAGCGAAGTGTCAGGATTCTGAATAGACATCACGTCCTGGCTGATCTCTATTCACTGTCAGGACACTTCAGTAACGTTAATTTGTGTGTATGTGGCTGCACATAGTGATCTAGTAAGATCACTATGTGCTGTGTAAATAAATGGAGAGAAGTGTATGAAGCTGATTGGTCACTGATTGGTCAGCGTCATACACTTCTATCCACAACGCCCCCTTGGTCAAAAAGTAAAATACGCCCAATTGGGCATTAAGAAAGTCATTAGCATAAAGCTAAAATAGGTCGTAACTCCGTCAAAAATGATCGTTTTTCTAAATAAAAAACACTGTTATAATCTACATTACAGCGCCGATCACATTATGTAGAAGATAGGCCACTTATAATGTGGTGACAGAGCCTCTTTAAATAGCCTATTTCCTCTATGGCTGATCTATTATGAAATGAATTGGCCAAAAAATTTGGACCTATACTTAGATTTAGAAACCAAACTTTAGGTATCCTGTAAAGTAGGGCTTGACAAATCCCAGGAGTCAGCTAGCCAATGTGCATAGTAATTTTCTACTGTCATTTAAATTTTGACTTATTTTTATTGATTTCTATAGAAGTTCTTATTGCCTGGCTACTAAAAAAAACTGACTAAGAAGTGTAATTTGGATCGTCTGGGCTTCAATGCAAAATCGGTAACAGGGCCCTCCACCTACTATGTGCCATTTATAATACTGGTCTCTTCATATGGGGCTGAGATCTTATGGGCTCCCTCATGGTTCCAGGGCACGGGTGCAACTACAAACTCTGTACCCCCTACAGTTACCCCCCTGGTCTAACTATCTCCCAAGGTCTAGAGTAATATGTCTATACGCCATGAATAAGGACAGGAGTGTTGTCCGAAATGCGTAGGCTGTTGCTACCACTCCCATGCACTTGAACTTTTAACCATTGAAAATAAACTTGGAACATTGTTTCCTTTTTACAATTTATCCTGAGCGCTGGATCATTCCTTCTTTTTTCCTGTTGCCTTGCCGTGTGCCATCACGTAGGATCCGAGCGCAGTGCGGATTGAGACGATCAGTGGGTGAGCTGGAGGATTTCTTCTCATTTCTGTAATATGTCTATACCTCAGATTATAGTCCCTTACTTTTTTTGGTTATATGTGATATTTATTTATTGGGTAGATCGTCACAGAAAGTTCCAAAGCGATAGAACACTTGTCACATGACAGTCGTCGTAAAAAATATAGGATGTTGTTCTCTTGGGTTTTCCCATACTAAAAGGCCATTCTGTGTCTCTGCTGCAGATTATCTGTCAAGAATAATTTCCCACATCCTCTAAAAGTCACAGAGGAGGTGGCAGAAAATAAAACTCACGTTTTAATATTAAAATAATGTCCTATGTGAGACATGTTTAATGTGAATCTTAGAGGAGGCTAATGAGTCTTACTGCGCCAGAACACAACACTCAAGCTCATAGTATTCCACCTCCTCCTGGCCTCTTGGGTGCAGACTGCAATTGCTAGAAAATGAACTAACTGGGGTAATGTGCTGGCTAATAAGTAAATGATATATTGTACATAAGTAATGAGTTGTGTTGAAGGAATGATTTATGGAGTATTTTTTTGTGATGTGGGGGGTGGGATTTGGATGATGTCCCTTTGTACATGAGTTGATAATTCTAAGGTTGTATTCTAATTAAACCAGCTTAATTGTAGTGACATGAGGGGACAATAAGTCACAACCATAAATAAATGAGACAGTCCAACCATACATTAAAGGGAATGTGTCGCGCATTGAACCTTTTTTTTTAAGTGTCGTTACTTATTTCTATTATATTACGTTTTTTGCTGTATTTTTTTTTTTTTCTTCCATATGGTGGAAAGTATTAAAAATCAAATAATAATTTGACATGTTTTCCTATGTTGGCCACCAGGGGGAGCACTTCCCAGAATTACAGCAAGGTGAATAAGGCAAAGCAACCTGACTCACAGCTGCTGTAAATGTGGGAGGGAATCTCACCGCCCCCCTCCCACAAGCCAGGAAAAGGTGTCTTCAAATTGCTAAGCAGTGTCCGGCAGCCATTTTGGGTGTGATTCTGCAGCTGGCAGAAGTTATAGGACACACCAAAAGGCTAAGTGTCTGTTCACACGCTTACTAAACAAAGGGAAAACAGCTCCTGATTTTCAGCCATTTTTTAATCAAACTCACGTTTTTTAATGGCCGTTTTTGGAGCTGGTTTTCTATAAAGTCAATGAAAAACGACTCCAAAAACGTCCCAAGAAGTGATGTGCACTTTGGTGGGCGTCTTTTTACGTGCCGGTTTTGGAAAACGACCACGTAAAAAACGCCCTGTCGGAACAGAATGCCGTATTTCCCATTGAAACCAATGGGCAGATGCTTGTAGGCGTTCTGCTTCCAATTTTTCAGCTGTAATCATTGTGTGTGGCCTTACCCTTAGGGCTTATTCAGACGAACGGGATATACGTCTGTGCAACGCGCGTGATTTTCACGCGCGTTGTACGGACCTATATTAGTCTATGGGGCTGTGCAGACAGTTGCGTGATTTTTACGCAGCGTTAGTCCGCTGCTGCGTAAAAGTCACGACATGTCCGTTCTTTGAGCGTTTTTCGCGCATCATACACCCATTGAAGTCAATGGGTGCGTGAAAACCACGCATGTCACACGGAAGAACTTCCGTTGGACGCGCGTGATTCGCGCAACAGCAGTGAAAAGGATAAATGATAACAAAAGCACCACGTGCTTTTCTGTTTACAAACATCCAAACGGAGTGTCATAATGATGGAGGCTGCGCGAAAAGCACGCAGCCGCGCATCATACGGGGCTGACACACGGGGCTGTTAAGTGCCTTTTTTAAAACGCCGCGTTTTTTGCGTGCGCAAAAAGCACACGCTCATGTCAATCCAGCCTTAGGCCAGGTTTACACAAGCATGTGCATTTTGCGCATGCAAAAAACACGGCGTTTTGCGTGCGCAAAAGGCACTTAACAGCTCCGTGTGTCCGCAGCATATGATGCGCGGCTGCGTGATTTTCGCGCAGCCGCCATCATTATGACACTCCGTTTTTGTGTTTGTAGCACGTGGTGCTTTTCTGTTTTCATTCATCCTTTTCACTGCTGTTGCGCGAATCACGCTGGTCGCACGGAAGTGCTTCCGTGGGACATGCGTGGTTTTCACACACCCATTGACTTCAATGGGTGCGTGATGCGCGAAAAACGCTCAAAGAACGGACATGTCGTGACTTTTACGCAGCGGACTCACGCTGCATGAAAATCACGCACCTGTCTGCACGGCCCCATAGACTAATATAGGTCCCTGCGACGCGCGTGAAAATCACGTGCGTCGCACGGACGTATAACACGCTCGTGTAAATGAGCCCTTAGAATGATGAAAGTGAAGTGAATGACTTTTCAGTTGACAGGTTCACACGCCGCGTATTTGACACGTTTTTTTTGTGCACATTTTACGTGCAAAAAAACACATTAAAAAAACGCTTGATTACACTTGATTTTGCGTGTTTGGGGGTATTTGTGTGTGTGTGTGTGTGTGTGTGTGGGGGGGGGCGGGGGGTGCTCGCCGCTGATTCTTCAAAACAGCTGATAAGCGGCTATGAAGTATCAGCGGCGCCCGTGCACACTCCGCTCTGCCACGCACACACACAGGAAAAGTCTTAAAGGGATCGTCCAGGAAAACATGGCGCTGCACCTGTCCTCAGGTCACGTGTGGTATTACAGCTCTGTCCTATTCACTTCAATGGAGGTTAACTGCAATACCAGACACAACCTGAGGACAGGTGCAGCGCTGTGTCTCCAATCCGGACACCCCTTCTGTCCTGAGATGACCCGACGGGGGAGGCGGGTGTCAGAGGCACCCACCGCCATCACTGCAGACAGAACCACACAACTACGGCATGAGGGCAGGGCTTGTGACCAACATTACCTTTCCTACTGGTGTGTGAGAGGTTCATTAGTCACATCCCCAAACACACTCCAGTAGGAGGGGTAATGGTGGTCACCCAGCTTTCCCAGACCCCTGAACGGTAAAGCTCTCTAGTTGTGCTGAGACTGTTTGGGAATGTGTCTAATGAACCTCTCAGTCTCAGCACAACAAGAGAGATTTATCGTTCAGGGGTCTGGGAAAGCTGGCTACCACACTAACAGCGTGCATATTATCACCCAGCTTTCCCAGGACAGTTACATCATGTGTCCTTTATACAGAGTCTCCTGCACGACTACATGGGGGCCCGTTGGGGGGGGGGCGCCCATCCGGGGGGGGCGCCCGTGGGGGGGGCCGCCTGTGGGAGGGGGCCGGCCGTCGGGGGCCTCGCGGGTCACGAGAGCGGCGGTCTGTGAGAGAGAGAGGGACAGACAGAGGAACACACATCTTACCTGCAGTGCAGCTGGTTTTCATAATGGCGCCTGCTCTCTCCCTGCAAACAGCTGCTCTGCTGTGTGACTCTGACCTGCGTCTGCGCAGTACAGAGCCAGAGAGCAGAAGCAATGGAACGGCTCCCGTTCATTGTGCCCTATGCACTGTAGCTGCCGTATTCCATCTCTGTATGTGTCGACACATACAGAGATGAAAAACAAAATGGCAGCCCCCATAGTGAAGTACAAGAAAGAAAAAAGTAAAACACAAACACAAAATAAATCAAATTAATTTTAATAACACCCGTCCTTTAACCAACTAAACATTAACATCATGAAGCATTTGTTGCCAAAACTTTGATGGCAACCTGTAAGATCAGAATAAAAGGCCCTATCACACGGGCCAATGATCGGGCAAACCTGTGTAATAAGGGCAACGATCGGCTGATCCGTTGATCAGTGCTCGTTTACACGGCCCATGTATAGCCGTCTTAGGCTGGGTTCACACGACCATGTTACGTCCGTAATGTACGGAACGTATTTCGGCCGGAAGACCCGGACCGAACACAGTGCAGGGAGCCGGGCTCCTAGCATCATAGTGATGTACGATGCTAGGAGTCCCTGCCTTGCTGCAGGACAACTGTCCCGTACTGTAATCATGATTACAGTACGGGACAGTAGTTCCACGCAGAGGCAGGGACTCCTAGCATCGTACATCACTATGATGCTAGGAGCCCGGCTCCCTGCACTGTGTTCGGTCCGGGTCTTCCGGCCGAAATACGTTCCGTACATTACGGACGTAACATGGTCGTATGAACCCAGCCTAATAGTACCTAGTTTCACACAAGCGTATTAGACAAGACCGTGCAAGAGCTGTATATTTAGTGCCACAGATAGGATCAGATGCCTTTGGGAAAGTCTTTCATGATCGCACAGGACAGGATTTGACATGCGACAGCATCAACTTTAAAAATTGATAGTCAATGGTTCGAAAATATCAATTTTCAACCCCAGCAGAACAACTATTTTGTTGTTCAGGGAAAGAGAATAACTAGTAACCGCTAACTCTTCATTGTGAGGACCTTGTCAGCTTCCTTGGTCCTTGTAAGTGTGATATATTGTAAGAAGAGTTGGAGTTTACTGCAGTTGAACCTACAATTTTGTTCATTTATTAGAATTAGGCTTTAATGTACATTACGGCTTCCCTTACTTCATGTATATTACTTTTAATATGTATAAAGTCATATATAAGACCATTTATTGAAAAATATAAAAACAGTTTTTCAATAGCTGACGTTTTTGCTGAGCTTTTAGTGTATTTACATTACTTGCAGGCAAAAAGCATCTTCCTTTCTCTGATCTGGCTACGTTGAGCCTTGTCTTAAGGACATTGAGACAGATTTATTAAAGCTGTCATAAAGTTAGCATAAAACAAGGCCCAGACTGTTGGAAATTGCGGCAAATGGTGTACGCCGTATGATTAATTTGACATATCTCACTAGACATGTAAGATACTTACCTCTTCCTTATGCTGGAAAACTATACCAACATTTTTGCACCAAAAAATGACAAGCACATAATACATTGAAGGACATCATTTTTTGGCACAATTTGTGACAGAATTCTTGTGAAGTTTCTTATTTATTCTCCCCCGATGTGTGGATTCTAATCACCATCAACATCAAGATCTTAACTGTCTTGAATAAACTTAGTGGCCAATTTATTATGAACAGTAGAACATTTTATGTAAAGTAGCTTTTCCGCAGTTATTGCTGTCATCTGATCTCTGAAAGGTATAAGAAGGTGAAGCATTTAGCAACTACTAAGCGTCCTGTACAAGAAATAATGGGTAACCCATGTGATCTCACAAAATTTTAATGAAGGATGATTGCGAGTGAAGCTCTGTGTCAGAGCCGCAGTTGTTAAAGTTTTCAGAGAGTCACCCATAAGACAAAACATCGGGACTGAACACAATCCCTGTCCTGGTAAACATCTTTTGGATGCTAGAGCTGTATAGAGAGTTGCTAGACTTGTACAGACAAAAATATGCGTAATAGTGTGTCACATAATAGAAAATCTTGATCAGTTCTCAGTTTCTCAACGTACAGTACAATTGCATACGTTACAATATTTAGATATGGTCAAAAGGTAGCCCAACAAGTTGTTAAATAGGTACTCATAATGACTTGGCCACTACGTGTATGTGTGCATATTGATGTGTTTGTTGAGTTGGAATCATACCATGTCCCTATGACAAAGCTGTTTAAAATCATAACACAAACAGGGAGCATTGTCATAAGGACGTAAGAGTTTAGCTGCTGCAGAATGTATGCCTGTAACTTCAACTACTGATAACATTATTAACAAATGACCTCTTATTTGTTAACGTCTGGTAGTTCCCCAATCAGGACAACCCCTTGTCTAAATAAGGAGTGATCAGCTGATCATGGGTTGTGCAACTCAAACCCCAAGTGTTCAATGACTGCTGCAGGAGAAAAGTGGTATTACACAGCCCCAATTAAAATGACTGAACCCCCATTTAATGCGTGGTTGTGCTGAGTCCTCCAGTGGGAGTCGCTTTTTGCATTATATTCATGGATAAGTCCTAATAATGACACCTTAAGAGGCTGTAAAATCGGTCACTGACATGTTATCTCCACTTTTATAGCTTATTTAAATATTTAGCTGTTAACATTCAAGCCAATGCATGGCTCAGAATAGATAGTCATCTATTCTCAGCCATGCATTGTCTTGAATGCTAACAGCTAAAAAAAACTCGTAGTGCTGTAGACTGCCTATTGTTGCTGAGGAGCCAGTGAGAGCTTCATGTAGTAACAGTGGCTTTCCTCTATGTACATATATCCTGTAAAAAAACATATGTATTTGACATTTCAGCTTATGATGACATTATGGCTTGAATAATAATAAAAAAAGGCTTTGTGCTGTTGTAGTTTTCCTGCATGTAAAACCTGTAGAAACTATTAGTGTTATGTTCTACTCCATAAAGGTCAACACTAATTAGAAGATCCACTGGAAATTGTATGGTTGGTTAATCTAATGGAACACATATTGATAATGTAGTTACACCAAATCATCTGTAGTTCACCTAATAATATGATAGAAATAAACAGGTAGTGCTGCCTGGCAGCCTTTGGAAGGGTCAATGCTGTCATTCAACTGTTTACATGTAAAGTAATGTTAGTATCCACTCATGGATAAACATAGGCTTATAGAAAGTTATTGAGGTAAACAGAAAATTCTAAAGAGGTGATGAGTTACTGATTTCAAGATATTCTATTACTGTTATACCCAGGTTATTGGATTATTTGCAGAAATATTTATAGCATTCACTTTACTCTTCTGATTTCGGGCCTTGGGTTAAGACGTCTACTACTCATTTTCTAATGACATCATTAATACAGTATGTTATTGACATCACCAATCATATATATTAGTATGAGTGATTGATCTAAACATTTCAACCAGTTTTATTTAAAACCATGGAAACAAATGATCAACTGATAGAGAGTATTTGTATTTGCCCTCCTCTGGTTAAACACGGCTGCAAATATAATGGGGTTAATCTGTTTATTATTTTTATTAACCACTAGCACCATATTGATCCAAAAAATTATTGGAAATATATGTAAAGTAATTATTTTACTATTGTGGTAATAGTGCAGAATAAAATACTCTTATGTTACAAGGGGGGCAATAGTGCAAAAGAGAATAGTCTTGTGTTACTAGTGTGGTAATAGCGCAGAAGAGAATAGTCTTGTGTTACTAGTGTGGTAATAGTGCAAAAGAGAATAGTCTTGTGTTACTAGTGTGGTAATAGTGCAAAAGAGAATAGTCTTGTGTTACTAGTGTGGTAATAGTGCAAAAGAGAATAGTCTTGTGTTACTAGTGTGGTAATAGTGCAAAAGAGAATAGTCTTGTGTTACTAGTGTGGTAATAGCGCAGAAGAGAATACACTTATGTTACAAGTTTGACAAGCTTGTGTTACTAGTGTTATAATAGGTCAGAAAAAATACTCTGGTGGTACTAGTATGGTAATAGTGCAGAAGAGAATAGCCTTGTGCTACTAGTGTGGTAATAGTGCAGAAGTGAATATTCTTGGTTTACTAGTGATGTAGTGCAAAAAACAATACCCATGTGTAACTAGTGTGGTAATAGTGCAGAGCAGAATAGCTTTGTGCTGCTAATGTGGTGACAGTGCAGAAGAGTTACTTGTGTTACTAGTGTGGCAATACTGCAGCTGAGAATAGCCTTGTGTTACTAGTGTGGTAATAGTGCAGAAGAGAATAGCCTTGTGTTACTAGTGTGGTAATAGTGCAGCTGAGAATAGCACAGTGTTACTACTGTGGTAATAGCGCAAAATAATATGCTCTTGTATTACTAGTGTTGTAGTGAAGAAAAAAATACCCATGTATGAATAGCCTTGTGTTACTAATGTGGTAACAGTGCAGATGAGAATACTCTTGTGTTACTAGTGTGGCAATACTGCAGATGAGAATAGCCTTGTGTTACTAGTGTGGTAATAGTGTGTTACTAGTGTGGTAATAGTGCAGAAGAGAATAGTCCTGTGTTACTAGTGTGGTAATAGTGCAGAAAAGAAAACACTTGTGTTACTAGTGTGGTGATCGGATCGTGCAGAAGAAAATACTCTTGTGTTACTCGTGTGGTATTAGTATAGATGATACTGCTTTTGTGTTATTAGTGTGGTAGTCATGCAGAAGACAATGCTCTTGTGTTACTAGCGTGGGAATAGTGCAGAAGACAATGTTCTTGTGTTACTAGTGTGGTAATAGCGCAGAAAGAATACTCTTGTGTTACTAGTGTGATTATACTTTGAGTGAGTAGCTTTGTGTTACTAGTATGGTAATAGTGCAAAAGAGAAGGTTCTCGTGTTAATAGAGTAGTAATAGTGCAGGAAAAAATACTCTTGTGTTACTATTGTAGTAATAGTGCAGAAAAATTTAACCTTGTGTTACTAGTGTGGCAATAGTGCAGATGAGAATAGCCTTGTGTTACTAGTGTGGTAATAGTATGGAATAAAATCCTCTTGTGTTACTAGTGTGGTAATAGTGCAGAAGAGAAATCTCCTGTGCTACTAGTGTGGTAATAGTGCACAAAGAATACTCTTGTGTTACTAGTGTGGTAATAATATGGAATAAAATCCTCTTGTGTTACTAGTGTGGTAATAGTGCAGAAGAGAAATCTCCTGTGCTACTAGTGTGGTAATAGTGCACAAAGAATACTCTTGTGTTACTAGTGTGGTAATAATATGGAATAAAATCCTCTTGTGTTACTAGTGTGGTAATAGTGCAGAAGAGAAATCTCCTGTGCTACTAGTGTGGTAATAGTGCACAAAGAATACTCTTGTGTTACTAGTGTGGTAATAATATGGAATAAAATACTCTTGTGTTACTAGTGTGGTAATAGTGCAGAAGAGAAATCTCCTGTGCTACTAGTGTGGTAATAGTGCACAAAGAATACTCTTGTGTTACTAGTGTGGTAATAGTGCAGAAAATGATACCCTCGTGTTACTAGTGTGGTAATAGTGCAGAAAAGAATAGCCTCGTGTTACTAGTGTTGTAATAGTGCAGACGAAAATACTCTTGTGTTACTCGTGTGGTAATAGTGCAGAAAGAATACTCTTGTGTTACTAGTGTGGTAATAGTACACAAAATAATATCCTTGTGTTATTGGTATGGTAATAGTGCAAAAAAGTATAGCCTTGTGTTACTAGTGTTGCAATAGTGCAGAAGAAAATACCCTTGTGTTACTAGTGTGGTAATAGTGCAGATGAGAATACCCTTGTGTTACTAGTGTGGTAATAGTGCAGAGAAAACAACATTTGTCTTACTAGTGTGGTAATAGTGCAGAAGAGAATACCTCTTGTTTTACTAGTGTGGTAATAGTGCAAAAAAGTATATCCTTGTGTTACTAGTGTTGCAATAGTGCAGAAGAAAATACCCTTTTGTTATTAGTGTGGTAATAGTGCAGATGAGAATACCCTTGTGTTACTAGTGTGGTAATAGTGCAGAAGAGAATAGCCTTGTGTTACTAGTGTGGTAATAGTGCAGAAGAGAATAACCTTGTGTTACTAGTGTGGTAATAGTGCAGTAGAGAATAACCTTGTGTTACTCGTGTGGTAATAGTGCAGAAGAGAATCCTCTTGTTTTACTAGTGTGGTAATAGTGCAGAAGAGAATAACCTTGTGCTACTTATGTGACAATACTGCAGAAGAGAATATTCTTGTTTTACTAATGCGGTAATAGTACAGAAGAGAATAGTCTTGTTGTCTTCCTTTCTACTATGGGTTTCAAGTAGAACCGGAACCACCAAAACAGTGCCCTTGACATGACCTGCCTAGGTAGAGTCGTGTGTTAACCTTAAACCATACTATCCCCCATCCCCATTTAGTAACGACACATGACACCGAGGTTGGATGTGAAATGGCCACAGCAGCCGTTTATTAATTTCACAGTTTTATAAAAACAATTTAAATCCGAAACATTCGGATAACTAGTTAGGAATCCACCAGAGAATTCCTCCTAATAATTCACATGACCCAACATGGGTCATAACATTAACCCGAGCAGAGGAAGTCCTTGAAGCCCCCTCAGATAGTCCTTTTTAAAGAACACACCGAATTAGCCATCTGCAAACCACCAATTACCTCCAGCCGTAAACCAGCTCGGAAGCACCGTTCACCTCTGCAGATGGCTCCAACCACTAGAAGTCCACTTCAAGGGGATAACACCCGATGAAGCCCTCAAGTGATATACCGACCACTAGAAGTCCACTTCAAGGGGATAACACCCGATGAAGCCCTCAAGTGATATACCGACCACTAGAAGTCCACTTCAAAGGGATAACACCCGATGAAGCCTTCAAGTGATATACCTTCTACCAGAAGACCACTTCAAAGGGATACCACCCGATGAAGTCTTCAACCATGTACCTTTTTTGGGGGACGCATACCCCCGATGCGACCCCCCCACCATTTTGTACTGACTGGCCTCAAGGACTCCCCCCGCCACAGCGAAACAGGCCTTGACCACCTTAAGCCTGTGAGTTCCTCCACACCACCACCGCCCTTTCTATTCCTTCTGCTATCGCCAAGCTCCAAAGATCAATGCCAACCTCGGTCAGATGAACCCCGTCACTCCTCCAGAAATTCCCCACTCCTGACTCCAAATCCCTATGCCTCACGCAAATGCCCCCGTTTTTTGCCACAAAACGGGACACCGCCCGATTAACTTTAATGCGAGCCTTATTGACTCTCTCCACAGATCTAGCTAACCGCCAATGCTTTCTTGGGACTATGTCCGACCACACTATCACCAACTTGGGATAAGATACCCACAAACACAACATATCATGTTTGATATCCCGCACCAACTCACGAAAGGGGCGGACTCCTAAGTCATTCCCACCCACGTGCAACACTAAGACCTCCGGAACCCTATCAAGCCGAGCATATGTCTGGAATTCCGCCAACACCCTGCTCTACGACATACCTCTAAAACCCAGCCAATGCACAACCGCATCCTGTCGCGGAATGCGCAACTGGCGACCATTCGGGCGGACATCCGCCCTCAAAGCCCCCCAGTGCACGTAAGAATGACCCATCAACCACACCAAACACGGAGGCGAATCTGAAACGGAAAAACAATTAGGCACCACCATATAACATTTGTAAAGCGTTAACATCAAAATTCATAACATATGGGGGCGGACATAGGACTTAAACCTGTTGGACTCCCAACGACCAATACGCCTCACCCCCTCATCATCCAACCCCCAGCGCCCCGCTTCTGTTGCTGCGCCAATCCTGAAGGAATGAGATGAATATGAGCCTGCCGCGACACCAACCGCCGTCAAACATTTTTTAAATACAGCTCCAAACTGAAACCTGGACAAAAACGACCCGTCCACATGACGTAACAAAGGCAAATCTGGAGACCCCCTGTTTGGCGTAAAACCCCGCATGCACTCTACTGGGCACATAACCGACCCCGGGGCGAAACCCCTTCAAAGCCTGCGATACCAGAAATTCCTTCGATACATCCTGAAAGCCCCGCAACTTAAACCCAAACGCCACCGCAGATATGAACCGGTTCACCTTCGCCACTGAAAACCCCGCCTCCCAGGCGTCCCCTAACCAGTACGAAAGTGCCACCAACCTGTCTCTATCCGTATTGACGTCACCCAACTCTCTTACCCACTCCTCCCACTGCCTCCAACAAGCAGCATAAGCACTCCACGTCGTGCGCGCCAAAGACCTTTGTACCAATTGTTCTACGGGACCGAGACCAGATCCCAAAGATGCTGCGGACAAGCCAAACCGAGACGTTCCGCTCCCGGTGCCAATTGCCGAAACCGGTCCCACTGCGAGCGAGAAAGAGCATCAGCGATACAATTCCGTACACCCGGGACATGCACCGCCACCACCCACGCGTTCAACGACAAACATACCAACACTAAATGTCGCAACAATTGAACTACCGGAGGAA
Organism: Rhinoderma darwinii; assembly: GCF_050947455.1. Classification (NCBI taxonomy): domain Eukaryota; kingdom Metazoa; phylum Chordata; class Amphibia; order Anura; family Rhinodermatidae; genus Rhinoderma; species Rhinoderma darwinii. Next base: position 254,113,509 of record NC_134689.1, on the reverse strand, counting down.
AGGACGCCGTGATGTTATTAATGGCAAGCACCACCCCCATGTTGTCGCAGTAAAAAACGGACCTTCTTATCCCTGAGCCAGTCCCCCCAAATGGTAGCCGCCACCACGATGGGAAACAGCTCGAGCAGGGCCAGATTCCGCGTGAGTCCACTGGACACCCAGCTAGCCGGCCATTGACCTGCGCACCACGGACCTCCCCCGTAAGCTCCAAAACCACCCGCCCCAGCCGCATCCGTGAAAATATTCAAAACACTCGTATCCTGCGCTGGGGCCATCCATAGCGAGCGACCATTGAACTGGCCCAAGAAGTCATTCCAAACCTGAAGATCAGCACGGTACTCCTCCTTGAGCCGCACAAAATGATGCGGCGCACGCACTCCCACCGTTGCCGCCGCCAACCTCCTACCAAACACCCTCCCCATCGGCATAATCCGGCAGGCGAAATTCAACTTCCCCAGCAGTGACTGAAGCTCCCTCAGCGTCATTTTCTTCATTCTACAAGCCCGTTGAACCTCCAGCCTCAAAGCACCCAACTTATCCGCCGGGAGACGACACTCCATTGCCACCGAGTCTATTTCGATTCCCAAAAACAAATCGTCGCTACCGGGCCCTCCGTTTTTTCCGGCGCCAAAGGAATCCCAAAATCCCTCGCCACCTTCTGTAGAGCATGAAGCAAATTACCGCAAACCGGCGAACCCCCCGGGCCAACGCATAACAAATCATCTAAGTAATGGATCAACGAGTCGACCCCGGATACTCCCCTCTTTACCCACTCCACGAAGCTACTAAACGCCTCGAAGTATGCACAAGAAAGGGAACACCCCATCGGAAGGCACTGATCCACGTAAAAGGCCCCATTCCAAAAACAACCCAACAGCCGTTGGCTTTCTGTATGGACCGGCAACAACCTGAACGCCGCCTCGATGTCAGTTTTTGCTAGCAGCGCCCCAGGACCCGCAGCCCGCACTAACCCCACCGCCTTATCGAATGAGGTATAAACTACGGAGCACAACTCGTGATCAATCCCGTCATTTACCGACGAACCTTTGGGATACGATAACTGTTGAATCAAACGAAACTTTCCGGGCTCGCGTTTAGGGACAATACCCAAAGGGGACACAACTAAATCTTTCACCGGCGACTCCACAAATGGCCCCGACATGCGCCCCAACGAAACTTCTTTTAACAACTTTTCCGACACGACTTCCGCATGCAAGTAAGCCGATTTTAAATTTCTCCGCGTAACCGGAACCTCATAAGGAGGCGGAGGAATAACAAAACCAACACTAAACCCTTCATAAAGCAACCTAGCTGCCGCCCTATCCGGATACTCATTTAGATAAAGGGCCATCCTTTCCACCCTCACCGGCGACACCCCCTTGACCAGCCCCGTGCTGGTTCCCGGACCTCTTTTTTCGCAGACATTTTGCCGCCCCGTGTGATGCACCATTACACTCGGAGCACACGTGCTTGAACTTGCACGTGGCCCCAAACTTGCACTGGCCTTCATTGAATTGCCAGCAAAACCCCGCCTTTCCCCCGCCGCTTGGTCCACTCTGACTAGACTGGCCTCCCTGGCCACCGCTCCCGGGAAAGGGCTGCCTAACCGGAGCCGTAACCCGCAACCAGAGAGCAATATCCTTCTGGTCCCACCGAATCGCCGGCCGAACCGCCTTCCGCTGACGGAATTGCTCATCATATCGCAGCCACGCCTGACCCCCATACGCCCTATGAGCCTCCCCAATAGCATCAAAATAACAAAATAACGCCGAACAATTTTCCGGCGCCTTTTCCCCTATCACACTAGCCAATATGGCGAACGCCTGCGACCAATTAACGAACGTCTGCGGGATAAGCCTATACCGCCGCCGTTCCTCCTCGTCCTTTTTACTCTCATCCCGCTTGCTCTTATCCAAATTGAATTTAGCCAGCGGCAAGAGAGAAAAAATTTCAACGTATTCATCTTTCCAGATCCGATCACGCACCTCCTGCTTTAAATGCGCCCCCAACGGACCCTCAAAACAAACATACACCTCCCCCCGAGCACGATCGTCCATGCGCACTCGATCGCCGTCCTTCTGTGCCTCAGTCTGCACCGACACCGCGACCGCCTCTCTAACCGCCACCACAGGACGCGCCTGCAACGATCCCACGTCCCTGGGGCCTTCCCAAACTACCGCAGGGGACACTTCCGTTACTACCGGCGCCGCGGCCCTATCAAGGCGCCCCACCAGCTCCCGTAAGCAACCCACTAAATCTGCCAAACCCGCTCCGTCGCGTCCGCCCGCGCCACTACCGGCCCCCGATGCTATGCTAGCAGCCCCCCCGCCGACACCCGACATAAAAATCGCTGGATAAGACAATAATGGAGTTATACACTCACCGGGCTGCACAGGCGCTGTGTTCCCGTCAGCCGGACCATCCTGACCTCGACGATAGACGTCCAGTTCACCTTCCTCCAGTTCTTCTCTCGCCGACGACTGTCCCTCCCAACGACATCTTCGGAAAGGGGATGAGGACGCGCTGACCGATGGGCCGGCAACCTGCCGCCCGACCGCCGGGACCCAGACTTCCGACCGGACCTGTTGCCTCGACGTCGCTGCAGATCTAGTCGTCCGTCTAGACGATCCTGACGAAGCCTGCCCCCTGGCCGGAACATCACCATGCGGGGCGGCCGTACCTTGCTCTCGACATCTTCCATCTGATGGGGGAGGGGTGACAGGGAGCCCAGCCTGCGACTCCCTGCTTACCGCCGGACCCCGTCGCGGCCTGGGATTCCTGCCAGGACGCAGGGCCTGGGAAGGGGCGGTCCTCCCAGCTGCCTGGCCTGCAGCGTCCGGGATCGGGCTCCCTCTGCGACGCCGTGTCCGCGGGACTACCTCCGGACTAAGGCGCTCTGGAGGTCGGGACCGCCGAGAGGGACGGGTCGACACAGCCTGCATCGCCGTCACCCCTGCCACCGCTCTCTGCCTGCCCAGCGCAGGAGCGGTTGTTGCCGACTCCCCCCCCGCCGCCATAGCCATGCTCGTAGGGGGGCCGGGGGAGGGGAGCCTGTCCCTTACAACAGACCCCGAACGCCGTGCCCGACGTGGCGAAACGGCGTCCGGGATCCGCGTTAATGCAGCCACGGTCTCCTCCAGCCATCCGGGACCGTGGTGCACAGCAGCGGCGCGCAGCCGCTCTAAAATCAGGGCCTCTGCCATTGCTAAAAAAACCGGGCAACGGGGAGCTTTGCTTACTGTGTGTTACTCCTCCCGCTGCTTCCGGCTCAATGCCGAGAAACAGCGGGAAGCGCAGTAACGGCCCCCCCGCCCCCCTTAACTCCTCCCCGTCCCTCCTTCAGCTCCTTCAACTTTCCCTGACCTCGTAACATTAACCCTTTCCCTACCAGGACGGTCATGTCGGCTTCCCTTAAGCCTGCAGCTGCGTCCAGCCTCTTCTTCACTACTAGTTTAGATGCTGTAGAAAAATTCCATGGTCATCCATATCCAATGGATCAACACGGGTTAATAACACTCATCACCTCCTCATTATTAGGACATAACAGAGCACTGGCACTTCTATTTTCTCTCTGTTAAAGCTGGCCATATTCATAGCATTTTTGTTGGTGGATCCTGTTGATTAGAATGGGATCTGCCAATAATTTAATGTCTAGGTGTCCTGGCAGACTATTGCCAGAGGGTGTCCTTTAAAACAAACAAGTAGGATGGAATTTTTTTTTCTTTTAAATACATTGTTTCTCTTTTTAAGGAAGCAATTCCGTTTCTGCCCATGAGCACATTGAAATTACAAGCATATTAGACTGTATGGCAAATTTCGATTAAAAGGGTTGTCTACTACCGGACAACTGATGTCCTATCCACCGGATAGGTCATCAGTATATGATCGGTGGGGGTCCGACACCCGGACCCTGCACCAACAGCTGTTTCAGCTGCCTGCGGGTACCGGATGTCACATTGCATAGCGGACGGGCTGCAGAACTGCAGCTCTGCTTCTATTCACTTCAGTACTGCAGCTCGGCCGCTATTCCGTGTCCGGAGCCATCTGCTTCCGGCATGGACGTCCGGTGCCCGCAGGCAGATGGAGCGTCTGATCAGTGCGGGGTCTATGTGTCGGACCCCCACAGATCATATACTGATGACCTATGGATGGGTCAACAGTTGTCTGGTAGTGCACAACCCCTTTAAGGCAATGAAGTCATCCTTTGTCCATGGCCACGTTAACTATAATGTGTATAATGTATTCCTTTTTTAAACTTAGACATCTAGTTTTTATTTAACAACATTTTTTCTTTAGAATCAGACCTTTACCTGGATAAGTACTCTGAGTCCAGTCAAATATAATAAAATCCACCTTCAATGGGCCTGAAACCTAGGTTGTACAGACTACTACAATTGTAGTAATAGAGCTGGTAGTCCTGGTTATAGGCACATGTCTTAGATGATTCCTTTCATGTTTCTCAAGTTTCCTTCATTACAACATGAAGATTGAACCCAAATAAGAAGATTTGATGTTGTATCTACTGAAGATTCCATCTGATTGATGCAATCTGAATTTCTGTCTGAAAGGTGGACAGTATGTTAGAAACGTTCTGAAAAGAACTCTTCACATCTGATGTAAGTATTATTTGGGTAAAGCTTTGCTCTCTGCAGTATGTAATCTTCTCTATTCTCTTTCAAACTTGCATCCCTTCGTTCTTCAACTCCCAGATTGTAAGGAGAGGCTAAAGCTTTGATATCCATAGCAGAAGTCAGAGATTTCTGAAATTCAAGTAAGACTATGTTTTGGGTAACTGGGTTTTAACAGCAGCTACTGCATTATTTATTTTTCTTATGGTGGAATAGCAGCACAAAAATCACAAGGTAAAGGAATTGTGTTCTGAGCTGAAAATTGGATTTAGTGTGCGGCCTTCTTAGTCAGAAATGTCCGGGTCGAGACTAAAGCCGGCCATAGATATGAGTGAACTGATAGTTGTCCCATGTAAGCCCCCTGGCTAAGCTGAACTTACATGCTATTTCAGTAGATCAGGGGGAGATAAGCAGTTGCTAGACATGTTTGTTGACGCCTATCTCCGTTGGAAACAGGGATTCAATAAGAAAATTAATCCTCTGGCTTTCTTGTTTCCATTATCCGAAAGATTTTGCAGCCCCCATAGACATTAAGGGTGCAGCCATATATGTATTTCTGCAACGTAAGACTACGCTGCGGAAATCTTTAGAATGTAAGCCTACGGGGAAAATATTTTGCAAAGCAAAAAATTTAGAAATTTGTCTGTGGAATATTTTTCCCATTTGACACTACAGTTTTCTGCAGCATATTTTTTTGTTGCGGAAATACAAGGCAAATATGCCATCTGTGACTGCACCCTTAGACATTTCGGTCATATTTTGTTTTTTACACATGCAGATTTTTGCCACATTATCGCTGAAAATTACCAATAATAACAATACGTATTCAATTTTTCTTGAATCCGTGTCAAGGGGCTAAAGTTTTGCTTGGAATTATTTTATACAGTATATATACTGTTACTGCTCAGGGATTGTGACATAGGGTCAGTAGTTGGTGTCTAGCGTTAGTGCCTTCTGCCACCCAACACTGGGTCCTGAGTTTTTATCTGATCAGGGCAACACCTTCATGTGGTTATCATGTTCTCCTCAAGCTTGAATGTTTTCTCAGGGTACTCCCACACGCCAAAACATTGGACTGTGAGCCCCACTGAAAAATGCACTGATGTTAGTGAATAAAAGCTGCGTGGGGGGTTGTGGAAAATGTTGGTGCTATATACACCGTTCAGCCATCACTTTAACCAGTTCAGGATCAAGCTCATTTTGGCCTTCAGGACCAGCCCCATTTTTTCAAAAGTGACATGTCACTTTATGTGGTAATAACTTGGGAATGCTTTTACCTATCCAAGCGATTCTGAGGTTGTTTTCTCGTGACATATTGTACTTTATGTTAGTGAAAAAATTTGGTTGATAAACTCAGTATTTATTTGTGAAAACCGCCAAAATTTAGAGAAAATTTGCAAAAATTATGATTTTTCGAAATTTCAATGTATCTGCTTGTAAAACAGATCGTAATACCACCCAAAATAGTTACTTGTTAATATTTCCCATATGTCTACTTTATGTTTGCATAGTTTTTCTGAGCGTCCTTTTATTTTTCTAGGATGTTACAAGGCTTAGAACTTGAGCAGCAATTTCTCACATTTTCAAGAAAATTTCAAAAGGCTTTTTTTTTCAGGGACCAGTTCAGTTCTGAATTGACTTTGAGGGGCCTATATATTTGAAAACCTTAAAAAACACCCCATTTTAAAAACTGCACCCCTCAAAGTATTCAAAACAGCATTCAGAAAGTGTTTTAACCCTTCAGGCGTTTCACAGGAATTAAAGCAACGTAGATGTGAAATGCACAAATTTCATTTTTTTTTGTTGCTGAAATTAATTTGTAATACATATTTTTAAATATCCCACATGTGGTCCTAGTGCGCTAATGGACTGAAGCACAGGCCACAGAAGCAAAAGAGCACCTAGAGGATTTTGGGGCCTCCATTTTTTTAAAATATATTTTAGGCACCATGTCAGGTTTGAAGAGGTCTTGTGGTGCCAAAACAGTGGAAACTCCCCAAAAGTGACACCATTTTGGAAACTACACCCCTCAAGGACTGTATCTAGGGCTATAGTTAGCATTTTGACCTCACAGGTTTGTTTTTTTTCTAAATTTATTTGAATTAGTCTGTAAAAATTAATTATTATTTTTTTCTAAAAAAAACATAGAATTTTCTAATTTTTTCAAGGAATAAAGGAGAAAAGCACCCTGACATTTGTAAAGCAATTTATCCCGATTATGGCAATACCCCATATGTGGTAATAAACTGCTGTTTAGACCCACAGCAGGGCTCAGAAGGGAAGGAGCGCCAGATACGGCGATACAAAATATGTGTACTTTTTTTTTTATATTTTCAGTTTTTTCCTATAATAAAAGACTTATGGAAAAAAAGGCAGTGTTTGAATTTTTTTTTACATTTTTATTAACTTTCTTTTACCTTTTTTTTTTTTATGTCCAACTATGGGACTTGAAGACATGAAGCCCTGATCGCTATTCTAATACACTGCACTACCTACATAGTGCAGTGTATTAGAGCTGTCAGTTATTCACTGACAGCAAGCCTATTAGGCTTCGCCTGCGGGCGGGGCCTAAAAGGCTTCAGTAGTAGGCAGACTAGGAGGCCATTGTTAGGCCTGCGGTTGCCATAGCAACCATCGGCAGCAACGCGGGTACTGATCGTTGCCATAGCAACCATCGGCTGCTATCTAACCACCTAGAACAAAAGCGATCGCTGCATCTAAGGGGTTAATCTGCCAGATCGGAGGCTAGAGCTAGCTCCTGGCCGTTACATCAGGATGTCAGCTGTATTGAACAGCTGACATCCGCGGATCATGGCTCAGGTTCTGAGCTTGCTCCATCTTCTTGACACTGATAGTAAGCCTTTTAGGCCCCGCCTCTGGGCAGGGCCTAAAAGGCTTCCGTGCTTGGCATACCAGAGGCCATTATTAGGTTGCCGTTGCAAGCATCGGCATCCCGGCGACAGCGGCGCAGGGATGCCGACAGGCTAGAAACCACCTAGATGCAGTGATCGCTGCATCTAAGGGGTTAATCGGCAGGATCGGAGCCTAGCTCTGATCCTGGCTGTTACAGCGGGATGTCAGCTGTAATATACAGCTGACACCCGCTGGTGATGGCGCGGGCTCAGTCTCTGAGCCCGCTCCATCACCATCACGTACGGTTATGTGAGAAGGCGCTAACACCTTAGCACTGACGACGTAACTGTATGTGATTGGGCGGGAAAGGGTTAAGGCTGATAATCTATCATAAAACATGTTTATTTAATGCGCAATGCTGAGCAAGGAATTATATTTTATTTTATGTAGATATACTGTATAATACAATTCCAACCAAAACTTTAGCCCTTATGACATGGATTCAAGGAGAATGGAGTACAATGAAAATAAAAGAATACATGCCTACACTTATGGTAAAATGCACAAAATGGATGTGTTTACTCTGTTAGTGTTGTAGGCAAAAAAAAAATTTTCAACTACTTTTTATCACTAAAATCTATGATATATGGAAAAACAAAAACATGTCGGCTGAGTTCACACCTTGATTGCAACGTGTGAACCCATCCTAAACCATTGACAGGTGAAGTGAATAGTATTGATTATCTCATTATTGTGGCGCCTTGTCAAGGGGTGGGATATATTAGTCAGCAAATAAACAAATAATCAGTCTGTTCTTGAAGCAGGAAAAATGGGCAAGCAAAGCGATCTGAGCGACTTTGATAAGGTCCAATCTGTTATTGCTACACGACAGAGCAACTTTAAAACGGCAGGTCTTGTCGGGTGTTCCTAGTATGCAGTGGTTAGTACCTACCAAAAGTGATCGAAAAAAGGACAACCGGTGAACTGATGACAGGGTCATAAGCTCCTAAGGCTCATTGAAGCGCATAGGAAGAGAAGGCTGGCCCGTCTGGTCTGATCCCACAGAAGAGCGCCTGTAGCACAAATTGCTGAAGGGTTAATGCTGGCTATGAAGGAAAAGTGTCAGAATACAAAATGCAATGCCGCTTGCGTCAATTGGGGCTGCGTTGCCGCAGACCAGTCAGAATGCACATGCTGACCCCTGTCCACCACCAAAAGAACCTACAATGGCCATGTGAACATCGGAACTGGACCATAGAGCAATGGAGGAAGATGGCCTTGTCTGAAGAATCACGTTTTCTTTTATATCATGTGGCTGGCCGTGTGCATGTTCGTTGCTTACATGGGGAAGAGCTTGCACCAAGATGCACTATGCGATGAAGGCAAGATGGCGGAGGCAGTGTTCTACTTTAGGCAATATTCTGCTGGGAAACCTTGGGTCCTGGCATTCATTCTTGCAGACCAAGTACACCCCTTCAAGGAAAAAGTTTTTCCTAATGACATTAGCCTCTTTCAGCAGGATAATGCGCCATGCCAAACTGCAAAAATTGTTCAAGAATGGTTTGAGGAACATGACAAAGAGATCAAGGTGTTGACTTGGCCTAGAAATTCTCTATATCCTAATCCGATCGAGTATCTATGGCAGAGCCATAGCTAGGCATTTCTTTACCAGGGCAAAGATTCAGTGTAGCGCCGCCTCCTGCACACACATACTCACGCACACCTAGAACATACATACACATTACACACAAACAGTATGTATTTATACACATTACATACATTTACATACATATTACAAACCTCACACACATACAGTGTATACATACACATTACTCACATATATACAGTACATACACATTACACACATATATTCATGCACATTACACACACAAACACACACATACATCTACATTACTCAAACATATAGTTTCACACATTACACAAACTTACCTCTCCTACAGAGCTGTCACATCCCAGTAGTGGAGAGGGATCGGTAGTGAGCAGAGGACAGAGCTGCTACCCGCCTGAGCTTCTCTCTGCACTCCCAACCCCTCCCTCTTCTCTCCATTCTGACAGAGCTGCTGCCTGGACATAAGATTCGGCAGTTGTAACTTAGAGAAACACAGAAAGGAGAGGGAGGGGGAAGGCAGGGTCTCCAGACGCCCTCATCTTGCGCCCCCCTTTAAATCTCTCCCATCACGTGCCTGGGGCAAGTGCCCATCCTGCCCCCCGACTCCACCACTGAACTATGGTATGTTTTGGAAAAACAAGTTGGTGCCAGATACCTCAGGACACCTTCAAAGCTTTTGTGGAGTCAATGCCCCAACGGGTCAGGGCTGTTTTGGCGTCACGAGTGTGACCTAAATATTATTAGGCAGGTCGTTTTTATGTTTTAGCTGAACAGTGTAAGTAATAAAAAAATAGGTGGAGCTGTGACAACCTTTAATTCATTTTTTTTTGTTGTTAAAGCGTCATTTTCACCATTGAAGAATGAATTCAGCACGGGCCTATAATCAATCTCATAAATACCTGATCAAACTGAAATGCCTGACAAGGAAGCTTAGGCTAAATTATTTATTATGAGTTCTAGTACTGTCGTATAATTACAGGATTATCAATGTAAATTGTGAACGCTCATCTATTGCTTTTGTCTATGATGTCTTAAGACGGTTTCTTCCTCTTAGTATAGTTTTTTTTCCATCTTTCCTCTCCTCATCCCCCCTTGTCTGCTGTTTCCTTGTTTCCCCCTCCTCTCTGCTCTCTCTGTCTCTCCCTCCTCCCCCTCCCTTCATTCTTCACACAACTTCCTTTCACATTATCGATTGATTGTTTTATCGGGTCTCCCTGACTTTGTCCTCAGGGTGCAGAAGAGAGAAGGGATTTGCTTATGATAGAGATCTGCAGAATTCTCTCACAGTGTCACCACAAATATCACATATACATGCTGTTTTTGTCACCTAAGGCTATGATTTTTCTCTTTTTTTATGGAATGCTAGGATGTTTTTTAGTCATAAAGTTTCTTTAAGTCAATCTCATCCTAGCAAATGTGTAAACTTTGTCTTAATCCTTGATTGGATTTATGAGAAAAAAGATATTTTAATAAAAGGAAGATGTTCAAAAATATAATCGGAAAGGGCCACGTCTTTATGAAACGTTTTACAATTTTAATGTCTTGCTTTCTGAATGCTTTCCACATATAGTCCCATGCACTATGTATGTATGTACTGTAGGTGGAAATGTGCCAAGCCATGTAAAGCGTCCAAATCATATATTCTTATGGCCCACCACCCTTTGACAAATGACTGTCATTTAACTCTCATATTGTAACAAACCAGCTCATGGGAGTAAGGGACATAGGGGGCTGTTTGTTATTCATGTGGCTTGTCTTACAGTTTCAAGCATTTAATTTATGTTTTTTTTTTCTTTTAGCATTTCATTATGCCTCTCTTTCCTTTTGTTTGAGCCTCATACTTTCAGCCCCTGTGAAAGTCAATGTTAGTCCCAGTAGCTGTAAATGTTGTTCTAAGTCTCTTTTCATACCTCCTTTTTGACGCTCAAAAAAGCGTAGCATGCTGCAATATTGTGTCCAGCAAAAAAAACCTGACGGAAACATGACCGATTAGTTATTAGTCCATGGAGGAAAAAAATGATTAGTCATAAAGGATCATAATGGATCCGACATGGCTCCTGTAAAAACGGAAATCAAGTAAGAACAGAGCTTAGTAACGTTTAAATCTCACATTAAAAAATATAAAATAATTAAATAAAACAACATAATGGTCTTTTCGCCCCAGATCTGGCGTTCCGTGCACATATTTTCTTTGTGCACATATTGTTGGCCAAATTTATTAATGCGTGCGCCAGACAAAAGCTTGATTTGCGACATTCTCGCAACGTTAGATCGCATACTTAGAATATGGCTGTGGATTTGGGTATGGTAATTGTCAAAAAGTATATGGAAGTGGAAAAAGCCTCTATTAGGGCACAAACACATGGTGCATTTTTTGCAACAGATGAGGCCTGTGGTGCCACAGTGGTTTCAATAGAATGACGACCGACCTGTGTGAATAAGGCCCAGCGAGGTTTCATCACTGAATTTCTTTCCTGTTTTAAGATCATCTATTACAGTGGTTCCCAATTTTTTTTTGCTACAAGCTCTGCCTCCGACGTTGTAGCAGACGTGACGCGCGGACGTCTGTTACGACTACCGCCCACTGCTTCCCACTAGAAGCCTGACGGAGGGAGAGGAGCCATTAACGCTGGGCAGGGTAAGTATTTTTTTTTCATTAGTTTGTTAGTAGTTGTGTGAGAAATGGAGCCAAGGGAATGCTGGTAGTTGTAGTTCTCTCCTCTTATACCTCCTCTCTGTAATGTCCTCTGATATCCCATAATAATGTCCTGGACATGCTGGTAGTTGTAATCCTCTCCTCTTATACCTCCTCCCTGTAATGTCCTCTGATATCACATAATAACGTCCTGGACAATCTGTTAGTTGTAGTTCTCTCCTCTTATACCTCTTCTCTGTAATGTCCTCTGATATCCCATAATAACAGTCTGGACATGCTGGTAGTTGTAGTCCTCTCCTCTTATACCTCCTCTCTGTAGGTCCTCTGATACCCCATAATAACAGCCTGGACATGCTGGTAGTTGTAGTTCTCTCCTCTTATATCTCCTCTCTGTAATGTCCTCTGATATCCCATAATAACGTCCTGGACATGCAGGACATCCCATAGTTGTAGTTCTCTCCTCTTATACCTCCTCTCTGTAATGTCCTCTGATATCCCATAATTACAGTCTGGACATGCTGGGAGTTGTAGTCCTCTCCTCTTATACCTCCTCTCTGTAATGTCCTCTGATATCCCATAATAACAGCCTGGACATGCTGGTAGTTGTAGTCCTCTCCTCTTATACCTCCTCCCTGTAATGTCCTCTGATATCCCATAATAACAGTCTGGAAATGCTGGGAGTTGTAGTTCTCTACTCTTATACCTCCTCCCTGTAATGTCCTCTGATATCTCATAACAGCCTGGACATGCTGGAAATTGTAGTTCTCTCCTCTTCTACCTCTTCCTGTAAACTTTCTCTGATATCACACAACATCCTGGACAAGCTGGGAGTTGTAGTCCTCTCCTCTTCTACCTCCTCCTCCTGTAAACTTTCTCTGATATCACATAACATCCTGGACATGCTGGGAATTGTAGTTCTCTCCTCTTATATCTCCTCCCTGTAATATCCATTGACATCACATAATAATAGCCTGGACATGCTGGGAGTTGTTGTTCTTATACCTCCTTATTTATTCCTTCCCCAGGAGTAAGCACATATTCTCTCTGTGATGGTCACTTTACTAGAGGGGCAGATGGTCATTTTTAGAGATGAGCGAACCGGGACAACCGAACCCGGTTTCGGTCCGAACTTCCGGTAAAGTTCGGTTCGCAGCGAATCCGAACTTCACCGAGTTCGGCCGAACCCGTTTTGACCGAACCCGGTCAAAAACATTATACAAATCGGCAGCCACTTATCTCTATCAATCACTGATAGAGAAAAGAGGCTGCTGATTAAAAATAAAATAAAAAGCATTTCATACGTACCCGGTCGTTGTCTTGTTGACGAGTCCCTCTTCTTCCTCCAGTCCGACCTTTTCTGACGCGGCAGCCTGTGATTGGCTGCAGAGGCCTCTGCAGCCTGTGATTGGCTGCAGAGGCCGCGGCAGCCTGTGATTGGCTGCTGCGCTCACATGGGCTGCATCGTCATCAAGGAATGTCGGGCCAGATGTCGAGAGGGACGCGTCACCAAGGCAACGGCCAGGAGACCGGACTGGAGGAAGCAGAAAGTTCTCGTTAAGTATGAACGTCTTTTTTTTTACAGGTACTGTGATCGGTAGTCACTGTCCAGGGTACTGAAACAGTTACTGCCGATCAGTTAACTCTTTCAACACCCTGGACAGTGACTATTTAGGGTATGTGCACACACACTAATTACGTCCGTAAATGACGGACGTATTTCGGCCGCAAGTACCGGACCGAACACAGTGCAGGGAGCCGGGCTCCTAGCATCATAGTTATGTACGACACTAGGAGTCCCTGCCTCTCTGCAGGACAACTGTCCCGTACTGTAATCATGTTTTCAGTACGGGACAGTAGTTCCACGGAGAGGCAGGGACTCCTAGCATCGTACATAAATATGATGCTAGGAGCCCGGCTCCCTGCAGGGTGTTCGGTCCGGTACTTGCGGCCGAAATACGTCCGTCAATTACGGACGTAATTAGTGTGTGTGCACATACCCTTACTGACGTCGCCTAGCAACGCTGCCGTAATGACGGGTGCACACATGTAGCCACCCGTCATTACGGGGCCTCATGCACACGACCATAAAAACACCCGTTATCACGGGTCGTAATTACGACCCGAAATAGCGGGCCCATAGACTTCTGTTAGCCACGGGTACCTTCCCGTTTTCTCACGGGAAGGTGCCCGTGCCGTTAAAAAGATAGAACATGTTCTATTTTTTTATTTTACGGGCCGTGCTCGTAATTACGACTCGTAATTACGGGCAGCCGGCCGCTTTTGCGAACCGTGCTGTCATTATAATTATAGCAGCACGGCCCGTAAAATAGAAAAATAGAACATGTTCTATTTTTTTAACGGCACGGGCACCTTCCCGTGAGAATACGGAAAGGTACCCGTGGGTAACAGAAGTCTATGAGCCCGTTATTGCGGGTCGTAATTACGACCCGCAATAACGGGTGTTTTTACGGTCGTGTGCATGATGGGAGCACGGCTCGGAAAAACGAACGGCTGCCCGTGCTCATCTCCTGAAATAATCTGTGCTGCCTTAAACTCTGTGGACAGGTCAGGATCCTGTTTCTTTTAAATGCTGCTGGGGAACCCGCTCGATCCACTATATAAGGCTACGCTACAGTGCAGCATTTAAAAGAAACAGGATCCTGACCTGTCCACAGAGTTTAAGGCAGCACAGAGTATTTCAGGAGATGAGCGTGCAGATTCAGTGCTGTTGTGAACTCTGCTCTTACCATTACGTAGCTCTCAGTCTGTTATCTCTCCTCCACTCCTGTCCTCAAGAACACCTTCACATGATTGGCAAGTCACCACGTAATGGTAAGAGCAGAGTTCACAGCAGCACAGAGTATTTCAGGAGATGAGCGTGCGGATCTTGTGCGTGGTGGTGACTTGCCAATCATGTGAACGTGTTATAGAGGACAGGAGTGGAGGAGATGTAACAGACTGAGCTACGTAATGGTAAGAACAGAGTTCACAGCAGCACAGAGTATTTCAGGAGAGGAGCGTGCAGATTCAGTGCTGCTGTGAACTCTGCTCTTACCATTACGTAGCTCAGTCTGTTACCTCTCCTCCACTCCTGTCCTCAATAACACCTTCACATGATTGGCAAGTCACCACCCCGCACAAGATCCGCACACTCATCTCCTGAAATACTCTGTGCTGCTGTGAACTCTGCTCTTACCATTACGTGGTGACTTGCCAATCATGTGAAGGTGTTCTGGAGGACAGGAGTGGAGGAGAGGTAACAGACTGAGAGCTACGTAATGGTAAGAGCAGAGTTCGCAGCAGCACTGAATCTGCACGCTCATCTCCTGAAATACTCTGTGCTGCCTTAAACTCTATGGACAGGTCAGGATCCTGTTTCTTTTAAATGCTGCACTGTAGCGCAGCCTTATATAGTGGATCGAGCGGGTTCCCCAGCAGCATTTAAAAGAAACCGTGTTTGTGTATGTGTGTGTTTGGGTATGTGACTTTGTCTGTTTTTGTTTTTATATGTGTGTGTGTATTTATGGGTGTGTTTGTGTATATGTGTTTTGTGTATATGTTTGTGTATATATGGGTGTATTTGTGTATATGTTTGTGTGTAGATGTTTGTGTGTGTTTTTGTATATGTGTATGTGTGTATATGAGTGTGTGTTTGTGTGTATATATGGGTGTGTTTGTGTATATGTGTTTGTGTATATGTGTGTTTTTGTTTGTATATGTGTTTTTGTTTGTATATGTGTTTGTGTATATGTGTTCGTGTATGTGTGTATAACTGTGTGTGTGTGTTTGGATATGTGTGTTTTTGTTTGAATATGTGTGAGTTCGTGTACCGTATATGTGTGTGTTTGTCTGTTTATGTGTGTGTATATCTTGTTGTGTTTGTGTATATATGTGTGTGTCTGTGTATGGTTGTTTGTTTGTGTGTGCGTGTATATATGTGTGTAGGTGAGTAGAAGTATTGGTATTGTTCACATTGATAACTGTTTTTTTATGTTGTTGCAGATTTTGATGTACCGATTGGACTACATCTTCGATTCGTTGGACTACTGCGTAGATCTACGTTTTTTCAAATTTTAATAAAATGGTTAACGAGGGTTTTGTTGGGGATTTCTTATTTCAATAAAAAAGAATTGTCTTTGTGTTTTTTTTTCAAACTTTATTAGTGCCTAGATAATGGCAGTTGGCTGATTGACAGCGTCCATTATTAAGGCGGTTCTTAGTGTTAGCCGGTGCAGAGGCTAGCACTAACCACCCATTATTACCCCGGTACCCACCACCACCAGGGGTGCCGGGAAGAGCTTGGTACGATCCAGTACCCGACCATCTGTTGTGATGGTCGGGTACTGGGGCGGCCGTAGGCTGGTATTATGAGGCTGGGAAGGGCCAAAATCAGTGGACCTTCCCACCCTTGTAATGCTAGGCTGCTGCTGCTGTGTTGTATCGGGCTGGTTATAAAAATGGGGGGGACCCCCACGTCGTTTTTTTTTTGGAATTTAACAAATTTAGCAATAGACGGGTCCCCCACATTTTTAATAACCAGCCATATACAAGGCCGCAGCAGTCTGGCATTACATGGGTGGGAAGGGCCACTGGTTTTGTCCATTCCCAGGCTAATAACACTGTGTTGTATGTGGCTGGTTATGATAAATTGGGTGGAACCCCATGTCTTTTTAAAAAAAAAAATGTAAATAAATAAATAATTTAAAAAAATGACGTGGGGTCCCCCCCCACTTTTATAACCAGCCAGATACAACACAGCAGCAGCAGCCTAGCATTACAAGGGTGGGAAGGTCCACTGTTTTTGGCCCTTCCCAGCCTCATAATACCAGCCTGCGGCCGCCCCAGAGCCCGACCATCACAACAGATGGTCGGGTACTGGATCGTACCTGGCTCTTCCCGGCACCCCTGGTGGTTTTGGGTACCGGGGTAATAATGGTGGTTAGTGTTAGCCTCTGCACCGGCTAACACTAAGCCTCGCATTAGTAATGGATGTTGTCACTCAGACAGCGGCCATTACTAAAGTGGTAATAATAAAATTTGAAAAGAAAAAGACAAAGATATAGATAAAATATTTTATTGAAATAAAGCACCCCCAACACAACCCTCATTAACCATTTTATTGTAGAAAAAAAAAACGTCATCTAAGTAGTCCTCGAAACCGACGTAGTCCAAACACCAAACCTGTAAAAATGAAATAAAACATGTCGTAGGCTTAGATTCAGTTTAATGTGTGATACTGACTGTTATACCATGTATAGAAGCCTCCCGTGAAGTTGACTTAGATACAGGGCGCCAGCAGACAGTATCATACATGGCCATACATACATATATACAAATATACATACATACATATATACAAACATACATACATATATACAAGCATGCACATATATACATACATGCAAACATACACACATATATACATGCAAACTATCATACATACATGCATACACACACACATGAAAACATACATACATACAAACAAACATGCAAAGATACATACATACATATATACAAGCATGCACAAATATACATGCAAACATAAATACATGCAAACATAATTACATACATGCACATATATATAAACATACATGCAAACATACATGCAAAAATAAAAACATGCAAACATACATACATGCACATATATATATACATACATGACAACATACATACAAACATACATACATGCAAACATACATACATGCAAACATACATACACACATGCAAACATATATACATGCAAATATACATACAAACATGCACATGTATACATACATGCCAACATACATGCACATATATACATACATACATGACAACATACATACATGCAAATATACATACATACACACATGCACATATATACATACATGCCAACATACATGCACATATATACATACATACATGACAACATACATACATATATATATATACACACATGCAAATATACATACAAACATGCATACATACATGCAAACATACATTCATGCAAACACACATACATGCAAACATACATACATACAAATATACATACACACATGCACATATATACATACATACATGACAACATACATACATGACAACATACATGCAAAAATACATACATGCAAACATACATACATACATGCAAATATATACATGCAAATATACATACAAACATGCACATATATACATACATGCCAACATACATGCACAGATATACATACATACATACATGACAACATACATACATGCCAACATACATACATACATACATACATACATACATACATGCCAACATACATACATGCCAAAAAATAATAATAATACGTTCATACTTACTTTCCTCCTGTCCGGCCTCCAGCGATGACGTTTCATTCATGTCGCCGCTGCAGCCTGTGATTGGCTGCAGAGGCGGTCACGTGGGATGAAGCGTCATCCTGACGTGCGTGACCGCCACTACAGCCTGTGATTGGCTGCAGCGGCGAAAGGGATGAAACGTCATCGCTGGAGGCCGGACAGGAGGAAAGTAAGTACGAACGTATAATTTTTATTTTTTTATTACATTTAAAATAGTATTTTCCGCGCGCCGAGCATGTACTGTGAAGGTTGCTGAAAGAGTTAGTGCAGCCCATTAACTCTATCAGCACCCTGGACAGTAGCATGCTCGGCGCACGTAAGTGACAGGTTCGGTCAGAACTAGTTCGGTCCGAACCGAACTTTTTTGTGAAATTCGGCGAACTAGCCGAACCGAACTTTTGATAAGTTCGCTCATCTCTAGTCATTTTAGCGGGGGGACGACAGGCTGATGGTGGCTTTACTGGAGGGGGCTGATGCTCATTTTACTGGGGGGGGACGGAGGCTGATGGTCACTTTACTGGAGGGGGCTTATGGTCTCTTTACTGAGGGGTCATTATACTGTTAGTGGGGGCTGATGGTAATTTTACTGTGAGTGGGGGGATGATGGTCTTCGAGTGGTTTCCGCCTCTGACCACCCGGTGAAATTAATAGGAGGCATAAAAAACCTCGTTTGGTGCTTTTTTGTCTGCGGTTTTTGCATTCGCTTCAACGGCTTAAAAAAAAATGTGGCCAAAAAACACAGCAATTAAAAGTCAAACAACGCTGTCAATTCAAAATCTGCCTCAAAATTCCTAAATGAATTTGTAGGCAGATTTTTTGTTTCTGCTTTACAAAAAAACGTTGCGTGAACATACCCTAAGAGTGTAGTGCTTGTTTTTAGCCAATTTTTGTCGTTTTGTAAACAATTTTTGGTAGAGGTGCCCTGAGAATTTTTTTTTTTTCCTGGGGTGCCTCGAGCCTGAAAAGGTTGGGAAACTCTGATCTATTATGATAAACTCTATATTTCTTTAGACCCTCTGATTTGGTGAATTGAATGTCTCCTATGTCTTTTTCTCTGCATCTCTTCCTTTCTAATCCCTCACATCTCTCCCATCCTTTACTGACCGCCCTTAGAATGCTGGAAATCTATTTAATCCTGTAATAGTATTATAGGCCTGAGGGGGCAGAGAGGTTAACCCCAGCAACACTAGTAATTAATAGGACATAGCATAGAACCTCAAGGATAGTCTATCTTCCCGAATTATTGACGGTTCCTCTGTATTATCAAGTGTTATTGCAATAGATGCTTTGTAGTTGTCAATCGTATTGTATATTAATGTATGTAACTCTTTCATTTTTCTAGATATTGGGAGGAATTTATTAAGAATGACATATTAAGAAATAGGGATGTCACGATACTAGAATTTGGACTTCGATACCGATACTTAGTTTAGTATTGCAATTTCGATACCAATTCGATACTTTGCCAACAGTAATAAAAAAAAAATCTTCCATTTTCTGATGTGAGGCACATGGTCCGATGATGAATTTAACCTCCACGTGCCCCACATTAATAGTAATTAACCCCATCATGTTTCTCAGTCATAATGGGTTAATGTGTAAGGTACATGATGGGGTTAATTACTTACATAGTTACATAGTTTGTACGGTTGAAAAAAGACACATGTCCATCAAGTTCAACCAAGGGATGGGAAAGGGGAAGTAAAAAATTTCTACACATAGCAGTTAATATTTTTTTGTTCTAGGAAATTATCTAAGCCTTTTTTAAAGCCATCTACTGTCCCTGCTGCGACCAGCTCCTGCGGTAGGCTATTCCATAGATTCACAGTTCTCACAGTAAAGAAGCCTTGTCGCCTCTGCAGGTTGAACCTTTTTTTTCTCCAGACGGAGGGAGTGCCCCCTTGTTTTTTGAGGGGGTTTTACATGGAACAGGATTTCACCATATTTTTTGTATGCGCCATTCATATATTTATATAAATTAATCATGTCCCCCCTTAGTCGTCTTTTCTCAAGGCTAAATAGGTTTAGTTCTTTTAATCTTTCCTCATAACTTAGATTCTCCATGCCCCTAATTAGCTTCGTTGCTCTTCTTTGTATTTTTTCCAACTCCAGGGCATCCTTTCTATGAACTGGAGCCCAGAACTGGACTGCATATTCTAGATGAGGCCTCACTAATGCTTTGTAAAGTGGTAATATTACATCCCTGTCCCGCGAGTCCATGCCTCTTTTTATACACGACAATATTTTGCTGGCCTTTGAAGCAGCTGATTGACACTGCATGCTGAAATTTAGTTTATGATTTACAAGTACACCCAGATCCTTCTCAACAATTGACTCCCCCAGTGTAGCTCCCCCTAGGACATATGATGCTTGCAGGTTTTTCGTACCCAGATGCATAACTTTACATTTATCTACATTAAACTTCATTTGCCAGGTGGACGCCCAAACACTTAGTTTGTTTAAATCTGCCTGCAATTCACAAACATCTTCCATAGTCTGAACTATATTGCATAGCTTGGTGTCATCTGCAAAAATAGAAACAGTGCTATTAATCCCATCCTCTATATCATTAATAAATAAGTTGAATAATAGTGGTCCCAGCACTGAACCCTGGGGTACACCACTTATAACCGGGGACCATTCAGAGTAGGAATCATTGACCACAACTCTCTGGATACGGTCCTTGAGCCAATTCTCAATCCAATTACAAACTATACTTTCTAAACCTATAGTCCTTCATTTACCCATTAGATGTCTATGAGGGACAGTGTCAAATGCCTTTGCAAAGTCTAAAAACACTATATCCACAGCGGCCCCTCTGTCTAGGCTTCTGCTTACCTCTTCATAAAAACAAATCAGGTTGGTTTGACAGCTTCTGTCCTTTGTAAAACCATGCTGGCTGTCACTTATAATACTATTTATTGTCACATAATTCTGTATATAGTCCCTCAATAGCCCCTCAAACATTTTCCCCACAATTGATGTTAAGCTTACTGGTCTATAATTACCCGGCGAAGACCTAGAGCCCTTTTTGAAAATAGGCACCACATTTGCCCTGCCCCAGTCCCTTGGCACTATACCACTCGTGAGAGACTCTCTAAATATTATGAAGAGGGGGACAGAAATAACTGAACTAAGCTCTTTAAGAACTCTAGGGTGTAACCCATCTGGTCCCGGGGCCTTGTGTACATTTATTTTATTTAATTTAGCTTGGACCATATCTACATTCATCCAATTCAGTATATCAACTGATATATTAACAGCACCGGCAGCGGCTACATCAGCTGCTCCTTCTTCTGTTGTATATACAGAGCGGAAGAACCCATTTAGTAACTCTGCCTTCTCTTGATCCCCTGTGACCAACTCCCCATTACCACTATCTAAGGGTCCTACATGTTCAGACCTGGGCTTTTTTGCATTTATATGCTTGAAGAATTTTTTAGGATTTGTTTTACTATCCTTGGCCACCTGCCTTTCATTTTGTATTTTTGCTAATTTTATTACATTTTTACAGATTTTATTAAGCTCTTTATATTTTACAAAGGCTGCAGATGTACCCTCAGATTTGTATTTTTTAAATGCCCTTTTTTTGTCATGTATTGCCCCTTTCACAGAAGGTGTAAGCCATGTGGGGTTTAATTTTAGTCGTTTATACTTGTTACCTGTAGGAATACATTTTGCACTATAATTACCCAAAGTAGATTTGAAAATCTCCCATTTATCATTTGTCCCATTATTTGACATTAGTTCTTCCCAGTCTATATCCTGAATTGCCGCCCTCATCCTGGGGAAATTGGCTTTCTTAAAATTAAATGTTTTTGCCCTCCCAGCCTGCGTTTGTTTTTTACAGTATAGGTAAAATATAACTATATTATGATCACTGTTACCAAGGTTTTCACGAACATTGACATTCCCAACAAGCTCTGCATTATTAGAAATGACCAGATCCAACAGAGCTTCACCTCTAGTCGGGTCTTCCACAAACTGGCACATAAAATTTTCCTGCAACAGGTTGAGGAAATGTCTCCCCTTTGCAGTTGAAGCCGAACCATGACACCAATTAATATCCCGATAATTAAAATCTCCCATTATCACAACAGTACCCGCCTGTGCAGCCCGCTCCATTTGTTTATATATTTGACCTTCTATCTCTTCAGTTATATTGGGGGGTCTATAGATTACACCAAAAGTAATTTTTTCAGTGTTTACTTCCCTTTGTAATTCCACCCACAAGGTTTCAACCTCCTCACAGTCTTCACCCTCTAATGTCTCATTTACACTCACCTTCATATCGCTTCTCACATACAGACATACACCACCACCTTTCCTATTTGCCCTGTCTTTCCGAAACAGTGTAAAACCCTGTAGATTTACAGCCCAGTCATGTGAAGAGTCTAGCCATGTTTCAGCAACACCAACTATATCTATATCTTCTTCCAGTATGAAGGCCTCCAGCTCCCCCATTTTGCTTGCTAGACTTCTGGCATTTGTGAACATACACTTTAACTTGCCTTTAAATGTTTCACTTTCACTATCAGAAATGTGATTATTTGACATTTGGGCCTTTTTATTTTCACTGCTGTTTTGTAACGAAAGGATCTCCTTATCTTGTTGCCTAGTCCTCTCCCCACCGTCTGTTTATCCCCCCCACCAATATAGTCTGACCCCTCTCTAACCTAACTACCCCTTTATTTCCTACATTGGCCTCCCTCCTCAGCCCTACTATTAGGCTATGTTCACATGGAGTATTTTGCAGGCAGAATTTCTACCTCAAAATTCCGTTTGGAAGTTTGAGGCAGATTTTCCTCTCCCTTCACGCCGATTTTTGCTGCATTTTTCGCCCGCGGCCATTGGGCGCTGCGGGCATAAACTGCCGCGAAATACGCTTTCTCTGCCTCCCATTGAAGTCAAGGCGGAAACGCCCGAAGATAGGGCATGTCGCTTCTTTCTCCCGCGAGCCGGTTTTACTGCTCGCGGGAGAAAACCGCCCCCGCCTCCCATTGAAATCGACGGGAGGCATTTTTGGGCCGTTTTTGACAAGCTTTTTGGCGCGGTTTCTGCGCCAAAAAACTCGTCAAAAAAGTCCATGTGAACTTAGCCTTAATGTGAGACACATGGAGGTTAAATTCATCACACCTTGTGCCCCAGTAATAAAAAGCAGTTTTTTTTTTGTTTTTTTTTACAGCGCACACGTAATAAATGATGCAAAAAATTTGTTGTTATTACGGCCAATATTGAATATGTGTATATTTTATGTATTGAGACTTATTTTAATGTTTATTGTAAAAAAGGTGTATGTGTATTTTTTTTTAAAATGTAACATTACTTTGTTTTTACTTTATTTTGTTAAACTTTAATGTACTGGCATATATCTATATTACAGTACATTAGCCGGTGTACTGATAGTACACAGGCAGTTGTTAGGACATACCTAAGTATGCCCTAACAACAGGAAATATTGTAGGACAGCCCTGGGGTCCTTCAATGGACCCTGGGCTGTCTGCCCATATATGGTATGTCCCTCAATCGCGTCACAGGAATTCCCTGTGACGCGATTCAAGGGGCATCCCCCCTTCTCATTTTCTCCTGAATGCTGTGGTCAGCTTTGATCGCACCTTTCACAGGAATAACGGCGGAGATGAGAGGTTTCCCTGATCTCCACCATTATAGAGCGGGGCTGCGGCTGTGTAATACAGTCATTGCCCCGCTCCTGACAGGAAGTGCGTGCGCGGTCAGCATGAGGAGATGCGGCCGGCGCTGCACTAATGAGCGCAGGCACTGAGGACAGAACATGGGGGTGTTTTGTAGTGCGCCCACCATGTTCTGTCTTCAGTGCCGCGGCTCATTAGTGCAGCGCTGGCCGCATCGCATCATCCTGACCCCGCACACTTGTTATCGGGACACAGGAGTGCCGCAATAGCTGTATTACACAGCTGCAGCCCCGCTCTCATACATTCATGTGTTACTATACTGAGCTGTGTGGCCGCACAGCTAAGTATCGAAATACATGAAATAACGGTATCGAACCGTTTGGGGATGCAAAGTATCGAAACAGTATCGAAGTTTCGATGCATCGTGCATCCCTATTAAGAAACGTGCACCTCGTTATAAATTTGTCGTATCTTCTGCTGTCCATGTGCCACTGAGTATGCCAGCCTGAAGCTGGCGTAGATTTCCGCTATAATGTACGGCAGTTTCTGACATAAATTATAGTAAATGTGTCAGGACGAGGGTGGCCCGGCCCTTGCTATAGGTACCGCTCACCTGTTTTTAAAAAAAGCAAAGCACTTTGAAAACAGCTCAAAATTAGCAGTTTTTAGACTTTTCTGCACCAGGAAACTGGAGTAGAAAAGTTGATAAATTCCCCCCATTATTTCTACTGTGTTCTACAATGTTTTGCTGCTCACAGATCCTGAGGATTATGACGTTCTGTTTAATTGTTGTTTCACAATCATTCCGCATAAAAACTATGGGGCAGATTTACTATTTCCATCTTTTTTTGACTCGGCTAATATTCTGACAAGACCTATAAAATTTTGTTTGATTTACAAATTTTAGTAATAGTATGTTTTATAAATTTGGTGCATCGGGACATGCGCATCACTGCGCCAGAATACCAAAGGAATTTTTAGTCTCTGTTTAGACCAAATACTGTACTGTATGTGGTGGAATTATTTGTGACACTTTTTTGCGCCAAATGAAAAGCTATCGCTAACAAAATGTGTCTTTTTTTTTTAGACTTCTCTTAACCACGCTGATATTCGATTTATAAAAATTAAAGTGTTGATCGTGCAAGTGTTCTTCCTCACGCAAAATAATAATACGTCTGCCAAATGATATGTGCCAAAAAATTGGCACAAAAGCAACAGAAAACTAGGCGCAAACACGATAATAAATCTGCCCCTATATGTTCATAATGTATCCTTTGTCGTCTATGGACACTGACCCTAAGCACAGTTAAATATTCTCCCTTAGCATGTCTTTATAACCTCGATCATTTCACTGAAAACATCTGCACGCACACTTGCACACACATTCACATATGTTATAAACGGATACATTTTTAGAAAATCATGTTAATATGCTTTTTGGAATCTACTTAAATCACAGAACACCATTTTAACGGTCCAAGTCCAGCTGTTAGCCAAAGATTTATGGAAAGGGGGCTCAGTATGTGCCACAGTACCCTGTAGTGCTTTGTATCCCTCTCTGATATTTACTTGTTGACTCCATTTATTATTAATGAGCCACTGCTGTAATTACCTGCCAAAGCAGCGACAATACTTTTCCTGAGCAACTGTTGCCCACCAGGAGCTCAGCACAGTATAACTCAGGATATAGTGCATGGCAGCACAGTTATCACTTATTATATAACATGGGGAGCCACAGTTATCTACTTATACTAAACCTTGCAGCTCAGTGATCTCCATTGTGCAGCTTATTTTCAACAGTTGTCTTTCTTCATGAATTTCCTAATAGGATACTCACTTTTCTTCTGTATCAGTGGACAGCGCATCCACCTCATCTGAATTGCTGGACACCATAGTTACTACTTCTTCTATACTACTGGACAGCATAGTGTCATGATCTGTGGGTATGTGGACCCACTGTGCCGTACCGCCGTAGAGGGATAGCAGCTGGCCAACAGTGTACCAAGTCAATATATAATTAATCCAAGCACAAGGGTACCTGTAGTGGGTCAGACTGTAGCAACGGCTATGCACAGATGGGAACTTGACAGCAGACACCGGACGTGGTGTAACACAGCTGGCAGAACCGGTGGCACAACACGTCTCCAACAGGTTTAAAGCACAGAAACAAATAGCATGGCATACAGGGTACAGGTAGCAGGGCACGGGAACAACGGGAACAGGATAACACTAAGAGACCATTTGCAAGACTAACATAGGAAAACACAACAATGCTCAAGCAAGGGGCAGGGCCCTTCTTATAGTCCAGGGTGATCATGGGCTAATTAATGATAATTCCCATGTGCGGGCACGAGCATGCACGCGCACCCTATGGGACACAACTGACCGGAGCGGAAGAGGGCGCTGGCGTCTCCTGGGGAGATGAGGGCCAGCGCTCACAGATCTATGGCTGCGGCCGTCGGGAGAGTGAGTAATCCCGACGGTCAGCGGCCATGGATGCTACACAGCATAGTTATCTTATTCCTGCTTCTGTACTACTGGACAGCATAGTTACCTCTACTTCTGTACTAATGGACAGCATAGCTCCTTCTCTACTACTGGACAGGATAGTTACCTCTACTTTTGTACTAATGGACAGCATAGTTACCTCTCCTTCTGTACTACTGGACAGCATAGTTACTTCTACTTCTGTACTAATGGATAGCATAGCATCCTCTCATTCTCTACTACTGGACAGCATAGTTACCTCTACTTCTGTACTAATGGACAGCATATTTACCTCTCCTTCTGTACTACTGGATAGCATAGTTACCTCTACTTCTGTACTAATGGATATCATAGCTACCTCTCATTCTCTACTACTGGACAGGATAGTTACCTCTACTTCTGTACTAATGGACATCATAGTTACCTCTCCTTCTGCACTAATGGACAGCATAGTTACCTTTCCTTCTGTACTACTGGACAGCATAGTTACCTCTACTTCTGTACTAATGGATATCATAGCTACCTCTCATTCTCTACTACTGGACAGGATAGTTACCTCTACTTATGTACTAATGGACATCATAGTTACCTCTCCTTCTGTACTACTGGACAGCATAGTTACCTTTCCTTCTGTATGTAAAGGATTTGCCTGACAGAGCTTCTGTGTCGACGCCCGTGGTTAATCAGACTGCATCTGTGTAAAGGATCTGCCAGACACAGCTTCTGTGTCGACGCCTGTGGTTAATCAGTCTGCACCTGCTCCTAGGTCTGATAGAGTGACTCGATCTGCTACTACTCAGGCTGGTAGGCTCAGGAGTGGGAGAACCTATCACAGCCTGGCCAAACGGTTCTAGCTCCCGCCCTCGGTCTATTTATACTTTCATTTCCTGCTTGTCTTTGCCTGTGATTCTGTCCTGTTTCCTGCCTCTGCTGCTCCTGCTATTATTATTGACCTTGCTTCATTTTGACCCTGGCTTTACTGACCACGCTCCTGCTTTGCGTTTGGTACCTCGTACACTCCTGGTTTGACTCGGCTCGTTCACTACGCCTGTTGCTCACGATGTTGCCGTGGGCAACTGCCCCATTTTCCTTAGCTTCTGTGTACCCTTGTCTGTTTGTCTGTCGTGCACATATTGAGCGTAGGGACCGTCACCCAGTTTTACGCCGTCACCTAGGACAGGCCGTGCATGTAGGCAGGGACTGAGTGGCCGGTAGATTAGGGCTCACCTGTCTGTCTCCCTAACCCGTCATTACATAATCACATGCCCATATACCTTTTCTACCCTGGTCCCTGACACAACTATGGACCCCCTTGAGACCCTGGCTCAGCAAATGCAGGGCCTCTCCCTACAGGTCCAAGCCCTGGCGCAAAGGGGCAACCAGCGTGATGCTACCCTGGTAGTGCCCCCCACCTCACCTCTTGAACCCCACCTCAAGTTGCCTGACCGGTTCTCAGGGGACCGGAAGACTTTTTTCTCCTTTCAGGAGAGTTGTAGGCTCTATTTCCGTCTAAGGCCCCACTCCTCAGGTTCTGAGAGCCAGCGAGTGGGTATAATTATGTCCCTGTTCCTTCTCCTTGGCTCCTGACGCCCCTGAACTTTCCTCTGTTGATCTTTTTTTTTTTGCTCTCGGGCTCTTATAAATGACGAGACTGACAAGACTGCCTTTGCCGAGAGTCAGCTGGTGACCTTACGTCAGGGTAAGAGACCCATTGAGGAGTACTGTTCTGACTTTAGGAAGTGGTGTGTAGCTTCTCGGTGGAATGACCCTGCCTTGAGGTGCCAGTTTAGATTGGGTCTGTCGAACGCCCTGAAAGACCTGTTAGTTAGCTATCCCTCTTCAGACACTTTAGATCAGGTTATGGCTTTAGCGGTACGTCTTGACCGATGTCTCAGGGAACGACGACTTGAACGTTTTTGCGCTTTCTCCCCTGGCTCCCCCATGATGGCTCCCGAGGTTCCGTTGCTTCGTTCTTCCACGGAAAACTCGGATGAACCAATGCAACTCGGAGCCTCCGTGTCTCCCCAACAACGTAAAGAGCTCCGCAGGAAGAATGGTCTCTGCTTCTACTGTGGGGATGACAAGCATCAAGTGAACAACTGTCCTAGGCGGAAGAATAAGCAGCCGGAAGAACTTCCGCACCTAAGTGACCATCGGGGAGGTCACTTGGGCACACAGGTATTTCCCGTAAATATGAAACCTAATAAGATCTTGCTTCCCTTTCAGGTCTCTTTTGAGGGTAGGTCTGCTACCGGCAGTGCCTTCGTGGATTCAGGGTCTTCTGCTAATATTATGTCTGTGGAATTTGCTATGTCTCTAGCTATGCCATTGATTGATTTGCCTAAACCTGTCCCGGTAGTGGGTATCGACTGCACTCCATTTGCTAATGGTTATTTTACGCAGCATACCCCTGTTTTTGAACTCATTGTTGGCTCCATGCATTTGGAGCAGTGCTCTGTACTGGTGATGCAGGGATTATCTTCCGACTTGGTTTTAGGCCTTCCCAGGTTGCAGATGCATAATCCCACGTTTAACTGGAATACTGGGGATCTTACCAAATGGGGTAATGAATGCATGACGTCATGTTTTTCTGTTAATTTTATTTCTCTCCCTGAGGAGGTGAACACTCTACCTGAGTTTATTCAGGACTTCGCTGATGTTTTTTCTAAAAAGGCCTCCGAAGTGTTACCTCCTCATAGAGAATACGACTGCGCAATCGATTTGGTACCAGGAGCTAAGCTCCCTAAGGGTAGGATATTTAATCTCTCTTGTCCCGAACGTGAAGCCATGAGAGAGTATATCCAGCAATGCCTGGCCAAGGGTTACATTCGCCCCTCTACTTCTCCGGTAGGTGCTGGCTTCTTCTTCGTAGGGAAGAAGGATGGTGGTCTTAGGCCGTGCATCGATTACCGAAATTTGAATAAGGTCACTGTAAGGAACCAGTATCCCCTTCCTTTGATTCCTGATCTCTTCAATCAGGTTCAGGGGGCCCAATGGTTCTCTAAGTTTGATCTTCGGGGGGCTTATAACCTTATCCGCGTCAGAGAGGGGGATGAGTGGAAGACTGCGTTTAACACGCACGAAGGTCATTTTGAATACCTCGTCATGCCCTTTGGGTTGTGTAATGCTTCCGCGGTCTTCCAGAATTTCATAAATGAGATTTTAAGAGACTACCTGGGGGTATTTCTTGTAGTGTACCTTGATGACATACTTGTGTTTTCCAAGGACTGGTCCTCCAACATTGAGCATGTTAGGAAGGTGCTCCAGGCCCTTCGGGAGAACAAACTCTTTGCTAAAATCGAAAAATGTGTGTTTGGGGTGCAGGCGATACCATTTTTGGGTCAAATCCTCACTCCTCATGAATTCCGCATGGACCCTGCCAAGGTTCAGGCTGTGGCTGAATGGGTCCAACCTGCCTCCCTGAAGGCGTTACAGTGCTTTCTGGGGTTTGCTAATAATTACAGGAGATTTATTGCTAACTTCTCGGTCATCGCTAAGCCTCTTACGGATCTTACTCGCAAAGGTGCTGATCTCCTCCACTGACCTCCGGTGGCAGTCCAGGCTTTTGAGGTCTTTAAGAAGTGCTTTATCTCGGCCCCAGTGCTGAATCATCCTAACCAAATGGAGCCATTCATCGTGGAGGTTGACGCCTCCGAGGTGGGAGTGGATGCTGTCTTGTCCCAGGTTACCAGGTCCCTCACCCATCTCCGTCCCTGTGCCTACTTCTCCAGGAAGTTCTCGCCCACTGAGAGTAAATATGACATTGGCAGCCGCGTACTCTTAGCCAGTAAATGGGCATTTGAAGAGTGGCGCCACTTCCTGGAGGGGGCTAGGCACTAGGTAACGGTCCTTACCGACCACAAGAATCTGGTTTTCCTAGAACCTGCCCGGAGGCTAAACCCGAGACAAGCTCGATGGGCGTTATTTTTTACTAGATTCAACTTTTTGGTCACCTATAGGGCTGGGTCTAAAAATATTAAAGCTGATGCACTGTCGTGTAGCTTCATGGCCAGCCCTCCTTCGGAAGAAGATCCTGCTTGTGTTTTGCCCCCAGGTATAATCATTTCCTCTGTTGTTTCTGACTTAGTCTCCGAAATTGCGCCTATCAAGGTTCAGCTCCCGGGAACCTTCCTGAGAACAAGCTGTTTGTTCCCCTGCAATACCGGCTAAGGGTACTCAGGGAAAATCATGACTCTGCACTATCTGGGCATCCGGGCACCCTGGAAACCAAGCACCTCATTGCCAGAAACTATTGGTGGCCTGGGTTGCCTAAAGACGTTAAGACCTACCTCGCCGCTTGTGAAATTTGTGCTAGGTCCAAGACTCCCAGGTCCCGACCAGCGGGCTTACTATGTTCTTTGCCCTCTCCCCAGAGACCTTGGACCCATATCTCCATGGATTTTATCACCGATCTGCCTCCATCTCAAGGCAGGTCGGTGGTGTGGGTTGTAGTAGACCGCTTCAGTAAGATGTGCCACGTTGTGCCCCTCAAGAAACTACCCAATGCCAAGACGTTAGCTACCTTGTTTGTCAAACACATCCTGCTTCTCCATGGGGTTCCTGTCAATATTGTTTCTGACAGAGGGGCACAACATTGTTTTGGAGAGCTTTCTGTAAAAAGTTGGAGATTGATCTGTCCTTCTCCTCGGCCTTCCATCCTGAAACTAATGGCCAAACCGAGAGGACTAATCAGTCTCTAGAACAATATTTAAGGTGTTTTATCTCTGACTGCAAGATGATTGGGTCTCCTTCATTTCCCTCGCCAAATTTTCCCTTAATAACTGGGTCAGTAACTCGTCAGGGGTCTCCCCCTTTTTCTGTAATTTTTGGTTTAATCCACGGTTCTCCACCGTTTCACCTGGTGGTTCCAACAATCCCGAGGTAGTTTTGTCGTTCATCGGGAACTGTGCACAGTCTGGGCCCAGGTTCAGAAGAACCTAGAGGCGTCCCAGAGCATACAAAAGACTCAGGCAGATAGAAGACATTCTGCTAACCCCTTGTTTGTGGTCGGGGATCAGGTGTGGCTGTCTTCAAAAAATTTGCGCCTTAAAGTCCCGTCCAAAAATTTTGCTCCCCGGTGTATAGGGCCGTACAAGGTCATTGAGGTCCTTAACCCTGTCTCCTTCCGACTGGAGTTACCCCCGTCTTTTCGAATACACAACGTGTTTCATGCCTCCCTCCTGAAACACTTCTCCCCGTCCTTGGCTACCTCGAGGAAACCTCCGGTCCCTGTTCTCACCCCTGAAGGGGTAGAATTCGAGGTGGCCAAGATTGTGGACAGCAGGATGGTCCAAGGCTCCCTCCAGTACCTGGTCCATTGGAGAGGATACGGGCCTGAGGAGAGGACTTGGGTACCCGCCCGGGATGTTCACGCTGGTGTATTGCTCACGAGGTTCCATCTTCGGTTCCCCAATAAGCCAGGTCCACCTAGAAAGGGTCCAGTGGGCCCTCATAAAAGGGGGCTACTGTAAAGGATCTGCCAGACACAGCTTCTGTGTTGACGCCCGAGGTAATCAGTCTGCACCTGCTCCTAGGTCTGATAGAGTGACTCGATCTGCTACCACTCAGGCTGGTAGGCTCAGGAGTGGGAGAACCACAGCCTGGCCAGACGGTTCTAGCTCCCGCCCTCGGTCTATTTATACCTTCATTTCCTGCTTGTCTTTGCCTGTGATTCTGTCATGTTTCCTGGCTCTGCTGCTACTGCTATTATTATTGACCTTGCTTCATTTTGACCCTGGCTTTACTGACCACGCTCCTGCTCTGCGTTTGTTACCTTGTACACTCCTGGTTTGACTCGGCTCGTTCGCTACGTCTGTTGCTCACGATGTTGCCGTGGGCAACTGCCCCATTACCCTTAGCTTCTGTTTACCCTTGTCTGTTTGTCTGTCGTGCACATATTGAGCGTAGGGACCGTCGCCCAGTTGTACGCCATCGCCTAGGACGGGCCGTGCAAGTAGACAGGGACTGAGTGGCGGGTAGATTAGGGCACATCTGTCTGTCTCCCTACCCCGTCATTACAATCTGTTCCTAGGTCTGCTAGAGTGACTCGATCTGCTACCACTCAGGGTGGTAGGCTGAGGAGTGGGAGAACCTATCACAGCCTGGCCAGACGGTTCTAGCTCCCGCCCTTGGTTTACTTATACCTTCATTTGCTGCTTGTCCTTGCCTGTGATTCTCTTGTTTCCTGGCTCTGCTGTTCCTGCCATTACCATTGACCTCTGCTTCATATTGACCCTGGCTTGACTGACTATTCTTGTGCTCTGCATTTGCTACCACGTACACTCCTGGTTTGACTTGGCTTGTCCACTACCTTTTTGTTACGGTATTGCCGGTGGCAACTGCCCCAGTTCCCTTTGCTTCTGTGTACCCTTGTCTTCTTTTGTCTGTCGTGCACATATTGAGAGTAGGAACCGTCGCCCAATTGTACGCCGTTGCCTAGGACGGGCTGTGCAATTAGGCAGGGACTGAGTGGCGGGTAGTTTAGAGCTCACCTGTCTGTCTCCCTACCCCGATATTACACTGTACTAATAGACAGAATAGATACGTTTCCTTCTGTACTGCTGGACAGCATAGTAACCTCACCTTCTGTATTGCAGGATATCATAGTTAACTTTCCTTCTGTACAACTGTACAACATAGTACCTTTTTCTTATGTACTACTTGACAGCATAGTTACCTCTCCTTCTGTACTACTGGACAGCATAGTTACCCCTCCTTCTGTACTACTAGACAGCATAGTACCCTTTCCTTCTGTACTGCTTGACAGCATAGTTACCTCTCCTTCTTTACTACTGGACAGCATAGTTACCTTTCCATCTGTACTACTGGCCAACATAGTACCTTTTTCTTCTGTACTACTTGACAACCTAGTTACCTCTCCTTCTGTACTACTTATCAGCATAGTTACTGTCACGTAGGGTTTGTGGACCCACAGGGCAGTACCGCTTTGGCTATATGGCAGCTGGCCAACAGGGCACAGGTCAGAGTCTATAGTTCATATAGGGTACCTGTGGCAGCTCGGACAGTAGCAAGGCAGGCTTGGCTGGGACTAGGCAGCAGGTAGACATCAGGCGTGGAGTAGCAGGACAGGCGTGGTATACAGCACGGCTACAGCTCAGCATGGCACTAGATCAAGATACAGGTTACAGAATACAGTAACAGGGAACACTGGGAGCAGGAAACACTAGGGGACCATTTGCAAGACAAACTTAGGATACTACAACAATGCACAGGCATAGGAGGATGGATCTGGGACCTTCTTATAGCCGAGGGTGGTCCGGGAGCACCAGCTCAATCTCCCACATGCGTGCGCTTTGGCTCCTTAAGTCTGGACTGAGCTCGCGAGCGCACCCTGGTGGTCACTGTGGAACAGGACGCCGTATGTGCAGACATCTCTGGAGAGAAGGGCGTCGACTGGAAGGAGTTCGTTGTCAGCGACCACAGACGTTACAGTATCCCCCCCTCTTACGCCCTCTCCTCTTGGGACCAGAACGAGAGAGAAACCTCTTAATGAGGGTAGGAGCGTTGAGATTCTCTTCTGGCTCCCAGGACCTCTCTTCTGGACCTAACCCCTTCCAATCTACTAAATAAAAGGTTCTTCCTCTTACTTGTTTAATGTCCAGGATCTCCTTAGCCTCGAAGGTGTCTGAAGGATCGCTGGAGGCAACCACAGGGCTAGGTGTCTTGGTAAAGCGGTTCAGAATTACTGGCTTCAGGAGGGAGACATGGAAGGAGTTGGGGATCCTGAGGGTAGGAGGCAGCGGTATCTTGTAGGCGACAGGGTTTATCTGCTGTAAGATCTCGAAGGGTTCTGAGGAACCTGGGAGCAAATTTGTACGTTGGCAATATTCCTGGAGGACAGCCAGACCGTCGTGCCAGGAAGAAACTGACGAGGTTCTCTTCTCCTTGTGTCCGCCTACCATTTCATGGAGTCGACCGCCAGCAGGATTGAGGATCGAGTCTGCTGCCAGATCTGCAGAAAGTCCCTAAAAGCCATGTCAGCAGCTGGTACCTCGGACGTATCAGGCACCGGGACAGCTATTCTTGGGTGTTGGCCGTAGACAATGAAGAATGGTGTCTTCTGTGTGGACTCGCTGGTGTGATTGTTGTATGAAAATTCAGCCCACGGAAGCAACTGCACCCAGTCATCATGCTGCTTGGAGATGAAGTGGCGTAAGTTGTTCTCCAAGTTCTGATTGATCTTCTCGACCTGACCATTGGACTGAGGATGGTAGGCCAAGGAAAAGTCCAACTTTACACCTAGGAGTCCGCAGAGGGCTCTCTAGAACTTCAAGGTGAACTGAGCTCCCCGATCAGACACAATATGCTGTGGTAAGCCGTGAAGGCGGTAGATGTGTTGGATGAACAGCTTGGCCAGTAGAGGAGCAGAAGGAAGACCCGTCAGAGTAACGAAGTGGGCTATCTTCGAAAATCGATCCACCACCACCCAGACAGCAATGCATCCAGCAGAGAGAGGCAGGTCAGTAATATAGTCCATAGCTATATGCTGCCAGGGAGCATCGGGCACAGGCAATAACTGGAGCAGGCCAGCAGGTCTGGAGTCAGCGACCTTGTTAGCTGCACACACTGAGCAAGACTAAACAAAGTCTAAAATGTCCTTGGGCAGTGTGGGCCACCAGAAATGACGGGCAATCAGATCTCGGGTCTTCCGGGTACACCTGTGACCTGCCAGTCTATAGGAGTGTCCCCAGTGGAGGATTCTCCCTCGGTCAGCCAGGCGCACAAAAGTCCTCCCTGGAGGAACGTCCCTAACTTGCAGGGACAATGCAAGACGGATCAATAATGTTCTGTGGCATCTCCATAGTGTCCTCTGTCTCGAAAGACCTGGACAAAGCATCGGCCCTCACATTCTTGTTGGCCGGGCGATAATGGAGCTCAAACTGGAACATGGTAAAGAACAGGGACCACCTGGCCTGATGAGGATTCAGCCGTTGGGCCGTCTGGAGGTAGGTGAGGTTCTTGTGCTCCGTAAAAATCAGGATGAGATGAGCTGTGCCCTCTAGGAGATGCCTCCAATCCTCCAGGGCCAACTTGATGGCCAGTAACTCCTGATCCCCAATCGAGTAGTTGCGTTCTGCGGAAAAGAAGAGCTTAGAGAAATATCCACATACCCTTGACTTGCCATTGGAACCTCTCTGGAACAGGAGTGCACCAGCACCGACAGAGGATGCGTCCACCTCCAGCGAGAACTGTAGAGAACTGTCGGGATGATGGAGGATAGAAGCTGACGTGAAGGTACTCTTCAGTCTATTGAATGAAGACTCTGCCTCAGGAGTCCACACTTGGCGTTCATGCCCTTCTTAGTGAGGTCAGAGTTAGGAGATGTCAAAGAGGAGAAGTTTGGAATAAACTGTCTGTAAAAATTAGCGAATCCCAGGAAGCGCTGTATGACCCTCAAGCCTTGACGGCGTGGCCATTTCAGAACGGACTTTACCTTTTCAGAATCCATCTTGAGACCCCTATTCGAGACAAATGTAGCCGAGGAAGGGCAGAGCATCCTTTTCAAACACGCACTTCTCCAACTTAGCGTACAGACGATTCTCTCTTAACTGCAGCAAAACTTGACGGACATGTCTCTGATGAGTCACAGGATCTGGAGAAAAAATCAAGATGTCATCAAGATAGACCACAACACAAACATAGAGGAGGTCACGGAAAATGTCATTAACGAACTCCTGGGAGACCGCGGGATCATTACACAGGCTGAAGGGCATTACTAGATACTCATAGTGTCCATCACGAGTGTTAAATGCAGTCTTCCATTCGTCACCTTGGCAAATCCGGATTAGGTTGTAAGCCCCACGCAGGTCTAGTTTGGCACCACGTATACGATCAAATAATTCAGAGATCAGCGTCAACGGATATTTATTCTTCACCGTGATTTGGTTGAGGCCCCAGTAGTCAATTCAAGGACGCAGGTAGCCATCCTTTTTTTTTGATGAAGAAGAACCCGGCTACTGCCAGGGAGGAAGACTTCCGTACGAAGCTCCTCTCCAAGTTCTCCTAAACCTAGGCAGACATGGACAGAGTCTCTGGCAAGGAGAGAGGATATATCCTACCACGGGGAAGGGATGCACCAGGGATAAGCTCGATAGTACAGTCATACGCCCGGCGTGGGAGCAGTGTCTCCACCTCCCTTTTGCTAAAGACGTCCGGAAATGCAGCATAATGACAGGCAATCCTGCCAATGACTGAGGCTGAGCCAAACTAATCTGTCCCAGGCAACGGTTGTGACACTCGGGGGCCCACTGGAGGACTTCTCCAGAGTCCCAGTCCAGGACTGGGGCATGTAATCGGAGCCAAGGCAGACCCAGCAGCACAGGGTTAATGGCCTTGGACAGGACATAGAACAGTAGAAGTTCGGAATGGAGAGCCCCTACTTGGAGCCTCAGTGGCTTTGTCACAGCTATAACTGGGTCTGGCAGAGGTAGTCCATTTACTGATGCAACCATCAACGGTCTCTCCACAGGAGTAGTGGGTAATTGGAGAAGGTCCACCAGGTCTCTACAAATGAAATTAGCAGTGGATCCAGAGTCCAGATACGCAGAAACCTGATGCGTTTTCTCACCGGACACCATAGTCACGGGTATGGACAACTTAGACGGGAGTCCTTCTCTACCCAAGGTTGTCTTTCCTACCAACCCTAGGCTTTGGGGCTTTTGGGGACACAGACGCACAAGATGGCCTTAGAGGCTGCAATAAAGACAGTCCCGAAGTGCGTCTGCGTTGTCTCTCCTGGGTAGATAGCTTACATTGGTCCATCCTCACAGACTCCTGAGGAGGGTCGGCATCTGAGGACGGCAGGGGTTGCTGCAAGGTAGAGACCAAACTAGGAAGGCCTCCCTCCCGATGAACCTCTTGGAGCCGTTCTCGGAGCCTTCTATCAATCCGGGCAGCCAGGAGGATGAGGTCATCCAGGGTAGACGGCAGGTTTCAAGCGGCAAGTTTGTCTTTAATCTTAGGAGACAGTACATGCCAGAATGTAGCCACCAGGGCCTCATTGTTTCACAACGGTTCTCCCGCCAGGGTGCGGAAGTGGATGGCGTACTCGCCCAGAGAGAAGTCTCCTTGGCATAGGTTCAGCAAGGAAGCCGCAGCAGAGGAGAATCGTCCAGGCTCCTCAAACACCGTCCGGAGGAACCCCTGGAAGTCACGGGTCTCTGGTCCTTGTCTCTGCCAGATAGGATCCGCCCATGCAAGGGCCTTGCCAGTAAGAAGAGAGATCATGAAAGCGACCCTAGCGCCATCAGACGAAAATGCCCTTAAATACAGGCTGAAGTGGATCTGGCACTGGTTCAAAAGTCCACGTCAGATACTTCCGTCTACATCATAGCGGTCAGGAAGTGGCAAAGAAAAACGAAGGTCAACACTGCCAGAAGGTGTAGTCTGAGGAACAGTACTGCCAGGAGGTGTAGTAGGAGGAACGGCAGAGCGTGCCTCCTTCCGACGTGCAAGAATGTTCAAGGCCTGGAGGAGTTGGTCCGGTCGAGACCGGAGGTCTAGCATATCCGCCCGCATCTCTTGTGACGTTGTCATGGTCTTGGATCGACCAGTGGGATCCATGGCCTGAGTGTACTGTCACGTAGAGTTCATGGACCCACAGGGCCGTACCGCCTTGGCGGTATGGCAGCTGGCCAACAGGGCGCAGGTCAGAGTTTATAGTTTATAAAGGGTACCTGTGGCAGCTCGGACAGTGGCAAGGCAGGCTTGACTGAGACTAGGCTGCAGGTAGACGTGAGGCGTGGTGTAGCAGGACAGGCGTGGTATACAGCACGGCTACAGCTCAGCGCGGCACTAGATCAGGATACAGGAACAGGGAACACTGGGAGCAGGAAAGACTAGGGGACCATTTGCAAGACAAACTTAGGATACGACAACAACGCTCAGGCATGGGAGTATGGGGCTGGGACCTTCTTATAGCCCAGGGTACTCTGGGAGGAATCAGCTCAATCTCCCACGTGCGTGCGCTTTGGCTTCTTAAGTCTGGACTGAGCTCGCGAGCGCACCCTGGTGGTCTCTGTGGAACAGGACGGCCGTATGTACAGACATCTCTGGAGAGAAGGGCGTCGACTGGATGAAAGGAGTTCGTGGTCAGCGACCACGGACATTACAGCTACCTCTCCTTCTGTACTACTGGACAGACAGCATAGTTACCTTTCCTTCTGTACTACAGGACAACATAGTACCGTTTTATTCTGTACTACTTTACAGCATAGCTACCTCTCCTTCTGTACTACTTAACAGCATAGTTACCTCTACTACTGGACAGACCGCATAGTTACCTTTCCTTCTATACTAGTGGACAACATAGTTACCTTTCCTTCTGTCCTACTGGACAGCATAGTTACCTTTCCTTCTGTATTACTGGACAGCATAGTTACCTCTCCTTCTGTACTACTTGACCTTATCTCTGCTTCTGTACTACTGGACAGCATAGTTACCTCTCCTTCTGTACTGCTGGACAGCATAGCCTTCTGTACTACTGGAGGAAATAAAAAAATTCTTCTGTACTAGTGGACAGCATAGTTACCTTTCCTTCTGTACTACTGAACAGCATAGATACTGCTCCTTCTGTACTACTTGACAGCTTAGTTACCTCTCCTTCTGTACTACTGGAGAGACAGCATAGTTACATTGACTTCTGTACTACTGGACAACATAGTGCCTTTTTCTTCTGTACTGCTTGACATCATCGTTTCCTCTCCTTCTGTACTACTTAACAGCATAGTTACCTCTCCTTCTGTACTACTGGACAGACAGCATAGTTAACTTTTCTTCTGTACTACCAAACAACATAGTTACCTTTTTCTTCTGTGCTACTCGACAGCATAGTTACCTCTCCTTCTGTGCTACTCGACAGCATAGTTACCTCTCCTTCTGTACTACTGGACAGCATAGTTACCTCTCCTTCTGTACTACTGGACAGAATAGTAACCTCTCCTTCTGTACTACTGGAGAGACAGCATAGTTACATTGACTTCTGTACTACTGGACAACATAGTGCCTTTTTCTTCTGTACTACTTGACATCATCGTTTCCTCTCCTTCTGTACTACTTAACAGCATAGTTACCTCTCCTTCTGTACTACTGGACAGACAGCATAGTTAACTTTTCTTCTGTACTACCAAACAACATAGTTACCTTTTTCTTCTGTGCTACTCGACAGCATAGTTACCTCTCCTTCTGTGCTACTCGACAGTATAGTTACCTCTCCTTCTGTACTACTGGACAGCATAGTTACCTCTCCTTCTGTACTACTGGACAGAATAGTAACCTCACCTTCTGTACTACTGGACAGCATAGCTACCTTTCTTTCTCTACTACTGGACAGCAGAGCTACCTCTCCTTCTGTACTACTGGAGGAAACAGTTACCACTTCTTCTGTAGTAGTGGACAGCATAGTAACCTCTCCTTCTCTACTACTTGACAACATAGTTACCTCTCCTTCTCTACTACTGGACAGCATAGTTACCTTATCTCTGCCTTTATACTACTGGACAGCATAGTAACCTCTCCTTCTATAGTAATAGACAGCAAAGTTACCTCTCCTTCTGTAATACTGGACATCATAGTTACCTTTCCTTCTGTACAACTTGACAGCGTAGTACCCTCACCTTCTGTACTGCTGGACAGCATAGTAATCTCACCTTCTGTACTACTGGACAGCATAGCTACCTTTCCTTCTCTACTACTGGAAAGCATAGTACCCTCAGCTTCTGTACTCGTGGACAGCATAGTTACCTCACCTTCTGGACTACTGGACAGCAGGTTACCTCTCGTTCTGTACTATTGACAGCATAGTTACCCCTCCTTCTCTACTACTGGACAGCATAGTACCTTTAACTTCTGTACTACTGGAGGAAATAATAAAGTCTTCTTCTGTACTAGTGGACAGCATAGTTACCTTTCCTTCTGTACTACTGGACAGCGTAGCTACCTCTCCTTCTGTACCACTTGACAGCATAGTACCCTTACCTTCTGTACTACTGGACAGCATAGTTACCTTTCCTTCTGTACAACTTGACAGCATAGAACCCTCACCTTCTTTACTACTGGACAGCATAGTAACCTCACCTACTGTACTACTGGACAGCCTAGCTACCTTTTCTTCTCTACTACTGAACAGCATATCTACCTCTCCTTCTGTACAACTGGAGGAAATAATTACTTCTTATTCTTTACTCGTGGATAGCATAGTTACCTTACCTTCTGTACTACTGGACAGCATAGTTACCTCTCCTTCTGTACTATTGACAGCATAGTTACCTCTCCTTCTCTAGTAATGGACAGCATAGTACACTTACCTTCTGTACTACTTGACAGCATAGTTACCTCTCCTTCTGTAATACTGGACATCATAGTTAAAGGGAATGTGTTGCCAGCAAAACATGTTGTTTTTTTTTTAGTTAAACAGTTAGTGTATAGGTGATTAAACATTGTTCTAATTTTATTTATTTTTTTCACGAGTCAGGAAATATTATAAATTGGATTCAATTTATAATATTTCCCAGCACTGGTCACTAGATGGAGCCATTCCCAAAATTGCAGCATTGCACGTGGTAAAGCAACCACATTGCTTTATGCTGCAAAATTGGGTAAAAATCCCTCGCTCTAGTGAGCTCTCAGAATCCCCCCCTCCTTTATCCTGGCTAGTGCCGGGAGAAACGAGGGGTTTGAACGGTCTAACCTCCTACACTGTGTGTCGCCATTTTTTGAGCTAACACACAGTGTAGAAGGTTAACATACTGTAGTAAACACACTGAAACACGAACATACATAGAAATAACTTACCTGCTCCAGTCGCCGCCGCTCCCTCCGGTCCATCCGCTCCGTCTGCTGCCGCTGCTCCATGTGCACAAGTCCGGAAGCCGCGACCGGAAGTAGTAATCTTACTGTCCGGCCGCGACTTCCGGTCCACAGTAAAATGGCGCCGGACGGTGCGCATTTCAAATTGAACTGTGTGGGAGCGGCGCATGCGCAGTTCCCACACAGCGGCGTACACGAAAGTGGATGGAACGGGCCCCGTTCGCAGTCCCTATGGGACTGGAGCTGCCGTATTCCATGTCTGTATGTGTCGTTAATCGACACATACAGAAATGGGAAAAAAAAATGGCAGCCCCCATAGGGAAGAAAAAGTGTAAAAATAAAAAAAAGTAACACACAAACACACAAATTAATCCAAACGTTTTTAATAAAGCACTAACATCTTTAACATATTAAAAAAAACATTGTGGTGACACTGTTCCTTTAACAACAAAGTTGTCTCACAGGTATGGTAATTGGTTAGGTGTCACCCATTTGGTTATGTCAGAACACCTCCAAAGACATCACTACAGAGTAGCAAAACTCCAAAACAGCATTACAAAACATGAGAATAAGGAGTCATTACGCCACAAAAACATAGAAAAATATATAATTTTTATTATTACATCCAATATTAAAGACACAAACTATAAAAACACAACGAGGTTCTAAAAATTGAAGGTCAATTGGTGTATCAATCGTCTAAACCTGCAACACAGGCCTAGTATAAATGCTAAACATTACAAATTCTATTGACTATTAGTTTATCATAAGAAACATAAAGTGAATATTGTCTCATACAGATAGTACTAAATGACTAAAATAACTTTATGCCATCCTTCTATTCAGTATCACCATGCATGTCCATGAGGTAACTGACATATAATCTAGAGAGTTATATCTAACTACTCTGTTGCATGGTCCAGGACATAAATCAGGGGTAAAGGTAACCTAAATTAACCTGACATAGAAGAAAACCTAAGTCCACCTGGCTACACCAGGGGAATGAGTAAAGCAAAACTTACCCATGGAGGTTGGAAATGAAGTAATCCACCCGGTATTGAGGCGCTGGACATCATAGTTACCTTTCCTTCTGTACAACTTGACAGCGTAGTACCCTCACCTTCTGTACTGCTGGACAGCATAGTAATCTCACCTTCTGTACTACTGGACAGCATAGCTACCTTTCCATCTCTACTACTGGACAGCATAGTACCCTCAGCTTCTGTACTCGTGGACAGCATAGTTACCTCACCTACTGGACAGCAGGTTACCTCTCGTTCTGTACTATTGACAGCATAGTTACCCCTCCTTCTCTACTACTGGACAGCATAGTACCTTTAACTTCTGTACTACTTGTCAGCATAGTTACCTTTCCTGCTCTACTACATGACAGCATAGCTACCTTTCCTTCTGTACTACTTGACAGCATAGTTACCTCTCGTTCTGTACTATTGACTGCATAGTTACCTTTCCTTCTCTTCTACTTGACAGCATAGTTACCTTTCCTTCTGTACTACTTGACATCACAGTACCCTTACCATCTGTACTACTTGACAGCATAGTTAGCTTTCCTTCTGTACTATTTTACAGCATAGTTACCTCTCCTTCCGTACTATTTGACAGCATAGTTACCTTTCCTTCTGTACTACTGGACAGCCTAGTTACCTCAGCTTCTGTACTATTTGACAGCATAGTTACCTTACCTTCTGTACTACTGGACAGCATAGTTACCTCTCATTCTGTACTATTGACAGCATAGTTACCTCTCCTTTTCTACTACTGACCAACATAGGTAGTTCTACTTCTGTACTACTTGACAGCATAGTACCTTTAACTTCTGTACTACTTGTCAGCATAGTTACCTTTCCTTCTCTACTACTTGACAGCACAGTTACCTTTCCTTCTCTACTACTGGACAGCATAGCTACCTTTCCCTCTCTACTACTGTACAGCATAGCTACTTCTCCTTCTGTTTTACTGGAGGAAATTGTTACTTCTTCTGTACTAGTGGACAGCATAGTTACCTTTCCTTCTGTACTACTGGACAGCTTCGTTACCTCTCCTTCTGTACTACTGGACAGACAGCATAGTTACCTTTCCTTTTGTACTAATAAACAACTTAGTTACCTTTCCTTCTGTACTGCTCGACAGCATAGTTACCTCTCCTTCTGTACTACTTGTACTA
This sequence comes from Rhinoderma darwinii, assembly GCF_050947455.1. NCBI lineage: Eukaryota > Metazoa > Chordata > Amphibia > Anura > Rhinodermatidae > Rhinoderma > Rhinoderma darwinii. The sequence continues at coordinate 254,070,257 of NC_134689.1, read as the reverse complement.
CCTGACAGCATAGTACCCTTACCATCTGTACTACTTGACAGCATAGTTAACTTTCCTTCTGTACTACTTGACAGCATAGTTACCTCTCCTACTGTACTACTGGACAACATAGCTACCTTTCTTTCTCTACTACTGGACAGCAGAGCTACCTCTCCTTCTGTACTACTAGAGGAAACAGTTACTACTTCTTCTTCTGTAGTAGTGGACAGCATAGTAACCTCTCCTTCTCTACTACTTGACAACATAGTTACCTCTCCTTCTCTACTACTGGACAGTATAGTTACCTTATCTCTGCCTTTATACTACTGGACAGCATAGTAACCTCTCCTTCTGTAATACTGGACATCATAGTTACCTTTCCTTCTGTACAACTTGACAGCGTAGTATCCTCACCTTCTGTACTGCTGGACAGCATAGTAATCTCACCTTCTGTACTACTGGAGAGCATAGCTACCTTTCCTTCTCTACTACTGGACAGCATAGTATCCTCAGCTTCTGTACTCGTGGACAGCATAGTTACCTCACCTTCTGGACTACTGGACAGCAGGTTACCTCTCGTTCTGTACTATTGACAGCATAGTTACCCCTCCTTCTCTACTACTGGACAGCATAGTACCTTTAACTTCTGTACTACTTGTCAGCATAGTTACCTTTCCTTCTCTACTACTTGACAGCATAGTTACCTCTCCTTCTGTACTACTGGACAGCATAGTTACCTTTCCTTCTGTACTACTGGACAGCATAGTAACCTCACCTTCTGTACTATTTGATAGCATAGTTACCTTTCCTTTTGTACTACTGGACAGCATAGTTACCTCGCCTTCTATACTACTGGACAGCAAGTACCCTCAACTCATGTACTACTGGGCAGCATAGCTACCTCTCCTTCTGTACTACTGGAAGAAATAGTTACTTTTTCTGTACTAGTGGACAGCATAGTTACCTCTCCTTCTGTACTATTGACAGCATAGTTACCTCTCCTTCTCTACTAATGGACAGCATAGCTACCTCTCCTTCTGTAGTACTTCACAGCATAGTACCCTTACCTTCTGTACTACTTGACAGCATAGATACCTTTCCTTCTGTACAACATAGTACCTTTTTCTTCTGTACTACTGGACAGCATAGTTGCCTTTCCTTCTGTACAAATTGACAGCGTAGTACCCTCACCTTCTGTACTACTGGACAGCATAGTAATCTCCCCTTCTGTACTACTGGACAGCATAGCTACCTTTCCTTCTCTACTACTGGACAGCATAGTACCCTCACCTTCTGTACTCGTGGACAGCATAGTTACCTCACCTTCTGGACTACTGGACAGCAGGTTACCTCTCGTTCTGTACTATTGACAGCATAGTTACCCCTCCTTCTCTACTACTGGACAGCATAGTACCTTTAACTTCTGTACTACTAGTCAGCATAGTTACCTTTCCTTCTCTACTACTTGACAGCATAGTTACCTCTCCTTCTGTACTACTGGACAGCATAGTTACCTTTCCTTCTGTACTACTGGACAGCATAGTAACCTCACCTTCTGTACTATTTGACAGCATAGTTACCTTTCCTTTTGTACTACTGGACAGCATAGTTACCTCGCCTGCTATACTACTGGACAGCAAGTACCCTCACCTCATGTACTACTGGGCAGCATAGCTACCTCTCCTTCTGTACTACTGGAAGAAATAGTTACTTTTTCTGTACTAGTGGACAGCATAGTTACCTCTCCTTCTCTACTAATGGACAGCATAGCTACCTCTCCTTCTGTAGTACTTCACAGCATAGCACCCTTACCTTCTGTACTACTTGACAGCATAGTACCTTTAACTTCTGTACTACTTGTCAGCATAGTTACCTTTCCTTCTCTACTACTTGACATCATAGTTACCTCTCCTTCTTTACTACTGGACAGCATAGTACCCTTACCATCTGTACTACTTGACAGCATAGTTAGCTTTCCTTCTCTACTACTTGACAGCATAGTTACCTCTCCTTCTGTGCTACTTAACAGCATAGTTACCTCTCCTTCTATACTACTGGACAGCAGTTACCTTTCTTTCTCTACTACTGGTCAGCATAGTTACCTTTCCGTCTTTACTACTTGACAGCATAGTTACCTTTCCTTCTGTACTACTTGACAGCATAGTACCCTTACCATCTGTACTACTTGACAGCATAGTTAACTTTTCTTCTGTACTACTTGACAGCATAGTTACCTCTCCTTCTATACTACTGGACAGCATAGATACCTCTACTTCTGTACTACTTGACAGCATAGTACCTTTAACTTCTGTACTACTTGTCAGCATAGTTACCTTTCCTTCTCTACTACTTGACATCATAGTTACCTTTCCTGCTGTACTACTTGACAGCATAGTTACCTCTCCTTCTGTACTACTGGACAGCATAGTTACCTTTCCTTCTGTACTACTTGACAGAATAGTTACCTTTCCTTCTGTACTACTTGACAGCATAGTACCCTTACAATCTGTACTACTTGACTGCATAGTTAGCTTTCCTTCTCTACTACTTGACAGCATAGTTACCTCTCCTTCTGTGCTACTTAACAGCATAGTTACCTCTCCTTCTATACTACTGGACAGCAGTTACCTTTCTTTCTCTACTACTGGTCAGCATAGTTACCTTTCCGTCTTTACTACTTGACAGCATAGTTACCTTTCCTTCTGTACTACTTGACAGCATAGTACCCTTACCATCTGTACTACTTGACAGCATAGTTAACTTTTCTTCTGTACTACTTGACAGCATAGTTACCTCTCCTTCTATACTACTGGACAGCATAGATACCTCTACTTCTGTACGACTTGACAGCATAGTACCTTTAACTTCTGTACTACTTGTCAGCATAGTTACCTTTCTTTCTCTACTACTTGACATCATAGTTACCTCTCCTTCTGTACTACTGGACAGCATAGTTACCTTTCCTTCTGTACTACTGGACAGCATAGTTACCTTTCCTTCTGTACTACTGGACAGCATAGTTACCTTTCCTTCTGTACTACTTGACAGCATAGTACCCTTTCCTTTCGTACTATTTGACAGCACAGTTACCTTTCCTTCTGTACTATTTGATAGCATAGTTACCCTTCCTGCTGTACTACTGGACAGCATACTTACCTTTCCTTCTGTACTAATGGACAGCATAGTTACCTTTCTTTCTTTAATGCTGGACAGCATAGCTACCTCTCCGTCTGTACTACTGGAAGAAATAGTTACTTTTTCTGTACTAGTGGACAGCATAGTTACCTCTCCTTCTGTACTATTGACAGCATAGTTACCTCTCCTACTCTACTAATGGACAGCATAGCTACCTCTCCTTCTGTAGTACTTCACAGCATAGTACCCTTACCTTCTGTACTACTTGACAGCATAGATACCTTTCCTTCTGTACAACATAGTATCTTTTTCTTATGTACTACTGGACAGCATAGCTGCCTTTCCTTCTGTACAAATTGACAGCATAGTACCCTCACCTTCTGTACTACTGGACAGCATAGTAATCTCCCCTTCTGTACTACTGGACAGCATAGCTACCTTTCCTTCTCTACTACTGGACAGCATAGTACCCTCACCTTCTGTACTCGTGGACAGCATAGTTACCTCACCTTCTGTACTACTTGACAGCATAGTTACCTTACCTTCTGTACTACTGGAGAGCATAGTTACCTCTCGTTCTGTACTATTGACGGCATAGTTACCTCTCCTTCTCTACTACTGGACAGCATAGATACCTCTACTTCTGTACTACTTGACAGCATAGCACCTTTAACTTCTGTACTACTTGTCAGCATAGTTACCTTTCCTTCTCTACTACTTGACATCATAGTTACCTTTCCTGCTGTACTACTTGACAGCATAGTTACCTCTCCTTCTGTACTACTGGACAGCATAGTTACCTTTCCTTCTGTACTATTTGACAGAATAGTTACCTTTCCTTCTCTACTACTGGACAGCATAGCTTCCTCTCCTTCTGTACCACTGGAGGAAATAGTTACTTCTTAATCTTCTGTACTGTACTCTTCTGGACAGCATAGTACCCTTTCCTTCTGTACTACTTGACAGCTTAGTTACCTCTACTTCTGTACTACTGGACAGCATAGTTACCCTTCCTTCTGTACTATTTGACAGCATAGTTACCTCTCCTTCTGTACTACTGGACAACATAGTTACCTTTCCTTCTCTACTACTGGACAGCATAGCTTCCTCTCCTTCTGTACCACTGGAGGAAATAGTTACTTCTTAACCTTCGGTACTGTACTCTTCTGGACAGCATAGTACCCTTTCCTTCTGTACTACTTGACAGCATAGTTACCTCTACTTCTGTACTACTGGACAGCATAGTTACCTTTCCTTCTGTACTACTTGACAGCATAGTTACCCTTCCTTCTGTACTATTTGACAGCATAGTTACCTTTCCTTCTGTACTACTGGACAACATAGTTACCTCTCCTTCTGTACTACTGGACAGCATATTTACTTTTGCCTCTGTACTATGTGACAGCATAATTATCTTTCCTTTTGTACTAATGGACAGCATAGTTACCTTTCCTTCTGTACTACTGTCACGATGCGGTGTGTGGACCCACTGGGCCATACCGCGTAGCGGGATAACAGCTGGCCAAAAAGGTAGAGTACAAGAGTCAATAGTTCAGAGAGGATACCTGAGACAACGTAGACCGTAGCAAGGCAGACACATCTGGGACCAGGCGGCAGGTAGACCTCAGGTGTGGTGCAGCAGAACAGGCGTGGAACACAGCACAATATGGCAACAGCTCAGCACGGCACTAGAACAGGATAGCATGGATACAGGAACAGGGTACACTGGGAAACTGGAAGACACTAGGAGACCATTAACATGACAAACTTCGGGAAACAAACAACGCTCTGGCAAGGAACAAGGGGGCAGAGCTCCTTTTATAGCCCCGAGCATCCTGGGCTAGATTGCAGACTTCCTGCAATATGCGCGCACTGGCCCTTTAAGACAGTGCACGCGCGGGCGCGCCCGCCCTCCGGAGACAGTCTCTGAATCCGGAAGTGAGTGCCCTCGCCTCACAGGAGGATGACGCTGCACACGAGTCAGATGTCCATGGCCACGGCCGTCTATGAAGAACGGATTGGAAGTGGTAGACTCACTAGTGTGGTTATTATAAAGATAACTCTGCCCACGGGAGCAGCTGCACCCTGTTATCATGCCGCCTGGAAACAAAGTGACGCATATTGTACTCCATGATCTGGTTAACCCTCTCGACTTGCCCATTGGACTGGGGATGATAGGCCGTAGAGAAGTACACCGAGTAAAGTGCTCTCCAAAACTTCAAGGTGAAATTAGCCATCTTAGAGAATCGATCCACCACCACCCAGATCACACTGCAACCCGCAGAAGGAGGAAGGTCTGTGACAAAGTCCATTGCGACATGCTGCCAGAGAGCAACGGGCACAGGCAGTGGTTGGAGCAGGCCAGCAGGTCTGGAGTGAGCATCTTTATTTGCTGCGCATACCGTGCATGAGGAGACAAAGTCCATAACGTCTTTGGGTAGCGTGGGCCACAAGAACTGACGGGCGATTAAATCTTGGGTCTTACAAGCACCCGCGTGCCCTGCCAGCTTAGAACTGTGACCCCAGCGAAGAATTCTTCCTCTGTCTGCCAGACGCACGAAAGTCCTTCCCGGAGGAATGTCTCTAACTTGCAGAGGGTTCACAGAGAAAATGCAGGACGGATCAATAATATTCTGTGGGGTGTCCTCCGTTTCAAAAGACCTAGACAAGGCGTTGGCCCTCACATTCTTGTCGGCAGGTCGGTAGTGGTGTTCGAACCGGAGCCGAGAAAAGTACAACGACCACCTGGCTTGACGAGGATTCAACTGCTGGGCCGTCTGTAGGTAGGTCAAGTTCTTGTGATCCGTGAAGACCAGGATAGGATGAACTGCGCAGTCCAGTAGATGTCTCCACTCCTGCAGAGCCAGCTTGATGGCCAGTAGCTCCCGATCCCCAATCGAGTAGTTGCACTCTGCGGAAGAAAATAGCTTGGAATAGTAGCCACATACCACAGCCTTGCCTTTTGAACCTCTTTGGAACAACAGTGCACCAGCACCAACAGAGGAAGCTTCCACCTCTAACGAAAACTGTAGGGATACATCAGGGTGGTGCAGAATAGAGGCTGACGTGAAGGCTTTCTTTAAGGATTCAAATGCGGCTTCTGCCTCCAAAGTCCACACTTTGGCATTCATACCCTTTTTAGTGAGGGTGGAGATAGGAGCAGTCAAAGATGAGAATTTGGGGATGAACAGCAGGTAGAAGTTGGCGAATCCCAGGAAGCGTTGTATGGCCCTTAAGCCTTGGGGGCGTGGCCACTGCAGAGCAGCCTTTACCTTCTGAGGGTCCATCTTGAGGCCCTGATTGGAGATGATATAGCCCAGGAAGGATAGAGACTTCTTCTCAAACACACACTAGCTTGGCATAAAGACGATTCTCCCTTAGACGAAGCAACACCTGGAGGACATGACTTTGATGAGTTACTGGATCTGGGGAAAAAAATCAAAATGTTATCAAGATACACCACAACACAAACATAAAGGAGATCACGAAAAATTTAATTGACAAATTCTTGAAACACTGCGGGGGCGTTACACAGGCCGAAGGGCATAACTAGATATTCGTAGTGCCTATCACGAGTATTAAAAGCAGTCTTTTACCTCGGTGAATCCGGATTTAGATTGTAGGCCCCCCGCAGGTCCAGTTTAGAAAAAAAAAATTCCCCCCGTATGCGGTCAAATAGTTCAAAAATCAAAGGCAGAGGGTACCTGTTCTTCACCGTGATCTGATTCAGGCCTCGGTAGTCAATGCAAAGTCGTAGCGATCCATCTTTCTTTTTGACAAAGAAGAACCCCGCTCCAGCCGGGGATGAGGATTTACGAATGAAGCCACTCTCCAGATTCTCCTTAATGTAGGCCGACATAGACTGGGTCTCTGGCAAGGAGAGAGGGTACACTCTACCGGGAGGAGGAGACGACTCAGGAACCAGGTCGATCAGACAATCATAAGCTCGGTGTGGCGGCAAGGTCTCAGCCTCCTTTTTATTGAAGAAATCGGAGAACATGGAGAAACAAGAAGTCAACCCTGCCAATGACTGAAACGGAGAAGGCTGTAGTGGCTGGATATGACCCAGACAGCGGTCAAGACACTTCGGGCCCCACTGAAGAACCTCTCCAGAGTTCCAATTCAGGACAGGGGCGTGCAGACGGAGTCAAGGCAAACCCAGCAGCACGGGGTTGACGGCCTTGGACAGGACAAACGGAGATGAGCTCAGCATGAAGAACTCCCACTTGGAGTCTTAAAGGCTTGGTCACAGACACAACTGGGTCAGGCAATGGCAGTCCATCCACCGAGGCAACGATCAATGGCCTTTCTAGCTGGACAGTAGGCAACTGAAGAAGATTCACAAGGTCTTGGCAGATGAAGTTGGCTGCAGAGCCAGAGTCCAGGTCTCGCCAGCAATGATGGTTACGGGAATGAATAGTTTGGAAGAGAGTTCTCGATTAAATGCAGTGACGCCCAGGGTCGTGTCTCCAACCAAACCTAGGCGCTGGGTTTTTTTTGGCTTCTGAGGACACAGACGCACGACATGGCCAGCAAGGCCGGAATATAAACAGAGTCCAGCTGTGCGCCTGCGCTGTTTCTCTTGGACCGATAATTTTAGCCGTCCACTTGCATCGGAACCTCGGGCAAAGCAATAGAAGCAGGCAAGAGGGGTTGATGGAAGTAGGGCGCCAGTCTAGGGAGCCGTCTCTCCTGACGAACTTCATGAGATCTCTCCTTCAGCCTTATGTCCACCCGAGTGGCAAGCAGAATCAAGTCGTCCAAGTTAGATGGCAGATCTCGAGCAGCCAGTTTATCCTTGATCTCGGACGACAGACAATGCCAAAAGGATGCCACCAAGGCCTCATTGTTCCAGTTTAGCTCTCCTGCCTGGGTCCGGATCTGGATGGTATATTCGCCCACAGAGTTGTCCTCTTGGCGAAGGTTGAAGATAGCACTGGCTGCCGACGAGTCTCGCCCTGGCTCCTGGAAAACAGTCCGGAATAACCGCACGAACCCCTGGAAGTCTTGGGTCTCGGGTCCTTGACGTTCCCAGATAGGGTTCGCCCACACCAGGGCCTTGCCGGCAAGTAGGAACATGATGAATGCGTTCTTGGTTCTGTCCAACGGAAATGCTCGGGCGTGCAGGGTAAAATGAATGAAGCATTGGTTCAAAAACCCCTGACACATACTGGCGCCCTCCGGAGACAGTCTCAGAATCTGGAAGTGGGTGCCGGCGCCGCACAGGAGGACGACGCTGCACACAAGTCAGATGTCCACGGCCACGGCCGTCGAGGGGTAAGTCAGAACGACGGGCCGTGGCCATAGACGTTACAACTACTGGACAACATAGTTACCTCTTCTTCTGTACTTCTTGACAGCGTAGTTACCTCTCCTTTTGTACTACTGGACAGCATAGTTAACTTTCCTTCTGTACTGCATGACAGCATAGTACCCTTACCTTCTGTACTACTGGACAACATAGTTACCTTTGCTTTTGTAATACTGGACAGCATAGTTACCTCTCCTTCTCTACTACTGGACAGCAGAGTTACCCTTTCCTTCTGTACTACTTGACAGCATAGTTACCTCTCTTTCTCTACAACTGGACAGCATAGTTACCCTTTCCTTCTGTACTACTTGACAGCATAGTTACCTTTCCTTCTGTACTACTGGACAGCATAGTTACCTTTCCTTCTGTACTACTTGACAGCATAGTTACCTTTCCTTCTGTGGTACTGGACAGCATAGTTACCTTTTCTTCTCTTCTACTGGACAGCAAAGTTACCTCTCCTTCTGTACTACTGGAGGAATTAGCTACTTCTAGTTCTGTACTTCTGTACAGCATAGTTGCCACTCCTTCTGTACTAGTGAAGGAAATAGCTACTTCTAGTTTTGTACTAGTGGACAGCATAGTTACATTTCCTTCTGTATTACTAGAGGAAATAGTTACTTATCCTTCTGTACTAGTGGACAGCATAGTTACCTCTCCTTCTGTACTCCTGGACAGCATTAATTCTCCTTTTGTATTACAAGACCGCATAATTACCTCTCTTGTACTATCTTGTACTTATATCTCAGTTTATAGTGCTGGACAACATAATTATCCTTCATTGCCAATTCTTAGTATCATGTGCAACATTGTCATTTATATGTCAGTAAATTAGTATGCTAGGCAGCACAATTTATATCTCATCTATTTTTAATGTAAAGCTCTACCTTTGATACAAAAAAGGGGTATATAGCCTGCAAATGTAGAATCTATCATGTATTCTAACATATTTTATATACTCGTCCTTCTCAATTAATTAGAATATCATCAAAAAGTTAATTTATTTCAGTAATTAAATTCAAAAAATGAAACTCATATGTGATATAGATTCATTACACAGAGTGATCTATTTACAGCGTTTTTTATATTTTAAAGTTGATGATTATGGCTAACAGTTAATGAAAACCCAAATTTTAGTGTCTCAGAAAATTAGAATGTTAAAGGAGCCCAATTTCAAAAATGATTTTTAATACCAAAATGTTGGCCTACTGAAAAGTATGTACGGTATATGCACTCAATACCTGGTTGGTGCTCCTTTTGCATAAATTACTGCATCAATGCGGCATGGCATAGAGATGATCAACCTGTGGCACTGCTGATGTGTTATGGAAGCCCAGGTGGCTTTGATAGCGGCCTTCAGCTCGTCTGCATTGTTGCGTCTGGTGTCTCTTATCTTTATTTTGACAATACCCCATAGATTCTCTATGGGGTTTAGGTCAAGCGAGTTTGCTGGCCAATCAAGCACAGTTACAGTGAAGGAAATAAGTATTTGATCACTTGGGGGCGTGGCCAACGACGGACATGAGCGGTCGCATGCTTTAAGTGCTCCGTACCCAGCTATGGTTTTCCTCTATTTATCCTGCTGAAATACCGCTATAACTTCTACCAAAACCGACCTGCATACTTACCGAAGAGGATACGCTGTCATGAACCGAACCAGGCAATCCTTGGCGGCTGAACGGCTGAAGGAATACGCTAGGGCCGTTCCACAAGATGGCGCATCTGCATCTTCACTGTCTCCCTTCTCAGAGCAGGAACAGCCTGAACCTCCCCCAGCTCCTGAAACAGAGCTTACTTTGGCACAAGTGTCTTCCAGATTGCTGGATGCGATTCAATTATCCATGTCTTCCTTGACTGGCAGGATTGCAGAGGTAAAGTCGGATGTGGGCCTTCTGAGACAAGATTTGCAGAATTTAAGGGAAAGAGTGAGAGAGACGGAAGATAGAATCTCAGGACTTGAAGACAGAGTGGCGCCGCAGACCACTAAACTGATTCAGCTGGATAGGGTGGCTGGCCAATGGACGCAACGAGCAGACGACTTGGAAAACCGCCTTCGTCGCAATAATATAAGAATCCTGGGGCTACTCGAGCGTAGTGAGGGACGTGACCCCTGCACATTCATGGAGGCCTGGTTTAAGGAAATATTACCGGACGCCATTTTGTCTTCTTCCTACACTATCGAAAGAGCGCACCGCGTGCCGGGCAGACCACCACCCCCTGGAGCTCCACCGAGACCCATGATAGCTCGTCTACTCAGCAGCAGAGATCGAGATGCCATTTTACAGGCTGCGTGCAAGCACGGAGAGATTCGTTTTCAGAATGCCACCATAGTACTCTTTCCAGATTTTTTAGCTGCATTACAGAAAATGAGGGCCTCTTTCGTGCAAGTCAAGAGGAGACTCCGGGACCTACAAATATCTTACTCAATGGCGTTCCCAGCAAGATTGAGAGTCATCCATCAAGAGAAAACTATCTTCTTCACTGATCCGGCTGAGGCAGATGAATGGCTGAGTTCGATTGGTCGCTCGCCCCGTCGCTAACATTTGAATCATCGGGACTGTTCTATATGTATGCCATGTCCACATTGCCTGCACTTTCGGAATATCGTATGGGACTCTCAGATGAGTATGCAATGTTTAGATAAGATGTTTTTTGACATAATATGCATCCTGCTGCTAGTGGCCTTACCATATATTCAACTTATACTGTGGACGCAGATTTCGCTTGGCAGGGCGGATTGGAGAGAGAAACCTGCGGTTCATCCTTTTTGTAATAGGGTTATTTCTTACATTTATGCTATATCGTGCTTTTCTCAGGTATATGATTAGAAGGAAAAAACGGGATAACTGCCTTGTATAGAATCAATAGAACCTGTTGCGGGCCCCTGGCAGTGATAGATATTGAGAGGCAGTGCGTGGCTCATGGCATGCTTGGATACATGTAATAGCGGTTAAAATGATTCAAGTATGAGGAAACGTAGTGCTGGTTTTTCTTCTGTTATTTTATAACTTGTTCACCTATATCAGATATAAGGTATATAGGTGATCCCCCGTTTACCCACAATATCACACCTGTGATATAAAGTAACTTAATAGCCTTGAAAGCTTCGGTTACAAACGGTTGGTACTGGTGTCTTGTTCTTTGCACCAGCTGTTTACCCAGAAAATTGCATTGTATTGATATGTAAGGTAATAAGTGCCATGACTTTGAATGTTTTGTCTGTAAATGTGAGAGGCCTGGGAGATTCCCATAAAAGAAATCTAACGTTTTCCTTTATCCGCAACCAAGGGCCACAATTAATATGTCTCCAGGAAACGCATCTAACTCCTCCCACTGTTCATTGCTTGAATCGCTCGTGGATACAATGGTCGGCCCACTCCACTTATAGCTCCTATTCCAGAGGGGTTTCCATTTTAGTCCATAAGTCACTTAGATGGGAACTGGACGTGGTACTAAAGGATACAGACGGCAGATGGATATTCATACATGTCTGGATAGAAGGTCATCCCTTTGTGCTGATTGGACTTTATCTTCCACCACCGGCCCCCATGTCGGTACTTTATGAAGCGGCAAAGTTTTCCTCACAGTTTCCTATGGCCGGAGTGTTGTGCATGGGAGATTTCAATCTGCTGCTATCTATTGATAAGTTTAATTCTGGAGCGGTACTGGGGAATCCACCTGTAATCACTCCCTTGGCTGGGTTTTTGAGAGAGATGGGCTGGCTGGATATGTGGAGACAGAGATACCCTGATAAACGAGAGTTTACCTGCTTTACACCTGGGAGAAACACACTGTCTCGGATTGATCATATGTGCGGTAATCCCAAAGTATATAGTATGATGGAAATTATTTCACACTTACCCCGTGCAATGTCGGACCACTCCCCTATGCTGGTTAAGCTTAGGCAAAGGCAAGGGGTTGAGTCCAGCGATAAAGAAGATAAAATGGAAACTAGTTCCAAGTTTACTGAATTTTCAATTAAAAAGGTCCAGTAGGTTGGAGTCCTGGTGTGCAGACAGGAGTATGTAACGGTCCAGTCTTGGGGCCTACGCGTTTCAGACGTTAAGCACGTCCTTAATCATGGCTGTCATGATTAAGGACGTGCTTAACGTCTGAAACGCGTAGGCCCCAAAGACTGGACCGTTACATACTCCTGTCTGCACACCAGGACTCCAACCTACTGGACCTTTTTAATTGAAAATTCAGTAAACTTGGAACTAGTTTCCATTTTATCTTCTTTATCGCTGGACTCAACCCCTTGCCTTTGCCTGCCTATACCTATCGTGCGCCGACACGAGAGCCCGTGCGATGACCACGACACATACATCAAGTGTCAGGTGAGCTGGAGGATCTCTTCCACATATTTTCAGTCCTGGTTAAGCTTACCCTCCACCCACACGTGAACAGAGGTCCCAGGAAGATACACCCATTCTGGCTTACAGTGCTCGGCGCTCAAGATTGAATACCTGACCAACTTGAAATGTTCTTTGCTGATAACCTTCCCTTTGATAATCACTCGGCCCTCTGGGATGCCCTGAAGGCATACCTTCGCGGATGTTTGCAGTCATCAATTTCCTATCATAAACGACAATCTTCCAAGATGGAACAGCTGCTGGAGAACGAATGCACCAACTTGGAGGCCGCATTCATTGCAGATCCCTCCCCAAGCTCTCAACACAACTGGCTACAGAAGGGCAGAGAATACGTAAATCTTCTTCACGAAAAGACTAAACGTTGCATCTTCTTTTCTAAGCAGAGATATTTTGAGCATGGCAATCAATCCAGTAGTCTCTTGGCACATCTTATACACTGCAACTCTGCCTCTCCTGCGATATTACGTATTAAAACTTCTGAAGGGAACATGCTTCATGATAATGTGCAAATCCTTAATTGCTTTACAGACTTCTACAAGGACCTCTATAGCCCGACATTGCAGGTGTCTTCTCAGAACATCAAGGATTATTTGTCGGAAATAAATATACCCAAAATGACGGACATGCAAAGGGAGTCTATGGATGCCCCTCTAACACTTCAGGAATTGACAGAAGCATTATCCTCAATGGCGAAGGGCAAAGCATCTGGCCCGGATGGCATACCGCTTGAAGTATACGTCAAATACCAGGAACAACTCTTGCCTCAGCTACTGGAAGTCTTGAATACGTCATTTGAAAAGGGAATGTTACCGGCTTCATTCTATGACGCTACTATAATTGTACTTCTGAAACCGGACAAGTCACCATTATACTGCGGGTCATACAGGCCTATATCCTTGCTCAACACCGACTATAAATTATTGACCAAAGTGTTTGCGAACAGGCTGAACCTGATCATAGCAGAGCTCGTACATCCTGACCAATCGGGATTCATACCGGGAAGGAGCACCTCGGACAACATGAGGAGAGTACACGCGGTGGCACAAATAGCGGAACGGAACAGCAATGATTGGGCTCTGGCTTCCCTAGATGCCGCTAAGGCCTTCGACTCAGTGGAGTGGCCCTATCTCTCCAGCGTTCTCACATGCTTTGGCTTTGGACCGGCCTTTGTGTCTTGGATACAACTCATATATACTCATCCGAAAGCTACCGTGGCACTGAATGGCCTGACATCGACTTCATTTGAGCTCGGCCGTGGAACAAGGCAGGGATGCCCTCTATCGCCACTACTCTTTGCCATGGCAATGGAACCGTTGGCGATACTTCTAAGATCAGACACAGAGCTACAAGGTATCCAGCACGTGGCAAAAGAGGATCGAATTGCCTTATACGCAGACGACATCATGCTCTTCATTTCAAGGGTGCAGTCTTCCCTTCCTAGGGCAATGAGCCTAATTTACACATTTGGAGACTATTCTGGATTGCGCATAAATTGGTCAAAGTCGTCAGTAATGTTTCTTTATCAAAACAAATCTCAACTGGTGGGCTCCACGATGGAAGGTCTGGCAGTAGTGGATCACTTCAAATATCTGGGACTGCATATTGCCAGGAACGCATCGCGCTCACTTCCACACAATGTCCATGCGCTTCTGGCTATCTTTAGAGAAAAATTCAAGGTGTGGGCGGCCCTTCCCTTATCAGTCATGGGCCGTATTAATTTGATTAAAATGGTGGTACTACCAAAGAGCTTGTATGTCCTTCAACATGTATGTACTCCTATACCAAAATCCTTTTTCAAACAACTGGACTCATTAATCATATGGGGCCATTCTAGATCTAAATTGGCCTTACAAAAATTACAACGCCCAAAAGAGATGGCTGGAATTGCTCTTCCAGATATCTACCTATACTACTTAGCTGGCCAACTCAAATATTTGGGCCCCTGGACACAAGCAAGCCGACCGGCTGGAACTGAAAGAGTTTTACTGGAATACTCCGCGCATGAAATACTATGGCCTATATTGTTTCATCATGGGAACCTAGGGACACCTCTACTACCCATTTGTCGACTAGCCCGAGGAGTGTGGAAAGCGGCGGCGGAAATTTCAGGTACCCCCACAATACCGGAAGAGACTCCACTATGGCACAATATGGACTTGAAAGCCTTGCACACCTTCCCGGACGCAGCATACTGGATAGCTGCGGGCGTACAGGTGCTCAACGATATCTATGAAAATGACACCTTTATATCCTTTGAACAGGCGCAGGAAAGATTTCGCATTCCAAGGCAGCACTTCTACAAATACCTACAACTGCGCTATCTCCTTTCCACACAGTTCCCGGCACATCGTCAGCCCATCTCCTCATATCCCCTCATCGGGGTGATCAGATCTCAGGGTCCTAAAGGACTGATCTCCACCATATACGCTCACCTCTTGGATAAAAAGGCTTCAGCGGCACCCCTACCAGCTATCTCTAAATGGGTCCAATTGATACCATCGCTAACTGAAGAGAAAATTGATGATTTACTGCAATCTCACTTACATGTGTCGCCGGCAGCTATTAACAAGCTCATTCAGTTATACTACATACATCAAGCCTATCTAACGCCTATTCGACTGTTTAAAATGCATTGTATAGCGGAACCTGCCTGTCCTAAATGCTCACATGCTCCTGCAGATTTTTGGCATATGGTGTGGACGTGTCCTCATATCAAGAAATACTGGGCGGAAGTGGTTGAAGTCCTAAATCGGATACTGCCATTCCCGATCAACAGCTCACCAGAAATATGTTTGTTTGGCATAATGGAGGAAGACCAGTGGCCACATTACACCAGAATTTTTATACAGGAGACACTATTTATAGCTCGCAAAGGTATATCAATGAGGTGGATGGATAGACGAACCCCGAAAGTTACGGTGTGGAAAAACATGGTAAATTCGACAGTGTCGTACAAACGCATCATCTACAAACACAGAAACTTACCTGACAAATTCCACAAAATTTGGGACCTGTGGTGTGAAGCACCAGATACTAATTACTCCTCCAGAGAACTGGGGCAAGCAAGGAGTGCGCTGGGGGGGGGGGGAGGGATATAATCACAGTTGGAAGGGGCGACAGTGGATGTCCCGGGCCTCTCGCATACAATCAAACACTTGTACTGTTATTATTAATGAACGCTCAGATGGTTACGTTTTACAAATATGGTGTAACTATTCGCAAGATAATGCTGGCATTGCGTGAAATTATGGCACTTATGTTTTTAGCACCTGCGAGTGCTTTGTTACAAAGTTATAGGACATTGTGGTCCATTCACTATTTTGAATTTGACTTTTGTTAAACTTTGAAAAATTTTCAATAAAACGAGTTTAAAAAAATAAAAAAAAGTATTTGATCCCTTGCTGATTTTGTAAGTTTGCCCACTGTCAAAGACATGAACAGTCTAGAATTTTTAGGCTAGGTTAATTTTACCAGTGAGAGATAGATTATATTTAAAAAAAAATACACAGAAAATCACATAGTCAAAATTATATATATTTATTTGCATTGTGCACAGAGAAATAAGTATTTGATCCCTTTGCCAAACAAGACTTAATACTTGGTGGCAAAACCCTTGTTGGCAAGCACAGCAGTCAGACGTTTTTTGTAGTTGATGATGAGGTTTGCACACATGTTAGATGGAATTTTGGCCCACTCCTCTTTGCAGATCATCTGTAAATCATTAAGATTTCGAGGCTGTCGCTTGGCAACTCGGATCTTCAGCTCCCTCCATAAGTTTTCGATGGGATTAAAGTCTGGAGACTGGCTAGGCCACTGCATGACCTTAATGTGCTTCTTTTTGAGCCACTCCTTTGTTACCATGGCTGTATGTTTCGTGTCATTGTCGTGCTGGAAGACCCAGCCACGAGCCATTTTTAATGTCCTGGTGGAGGGAAGGAGGTTGTCACTCAGGATTTGATGGTACATGGCTCCATCCATTCTCCCATTGATGCGGTGAAGTAGTCCTGTGCCCTTAGCAGAGAAACACGCCCAAAACATAATGTTTCCACCTCCATGCTTGACAGTGGGGACGGTGTTCTTTGGGTCATAGGCAGCATTTCTCTTCCTCCAAACACGGCAAGTTGAGTTAATGCCAAAGAGCTCAATTTTAGTCTCATTTGACCACAGCACCTTCTCCCAATCACTCTCAGAATCATCCAGATGTTCATTTGAAAACTTCAGACGGGCCTGTACATGTGCCTTCTTGAGCAGGGGGACCTTGCGGGCACTGCAGGATTTTAATCCATTACGGCGTAATGTGTTACCAATGGTTTTCTTGGTGACTGTGGTCCCAGCTGCCTTGAGATCATTAATAAGTTCCCCCCGTGTAGTTTTCGGCTGAGCTCTCACCTTCCTCATGATCAAGGATACCCCACGAGGTGAGATTTTGCATGGAGCCCCAGATCGATGTCGATTAACAATCATTTTGTATGTCTTCCATTTTCTTACTATTGCACCAACAGTTGTCTCCTTCTCACCCAGCCTCTTACTTATGGCTTTGTAGCCCATTCCAGCCTTGTGCAGGTCTATGATCTTGTCCCTGACATCCTTAGAAAGCTCTTTGGTCTTGCCCATGTTATAGAGGTTAGAGTCAGACTGATTAATTGAGTCTGTGGACAGGAGTCTTTTATACAGTTGACCATTTAAGACAGCTGTCTTTAATGCAGGCACCAAGTTGATTTGGAGCGTGTAACTGGTCTGGAGGAGGCTGAGCTCTTAATGGTTGGTAGGGGATCAAATACTTATTTCTCTGTGCACAATGCAAATAAATATATATAATTTTGACTGTGATTTTCTGTTTTTTTTTAAAATATAATCTATCTCTCACTGGTAAAATTAACCTAGCCTAAAAATTCTAGACTGTTCATGACTTTGACAGTGGGCAAACTTACAAAATCAGCAAGGGATCAAATACTTATTTCCTTCACTGTATATTGTGGTTATTAAACCAGTTATTGTTACTTTTGGCAGTGCGGGCAGGTGCCAAGTCCTGCTGGAAAATTAAATCAGCATCTCCATAAAGCTTGTTAGCAGAGGGAAGCATGAAGTGCTCTAAGATTTCCTGGTAGATGGCTGCTTTGACTCTGGACTTGATATAACACAGTGGACCAACACCAGCAGATGACATGACTCCCCAAACCATCACTGACTGTGGAAACTCCACACTGCACCGCAAGCAGCTTGAATTGATTGCTTCTCCACTCTTCCTCCAGACTCTGGAACCTTAACTTCCAAATTAAATGCGGAATTTACTTTCATCTGAAAACAGGACTTTGGACCACTGAGCAACATACCAGTAATTTTTCTCCTTAGCCCAGGTAAGACGCTTCTGACGTAGTCTCTGGGTCATGAGTGGCTTGACACAAGGAATGCGACAGTTGTAGCCCGTGTCCTAGATACGTCTGTGTGTGGTGGCTCTTGAAGCACTGACTCCAGCCGCAGTCCACTCCTTTTGAATTTCCCCCAGATTCTTCAATGGCCTATTCTTGACAGTCCTTTGAAGGCTGTGGTTATCCCTGTTGCTTGTGCACCTTTTTCTACCGCACTTTTTCCTTCCTCTCAACTTTCCGTTAATATGCTTGAATACAGCACTCTGTGAACAGCCATCTACTTTAGCAATGTCCTCTTATGGCTTAATGTTCTTGTGGAGGGTTTCAATGACTGTCTTCTGGACAAATGTCAAGTCAGCAGTCATCCCCATGATTGTTTAGCCTACTGAACCAGACTGTTGGACCATTTAAAGGCTTAGGAAACCTTTGCAGGTGTTTTGTGTTGAGTAGCTGATTAGAGTGTGACACCATGAGTCTACAGTCTTGAACTTTTACCCAATATTCTAATTTTCTGAGAGACTAAATTTTTGGTTTTCATTAACTTCCATAATCTTCAACATTAAAAGAAAAAAAAATGCTGGAAATAGATCACTCTGTGTGCAATGAATCTATATAATATATGAGTTTCACTTTTTTAATTGAATTACTGAAATAAATCAAGTTTTTGATGATAATCTAATTCATTGAGAAGGACTAGTATGTTAGACATATTTCTAACATATATTTAATTGTTTTCACTTATTTTTCATTTTTCACTTTGTGCTGCGTGGAACAAATCTGGAAACCATTAGCAAGCAGTTCAGATGAATTTAGCTTATTGATACACATGTCTTATTGGTCATTAGCTTACGAAAATCTAAATGGTTTAATTTACATACGACTACCTAATACTTGCCTGCTGTATTCACTGTATTTACATGCTAATTAATAGTGCAATAAGGGGGATTTTTCATTAGAAAATGACCTTTTGTTTAAGAATTTTTAGTCATGATTTTTTATTTTATTTTCTATTTGATTATCTATATAAAATAATCCTAAAATCCTTCAAATTTCACTCTGACCACTGGTCTTCACAACACACTGACACTTCCTGTTCTGTAGAGATCACCTCTCAGCAGTCATCTCATTATCATCACAGGCAGGATTACAATAAAAGGAAACACCTACATATAGATAACATAGGATCCACAATTCACAATAGATGATGGATACAGCTCCCCTCCTATCCTTTGGTGCATATTGACCTCTGCACAGGTCACGGAATCCCCTCTTGTTCACATGTTCCTATGCTCCATGTGGCCTCTGTAAAGCATATCTCTAAATGCTATTAACAGAAGTTCATGCAAGATTGCTGCACCCATAAGCATGTACAGACAATAAAATAAAAAAAATCAACAATCAAAAAATAAAAACAGATTAGAAAAAAATAATGTATTTTACTAACCGGTTTTAATAAGCAAAAAAATATTCAGGTGAAACACTTCTTTTAAGGTGTTTACGAGCCGCTCACTCCTAACCACAGCCTGTTCATAGCAGGACAATCATTATGTGGTACTATTAGATGCACATAAGTATTGCAATGGAATGGGGTGGAGCCATAGCAGAAGGCGAATTGACTGCGGTAAAAGCAGGGAGGCTTAAAATGTTATTAACAGGTTAATATTTGTGTGTAATACTAATTGGTTCCTGCAGGTGGTGTTTATGGGCACTGCCAGTGCTGGGAAAGGGAAAAGGGAATCACAGTTTGGCGCGCGGGATACAGAACTTCCCGCCCTATTTAATTGTGGGGGTTAAATTTTTTTCTCGGTCATGGCTTTTGCTTTATGTGTGCGGGGAGAAGGGGTCCTTGAAGGTAGAAAATGTATGGCAAGGTGCACGAAAATGGGTTGTGCATCGGAATTGTCGTGAACATACAAGTGGAGTTCCTGGGGGGATGGAGTCCCCAGGATCAGTTTGATAAAGTTGTATTCGGTTTCCTTGAGTCAGGTTTGGACGTCTAAGGGTAAGGAGACTTAGGGTATGTTCACACGAGGGCGTCCGTTACGGCTGAAATTACGGGGATGTTTCAGCCTGAAAACATCCCCGTAATTTCAGCCGTACCGGCATGTGCAGGCGCTTGAACGCCGCGTCCATTACGGACGTAATTAGCGCTGCTATTCATTGGAGTCAATGAATAACGGCTCCAATTACGGCCAAAGAAGTGACAGGTCACTTCTTTGACGCGGGCGTCTATTTACGCGCCGTCATTTGACAGCGGCGCGTAAATATACGCCTCGTGTGAACAGACAAACGTCTGCCCATTGCTTTCAATGGGCAGATGTTTGTCAGCGCTATTGAGGCGCTATTTTCAGATGTAATTCGGGGCAAAAACGCCCGAATTACGTCCGTAAATAGGCCGTGTGAACATACCCTAACCCTACATAGCAAGAATGGAGACTGCCTTCAAGGATCGTTTTTTCCCCATAAGTTTAGACAGGCTGGTTACATGGTTAGAACAAGGTAAAAGCTTTTGAGGAATGTTTTTGTGATATTTGCATAAAATTGTGCATATGTTATTAATATATTGTTACAAAAATTGTATATTGATGATATTTATGGAGATTATTGTTTAATAAATGCGGCTGCTATGGCCTTTTACCACAACAGTAGTTTGAGTTTTATTATAAGGGAAGGGTGGTGGTCATTGGTAAGCCCAGCGATAGTCCTGTCCTTTAATCCTTTCACGACCGTTGACGAAAATGAACGTCATGGTCGGCTGCTAGTTCCCACACCATGACGTTCATTTTCGTCAGTATTTCAAACTGTCACTTTGTTGCGCTGTCCTAGTCCTAGCTGTCACATCAGTCTCCCCGGGCAGTGGACCTTCGCCGCTGCTTTCGGCAATTAACCCCTTAAGTGCGGCGACGGATTGCCGTCGCCTCATTTAAGTGGTTTGAAGCACATCGGCAGCCCCCACAAAGTGATCGTGGGGGCTACCGATGTTTGTCGTGGCAATCGGAGGTCAGACAATGACCTCCGGGTTGCCATGTACGGAAGCCTCGGAGGAACAGCCTCCGGCCGGTCCTCCTCGGCTTCCTGTCAGAGTGACAGTTACGTCACGATGACAGTTAGAGTACACTACACTACGTGTGTAGTGTAATGTACTCTAGCAGCGATCAAAGCTGCAAGTCTAAATGTCCCCTAGTGGGACAAGTAATAAAAAAGTTTTAAAAAAAGTGTAAAAATAAAAGTTATAAGTTATATAAACACAAAATGCTTTTTTTTTCCCATAATAAGACTTTTATTATAGAAAAAAAATGAACACGTTAAAGTACACATATTTGGTATCACCGCGTTCATAACGACCCAACTATAAAACTGTAAAGTTATTGTTCATTTTTTTTTATAAATAAGTGATTTTATTGTGTAAACGCTAAAAAAAAGGACCAAACCTATATACATATGGTATCGCCGTAATCGTACCAGCCCGCAGAATAAAGTAAAAATTTCATTTATAGCGTACGGTGAGCGCCGCAAAAAGAAAACCTAAAAAACGGTGTCAGAATTCCTGTTTTTTGGTCAGGATTGCAAAAAAATTGAATAAAAAGTGATTTAAAAAAATTGCATGTACCCCAAAATGGTACCAATGAAAACTACAGATTGTCCCGCAACAAATAAGCACTCACACGGCTCCGGTGGTGAAAAAATAAAAACGTTCTGGCTCTCAGAATATGGCGATGCAAAATGTGCAGCGGATAAGATCAGGCGCCATTTATCAGTGCGACACCGGCCACACATCTATGAATTATTATTTATTTACCCCATTATTATACCCTCTTATTATGCCCTGATGTACTCCGCACAGATTACACATACCCCCACATTATCAACTGAAATACCAGTAAAACCCCAAACAAAACTACTTCCAAGCAAAATCTGCGCTCCAAAAGCAAAATGGTGCTCCCTCCCTTCTGAGCCCTGCAGCGTGCCCAAGCAGCAGTTTGCGCCCACACATATGGCATCGCCATACCCGAGAGAACCCGCTTAACGTTTTATGAGGTATTTGTCTTCTGTGGCACAAACTGGACACAACATATTATGCACTAAAATGGCATATCAGTGGAAAATTGCAATTTTCACTTTGAACCATCCGCTGTGCACTAACCCCTTTGAACACTATGACTTAATTGGCCGTCATGGTGCGGCGGTTAATGTATGGATCCGGCTCATGTGCTGTGCCCGCTCCATACGCTGCGGGTGTCAGCTGTGTATTACAGCTGACACCCGGGACTAACGGACAGGTACAGCGATTGCTCTGTTACAGAAGCCTGTAAGAATAACAATATACTGCAATACATTAGTATTGCAGTGTATTGTACCAGTGATCCAATGATCGCTGGATCAAGTCCCCTAAGGGGATTGATTAATAAAATGTGTAGAAGAATTATAGTTATTAGTAGTGAGAATTTTCATTTTTTAAAGTTAAAAAAAACAAACACCTTTTCCCATTTTTCTTCTAAAGTAATGTAAAAAAAATGAACAAAATTGGTATCGCTACGTCCGTAAAAGTCTGAACTATTAGAATATACCATTAATTAATTTGCACAGTGAATACCTTAAAAAAAATGTAATAATTGAAACCGGCAAAATCGCTGTTTTTTTTTTGATACCTTAGCTCTAAAAAAAAAAAATGTAATACAACTTTTTAATCACTTTTTATGTACCAAAAAATGGTATCAACAAAAACTCTATTGATTGAAAAATAAAAAAGTTATGGCTCTTGGAAAGCGGGGAGTGAAAATCTAAAATAAGAAAGCAAAAAAATGGATCAGTCCTGAAAGGGTTAATTCATTTCTAATGAAAAAAACGTATGACCACATGTGGGGTATTTCCGTACTCGGGAGAAATTGCTTTCTAAAAAATGGTTGTTTTTTTCCTCCTTTATCCCTTGTGAAAATGAGAAAATTCAACATTTTAGTGGAAAAAATGTTTATATTAGTTTTCGCACCCTAATTCTAATAAACTCTGCAAAAGACCCGTGGGGTTTAAATGCTCAGTATACCCCTAGAAAAATTCCTTGAAGGTTTTTCCAAAATGGGGTCACTTTTGGTGGGTTTCCACTGTTTTGGTCCCTCCAGTGCATTTCAAATGCGACATGGCACCGAAAACCATTCCAGCAAAATCAGAAATCCAAATGGCGCTCCTTCCCTTCTGAGCCCTGCTGTGGGTCCAAACAGCAGTTTATTACCACATATGGGGTATTGTCGTAATCGGGAGACATTGCTTTACAAATGTTGGGGTGCATTTTGTTCGTTATTCCTTGTAAATAATAAAAATTTCTATGTTGTTTCACAAAAAAAGTACATTTTAATTTTTACAGACTAATTCCAATATATTTAGCGAAAAACCTGTGTGGTCAAAATGCTAACTATACCCCTAGATAAATACCTTATGGGGTCTAGTTTTCAAAATGGGGTCGTTTATGGGGAGTTTCTATCGTTCTGGCAGCTCAAAGCCTCTCCAAATGTACAGTGGGACCTAAAATATTTTAAAGCAAAATATGAGTCCTGAAAGCCTCCGGGTGCTCCCTTCCTTTTGGGCCCTGCCGTGTGTCCAGGCAGCGCATTAGGGCCACAATGTGGGTATTTTTGGAAACAGGGTGATAGATTTTGTTGTGTGTTTCTTCATTCTCATGGTCGCTTTACAAAGAAATTGGTCTTCAAACTGATACTTTTATGAAAAAAAGTGAAATTAATTGTTTTTCCCCTGCTATGTATTAAATTTAGCAAAAAACTGTGGGGTCAAAATACTTACTATACCCCTAGATAAATACCTTAAGGGGTCTAGTTTTCTAAATGGGGTCATTTGTGGGGGTTTCCATCACTCTGAGCCTCTGAAAACCTGGCTTGGTGCAGGAAAACAAAATGTACTTCAAAATTTATAAAATTATTATTCAATTTGTAAGTCCTCTAAATTGAAAATGTATTTTATTTTTACAAAAGTGCTGCCAAAGTAAAGAGATGGAAATATATATTTAATTAAAAAAAATTGTACAGTATGTGTGTACATATGTGACGTATTGCAGTTAAAAGTAGGGAAAAATGTTAATTTTTACAAAATTTCTTCCATTTTTCTATTTTTTCATTCATTTCCGCAAATTGTATCAGTCTACTTTTACCACTAAAATAAAGTACAACATGTGACGAAAAAACAATGTCAGAATTACTTGGATATTCAAAATTTTCACAGAGTTATTCTCTGATAAAGTCAGACATACCAGATTTGACAAATCTGGCTTGGTCATTAAGGTACAAACAGGCCCGGTCATTAAGGGGTTAAAGTCAGAAAAATAACATATCTGTCAACAGCAGCTTTCCATACATTATTGAGTATTGTCATGCCTTACCGCTATTACATCTCAGTGTACATACAGTTCTAAGCAGAGAAGTTACTACACACTGAGCAATGCAGGTCAGCGCAGTTAGCCCCCACTGTAAAGTCTGGCCGCAGCAGATTCCGCTCATTTTGTAGGGCCTAACAGCACAGTTATTTTTATTGGAACTCATTGGGCAGCATAATTAACACTCGTTGTAGTTGTGAGAGCTGAATTGTTTCCCATTGTACAGTGCTGGTCAATACAGTAATCTCTTATTGTGCAGAAATGGCGAACATAATTATTTCTATTTACAGTACTGGCAGCGGTGTTTTATCTAACTGCATAGGCCTGGCGAGCAGAGCTACCGTGGTGGGTCGCACAGTTATCTATCATTGTCCATTTCTGGCCAGCACAGTAGTCCCTCACAGTACAGTGTTGTGCAGAATCAGTATATCTCATAGTAGAGCTCTATCACTATGCAGATCTGAAAAAGAGAACTGCTTTATGTATTCTTGAACATTGCCGATCAGTAAACTCTTAACATACAGAATTTATATATATATCTCAGGAAAGAGGAACATGGAAAAAAGAAAAAGACGTATACAGTTTGCCTGACGCAGCAGATTCTTGTATAAACTTAATTTCTGTGCATAGTGCTGGAAGGTAGCATTATTCTGTGGTTTTATCAGTGAGAATCTGTGCGTCATTGAGCCGTTATCAGTACTTGGCAGTCCAGCATTCACTATACAGTATTGAGTAAATCACATGTAGCTATATGGCAATGTCAATGCACAGCCCTGTTATTAAAACGATCTGTTACTGTTCAGTTCACAACCTACAAATCCTGACTAAATAATGCACAAGTTACAGAAAATAAAAAGGTAATAATAACTTGCATGCTGTCAGATAATAAACATATTAATGAGGATTAGTATTTGCAGACGTATATATTATTCTATATAACGGTCATGTGCATAGGAGGACACCAATTAGAAGAAAATATACATTTACAATAAAAAGCAAACACTTAGTAAAACTTGTCATTACAGGAAATCAATTTAAATGTTTTCATAAACAGGTAGCTCTAAGCTTATTAAGATTACTCAGATACATAGAGGATATATATCATAGGCTTCTTTACACCATGGTTACGCTTAACATCTGAAAATAGTGTACTCACATATATAGGTCCTGTTCACACAGAGTTTTTTTTGGAGGCAGAAAAAATCTGCCTCAAAATTCCTTCAGATTTTGACCTGCCAGCATTTTTGGCCGCAACTATTGCAGCTAATGCAAGGACCGTGGGCAAAAAACGCTTGGAAACGAGCGCTGCAGGTTTTTTTCTGCCTCCCATTGATCTCAATGGGAGGTCAGAGACAGAAAGCGGCAATAAAGGACGTCGGTTTTTTTTTCCCGCGAGCGACTAAAAGCCACCAAGGAAAAATAACGCCTCTGCCTCCCATTGAAATGAATGAGGGATAATTCATCCATTTTGTGGCGCTGATTCCGATACAGTTTCCTCGCCAAAATCAGTGCCAAAAAACTTTGTGTGAACAGGGCCTTAGGGTAAATTCACATGCGGCAGATTTGTTACAGAAATGTCTACGACTACAAATTGGTTCCAAACATCAGAATGGGGCTTGCAGAAATCCATGTACATGCTGCAGAAGCAACCCAGATGGATGGAACAGATTTTAAGTCGCATAAATGTCTGCAGCAAATCTGCAGAGTGTGAATGCATCCTACTAGAGCAGATACATCCAAACGTATAGCATCCATTTATATACATTTGAATATATCAAAAACCTAAAAAAGCAAACATTTGTATAAATGTTTGGCTGTACATGTTTACAAAAACACATATACCTAAACAGTATAGCTTTTAGCTTTGTCTGTCTAGTTCTGGTAGGACAACCCTTTGCACTCAGAACACTTTTGTTCATAGCATAGATTCTACAAGCTGCTGGAAACACTCCCTAGAAACTCGCGTCAATGTTGACATGATGGCATCACACAGTATCTTCAGATTTGATGCCTGTACATCCCACAAATGGGCTGGTATTTGGTAGCCATACCGACAAGTGTGCTCCAATAGCACTGGAGCTATTCACTCTGTACTTGGTGCAGGTGATCAGGATTGTAGTGTATACAGAAATAACCCAGTGCTGCCGCTTTCACAAGTGGGGTTACCGGTCCCTACTTGGACCAATAATATTGTAAAGGAAAATATCCACTATTTATATATATATATATATATATATATATATATATATATATATATATATAAAAACATCAAAAAGAAATATATAATATCTATAAAATATTGAAAATAACAAACAAGTTAGATATGTAACTGCTATATGTAAACTATCAATTTTGGAGTACACACAACATTGTCTACCAAATTACTCTAATTAATAAGAGTCAATGTAAAGTGCGAATGTATTATTGATGCATTTGTATCATCATTCAGTTCATGCTGATATACTGAACGAATCAAACATCAATGGTTACGTGGTAACCAGAAACAAATATATTCCTAATGGGTAAAAGACTCAGTGAGAAATGTGCCCTATTGGTTTTAGATCTGATCGCCATTGGGGCCATTAGATTAAAATAAGCTAATTGCTACAAATGACAAAAATATTCTATTACAAATGGATTTGGATAAGTTGGAGGATTGGGCAGAGATGTGGCAAATGAGGTTTAATACTGATCAATGTAAGGTTATACACTTTGGAAGGGAAAATTCATGTCACTGTAACATACTAAATGGGAAAACACTGGGAGGACTTAGGAGTTGACAGTAAACTTAACTGTAGCCACCAGTGTCAGGCAGCTGCTGCCAAGGCAAATGAGATCATAAGGTGCATCAAAAGGGGCATAAATGCACATGACTACTTTACAAATCACTAGTCAGACTGCACATGGAATATTGTGTACAGTTTTGGGCACCAGCGCATAGGAAAGACATATTAAAGCTTCAGCGGGTTTAAAGGCGGGCAACCAAAGAGATAGATAGATAGATAGATAGATAGATAGATAGATAGATAGATAGATAGACAGGATAATTAATTTGAAGTTATGACCCCCAATTTACAAAACATATTCATACATTAACAATACATAAAAATACAAAAAGAATACAAAAACACAAACAATCTATATAATAACTAAATAAAATATATTCACATACCCAATTTTGCATCATGCACATTAAAAACTATACTCATTTTAACTCTTCAATACAGGCCTATTATAAAGTGCAATAGCTGTAGGCATAAAAGAACGTCTAAATCTTTCCCTGCTGCAACGAAATTGTAGGAGTCGATGACTAAAACAACTTTGTCTCTTGATCAAGATAGTATGTAACAGATGTGCCAACATATCGCACTTATCTTCCCCAATATTTTTTTCTTAATACCTCATCAAATAACGGCACACCACCACTACCCATGATAGATCTTCCCTTTTTAATCACCTTATTTAACTTATTTTATTTAATAGGTGAACTACAGTGCACAGAAAGATTATGAAATTTGGGGTTAAATACGGATGAGGGGTGACCTAATAACTTTGTATAAATATATGAAAGGTCAATACAGAAATGTCTCTCATGATCTATTGATAGCTAAAACTGTAACTAAAACAAGAGGGCATCCTCTACATCTAGAGGAGAGTAAATTTCTACACAAACATAGAAAGGGATTCTTTACTGTTAAAATCAGTGAGACTATGGAAATCTCTGCCAGAGGAAGTTGGTATGGGGAATTTGCTGATAAAGGCCCGGGTGCCTTTCTTGAGTGCAATAATATTACAAGTTATAGCAATAGATTACTGGAGATGGGTTGTTGATCCAGGGATTTATTTTAACTGCCATATTGGAGTCAGGAAGGAATTTTCCCTAAAATTAGGAAAATTGCCCTTTGCTTCATGTATTTTTTGTCTTCCTCTGGATCAACATTGCAGGATAATATGCTGAACTGGATAGACTTGTGTTTTTTCAGGCTTACCAACTTTGATACTATGTTAATGTACCAACTTTTAATAATGTGTGTTTTCTGAAATGGCACAATGCCATTCTGGAAGTAGCCAACAGAAGATGTGTAAACTGTAGCCATATAGGTTAAGCATAACCATGGCCGGCCACACAGGGCGCGAGCCGCCACACTGCAGGAGGGGCGCCAGCGGGTGTGTGTATCCATGCGCCGTTGCAACTACCAGCGGGTCAGGTGCCACTCGCTAACTGCACCCAGGGCCGACCTAGGCAGTCGCCTTTCCGCCCGGGCGCTTCTTCACTTAGTGGCCGTGCCTACCGCTGTAGCTGCCATAGTGGCTGCTAGCGGCGACATCGGGCATGAGGGCGGTGGCGTCGCTAGCAGCCACTGCAGCTTCTATAGCGGTAGCGACGGCACTATAGCAGAGCAGGGAGGTATCTCCCTGCTCTGCTATCTACTAGCGCCACTGTAGCTCCCTGAAGGAGCGGAATTCCCATGTGGCCGGGGATTCCGCTCCTGGAGCGCTGCTTGATGTCTCTGTCCATATATGAACAGTGACATCAGGGGAAACTCCTGAAGCGGAATCCCCGGTCACAGTGTTGCAGACGATATGACCGGAGATTCCACTCCAGGAGAAGCCAATGTCGTCATGGACACAGCGTCGGCAACGCTGTGGACGTGGATTCCGCTTCAGGAGTTTCTCCTGATGTCACTGTCCATATAGGGACAGAGACATCAAGGAGCGCTCCAGGAGCGGAATCCCTGGCCACACAGGGATTCCGCTCTTTCAGGGAGCTACAGTGGCGCAATCTATACTGGAGGGGGGGGGGGGGGTTTGCTATCAACAAGGGGGCTGTAGGCTGTCTGGCACTACCTACAAAAAGGGAAAACTGTGCAGGAGCACACAAAATGCCCAGCTTTCCCGGCTATCAAATAAATGTGTGGAAATAAACTAAGATATAACTTTTATTTAATCTAGCTAAAAGGATTAATCCTTTAGCTAGGCTAAATAAAAGTTATATCTTAGTTTATTTCCACACATTTATTTGATAGCTGGGAAAGCTGGGTATTTTATGTGCTCCTGCACAGTTGACCTTTTTTGAAAGTCTATTGCCCGCCAGCTATCAGGGTCATTTCGTAGTCCTTGCACTACCTACAAGGGGGCTGTGGGCAGTGTGGCACTACCAACCAGGGGGCTGTGGGCTGTGTGGCACTACCAACCAGGGGGCTGTGTGGCGCTACCAACCAGGGGGCTGTGGGCTGTATGGTACTACCAACCAGGGGGCTGTGTGGCACTCCCTACCAGGGGGCTGTGGGCTGTGTGGCACTCCCTACCAGGGGGCTGTGGGCTGTGTGGAACTCCCTACCAGGGGTCTGTTCGGCACTTCCTACCAGGGGGCTGTGCGGCACTTCCTACCAGGGGGCTGTGTGGCACTCCCTACAGGGGCTGTGTAGCACACTCTACAGGGGGCTGTGTAGCGCTCTTTACAGGGGGCTGTGTGGCGCTAACTTCAAGGGGGCTGTGTGGCTCTATCTACAAGGAGGCTGTTTGGAGCGATCTACAAGGGGGCTGTGTGGCGCTATGTACAAGGGGGCTGTCTGGCGCTACCTACAAGGGGGCTGACTGGCGCTACGTACAAGGGGGCTGTGTGGTGCTACCTACAAGGGGCTGTGTGGTGCTACCCACAAGGGGGCTGTGTGGAGCTACCCACAAGGGGCTGTATGGCGCTACGTACAAGGGGCTGTGTGGCGCTACCTACTGGGAAATCTGTGAGTGGTGGGCTGATGTCATTTTACTGTGAGTGGGGGGCTGATGGTCTTCAAGTTGTTTCCGCCTCTGACCTCCAATTGAAATTAATAGGCAGAAAATACCTGCGGCGCTCGTTTGGAGCTTTTTTGCCTGCGTCTTTTGCATTCACTTCAACTGCTTAAGAAAAAACACAGAAAAAAGGTCAAACAACGCTGTCAGTTGCTGAAGGAATTTCGAAGCAGATTTTTTTTGCCTTACAAAAACCGTGTGTGAACATACCCTATGAGTGTAGTGGTTGTTCTTAGCCGTTTTCTGTCTTTCTCGAAACAATTTTTGGTAGGGGGGCCCTGAGGACATTTTATTTTTCCATTGCTGCCTCGAGTCCGAAAAGGTTGGGAAACTCTGTACTAGGCTACAGGATCCCGTTATGGAGCAGCTCAGTTCGTCATAGGAACGGGGCATAGGTGAGTAAAATTTTTATTTTTGTTTGGGGGCACGGTCTACAAGGGGGAGGTGGGGGACTCTGGCACTGTCTACAAGGGGGAGGTGGGGGAGGCTGTATGGCACGATTTACAAAAAGAAGGTGGGGGATTATAGCACTGTCTTCAGGGAGGCTATATGGCTAAATCTAAGGGGGGGCACTATACTGTGTGTGGGCCACTAAGTGGATATTATAGTGTGTAGGGGTACTACAGGTGGCATAATACTGTGGGCACAATTAGAGGACAAAATACTGTGTCCTTGAAGGGGTTGTAATATATTATATTATTAAATATTATTATTATTATACTGTATGGGGGCACTAAAGGGGCATTATAATTTTTTTATGGGGCATTTTTTTTTAATGATGGGGTGGGGCGCCGAAAGATCATTTCGCACAGGGCGCCATCTATCCTAGGGCGGTCCCTGGGCATAACCCTCTATTAGGATGTGAACCATTGACATAAGGTACAGTTGATTCAGAGGTTCATGTGGTTCACACATAAAGTCTGAATCTACCACCTGCATGTTGCAGCAGAAATCAAGATCTGTCAGACCAAGCAATGCTTCTTCATTCTTCAAGTTGTGCTGAGCCAGTGCCATGGTAGCTTTAGTTTTCTACTCTTAACTTATAGAAGTGGCACACAGCATGGTCTCCTGGTGATGTAGCCCATCCTCTACGGTTTGATGTGTCTTATGTTTACATACCTACGTTGTAACACATGGTTATTTGCGTTACTGTCACCTGTTTTATTAATAAGGTATTCCAACCAACAAAACTAGCTGTGGACTAGCTGTGGTGCATGAAAATCCCAGGAGAACAAACCACCCCATCCAACACCAACAACCATCCCACACATCTCAACAACAGCTGAACCTCTCGACCATATCTGCATGCTTTTATGCAAATAGTTCCTGCCTTATGATTGACTATATACTGTGTGTGTGTGTGTGTGTGTGTGTGTGTGTGTGTGTGTGTGTGTGTGTGTGTGTGTGTGTTGGCAGCTGTCTTTTAAATGTATAGGATGATGGTGAGCAGTTAATCATTGGATATTTTGAACCTATGTTAAGAATAAGAGATGGTATCACATCTCTCTTTGTACAGTCTGGGAAATCATCTACCTCTATATAGTGCAGAGGAGTACATTTATTTCTTATTTTATCAGGCTGGGTAGTGAAGTTATCTCTTAGCATACAATGTTAAATAGCATGGCTGTTTCTGTAGAGCGCATAAAATAGTGGAGATATTTCCAGCATAAATGGGTATAGTATCCTTCAGTGCACAGCTCCTTCCAGCACAGTTATCTGTTAGCAGCCAGCTGTAGAGTATGTCAGCATCCAGAGGTGAGAAGAGTAATTATGTCTTTCTATGTAGTTGTGGGCAGCATAGTTATCTCCCAGCGTCCATCAGTATCCAGAGAAGCTATGTACCCATATTCAGCGCTGGACATTAGAATTCTAGCAGCATGCCAGGCTTGGTAGCAGTAGCATTGCGTTGTCCATATAGCACTGCGTAGTACTTGTATATAGGACTAAGGAGCAGAGTCATTGCTCACAGCTGTTCTTCTCTCCAGCTCATTGTCATAGTTCCTCCTCTGCTCTCCTCTCCCCACTTTCCTCTCCTCCCTGCTTCTCTCTGACTCTAGATCTGTTGTCCCTCCTCTTTGCTTGCTCCTTCTTTTTTACCCTGTGCGTTTTCCTTGCTATCTCACCCTTCTCTCTCTAATTTCTGCCTCATTTTGGCTGTCTCTGCTCTGGATCATATATACATCTATACCATGATATGCAAGTGTCTGTGCGCTGCAGCTTCACATCACCCTCTGGATTGTTTTTTTGCTGAGTGGCAGTGGATGTGTGTCCTTGTGCGTCGCTGTCTCGGTGTAATCGTCCTTGTATGTATGTGAACCTCTGTGACTTCTTCGTTATATGTGTGTTGTATTATGTGTCATTGTCTGGATGGTTAGTACTGAGCCTCTGTCACTGCAGATGTGTGTGTGATTCTACATGTCATGGATTGACTGCAAGGAACATTGTATTCAGGTCCTTCAAGTGTTATTTTTTTCATTGGCGATGGAAAAGGCGTCTGGCAGCTGGGAAAAATGAAGGCCAGGTACAGATATCATCTATCTATGCATTTGATATGGATGTCTATGTCTATGTAGCCAGTTATGCTAGAAGTGCTGTCAGCAACAATTCGAGTATATTCCGATATGGACATAGATATTTACACTCATCCATATTCTCCTCTTGCTAGTCTTAAATACATCTGGCTCGGTTTGTCGTCTTTAGATAAGAAATTTCTGGAAAAGCAATAAATGCACCTTTATCTCAGTATGTTCATGTTCTTCCCTTTTAGTTCTCTGTGGTTTACTATATTTTTACAATTGTTCCTGTCTTTTGTCCATTTCTGTACCACACTATCCTACTATTTATTCATCACCGAACATTAACAGAGGGACATATCAACCTTCCCCATTTTCCATGTTTCCCCTTCTGAGGAGCCTGTACCCCTCCCATGCATGTTAATATTCCGCTGGTATCCTGAGAACATATGTGCGGCTGGTGTATCTGGCCTTCTCTCTGTATTCCTCTCATGTACATGTACTTCAGCAGCATTATTGACCCCATATTCTACTAGATGACCCAAGAGACCTGTGTGCAAAATGAAGGAGGGAGAATGATTTTGAGAGAATATTAGCCGCACATAGAAAAAGCGAGATGAAGAACATTGGCCGCGGTTTTGATATTCCTTTGGGTGGGAATATGAGAATAGATCTTGTTTATGTAGACACTGAATATTACAGAACAAAAGGCAGAACCTGGAGGTGCCTAGATATGACTGGGGAAGAAGGAGAAATATATACCCAGAACAGTAGAGAGAGAGAGAGACAGCTTTATACATTCTAGAGCTGGATACAGATGACTGTACAGTTTATAGACAAGCAGGAATAGATGGTTATATCAATACCAATGGGGTTTGTCATGAGAGAGTCTGCCTGGAAACCCACCAGAGCACAAACAACGTCCGAGCTGCTCACCCATTTCACAAGATCGCAGCGGCTTCTCACATCTCTCTCACTGGAGGATTAGCTCTTTGAATGCTTTAAAGGCTAATAAGGCCCAGTATACAGAAAAGACCCTGCATAGGTTCTGTATTCTGAGGCTGTGCATTACGGTGTGCCTCCTAAAACAAAGCCTTACGTGGCCCTCTGTAGAAAACCGTGTGAGCCGAGGGTGGTTACTTTTATAATTCATTTTTTTTATTTATATGCTTTGCCCTCCTTATATTTCACCTATTATACAACCACCCTGGTATATTCAGTTAACCATCATGCATTGTATAAACTTTATTATAGGTTGGCCTCTTTATAATCACCACCCTTTCTATAATACCTGTTTTGTAGGTTGTCGGTATAAAGCGTAAACAACATACAATATATATTCTGTTTATGAAATACCAAGTGTTTGATATTTGTTATGTGTGTTGACAGTTCCAGATGTACATTATACATTCAGCATATGTTCTTGAGTAATAGTCATAACACCATTGTATGCAGTTTCTACACAAGCCATCTTAAATGCAAGGAGATTTTGCCAACTTGTGTCCCACTTTTCTGACAAGTAATACATATTTACCCTTAAAATCTGAAAAATACACTTGACATTTCACAAAGAAATTTTATTTGACAACTGATACATTTTGCTTAAATAATGATTTCATTACTTATAATATTCCATTTCTTTGACAAGCATTCACTCTTGTAGATATTGTGTAATATGGAGACCAGTGTCTATTGTACTCTTCTTTATTTTTTTATTTTTATATGGCATAACAGTTTTAAGCTCTTTAATGGCATTGGCCACCCTTGTGCCTTGGCTATGTTTGTATTCATATATTGAGAACCTGGAATATTCTTTGGATCGATGAGGGTCCCAGCAATAGGACCTCTACTATTCAGAAAGTGATATCGTATCCTTGTGATATCACATCACTAACAATGGAGGGAAAATCTATTTAAACATATAGTTCTGTTGTAACACCAGAGACCGGTACTATTCATATTGTTTTCCACTACTGTATTTGTCAAACACAGATATGTAAATACAACACCATGTTAAAGGTGTTAAGTAGAGTGGGCCTAGCAATTAGCTGATTTCCGTGGTATTGTGTTTTTAAATCAGCTCTTATCAATGGGGAAGTAGTGGCCCGCCATACATTTCCGTTACAGGGGAATGTATTATTGCATGCTTCCATTCAAATAAGTGGCTGAACATGTAATACATGCACATTTATTATTTCACAGTGCTTGGTCTCTGCAGTAACAATTCTAACCGCTCATAGTCCTGAATGTGAATGAAGCAGCTCTCTCTCCCTGTCCCCTACCAGGAAATCACAGCACAAACTGAAGCACCAATAAACAACTGCATTACATACATTTAATAAGCTGTCTGCTCAATACACTATAGGCATCATGTATCAAAAATTGTTGTCCATAGAAACTATGTTTTATTTTTACAGTGCAGCGTAGAAAATGAAATTAGCTGCTGCATGTAACAAGGCAACGTTTTCAATGAGACAATTTTGACATATTACATTCATACCGTATGGAAAGATACAATTGAACTAGCTGAAATATGGGTAAATTTACATAGCTGTATGCAGAATAAAGGAACAGAAATGTGTTACTGCAATGGGTTTCTAGCTATAAAGTGGACTAGAATAGTCATATATATTAAAAATGGAGACAAGACTTACAGTGAATGTCCTCTCTTGAATAATATTTTCTTCTTTTAATCTTAAAAGCTATAAAAAGTTGTGCCAATTGATTTCTTAATATATCTTTTCAGAAGTCAGAGCTCTATTTTTCTGATTCAGATGAATCTGCAGATTTAAAATAAAAAAGTCCTGGAACCGCCACCAGAGGGAGCTTAGCGGCTTACTGCATACTGTTTTATTATAGAGTTCAAAGTAAAACAGTATGCAGTAATTTGCTTTGTTCCCAGTAGTGTTTACTGCAGACATGCAGGAGTTTTGGATCTTTGTATCAGAAAAACAGAGATCTCACTACTATAAAGATATATGAAGAAGTTAATGAATACATCATTTTGTACCTAAAAACAACAAATAAAAAAGGGGACGTGCATTTTAATCAAAGAAGTTGATAACTTGGGTAACATACCTTTTATAGAATAACATATAGGTTTAGATACCTGCATACATTAGAGATTAAAAATAGATTTTCTTGCTGACAATACCTAAAATTAGTATATAGAAAGGTGTATACATACTATTCATGAAGACAACTAACATTCTATATTGTAGATAACAGGATGAAAGTATCTGAAATTCACAATATTTATCAGTAAATTTACAGGAAAAAGTTCTGGAGCTGTGCAAAAACTGCAATTAATTATAGAATGCACACTGTCATAATATGGGTCCATGTGGTACTGATTTGTAATACAGCACCGAAAATTACTATAGACCCACACTGTACCACCGTGTGCTTCCAATTTTATGTGGAAGCTTCTATTCTTGGATTCATAAAGAATCAGTGTGAAAAATTGCAAGGTTCCAATACATATTGTATTACAGAGCTATGTTCCCCTAGAAAGAGAGGAGTGAATACATTGCTTCAAGGATCTACCATACAGCAGTACAAGGGATGCCTTCAATAGGTGTGTCCGTGCTTGCAGCTTTGCTGTGTGCGTGAGACCTTACTCCTGTATACCATAGGATCATTATTACTGAGTTTTTTGGAGTAGACATATCACATTCTATTTAATTTAACCCTTACACAATTTTAAAATGGTTCTTGCACTCACAAATTAAAGATCAGACCTGGCTGTAAGGCAACTGGCTGCAGTAAAAGCACTCCACTACTATAGAAGACAGGGCGTGACAAGCACTGCTCCATTAACAGTCACACCTTCTTCATTAATTAACACCTTTTCTATGCAAGATTCCTACAAGACTGTCTGTTTAAGAAGCAGAAAATCCTGCAAAATGACAAACACTGTGCAATTCTTTGTGCTATTTACTTCTGTCATTCATCTCTTGGTTTATTGTTTGTCTAATAATACACTTTGTTACACTGTTTTTCATCTCAGCAAGTATATCTTACTTTACTCCCTCTTTTATGATTCCCCCTCCCTGCACTTAACACCTGGTTTATTCTTTGCAGAATCGTACATTAAAATCCATTAAAGTCATTAAATTTCACCTGTTTCATAATGGCAGCCTCATTGTACTGCAAGTGTTTAGCAGTATGTCAACATACATAGTTACATAGTTACATAGTTACATAGTTAGTACGGCTGAAAAAAGACACATGTCCATCAAGTTCAACCAAGGGAAGGGAAAAGGGAAGGAAAAATTTCTACACATAGGAGCTAATATTTTTTTGTTCTAGGAAATTATCTAACCCTTTTTTAAAGCCATCTACTGTCCCTGCTGTGACCAGCTCCTGCGGTAGGCTATTCCATAAATTCACAGTTCTCACTGTAAAGAAGCCTTGTCGCCTCTGCAGCTTGAACCTTTTTTTCTCCAGACGGAGGGAGTGCCCCCTTGTTTTTTGAGGGGGTTTTACAAGGAACAGGATTTCACCATATTTTTTGTATGTGCCATTAATATATTTATATAAGTTAATCATGTCCCCCCTTAGTCGTCTTTTTTCAAGGCTAAATAGGTTTAATTCTTTCAATCTTTCCTCATAACTTAAATTCTCCATGCCCCTTATTAGCTTCGTTGCTCTTCTTTGTATTTTTTCCAACTCCAGGGCATCCTTTCTATGAACTGGAGCCCAGAACTGAACTGCATATTCTAGATGAGGCCTCACTAATGCTTTGTAAAGTGGCATTATTACATCCCTGTCCCGCGAGTCCATGCCTCTTTTAATACACGACAATATCCTGCTGGCCTTTGAAGCAGCTGATTGACACTGCATGCTGTTATTGAGTTTATGATTTACAAGTACACCCAGATCCTTCTCAACAAGTGAATCCGCCAGTGTAGCGCCCCCTAGGACATATGATGCATGCAGGTTGTTGGTACCAAGATGCATAACTTTACATTTATCTACATTAAACTTCATTTGCCAAGTGGACGCCCAAACACTTAGTTTGTTTAAATCTGCCTGTAATTCATGAACATCTTCCATAGTCTGAACTATATTACATAGCTTGGTGTCATCTGCAAAAATAGAAATAGTGCTATTAATCCCTTCCTCTATATCATTAATAAATAAGTTGAATAATAGTGGTCCCAGCACTGAACCCTGGGGTACACCACTTATAACCGGGGACCATTCAGAGAAGGAATCATTGACCACAACCCTCTGGATACGGTCCTTGAGCCAATTCTCAATCCAATTACAAACTATATTTTCTAAACCTATAGTCCTTAATTTACCCATTAGGCGTCTATGGGGGACAGTGTCAAATGCCTTTGCAAAGTCCAAAAACACTAAATCCACAGCGGCCCCTCTGTCTAGACTTCTGCTCACCTCTTCATAAAAACAGATTAGGTTAGTTTGACAACTTCTGTCCTTAGTAAAACCGTGCTGGCTGTCACTTATAATGCTATTTATTGTCACATAATCCTGTATATAGTCCCTCAATAGCCCCTCAAACATTTTCCCCACGATGGATGTTAAGCTTACTGGTCTATAATTACCCGGGGAAGACCTAGAGCCCTTTTTGAAAATAGGCACCACATTTGCCCTGCGCCAGTCCCTCGGCACTATACCTGTCACTAGAGATTCTCTGAATATTATGAAAAGGGGGACAGAAATAACTGAACTAAGCTCTTTAAGAATTCTAGGGTGTAACCCATCTGGTCCCGGAGCCTTGTGCACATTTATTTTATTTAATTTAGCTTGGACCATCTCTACATTCATCCAATTCAGTATATCAACTGATATATTAACAGCACTGGCACCGGCTACATCAGCTGCTCTTTCTTCTGTTGTATATACAGAGCTAAAGAACCCATTTAGTAACTCTGCCTTCTCTTGATCCCCTGTGATCAACTCCCCATTACCATTATCTAGGGGTCCTACATGTTCAGACCTTGGCTTTTTTGCATTTATATGCTTGAAGAATTTTTTAGGATTTGTTTTACTATCCTTGGCCACCTGCCTTTCATTTTGTATTTTTGCTAATTTTATTACATTTTTACAGATTTTATTAAGCTCTTTATATTTTACAAAGGCTACAGCTGTACCCTCAGATTTGTATTTTTTAAATGCCCTTTTTTTGTCATGTATTGCCCCTTTCACAGAAGGTGTAAGCCATGTGGGGTTTAATTTGAGTCGTTTATACTTATTACCTGTAGGAATAAATTTTGCACTATAATAACTCAAAGTAGATTTGAAAATCTCCCATTTATCATTTGTTCCATTATTTGACATTAGTTCTTCCCAGTCTATATCCTGAATTGCAGCCCTCATCCTGGGGAAATTGGCTTTCTTAAAATTAAATGTTTTTGCCCTCCCAGCCTGCGTTTGTTTTTTACAGTATAGGTAAAATGTAACTATATTATGATCACTGTTACCGAGGTTTTCACGAACATTGACATTCCCAACAAGATCTGCATTATTAGAAATGACCAGATCCAACAGAGCTTCACCTCTAGTCGGGTCTTCCACAAACTGGCCCATAAAATTTTCCTGCAACAGGTTG
Organism: Rhinoderma darwinii; assembly: GCF_050947455.1. Lineage (NCBI taxonomy): Eukaryota > Metazoa > Chordata > Amphibia > Anura > Rhinodermatidae > Rhinoderma > Rhinoderma darwinii. The sequence goes on along the minus strand of NC_134689.1, from coordinate 254,030,825 downwards.
AGGAAATGTCTCCCCTTTGCAGTTGAAGCCGAACCATGACACCAATTAATATCCCGGAAATTAAAATCTCCCATTATCACTACAGTACCCGCCTGTGCAGCCCGCTCCATCTGTTTATATATCTGACCTTCCATCTCCTCAGTTATATTGGGGGGTCTATAGATTACACCAAAAGTAATTTTTTCAGTGTTTACCTCCCTTTCTAGTTCCACCCACAAGGTTTCAACCTCCTCACAGTCTTCACCCACTATTGTCTCTTTCACACTCGCCTTCATATCACTTCTCACATACAGACATACACCACCACCTTTCCTATTTGTCCTGTCTTTACGAAAAAGTGTAAAACCCTGTAGATTTACAGCCCAGTCATGTGAAGAGTCCAGCCATGTTTCAGCAACACCAACTATATCTATATTTTCTTCCAGTATCAAGGCCTCCAGCTCCCCCATTTTGCTTGCTAGACTTCTGGCATTTGTGAACATACACTTTAACTTGCCTGTCAGTTTTTCACTTTTATTATCAGAAATGTGATTTGACATTAATCGGTCCTTTTTATTTACACTGATGTTTTGTAACGAAAGGATCTCCTTATCTTGTTGTCTAGTCCTCTCCCCACATTCTGTTTCTCCCCCCTCTGTTTCTGTATCAAAAGGGAACATTGGTTTTTTTATGATCATGTAACATTTGGCTTAAAGTGTAGCATATTGTGTTAAATTGATTTACTAATTTCTAAAGAGCAATACAATTGAAAAATAAAAATTTCACTAATTATAGAGCAATAAAGCAGAAGCAAATAGCTACACACTCCTGTAAAGACTAGTCTCCTAATGTATTCTGTTACCCCTACCCACACACCTCCACACAAGCCCCCACACAGGAAATGTCCTCTGTCGTCACCAGGGCACACGCTATAACCTAACTGTGCCCTGTCCTTGCCACCAAATAAAGTGATATTGTGGCATATTTTACACTTGATGTTGAAAACTTGTATTCAAAGAACAGAAAAATCAGGCAAAATGGAAGCTACTAGGGTTCTTACACCATGAGTACTCTTCAAATACGACAGCCAAAATAATGTGCCAATTTATTTTCCTCCCCACCTCTTAACTCTCATGAATGGCACACATGAACACATAGGTACTTCACAGCAAATGACTAAAAAGACATACCCAAGCCCACTAGATGTCAGGAGACAGTCAGGCAGGCCAATATACATTAGATTGTTGGCAGATCCACCAACATTTATCGGATGTGTATATTTAGTTTAACAGCTAAGGAAGTAAATGTTTTTTATTACATTCTATTTGGTTGGTTAGGAAATATATATATTCTCTGATATCAGTGACGAAAAGGCCCATTGGGGAGCCGTAGGATTCTCTTGTGGACCTAAGTTTTGACATGAGTGACATAGAATTGGAGGCTGAGCACTATTTTTCAGGTATTAATGGTTCTTTAAAGTGTAAATGTTGTTTACATTTTTTTCATAAATCAATAGTACTAGCGAATATAAGAAACTTTGTAATATATCTTATTAGAGAAAAATGCCTTTTTCTCCAATTATCAGACTCATCTACTTCTCCCCCCTGTCTCTTACACTGATCTTTCAATCTCAATTCACTTCTAAAATCCGTATTCAGTGAGGTAGAGATGAAGACTGGTCACTGAGAGATCAGGTTACATGTGGTCCATAGAAGTCTATGGAGAGGGGAGGGGAAGCAGCTGGAGGGTGACAGAGGAGAGAGAGATACAGACATTGCTGCAGATATATATTTTTTTATCTCACCACAAAGCTTGATTTACAGCTAGACTGCGCCTTACTGCTGTGTAATATCCTCCACATTGCTTCTAGTAATTGTTTTACTGTCTCACCCCAGTGCAGAATTCTAGTAAAACGTCTGTCTGTGTTTTCCTCCAGTAGCTTTTCCATTATAGCCTAAGGGATTTATGAAACTAGTGGAGCCACTGCAGATACACTATAAATGTCTTTGGTTGGAATACGCCTTTAAGTAAGGTATCATCCAACTAAAAAGTTATTCACATCCAAGACATTTATGGCATATCTATGGGATATGAGCTGAGATCCACACTTATGTTCAGAATGGAGGTCTTCCAACTCCCGTGTGCCTTATCCAGTCAGAAAATGAATGGGCTCGGCTCTCGCCATTCTGTTCTATGGGAATTATGGAAACAGCTGAGCCACCACTCCTTTTATTCGCTATCTGGGTGCAATGGCCAATTAATTCTCCATTTGGGTGCGGCAGCCACCTCACCAGGTGTGACAGGGAATGGGGTACCCCGTTTCTGAACATAGGTGCTGGTCCCAGAGTTGGGAGCCACATGTGTCAGACATTTATGGCCTATCCACAAGAAATGTCTTAGATGGGAATAACTCTTTAATCCTTACTTCTTAATCTTAAATCATCTTTCTATTTCGCTTTTTGTTAAAGAGTACCTACTTTTCCAGGTGACTTTTCAGAATAGGTTGTCATATGTGTGTACATGAGGAATAACACTATTTGTGGCCATTATATGACTTGTATTCTGCATTTTCTTAGCAGTTTTCCCCTCTGCAGGCTCTCTTATTCTCAGTTCTCTCTGAGCCAGTAGGCGGAGCCTAAGACCTATCATGTCTTTTATACACAGACCACATAGAAGAGAATCCTTCTCTCCTATCGCTATCATATATATATATATATATAAATAAATATATATGTGTGTGTGTGTGTGTGTGTGTGTGTGTGTGTGTGTGTGTGGTTAGAAGGGTGCTCCTTAGTATTTTGGAAGACAACCTGGCACTCCAAAAAGTCTTTGTTTTTGAAAAATAATTTTATTTGCAATCTACAGACTTGGACAATGTGACGTTTCGGTCAAAATAGCAAGACCTTTTTCAAACAGTCTGTAAAATTATTAATAAAGTTTTTTCTATTAACAACCAATAACAATATTCATGTCATCACCATCAAAAATTTAAATTTGAGCTAATATGAAAATAATCATATCAATATAAACAAATGTTCTACATACTGCATTATATATGATAAAAAAATAAACAAAAACTACTCATATGTTATAGATATTGCGAATCATATCTTATTATACATAGGAAAAGAATATGAGCAACATTCAATGGAAAAAGTTGTACACTGTAACAGAAAATACTTTTTCTGCTGCATGGAAAAAATGGAATAAAAAAATAAACATAGGTATAATGAATCAGCCTTACCGGATTGCGTTTAGTATGAACAATAGGAGCTACGCTGTTACACATGGTCTAAGTCTGTGGATTACAAATAAAATAATTTTTCAAAAACAAAGAATTTTTGGAGTGCCAGGTTTTCTTCCTCTATATATATATATATATATATATATATATATATATATATATATATATATATATATATATATATATATATATATATATAAAAGCTGTGTTTCTCTTTCTCCCTCCTCCTGCTCTCCCCAACCCTCTCCATAGAAAGTTATAAGTAGGCAGTGAAGGGAAACACCTCCACCTTCTGCAGCCCATCAATTCTGCTCTGAAACCATGGACGGACTTTGCTTGACAGCAGATTACAGGAAGAGAGACACCTAGCGGCAGTAACTACACACAGAATTTGTATTGGTTAAACAACTAAATTTTAAAGGCTATGTTCACACTGAGTTTTTTGCAGGCGGAATTTCTGCCTCAAAATTCCGTTTGGAAGTTTGAGGCAGATATTCCTCTCCCTGCACGCTGATTTTCGCGGTGTATTTTGCTGCGTTTTTCGCCCGCGGCCATTGAGCTCCGCGGGCATAAAACGCCGCGAAATACGCTTTCTCTGCCTCCCATTGAAGTCAAAGGGAGGTCAGAGGCGGAAACGCCCGAAGATAGGGCATGCCGCTTCTTTCTCCCGCGAGGCAGTTTTACCGCTCGCGGGAGAAAACCGCCCCCGCCTCCCATTAAAATCAACGAGAGGCATTTTCGGGCCATTTTTGACAAGTTTTTTGGCGCGGTTTCCGCGTAAAAAAACTTGGCAAAAAACTCAATGTGAACATAGCCTAACAGTAAGGCCCCATGCACACGAACATAAAAACGCCCGTAATCACGGGCCGTAATTAAGGCCCCATAGACTTCTATTGGCCACGGGTACCTCCCCGTATGCTTACGGGAAGGTGCCCGTGCCGTTGAAAAATATAGAACATGTCCTATTTCAGGCCGTAATTACGGCACGGGCAGGCCCATAGAAGTCTATGGGGCTCCCGTAATTACGGGTGACTACGTGTGTGCATCCGTAATTACGGGAGCGTTGCTAGGCGACGTCAGGGGATAGTCACTGTCCAGGGTGCTGAAAGAGTTAACTGATCAGCAGTAACTACCGCTGGAGTTAATAGTATTAAAAGTTAACTTACCCAGAAATCATCTTCTTCTTCTTCCTCCAGTCCGGCCTCCCGGGATGACGTTTCATTCCATGTGACCGCTGCAGCCAATCACAGGCCAATCACTGGCTGCATCGGTCACATGGACTGCCGTGTCATCCAGGGAGGTCGGACTGGATGTCAAAAGAGGGACGCGTCACCAAGACAACGGCCGGGTAAGTATGATTTTTTTATTTACTTTTACCTCGGAAAGGGCTGTCCCTTCTCTCTATCCTGCACTGATAGAGGGAAGGGCTGCCGATTACTGCAGTGCAAAAAACGTGCCCGTAAATACGGGTGGAATACTGGTGACACCGGACCCGTATTTACGGGCACGGGTCCTGGTGCAATACGGGTCGAATACGTGTGACCAAGGACCCGTATTTACGCCAGTATTTACTGGAGGACAAAAATACGTTCGTGTGCATGAGGCCTAAGTCAATTACAAAGTTGATCTATATCAGGTATACTACTAGATTAGCATAAGTTGTTTGAAAAGTTAAGTGTCTATTTAACCTTTCGTTAACTGCTTCCAGTTGTCCTGCCTCCACCATGCTCGTAGGGTCTTGATTCCAGCTTAGTGTCTAATAATAGTATCATAGACAATATGAGAACTAATTACATGGTCCAAGAGAAAAGCTAATTTTGAAGGTAATACATTTTTAGAAGTTAGATCCATATAAATGAGTGTCCTCCAATTAGGTGTCGCCATTGTATTTCTTATAATATTATAACTGAAAAGTTCTAATTCTTGTTTTGCAAAAGATTTGACTATTTTTTTTGCTATTTTAAATATACATTTGTTCGGCCGTTTATAAAATCAGAATTCCACACAGTTATAAAATATGTATATTCCCTATTTGTTAGACAAATGAAGACTGAAAGACTGTGGGGCATCACATGATTTATTTACAAAGCTAACTTTATTTTTTGCACTCGCGATGTGCATTAAAACTGCATGAGAAGATTGCCTCAGCTTCCATTTTATAATTGATATATTGGGTCATTTACTAAGAGCTTATTGGTTTATGAAACGCTTGTTGTGATGTGAACGTCTATGTATTATGGGGACAGTTCCAGTATACGGCCGACATTAAGATCGTTCGTGTGCAATGTATTGTTGACATTGGAGTTGACCGTACTAAACGACTGGACAGTTATGTTCTCTATGGTGATAGTAATATTTTACCATATATTGAAGTATGTTACCAGGCAAATATAACAACAGATATTCTTAATAAGTTAAAGTAGTGTACGCTAAGCGTGACCAATACACATCCCCAAATTATTTGACTTCAGATTTGAGTTCCACATAGTGCAGTATGAGGGAGTTCTAGCTCCTGGTAAATCAGCACCCTTCCCCCCTCACACTTAATGGTACTATGGGGGCCATTTTTTTCTGAAGTTTTTTTCAGATTTCACCTATTTCAAATAAATAAAGGAAATCTGCATTTGAATCCACATATAAATCTGCATGCAAAAATGTTGTGGATTTAAAATGAGGAGAAACCTGTGGATGCCTGGTGGAATTTTTTTTGCAGACATCAGCAACATGTGACAACATATTAGGTGTGATGCTAAGGCATTATTGTGGACTGATATTCTACTTACCTTTCCATATTATATTATTTCACTCTGGTCAGTATTGTATATGATAAATTTATAATGAGGGGAAAAATGCAAAAAAGGTTCTCTGTCAAAATTTATTCTGAGCAACGTGCAAAAATACCAATGCCTGAGATGGGGGTGACATGGCTTAAAGTAGTACTCCTATCTTCAACATTTATGGCATATGCACAGGATATGCAATAATTCTCAATTGTTTCACCTCTCGAACAGTCAACCTATTGCGAAAGGTGGTCTCATGCAAGCAGCGCTGGGATCTTTCTGCAAGCATTGTATTCTTCATTTCATATTATGGGGACAGCGGCCAGTGTAAATTGGCAAACAGGGGTCAAGGGAACCCTGTTCTCTCAACAAGTGAGGTTCCTAGAGGTTGGACGTGCCCATTCATGTATATGTGGCCAACAAGTGAGGTTCCTAGAGGTGGGACGTGCCCATTCAGGTATATGTGGCCAACAAGTGAGGTTCCTAGAGGTGGGACGTGCCCATTCAGGTATATGTGGCCAACAAGTGAGGTTCCTAGAGGTGGGACTTGCCCATTCAGGTATATGTGGCCAACAAGTGAGGTTCCTAGAGGTGGGACGTGCCCATTCATGTATATGTGGCCAACAAGTGAGGTTCCTAGAGGTGGGACGTGCCCATTCAGGTATATGTTGCCAACAAGTGAGGTTCCTAGAGGTGGGACGTGCCCATTCAGGTATATGTGGCCAACAAGTGAGGTTCCTAGAGGTGGGACGTGCCAATCTGTACAGCGCTGTGGAATATGTTGGGGTTATATAAGCAATGGGGAATAAAATAAAGAAATGTTGTTTGGCTATTGGTTACACATCCGTGCGTCCAGATCTGGATTTCTAGGATGGTTATCAAACAATACCGGAGACTTTCCTAGTTATTGCACACGGCTTCCTGGAAATGAGAAGTGTATGAGATTATAAAAAGTTCCTCTTTATGTCATATGAGGGATAGCTGTGTATAATGAACAGAAGGTTGCGAGATCACGATACGTGTGAAAATGCGTTTCATATAAGATACAACATAGCTGCAAGAGTTCGTATTCTGTACTGAACAAACACTGTGCTTACCGTCACGCCATGTGTTAATTCATCCTCTTTCCCAGACTAAAGTTCCTTGTCTGTAATTATCGCTAATCGTCTAATTGCCCTGTCTGCAATGGAATAGCAGAGGAGGGGGGGCTGTGTCTTTGTTTACATCTCTAATGTGCAGGAAAGGTGGAGCAAAACATTTAGAAAGGGCTCCTGGCGGCCACGCTGCAGCTCTCTCTGCTACTTTAGTTATTTAATGCTGTATAACCCGGTGTATATACAGGAATATTCTAAAGTACCGCTGGACAAATTGTTATGCAGACAATATTGGGATCGTTTTCTGGGTCTCTTGACAGCTTAGCTTTAGTTCCAAAATTGTCAAGAAGACGACTCGGATTAGATGTAAAAGTTATTTCGTAAAGACAGCAGAACAGAAAATAACCATTAGTAGCCGTACATAAATATAGGCAAGACATCAGTGCTGCATTCTACCTAAATACCGAGGGAAACCGACTATTTCCTAAAATAGAACAGTGACAATATTAGAAAGCAATACGATTTCTTAGCAGAGAGGACATGAAATGTGGGTTTGTAGTGCACTAGATCTGTCTACACGGCCCACACATTATGTACTTCGATGCACCTGATAACCAACAGCAATCCTGCAAGTAGATTAATGTGTAAACAGCTTATTCCTTGTCCTCCTTACATTGTATATTGTGTTTTGAGCTTTTTGTCATACAAAATAATATACTTATGCTGTGACTCCTACTTGCTAGAATCATCTCAGTGATGTACGTACACCATTCCATCCATTTGGTAGTTTATATTGTCATATTGTTTTCATGATCTAATTTATCACTAAAAGAATTAAACCTATCTCATTGTAAATTGACTGTGTTTTACCTGAAATAATGTAACATTGTCAGACAAAAAATGACTTTTCAATATTTATTGTAAGTTAATATAAGCGCTACTAAATGCATGGCAATAATATGTTCATTTACTTTTTCAAAAGGTAAACTTAAAAGGTAGAACTTAATGTCTGTTGGGTGCAAGTGGCTTGCTTTTACATGAAGAATTTTAAATGCAGTTCTTTTTCTTTGGATATAAGTCCTAATATGTTTTCTTTTTTTTCTAGGTGAGTCCAAGGTCCAGTATGAATCTCCCGCTGCCACCCTGCCTGTGTCCCATTCTCTTGCTTGTATTGGGCTCCTACCTGTCTGGCTCAGCCTCAGGTTGCCCCCAACGCTGTGATTGCTCTGCTCAGGATCGTTCTGTTCTCTGCCATCGTAAGCGCCATCTCATCGTTCCTGAAGGCATACCCACTGACACACGTTTGCTGGACCTAAGCAAAAATCGCATCAAGACACTTAACCAGGACGAATTTTCTGCCTTTCCTTATCTGGAGGAGTTGGAACTTAATGAGAACATTGTGTCCATGATTGAACCAGGCGCCTTTAATGGTCTCTTCAATTTACGTTTCCTAGGGCTGCGAAATAATCGTCTAAAACTCATTGCGTTAGGTGTATTTACAGGACTTAGTAACCTTACACAACTTGACATTAGTGAGAACAAAATTGTTATTCTTCTGGATGACATGTTCCAGGACCTGTATAACCTCAAATCTCTGGAAGTTGGAGATAATGATTTGGTGTACATCTCTCACCGTGCTTTCCGTGGACTCAACAGTCTGGAAGAGCTGACATTGGAAAAATGCAACCTCACTTTGGTGCCCACAGAGGCTTTGTCCCACCTTCATGGTCTCATCTCTCTACGGCTAAGGTATCTCAATATCAATGTGATTCGTGACTATTCTTTCAAAAGGTTGTTTCGTCTGAAAAACTTAGAGGTAGCACATTGGCCATACTTGGACACAATGACATCCAATAGTCTCTATGGGTTGAATTTAACTTCTCTAACTGTTACTCATTGCAATTTGAGCAGTGTACCATATGTGGCAATTAGACATCTGGTTTATCTTCGATTTCTTAATCTTTCATATAACCCCATCACATCTGTGGAGGGATCTATGTTGCATGAGTTGCTCAGACTTCAGGAGTTTCACCTGGTAGGTGGACAACTGACACTGGTGGAACCCTATGCCTTCCGAGGTCTTAACCACTTACGAGTACTGAATGTCTCCTCCAATCTTCTCAGTACACTGGAGGAATCTTCCTTCCATTCTGTGGGTAATCTGGAGACACTAATTTTGGACCACAACCCACTGGCTTGTGACTGTCGTCTATTATGGATCTTCCGGCGACGTTGGCGCCTCAATTTCAATCGACAGCAGCCATCCTGTTCCACTCCAGAATATGTGCAAGGGAAAGAGTTTAAAGATTTTCCTGATGTCCTACAGCCTAATTACTTCACTTGCCGACGTGCACGAATCCAGGATCGGATTCCACAAGTGCAACATGTAGATGAAGGTCATACTGTACACTTTTTCTGCCGGGCTGACGGTGATCCACCACCAACCATGCTGTGGCAGTCCCCGCGAAAGACCTTCATCACCAGCAAAAGCAATGGGCGTCTTACTGTATTTCCAGATGGAACTTTGGAGGTACGTTATGCCCAGATACAAGACAATGGGACTTACCACTGTGTGGCAAGTAATGCTGGTGGAAATGATACTTCCTTAGCTCATCTCCATGTACGCAGTTATTCTCCAGATTGGCCTCACCAACCCAACAAGACCTTTGCCTTCATCTCCAACCAGCCGAATGAAAGTGATGTTAATAGCACTCGCGCAAGTGTCCCATTCCCATTTGATATTAAGACTTTAATCATTGCAACCACGATGGGCTTTATATCCTTCTTGGGGGTTGTTTTGTTCTGCTTGGTACTTCTTTTTCTTTGGAGCAGGGGCAAAGGAAACACCAAACACAACATTGAGATCGAGTATGTGCCACGAAAGTCTGATGCAGGACTCTCTTCTGCAGATGCTCCTCGCAAATTTAATATGAAGATGATCTGATATTGGTTGAGCACTGGGGAAGGTGAGGGATGGTGTTATATGGGCAGTTAGTGGAATGCACGAAGCCTGTTCTCATCATACCTTCTCTACGCAGATGTTTAAATACAAGCAACATGACTTTTTTAAGGGAAGCAATGGTAACAGGGATTACTTATCCTGTTGTTTTCGATCCATGGACTTTGTATGTTTGGGGAATGACCTTTGCACTTTTAACCTTGTGAGTTTGATCCCCAAAACTTCCCCAGATCTAAAAAAAAAAATGCCCCCTGGTCCATACTAACAATACATTTGTTGATATGGCCTTAATGAGGCTAGGTTGTGTTGAAAGAATATATTAAAAAGAGAAAGAATTGGTAAATTTACAGAATGAAGCACGAGGTGTTGAGAGTGTGGGAGGCCGAGAGACTCAAACTGAACTTTGACCTCTGTATCTTCTCCTGATTTCAATACCTGTGATTTTTATGAAAAAATAAACAACAATATTATGGAAAAAAATTAAAGAAAAACTAAAACTCCAAGAAGTTATCTCATTTAAAAAAAAAATGTCATTACTGTCTTGTCTGATTTGTGGCATTTGAGTTTTTTCCCATTTAAATGCTGCTGTTTTAAGAAATTTAAGGAAAGCAATAGCAGTTGAGGGTTTTATGAAATGTAAATGTTAATAGCAGTACGAATATTTACATTGTTTTGGAAATTGCTAAAACAAAAATTTGTGCTTTTTACAATAAAGCCAGATTCACACACACAGTTTTGTTGCCGTTTTTGGCTCAGTTTCTTGATACAAACACAGGAGTGGAAACAAAAGAAAGGAGATGCATTAGTCTTTATATACTTTTCCTTACTTTTGGATGCACTTCTGGCTTGGGCTAAAAAAAAATGCATTAAAAGTGTGTGTGTGATCCTGGCCTCAGAACTTCCCAATTCTATATGTGACCTCACAACAGTCTGTCCTAAAATAACTATTTTTGTATGTCTCCTGAAATCACGTTTTCTATCTTCATCTGCACAAGCATAACTTGTCTCAGCTTTATCTAAACAGTGAAAAGTCAGCTATGTCTACTTGGCCTCAAATATTATGCACAGTAACAGATACATTTTGCTCATTTATACATGTGTGCAAAGAAATTGTATAAACAATGCTGCAAATTAAAATAGTAAAACCTCTTTGAGACAACTACCCAAAATTGCAGTGGAAAAAAAGGTCTCCTAGAGGGGTGGTCCTCTCAAAGAAGAGGCCTATAAACCTAAGACATAAAGGAATTAAAAATCTGTCACAGAAAATCTGGTCTTGATAAAGAAGTGGTTTAATGTAGGCCCTGGAGTGCAGGGTAGTCATGGAAAGATGGAACAAAGACCAGGAGTTAATGGTTAAAAAACAAAGTCATTTTACTTAAGCTGGTTCTACACTCACCACAGCAGACAGCGACCCAACTCTTCTCAGGATACACAAGGGGTGTAGTCTCTTTAACACGTTTTACTTTCAACTTGGTACAACTTCGTTCAGGCAATGATGGCTTGCTCACCACTTAGTTGTAGGGCAGAGTCTTGGGCACACCTGCCTCATACGGGGGCATGTCCTCTCTCAATGCAGGCCTTTTCTGACTTCACGACTTGCGGTCTATCTAAATCTGCCTGCTCGCTTGCCTCATTGCTTACTTGTGGGGAGGCTCCTGCCACCTGTCACACACCAGACACGCTGTTCTTGAGGAGGTTCCTGCCTGTCCCCCGACCATCAGTAATCTACACTCGGAGGCAACACGCAGCATCAACTTTGCTGGCTAAATGGGCATAGCCCGCACACTGAACCCTGTTAGATGGTGAAAGCTGCCTTTTATGCATTAAGTGCCGCCCCAAGCATAAGGGCTCAGTGTGGCACATGCCCAACTGTTATGGTGCAGCAATACATTCTAAACTAACATGGCTCTGAGCTGTTTCTCACGGCACAAATTCCTTAATGCTACAATAGCAAAACATCAATGTCTGTGAACCAAAATCAATACAATAAAAACGACAGCAAAGATCACACATGACATGCAATACACAGCAGGAACATGTCTTCCTCTAGAACTACTAGAAAAGCACATTAGGGCACTTAAATGCATTTAAAGGCACAGCAACTTTTACATAGGACTTGCATATACACAATAGAAAAATAAATATATTTAGTGACCCTTTAAGAAAGTGGGTCACTCTTAGGCCGTATTCCCATGGACAGGTGTCAAATAGGCCGATTTTCACCCGTGCGGGACCCGTTTTCACGGATCCCTCATAGACTTGAGTCTATTGAGGGATCCAGGAAAACTGGACAAAATAGGACACGTCCTATATTTTCAAGGGCTGTTCACACATTATAAAAACGGCCGTGTTAATAGTATCTTAGACATGCTTTGATTTTAATGCAACAGTGTGACAGCCATTACAAAAACGGTCGCCTTTTAAATCTGTCGCGTTAATAAGCCTTAACACTGGTTTTCTCAAAGTGGTGGTCTTTGGAAGAAATTTCACTGTATATACATGTTTTTCTCATCTGCCAATCTAATAAATTAAGAGCAAAAAAGTAATTACAAGTAATAAGATTAATTACAGACAGGGACTATCAATGCATTTGTAAACCAAAGTATTTATAATTGACTATAATTGGAGCTCTATAGTACAGAGGAGATATGTTTTAAAATCTATTACATGTATTCTATATTAAAATATTTGGGCAACACAAGGATATAGGAAAAGTGTCATACATTGTTTAAATTGTGATGAATTATTTAACTAGATATATATATTTAGGACATAATGACACACAAATATAAAATCTTCAGACAACATATATAAAATAATGGACAGCATGATGAATATACTGAATACCAGACAGTTACAATAATGCCACTTTCACATGGCAGTATTCAGTATTTGTAACCCAAAACCAGGAGTGGGTCCAAAACACAGGAGAGGTACTAATCTTTCATGATACTCTTTCTCTTTGTAGGTACTACTCCAATTTAGGCTTCCAAATGCTGAAGCAAAATACGGACCAACATACTGCCGTGTGAAAGTGGTCTTGAATATTTTTGCCAAAAACCCTTGGGTAGAGTGGTATATGGAAAAATACATTACTTATATTAAGTATTATAAGTAGATAAAATCTAAGCAAATTGTATAGTAAATAAAACCCTTTTATAATGGTGTCACCTGAATTAAGTTACCACACCGTTTAAAACGGTTACATAGTTTTACTATTAGTAACATTATTACTGATATTACTATCATTAGTGTCATAGTGTTAGTGATTTATTTAGTATCCTTAAAGGGGTGCTATATGTTAAGGTAAATAAAGCTGAAATAACACAGCACCTGTAGTTCTTTATTCTGTGAAAATAGATCGCACTAACATTTGACTCCTGAAGGATGACCTCAGGCAGGGCAGCCATCAGGGGGGTATTAGGGGTACTTCTGTAAGGGGCCCGGCCAGTGGCGTAACTACCGCTGGGTGCCCACGGCATGAGGGGGCCCGTGTCGCCCGCCGGCACGGGCCCCCACCATGGCCGGTGGCTCCGCTAGCAGCCGCTATGGCTGCTACAGCGCGACGCCACTGAACACTACGGCAGATAGGGGATACATGTGTGATCGCTGGCATTGATAGGGAGAACGGGGGACTGAAAGTCCCCTGAAGTTTTCCATCACAAACCTCGGACTTCCGGGGTCTGTGTCGGCAGCTCCGTAGAAATGAATGGAGCGCCGGTCGCACTTCTGCGCATGCGTGACCAGCGCTCCTTTCATTTTTATTGAGCTGCGCAGACGCCGGAAGTCAGAGGTTAGTCATGGAGAACTTCGGGGGACATTCAGTCCCCCGTTCTCCCTATCGCTGCCAGCAATCACACATGTATCCCCTATCCTGTGGATAGGGGATACATGTCTTTTGTAGGACACACTGTAGGTCAGATTTTTTTTGGGGGGGTTGAGGCTGCATGGCGTTACCTACAGGGGGGGCTGTATAGCGTTACCTACAGGGGGGCTGTATAGCGTTACATACAGGGGGGCTGTATAGCGTTACCTACAGGGGGGCTGTATGGCGTTAGCGCCATACAGCCCCCTCTGTAGATAACGCCATACAGCCCCCACTGTAGAGAACGCCATACAGAGTCCCCCCTGTAGATAACGCCATACAGCCCCCTTTGTAGAGAACTCCATACAGCCCCCTCTGTAGAGAACTCCATACAGCCCCCTCTGTAGATAACACCATACAGCCCCCACTGTAGAGAACGCCATACAGACCCCCTTGTAGAGAACGCCATACAGACCCCCTGTAGATAACGCCATACAGCCCCCTTTGTAGATATCTACAGAGGGGGCTGTATGGCGTTATCTACAAAGGGGGCTATATGGCGTTATCTACAGAGGGGCTATATGGCGTTATCTACAGGGGGTCTGTATGGCGTTATCTACAGAGGGAAAAACAACCTAAGCAACAACCTCACACCAAGAGTGGCGTGTACTGGGGTCCCTTTTAATGTATAGACCTAAAACTGAACCAAAAATGGGACATAACCCTAAAGCAAGTAATGTACTCCAAAGATAAAAGTACAAAAAATCTTTATTAAATATAGTAGCAATAACAAATAATGAGAAAAGAGATCTGATACAATAAACACGGAGACATATACAACAGGGTCAGATGAAAAAGACCAGAACCAACAGAATCAACCGTCCACTAAAGACCTAACGCACGCTCAATTATAGGTATGTAATTAGTAAGCCCGGGGGTATGGGGAGGTTAGTCCCATACATAGTGCCATGTAATCAGCTAGATGAACAACGTGTAAAGTATGTCAGTATGCGTAGCCTGCACAGTATATGGTGCATGTGACAGTACGTGCACAATCTATACAAAATAGTAGGTAGTACGTGAGAAGTTTAAACTAGAAAACATATGCAAATAGTATGAAGGCTGAAATAGCCAAGAAAAATATATGACTGGCTGAAATAGCACAATACTGTGGAGGCTACAAAAGGCTGAAAAAACCTGTGCACATACCCAGAGACATGATGAGGAGCGTGGAGGATCAATGAAGTGGATGGGTGAATAAACGCCTCGACGCGCGTTTCGCCCTGTGACCGGCTTCGTCAGGAGGCTACATACAGTAAAAATCTAGGGGTTTAAATAATGAAAAGACAGAGTTAGGCTCACCTGCGGTGAGTGAAAATCGGCGCTCCACACGCCCACAGGGCGGCGCATGCATCACGGGACGCGCCGCACGTCATGTGACAGGTGCCACGTGATGTAAACACCACCATGGCAACCCTAGACGCTAAGCGGCACTCCCGGACACATGCCCCGCCAAGGGTGCGCGGCCGAGCGTCTGTCCAGACACCGCAGGAGAGACAACCCACGATACCAAGAAAAGGGAGTTACTATAGCGAAGGGGCCAGCTAACAATATGTGTATACAGTTGGAATAAATATATACAATAGTGCAGAAACAGCAGTTTATACAAATGACAATAAAAATACATATATTAAAAGATACATGCAACAAATGAAAAATAAGAAGTAAAAATAGATTAATAGTGATAAGTGAAACGTGCAAATAGAGAATAAATAATAAAATAAAGTAAATGAAAATATATATAGTGTTGAATAATACAAATAAATATAAATAATAATAAAAAATAAAAATAAAAAAGTGGAGAGTGAAGATGTATACGCCAAAAATACTAGTGATTAAAGTAATAAATAATATACTATATAAGAATGAAGACATTGCCAAAAACAAGGCAATGAAGATAGAGTGCCGTGCACAAAAATAAATAAAAAATAATAAATAATAATTAATAAATAAAAAATATATATAAAAAAAATAATAATAAATAAAAAATAAAAATGGCTAAAATTAACAAAAGAAATAAAAATAAAAAAATAAAAAATAAAAATATATATATATGCAATATAAGGTATAATATGTGAAGTATATATAAATAAATATATATGTATATAAATATAAATGAAATAGCATAAACAAATATTCTGCAGAGATGTGAAGAAATAAATACATATACAGATAATATGAAGAGCACAGTATATAATACTAATGAATCGTAACTACCACAAGTATACCCAACCATACCAAATATCATGACAGTAAGTATCCTCGAGACATAATACTGTACAGTATAGTATAAGTATATACATACAGAACTCCAATACCTTTATGCCACGAATATATTAGTAATGTTACAAAAGTATAGAAATACATATACACAAATCATAAAATATGTATATCGTACAGAATTATATATATATATGTATGTCTTCTATACTCCAAATTTTCAATTGTAGCCAGGCGACGTCTTCACCAATGAGAGGACCCATTCGCTATACCCGTACGCTAAAAGGGATGAACTGTAACAGAAAAATAGAATAAAAAGCAAGAAAGAAACCCTAGACAAAATAAAATTCACGCATGGTTAAAAAGTTTACAAAAAAGGCCTGAAACTAGTGGCTTCGTTTAAACCAAATGGGGCTATAGTATTTAATAACGTGATCCACTTCATTTCTTTCTTTAGCAAAGCCGAACGTACATCACCACCTCTGCAGCCCAAGGAGACCCTATCAATGCCGCGCACCTCAAAACCCCTAGGATTGCTAGAGTGAAACTCACGGAAATGTCGTGCAACAGGCTGGAGTTTATCCACGTCTAAAACATTGGAGGCCGACTTGATTTTGCAGACATGTTCCAGAATCCTCACCTTCAGTTGCCTAGTGGTCATACCTATATAGATAAGACCACAGGGACAAGTGGCAAAATACACCACAGCTACTGTACTGCACGTAATGTTGTAGACGATTTTATATTCCTTCCCTCTATCAGAGCTGTAGAAGTTGGAGGTACGTGGAACATATCTGCAAGCGGAACATTTGCCGCAATTATATGACCCCCAAGGAGGACCCTTACTCCCAAATGGATTAGGGGGGGCGCTAGGAATGTAATGACTAGCTGTTAAGAGATCCTTCACATTTTTAGATCGCCTCCAAGTAATGGAGGGATAATTGGGCAAAACCCCTGCTAAATCACGATCGGTGAGAAGTACCCGCCAATGCTTTTGCAGGATATCACGGATCTTAATCCAATGGGGATTAAACGTGGTAATAAATCTGACACTCTGATCCATTTTATGTTTCTTGGGCTTACTTACCAGGAGTTCATCACGAGTCGAGTTTTTAGCTCTGAGATAGCCTCTCTTAATGACCCTCTGACTGTACCCACGACTCTGAAATCTTGCCGTCAGATCCAATGCTTGACGCTCAAAGTTGCTATCATTAGAGCAGATACGCTTTGCCCTCAAAAACTGGCCCACAGGAATGGATGTTGTAACCTTCGGATAGTGGGCAGATGTAGCATGGAGGAGGGCATTAGTGGAGGTTTTTTTCCTAAAAATATCGGTAGAAATAAAACCGCTGTCATCTCTACAGATACAAATATCCAGGAAATCAACGCGAGTTTGACTATACTGCCACGTGAGTTTGATATTAATGTCATTCCTATTGAGGGAACCAAGAAACGATTCCAAGTTAGACGTGGAGCCCTGCCAGATGAATAGAATATCATCTATATACCTCGACCACAGGAGCACTGAATCATGACCCGGAGTCTGCAGCACAATGTCTCTCTCCCACAGCCCCAGGAACAAATTGGCATATGAAGGTGCACAAGTGGCCCCCATTGCTGTCCCTTGGAGCTGTAGGAAGAGGCGATCCTTGAATACAAAGAAATTATGTGTTAGTGCGAAGTCAAGGAGACATAGAATAAACTCTACAAGATCCGGGTCATGATTAGTCATCTGTAAGAAATATCTAGATGCTCGGATCCCGTGGTCGTGGCATATAGATGTATACAAGGACTCCACGTCACACGTAACCAAAAGCATATCATGCTCAAGGTGCAACCCGTCTAGTCGTTGTAACATATCTGTGGTATCCCTAATGTATGACGGTAAAGTCTCCACACATTTCTGCAGATAAAAATCCACAAATCTGCAGATGTTTTCACACAAGCCGCCAATCCCCGATACTATCGGACGACCAGGGGGGCAGGTGACATTTTTGTGCACTTTAGGCAATAGATAGAACGTGGGCTTAATGGGAAAATCCACAGACAGGCCCTCCCTCAATTTGGAATGGATAATATTAGCATCAACGCCCCTTTGTAATAGGCTATCGAGTTCTCCTTTGAAAGCTAACGTTGGATCCGATGGGAGCCTGCGATAGCAATGACTCATGTTAAGTTGGCGAAAAGCCTCACATTCATACATCTGTGCCGGCCATAATACAACATTACCCCCCTTGTCAGCTGGTTTGATAATCACATCTCTGAGTTTTCTGAGCTCAAGAATGGCTTGCCTTTCCTTATAATTAAGATTACGAGGTGTATCGACATCAGAGATAGTTTCAAGATCTTTTTTAACCAGCCCAGCTTCTTTCACTGCACAATCACACTGTTCTGTGGATCATGCTGGGCTGGAACAATGAGAAGTGTATGAGGCTGATTGGTCACTGATTGGTCAGCCTCATACACTGCTTTACAACACCCACTTGGTCAAAAGTAAAAACACACCCAGTTGGGCATTAAGAAACTAAATCTAAAATTGCTCATAACTTGCTCAAAAATGATCGTTTTTCAAAATAAAAACCACTGTTGTTATCTACATTACAGCGCCGATCAGATTATGTAGGAGATAGGGCACTTATAATCTGGTGACAGAGCCTCTTTAAGTAATATAGTTGGGTGTCCAACCACTGATCGTGAGAACGGGGGAAAGCTTGCCTGTTCCCAGCAAAAAAAGTGGCCACGTATGCATGGCACTGTACATTGAGGCCTATGGGAGATACAAAATATATATGTACAGTATGTTCTGCACATGCATTCACTTCTCGGAGAGGAATAAGGGCTTGATACCCGCTTCTTGGGGTGGATGGGCATCTAATCTTTGTTCAAAGTTTTAAATGGTTTCAATATTACATGAAATGGTACTACATCTAGCTATTAGAAGTTGATATAGTTTATAAGGGTAATGTATTCACAACTTTTACCTATTCATGACAATATAAAAAAAATGGTAGCCTCCTTTTTATGTGGTTTTTTTTCTATAAAATTGCGAAGATCTATGATTAGATATTAATGGTTCCCAAGATCTAAAAGCAGTTCAACCTTTTGATTTCTTTGTCTTGAACCCTGAGAAGCTTTGTTTCCAGAAAGAATTAAAGGCTTATCAGACCTTAGGATAAAGGAAGTTATTTTAACCTTTTGGAGGTGTGAACAACATTCCCTAACGATCTGAGAAAAATTATGTCCTTTCCATTTACAGAAGACTTCAAGATTACAACAGTTTTTAGATTTTTCTTGCACTTGGGCTTTAAACAGGTTGGGATTTATCTGTAAGGTAAGTGAAACCTATCAAATGTACAGTAAATTACATTTCTATATCTCGATAAGCTGCAGGTAAAAACTATTACATTCTTGTGAGATATATTATATGGCCAGAAGTCCCCTCCTAATTATTGAATTTAGATGTGTTTCAAACACACACATTGCAAACTGGTTCATAAAATCAAGCACACAGCCATAGAATCTCCATAGACATTGATAGGAGTATGGGTTATACCGAAGAGCTCAGTGACTTTAACCATGGCACCAGTGGCAGATTAAGTAGACCATAGGCCCTGGGCTGTTACCCAAACTTAGGGCCCACCTCTCCAGCATCTCCCTGCCATGCTGTGTCTATAGTCAACACCACCTTTCTGTGCGAGTATTGACAAATGGGTTTTACGATTCCCCTTGTCAAAGGGCTGTGTCCCTGCATAATGACAGTCTCCAACTATCGCTGAGAGTATCACACTGTGACACATCGTCCTGACAAGGGGAATGTTAACACCCATTTGTTTATTAGTCCTGGGCTACATAAAGACTTTTAGTGGAATACAGGGATTTCCTATAACAGACATGTCAGGAAAAGTGTAATCTCCTCTATAAATCCAGTGACTCACATGTGATGTCTTCTCTGATGGGAGTCGTTCTCTCTACTTTTCTTCTCCATCTGACACAGACCGCTATGGCAATTTCTCCTGACCACTGCAGAGTTACCTGCCGAGATCTCTTTGCCCCTCACTTATGTAGCCATTTCCAGCCTCTATAGCAACACAAAAATTCAGACACCAAATCCCGTAAATTGTTCCATACCCCAGACCAGATCCCTAAGTTATTCCACACTGCAGACCAGACCCCTGAGCAATTCAAGACCCCAGGCCCATACATTAACTCAGACCAATAAATTCAGAGCCCAGACCAGACCCTATAATATATACAGACCCCAGACCTTCTAGACTATTACAGTCCCCAGACCAGACCCCCTACATAGAGACCACAGAACAAGCTCCCTTAATAAATACAGACCCTGTCCTGACCGCCTAAATTAATACCAACCTCAGGTCAGACCCGTAAGTAAAATTTGGCAGAGGAGCAATATTGATCAGGGGCTGTTTTTCCGGGTTTGGGCTTGACCCCTTATTTTTAGTGGAGGGTAGTGTTAATTCTACAGCATACAAAGACATTTAAGACAATTTTATGCTTTTAACTTTGTGGCAACAGTTTTAGGGAAGGCCCTTTCCTGTTACAGCATGACTGTGTTCCTGTGCACAAAGCAAAATCCAAAAAGACATGGTATAACAAGTTTGTTGTGGAGGAACTCAAGTGGCCTGCACATAGCCCTGACCTCTATACCGCCAAACACCAATCTTGTAAAAAGAGGAGTGGAGGCTGTTATAGCTGAAAACAGGGCCGAACTCTATATTAATATGGTTTTGGCATTGAATGTCCAACAAGCTAATATAGGTGTGATGGTCGGGTGTCCACATGCTTTTGACCAGATAGTGTACAAGAAAACACAATCACAGAAGAGCGACACTAAATGCGAAATCAGGTGGATAGAATACAAGGGAACACCAGAACAGATGAGTAATATTTAATACAAAGATAAAATTTCTTGGTGGGATGGGTGGGAACAGTACTGTAGATGAATCAAATAAAGAACTATCATGAGCTAAGAGAAGGTTACTATTGCCGGTGGATGACAGAATGCTGTTAGTGATAGATAAAATGGGGTGAAATCTTATCACAGGAGCTGGTCACAGCAGGGACAGTAGATGGCTTTAAAAAAGGGTTAGATAATTTCCTAGAACAAAAAAATATTAGCTCTTATGTGTAGAAATTTTTCCTTCCCTTTTCCCGTCCCTTGGTTGAACTTGATGGACATGTGTCTTTTTTCAGCCGTACTAACTATGTAACTATGTAAGTAAGATCGTAGGAAAAGATATAAGAGCTAGATAAAATAAGAATATTTTTGTAACCGGGTGACATCTGGGACATTGGAAATACTGGTTAGCGTGGGCGAGGTGTAATAAAATGCGACCATAGCTTTTTAAGATGAGGTAATACTGTCATAGTTGGTGGGATACAAAGAAACACTAGCAGAGCTTGATGAGATAAGTGAATATTATTAAAAAATGGTTAAAACACAAGGGAAGAAGCTTGCAGAACAGTGGAAGATTCAAGAGGTAGTATCACATGAGATAAGAGGCAATGTAATTATAGCTAGGGAAATCACATGGGAAAAACATCATACTTTGGTGAAATGCATAGGAAGTGAATTAATGCTGGGTTGTTTGGCTCAGTATGAAGAAAAGCAATTTTCGCTATTTTAACAGAAAAACACAAACATTTTCTTCCAGGTAAGATTCATAAGAATGCTGTCATAAATGGATAAGAAGTAAAAGAGCTCTGTAAGTAAAAAAAGGTTTAAAGAAAAAAAGCTTTCTTATGAGAAAGAATTCTCTAATAACCATGGAAAATAAGATAAATCTTGTCTGTAGAAGACGTAAAAAAACTCTCTTATAGCAGGAAAGTTGTGAAAGAACATTTCCTATGTAACTGCCTACACGTGAAGAGGACAGTATCTGAGGCTAACCAAGGACGTGTGAAATAGAAGAATTCTATAATAACTGGGTAAGAAAGGAAGGAATTTGCCTGTATGCATAAGAACACATTTATAGCAACGCAAAATAATCTTATATCATAGTAAGAAAGAAACAGCTTTTTTTATGGTGTACACCAAATGGGCTACATATGGTTATATTGTAAAAGTTAGGACTTTTACGGACATGGGGATGCCAATTATGTTCCTTTTTTTTTTGTCATATTATGTATGTATATATAAACCTTATTTTATGGAAAAAATAGGAAAAGGTTGTTTTTTTTTTACTTTTATTATATCTTTGCTTTAAAAACTTTATTAAACGTATTTTTACTTATTATTTTTTTTAGCACCACTAGGGAATTTGAATATGCGGCTCATTTGGTAGCTGGAATAATACACTGTAATACTTATGTATTGCAGTGCATGGTACTTTTAATGGTCTCCAGTGAAAACCTGTTGAAGCCTAAAATGGCACACATTAGGGGCCTACTGTAGATATGACAACTCGTTGGTAACTCGCGTTCGCGTTGCGGCAGGGTGAAATGGCATAGGACCCCCCCCCCCCTACCAAGCAGCTTGGATCCCAGTATTGGATCACTATTGACCGCGGCATTTAAATGGTTAAACGGCCAGGGGTTCTCTACAAACTCTCCCCCGCCCGGCATGACTTTTACCTTATAATTTGCTTTAGTCTTTTTGTAACAAAATTTGAGATATTATGGGGCATTATTGTCTTTGTACCTCGGTTCTTGCGTTTCGTGCACCTATTTTCTTGGCACATATATTGTTGGCCAGTCTTGGAATATTGTCGTGGACTTGTCGAGTCGTAAAATGCGACTAAAATTCCTAAAAGACTTATCACTGGCATGTGCCAGTTTCGTGTCCCAAATACTGGTCTAAAGTACATCACCCAATAGGTGGTGCAAAGAAGGGAACGGAGTCTAGCATGCACCAAATCTATAAACAAGAGTGCACGTCATTGAAACATTTAGCGCATCTTCAGCCTAACACCCCTTGCTTTAGGATATATATCTTTAAGCCATTATTAATAAATCGGTCCCCTTGGTTGCTTTTTTTCATTCATATACTCAGCTGTATATACAGTGAAGGAAATAAGTATTTGATCCCTTGCTGATTTTGTAAGTTTGCCCACTGTCAAAGACATGAACAGTCTAGAATTTTTAGGCTAGGTTAATTTTACCAGTGAGAGATAGATTATATTAAAAAAAAAAAAAGAAAATCACATAGTCAAAATTATATATATTTATTTGCATTGTGCACAGAGAAATAAGTATTTGATCCATTTGGCAAACAAGACTTAATACTTGGTGGCAAAAACCTTGTTGGCAAGCACAGCAGTCAGACGTTTTTTGTAGTTGATGATGAGGTTTGCACACATGTTAGATGGAATTTTGGCCCACTCCTCTTTGCACATCATCTGTAAATCATTAAGATTTCGAGGCTGTCGCTTGGCAACTCGGATCTTCAGCTCCCTCCATAAGTTTTCGATGGGATTAAGGTCTGGAGACTGGCTAGGCCACTCCATGACCTTAATGTGCTTCTTTTTGAGCCACACATTTGTTGCCTTGGCTGTATGTTTCAGGTCATTGTCGTGCTGGAAGACCCAGCCACGAGCCATTTTTAATGTCCTGGTGGAGGGAAGGAGGTTGTCACTCAGGATTTGACGGTACATGGCTCCATCCATTTTCCCATTGATGCGGTGAAGTAGTCCTGTGCCCTTAGCAGAGAAACACCCCCAAAACATAATGTTTCCACCTCCATGCTTGACAGTGGGGACGGCGTTCTTTGGGTCATAGGCAGCATTTCTCTTCCTCCAAACACGGCGAGTTGAGTTAATGCCAAAGAGCTAAATTTTAGTCTCATCTGACCACAGCACCTTCTCCCAATCACTCTCAGAATCATCCAGATGTTCATTTGCAAACTTCAGACGGGCCTGTACATGTGCCTTCTTTAGCAAGGGGACCTTGCGGGCACTGCAGGATTTTAATCCATTACGGCGTAATGTGTTACCAATGGTTTTCTTGGTGACTGTGGTCCCAGCTGCCTTGAGATCATTAACAAGTTCCCCCCGTGTAGTTTGGGGCTGAGCTCTCACCTTCCTCAGGATCAAGGATACCCCACGAGGTGAGATTTGGCATGGAGCCCCAGATCGATGTCCATTGACAGTCATTTTGTATGTCTTCCATTTTCTTACTATTGCACCAACAGTTGTCTCCTTCTCACCCAGCGTCTTACTTATGGTTTTGTAGCCCATTCCAGCCTTGTGCAGGTCTATGATCTTGTCCCTGACATCCTTAGAAAGCTCTTTGGTCTTGCCCATTTTGTAGAGGTTAGAGTCAGACTGATTAATTGAGTCTGTGGACAGGAGTCTTTTATACAGGTGACCATTTAAGACAGCTGTCTTTAATGCAGGCACCAAGTTGATTTGGAGCGTGTAACTGATCTGGAGGAGGCTGAACTCTTAATGGTTGGTAGGGGATCAAATACTTATTTCTCTGTGCACAATGCAAATAAATATATATAATTTTGACTATGTGATTTTCTGTTTTTTTTTAAATATAATCTATCTCTCACTGGTAAAATTAACCTAGCCTAAAAATTCTAGACTGTTCATGTCTTTGACAGTGGGCAAACTTACAAAATCAGCAAAGGATCAAATACTTATTTCCTTCACTGTAGCTGGTTGCCCTTGGATACAGTTCCATTCCACTGTCAGATATGTGAACTCACAATAAATGATGGAGGAATCCTCCAGCTCACCAGTTTATATGTCCAGGTTCAGACTGCGCACGGATCCACGTGACGGCACACGGTATAATCGGAACCAGTAGAAAGGATGCAATCCAGCGCTGAATGTGTACTACCAACCTTGCTCTAACTCTTTAACGGTGATCTTAACTCCCAAAATACACTGCTCTCTGGTAACAGGCAACCAACAGAGTATAAAATTCAACTTTGCACAAGAACGGAGAGGGAAAAAAACAAGTAGCTCAAAATCAGTTTAAGTAAAGAACTACAAATACACTGAACACCGTAAATACATTTTAAATATGTAATGGAAATTGATGTTTAAAACCTTTAACTTCCCGCTAGGTCCATGGTAACTTGGTGACTGGGCTAAGGTGACTGATATACCCACAAGAGTATAAATGCTGGGGACATTTTCCTACCATCAGTTGTGATGTACAAAGAGGCAGACATCCTATTGAAGTCCTGATGATTTTGACTTAACAGTGCTACAGTATACCATCACCAGAATGCATAAAAAACTTTCATAGACACCAAAAGGAGACTCGGGGCAGGGCCTGAGGCCAAAGCATTACACAGAGATTCAAAGAACATCAAAGAGAGAACCCTTTTGTCATGTACCACCTCCTCAGGCTATTCACTAGGCATAACAATAGTACTTTTGCCCAGAGTGTTCATCACGCCTGAGCTCTAAAAATGGCAGCTAGAAATGGATTAGGTGCTATGTGTTATGGTTACGTACCAGAAATGTGGATTCTCTAAGCCGTAATCTGTTTGGCGCAGGCATGACTGGGATGTAAAGTCTAAGGGATCCCCTGGTTTTCACCCTTAATCCCCACAAATAGGGTGGCATGCAGGTAGATCCCCAGGTCGGAGTCCCTAGAGTGGTCATGGATTAGCGGCAGTAATGCTGATGCAGAAGCAAGAGTAGTCAGGATCGAGCCAATAGTAGTCAATAGGAGGGCGATCATGATGCAATAGGCCAGAGAATGAGATGGGAGCATATTCACAAGCATATCCAAGTGTCAGAGCCAGGAGTGGAACAACAGGTACCAGACAGACAATATGAAGGACAAGTCGGAAGCGTGTTCAGGAATTAAGTAGAGTTCAGGATCAGGCCCAAACAGTAGTCGGTAGCAAAACACAGGAAGAGCCAGGAAAGAAATGAACCTCAATAAGCAGGTAATGCATTGCACAACCTGACAACATCTTTGTGCTGCGCAGCCAGAGCAGGAGAGCTGTGGTCCAAAACAGCAGGGCGGCAACGGAAGACCGAAGTAGGAGGAGAGGAAGCGTCCGATTGCCAGTATGAACTACATAGCCGCTTGTTTTTTGCAGTTTCGATTGTCTCCTAGCTAGGCTATATGGTATGACAAGACATGTAGTTGAGAAAGATTTTTGTAAGAATCAGGAAAAAAATTGCCCAAAATCAAATTAAATATCTGTGAAAAATAGGAAAGAAAGACAGTCGGGAGGGGGGGGGGGCAACCAGAGCAGGATGGTATGACGGCATATCGAAAACCATTATGTGCACAAAGTGTTCCATAGCCAGGCAAAGGGAATGAGCAGCTCTATAGACGGACAGTACGCAAAAAAGCTCTCCCAATAGAGGCGTGAAGTGTGAAAGACATTTGTCACTGCATGTGATGATCTGGTAAAAAATGAAAAGTGACTCATGAGCACTTCTCAACCTAAAGCTGCATTAGATCCATTAGACATCTTATGTGGATTAGTCCAAAGACATTCATTTATTAAGTGAAGATCTTGAATGCATTTCATTGGGGTTCTCCATATAATAATAAACCATCAGAAGAGATTGCTTGAAATAATTACAATTTATTGAATGAGTTACTAAGGTGTGTTGTTATTCTGTCACATTCCCAAGAGAGATGATAAAGTGCTTCCTGACAGATAAGCGTCTCACTTCATTACTTTCAGACTGTAAACAGGTCAGTCTGCTAATTGTGGGAGTGACTATGGAAGAGCCGCTATTGAACGCTACCTCCTCAGCAGGGGGATGGGCCGATCAATATGAAATAAGTGCTGCTAATTAAGCAAGAGGAATGCTAATGAAGGGCTAATGAAACGAAGATTCATATTTCATGAGAAACCTCCCATAAATGTGCTGAAAGTAGACACTAGAAGTAAAATATATACCGCTAGAACTGTACAGGAGAAACTTGCCTGCAAATACCATCCACAATCTGGTGCTAATAGTAAGGAAAGTAAAATATTACGTTACAGTTTATCTCGGGCCTTATCACTATACATCCGGCAATTTGGCACAGTTACTCCACATATCCGTGTCAGCTGGTGCTAGTTATTATTATCCATCTGCAAGGTTCAATTCTGTGTCTTAAAGGTGTTTTTAGCATAAGCAGCTAACATCTCTTAATGTAATTGAGTTCTTATCTAATCTCCGAGGAGACATCTCTGATCCTTGTTAGTGACAGATCACAAATGACTGTCTGGTTTCTTCTAGCAAAGCTTAGTGACAGCCACACTTGAACAGAAGGGATGTGTAAGAGGGGTGAACTGCAAAAGCCTGACACTTTACAAATGAAATTGTTATGTTTGTATTGAGAAACACTGCATGTGATGATGTTGCACTGTTTATTACTGTGTTGTTTGGTGCTCTACACTGATTGATTGAATGTAATCCAAAGTGTTATATGCATGCCTGCAATATTATCTGCTGCCACTAGATGTTTCTGTACCATAGACTGTAATAAGAGCTGAGATGCAGTAAGTGAGTGAGAGCGGGTCTGAGCAGGGCCGCTTCTGCCTTGAGACGAGATAAGCCTCTTGCCTCAGGCGGCCTGCTGCCTGTCTGATGGGGCGGAGGCGACGCCAACCCCACCTGCACTATTGTATCTGTATCGCCGCCTACGTCACTGCTCAGGAGCAGGTCTAGCTAAAGAGGCCAGGCCTGCATCCAAGTGTTGGATTCGGCTGGTTCTCCCAAATTGGGGAGAAGCGGGATACAGAACCAGTTCCCCTGCACTCAATTGTATCCACACCCAATTGGTAAGATTTATCACTGTCCTCTGCAACACGTCTATTAACAGTTACTATAGTAACTGGGGCCCATATAGTAAACTACACTACACACAGTGCTGCACTCGGAGGTTAAGAGAACCCAACTCAGCTGCAGAAAGGGTAAGTATATAGATTGGATACTCTGCTGGGGCCCATCATGTGTGATTCTGTCTGCTGGTGCCCTTTATCTAAGCTCATCATGTGTGATACTGTCTGCTGGGGTTCTGTATCTAAGTCTATAATGTGTAATACTGTCCGCTCGGGCCCTATATCTAAGCCTATCATGTGTGTTACTGTCTACTGAGCCATGTATCTAATTCTGTCATGTTTGATACTGTATACTAGTGGCCATGTACCTAAACTTATTATGTGTGTACTGTCTGCTGAAGCCCTGTATCTAAACCGATCATGTGTTCATGAAATAAATAAGTCAAACAGACAGCATGGGGTCAGCCCCAAATCCTCAACTAGTGCCTTATTGGGCAGCCTGGTGGCTGGTTTTCCCTAAAGCTATGCTGTTGGTCCACCTGTTCTAGTGGAAATCAATCTGGACTGTGTAGCACTGAGACTGGTTGAGTAATTGGGGGCACCCTGCGCTGTACATTTGATTATTTATGTACTGGTTTATTCTTTATTAGAGCACAGTGAATGGTAAACTTTTCATGCAATTCATATATTTCTTTGCCTATGTTGTACTGTAGAATTCTAACAACATTTGTGATTTATGTGGAGTGCAAAGCGGCCCAACTATTAACCCTTACACTGAGCCCTACAAAAGATAAGGATGGCAATGTGTATTTTCATATACAGTGGAGGAAATAAGTATTTGATCCCTTGCTGATTTTGTAAGTTTGCCCACTGTCAAAGTCATGAACAGTCTAGAATTTTTAGGCTAGGTTAATTTTACCAGTGAGAGATAGATTATATTAAAAAAAAATAAGAAAATCACATTGTCAAAATTATATATATTTATTTGCATTGTGCACAGAGAAATAAGTATTTGATCCCCTACCAACCATTAAGAGCTCAGCCTCCTCCAGACCAGTTACACGCTCCAAATCAACTTGGTGCCTGCATTAAAGACAGCTGTCTTACATGGTCACCTGTATAAAAGACTCCTGTCCACAGACTCAATTAATCAGTCTGACTCTAACCTCTACAACATGGGCAAGACCAAAGAGCTTTCTAAGGATGTCAGGGACAAGATCATAGACCTGCACAAGGCTGGAATGGGCTACAAAACCATAAGTAAGACGCTGGGTGAGAAGGAGACAACCGTTGGTGCAATAGTAAGAGAATGGAAGACATACAAAATGACTGTCAATCGACATCGATCTGGGGCTCCATGCAAAATCTCACCTCGTGGGGTATCCTTGATCCTGAGGAAGGTGAGAGCTCAGCCGAAAACTACACGGGGGGAACTTGTTAATGATCTCAAGGCAGCTGGGACCACAGTCACCAAGAAAACCATTGGTAACACATTTCGCCATAATGGATTAAAATCCTGCAGTGCCCGCAAGGTCCCCCTGCTCAAGAAGGCACATGTACAGGCCCGTCTGAAGTTTGCAAATGAACATCTGGATGATTCTGAGAGTGATTGGTAGAAGGTGCTGTGGTCAGATGAGACTAAAATTGAGCTCTTTGGCATTAACTCAACTCGCCGTTTTTGTAGGAAGAGAAATGCTGCCTATGACCCAAAGAACACCGTCCCCACTGTCAAGCATGGAGGTGGAAACATTATGTTTTGGGGGTGTTTCTCTGCTAAGGGCACAGGACTACTTCACCGCATCAATGGTAGAATGGATGGAACCATGTACTGTCAAATCCTGAGTGACAACCTCCTTCCCTCCACCAGGACATTAAAAATGGCTCGTGGCTGGGTCTTCCAGCACGAAAATTACCCGAAACATACAGCCAAGGCAACAAAGGAGTGGCTCAAAAAGAAGCACATTAAGGTCATGGAGTGGCCTAGCCAGTCTCCAGACCTTAATCCCATCGAAAACTTATGGAGGGAGCTGAAGATTCGAGTTGCCAAGCGACAGCCTCGAAATCTTAATGATTTACAGATGATCTGCAAAGAGGAGTGGGCCAAAATTCCATCTAACGTGTGCAAACCTCATCATCAACTACTAAAAATTTCTGACTGCTGTGCGTGCCAACAAGGGTTTTGCCACCAATTATTAAGTCTTGTTTGCCAAAGGGATCAAATACTTATTTCTCTGTGCACAATGCAAATAAATATATATAATTTTGACAATGATTTTTTTTTATTTTTTTTATATAATCTATCTCTCACTGGTAAAATTAACCTAGCCTAAAAATTCTAGACTGTTCATGTCTTTGACAGTGGGCAAACTTACAAAATCAGCAAGGGATCAAATACTTATTTCCTTCACTGTATACACTACTGTGCAAAAGTTTTAGGCAGTTGAGGAAAAATGCTGCAAAGTAAGAATGCTGTCAAAAATCTAAATTGTAATAGTTTTTTCTTATCAATTAACAAAATACAAAGTGAATGAACAGAAGAGAAATCTAAATCAAATCAATATTTGGTGTTACCACCCTTTGCCATTCAAAACAGCTTCACTTCTAGGTACACTTAAACAAAGTCATGGATTTTGTGGGATTACAGTCAGGTGTATGATTAACCAATTATATCAAACAGATAATAATGATCATCATTTTCATATGTATGTTGAAACAGTCATTAATTGTAACAGAAACAGCTGTGTAGGAGGCTTAAAACTGGGTGAGGAACAGCCAAATTCTCCTACAAAGGTGAGGTTGTGGAAGACAGTTTCATGTCACAGGTCGACCATGTCAAGACTGAGCACAGCAACAAGACACAAGGTAGTTCTACTGCATCAGCAAGGTCTCTCCCGGGCAAAGATTTCAAAGTAGACTGGGGTTTCAAGTTGTGCTGTTCAAGCGCTTTTGAAAAAGTACAAAGAAATGGGCAAAGTACACTAGGTACACCCATCTACTGTTCAGAGAATTCTGCCCAGAAGTGGTCTTCATGGAAGAATTTCACCCAAAAACTATACCTTCGATGTGGAAACAAGGCCTAGCGACTCAACTTTGCACAAAAACAGGAACTGGGGTGCAGACAAATGGCAGCAGGTGCTCTGGAATGATGAGCCAAAATATGAAATATTTGGCTGTAATAGAAGGCAGTTTATTTGCCATGGGGCTGGAGAGCGGTACAATAATGAGTGTCTGCAGGCAACAGTGGAGCATGGTGGAGGTTACTTGCAAGTTTGGGACTGCATTTCAGCAAATGGAGTTGGGGATTTAGTCAGGATCAATGCTGAGAAATACAGGCAATTTTTTCAATTTCTGGTACCAGCACTCTATGCTTTTAACCCAGCTGATTTTAAGTAAGGAATGACCTCAAAAGTGTTTCTGCTCTTGTGCTCTCAGTTGGCCACTGGGGGCATATCTAAAGGTGAGTTCATTCCATCTTTTCACTTGTTGTGGTGCCGTGTGGTGGTGTCTGTTGCTGTGGTGCTGCACTTGTGGGGGGACATGGCCCAGAGCCAAAGTTGCTTGGCCTTGCGGCAGGGGTGCTTCTGTGCCTCTGGGTTGCTCCCTCTGCGGGTGCTGTATTGTGGTGGCGGGCGCTGCTATGCGGTGCTGCAACCAATAGAGTAGGGACCTACTTATCGGAGGTCGCCGTGAAGTGGCAAGTGGGCTTATACAATTTGATCAAAATGTTAACAACGAACCTCCTGTTCATGTTCATTGATTAATATTGTGGATGTGCGGTCCTTGTTTCTCCGCTTCAACCAGTATACTTGCAAGTTTGGGACTGCATTTCAGGAAATGGAGTTGGAGATTTAGTCAGGATTAATGGTGTCAATGGAACGGAACCCGAAAAGCGTAGTCGACTGTGCTATTGATTCCATCAAAACAACGGAACCCGTTCACAACGGTGACAAACGGAAACCGTTATCAAAGTTTCCATCACGATTGAGATCAATAGTGATGCAAACGGAAGCTAAGGGTTCGGTTTGCCTTTCCGTTGAGGGGTTAACCCGACGGAAACCTGACGGACCCCCTCAATGGAAGGGCAACGCTGATGTGACACTTGCTACTTACTGGATTTGCATAACCTTACGGCTTGCTCTTCTTGATGTTGCAATTTCAATTTTGAGGAGCGTGTGTGTAGGTGTGTGTATATATATATATATATATATATATATATATATACATATACATAAAAAATCGAATACGGAACCACTGGCTTCCACATCAAGGGTCCTCCTCCATATCATATCAGATGACTCGTATTAGCCAATAGAAGCTCTCAGGTTCTTCATTCTAAGGCCTTATTCATACGAACGTAGAATACGTCCAAGTGACGGCCGTTAAAACAACGGGCGTCACACAAATGCATGTATTTCAATGGGGCCTTTCACACGGCCGTTGTTTAAACGGACCGTGTGAAGGGACTTTTAAAAGAATAAATCATGTCCTATTTTCCAGTCATCTTTCTGGATTTTCTTATTCTCATGAATTGAACTCCTTTCAGACTGATCATGCATCCAAAAAGGAACCCTGCACTTGGACTTTATTGGATATCTTGGCTTCATATCAGTAGGAAACAAAGACTCTCTGTTATATGATGCATTGTTACCAAGTCTAACAACGCTGCCCAGCTCAAGCATCCAAAAGCCATTTTCCAACACAGACTGTAGCAGCCACGGCCGCGGACCGTTGGGATTACTCACCCCCCGACGTCTGCAGCCATGGTTCTGTGAGCGCTGGCCCGCATCCACTCCCTAAAAGACGCCAGCGCTCACTTCCGCTCCGTTCTGCTATTTTCCGTAGGGTTCACGCACACGCTCGTGCCTGGCCAAAAGGGCCAGCGTTCGCACATGAAAATAATCATCAATTAGTCCATAATCATCCTGGACTATAAGAAGGGACCTGCCCCTTTACTCCTTGCCTGAGCATTGTTGTGTTTACCCATGTTAGACTTGCAAATGGTCCCTTAGTGTTATCCCGTTCCCAGTGTTCCCGTACCTGCTACCTATATCCTGTGCGAACTTATTCCTGTGCCTTAGAAAGTTGGAGTCATGTTGTGCCACCGGTCACGCCTGCTGTGTTACACCACGCCTGGTGTCTGCTGCTAAGGTCCCATCTGAGCCTAGCTGTTGCTACTGTCTGAACTACTACAGGTACCCTTGTGTTTGGACTATACAAACATTGACTTGGTACACTGTTTGGCCAGCTGCTATCCCGCTACGGTGGTATGGCCCAGTGGGTCCACATACCCACTGTTTGTGACAGTACGCTCAGGCCATGGACCCCGCTGGTCAACCCAAGACCTTCACATCACAAGTCATGCAGGCGGATATGCTAATCTGCCAAATATGACAGGACCAACTTCTCCAGGCAGTGAGCGCCATTACACATCAGCTGGATGCACAAGCTGCAGTCATCACAGCACCCATTTTTGTTGCTCCGGCTGTTCCTCCTGCTACACCTCCTGTCAGTACCAGTGCTGACTCCCGATTCTCGCTGCCACTACCTCCTCGCTATGACAGAGACGCGAGAACCTGCAGAGGATTTCTGAAGTGCCAGATCCACTTCAGTCTACATGCCAGAGAACTTTCTTCTGATGGTGCAAGAATCGCATTTATAGTCTCACTCCTTACTGGCAAGGCCCTAGCATGGGCAAATCCTATCTGGGAACGTCAGGGATCGGAGACCCGTGACTTCCAGTGTTTCCTACAGACTTTTCGCACAGTATTTGAGTAACCTGGAAAAGTCTCAGCAGCTGCATCTCTTCTGATCCTTCGCCAGGGGCACACCTCCGTGGGCGAGTACGCCATTTATTTCCGCACCATGGCGGCAAAGCTGTCCTGGAACAACGAGGGCTTGGTGGCTACATTCTGACAGGGACTGTCGTCTAAAATGAAGGACGAGCTTGCTGCTCTTGATCCGCCACCTACCCTGGATGACCTCATTCTTCCACCAGGACTGACATGAGGATCGGGGAGCGTTCCCAAGAGGTTCGTTGGAAGAGAAGATTCCGTAAGCTGGCTCCTACCTTTTAGCAATCCCTGTTGCTTTCACCAGTTGTTCCACCAGAGGAGCCTGTGCAGGTGGACCGGCTGAAACTGTCTGCCCAGGAGAAACACTGCAGACGCACTTCAGGACTTTGTCTGTATTGCGGCCTCAGAGTACATTTTGTGCCCTCAGAAGCCTAAAAAACTCCAATGCCTAGGATTGATTGGGGAGACAACCCTGGGTGGAACGGCAATAAATAGAAAGTTCTCCTCGAAACTGTCCATTCCCGTGACCAAAGTGTCTGGTGAAAAGACGTGCCTATCTGGACTCAGGGTCCGCAACAAACTTCATCCAAAAAGACCTAGTGGATCTTCTTCAATTGCCCACAGTCCCCCTGGAGACGTCTTTGGCCGTTGCCTCGGTGAATGGACTTCCTCTGCCCAACCTGATCGTATCTTAAACCAAGCCACTGAAGCTCCAAGTTGGAGCCCTTCATTCTGAACTAATCTCGTTTCTTGTTTTGCCTGAGGCCATCAATCCTGTCCTCCTGGGCCTGCCTTTGCTCTGACTACATGCCCCAGTCCTGGAGTGGAATTCGGGAGAGGTTCTCCAATGGTGCTCCAAATGTCGCAGCCGCTGTCTGTTACAGATCCATCCTGTCTAGCCTCCTCTGCCTCAGTCATTGGCAGGATAACCCTCTCATTTCTCTCAGTTTACGGATGTCTTCATCAAGGAGGAGGCTGAGACGCTTCCCCCACACTGGGCTTATGACTGCCCCATTGAACTGGTTCCAAATGCGTCCCCTACCTGTGGACGGGTATACCCCCTCTCCTTGCCAGAGACTCAATCTATGTCGGCCTATATCAAGGAGAATCTGGAGAGGGGTTTCATACAAAAATCCTCCACCCTGGCCAGGGCCGGGTTCTTCTTTGTCAAGAAAAAAAGACGGATCTCTACGGTCTTGCATGGACTACCGTGGTCTCAATCAAATCACGGTCAAGAACAAATATCCGTAGCCACTAATTTCCGTACTATTTGACCGCATACGAGGAGCCAAGATTTTTTCTAAATTAGACTTGCATAGGGCTTACAATATGATCCGAATCGGTCAAGGTGACGAGTGGAAGACGGCGTTTAACACTCGAGATGGGCACTACGAATACCTGGTGATGCCCTTCGGTCTGTGTAATGCTCCCGCGGTCTTCCAGGAATTCTTCAATGATATCTTCTGAGATTTTCTCTATGTCTGTGTTGTGGTCTATCTCGATGATATTCTGATTTTCTCTCCAGATCAGACGGCTCATCGGAGGCATGTTCGTCAAGTTCTGATGCGATTAAGGGAGAATGGTCTGTATGCCAAGCTGGAAAAGTGTGTCTTTGAAAGAAACTCTCTGCACTTCCTGGGCTATATCATCTCGGATTAAGGTCTCAAGATGGATCCTGAGAAAGTAAAGTCTGTCCTGGAATGGCCACGTCCTCAGGGCCTGCGGTCCATACAGCGTTTTTTTGGGGATTCGTCAACTTCTACCAGCAGTTTATCCCAAACTTCTCATCACTGATGGCTCCCATCTCTACCCTTACCAAGAAAGGTATGAACGCCAAGGTGTGGACTCCAGAGGCAGAATCTGTATTTAATAGCCTCAAGAATGCTTTTACTTCAGCCTCAATACTCCATCATCCTGACATCTCCCGACAGTTCTCGTTGGAGGTGGACGCTTTTTCTGTTGGTGCAGGTGCACTTCTGTTCCAGAGAGGCCTCAAAGGAAAGGCAGTAGTATGTGGTTATTACTCGAGACTTTTTTTCCTCCGCAGAGCGCAATAACTGTATTGGAGATCGGGAGTTACTGGCCATTAAATTGGCTCTGGAGGAGTGGAGACATCTGCTAGAGGGCGCAGCCCACCCCATCCTGATATAAACCCACCACAAGAACCTTACATATCTCCAGTCGGCTCAATGGCTGAACCCACGTCAAGCCAGGTGGTCGCTGTTCTTCCCCAGTTCCAATTTGTGCACTACCGTCCTGCTGATAAAAATGTGAGGGCCGATGTCCTGGCTAGGTAATTTGAAACAGAGGACACTGTGGAGCCCCCTCAATGTATCATAGACCCATCCTGCATTATTTCTGCTAACCCTCTGCAAGTTAGAGACATCTCTCCGGTGAGGACGTTTGTGTGGTTGGCAGGCAGGAGGAGAATCCTTCGCTGGGGACACAGCTCCAAACTGGCTGGGCACGCGGGGGTTTGTAAGATGCGAGATCTGATTGCTCGGCATTTCTGGTGGCCCACGCTGCCCAAAGATGTTGTGGACTTTGTCACTTTCTGCACTGTGTGCGCTTCCAACAAAGTTGCTCACTCCAAGCCTCCCGGCCTGCTCTGGGCTCTGCCTGTACCCAACGCTCCCTGGCAGCATATAGCAATGGACTTTGTCACAGACCTTCCTTCCTCAGCAGGATGCACTGCAGTCTGAGTGGTGGTGGACCGGCTCTTGAAGATGACACATTTTGTCCCGCTGACCGACTTACCTTCTGCTCCTCAACTGGCAAAGCTCTTCATCCAGCACATCATGCGTTTACATGCCCTGCCCCTTCATATCGTGTCTGATCGGTGGGTTCAGTTTACCTTAAAATTATGGAGAGCCCTCTGTAAACTCCTAGATGTGAAGTTGGACTTTTCCTCAGCCTACCATCCCCAGTCCAATGACCAAGTCTAAGGGATTAACCAAATCATGGAGGATTATCTACAGCATTTCATCTCCATGCAGCATGATGACTGGGTACAGCTTCTTCCTTGGGCCGCGTTCTCATACAACAACCACACAAGTGAGTCCACTGCTTCTACACCGTTCTTCATGGTCTACGGCCAACGTCCACAAATTTCTCTTCCTGTTTCAGCTACGTCCCAGGTACCCGCAGCTAACTGCATTCGGGAACTTTCTACAGATCTGCAAATCCGGTCCTCTATTCTGCTGACAGTCAATC
The DNA here is from genome assembly GCF_050947455.1 of Rhinoderma darwinii. Lineage (NCBI taxonomy): Eukaryota > Metazoa > Chordata > Amphibia > Anura > Rhinodermatidae > Rhinoderma > Rhinoderma darwinii. The sequence goes on along the minus strand of NC_134689.1, from coordinate 253,993,963 downwards.
GCACGAAGCGAAAGGCAGATACTAGAAGAAGAGAGCCGCCTCAGTATCTTCTAGGTACCAAAGTCTGGCTGTTTTCAAGGAATATCCGTCTAAAGGTGCCTTCGTACAAGTTTGCTCCCAGGTTCCTTGTCCCTTTGAGATCCTATAGCAAATTAACTCTGTCTCTTACAAGCTTCGGCTACCTCCTACCCTCAAGATCCCCAACTCCTTTCATGTGTCTCTCCTGAAGCCTGTGGTCCTGAACCGCTACACAAAAACGCCGAGCCCTGCAGTTGCTTCCAGCGGTTCTGCCGATGTGTTCGAAGTTAAGGAGATCCTGAACTTCAAATAAAAAGTTCTTTCTCCTATTTTTTGGGTGTATTGGAAGGGGTTTGGTCCAGAGAAAAGGTCCCGGGAGCCAAAAGAGAACCTCAATGCTTCTACCCTCATTAAGAAGTTCCTCTCTCGCTCTGGTTCCAAGAAGAGGGGCCGTAAGAGGAGGGATACGGTAGCGTCCACTGCCGCGGACCATCAGGATTACTCACCCACCGATGGCCGCAGCCATGGATCTGTGAGTGCTGGCCCGCATCTCCACCCTAGGAGACGTCAGTGCTCACTTCAGCTCCGTTCTGCTGTGGCCCGTAGGGTGCGGACGCGCGCTCGTGTCCGGCCTTAAAGGGCCAGCGCGCGCACATGAAAATAATCATCAATTAGCCCATGATAAACCTGGACTATAAGATGGGCCCTGTCCCTTTACTCCTTGCCTGAGCGTCGTTGTGTTTACCCGTGTTAGTCTTGCAAATGGTCCCTTAGTGTTATCCTGTTCCCAGTGTTCCCGTACCTGCTACCTGTATCCTGTGCTACCTTGTTCCTGTGCCTTAGAATGTTGGAGACATGTTGTGCCACCGGTCACGCCTGCTGTGTTACACCACGCCTGGTGTCTGCTGCCAAGGTCCCATTTGAGCCTAGCCGTTGCTACTGTCTGAACTACTACTATAGGTATCCTTGTTGTTCGACTATATCTACATTGACTTGGTACACTGTTTGGCCAGCTGCTATCCCGCTCCACCGGTACGGCCCAGTGGGACCACATACCCACAGATCGTCACACAGGCATTGTGTTCAGTCCTTTTTTGTCATATCGTGATCCCTCTGAAGACGTTAACAACCGTAAAGATGAGTGACTACAAAAAATAACCAAATAACCTATAACAAACAGAGCAACACTTACAGAAATTACTTCGGAGGAATTATACATTAATTGTATATTTTAAAGGTAAAGGCAGCTACAGATGTAGCCAAGTGTATATCGACTCTGATAACTTGCTGCAGCGTGATATCTCAACAAAAGCCATTGAAAATGTACATAGTTCCATAGGTTGAAAAGAGATACAGGTACATCAAGTTCAACCTTTCTCAATAAATTACCCGTCATTCGTTGCTTGATTAATTATAATCCTCAATGCCATTTGTCAGTAAATAAGCATCTAGCCTTTTTTTAAATGCTGATATACAGTAGTATCTCCCATCACTACCTCTTGGAGTAGGTCATTCCATAGTTTGACCACTCTAACTGTAAAGAAGCCTTTCCTATATTGATGTCTGCAACGTCTTTCTTCCACACACAATGGATGTCCCATGGTCCTATGTAGAGTCCTTGGAAGGAACAGATCATGTGCTAGTTCCCTGTATTGACCACACATATACTGATATATGTTAATAAGGTCACCTCTAAGACTTCTTTTTTCCAAGCTGAACAAGCCCAATTTCTCAACCCTTTCATTGTAAGGAACACCTCCCATCCCATTTAATAATCTTGTCACCCACCTTTGAAGCCTCTCCAGTTCTCCTATATCCTTTTTACAATGTGGAGCCCAAAACTGAATTGCATATTCAAGACGTGGCCTTACAAGGGATTTATATAGTGGTAATACTACATTTGACTCGCAGGTTTGTATCTCTCTTTTTATACACGCTAAAATCCTATTTGCTTTTGCAGCTGCTGCTTGACATTCAGTGCTGCTGCTTAACTTATTTGTTACCAGAATACCCAGGTCCTTTCATAATCTCCAGTTTTATTCCATTTAATGTATATGAATTAATGCTATTATTGCGTCCTAAGTGCATTACTTTACATTTATTCACATTAAATTTCATCTGCCATGTTTTTGCCCATGCTGCCAGCTTATCTAGTTCTTTCTGTAATATGTTATAGTCAAGTTGAGTTTTAAGTATCCTACAAAGTTTTGTATCGTCAGAAAAAACGAACACCTTGCTATAAATCCCATTCACAAGGTCATTAATAAGGAGATTTAAAAGAATTGGGCCTAACACCGATCCTTGTGGTACTCCGCTGCTGACTTCAGCCCATTTTGAATAAGTTCCATTTATAACGACGCTTTGTTTTCTGTCTCTTAACCAATTCTTTACCCACGTACATACATGGTCCCCCAGTCACTGTGTCTGTAGCTTCAGAACAAGACTGTTGTGTGGAACAGTATCAAATGCTTTTGCAAAATCCAAATAAATCTGTCAGTGGGTGTGGACCCACTGGGCCGTACTGCGTAGCAGAGTAGCAGCTGGCCAACAAGGTACAAAACAACGTTTATAGCACGACTTGACTTTCACAGCAGGTGACACCGCGGATGCAGTGGGAAGACATGACTTGACTTTCACAGCAGATGGCACCGCGGATGCAGCGGGAGGCATGACTTGACTTTCACTTGTATATACGATAGCACGGGATAGAGGGTACAGGCAGCAGGAACGGGTAACACTGGGAACTGGAAAACACTGGGAGACCATTTGCAAGACAAACTTAGGTATACAAAAACGCTCAGGTAAGGAACCAGTGGGCAGAGCCCCTTATTATAGTCCAGCAGCCATTTGGGCTGATAACTGATGGGTGACAGCTGGACGCGTACTGGCCCTTTAAGGCTGTGCGCGCTCCCTGCGGGAATCAGTCCAAGGACCCGGAAGACAGTCTCCCTGGAGGGAGCTGACGCCGTAAAGAGAGATGTCCATGGTCGGGATCGTCAAGGGGTAAGTCTAAACGATGACCCCCGGCCATAGACGTTACAAAATCACATCAACCACATGACCAACATCCAGATTTGCACATACCTCATCATAGAAACCGAGAATGTTAGTTAAGCTTGGCCTGTTTTTCATGAATCCATGCTGGTTATCAGTAATTAGACTTTGCTCTGTTATATACTTTTGCCGTTCATCTCTTAGAACACCGTCAAATATTTTACATACCACAGATATCAAACTTAGGCCCCATGCACACGACAGCAAAAAACCTCCGTTTTTGCGGACCGCAATTGCGGTCCGCAAAAACGGAGCCATTGACTTTAATTGAATACTGACACCTTTCCGTGGAAATGTTCCGGGAATTATGGAACATGTCCGTTCTTTCGCATTTTGCGGGCCGTGCTCCCATACTTTGTATGGGAGCACGGCCTGAAAATGCGGCTGTCAGTCAGCGGCCGGCCGTGCCCGCAATCGCGGGCCGTGATTGCGGGCACGGTCGTGTGCATGGGGCCTTACTGGATGGTAGTTACTTGGTTCCACCTTTTTACCCTTCTTAAATATTGGTACAACATCAGCCGTCCTCCAATCCTGTGGCATTGAACCTGTTACAAGAGAGTAAGAAGATGATACAATGGTCTGTCCAATACTGAGCTCAATTCCCTTAATACTCGTGGATGAATGCCGTCTGGGCCAGGGGATTTATCAATATTTAATTTGCTCTGACGCTACTGTACTTCCTCCTGTGTTAAGCAGCTAATATTGGGTGGGGAACCTTTATTACTGTCCCCCTGAATATCTGGCACTAGCAGCTCATCAGTAAACATGGAGCAAAAGTACATGTTTAACCCCTTCACGCTTTGGCCACTTTTGACCTTTGTGACAGAGCCTCATTTTTCAAATCTGACATGTTTCACTTTATGTGGTAATAACTTTGGATTGCTTTTACCTATCCAAGCAATTCTGAGTTTGTTTTCTCGTGACACATTGGACTTAATGTTACTGGCAAAAATTGCTCGATACATTCAGTATTTAATTGTGAAAAACACAAAAATGTTTGTGAAAAGTTGCAAAAATTAGCATTTTTCTAAATTTAAAATGTATCTGCTTGTAAGACAGGCAGTTATTAGCACCATACAAAATTGTTGCTAATCAACATCTCCCATATGTCTACTTTAGATTGGTATTGTTTTTTGAACATCCTTTTATTTTTGTATCACGTTACAAGGCTTAGAACTTTAGCAGAAATTTCTCACATTTTCAGGAAAATTTCAAAAGGCTATTTTTACAGGTACCAGTTTAGTTGTGAAGTGGCTTTGAGGGCCTTATATATTAGAAACCCCCAATAAGTCACCCCATTTTAGAAACTGCAGCCCTCAAAATATTCAAAACAGCATTTAGAAAGTTTCTTAACCCTTTAGATGTTTCACAGGAATTAGAGCAAAGTAGAGGTGAAATTTACAAATTTCATTATTTTTTTTTTGCAGACACTCATTCTTAATCCATTTTGTAACGCAGAAAGTTTTATCAGAGATACTACAGTTTTTTTTTTAAAATATCCCACATGTGGTCCTAGTGTGCTTATGCACTGAAGTAAAGGCCTCAGAAGCAAAGGAGTACCTAGTGGATTTTGGGCCTCCTTTTTAATAGAATATATTTTAGGCACCATGTCAGGTTTAAAGGGCTCTTGCGGTGCCAAAACAGTGGAAATCAAGCAAAAGTGACCCCATTTGGGAAACTACACGCCTCAAGGAAATTATTTAGGGGTATAGTGAGCATTTTGACTCCCACAGGTTTATTGCAGAAATTATTGTTAGTAGGCCGTGAAAATTAAAATCTAAATTTTTTCAAAGAAAATGTAGGTATAGCAAATATTTTCTCATTTACACAAGGACTAAAGGAGAAAAAGCACTGCAACATTTGTAAAGAGATTTCTCCCGAGGAAAACGATACCCCGCATGTGGTCATAAACGGCTGTTTAGACACACGGTAGGGCTTAGAAGGGAAAGAGTGCCATTTGGCTTTTGGAGCTCAAATTTAGCAGGAATGGTTTGCGGAGGCCATGTCGCACTTGCATAGTCCCTGAGTGGACAAAACAGTGGAAACCCCCACAAGTGACCCCATTTTGGAAACTACATTCCTTGAGGAAATTATCTAGGGGTATAGTGATCATTTTGACCACACAGGTTTTTTACATAAATTATTGAAAGTAGGCCGTGAAAATGAAAATCGAAATGTTTTCAAAGAAAATATAGGTTTAGCTATTTTTTTCTCTCATTTACACAAGGACTAAAGGAGAAAAATCACCGCAAAATTTGTGAAGCATTTTCTCCCAAGTAAAACAATACCTCACATGTGGTCATAAACGTCTGTTTAGACACACAGCAGGGCTTAGAAGGGAAAGAGCGCAATTTTGCTTTTGGAGCTCAAATATAGCAGGAATGGTTTGCGGAGGCCATGTCGCATTTGCAAAGTCCCTGAGGGACCAAAACAGTGAAAACGCTCAAAAAGTGACTCCATTTAGGGAACTACACTCCTTGAGGAATTCATGTAGTGAGCATTTTGACCCCACAGGAGTTTCATAGATTTTATTAGAATTGGGCAGTGAAAATAAAAATAATCCTTTTTCTTCAATAAGACGTAGCTTTAGCTCAAAATTTTTCATTTTCTTAACAAATAAAGGAAAAAAAAAAGAACCCTAACATTTGTAAAGCAACTTCTCTGGAGTACAGAAATACCCCATATATGGTCATAAACTGCTGTTTGGGCACACGGCAAGGATCAGAAGAGAGTGATCGCCATTTGGCTTTTGGAGCACAGATTTTGTTGGATTGGTTTCTTGACACATGTCGCTTTTGCAAAGCCCCTAAAGTACAGTGGAAATCTTGCAGAGGTGACTCGATTCACGAAACAACACCCCCTGAAGAATTAATCTAGGGATGTAGCGAGTATTTTGACCCCCACAGGTGTTTCATAGATTTTATTAGAATTGGGCAGTGAAAATAAAAAAAATCCTTTTTCTTCAATAAGACGTAGATTTAGCTCAAAACTTTTCATTTTCTTAACAAATGAAGGAAAAAAAAGTACCCTAAAATTTGTAAAGCAATTTCTCCTGTGTACAGCAATACCTCATTTGTGGTCATAGACCGCTATTTGGGCACACAGTAGGGCTCAGAACGGAAGGAGCGCCATTTGGCTTTTGGAGTGCAGATTTTGCTAGATTGGATTACGTTTTATTTTATTACTTGAAAGTTTTATTATATTTTTTTCAACTTTTTTCATCACTTTGTTTACGCTTTTCTTTAGTCCCATTAAGGGACTTGAAGGTCCAACTGTCAGATTTTTTTTCTAATACATTGTACTATCTATGTAGTGCAATGTATTAGATCTGTCCGTTATTCACTTATAGCAAGCCGATTAGGCTTCGCGTCCAGACGGGGCCTGATTAGCTTCCGTAATAGCAGAGCAGGAGGCCATTGTTAGGCCTCCTGTTGCCATAGCAGCAGTCGGCAACCCTGAGATTCCATGGCAGGGCTGCCGATCTGCTACCAACCTCTAAGATGCAGCGATTTCTTTTGATCGCTGCATCTAAGGGGTTAATGGCAGGAAAAGGAGCTAGCTCCGGATCCTGCCATTACAGATGGATGTCAGCTGTAACATACAGTTGACATTCGCCGCTGATGACGCCAGCTCAGCTCCTGAGCCGGCGCCATCTTGTCGACAGCTATGAAGCATTTTAAGCCCCGCTCCCGGGCAGGGCCTGAAAGGCTTCCATACTGGGCATAACGGGAGGCTAGTGTTTGGCCTCCGGTTGCCTTTGCAGCCACCAGCACCTCGGCAATTTCATTGCTGGGGTGACGAGGAGGTGCAAACCGCTTCAATGCAGCGATCGTTTTCACCGCTGCATTAAAGGGGTTAATGGCGGGGATCAGAACAAACTTTCGTCCTCGCCATTACCCCAGGTAATGCAGCCAACACCCGGGGATGGTGGCACCGACTCTGTTTCTGAGCCGGTGTCCCCCATTTGTCATATGGATACGGCAAAATGCGGGAAGCACTAGCTTTCCATGACATATCCATACAACAAATGTCGGGAAGGGGTTAATATCTCAGCCCTCTCTTTGTCCTCTACAATTATATTTCCATGCTCATCTTTGAGGGTCAATATTATCAGATTATTTTTCTTTTTGGTATTAATATACAGTGAAGGAAATAAGTATTTGATCCCTTGCTGATTTTGTAAGTTTGCCCACTGTCAAAGACATGAACAGTCTAGAATTTTTAGGCTAGGTTAATTTTACCAGTGAGAGATAGATTATATTTAAAAAAAAACAGAAAATCACATTGTCAAAATTATATATATTTATTTGCATTGTGCACAGAGAAATAAGTATTTGATCCCTTTGGCAAACAAGACTTAATACTTGGTGGCAAAACCCTTGTTGGCAAGCACAGCAGTCAGACGTTTTTTGTAGTTGATGATGATTTTTGCACACATGTTAGATGGAATTTTGGCCCACTCTTTGCAGATCATCTGTAAATCATTAAGATTTCGAGGCTGTCGCTTGGCAACTCGGATCTTCAGCTCCCTCCATAAGTTTTCGATGGGATTAAGGTCTGGAGACTGGCTAGGCCACTCCATGACCTTAATGTGCTTCTTCTTGAGCCACTCCTTTGTTGCCTTGGCTGTATGTTTCGGGTCATTGTCGTGCTGGAAGACCCAGCCACGAGCCATTTTTAATGTCCTGGTGGAGGGAAGGAGGTTGTCACTCAGGATTTGACGGTACATGGCTCCATCCATTCTCCCATTGATGCGGTGAAGTAGTCCTGTGCCCTTAGCAGAGAAACACCCCCAAAACATAATGTTTCCACCTCCAAGCTTGACAGTGGGGACGGTGTTCTTTGGGTCATAGGCAGCATTTCTCTTCCTCCAAACACGGCAAGAAGAGTTAATGCCAAAGAGCTCAATTTTAGTCTCATCTAACCACATCACCTTCTCCCAATCACTCTCAGAATCATCCAGATGTTCATTTGCAAACTTCAGACGGGCCTGTACATGTGCCTTCTTGAGCAGGGGGACCTTGCGGGCACTGCAGGATTTTAATCCATTATGGCGTAATGTGTTACCAATGGTTTTCTTGGTGACTGTGGTCCCAGCTGCCTTGAGATCATTAACAAGTTCCCCCCATGTAGTTTTCGGCTGAGCTCTCACCTTCCTCAGGATCAAGGATACCCCACGAGGTGAGATTTTGCATGGAGCCCCAGATCGATGTCGATTGACAGTCATTTTGTATGTCTTCTATTTTCTTACTATTGCACCAACAGTTGTCTCCTTCTCACCCAGCGTCTTACTTATGGTTTTGTAGCCCATTCCAGCCTTGTGCAGGTCTATGATCTTGTCCCTGACATCCTTAGAAAGCTCTTTGGTCTTGCCCATGTTGTAGAGGTTAGAGTCAGATTGATTAATTGAGTCTGTGGACAGGAGTCTTTTATACAGGTGACCATGTAAGACAGCTGTCTTTAATGCAGGCACCAAGTTGATTTGGAGCGTGTAACTGGTCTGGAGGAGGCTGAACTCTTAATGGTTGGTAAGGGATCAAATACTTATTTCTCTGTGCACAATGCAAATAAATATATATAATTTTGACAATGTGATTTTCTTTTTTTTTTTTTATATAATCTATCTCTCACTGGTAAAATTAACCTAGCCTAAAAATTCTAGACTGTTCATGTCTTTGACAGTGGGCAAACTTACAAAATCAGCAAGGGATCAAATACTTATTTCCTTCACTGTATTTATAAAAAAATTTGGGATATATTTTAATGTCGTTAGCGATTTGTTTTTCTGTAGATAACTTTGCTAACTTTCATTTTTACATTTTCTATTGAGATATTTGTAAGTCTGGAATGCTTTTGCTGAGCCCTCAGCCTTCAATGTTTTGAATGCTTTTTGTTTTTGTCTTACTATATTCAGTAATTCCCTATTCATTCATATTGGTCTCCTGTTATACCTAGACATTTTGTTACCAGTGGGTATAAACTTCTACATGATTCATGTAATATATCTTTAAAAACTCCCCAGTGATTGAAAAAGTAAAGTTAAAATTTCTTGCCACTGTATATTTAATGCGTTAAGAGTCAAGGTGGCTACATTCAGGGGCGTAGCCAGGGGGCAGGCGGGGCATGTGCCCCGGGCGTAACTACGATGTAGGGAGGGGGGGCGCCGCAGAGCAGCCGTATCAAATCAGCCTCCAGCTCACCAGTCCTGCGTCCTGCACTCAGACTTCGTTAAGATCTCCGCAACGGCCCACAGTAAATAACATGAAGAAAAAGAAGATATGATTCATGCTTTAAAAAGGAATCAATGTTCCCACTTTTATTATCATAGAAAAATGGATAAAATATGAAGAGACGCAGTATCGAGGTGGTATCAAATGGTAAGTGCCAAAGCCTACACGTTTCAAACACTAACAGTGTTCTTACTCATGGCTAATAAGAAAACAGCTGATTGCTGCTGATAGGCGTCCTGTATCCTGGGCGGCTGCAGCAGCCCGGCATACAGGGCGCCCATGAGCTGCGATCTGCTGTTTTGATACAGCTGCTCTGCGGCGGTACTCTCAGGTCCCTCTGCTGCTACGGGGCCCGCAGCCTGGTGCTAGCGACTATCGCATTCAATTGTATCTGCGTCCCCAGGACCGGGATACAATTGAATACTATGGCAGAGCAGCTCCATGCTCCGCCATCACTAGGCTACAGGCCACATTAGCCCTGCAGCCTATAAAACTGAGTCCCAGCACAGTCGGCGTGAGGACGTCACTGGATCATGCCGGCCTACGCAGTGGTCTTGGATCAGGGAACGAGGCTAGGTAAGTCATTTTTTTTATTTATTTCTGCAATGGGAGGCTGTGTGGCTTCATCTACAAGGGAGGGGGCTATGTGGCACCATCTACAAGGGGGGCTGTGTGGCACCATCTATAAGTGGGGCTATGTGGCGCAAGGGGCGCTGTGTGGCACCATCTACATGGGAGGGCTGTTTGGCATCATCTACAAGGGGGGCTGTGTGGCACCGTCTGCAAGGGAGGGCTGTGTGGCACCATCTGCAAGGGAGGGCTGTGTGGCACCATCTGCAAAGGAGGCTGTGTGGCACAATCTACAAGGGAGGGCTCTGTGGCACAATCTAAGGGGGGGCTGTGTGGCACTATCTACAATGGGGGGCAGTGTGGCGCTATCTACAAGGGGGTAATGTGTGTGGCGCTATCTACAAGAGGAGGGCTGAGTGTGGAGCTATCTACAGGGGACTGTGTGTGTAGCGTTATCTACACGGGGCTGTGTGTGACCTCTTTAATTTATTTTCTTTTAATTCATTGTTACGGTAACTCCCCTATAGAACTATATGGCTTGTAAATTGTGCAAATGGTTTTATGCTCGAGTTACATAAAAAAAAAGTGGAAAGAAATTACAGCTCATTGATTGGTAGAGAAGGCAAACATGTCGAGGGGGAATGAGATGTTGGGAAAGCAGTTGAGGGGGGGGGGGGTTTGCCAATCTGAATCTTTGCCCCGGGTGCAGGAGAACCTAGCTACGCCTCTTGCTACATCTGTAATATTAATCTTTATGTTAAAGTTCCTTCGACAAATATCCTCCACTGGAATGAGGTTATGTAAATGACACTAAAGTAAAAAAACAAAAAAGCAAAACAATTCTATGAACATTGAGCTTGATATGCAATCTTGTGCTGTACTTTGATTATGTTCTTTCTTATGTGTATTTTAATACAATGGAAAAAATCATGGGAGGTATGTTCCAACAGCAACAAGAGAAGTCATATACTGCCAGACCAACACAATTGTGGGTATTTTATAAACTCCTTTCACCTTTTTCTGACAACATGGGACTATGAAGGGTCATCTGAAGATTAATGGCCACTCCAAATACAATCAGGGCAGCCTTGAACTATTTCTACTCTGCTATCGATTGCAGGACTGGATCTTCATGAAGGCCAATGCAGGCTTGCCACCTTGTCTCTGCTGTTGCCTCCTACACCTCAGGCACGTAAGAAGACTAACTACTATGTTAGAAAATGTAAAAGGCCTACAAACCCAGACAAGGCACCCAAATGTAAAAAATGAATCAATATTTATTGATACAAAAATTACATGTTATTCTTGAATACAAATCTCTCGCAAGAAAAAACATAACCACTTATTTATTCCTTACAAAGCTTAGCTTCCTATGACTGACTGCAATACTGCATATTAGTTTGACAGCTTGCCAGTAGTTATCACTACTTTTATTAACCCCTTGAAGTCCAAGCCATTTTTTGATTTTCGTTTTTCACTCCCCGCGTTCCAAGAGCCATAACTTCTTTATTTTTCCGTCAATGGAGTGGTGTGAGGGCTTATTTTTTGCGGGATGAGTTGTAGTTTTTACTGGCACCATTTAAAGTACCATATAATGTACTGGTAAACCGAAAAAAAAAATCTATGTGGTGTGGAATTGGAAAAAACTGTGATTCCTTCTTTTTTGGGTTCCGTTTTTACGACTTTCACTGTGCATCAAAAACAACAATTTAACTTTATTCTGCTGGTCAATACAATTGCGGTGATACCAAATTTATATTGTTTTCTTAATGTTTTACTCCTTTTACAAAGAAAAAACTATTAAATAATAATAATTTGTATCACCACATTCTGTAAGCCATAACTTTTTTATTTTTTTGTCGATTGAGCAGCATGAGGGCTTATTTTCTGCGGCACGAGCTGTGTTTTTTATTGGTACCATTTTTTGGCAAATACGACTTTTTGATCACTTTTTATTAAAAAAAATTGTATCGATAAGTTGACCAAAAAACAGCGATTCTGGTGTTTTATATATTTTTTTCTTTTTACGGTGTTTACCATGTGAATTAAATAATGCTATATTGTTCAGTTCAGAAACTGATCGACGCAGCGATACCATTTTTGTTTATTATTTACATTACTTTAGAGGAAAAATGGGAAAAGGTTTTTCTTTTTAACTTTGAATTATTATTTTTTTTTCACTACTAAAAACGTAATAACTTTTTTTTTTATACATTTCATTAGTCCCCCTAGTGGACTTGAACCAGCGATTGTTAGATTGCTGGTACAATACACTGCAATACTAATGTATTGCATTGTATTGTAATTTTTACAGACTTCTGTTAAGCCCTGCCAGAGGCTTAACAGAGGCATACAGAAGGCAATCCTGGGGGCCTTCATTAAGACCCTGGGCTGCCATGACAAACATTGGCACCCACGGATCGCATCGCGGTGGGGCGATGAGCTGTCGGAGGGGGCCGGCACCCTCCATTCAACACCTCAGATGCTGCGGTCGCGACTGACCGCAGCATTTGAGGGGTTAAACGGCCAGGAACAGCGCGATCGCTGTTCCTGGCCGTTAGTCCCGGGTGTCAGCTGTAAAACGGAGCCGACACCCGAAGCATATGGAGCACGCTCAGCCTATGAGCGCGCTCCATACTTGTTCCATTGCACCATGACGTGCCGGTACGTCATGGTGCATCATGGGGTTAAGATTTGAAATAGTATATTTCTCAAATACCCAACAAAAATGTAAAAAACAGTGGTCCAAGTTAACCAAGGATATAAAAAGTACAGTAATAGAGCTACTTTTTATACCACAAGAAGCGGCATCTCATCTATAATTCTTACATGTGCCACTTGCTATGCATATATAATGCTAACTACATAGTTATAAGTAATATTTCTGGCCATTTGAAATGCAATATAGTTGTTTAATGGGTAGCATATAGAGCAATGCACACATGCACAAGGTGGAGCTGTATGTAGCCATTGTCAGTATAGGCAGTCATAATGTGTCAGTGCTGCTTTACGTGAGATGCAAAGCATTGCATCAATGGTGTGTAAAGAATATGTAGTTAATAAATCAAACTGGATTCTCCCTGATATACAGCTAGGAAAAACTCTGACCAATAGGGGAAGACACAGAAGAAGAGCAGAGCATAATTCATTCATAATAAATTCCATTCCAAGTTGCCACCTAACTCCAGACTCGATTAGAATCCAATAATAGACTTATGCTACGTGCAGCACAAGAGGTGAAATCCACTGCACAAATACACAGGAAATCCGAAACATAAGGGCCTGCGGCGGATTTATAACAAAATTAAAAATGTGAACATTGTAAAGTTTTATGTAAATAAAAGTCAATGAGCTGGGCAATAAATGTGTAATATACATTAGGCAGAATATTATTGTGGTTACAATTGTACAATCTGACAATGTAGCTTTGGGATCAAAAACAGTGCGCACCCCTGCTGTGAAGTGTTATTGAGGACAGGTTGGGATGTAGCTAAGGGGCAGATGGGCTCATCTCATTCTTGTAGATCTGTAAGTGAAATCTACTGTAAGCCAGCTATTTCTATATATTATATATATATATATACACATACACACACACACACACACACACACACACACACACACAATGTTACATAGAGTAGGTCCTATATGAGAGACAAAAAACTAGTAAAGAGGTTAACATTTGGGCGTATTTTGCACATATAAATCCTAAAACATGCATGCACAGAGTGATCTCATTTGTTGTAAGGTCCAGGTGATAAGATATCCAGTATTGGCACAGAATATGTAGGATATAGCAATTTGACCGCCCTTTTCCAAACTGGACACATGGAGACTATAATTTTCATGTCATTGTATTTCTATTTTCATATTATATTTCTAACCATGACAATGCCCCTGAACATCACATTTGGGAGATCTGCTCTCCTGTACATCCTCTTTTCTTAAAAGGAGGATCAGATATCGGCACAAAGGTAGAGGGAAAACATTCCATAAGAAAACATTAGGAAATGTTTTCATTCTTCCTTGTGTCGAGAATCAAACCTCCTTTTGAACAAAAAAGACATACGGGAGAGCAGAACTCCCAAACGTAATGTACAAAGGGCCTAATAATGAACCTATAAGTAATATATCTGAACACTGGGGCTAATATCAACCAATAGAGGGGTTGGGACATCAACTTCCCGATATGATGACCAGGTGCTTTGTCAGATTTGTGGAAATTAGGAAACCGGTCATTAGAATTCCCGGAATGCTTGCTATTTTCATTTGGGATTTTTTTGAGGCTGCAGATGAACAAGAGAATTCATAAACCTGCCCTCTTTGCTATACCTGTCAAGTCGCCTAATAATAATCAGGCTAAAAATGTACTGAATAGAATTACTTGAAATGATGGTAAATGGCTGCCATGAGTTTGTGCATTTTCTCTTTTCCAAACTCCCCATAATATTGTTCAATTTACTTAACTTGAGATAATGCAACAACAAAAAACTGTCCATGTACAATGTTTTTCCCTACATTGTTAAATATTATTAAAATATTACTAAAATGGCTAATGATGCCAAAAGACTATGTCAATAAAACTACTAGCATTTTTACTAAAAGCCACAAAATTCAAATAACATCATGCCAATTTATCAATAAGCACTGAAAATGTTGAGTAAGAGAATAAATCTAAAATTTCCCTAAAGGGTTATTAGTGCTGAGATTGTATAGCACACCTATGTACATATTAAACAGGACCTGTCACCATTTTTTCTACTATGAAAAGAATATAGGAGAATCATACATAGTATACAGTCCCATGGGTCACCTTTTTATTTTGTGTGTAGCTCCAGGGGTGTAACTAGGAAAGACTGGGCCTCATAGCAATCTCTTGACCCCCCCCCCCCCCCGGGTGTCACAAGCAGCACTCCTTATAAATAGTGCCCCCTGTAGAATGTCCCATTTGTAGATAGCGCCCCACCTCCCCCTTGTAGATAGTGCCATACAGCCCCCCTGTAGATATCGCCATAAAGCCACTGTATATAGCGCCACACAGCCCCCCTTAGTAGAAAGTGGCACACACAGACCCCCTGTAGATTGCGCCACATTCAGCCCCCTGTTGACAGAGCCAAAGCCCTCCCTCTTGTAAATAGTGCCATACAGTTCCCCCATGTGTATAGTGCCACACAGCTCCCCGTTGTGTATAGTGCCACACAGCCCCCCCCCTTTGTGTATAGTGGCACGCAGCCCCCCCCTTGTGTATAGTGCCACACAGCCCCCCTTTGTGTATAGTGCCACACAGCCCCTTCTTGTGTATACTGCCACACAGCCCCCCCCCTTGTGTATAGTGCCACAAGGCAATGGCGCATTCGAGAAAGTTGTATCAGCCAGGGAGAAGTCACTCAAACATGGACAGGTGGGTTTGGAGGCAGGACTATGTGACTCTTCAGGATATTGGCACCGCCCCATGACCCTTTAATGAGTAATTAGCATATAGTGTGCGCCGTTTTAAAAGTGGAATTTAAGGATTTTGCTGTATCTGAAAAAAACATACAGGGAATATTGTCAGGTCATGTATTACCGCATGGTGGCGATTCAAGGGGTTAAAACTACCAGATAGGTTCCCAATAAATATACAACGAATTGAAAACAATTCCTTCTGCACTGCAATTTTGTTATTAGAAATATATCCTATATAACTACAGATCCAGAACCAAGCTCTGACATACATACAGTACCACAACCAAGCTCAGTACATAAATACAGCGCTAGAACAAAGCTAAGTACATATATACAGCACCAGAACAAAGCTCAGTAGATACATACAGTACCACAACAAAGATCAGTACATATATACAGCACCAGAACAAAGCTCTGACATATATACAGTACCAGAACCAAGCTCAGTACATAAATAAAGCACTAAAACCAAGCTCAGTACATAAATACAGCACTAGAACCAAGCGCTGACATATATACACAGCACCGGAACAAAGCTTAGTACATATATACAGCACTAGAACAAAGCTCTGACATATATACAGCACCAGAACAAAGCTTAGTACATATATAGCACTAGAACCAACCCCATATATATATATATATATATATATATATATATATATATATATATACACACACAGCACCAGAACCAACCTAAGTACATAAATACAGCACTACAACCAAGCTCAGTACATATATAAAGCACCAGAACAAAACTCATTACATATATACACAGCACCAAAACAAATCCCATACGTATATACAGCACCAGAACCAAGCTCAGTACTTACATACAGCATCAGAACCAAGATCAGTAGATATATACAACACCAGAACAAATACAGCTCAATTTAGTGCAGCCCCTGCCGTATAGGTTTGTACGGCGTAAAACAACAGCTCCCAGCATGGCCCAAACAATGGTGAGGATATGCTGGGAGATGCCGTTTCACAAAAAAATCATACCACCCATCATCTCGCTGCATCTCACACAGTGACTACAATACTGATTAGAGGCAGAATAAACCTTTACATTAAGTGACTCACCGGTGACGTCTCAGATTCTAGTTCTTCCAGACATCTATGATGGATTTCTACCGGCCATGATCCATTTCTGCAGTTTTCCGCTCAGATGTCTTCAGCTTCTCACTTTTAAAATATTTCTGCACCTATAAACGAAGTTAAGATTCTCAACACCTCTAAATATAATAAAGCACCATACACTGCACCTCTAACTATAATAGCACCATACACTGTGTCCCAGATTATGATCGTACCATACACTGTCTCTCACACACACACACACACACACACACACACACAGTGCCCCCTGTAGATAGTGACCCCCATAGAGCCTCTGTAGATAGTAACCTACATACAACCATCTGTAGATAGTGCCCACATATGGACTCCAGGGCTGCAAGGCAATAGTGCTAACCACCGAGCCACCGTGCTGCCCTACATATAGCTTCCCCTATAGATAGTGCTCCACATTTAGACCACCTCTGTAGGCTGTGCCCTACATATAGCCACCCTGTTGCTAGTGTCTCACATATAGCTCCCCCTGTATATAGTGTCCCACATATAGCCCTCCCTGTAGACAGTGCCCTACATATAGCCACCCTGTTGCTAGTGCCCCACAGGTAACCCACCCCTGTATATAGTGTCCCACATATAGCCCACCCCTATAGAAAGTACCCTAAAAAAATTGCTTCCCCTATAGATAGTGCTCCACATATAGCCCACCTCTGTAGGCTGTGCCCTACATATAGTCACCCTGTTGCTAGTGTCTCACATATAGCTCCCCCTGTATATAGTGTCCCACATATAGCCCTCCCTGTAGACAGTGCCCTACATATAGCCACCCCTGTATATAGTGTCCCACATATAGCCCACCCCTATAGAAAGTACCCTAAAAAATAGCTCCCCTATAGATAGTTCTCTACATATAGCCCACTCCTGTATAGTGTCTCACATATAGTGCCCCACATATAGACCCCCCTGTAGATAGTGGCCCACATATATACCACCCTGTAGATAGTGGCCCACATATAGACGCCCCTGTATATAGTGACCCACATCATCACATATAGACCCCCCTGTAGATAGAGCCCCCACTATAGATAATGCCACCCGCAGTTATATGAGGAAAAAAAAGGAAAAAAACTTTACATACTCACATGATCCCGTTCCTTTTCGCTGGCGATGCAGAACTGCTCTCTTCTGAGCAGGTCTGCAGGAGCTGAACGAGCGTCGTCCAATGATACCGTTTGGCGGGGCAGAATGACTTGCCCCGTCAATCAGTGCCTTTCAAGCATGGAAGCGGTGCGATGATATCATCGCGCCGCTAGCCAATCAGCGTCATTGTAAGGTGCTGGATGGTTGGGCACATGCCAGGCCATTCAGCGCTAATGCATGTATTTTCCCGTCGCTAGCACCGGGGCCCCCTCCGGTTCTAGCGATGCCTACAGGCATGAGAGGGCCTGAGTCACCCGGCCCATACTTGCTAGAGGCTCAGCGGCACGGGCCCCATAGAAGCGGCGCTACCACTGTAGCAGCCATAACGGCTGCAAGCAGCGCCACCGGGCATATGGGGGGGCATGTCGGCTGGTGGCACGGGCCCCGTAGCAGCCGCTACCATGGTAGTTACGCCACTGTGTAGCTCTATATGGGCATTCAGAGGGCTAAAATATTTCACAATGCCTACACAATTAGACTTGTTGGAGACACAACTCTATTTCACATGTACTGCTTTTAGCCATACTCCGCATATAGTGCTGTTTATAGAATTAGCTAAAATATGCACATAAAAGAGCACTATGTCTAATCTATGTCTTGGACTCCTGCAAGCTTTAAAGTGCACCTTCGGGGAAAAATAGAAAACTCACAGTGCTCTTAGATCCTCATGTGCCGTACCATTGTGGAGCCTTTCCATTCAAAGCTCAGTCATTTGTACTGCAGACCTCTCCTCGTAATTCACTAATAGGAGGTTATTATCATTGTCGACCATGTAACAGATACAGTGGAGTGGGCAGCCCAGTCACGGTCACTATCACTAAAAGCCTTCTTGCTCACTTTCCATTTTTCTCCCTTCTCCCATGTTTCTACAGTCCTACACTGTAATGGCCGCCACCATATACGTTCCGGTTCCCAGTGCCTTTTGGCTACTGGCCAGCGACGCTCCAGCCAGGACATCATGTCTATTCACAATCCTGACACTTCTGTAGCGTCTCTGTGATATTTACGGCAAGGCAAGCGTAATCTCGCAAGATTACGCTTGACTTGCTGTAAATCTCACAGAGACGCTCCGGAAGTGTCAGGATTGTGAATAGACATGACGTCCTGGCTGGAGGTAATGTATATTCACTGTCAGCACACTTGAGTAATGTTATAGTGTGTATATGTGGCTGCACATAGCGATATAGCTACATCGCTATGTGCTGTGTAAATGAATGGGGAGAAGTGTATGACGCTGATTGGTCAGCGTCATACACTTCTCTACACAACGTCCACTTGGTCAAAAAGTAAAAACACGCCCAGTTGTCCATTAAGAAACTCATTAGCATAAAGCTAAAATAGGTCATAACTCCGTCAAAAATTATAGTTTTTCTAAATAAAAGAAAAACATTGCTTTAATCTACATTACAGTGCCGATCATATTATGTACAATATAGGGCACTTATAATGTGGTAACAGAGCCTCTTTAATCACAAAAACCCATTTCCACTGGATTTTAGCCCTGTCACAAAACGACCAGCTAAATTAATTTCAGTGATCTTCTCCTTAGCTCAGGTGAATGTGTTAATGAGGACAAGGCAGATGATATCACTTTGTCATGCTAAATGAATTATAAGAGTAGGCGGTTTGCTTTAAAATGAGGATGGTGCTTGAAATCATGGTCTTCTTCTGTTAACCATGGTTACCTCCAAGGAAACACGAACGGTCATCATTGCTTTGCATCAAAAGGGTTTTACAGGCAAGGACATTGCTGCTTGTAAGATTGCCCCTAAATCAACCATTTATCAGATCATCAAGAACTTCAAGGAGAGAGATTCAATTGTTGTGAAAAAGGCTTTAGGACACGTAAGAAAGTCGAGTAGGTCCATCTCCTAAAGAGGATTCAGCTATGGGATTGGTTCAACAGCAGTGCAGAGCTTGCTCAGGAATGGCAGCAGGCAGGTGTCAGTGCATCTCCACGAAGGCTTTTGTAGGTTGGCCTGGTGTCAAGAGCAGCAAAGCCACTTCTCTCCAAGAAAAACATCAAGGATAGACTGACATTCTGCAGGAAGTACAGGGATTGGACTGCAGAGGACTGGGGTAAAGTTATGTTCTCTGATCAAGCCCCCTTGAGACTGTTTGGGGCATCTGGAAGAATGATTGTCCAGGGAATAAAAGATGAGCCCTACCATGAGTCCTGTGTCATGCCAACAGTAAAGCATCCTGAGACCATTCATGTGTGGGGCTGCTTTTCAACCAAGGGAGTGTGCTCACTCATAATTTTTCCTATGAACACTTCCATGAATAAAGAATGGTATCTAAACATTCTCCAAGAGCAACTTCTCCCAACCATCCAGGGGCAAGTTGGGGATGAACAATGCTTTTTTCCAGCATGATGGAGCACCATGTCACAAGGCAAAAGTGATAACTAAGCGGCTCGGTGAATAAAACAATGACATTTTGGCCAGGAAACTCCCCAGTTCTCAATCCCATTGTAAACCTGTGGTCAAGCCTCAAAAAGCGGGAGGTCAAATAAAAACACAGAAATTGTGATAAACTCCAAGCACTGATTCGGTAAGAATGGGTTGCCATCATTCAGAATTTGGCCCAGAAGCGGATATTCAGCATGCCAGGACGAACTGCAGAAGTCTTAAAAAAGAAGGATCAACACTGTAAATATTGAGTCTTTGCATAAACTTAAAGAGGCTCTGTCACCAGATTATAAATGCCCTATCCCCTACATAATCTGATCGGCGCTGTAATGTAGATAAGTGGTTTTTATTTTGAAAAACAATTATTTTTGAGCAAGTTATGAACAATTTTATATTTATGCTAATTAGTTTCTTAATAGACAACTGGGCGTGTTTTTACTTTTTACCAACTGGGCGTTGTACAGGGGAGTGTATGAGGCTGACCAATCAGCTTCATACACTTCTCATTGTTCCAGCTCAGCATGATCCACAGGACAGCGTGATTGTGAAGTGAAAGAAGCTGGGCTGGAACAATGAGAAGTGTATGACACTGATTGGTCACTGATTGGTCAGTGTCATACATTTCTCTTCACAACGCGAAGTTGCTAAAAAGTAAAAACACGCCCAGTTGTCTATTAAGAAACTAATTAGCATAAATCTAAAATTGCTCATAACTTGCTCAAAAATGATAATTTTTCAAAATAAAAACCACTGCTGTTATCTACATTACAGCGCCGATCAGATCATGTAGGAGACAGGGAACTTATAATGTGGTGACAGAGCCTCTTTATTGTATTTATTAATAAAAGTTTAAAAACTTATGAAATACTTATAATTGTACTTCAGTTACCATTAAAACATATGACTAAAAGATCTAAAAACACTGCAGCAGCAAATTCCATTTAAACCAAAATTTGTGTCAGTCTCAAAACTTTTGGCCAGGACTGTACTAGAACTTTATTAACTATTAAGATCCCTTCACAGACACACAGACAGCTTGTCATTCCCTATTTGGGTAAGATACTCAAGTTATTTTAGCTATATCTCTATCTCTCTCTCTCCTGCATTTGACATCAGCAGGGGAAGGTAAAGGGCTGCAGTAATTCCAATCTCCACCAAATGTGCCCCATATTAAAATGAATATAGTGTTCAGCCTGTAAGTGAATGAAGCGACCAAAGAAACAGATTGAGGTGCCTAAAATATTCTTAAATTAATTACTAGAGCTATGCCTTTTTTGGCAGTTCCAGTTTTGTTAGGATCTGGCAAACATCTTATCGTCCAAATATTTATGGCCCATCATAACCATTAGATTGTCTGTAAAGGAACATACAATTGGTTGGAAAGGCATAAGCATATTGCAAAGTAAAAATACAGTATAAAAAAGTTCATATTTCAACATGTTTTTCACCTTCATTGATTTGCATATTTGCATGGATGGGGCATGTATTTTTCATAGCATGGATGGGTAGCCCTTTCACCCAACTTTTTGCCTATATTATACGGTCTGTAACACAAACATAGATGGCTATGGAGTCCTTACAAAATAATTAAAAACATTTGTAAGGACTCAGAGACTGAGTGAACTTGAATGGTATCAGAGATGTGTCTTGTAACGAGCTGTGCACCCGTGTGTCCATCACATGACCGGGACTCAATTGTATCCCCTGGAAGTAAACAATGAAGTATTGAGAGGCAGCAAGCAGGGATCCAGAAGACCAACAGAAATTTAGAAGAAAGTAAATTATAAAGTGTATACACGGAAAAATATTTATTTTCTGAAACCTTTTTAAATGCCACTCTTGACCACTCATTGGATGAATTGCATCATAGTGCAACTGGGTTTTATTACATTTTAATTCAAAGCCTAGAGGTGGTGCCATGGACATTGGCTATTTATTTAGACAAGTATTAACAGGATAGAGTTAAAGGCAAAATTAACAACAAGTATGTGTCAGTTGGTATTTGTGCAAGTCAGCATTTATACAACATTAATTGTTCCTTTCCATTACTGTGCCTAGGCACAGAGTCCCAATTTCCCAACCACCATAGGAATAGTATCAGTTAAAATGTAACTTTTATTAATGTATCAAATGGAGACAAACAACAGACAAGCAAGAGTTAAAATTGTGTTCAAAAGACGGCCAGTGTGAGTCACAGAGAGTAGAACAAATGTATGCAGCACATCGCTGTGCACTGTGTGAGAGACTGATTCGGCAGCTGCAGACTGCCGTGGCAAGAAAACAGTCCCACACTAGTAGAAGAGATCACTGGACCGTCAGTGAATGTTAAAATGGCGAAAGCCCCCCCGACATGTTTCGCTGCACAAGCAGCGTCCTCAGGGGATAATTCGGGGCTAATGAGCGCGCGTTTTACTTCCTGCTCTTTATATAGACTAGTGCTCATTGCGTGCAATAGCATCATCTCCATCCCCAGCCAATCACACAATCCCATACGACGAGCCTCCAAGCTGCATGAATGACATGGTCAGTAACCAATCAGATGCCAGACCAACGTCCAATCAACATGTGCGTCGCGCGCACGCGTGTATCATTCCAGATGAATGATTGTCATATCGCGGGTGCCCTGCATGTCAGATGAATGACAACCTGAACAACCAATGAGATGCCGTGAGTCCAGGTCCAATCAACGCATGCATAACGCGCATGCGTGTAATAGTCAAGGCAGGTAATAGTAACACTGCCGAGATCTTCCATTCATATCAAATAAAGAAGGAAGTAAGGGACTGTATTATGACAGGGCAAAGCAATCAATGGAATTGGATAGCAATGGGGTTATAAACAAGAGGGCATAGCATCAATGAAAGGAGGACGTAAATGCAGCCATTCACCATCACACGGGAATTATCAATGGGCATAGACAGAGCACATATGTCAATAGACATAACAGGCAGGGGTACGGAGAGAGCAGGAATACAAACTTAGGTTGTCTGTCATGTTAGTAATATCAGAACGGTGACATTATAGATGTTTCATAAACACTGTAAAGTATAAGTAGTCATACATCAGCAATTAGTTTTAATTCAGAGTCAGTGTATTGTAAACTGTCAATCTGACAGTGATATCATGCTACAAAAGTATATCTCTGCAAATAGATATATTTCTATAAGAAGGCCATAAAGGTAAAACCTTCATTTAAACCATTGGGGCTGAGGGAGTTCAGCCTATATATCCAACGGGCTTCTTCCTGTAAAAGCCTCCTGTCTAGGTTGCCAGCCCTAGGACCCAATTTAACCTGGGTGATGCCCCAAAATTGGAGGACCTTAGGATCACCCTCATGGAAGGATCTCACATGTCTGGAGAGGGAAGTGTCCTCTTTCATGTTTATGGAACTGACATGTCTCGAGATCCTTCTCCTGAGTTGTTGGATGGTCTTGCCAACATATAATTTGGGGCAAGGGCATCTGGCGGCATACACAACGCCACTGCTCTGACAGTTAATGAAATGTCTGATGGTAAAGTTATGACCGTCTAGGATGTTAGTGAAATGCTTAGTCTTGGGCATATATGTACAGAAGGAACATTTTCCACAAGGAAAGGAACCTACAGTAGGAGACGAAAGCCACGTATCACGAGGGACAGTGGGTCTCGAATAGTGACTCCGTGTAAGGAATTCACGAAGGTTCCTACCACGTCGATAGGTAATATTTGGAGTATTTGAGATGACATCTGTTAAATCTGGATCCGACTGTAGAATTGCCCAGTGCTTTGTTAAAATTTTGGAGATCTGAGAGGAACAAACATCGAAGTTTCCTATACACCTAATGGTGGAGTTGTCATGTTTTTTCACTATATTAGTTTTCTTTCCATAGAGTAGTTCTTCTCTTGGGGTAGCTCTAGCTCTTGCATAAGCTCGATGTAAGATTTTCTTAGGATAACCTCTTGCCAAAAATTTATGAAAAAGGGCATCACACTCCAACTTAAAAGTGTTTTCCTCAGAGCAATTCCTTCTGGCCCTAAGGTATTGTCCAATTGGTATTCCCTTCTTGAGAGATGGTGGATGGAAGCTACCATAATGTAAAAAACCATTGGTAGCGGTCTCTTTTCTAAAGATGTTAGTGTGGACACCACCACCAGAATCCAGAGAAATCTGAAGATCAAGGAAATCAATAGTGTTTTTATTAATGTGGTGAGTGAATTTCATGCCGATGTCATTGTGATTAAGTAAATCCATAAAATCAAGAAACAGTGTAGTGTCACCATCCCAAAAAATAAGTATATCATCGATATACCTCCCCCAGAATAGTATGTGACAAGTGAAAAAAAGTAAGTCCTCATTAAAAATTAAAGTGTCTTCCCACGACCCCAAAAATAAATTTGCATAGGTGGGTGCACAAACTGTGCCCATAGCAGTGCCTTTAACCTGATGGTAAAATTTGCCATCAAATAAGAAATAGTTATGAGTGAGTAGAAATTTGAGAAGAGAGAGTATCAAAGTGTTATGTGCCTGAAATTGTATCCCTTTAGTGTTCAAAAAATATTGTACCGCTTTCAAACCCAAATCGTGATTAATATTAGTGTAAAGTGATTCTACATCAACAGTGGCGACTAAAGTCGTGTCAGTGACATTGATCCCCTGGATTCTGGTGAGGGTGTCCTTTGTGTCCCTCAAGAAGGAAGGTAGGGCCTTGACAAAAGGTGCCAACATTTCATCGACGTATGTACTGATGCCCTGTGTAAGATTATCGTTTCCAGAAACTATGGGTCTCCCAGGCACTGGTCTAGTATTTTTATGAATCTTCGGAAGTGCATAAAAAGTTGAGATGGTAGGAGTGGGATTGTACAGAAACTTAAATTCGTCCGAAGTAATGAGTTCCCTGGATTTTGCATCATCCAATAAAGAGCGTAATTCAGATGTAAAAAGATTAGTAGGGTTCTTCTCTAAGATGGTATATGTGGATCTATCATCTAGTAATTTATATACCATGGATGTATAATATGAACGATCCATGATCACGATGTTCCCACCCTTATCTGAGGATTTTATGATAATTTCGTTGTTGTTACATAATGTATCTAATGCATTCTGTTCCATTTTATTAAGGTTGTTATAGGTCCCATGTTTTGTAGCCTTTAGTTTCCCCAATTCAGAACTTACTAATTTGACAAAAATGTCAATGTGTGCATATTGTGCAAAGGGAGGGGTCATCCTTGATCTGGGACGTAAGGAAGAGAAAGGACCAGTAGCTGAACTGATTCTATATTCATTTTCCTCAGAAAGGGCTTCAAGGGCTTGTAGAGTACTACGTTCGTTGGAATCCATTGGGTGTCCATCATTAGTCTTGGTCTTAAAATATTTATGCAATGCCAGCTTCCTGGCAAAAAGATGAATATCCTTGACCCAGGAGAACTCATCAAAAGCAAAAGTAGGGGTGTAAGAGAGACCTTTGCGTAGAAGTGTCTCTTGATGATGACTTAACTGCAAGGAGGAAAGGTTGCAGATCTGTAACTCGTCTGAGGTGTAATTAACTTGTTGTGCTATCTGGGCTGGTTCCAAGGAGTATGGTGTATCCCTAAAAAGGGGAAAGCATTCGGAGGACCGCTCATCAAAGAGCTTGTGGCGGATGTGGATATAGGGTTTCTCCCTAGAACATCTACACTTGAAATGGTCCCCATAGTAGTTGGGGTTGATGGTATATTCGTGGTCATGGTCGCAAAGGAGGGACGAGCCAAGGAAGATGCTGATGATGTAAAAGAGGTTGGACGTGGTCCACTGTGAGTGGAGCATGATGCTGTGAATTTTTGAGACACAGTAGGTGTTCTTTTAGAGGGGTTATACTTATTCCCTCTAATTTTACGTTTTGCTCCCAACCTAGTATCGTCCGAAGATGGTCTGGAGTCGTCTGTCCCAGACACGTCGGACTCTGAGATATCCTCAGATCTATAAGCACGATTGGGAAATGGAGCAGGAGTGCGAGAACGGTAAGTATATACCTGTCCTGTGTCAAAGTCTCTGCGATCACGTATATATTTACGATGTTTTCTTTCTTTTATCTCTTTCTGTAAATGTTCTATATTTTTTTGTAATTTAAATTCACAGTCAATGAATTCAGGCTCAGAGCTGAATATTTGTATATCCGCAATTTCCTTCTCCAATTGTATACTTATTTTACTGAAGTCTCTTTTTTCAAATTCTAACAGATAATGTAACATGCGTGATGAGCAGTCAGTCAATATCTGCTCCCAGCCCTTAGTGAAGGTGTTATCATTGCGATATGAGTTTGGAATAATGTTGATACGCAAACCCCTATAAATGATCTTCTGTTGAATGTATGTTTCTAGACTCGTTATTTCCCAACAGGAACGGACATATTGTTTATACGTTTTCTGTAAATCTCTAAATGCCGTTTGCACATCACACTTATTCAAGGGTATATTCTCAGTGGAGAAGACAAATGCTGCATCTAATGATAAATCATCAGGATTCAATTTCCTAGACAGGAAACTGGCCATAACAGGAAGAAAATTGATAGAAATATACCTAAAGATAACTGAAATAACTGCCGATGTATATCACTGGTAAAGTACCATGTAACAGGGGTCAGATATAAGGGTGATTAACCCAAATTCAACATAGAAAAACAAGGAGGACCCCTAGTGGTTGGCAGGGATATATTAACAATAAGGAATAGAGTGCCTAGGCACAGAGTCCCAATTTCCCAACCACCATAGGAATAGTATCAGTTAAAATGTAACTTTTATTAATGTATCAAATGGAGACAAACAACAGACAAGCAAGAGTTAAAATTGTGTTCAAAAGACGGCCAGTGTGAGTCACAGAGAGTAGAACAAATGTATGCAGCACATCGCTGTGCACTGTGTGAGAGACTGATTCGGCAGCTGCAGACTGCCGTGGCAAGAAAACAGTCCCACACTAGTAGAAGAGATCACTGGACCGTCAGTGAATGTTAAAATGGCGAAAGCCCCCCCGACATGTTTCGCTGCACAAGCAGCGTCCTCAGGGGATAATTCGGGGCTAATGAGCGCGCGTTTTACTTCCTGCTCTTTATATAGACTAGTGCAAAGGTCTCTCTTACACCCCTACTTTTGCTTTTGATGAGTTCTCCTGGGTCAAGGATATTCATCTTTTTGCCAGGAAGCTGGCATTGCATAAATATTTTAAGACCAAGACTAATGATGGACACCCAATGGATTCCAACGAACATAGTACTCTACAAGCCCTTGAAGCCCTTTCTGAGGAAAATGAATATAGAATCAGTTCAGCTACTGGTCCTTTCTCTTCCTTACGTCCCAGATCAAGGATGACCCCTCCCTTTGCACAATATGCACACATTGACATTTTTGTCAAATTAGTAAGTTCTGAATTGGGGAAACTAAAGGCTACAAAACATGGGACCTATAACAACCTTAATAAAATGGAACAGAATGCATTAGATACATTATGTAACAACAACGAAATTATCATAAAATCCTCAGATAAGGGTGGGAACATCGTGATCATGGATCGTTCATATTATACATCCATGGTATATAAATTACTAGATGATAGATCCACATATACCATCTTAGAGAAGAACCCTACTAATCTTTTTACATCTGAATTACGCTCTTTATTGGATGATGCAAAATCCAGGGAACTCATTACTTCGGACGAATTTAAGTTTCTGTACAATCCCACTCCTACCATCTCAACTTTTTATGCACTTCCGAAGATTCATAAAAATACTAGACCAGTGCCTGGGAGACCCATAGTTTCTGGAAACGATAATCTTACACAGGGCATCAGTACATACGTCGATGAAATGTTGGCACCTTTTGTCAAGGCCCTACCTTCCTTCTTGAGGGACACAAAGGACACCCTCACCAGAATCCAGGGGATCAATGTCACTGACACGACTTTAGTCGCCACTGTTGATGTAGAATCACTTTACACTAATATTAATCACGATTTGGGTTTGAAAGTGGTACAATATTTTTTGAACACTAAAGGGATACAATTTCAGGCACATAACACTTTGATACTCTCTCTTCTCAAATTTCTACTCACTCATAACTATTTCTTATTTGATGGCAAATTTTACCATCAGGTTAAAGGCACTGCTATGGGCACAGTTTGTGCACCCACCTATGCAAATTTATTTTTGGGGTCGTGGGAAGACACTTTAATTTTTAATGAGGACTTACTTTTTTTCACTTGTCACATACTATTCTGGGGGAGGTATATCGATGATATACTTATTTTCTGGGATGGTGACACTACACTGTTTCTTGATTTTATGGATTTACTTAATCACAATGACATCGGCATGAAATTCACTCACCACATTAATAAAAACACTATTGATTTCCTTGATCTTCAGATTTCTCTGGATTCTGGTGGTGGTGTCCACACTAACATCTTTAGAAAAGAGACCGCTACCAATGGTTTTTTACATTATGGTAGCTTCCATCCACCATCTCTCAAGAAGGGAATACCAATTGGACAATACCTTAGGGCCAGAAGGAATTGCTCTGAGGAAAACACTTTTAAGTTGGAGTGTGATGCCCTTTTTCATAAATTTTTGGCAAGAGGTTATCCTAAGAAAATCTTACATCGAGCTTATGCAAGAGCTAGAGCTACCCCAAGAGAAGAACTACTCTATGGAAAGAAAACTAATATAGTGAAAAAACATGACAACTCCACCATTAGGTGTATAGGAAACTTCGATGTTTGTTCCTCTCAGATCTCCAAAATTTTAACAAAGCACTGGGCAATTCTACAGTCGGATCCAGATTTAACAGATGTCATCTCAAATACTCCAAATATTACCTATCGACGTGGTAGGAACCTTCGTGAATTCCTTACACGGAGTCACTATTCGAGACCCACTGTCCCTCGTGATACGTGGCTTTCGTCTCCTACTGTAGGTTCCTTTCCTTGTGGAAAATGTTCCTTCTGTACATATATGCCCAAGACTAAGCATTTCACTAACATCCTAGACGGTCATAACTTTACCATCAGACATTTCATTAACTGTCAGAGCAGTGGCGTTGTGTATGCCGCCAGATGCCCTTGCCCCAAATTATATGTTGGCAAGACCATCCAACAACTCAGGAGAAGGATCTCGAGACATGTCAGTTCCATAAACATGAAAGAGGACACTTCCCTCTCCAGACATGTGAGATCCTTCCATGAGGGTGATCCTAAGGTCCTCCAATTTTGGGGCATCACCCAGGTTAAATTGGGTCCTAGGGCTGGCAACCTAGACAGGAGGCTTTTACAGGAAGAAGCCCGTTGGATATATAGGCTGAACTCCCTCAGCCCCAATGGTTTAAATGAAGGTTTTACCTTTATGGCCTTCTTATAGAAATATATCTATTTGCAGAGATATACTTTTGTAGCATGATATCACTGTCAGATTGACAGTTTACAATACACTGACTCTGAATTAAAACTAATTGCTGATGTATGACTACTTATACTTTACAGTGTTTATGAAACATCTATAATGTCACCGTTCTGATATTACTAACATGACAGACAACCTAAGTTTGTATTCCTGCTCTCTCCGTACCCCTGCCTGTTATGTCTATTGACATATGTGCTCTGTCTATGCCCATTGATAATTCCCGTGTGATGGTGAATGGCTGCATTTACGTCCTCCTTTCATTGATGCTATGCCCTCTTGTTTATAACCCCATTGCTATCCAATTCCATTGATTGCTTTGCCCTGTCATAATACAGTCCCTTACTTCCTTCTTTATTTGATATGAATGGAAGATCTCGGCAGTGTTACTATTACCTGCCTTGACTATTACACGCATGCGCGTTATGCATGCGTTGATTGGACCTGGACTCACGGCATCTCATTGGTTGTTCAGGTTGTCATTCATCTGACATGCAGGGCACCCGCGATATGACAATCATTCATCTGGAATGATACACGCGTGCGCGCGACGCACATGTTGATTGGACGTTGGTCTGGCATCTGATTGGTTACTGACCATGTCATTCATGCAGCTTGGAGGCTCGTCGTATGGGATTGTGTGATTGGCTGGGGATGGAGATGATGCTATTGCACGCAATGAGCACTAGTCTATATAAAGAGCAGGAAGTAAAACGCGCGCTCATTAGCCCCGAATTATCCCCTGAGGACGCTGCTTGTGCAGCGAAACATGTCGGGGGGGCTTTCGCCATTTTAACATTCACTGACGGTCCAGTGATCTCTTCTACTAGTGTGGGACTGTATTCTTGCCACGGCAGTCTGCAGCTGCCGAATCAGTCTCTCACACAGTGCACAGCGATGTGCTGCATACATTTGTTCTACTCTCTGTGACTCACACTGGCCGTCTTTTGAACACAATTTTAACTCTTGCTTGTCTGTTGTTTGTCTCCATTTGATACATTAATAAAAGTTACATTTTAACTGATACTATTCCTATGGTGGTTGGGAAATTGGGACTCTGTGCCTAGGCACTCTATTCCTTATTGTTAATATATCCCTGCCAACCACTAGGGGTCCTCCTTGTTTTTCTATTTCCATTACTGTGTGCACATCTTTTGGCTGTTAAGTGTTAATTCAGGTGGTTTTACACTGGCAGATATGCGGCGCTCATTTGCTCCATTCAAACAAAAGCAATGATCGTTAGTATGGGGTAAATGATTGTTACTATGATCGTTCGTCTCCATTCATTTGCATCATATCGGCAGCACATCTCCCTGTTTACACAATAAGTTGTGCTACCGACTAGCGACCATTTTTTGGCCGCATAAAAGATGCGATCAGCTGATGAACAAGTGTTTGCTCATTTATCGGCTGATCTTTTCCCCGGATTACGTTCACCCGATCATAGGCCTGTGTAAAAGAGCCGTGTGCCTGCATTCATGTGAACACTAGAAGCTTTCAGGCATTGGAAACAATGACTCCTGATTAAGAGGCTATCCCTTGAGCACACTACAGTAGTAGCAGTAGTAGTGATAGTAGTAGCAGGTACTACATAAGTGTGAAGTCTCTACTTCAACATCACCATGAGCATTAAAATGTTCAAAAATGTAGAAACAGAAAATAAAGAACCCTAGATACGGAATGCTCTTCACCGTTTTATTCTCTTGCCTATACAATGGTTAAAGGGGTTTTCCAGTCCCCAAAAATGAATGGCCTATTATCAGGATAGGCCAACAATAGCCGATTGGTCGGGGTGCGACTTTGACTGTGAATCGTCGACCCGCATTTAGCGGCTATTCACAGTATTGCAGCTTTCTTCTCCCATTCACTTAAATGGGAGAAGGCTGCAATACTGTGAATCGCTGCTACATTTGTGTTGACGATTCACAGTGAGCAAGAAGAAATTAAGCAGAGCTCGTACGAGCACTGCACCCCCTTCAAAACAGCTGCTCGGCGGGGGTCCCAGGAGTCGGACCCTGACTGATCAGCTATTGATGGCCTATCATGAGGATAAGTCATCAATTTTTAGGGACTGGAAAACCCTCATTCAAGAAGACAAAATAAAACGATGATGAAAATAGATAATTGTGATTAAAGTATTTGTCTCCTTAAGATCTGTGGTTTGCTAAATAGAGGTAATGCTTATAATCTAGAATGGTGGAATAATTTCCTGTTACTTGTTTGTTAACATTCTGCATAACTTGTGTTTGATGCCCCCGGCGCTTGGCATTAATTAGTATCTTCATACATATTAAATTAGGTGGTCACCATTGCTATTCACATGCAGTACAAAACTGTGAAATAAGGGGTAATGTAGGGTAACCAGTTTTAAGGGATGCTAAATATTATTTCTATACATTTCTTAGTTTGATCATGCATTGAACTGTAAGAGTAAAGGAAATTAATTTCTTTGAGCTTAGATGATGAGAAAAATAAATACTGATTCATTTGGCCTGTACATATACAACAGAATCATTTTCCATGAAAGAAAAAGGAACTTTAGCACAATTAAGAGCAAGAAGCCGATTGTGAACAACGCAATAGAGGGTGGGGGTGGTGCAAAAATAGGCCAGGTCTTAAATGGGTACCTTAGATACCTGGGTCGCACCCTGGTTGTCAGCCTGTCAGTAGGAGTAGAAGACAGATGTGAGGGTTTACACACAAGACAAAGCATTCAGATGAAAAGTAATTTGCAAATGCCCTACTCTGTGCTATATATCGCCAGACTTCAGGTAGTAAAAACTTACCTTTTTTAAGGTCATCCTAAGACGGCTTGATGGCCACGAGAAACAACTTAGACAAGCAGGTGACTGATGGCTTCAAGATGACAGCTTCAAGCCTTGAGGTATAATGGATTGAGGACTGACTGTCATAGCTAGGTTCGGGAGTATATCCATTGTGTATGTGCAGGATTTTAGAACTTTAAACCATACAGGACTAACCACATGCAAGGGAAAGAGAAACATAAAACCTTGTGGGGGAGGAATCTCTCAGTTTCGATGGTTTTGTAAATATATCAAGAAAATTAAAAAATTCGGTAAAGATTTTTTTTTTTATTGTTCTAGTTCACAAAAAGTATGTAACTGATAAAGACAGCTCTCCAGAAGTCTCCGATTGCCCTTATTGAGATATAGGTCTCATTTTATATTGTGTGTAACAATTACCTGACAATCTTTTTTTTGTTTCCTGTAATCTGATCCTTGCTGTAATAGACATCAGCCCTCTACACTGACTTCCTCTAGTCTTTGCGGGACTCATACATAGCTCCAGCATAAACCATAGGTGAGAGTTGCAGAAGCATGGAAGAGCGGACATCCAGTAGACTACGCTGAGCGCGGTTATTGAGCTGGATCCACTAATCATAGAGATAGGATAAAAAAAAAATCAGGGAAGAACTGCCCATTTATTATTTTTTAACAGCACAACTAGAGTGGTAATGACATTGTTCAGAAGAAACACTTAAAGGGAATGTGTTGCGAGTTATTTATTTTTTTATTTTTTTAATTGAACAGTTAGTGTAAAAATGATTAAACATTGTTCTAATTTTTTACTTTTTTTCACTAGTCAGGAAATATTATAAATTAGATTCTAATTTATAACACTTCCCAGTGCTGGTCACTAGATGGAGCAATTCCCAAAATTGCAGCATTGCATGTGGTAAAGCAACCACATTGCTTTATGCTGCAAAATTTGGGAAAACTCACTCGGTCTAGTGAGCGCTCAGAACCCCCCCTCCTTTATCCTGGCTAGTGCCGGGAGAAACGAGGGGATTGAACGGTCAAACCTCCTACACTGTGTGTCGCCATTTTTTGAGCTAACACACAGTGTAGTAGGTTAACATACACTAGTAAACACACAGTAAAACACGTACATACATAGAAATCACTTACCTGCTCCAGTCGCCGCCGCTCCCTCCGGTCCGTCCGCTCCGTCTGCTACCACCGCTCCAAGTGCACAAGTCCGGAAGCCGCGACCGGAAGTAGTAATCTTACTGTCCGGTCGCGACTTCCGGTCTACAGGAAAATGGCGCGGACGGCGCACAGTTCAACTTGGACTGTGTGGGATCGGCGCATGCGCCGTTCCCACACAGACGGCGTACAGCATAGTGAATGGAACGGGCCCCGTTCGCATTCACTATGGGACTGTAGCTGCCGTATTCCATGTCTGTATGTGTCGTTAATCGACACATACAGAAATGGAAAAAAAAATGGCAGCCCCCATAGGGAAGAAAAAGTTCAAAAAGAAAAAAAAGTAAAACACAAATAAATATAAACGTCTTTAATAAAACACTAAAATCAAACTGATGTAAAAAAAATTTTTTCGTGCCACTGTTCCTTTAAAGAAACATTTGTTTGTTTTTAGAATTTTGAGGTCGTGTTTCTTGTCATCTTTATTAACATTCAATTACAAAGATGGTTTCATGTATTTATTTCTCGTCAGTTTAAGACCAAACTGAAAGATTGGTATGTAACATAAGCCCTTCTACATACCGGACAAGATTTTGTGGAGGAGACATGCTGAAAAAGACTTTCTACAGCTTTCCTGCAAGGTCCATGAACACTGCAGAAACTGTTCAAAGGCTATATTGGAAGTAACACCTATTTGCAGGCACCGTTTCCCATTCATAATAACAATGATAATAAATTTAGCGGTGTCAATTAAAAACATCTTTGTGCACAATGTCCCTGAAGTCAATCAGGAAACCTGCTGACAAATGTGTTGGCACAGATAGAATGACATTGGTATTTATACACAAGTCTTGATTTGCCCTTTCCTAGACCACGGCCCTGCATCACGAACAGTGGTATTAGAATCATTGGTAAGCAAACACCACGCTGATCAATAGATAGGCAGACACATTGCTGTGTATTAATCCTGTGTCACTACGATTGATACAAGTGTTTACTAAGGGGAAGATGCAGAAAACGCTGATAATACAACGGCCATCCCAGACGCTAAGATACAGTGATATTTAAATATGTATAGCGCTTTGCGATAGTATTCACACCCTTGGTGTTTTTTCTGTTTTATAGCATTACAACTTTGAATTAAAATGTACTTATGGGGGTTTGTACCATTTCATTTACACAACATTCCTACCACTTTGAAGGTGTAAAATATTTTTACTGTGAGACACAATGATTAGGACAAAAAAAAACAGAATACAAGCATTCACCCCCTTAATACTTTGCAGAGCCTCCTTTTGCTGCAAATACAGGTACAAGTTTCTTGTACTATGTCTCTATTAGCTTAGCACATCTGGGTATTGGAATTTTTGACCATTTTTCCAGGCAAAACTGCTCCAACTCCTTCTAGATGGGTTGCGAGCTCTGGGCTTTGACTAGGACATTCCAAGAGATGTATGTTTGAATTTAAAGGCTACGTAGACCTTTGTAAGGCATATATATATATATATATATATATATATATATATATATATATATAATTTTATTTTATTTATTCTTTAATAAAAAGGTGTATTAATGTGTATGCACCACACAAATAATTTTTATTAAAAATTATTTTTACTTTTTTAGATACAGCTGTTATGTATTCTCTATACAGAGCAGCCGTATCAAGTGCTATTCACTGAATCCCTCAGTCCCGCGGACTTGACGGGTTCAGTGAGAACGGGTCCTGCATGTCTCTGACATGCAGGATCCACCTGCAAACGCTCACATCTAAGTCCTTTCATAACTGGTGTATTTATACTGACATCATGTGACACTTTGATTGCACACAGGGGGACATTATTCTACTCATTTATGTGACTTCTGAAGTTAATTGGTTTGACCAGAACATATTTATTGGTTTCATAGAAAAGAGGGTAAATACATAAGCAATCCCAACTTTTTATTTTTTTATTTTTTTTATAAACTAGGTATTTTCTTTTTCATTCGACAGTAACAATTTGCACAATTTTGTCCATTACATAAAACATAGTTGGCAACAGTCCCGAATTTGCCGGGACTGTCTCGAATTTACAGAGACAGTCCCGGTATTAGCCTTATTCAATTGTAGCTGCGTCCTCAGGACACAGATACAATTGAATATTATGGCAGAGCAGGAAGCTATCTGCTCCCTGCTCTGCCATTCACTCCTCCAGGAGCAGAATCCCAGTCCAAAGAGTTACCGACGCTCTGGCCAGGGACTCTGCTTCTAGAGGTAGCCCCTGACGTCACTGTTCATATATGGACAATGAGGTAAGGGGCTCCTTCTGGACCAGAATCCCCTGTAGATAGTGCCCGACACAGCCCCCTATAAAAAGTGCCGCAACACACCGTTTTAGATACTGCCACCCCCTGTAGATAGTGCCCCACAGTCCCCTGTAGATAGCGCCCCACACCCCACCCAGTCAACAGCGCTACACCCCCCTCCCCGACGCTCTGGCCGGGGATTCCGGTCCTAGAGGTGGCTCTTAATGTCACTGTCCATATATTGACATTGACGTCAGGGGCTCCTGCATTAGAGGAATCCCCGGCAACACTCTGGCTGGAGATTCCACTCCTAGAGGGAGCCCCCAATGGAGCTATCTACAGGGAGAGGGTGCAGCGCTATCTATAGGGGGTGACACTATACATAGGGGGTGTAGCGCTATCTATAGGGGTGGGCGTGTAGCACTACCTATAGGGTGTGCATACGTGGCACTATCTATAGAGGGTGTGGCACTATCTACAAGGTGGTGTGTGGCACTATCTACAAGGGGCTGTGCGTGGCACTATCTACAGAGGGCACTGTGGTACCATCTACAAAGGGCACTGTGGCACCATCTAGAGGGCATTGGCACCATCAACAGAGGGCACTGTGGCACTATCTACAGAGGGCACTGTGGCATTTACAGGAAGCAGTGCGTGGCAATATCTAAAGGGAGCAGTGTGTGGCACGATCTACTGGGTGCAAGGTGGAGCACCATCTACAGGGGGCACGGAGTGCGGCACTATCTACGCTGGTTTTTACACTACCAGTAGGGGTCAGCACATATTACCTAGCCCTAGTGATAAAGTGAGACATCACCTGCCTGTAAACAATCGAATAACCAGAGATACCGGGCACCATAGTAGTTGTCAGCCAAACTAGTGCAGAAATTTTTGTTCATTTATTTGTATGCAGAAATTCTTTGAAGAAAGCCACGCCCCATTCGCCACACACGCCAGATAAGCCACACCTCCATAAGACATACCCACCAAAGAAGACAAACCCTAACTGCCCCTGGAAAAAAATTCAATTGTTGGCAACTATGCATACAATCTAATCTAAAATCCATTTTAATTCCAGGTTGTAATGCAACAAAACAGGAAATACACCAAGTGGGCAAATACATTCGAAAGGCACTGTAACTCTAGGTTGTGCAAAGGCTGCAGTCGTACATGCGCCCTGGAGTGAGATTGGACCCCTCTGCCACATAATCGTTGGAGATCCCTATTTTGAATTGGAATTCCGGAGTGTTAATCCTCTGCTTCCAGATGCAATGAGAGCGATCATCTCCAAATGAAGATTTGGAATAATGGTGGCCTAGCTGCCGAAAGCATTCCATGTCATTAAACTATAAATAGAGCGAAAAATATACACCGCGCTACATAAAGCAATCACTAGTGTTAACCAAACCAAAGGGGTCGGTAATAATGTCAGGTTTCACCTCGGAAGGTTGTAATAAGCCAGGCACAACTCTAATAACGGAAGTATTGCGAGGGGAACACATGGACGCATGACAAAAGGAACAAACGACATGGAAATAGACCATGGGGCAGATGCACTAATGTGGATGCATCTAGAATATGGCGTAAAATGCTTCAGAATGTGGCACTTTTCTGGCGCATAATGTTGCAACTAGTTTTGGATATATTTATTAAGCAGATGCACCAAAAAGAACAGATCTTTGTGCCTCACTTTAAAAAGTGTCTAGAAAAGAAGGACATGGCTTAGCATAAATGGGGCATGGCTTAAATGCGTCAACGTGTGGCAAATATCTGACAAACAAGTCTGTCACAGAGTAAGTCAAATCACAGGTGGTATAAGGAAGAGAAAATGATAAAAATGTCAAGCAAGATGCACCATATTTACCATACAACATGCTTTAATAATAAATTTGGTGCATCTTGTGACTGCCTGGTCTAAGTTACGCTGTCTAAATCACATCTGCCCCATGTTGTAAAGGAATCAGCAAAGGAACAACTGTAGCAGGAAACAATTGCATATCAGACTCGTGCCTTCATTGTGGATAAAATATAACATCCAAAGATTTAAAAAAATTGTTACAATAAAAGCTAATGGTGGAGGTGTGAAAAAGTAACAAAAACGCGTAAAAAAAACCAGCACTAAAAACGTGGCGTTTTTCCTAAACCCACTGCGTATGAATCCACCATTAAAGGACTAAATGAACACATTTCCTGTCATTGAGCCCATTGAAAAAAGCTACAGTCAACAGCACAGCAAATAGAAGGTCCAGTTCGCATCATGTTTTGCCCATCTTATTAAAATGTAAATTTTCGTGTGGTTTAAAGATAAAAATGTATGTCTAACAGCAAGATACATTTCCTGTTGCAATTGAATTCCACTGTAAAAGAAACAGAATCAACAGGAAAATAAATTGGCAGGGGTATAAAATAATTTAAGACACAGATTATACTCATCCCATTTTGAACATAACATAAGAGGTTTTTTATCTAAACCCAATAATGGGTCAATATGGCAATTGTGGAAGGATCAATGTATGTTTACAGGGGGTGATGAGCACTTTTGACCATTGAGAGCATTGGATAACAATACACAAATATGGGAAAATTTTGATCATTCCCTTTTCCCATGAAATGAAAGCAATTCCTTAGCCTACCCCTCGCCTTGAACGATAAATCATCACATAGAACATGTTAGAGAAATACTCTTGGTATGGTCACCATGAGATGATTTTGACATAAGGGTTAATAATGATGCAGAGGTTACCCAGGTCTCCCTCAGTGCTGCACATGAACAACTAGATATTAAATGGTTTCCTTAAAGCCATAATTATTTTGCAAGGAAATACAAGCAAGAATACTTACGATTTATCTTATTCCCATAATAGTATATAACTGCAGACACGCGGTCACTCCTACATTGCCATGGGACAGCAAGCTAAAACCGTTAGCAGACACTATATTGACAAACTGGAACTATTATTATTCTGCCAATGCATATCCAATAAGTGGATGAGATGTAAGAAGTGCGCTTATAAATGTTGGATAGTAATACCGGTTTGCCTGAGGCATTTGTCAAAGCTCTAAACTAAGAATTCCAATGATATGTTGAAACAAGGGAGAAGCTTTGTTGATATTTAATTGTTTACACCATTGGGGGAATACATTATGAACTCCTTTACAAACTAGTTGTTAATGGTTTTCAGGAGCTCAGTTATGTATTGATCCTTCGTTCTGAGAAGCCTAATCTTGTAACAGAGGCCAGAATACTCCTTGGGCCACATGAGACATTGGACTAAACCATATTTCCTTATGATCACTAGAGAATGAGAATAGTCGCTAATACTTGACCCGAGCATTTTAATGACCTTCTCAATCATGGGAATTGTCAAAACAGTTGAATGTAAAATGGGAATGGTATATAAATAGTCATCCCTCTTAGGCTTTTTATCCATCGATCAAAAGAAAAAAAAAAAAAATCGATATAAATCTGATCCCAAAGTGATAACAAATCTGTACAAAGTGATCTACATGAGTTATAATTATTAACACAAAAGAATTGTGTAAATAATGAATACATAACTATTCACCCCTTCATGTCTGTATAAAGGCCCTTTTGGCAGAAATGTCAGCTTGCGTGGGTGGCTTTCTATCAGCGTTTCACATGTGGATGTTCTTTCAAAGCGGATGAAGGTCAGTCAGGTAAAATAAGCACCTTGAGCGAACAGCTTTCCAACCAGTTTAGTTTACAAAGTCTTGTAGAAATTTAGCAGAGAATACTGGGATCCGTTTCCTATTTCCCGTCTATATTGGCTGTGCACCAGATAAGTATGAGAAGGTTCCTGCTACAAGCGGTTGCCTCCCAGTCAGAGAATAACCTGATCTAAAGTCTATGAGAAGGAGCAGAAGATAAATACAGTGCATTTGGAAACTCTTCAGACCCTTTCAATTTTTTCACATTTTGTTATGTTGAGGCCTTGTGCTAAAATGAAAAAAAATTCAAATTTTTCCCTATCATTCTGCACTCCCCATAATGACAAAGTAAAAACAGAACGTTAAATCTTTCTAATTTATTGAAAAGGAAAAACTAAAATCTTGCATTGACATAAGTATTCA
Source organism: Rhinoderma darwinii (assembly GCF_050947455.1). Classification (NCBI taxonomy): domain Eukaryota; kingdom Metazoa; phylum Chordata; class Amphibia; order Anura; family Rhinodermatidae; genus Rhinoderma; species Rhinoderma darwinii. The sequence continues at coordinate 253,954,226 of NC_134689.1, read as the reverse complement.
GACCCTTTACTCCGTACTTCGTTAAAAGCATGGAACCCTGGGTTACATCACTTATAACCGGTGACCATTCAGAGTAGGAATCATTGACCACAACTCTCTGGATACGGTCCTTGAGCCAATTCTCAATCCAATTACAAACTATACTATCTAAACCTATAGTCCTTAATTTACCCATTAGACGTCTATGTGGGATAGTCTCAAATGCCTTTGCAAAGTCCAAAAACATATCAACAGTGGCCCCTCTGTCTAGGCGTCTGCTCACCCCTTCATAAAAACAAAATCAGGTTGGTTTGACAACTTCTGTCCTTAGTAAAACCGTGCTGGCTGTCACTTATAATACTATTTTTTGCCACATAATCCTTTATATAGTCCCTCAAAAGCCCCTCAAACATTTTCCCCACATAGTATGTTAAGCTTACTGTTCTATAATTACCCGGGGAGGACCTAGAGCTCTTTTGAAAATAGGCACCACATTTGCTCTGCGCCAGTCCCTTGGCACTATACCAGTCACTAGAGAATCTCTAAATATTATGGAGATGGGGACAGAAATAACTGAACTAAGCTCTTTAAGAACTCTAGGGTGTAACCCATCTGGTCCCAGAGCCTTGTGTACATTTATTTTATTTAACTTAGCTTGGACCATATCTACATTCAGCCAATTCAGTATATCAACTGATATATTAACAGCACTGGCACCGGCTACATCAGCTGCTCTTTCTTCTGTTGTATATACAGAGCTAAAGAACCCATTTAGTAACTCTGCCTTCTCTTGATCTCCTGTGACCAACTCCCCATTACCACTATCTAGGGGTCCTACATGTTCAGACCTTGGCTTTTTTGCATTTACATACTTGAAAAATTTTTGGGATTTGTTTTACTATCCTTGGCCACCTGCCTTTCATTTTGTCTTTTTTGCTAATTTTATTAAGCTCTTTATAATTTACAAAGGCTATAGCTGTACCCTCAGATTTGTATTTTTAAAATTCCCTTTTTTTTTTTACCTGTAATTGTAATGACAGGGATAGGGAAACAGACAAGTGAGCCCTAATCTACCCGCCACTCAGTCCCTGCCTACTTGCAACGACCCGCCCGAGGCGACGGGGTACAACTGGGCGACGGTCCCTACACTCAGTAAGTGCATGACAGACAACCAGACAAGGAAACACAGAACAAAGGGAAACGGGGCAGTTGCCCACGGCAACACCGTGAGCAACAAGAGTAGTAAACGAGCCGAGTCAAACCAGGAGAGTACGAGGTGTCAAACGCAGAGCAGGAGAGTAGTGAACAAGCCGAGTCAAACCAGGAGTGTACGAGGTACCAAACGCAGAGCAGATGAGTAGTCAGTAAGCCAGGGTCAATACGAAGCAGGGACAAGTAGTTCAAGAAGCTGCAGCAGGGCCAGGAAACCAACAGAGAAGAATTCCAAGCAAGGAGGAACAGGAAAGGCAGGTATAAATAGACAGAGGGCGGGAGCTAGCTCCGTCTGGCTAGGCTGTGATAGGCTCTCCCACTCCTAAGCCTGCCATCCTGAGTGGTGGAAGATGGAGTCAGTCTCACAGACATAGAAGCAGGTGCAGACTGATTACCTATGGGCATGGATACAGAAGCTGTGCCCGGCAGATCCTTAACAGTAATGACCTTTTTACAGAAGGTGTAAGCCATGTGGGGTTTAATTTTAGTCGTTTATACTTGTTACCTATAGGAATAAATTTTGCACTATAATTACCCAAAGTAGATCTGAAAATCTCCCATTTATCATTTGTACCATTATTTAACATTAGTTCTTCCTAGCCTATATCCTGAATTGCAGCCCTCATCCTGGGGATATTGGCCTTCTTAAAATTAAGTGTTTTTGCCCTCCCAGTCTGTTTTTTACAGTATAGGTAAAACATATTGTGATCACGGTTACCGAGGTTTTCACAAACATTGACATTCCCAACAAGCTTTGCATTATTATTATTAATGACCAGATCCAACAGAGCTTCACCTCCAGTCGAGTTTTCCACAAACTGGCCCATAAAATTTTCCTGCAACAGGTTGAGGAAATTTCTCCCCTTTCCAGTTGAAGCCAAACCATGACACCAATTAATATCCCGGTAATTAAAATCTCCCATTATCACTACAGTACCAGCCTGTGCAGCCCGCTCCATCTGTTTACAAAGCTGATCTCCCATCTCCTCAGTTATATTGTGGAGGGGGGGGGGGGTCTATAGATTACACCAAAAGTAATTTTTTCAGTGTTTACCCTCCTTTGTAATTCCACCCACAAGGTTTCAACCTCCTCACAATCTTCACCCTGTAAGGTCTCTTTCACACTCGCCTTCATATCACTTCTCACATACAGACATACACCAACACCTTTCCTATTGGTCCTGTCTTTCCGAAACCGTGTAAAACCCTGTAGATTTACAGCCCAGTCATGTGAAGAGTCTAGCCAAGTTTCAGCAACACCAACTATATCTATATGTTCCTCCAGTACAAAGGCCTCAAGCCCCCCCATTTTTCTTGCTGGCTTCTGGCATTTGTGAACATATAACTTGCCTTTTAATTTTTCACTTTCAGTATCAGAAATGTGATTATTTTACATTTGGGCATTTTTATTTTCATTGCTGTCTTGTAACAAAAGGATCTCCTTATCCTGTTGTCTAGTCCTCTCCCCACAGTCTGTTCCCCCCACCAATTTAGTCTGACCCCTCTCTAACCTGACTACCCATTTATTTTCTACATTGACCTCCCTCCTCAGCCCTAGCTTAACCCCTTCCCGCCACAGCCCTTTTTCAGATTTTCATTTAAATTTTTTCCTCCCCACCTTCCAAAAGCCATAACGTCTTTATTTTTCGGTCGATATAGTACTATGAGGGCTTGATTTTTGCGGGACGAGTTGTAGTTTTTAGTAGCACCATTTATTTTGCCATATAATGTACTAGGAAACGGGAAAAAAATTATTTGTGGGGTAAATATTTTTTTTTACAGAATTCACTGTGCAATTAAAACAACATGTTAACTTTATTCTGCGGGTCAATACGATTACGGCGATACTAAAGCTATATAGTTTTTTCTATATTTTACAAGTAAAAACGTAAGTGTAAAAAAGAAAATTTATTATGTGTCGCCAAATTCCGAGAACCATAACTTTTTTATTTTTCCGTTGATTAAGTGGTATGAGGGCTTATTTTTTGCGGGATAAGCTGTCGTTTTTAAGAATACCATTTTGGTGTACATGCGACAGTTTGATCACTTTTAATTTAATTTTTTGTGGGAGATTAGGTGACCAAAAAATAGAGATTCAGGCATTTACAAGTTTTTTTTTTTAAGGCGCTCACCGTGCGGGTTAAATAATGATATATTGTAATAGCTCAGACTTTTACGGACGCGGCGATACCAATTTTGTTTATTTATTTTTTTACTATGCTCTAGGGGAAAAATGGGATAAGGTTTTTTTTTAAACTTTTAATATTTATTTATTTTTTACACAAGAAAAACAACTTTAATTTTTACTTTTTTTTATTAGTCCCCCTAGGGGACTTCAACAAGCGATCGTTACATCGCTTGCACGATATACTGCAATACTAATGTATTATATGTAGTATATCGTGATTCTGACAGGCATCTATTAAGCCCTGAGGCAGGGCTTAATAGGTGCACAAAGATGGCGGACCTGGAGGACTTCATTAGGCCCCCAGGCAGCCATAGCAACCATCGCCGCCCCCCCCCCCCCCCCGCGATTGCTTTGCTGGGGGCACGATGAGCTGTTAGAGGGGGTCACCTCCCTCTTTCTAACGATTTAAATGCTGCGGTCGCTATTGACCGGAGCATTTAATGAGTTAAACGAGCGGTATCTCGAGCACGATGCCGCTGGTTACTCTGAAGTGTCGGCTGTAACAAACAGCCGACACCCGCATCGTATGGAGCGGGTTCACTCCATGAGCCCGCTCCATACTTCCCCTACCCGACTTTGGCATATGGATACGTCAAATGTCGGGAAGGGGTTAAATACCCTGCCACCCCAGCTAGAATTCTCTCCCCTAGCACAGCGGACCCCCTTCCATTTAGGTGCAAATCATCTGCAGAATACAGTTTGTACCCCAATGAAAAGTCAGCCCAGTACTCTAGGAACTTAAAGCCTTCTCCTCTACACCAAGATTTAAGCCATGCATTTAACTCCCTGAGCTCCCGCTGTCTTTCCTGTGATGCGCACGGCACAGGCAGTATTCCTGAGAATACAACCTTGGAGGCCCTTCCCTTCAGCTTGTAGCCTAGTTCTTTAAAAATTTTCTTAAGGCTCCTTCACCTAGCATTTATTCTGTCGTTGGTTCCCACATGGACCACGACAGCTGGATCATCAGCAACCCCTCCCAGCAATTTATCCACCCACTCCACCACATGCCAAACCCTGGCACCAGGGAGACAGCAAACCTTTATGTTGAGGTGGTCTTGGTGACAAATTATTCTGTCTTCCCGATTATAGAATCCCCTACAACTACCAATTGCCTTGCCTTACCGGCATTACCATCCCGCCGACTACTAGCTGGGCTGTTCTCCCAGATGTTAGGGAGATCAGTATCCACTAGGGCTGCCAATTCGGAGACCAACACCCTCGCATCATCACCCAACTTGGCAATTTTGCTTGGAATATCAGAGGTTCGATGGGGACCTTCGGTGGACAGCCATTTTCAGGTCTCTCCAGATATGTTTGATTGGGTTCAAGTCATGGCTCTGGCTGGGCCACTCAAGGACATTTAGTGTTGTCCTAAGCCACTACAGTGTTGCTTTGGCTGTGTGCTTAGGGTCATTGTCCTGTTGGAAGGTGAACCTCTGCCCAATCTGCAGCCCAGAGCACTCTGGATCAGGTTTTCATTGAGAATATCTCTGTACTTTGCTCCCTTCATCTTTCCCTCAACCCTGATCAGTCTCCCTCTCCCAGCCACTGAAAAAACACCCCCACAGCATGATGCTGCCACCACCATGCTTCACTGTAGGAATGGTATTAGGCAGGTGATGAGCAGTGCCTAGTTTCATCCAGACATGACGCTTAGAACGGAGGCCAAAAAGTTCAATCTTGGTTTCATCAGACCACAGAATCTTGTTTCTCACAGTCTGAGAGTCCTTTGGGTGCTTTTTTGCAAACTCCAGAAGGGTTTTCATGTGTCTTTTACTGAGGAGAGGCTACTTTCTGGCCACCCTGCCATAAAGCCCATATTGGTGGAGTGCTGCAGTGACCTTCTAGAAGTTTCTCCCATCTGGATCTTTGGAGCTCAGCCAGAGTGACCATTGGGTTATTGGTGATCTCTATTACCAATGCCCTTCTCCCCGGATTCCTAGAGCTGGCCGCCCCACCAGACTAAGTAAAGTCCTGGAGCTGCCAAACTTCTTCCATTTAAGAATTACGGAGGCGACTAGGCTCTTAGGAACTTTTAGTGCATAATAAAAGAAAATTGTACCCTTCTCCAGATCCGTGCCTCCACACAATCCTGTCTCTGAGCTCTACAGGCAGTTCTTTCCTACTCATGGCTTGATTTTTGATCTGATATGCATTGTCAGACTTTATATAGACAGGGGTGTGTCTTTCCAAATCATGTCAAATCAAATGAATTTACCACATGTGGACTCCAATCAAGGTGTAGAAACATTTAAAAGATGATCTAGAGAAATGGGAAGCCCCAGAGCTAAATTTCAAGTGTCGTAGCAAAAGGGTCCAAATACTTATGTCCGTGCAAAATTTGAATTTTTTGTTTTTAATAAATTCGCAAACATTTATTGAGTGCAGAATGATAGGTCAAAACTAAAACTTTATTTTTGTTATTTTTGCACAAGGCCTAAATATAACAAAACGTGAAAAAAGTAAAAAAGAGTCTGAAGACTTTCTGAATGCACTGTAGGTAGTTCCAAGGCCAGGAGATGTATATAGAATAGTTTAGCTGTGACACGGGACACAACAGATTCCATTAATGCCTGACCATATAACTTAGAGAAATCAGTCATCCCAATTCTGGACACAGGTCCAAAGCACATCCAATTTAGTTCTATATATCCAAATGGTCATTAAAATGCGCAGTCAAATTCACGGTTATGTCAATACATACTGTATACAACAAATATAAATAACATTGTAATTCCAGACAAATTTGTTAAAACTGTTTTCAAGACATGGGTTCTCCATAAAAACTAAGGGATACTTTGTTACACTAGCACCCATAATGGTCCAGTCTTTGCCGCATTACAAAAAGTGTGCCTTTTACACAATGAAATCTCTAGAATAATAGCTAGCGTTAGAGGTTTCTTAACCTATAGTTGTATACTTATAAGTTAAAAGAAATACTATTCAGTGGGGCTGCACAGCGATACCAGACACAGCCCATTGATAAAACAGAGCGATTTCGCTAATCCTGGACAACCCCTTTAATCACTGATAATACAAAGTTATGTAACTTTCTAGTTTATGTGGTGCTTTCATCCCTCACCATTGTTGAGATCTCTGCTGCGGTCAGTGAATGGGAACATTCTTTTTTACATTCAGATGCTGAAAACCAATAGCGATAACACTTCTCACAGCTGTGGGTTTAATACAATTATATCCAATCTGTGTTGCTAAATTAATTGAGTCCAATTGGCGTACTGCTTATACTGAATACAAGTGTCTCGGCTATGAGAAGTACTAGGTCTCCACTGACAGCAAGCAGAGATCGCAACAAAAGTATTTTTGGTTCAGTAAAACCACTGGGGGTTTGAGTGTTACATGGAGAATACTGACAGTTATGCTAGACGCATGAGTTGCTTTTAAATTGTGACATTACTGCTCACAACCTTAATGTTACCCTATGGGGAGTAAAGTCTTGACATGGTCTGAATTCTTGCAATCATCACATCTCCTGTGGCTTATTTCCTCATAAGGTGACATTGAGGTTGCTTGCGGATTGCAGTAATGGCATAATTTTAGAGCAATTTGTGGATGACACCTCCGCAGCAGAACTTTAGCCTCAAACACACCCATCTGAATAAGGTCTAGTTTATTGTAAGTAGCTTATCCATCAAGGAATTAAACAACCCCACATATAGCTTTGTATGCAAGCCTTTTCTGCCTTCCTCTCTTAGGTAACGTACTGCCACACAGTGGATACAACATATCTCAACTAGAATTTGCACAAAAAGATACAAGTTGTGGATTATTATTCAGGAAAGGTTATTACTATTCATCAAATAAGGTGGTTAAACGGTTAAGAGATATATACGCGTTCTCATACTTAGCTGTTAAAAAGAAGAAAAAAACAGACTGTATTTAATAGCAATGCAGGTATAGCAGATATTGGGGCAGATTTACTACTGTTTCTGGGTCTAGAAAGTGTCAAAAAATGTGCCAAATTTTGGTCCAAACTTAGATGTTTGGACCTCACTAGGCACTTTTTAAAAGTGTTTTGGAGAAGGGGCGCATCTTAAAATGTGCCTGTGTGTGCAAAAAAAACTGACATAATTCTGGCGTAAAGTAAGTCAAATCAAAAGTGCGGCAACATTATCATGCAGCATGCACCACTGTAATAAATTTAAAGACAAAACAGATAAAAACAAGGACATTTAAGCAAAAACACCGAAAAAGGCCATACTTACAGATGGACACAGCCAGGTCAGAAACGCTGATGAAGGCGAGTGAGCAGGTGCTTTAAATAATAATAGCCACTCCCACTAGTCTTGAGGGGAGTGGTATGTGGTGCATGGGATGTGTAGTAAGAAATAATAAATGAATAGTGTATGTGCAAGTGTAATAATGTAAGTGAAATATAGGGGGCAGTAATGAGTAAAGTGCCTAAAAAATAAATTAATAATGGGATGCAAGTGTGTGAAACATGGAGGGATAGTGTGTAAGTCATGAGGCGCAACGTGTCTAGCCAGGTAGAAGCCTATTTGTGACGCCTTGATAATTCATAGAGCGGGCTACCCTGCTTGCTAGGCCAAACAACAACACACCATGCTCTCCCAGCATCAAAGACCTGGCTGTGTCCAAAAGAAGCGAATATAAGTAATAATGAAAAATACCTGGGGTATTAGTGATCATTTTGGCCAAAAGGACGCAAGCTCGCAATCCACGACAAGGATCCCCAGACTTGCGAGTCCCTAACTGGAGCGAAAAGCTCCTGATGTACAGACAAAACAGATAAAAACAAGGACATTTAAGCAAAAACACCGAAAAAGGCCATACTTACAGATTGACACAGCCAGGTCAGAAACGCTGATGAAGGCGAGTGAGCAGGTGCTTTAAATAATAATAGCCACTCCCACTAGTCTTGAGGGGAGTGGTATGTGGTGCATGGGATGTGTAGTAAGAAATAATAAATAGTGTATTATTTAAAGCACCTGCTCACTCGCCTTCATCAGCGTTTCTGACCTGGCTGTGTCCATCTGTAAGTATGGCCTTTTTCGGTGTTTTTACTGTAATAAATTTGTCGCATTTTGTGTCTGCCTGGTCTAAGTTTACGCTGTCTAACTATGAGGGCTCGTTTACACGAGCGTGATATACGTCCGTGCAACGAGCGTGATTTTCACGCGTATCGTATGGACCTATGTTAGTCTATGGGGCCGTGCAGACAGTCCGTGATTTTTGTGCAACGTGAGTCCGTTGCAAAAAACTCACGACAGGTCCTATATTCATGCGTTGTTCGCGCATCACACACCCATTGAAGTCAATGGGTGCGTGAAAATCACGCATGCCTCACGGAAGCACTTCCGTGGGACAAGCGTGATTCGCGCAACAGCTGTCAAACTATGAATGAAAACACAAAAGCACCACATGCTTTTCTGTTTACAAACAACCAAACGAAGTGTCATAATGATGGCGGCTGCGCGAAAATCACGCAGCCGCGCATCATATGGAGATGACACACGGAGCTGTTAAGTGCCTTTTGCGCACGCAAAACGCCACGTTTTTTGCGTGCGCAAGATGCACACGCTCGTCTAAACCCGGCCTTAGACAGCATTAGTAAATGTGGGCCATTGTGTTTAGGCTATATTTACACGTATACAAAAAATATCCTCTTAGATGATAAACCAAGGCGCCTCCACAGACAAGTGAACCAAGAAGAAAAACCACAAAAGGAAAAATATTCCCACCATAATATAATCCAAAAATTGGACACATTTTATTGAGTAACATGTATGTATGTATACAAAATAAGAAAATCAGTTAAAAAAAAAGGAGCGCAAGGGCAAAAGATAGTATAGCCCACCATTACAAAAATCCCACATACAAACAAACATACATACGTGAAATATAAATGGATAACTATTGAATACACCAAAAAAAAAAAAAAGATTGCGGAGACTAAAGGCTCTTTTACACGGGCCAATGATATAGCAAACAAGCAATCCGGACCATTGTCCTATGTAAAGAAAGCAACGATCAGTCGATAAACTAGCAAATGCTCATTCATCGGCTGATCATATAGTTTATGCAGCAGATATGCCCGTCCCCTTACAACACTGATCATAGCTCCTTGTAAAAGGAGCAAACGAGCGCCGATCAACGAGCAGTCTCATTGATCGGCGCTCGTTGTTACGGCCCATATTGGCCGTTTAAAAGGACCCTAGGATATACAAATTACAAGTGTATGATGAATGGACAGCGGTCTAGTAAATGTCAATAAATGTATGCTCCGATATCAGGCTACAGGTATCTCTATAAGAGAAGATAGGATACAGGAATTGCGCGCAAAAAAGTAACCGACTCCACCCAAATATGGAGAGTTGTGTCCAAATGAGAAGTATATCGATTATTAATGTGTTGCAAAGAATAGAGAAGTATATCTCTCACTATTTAGCGGAGTGCCGCTATATATTAAAATGTAGTCCATGCATTATACACAAATACCATCCAAAAGTTATATATTTCCAGACATTACCTGACTTTATGCAGTAAAGATAAAGTGCATATGCATGGTCACAGATGTATATATTGTACCACCATAAACTGCCAGGGTCAATGCCCACAATGCATATTACGTGCTGTAAAACCGCAGCGTAATACAGTACCAGCATACGCAATGAGATTCCAGGGAATCTCATCTCCACGCTGAAGTATTTTTCGGGATGTAAATTGACCCACGGTGCATGTCAATTTATCCGGCGATTCCTCTTGCGAATTCTATCTCCTAGTTATGCAGAATTACACAGCAAAACCCGCAGCATGAAAACAAAGTGATATACGCAAAACAGAAAAACTGCACCAAAAAACGCACCTTCAGGTTCCTTTTTGTGCTGTGAATTTTTTGTGGTTTCGCTGCATATTTTCAACAGCAAAATAGGCAACGTGTGCATTTAGACTGAGGGTGCAGTCACATGCAGCGGATTTTGTTACAGAAATTTCTAAACTGAAAATCAGTCCAAATCATCTGAATGGAACTTGGAGAAATCCATGAAATAACTCCACTCACATGAAATTTCTGCAACAAAATCTGCCGCATGTGACCGCACCCTAACAAAGTACACAAAATGTCACGACAAGCATGTATTGATGTAAGCCCCTCGACATGGTGACAGAGTGGCAGGTTACACTTCGCTTCATCAGGAGGGTTTATATTAAGGTGCCCTGCACATGGCCGTAGCCATAATCCCGGTCCGTGATTACGGCCGGCGACAATCGCCCGCATTTGCGGGCCGTGCTCTCATTTTAAAGTATGGGAGCACGGTCCGTAAAATAAAAAAATAGGACGTCCTATTTTTTACGGAAGCTTTCTACGGCCCGAACACCTTCCCGTAAGTTTACAGGAAGGTGTCCGTGGGCCATAGAAATTAATGGAACCATATTACAGGGTGGATTTATTCACCTCAAGTGAGCGACGTTTCGGTTCGTCACAGAACCTCTCAAGCTATTACAAGTAGCATGAGAAAGGTTCTGTGACGAACCGAAACGTCGCTCACTTGAGGTGAATAAATCCACCCTGTTCCATCTACTCTGTCCTGGTGCCATTACGCTGTTCTTGGTTGCTCTATATATGTGTATATTTTAAAAAAAAAAACAAAAAAAAAACATGCACACAATGCAGCAGAAAACGGCAATATTTTTAGAGCATGCTGCAACTTTTTAAAACTGCAGCGAGCCTTGCCCTTTGAAGCTGTGTCAGTTTACATGCGAATGAACAAACCGAATACAAAACAAACTAGTTGGTTTACCATAGAAGATGTTCTAGGAACACAGTAGTAGCAGTGCTTTTTGCTGCAGGACATTTGTTACAGGTGAGGTTTCAGAACAGTTGACATTTCATCTACGTGGGCCATATATAATTTGTGTGTGCCAGATGATGCAACATTAACAAGGCGCAACCTGGTGGCGGATACGGGAAATGCAACATCTTTCTATGATCACTATATAACGCTGAAGGGCATTAAACTCTGTCCTTGTCACATGAGAATCACACATGTACTCGGCTCGAAAGGCTGAGTTCACACTGTGCGATTTTAGCATGTTTTTTTATTTGTTTGTTGATGAACTCTTAGGCTGGATTCACACGAGCACATTACGTCCGTAATGGACGGAACGTATTTCGGCCGCTAATCCCGGAGCGAACACACTGCAGGGAGTCGGGCTCCTAGCATCATAGTTATGTACGATGCTAGGAGTCCCTGCCTCGCTGCAGGACAACTGTCCTGTACTGTAATCATGTTTTCAGTATGGGACAGTAGTTCCACGGAGAGGCAGGGACTCCTAGCATCGTACATAACTATGATGCTAGGAGCCCGGCTCCCTGCAGTGTGTTCGGTCCGGGATTAGCGGCCGAAATATGTTCCGTCCATTACGGACGTAATGTGCTCATGTGAATCCAGCCTTATTGAGCGACATTGGAATTTATCTACCCAAACAATAAAACAAGATTTACTTACCGATAATTGTATTTTTGGAGCTCATGACAGCACCCATGCGAGGAGACCACCCATCCCAGGACAGCAAACCTGAGGAGATAAAAAGGTTCACACCCCCTCCACACCCCAGTGATTTGCAAGAAAGGAAGTAACCGGAGGAGTGAAACAAACAAGGTATCTTGAAAGATAACACAAGAGGCAGAGACGAAAGGGACCCAAATCTGCTAAGTTATAGCCCTAGTCTGCCTAGGCCAGACCCAGACCTATAGACCTCCACACAGAGGAAAGGATAGAGATTTAACGGACTCTCAGTGCCAAATAAAAACGTATAAGGGAGGGAATATATAGGGTGCTGTCATGAGCTCCAAAAAAACAATTACCGGTAAGTAATTCTTGTTGTTCCATCGCTCATGACAGCACCCATGCGAGACTAGACTAGTAGTCATCAGGGAGGGACAACAGCCTTCAGGACTTTGCTACCAAAGGAAGCATCTGCTCCAAAAAGAACCTGCAGACAATAATGTCTTTAAAAAAAAAAAAGGTATGTGGAGAGCTCCACGTAGCACCCTTACAAATTTGAGAAAGAGAGGCTCCTGCTTTCTCAGCCCAGGAAGTGGCCACTGACCTAGTTGGGTGAGCTTCAAACCCTACTGGTGGAGGAAAAGATAAGGACACATAAGCTAAAAGGTATTGCCTGCTTAATCCATCTGACAATGGATACGGTAGAAGCCTTACCATCTCTACGAGGTCCCTGAAACTGTAGGAGTAGATTTTCATCTTTCCTCCAATGAGAAGTAACCTCTAAATATTTCAGAAGACATCTCCTGACATCCAGGCAGTGGAATCGATCTTCCTGAATGTTCTCTGGGACAGGAAAGAAGGAAAGTAGCACGACACCCTGTGAAGTATGGAACTTTGAAAGGAAGGAGGGGAGAGGTTTAATGATCACCCTGTCATCTAATACCTTAGTATAAGGGGGGTGAGCTGAAAAAAACATCTGCATCTCCGAAATCCTCCTGGCAGATGTAATGGCCATAAGGAAAGTAAATTTTATGGTTAGTAGTCTCCTACAAACATAGTAGAGGTGTTCCAAAACTCTCAAGTAGATGTTAGATGTCACTTTCTTCTTACCTAAGAGTGCGTCTACTACCTGAAAGACTTTTCTAGAGAATTAACCTCTCAAATTCCATGCCGTCAATTGAAGTTTTTTGAGATGCGGATGGAAGGGGAGCCCTGAAAAAGAAGATCCTTCCTGATGGGAAGGATCCAAGGAGGATCTACTAACAAGGACATGAGCCAAAGTAACCAGGCTCTCCTGGGCCACCTTGGAGCAATCAGAATTACCGCAGCTGTCTTCCCGGATTTTCTCTAATACCCTGGGAATAGGACAAAGGGGTGGGAAGGCAAATCCCAAAGAGATCCATCACAGGAAGACCCCATCTGGAAACAATCTGCAGAAAAATATCCCTGTTCAGGCACCACTCGCCTTGCCTGATTCTGACTCTGCTAAGGATGTCTGTAACATAATTGTCTGAATAAATTCTGACATCCTTTCCCTGTAATATAATAGGGGAATTGCAGCAAGGAGACCCTTCTTTATGGCCATCAGTTCCTTGAGATTTGAGGAAGAGCTGGTCAAAAGATCCCATCGTCCCTGTCAGAGATCCTCCCCCAAGTGAGCCCCTCAACCCTCCTGGACTTGCGTCTGTGGTGAGGCTGACCAGGTTAAAACTCCAATGGGAGCAGAAGCTCCCCAGGACAACTTGTCTGGAGGACAAAAAACTTAAAACTGAGGTGTGGAGGGTGTGGAACCTTTTTATCTTCCCAGGTTTCCTGTCCTGGGATGGGCGGTCTCCTCGCATGGGTGCGGTCATGAGCGATGGAAAAAAATGCTGTGTGAACCCAGCCTAAGGCCTTATTCACACGAACGTTGAATACGTCCATGTGACGACCGTTAAAACAACACAGACATATGCAATTCAATGGGGCGATTCAGACATGGTGTTTTTCACGCAGTGTGTTTCCGTTGCATGAAAATCACTCCATGTCCTATTCTTGTGCTTTTTTTGTGTATCACGCAGCCATGGAAGTCGACGGGTGTGAAAATCAGGGACACACATCCGTGTGCTGTCCGTGATTCACGCACACCAGTTGCTTGAAATGCAGAGAAAAATAAATAAAGAAATGTGCACCAACACTGACAACAACTGATGCCACACGGAACAAACACTGACGGCACACGGAACTGCAACGCATGAAAACGTGTCCGCTTTCTGCGGACGCAAAACGGAAACGCTCGTGTAAATCCAGCCTAAGGGGGGATTCACACGAATGTGTATTCGGTCCGTGCGGTTTTCACGCGCCACGCAAAGACCAATACAAGTCTATGGGGCAGTACAGACAGTCCGTGCTTTTTGCGCAGCGTTTGTCAGCTGCACAAAAAACGCGACATGTTCAATATCTCCGCGTATTTCGCGCATCACGCACCCATTGAAGTCAATGGGTGCGTGAAAACCACGCAGGTCGCACGGAAGCACTTCCGTGCGAACCGACTGAAACAGCACACCAGCTGTCAAAAGGATGAATGTAAACAGAAAAGCACCACGTGCTTTTCTGTTTCCAAACATCCAAACGGAGTGTCTTTTTAGATGAGCAAACCTGGACAACCGAACCGAACTTCACCGGGTTCGGCCGAACTCGTTTTGGCCGAACCCGGCAAAAAAATTTCCGGTACGCGACGTCAGGAGATAGTCACTGTCCAGGGTGCTGAAAGAGTTAAACTGTTTCAGCACTATAGACAGTGACTTCCGATCCCAATATACATGAACCTGTAAAAAAAAAAACGAAGTTCTGACTTACCGATAACTCCCGGCTTCTTCCTCCTGTCTGACCTCCCGGGATGACAATTCAGTCCAAGTGACAGCTCCAGCCAATCACAGGCCAAGCACAGGCTGCAGCGGTCACATGGACTGCCGCGTCATCCAGGGAGGTGGGGCCAGATGTCGAGAGGCGCGTCACCAAGGACGCGTCACCAAGGCAACAGCCGGGAGAGAAGTTCTCGGTAAGTACGAACTTTTTCTTTTTTTTTAACAGGTTGCTGTATATTGTGATCGGCATTCACTGTCGAGGGTGCTGAAAGAGTTACTGCCGATCAGTTACCTCTTTCAGCACCTTGGACAGTGACGGGCGTCGACTAGCCTCATCTCTATGATGGCGGCTGCGCGAAAATCACGCAGCCGCGCATCATACACGGATGACACACGCAGCTGTCAAATGTTTTTTGCGCGCGCAAAACGCAGCGTTGTTTGCGCGTGCAAAAACGCAACGTTCGTCTGAATCTGCCCTAACAGTGCAGATATAAAAGTTGTGTCTTATAAGTCGTGCACCAGTGTGATTGATCATCACAAGACCAAGACAGAGTTTTATCCACTGGAATTAGACACGGAAGGTTTCTATTGAATGACTGCAAACAATTTTCAATAGTAAAAAGCTGTGTAGTGTATACGAGGCATAACTTTACGCTGCAAGTACATTTTGTTTTTGAAAATACACCTAAAAAAAACACTTTTTAGAAGCTGATTTCACTTGAAACTAACCTTATTCTTCCGCCTGTAAGGCCTTATTCATACAAACGATGAAACAAGCCGTGTGATGGCGGTTTTGTTTTTTTAACGGCCATCATGCAGCTGCATAAAAAATCCACATGACCATTGTTTTAATGAACCAGGCCAGTGAAAAAAATGGGAAATGTCCTATTTTTGCTCGTTTTCACAGATCCCTCAATAGACTCAAGACTATGAGGGATCTGTGAAAACGGGTCTCACACGGATGGAAATCGACCTTTCCCTTCTTTTTTCTGCAGCACAAAGTATTATCGTTGTCGGCAGCACCTCTCCCTGTATAAACAGGGAGAGGTGCTGCTGAAACGATGGAAATGGAGCAACCAGCGCTCGTCCCCACACATAGCCAATAATTTCCCACAGGGAACAGCAGATTGCTGGGTGTGATAACGTAACGGCCCAAAGATGTGAAAAAAAAACAACTTTTTAACTGTATTCACAAACATATAAATCAGATCATGGTAAAAAACCAATGTCCAGCACGTGGCTCAGCCTGACACGAGTTTCACCAAAAGGCTTTTTTTCTCTTTCCCTTATATAGAGATTTAGGAAGAAGAGTTCTGGTGATGGATATAACTTTTAACGATTGAATGGAAATCCCACAGCTGCAATATGTCTCTCTACAACCTACAAGGAAGCATCTACAGCTGGCTTCGGTAGGGAAAAAAAGACTCTGTGGACTACTTAGTGATTTCAGACAAAACCGCGTGCTGCGCACATACCTTTATTTTAAATGTGTCAAACAAGAAGATGGCGAATGACATCACTAGGTGTGTATCCTGCTCCATTTACTAAGACTATGCTGATGCCTAATTACAGAGTTCAACACTGTCCAAGACTACCGTTTCACCCCCCATATAGACACCCGTCGTCATGACTCCTTAAAGACTCCTAGCCCCTTTTAGGCACTAGTGCTAACCTACTGGAGAAACTATATGAGGGCTGAATATAGGCTGTTTATCCCAGAAATCCTAAGTACACCTCATTCCAAATTATTATGCAAATGTTATTTTTCGCTGATTTTCCTAAATAGTCGATGCAAATGACAGTCAGTATAATCTTCAAGCCATCAACCGTTGGAGTATAATGCGAATTCTATTGAACAAATCTCCTAATGATAACAGATTTTTATTTTAGAAGTAAAAAACTCAAAATGCACTCTTTCAAATTATTATGCACAACAGAGATCAAAACATTTTAAAGGTTGTAAAGAGACTAAAATGGTAGGTTGTTGAATTTGCAGCATCAGGAGGTCATATTTACAGAAATCAAAAGCTCTTTCAATCACAAAAACTTAACAGGCCAAGTTACATGTTAACATAGGACCCCTTCTTTGATATCACCTTCACAATTTTTGCATCCATTGGATTTGTGAGTATTTGGACAGTTTCTGCTTGAATATCTTTGCAGGATGTCAGAATAACCTCCCAGAGCTTCTGTTTTGATGTGAACTGCCTCCCACCCTCAGATATTTTGCTTGAGGATGCTCCAAAGGTTCTCAATAGGGTTGAGGTCAGGGGAACATGGGGCCACACCATGAGTTTCTCTCCTTTTATGCCCATAGCAGCCAATGACTTAGAGGTATTCTTTGCAGCATGAGATGGTGCATTGTCATGCATGCAGAAAATTTTGCCACAGAAGGCACGGTTCTTTTTTTGTACCATGGAAGAAGGTGGTTAGTCAAACTCTACGTACGTTGCAGAAGTCATTTTCACACTGTCGGGGACCCTAAAGGGGCCTACCAGCTCTCCCCCCATGATTCCAGCTCAAAACATGACTCCGCCACCTCCTTGCTGACGTCACAGCCTTGTTGGGACATGGTGGCCATTCACCAACCATCCACTACTCCATCCATCTGGACCATCCAGGGTTGCACGGCACTCATCAGTAAACAACACGGTTTGAAAATTAGTCTTCATGTATTTTTGAGCCCACTGCAACCGTTTCTGCTTATGAGCATTGTTTAGGGGTGGCCAAATAATAGCTTTATGCGCACTTGCAAACCTCTGGAGGATCCTACACCTTGAGGTTTGCAGGACTCCAGAGGCACCAGCGGCTTCAAATACCTGTTTCCTGCTTTGCAATGGCATTTTAGCAGCTGCTCTCCTAATCCTATTAATTTGTCTGGCAGAAACCTTCCTCATTATGCCTTTATCTGAACGAACCCGTCTGTGCTCTGAATCAGCCACAAATCTTTTCACAGTACGATGATCAAGCCTAAGTTTTCTTGAAATATCCAATGTTTTCATACCTTGTCCAAGGTATTGCACTATTTCACGCTTTTCGGCAGCAGAGAGATCTTTTTTCTTTCCCATATTGCTTGAAACCTGTGGCCTGCTTAATAATGTGGAACGTCCTTCTTAAGTAGTTTTCCTTTGATTGGGCACACCTGGCAAACTAATTATCACAGGTGTCTGAGATAGATTACAATGATCCAAAGAGCCCTAAGACACAATACCATCCATGAGTTTCATTGAAAAACTAATAATTAAATGTTTATGACACTAAAATCCAATGTGCAGAATAATTTGGAACATGGTGTATAATGACTGACCTGTCTTCCGTCTTTTTTTTTTTTTAAATCTATTTGGTTAAAATTGGCGTATGTGTTTTAAAATTATATACGCACACAAATAAAAAGCAGAGTTTCTCTTTCATGTGTAAATTGTAGCAATGCATTTCTCTCAGGAACAGTATGAAATTCCAGTGACAGCTGCTCTTACAACACCATATTTCTATTTTACCTTTTCCCAAGGTCAAGGTTGTGAAATGGCCAAACAGCTAGAATATGACCCCACTGGTGGTGTCTTTGAAGGACAGAAGTGTGCAATTCAGTAGTGTCTAAGGGCAGATTACCATAGTAATATCTTCCATCTCAGGTCAGGGATCTTCATACATAATATATTAGTGAATAACGCACACAGCAGCTTCTAAAACAAAATTTTATAAAGGATTGTAGGATTTCAAAATGAAGTAACATGCAAACATCCGCATAATATGAAGGGCGATGAAAATGTGTGTTACTCCGGAGAAAATGCAGCTGCAGGAAGGGTTGATTCACAGAAAAACAACTTAATAGGTATCGACATGGAGGTGAATTCATTAACCACAAAGTGCTGATAGGATTTGCAGCTTCAAGCAATTTTAGTATAACAGCATATTTGACAGTTCTCTGTATACAATACCTGTTTGCACAGCGTTGTATGTCAGTTGTTGTTCTATGACAGCCTACACTATAAAGAACATAAAAAACAATTTTTCCAGTAATCACATAACATCTACTGAAGTGACATCTGCAAAGAATCTAAATTATTCACACCTAAAACACATACTTGGATCTAGAAACATATAGTTTAAATAAATACTGTATAGTGGCTGCCCGTGGCAGGACTGGATTGGCGTTAATATGACCTCTTGGTAATTAAAGTGATTAAATGCTTCGTTATAATTTGCCATGGTGACACCGGCTCCTGTGTCTCTTTAAGATGGCTTATAAGGAGTTCATTATACGGTAGGTCTAACCTTGTTAGCAAGGAATGAAGAATGTTATTGACCTGCCACTGATTGGTTAAACTACTCTCACGCTGGTAATTAAGGAAAGAATGCCCTGAAAATGGGATTCCTCCAGACATTAGTAAGACGCCCTCTTACACTAGTTCTATCACTGAGATGCTCGAAGTTCACACAAGATTTTCTATTAAAGGAAGCAAAAGGACTAGAACAGGTTGGTTGACAGCAGCCATTTCTGTGATTCAAACTAATGCTAACTCGTAAGTGGTAGGCAGAGCGTCCTGATGGTCTCCATGGCTCCCGTATCCAGTACTGCCGTTAGCTCTATAGGATTTCAGAGCGCTGGCGGACACTCTGGATATGGGAACCATGGAGATGAGCAGGACACTGTCTCTAACTGCAGAGTTATGAGCAGCCGGCATAAATGGACTATACGCAGTCTGTGCTGCTGCTGGAAACCAGATCGGTAATACAAGCGATTTAGAAAAACAATGATCGTGCACCTTCCTGCACTAGAATCGTTTTTCACTGAACGTACGCTTGATCATATTGATGTTCTTGTGTTAATTATAGTTTAGGTTAGAGGTCATAGTGACAGGTTCCACTGGTTGCTGTGGGGATACCGACACTGAGGGGGAGGCGATTTATCACTTCTCTCTAAAAGAAAAACTGTAGCAACCAATCAGAGCTCAGTTTTCATTTCTTAACCGGTTCTGGAAAAATAAAAGCTGCACTGTGATAGATTGTGGCAACAAGGTCTGCTTTACTGTTAGACGCTTTATAAATGAGGCCAAATGTTTATACACAATGCAATGCATGTACACACTAGCTATATCTGAACATTGTAGGCGGAGTAAGAGCTGGGCCACGATGGAACATATTCAGGTAAACTGTGACATGCTTATAAAACCATAAAAATGCAAATGAAAAAAATATAGTTGTCCATAAAAAAAAAATGATGTTTACTTAGAGCGGTCTTAACACAGCATACACCAAGCTAAAACAGTAATCATTATTTATTCACATACTGCATGCGGCCCTGCAAAGCATATAGAGCACACAGTGAACAGATAAAGAGGGCTAGAAGAAAGAATATTTGTATTTGCGCCAGTCAACTGTGTTCTCCTAATGGTTTTGTGTAACTGTGGCTATTTCCCTTATTTCTACAAAAGAGGCCAAGCATAAGGTTCTCATTGTGTGGCGAGTGCGAGATTCCTCCTCAACCGTCAAGCTGACTTAGCACTTCTCGGACGCCAGAGATAAGCACCTCGCTCTCCTTGGGATGCATAAGCACAGCACTTTGCAGACGGCTCATATAAGAGTCAATAGTCTCCAGGGTTGGGGTCTCATTAGTACCTTGGCAAAGGAAGGGAGAATAAGATTAACGACTGACGTTTTGCTACTCATATACAGTACATTAAACATGTGTTTCTCAAACTTTATGTACAAATGTTATTGATTTGTCCATAACAATACACTTTTCATGTCCATCCTTTCCTACACTTACTGCAACATTTAGTCTAAATCAGAACTATTGGATTTTTCTTTACGAAGAGACCTTACTGTGTGTGAACGAATATGTGACTTAAAGGCCATGTAAACCTTTGAATGGCATTTTTTTTATTTTTAAATAAAAAGGTCAGTTAGTGTGATTGGTGCAACTTTATAAATAGTTTTTATAAAAAAAAATATTTGAACTTTTTGAGATATAAGCTGTTCTGTATTTTCTATACAGAGCAGCTGTATCGTTTGCTAAATCCTGTTCCCTTCAGGTCAGTTCATAACTTAGATGTGATAGATTACAGGTGTATCCTGTGTGTCAGAGACAAGCAGGAACCGCTGACACTGAACCAGTCAGGTCCGGGGGACTGACTGATTCAGGTCATAGCGAAAGATACAGCTGCTCTGTATAGAGAATACAGTGCAGCTGTATCTCAAACAGTAAAAATGAATTTTTAATAAAAACTATTTAGAAAGTTGCACTAATCACACTGACTGACCTTGAGATAATATATATATATATATATATATATATATATATTCCATTCAAATGTCTACATAGACTTTAAAGCATAGCTTACAGAGAACCATAGCGAACAACCTAAATAAATACCTGGAATAGGGACAGTGTGCAGGCAATGTGTAAGAGCCTGGCGGACGTTCTGTAAATGTTGCTGGAGCAGCGTGTTTCTCCCCTGTTCTTGGTTGAGCTCAGCCTCCAGTCTCTGAACTGCAGATCGCATACTTTCCACGTGTTTCTGTAAAGCTGCATTTCGCTCCTCAAACTCCACGTTTGATTTCCTGAGCTGTCTTAACTCTGCTTCTCGTGCTAAAGAAGCAATGATGGATGGCAATAAAGTAAGAACACAAATCACTAAAGAAGACTACGAATTTCTAAGTCTTCTGTCAACCGCATGCTGGCCCAGCAGTCCTACCTTTACTGTGATTCAGAAATTCCTCTGTGAAGATTGGAATATCAAACACTGGTCTCTCCTTCAGAACCACTTCTTTCTGAAAGCACATGAGAATAAAATGATGGAGAAAACAGTGTATGAGGAGGCAAGCTGAGAATGGAAGTGGTAAACAAAGCACCAGTGAGAGAAAAATGTTATATAGAACAGAGAGGTAACAGGTATGAGAAAAAGCTTAGTGAAAAGTGGAGAGGAAAGGACTGTACACACGGATGAATGCAAGAACTACATTATGTTACGCAAAAAGGGGATTACTGGGAAGTAACAGCCTGAGAAATGAAAGTGAAACAAGTATGCTGAATAGAGTAAAGATGAGGAATAACTTCAGAAGGTAATGTACGTTTTCATTTAAACACAATTTTATATTTTATACTAGTCCTTCTCAATGAATTAGAATATCATAAAAAGGTAATTTATTTCAGTAATTCAATTAAAAAAGTGAAAGTCATATATTATATAGATTCATTACACACAGAGTGATCTATTTCCAGCATTTTTTTCTTTTAATGTTGAGGATTATGGTAACGGTTAATGAAAACCCCAAATTTTGTCTCTCAGAAAATTAGAATATTATATAAGCCCCATTTCAAAAATTATTTAAAAAACTAGAGTATAGAGTGTAGAGTATATGCCCTCAATACTTGGTGGAGGCTCCTTTTGCATGAATTACTGCATTCATGTGGTGTGGCATGGTGGCGATCAGCCTGTGGCACTGCTGAGGTGTTATCAATGCGGCGTGGCATGGAGGCGATCAGCCTGTGGCACTGCTGAGGTGTTATCAATGCGGCGTGGCATGGAGGCGATCAGCCTGTGGCACTGCTGAGGTGTTATGGAAGCCAAGGTTGCTTTGATAGCGGCCTCCAGCGCGTCTGCATTGTTGGGTCTGGTCTCTCATCTTCCTCTTGACAATACCCCATAGATTCTCTATGGGGTTTAGGTCAGGTGAGCTTGCTGGCCAATCAAGCACAGTTATACTGTGGTAATTAAACCAGGTATTGGTATTTTTGGCAGTGGGGGCAGGTGCCAAGTCATGCTGGAAAATGAAATCAGCATCTCCATAAAGCTTGTCAGCAGAGGGAAGCATGAAGTGCTCTAAAATTTCCTGGTAGACGGCTGCGCTGACTCTGGACTTGATATAACACAGTGGACCAACACCAGCAGAGATGACATGACTCCCCAAACCATCACTGACTGTGGAAACTGCACACTGGACCGCAACCAACTTGGATTGATGCCTCTCCACTCTTCCTCCAGACTCTGGGACCTTGATTTCCAAATGAAATGCAAAATCTGAAAACAGGACTTTGGACACTGAGCAACAGACCAGTCCTTTTAAAGGGAAGGTGTCATTAATTTTTTATATTTTTTAATCATATTGCTTTTAATATGATATTAACATAAATTGTATTTGTGTTCTCATGTTCTACTTTTTACTTTGTTCTTACTTTTACTTTTCTATGGGGGCTGCCATTTTTTTTTCATCTCTGTATGTGTCGATTAACAACACATACAGAGTTGGAATACGGCACAAACATCCCCATAGAGAATGCGAACGGGAGCCATTCCATTCACTATAGCGTATGCCGCCTGTGTGGGAACGGCGCATGCGCCGCTCCCACACAGACCAAAACGAAGCTCGTTCGCAGAGCAAAATCCGGCACCATTTTCATGTGGACCAGAAGCCGCTGCCGGACAGTAAGATGACGACTTCATCCCATATGTTCAAGGAAGCGAAGGCGCAAGGAATAGGAGCAGAGGCGGCGGCAGGAGAAGGTAATTTATGTTTGTGTATGTGATGTGTGTATTATGTTCGTGTATGTTCGTGTTATACTGTCTGCTGAGCACTGTATCTAATCCTCCTACACTCTGCAGTCGCTCAGAAAATGGCGGCACAACGTGTAGGAGGTTTGAAGATTCAAACCGCTCCTTCTCCTGGCACTAGCCAGAATAAGGGAGGGGAGATTGTGTGAGGACACTAGAGAGAGTGTGTCCACCCCAAATTTGTAGCATAAAGCAATGAGGTTACTTTACCACATTGACCATGCTGCAATTTTGGGAACTACTCCCTCTAGTGGCCAGCACATGGAAATGTTATAAATTAGAATCGAAATTTATAATATTTCCTGACTTGTGAAAAAAATGAAAACAATGTGTAATCACTTAAATAATAATTGTTCAACTAAAAAAAAAAAAAAATTAAAAAAATTCTAGCGACACATTCCCTTTAAAGGCTTAGGATTTTGGGTTTTCATTAAAGCGGCTCTGTCACCACATTAGAAGTGCACTATCTCCTACATCAGGAGATGGGCGCTACAATGTCGGTAACAGCAGTGCTTTGTATTTAGAAAAACTATCTATTTTTACCACTTTATGAGCGATTTTTAGCTTTATGCTAGATTCTTAATGCCCAAGTGGGCGTGTTTTTACTTTAGACCACTTTGTTAAGAGAAGTGTATGACGCTGACCAATCAGTGACAAATCAGCGTCATACACTTCTCTCCATTCATTTACACAGCAGATAGCGATATAGCTATATCGCTATGCGCAACCACATACACAAAGACTAACATTACTGCAGTGTTCTGATAATGAATACACATGACCTCCAGCCAGGACGTGATGTCTATTCAGAATCCTGACACTTCTGAATCTTTTCTGTGAGATTTCCAGCAAGGCAAACGTAATCTCGCGAGATTACGCTGTAAACTGTCATTTAAAACGAGATTACGTTTGCCTTGCTGGAAATCTCACAGAAAAGATTCAGAAGTGTCAGGATTCTGAATACACATCATGTCCTGGCTGGAGGTAATGTATATTCATTGTCAGGACACTGCGGTAACGTTATAGTGTGTTTATGTGGCTGCACATAGCGATATAGCTATATCGCTATCTGCAGTGTAAATGAATGGAGAGAAGTGCATGACGCTGATTGGTCACTGATTGGTCAGAGTCATACACTCCTCTGTACAACGCCCACTTGGTCTAGAGTAAAAACACGCCCACTTGGGCATTAAGAATCTAATTAGCATAAAGCTAAAAATCGCTCATAAAGTGGTAAAAATAGATCGTTTTTCTAAATAAAAAGCACTGCTGTCACCTACATTACAGCGCCCATCTCCTTATGTAGGTGATAGGGCACTTATAATGTGGTGACAGAGCCTCTTTAACTGTTCACCATAATCATCAACATTAAAAGAAAAAAAATGCTGGAAATAGATCACTCTGTGTGTAATGAATCTATATAATATAGTAGTTTCACTTTTTGAATTGAATTACTGAAATAAATTAACATTTTGATGATATTCTAATTCATTGGGGACTAGTATATGAAACTGGTCTACATAAAGAGTTAAAAAAAAGTTGTAAATCTGTTTCATTACTTATCTTGAACTGACCCTTTGTTAGAGCCTGTAGTATAAAGGGGGTTTTACACAGGATGATTATGGGGCAATAAAATCGGCAAACGCTCGATCATCTGCTGGTCGTAGAGTTTTAAAAAAGTGAAATATTATCGTTGTCGGCAGCACATCTCCCTGTGTAAACAGGGAGACGCGCTGCCGACATGATAATAATGGATGGGTACCAGCGATCGGAGTAACGACCATACGTTCCCATCCATAGCTCCGTGTGACAAGAGCAAACGAGCGCCAATCATTGAGGTCTCGTTGATCGGTGCTCGCTGCACTGGCCGGTGTACAAGGGCCTTAACTCAGAGCTGTACTGACAATTGGAAACAGTCAATAAGCTTGTAACCCGACACACCACTGAGAATTAAGCGAAGCGTCTATATCACAGGGGGCAACTTTCCCACGAGATTACTGTACAGTGACAGGCGTAAAGAAGACACTTTCAAGAATGCAAATCACCAGAACAAGCTTTTAAAAGGAGTGCTCACATCAGGACAACCCCTAGCAGGGCTTAGTGGCCACCCCCAGGACGCTCTTCATGAGCCAGAGTGGAGAGCCACTAACAAGCGGTTGCCCTCACCGTCTTGGGCTGTCCATTTATTGCATGGGTGGCCATTCATACGAATATCCACTTTGTAATACATTTCCCTTGAAGTAAAATGTCTAGCCGTAGCTTCCCGGCAAAATCAGTATTTTTATTTCAATATGGAAGCTACAATATTAACTGGTTGCCGACACAGGACGAGTATGCTCGTCCTGAGCGGCGAGCACTTCGCGCATTAGGACGAGCATACTCGTCCTGTGTGACAGCCGTCTCTGCCGTCTCTGTGTGTGCGATCGAGAGCGGGGCAACGGCTGTAATACACAGCCACGGCCCCGCTCTGACAGCGGAGAGGAGAGAAACATCTTCTCTCCGCTGTTAACCCTTTGAACGCCGCGATGACAGCTGATCGCGGCGTTCAAAGAGAGGGGACTGCACATTGATCGCGTCACAGAATATAACTGTGACGCGATCAAAGCCCACAACTCGTATGGCCAGACAGCCCAGGGTCCAGTGAAGGACCCCAGGGCTGTCTGAACATATTTCCTGTTGTTAGGGCATACTGAGGTATGTCCTAACAACTGCCTGTGTACGATCAGTAACAGGCTAATGTACTGGCATATAGATCTATGCCAGTACATTGCAGTTACAAAATAAAAATCAAAATAATAAATCCCTTTATGGGATTAACAAAAAAAGTTAAATGATTGTAAAAAAAAAATAATGGTAAATAAATAAATAAAAAGTAAAAAAAATACACAGAAACACACATTTTTTATAATAAATAAACTTTTTAAAATATAAGTCCAAAAACATGAAATAATATAGACATATTTGGTATCGCCACGACCGTAACAACGTGTACAACAAATGTATACCATTATTTATGATGATCGGTGTATGGTGTAAAAAAATAAATATTAAAACTGCTGCGCAACTGCTTTTTTTCTGCATTTTAATCTAATTAAAAATTTATAGAAATTAAACGATAATGTATTTGTACCAAAAAATGGTACGTACATAAAGTACAACTCGTCCCGCAAAAAACAAAGTCTCATACAACTACGTCGTACAAAAAATAAAAGCGTTATGAGCGTCGGGATGCAAAGAGGGAAATGTAAAAAAAAATTGCTCTGTCCTCAAGGCTAAAATTGGCCGTGTCCTTAAGGGGTTAAAGAGGTTTTCTGTGATAACACAACACCAATTAACTATTTAGCACCATGTGCCGTGCACTTACATCACTGTTGCTGTGTAATTAGCAGTAAGTGCCATAAATGTACGCTTCAAGAATGAGGTGTCAGCTGAGATTTACAGCCATTTAACCCCTTCGATGCCACAGTCAATAGTGACAGCGGCATCTAAGTGGTAAGCCAGAGAGAGGGGACAACCTTTAGAACCCCATTGGCACCCGCATTCAAACCGCATGGTGAACACAATAAATTAAAAATAACAGCAAAATTGCTGTTTTTTTTCTATTCCCCCACATAAAACATTTGCTAAATATTTTTTAATACACAATATGTATCCCGAAATTGTGCCTTTAATAAATACAACTCGTCCCGAAAAAATCAAGCCATCATGCGGCTACGTTGACAGAAAAATGGTAAAAGTTATGGCTCTCAGAACGCAATAATGAAAAGCCCATTACAACCACGTCCTTAAGGGGTTATGTAGACATTGAGCCAACAGGAAATGCTGAGAGATTTCAGCTCTGAAGCAAGCAGAATTGTAAATGTAATTCTGGACTAAAATACAGGCTACACCTGTGTAGGTCTGAACAGGATAAGTAATGCATTGTATTCACAAATGTATTTAACTTTTTATGTTAATTATGTAGGTGAACTGTGAAATTGCATTGAAAGGCTTTAACTGTGTGAAGCATTCTCTTAAGGTCCTATTACACCGGCCAATTTTGGCTAAAATCGAGCACCGATCCACGAGACAGCTTGTGGATCGGCACTCGATTGCTCCTTTCACAAGGAGGACCGATCGGTTATGTATGGGGACAATCATCATGTTGGCAGCACATCTCCCTGTTTACAGGAGACAACGATAATATTTTGTGCTGCATAAACAATACGATCAGTCGATGAATGAGCGTTTGCTTGTTCGTCGGCTGATCGTTGCCCTGTTTTACATGGCAATGATGGAGTACGAGCATTCATATAAACGCTTGTTTGCCCAAGCATTGGCTCGTGTAAAAGGGCCTTAAAGAGGCTGTCACCAGATTTTAAGTGCCCATTTTCTACATAATGTGAACGGCGCTGTAATGTAGATAACAGCAGTGGTTTTTATTTTGAAAAATGATAATTTTTGACCAAGTTATAAACGAATTTAGATTTATGCTAATTCGTTTCTTAATAGACGAATGGGCGTGTTTTTACTTTTTACCAACTGGGCGTTGTGGAGAGAAATGTATGACACTGACCAATCAGCGACCAATCAGTGACCAATCAGCGTCATACACTTCTCATTGTTCCAGCCCAGGTTCTTTCACTGCACAATCACGCTGTAACAATGGGCTGGAACAATGAGAAGTGTATGACGCTGATTGGTCACTGATTGGTCAGTGTCATACATTTCTCTTCACAACGCCCAGTTGGTAAAAAGTAAAAACACGCCCAGTTGTCTATTAAGAAACTAGTTATCATAAATCTAAAATGGTTTATAACTTGCTCAAAAATGATAGTTTTTCTAAATAAAAACCACTGCTGTGATCTACATTCCAGCGCCGATCAGATTATGTAGGAGATTTATAATCTGGTGACAGAGCCTCTTTAAGTCTTCTGTGTACAGACACTATGACTGAACTTGTATCTTTCAGCACGGAGCAATTTGCACTTACATTCACCACTGTTCCTACTCTTTACCCAAATTTCCTCTACATGGCACCAGCTATTTCAGTGGGCATAGCTTTCTTACCTATAGAAATGAAAATGAGGTAATAATGCTGTACACTGGTCTATTTTAAATCCAGCTCTGTGCCAACTCCTCTCTGTTTACCTGCTAATATACTTTTACTATCCATATACCAACAACATTACCGAAACATTTATTATTTGCCATTATGTTCGTCTGATTTTACATTATACATAATGGGGAAGATTTAGCAAAACCGTCAATCAAAAAAATTTGCCCAGTTGCCCTTAACAACCAATCATAACGCTGCTTTTCCCAGAGCAGAATAAAAATTAAAGGCTGGGAGCTGCCAAGTTTCGATGGGCAACAAGGCCACATTTTCTGTTAGACAGTTTAGATAAATGAGGCCCTGTAGGTGATAATATATTTACCTTTCTCGCTCTTGATTCGGTAACCAGTTTTGGGTAGTGATTTCTTAGTTTCTTTATAGTACTTTTACACTTTCAGAGTTTACTTACTAGAAGCCCACATTTCACTTTCTTTAACCACCCTTAATTTGATATGAAAAAACAAAACACCCACAAAGAGGACTTTCTGCATGGTAGTGTAAGGGTGCGGTCACACGTGGCATAATTTTCCGTACAGAAAAAAAATCAGCTGCGGAAATTTGCATCATGTATTCCTATGGGTGGAATCAAAATCTGCAACACACACAGTCTAAATTTCTGTGCAAATTTCTCCGCTGCGTTTACTGTAGGTGTTACTGATTTTGGATGCACTGAACTAAGCAACACAAATACGCCATTAAATCTGCAAAAGTAATTCTGCTGCGGAATTACTGTGGTGTACTTCCACACCACCTGTGGCTGCATCCTTAGAGTCAATCAGAAAATCACAAATGTATAAGACATGTATAAGGGGCTTATCATGGAGAAGAATCCTCACCTCAGGATCACTGGAGATTGTACGGGATCCTTCTAAAAATAGAGAGAGGAATCATGAAGGAAATTCTCTATTCTGAGCCATATAACATATACCGAACCCCATTGACAATATTGAAATCAACTCCCCATCTCATAAAATCAGGTCAATGTCAAACTAGACACACACTCGCTATCACTCTAATTCAAAATTGCTATCCCTTCACCAGTCATCTGCCTTTTCTTCACCCGCGTGACTTTCAGACATACAAGCTCTTCCCCCACCTGTGTTTGCTCTCAACCCACACTACTTTCTCACCACACCTCACCCTGCCTCTGCTGCCTTCCCTTCTGACGACTCTGTGCCTTGCGGCTGTAAGATCGGTAGGCCTCTGTTTTCTGATACTGCTGCAGTTCCTTTGTATACCGTTCCTTGTCTCTTTCCGCTTCATCCAGGTAACGCTAGAACAACACACACAGCTCAGTGCTGGTGGAGGCGGAGAGAGTTTACGGGGAATATGGCAGAAAGAAAAGTGGATTAAAAAGGTAGGTGAAAGACAGAACAAGAAGACAGATGGAAGACAGAATGCAGATGGAAAGATCAGATCCAGAAGAGGTAATAGAATAGGGGATATGAATAAACAATGACTTGTTTTAGGCATGAAGGAATAACAAAAATTTCCGCAAAAGCCAAGCCTGCTGTAGAGAATATATTTATTTATTACAATGAATAAATAAAGATATTTTGAAGGATTTTCTTGGTATAGCACTGATAAAAGCTCATGATAGATTGTAACATTAGATCACCTGCTTCTCTTCAGCTGCCAACTTGCTCCATTCACTACCCACAATCCTAGTAATTTCAGGAAACGGGACATCTGGACGTTCCGTTCTTAGTTGCTCTCTTCTCTCATTCATGAAGCGTACATATCCAGTCAGTGGAGCTTTAGGAGCATTATTGTCACGTGGGCTTCTTTTCCTCTTGCGTCCTTTTGTCCACCCTCCACGCCGAGGTCTTGGTTGCTGCCAAAGTAGGAAAAAACATGTCAGGAATACAACATTACATACAAGCTTCCCTTCAATTAAATACAACTTAAAGATACGTTGCATGGCTGTTACCTGCTAAGGCCCTGTTCACACGGTGGAATTTTCACAGTGATTCTGACGTGTTTCCCACATCAGGATCAGCGTGAAAGATGCTTGTAAAAAGCCTCCCATTGCTTTCAATGGGACTCTGTCCTGTTGTTCATACTCGGAATGTAAATCTGCCTCGCTAAAATAAAAGAAATGTCCCTTCTTGACGTTTCTGCGACCTATTCCGCCGCAAAACCAGTGTTGGGTAGCCACACACAGATAACCCCATTGAACGAGGCTTGGCTGCGTGCAGATACTCGGCTGGTTGTACTGCAAAACGGCGGCAGGAATCCATGGGTCAGCCTTAGATTTCTGCTACGGATTCTCTGACAATTTCACGTCGGATTTCTTCCTTCGAAAAAATTACTTGTAAGCTTTACTTAAAATAGCAACATCTAATTTTTGCTTCCAGCTTTGGGTTTTTTCTCCTCTCACCTCTTCCACTTGTCTCCGTTCTCCACCATCTAACAACGGCTGCTCCACACTTGGATGCTGGGCCTGGTGATCTTGGTCTTCTTTTTGAGAGGTAGGGGCATGAGGTCCTCCAAGATTATTTGAGGAATCTGTGCTTTGGGTACTGTCAGACAGATAATATTACTTTTACAGTCTGAATGTTACATAATTAAAAATGAAAAATCAGCTAAATTTAGCAAGAATTTGTCAAATGTATTTATAGTCTCTTTAGCCTCCCATGTTTGTATACGTCAGTGTACTATTTTTTTCCGCTGTATGGAATAGTGCAGTCTGCTGCGCTATTCAAAACAGAGGCTTCCCACAAAAAAAAAAAAAATTATTATATATATATATATATATATATATATATATATATATATATATATATATATATATATATCATATACCCCGTGGTATATAGTTTTTTAAACCTGGTAGGCTATGGGTGACGGATTAGTGACATCTGCGGAGGTTTTTCGCCCGCATTTGTTTGGTAATGTGGAGCCGCAGCAAGACCATGTTTAACCCCTTCCCGCTCCTTGACGTACTATTACGTCATGGCAGCTGTATCGTTCGCGCTCCATGCCGTAATAGTACGTCTCGGGAGTAACGGCCGTTTCGGCCGTCCTCCCGACACATACAGGAGCTGTGACGCTGCTGTCTTGTTCAGCAGCTGTCACAGCTCCTACAGCGGGGACCGATCGCTGTGTCCCCGCTGATTAACCCCTTAAAAGCCGCGTTCTATAGAGATCGCGGCTTTTTAGGGGTTAAGCTGCCATCGCCGGCCTGCTACGCGATAGCGGCCGGCGATGGTGACTATGGCAACCGGACACCAAACAATGGCGTCCGGCGATGCCATAGACGGAAGCCTAGTGGGTCCTGACAACGTCAGGACCCACTATGCTTGCTGTCAGTGAGTAGCTGACAGTTCTAATACACTGCACTACGCATGTAGTGCAGTGTATTAGAATAGCGATCAGGGCCTCCTGCCCTCATGTCCCCTAGTGGGACAAAGTAATAAAGTAAAAAAAAAGTTAAAAAAAGTTGTGTAAAAATAAGAAAATAAAAGATTTAAAAGTATTAAAAGTAAAAATCCCCCTTTTTCCCTTATCAGTCCTTTATTATTAATAAAAATATATAAACAAACAAATAAACTATATATAATTGGTATCGCCGCGTCCGTAACGGCCTGAACTACAAAATTATTTCATTATTTATCCCGCACGGTGAACGCCGTAAAAAAAATAAATAATAAACTGAACCACAATCACAATTCTTTGGTCACTTCACCTCCCAAAAAATGGAATAAAAAGAGATCAAAAAGTCGCATGTACCGAAAAATGGTACTGATCGAAACTACAGTTCGTTACGCAAAAAATAAGTCCTCGCACGGCTTTATTGATTGAAAAATAAAAACGTTATGGCTCTTAGAATAAGGTAACACAAAAAGTGAATGATTGTTTACAAAACGTATTTTATTGTGCAAACGCCATAAGACATAAAAAAAACCTATAAACATCTGGTATCGCCGTAATCGTATCGCCCCGCAGAATAAAGTGAATATGTCATTTATAGCGCACGGTGAACGCTGTAAAAAAAAACGAAAAAAAAAACAATCGTACAATTGCTGTTTTTTAGTCACCACGCCACCTAAAAATAGAATAAAAACTGATCAAAAAGCCGCATGCACCCCAAGAAAACTACAATGGATTCCTCAAGGGGTCTAGTTTCCAAATTGGGGTCACTTTTGGGGGGTTCCCAATGTTTTGGCACCACAAGACCTCTTCAAACCGGACATGGTGCCTAATAAAAAAGATGCTTCAAAATCCACTAGGTGCTCCTTTGCTTCGGAGGCCGGGGCTTCAGTCCATTACCGCCCAAGGGCCACATGTGGGACATTTCTCAAAACTGCAGAATCTGGGCAATACGTATTAAGTTGCGTTTCTCTGATAAATCCTTTTGTGTTATAAAAAAAAATGGTATAAAGAGGATTTTCTGACAAAAAAAAAAATGTAAATTTCACCTCTACTTTGCTCTAAATTCCCGTGAAACACCTAAAGGGTTCATAAACTTTCTAAATGCTGTTGTGAATACTTTGAGGGGTCTAGTTTCTAAAATGGGGTTTTTGATAGGGGTTTCTAATATATGGGCCCCTCAAAGCAACTTCAGAACTGAACTGGAACCTAAAAAAATAAATAAATGAGGCAATACTTCGCTTCTTACATTATACTGATAATGAGCCGTGCCCACCCCGAGATGACCCCAGTTTTGACCGTTTGTATAAACGGAGACCCCTATTAGACCGTTCCAGTGCCCGGTTTTCCCCAGCATACACCCCTGAGAAGTGTATTTCTATTGATGAGTCCCTGGTACATTTTAAAGGGAGGGTTCAATTCCGCCAGTACCTGCCGGGTAAGAGGGCAAGGTATGGCGTGAAGATGTATAAGCTGTGAGAGTGCATCAGGGTATACCTACAGGTTTAGGCTATATGAAGGAAAGGCCACCCCCAAACCAGACTGCATCCTGGACTACAATAGGTACATGGGAGGGATGGACTTGTAAGATCAAGCCCTGAAGCCCTACAGCGCCATGCGGTGTGGTATAAGAAGCTGGCCGGGCACATCATACAGATGGCATTGTACAATGCGTACATGCTACGTCGATGTGCAGGCCAGACGGGAACTTTCCTGGAATTTCAAGAGGTGATTATCAAGAACCTAATCTTTAGGGACCAAGAAGGGGGGGCACCCAGTACTTCTGGAAGCGAGCCCACACGCATCGTACCAGGGCAACACTTTCCAGGAGAAGTTCCCCAAACTGGCAAGAAGGGAAAAAGTCAAAAGAGGTGCAAAGTCTGCTATAAGAGGGGGTAAGGGAGGACACAATATATCAATGTGACACGTGTCCCGAATAACCAGAGCTCTGTATGAAAGTGTTTTAAAATTTATCATACATCCCTTGGTTTATAATTTACCCCAATTTTACTTACCCTGATGCACTCCACACAGCTTATCCCCCCTCGTCTTTCCCCTCTGGGCCCTGCTGTGTGTCCAGGCAGCTGATAACAGCCACATGTAGGGTATTGCCATATCCGGGAGAACCCACATTACAGTTTATGGGGTGTAGGTCTCCGGTCAAAATGCTCACTACACATGTAGATGAATGCCTTAAGGGTGTAGTTTTTAAAACGGGGTCACTTCTTGGGGGTTTCAACTGTTCTGGTACCTCAGGGGCTTCTGCATACATGACTTCGCACTAGAAAATCCCCAGTAGGCCAAATGGTGGTCCTTTCCTTCTGAGCCCTCCCATGGGCCCAAATGGCAGTTTATCACAACAAATGGGGTATTGCGGCCCTCAGAACAAATTGCGCAACAGAATGGGGTATTTTGTTTCTTGTGAAAATAAGAAATTTTCAGCCAAAACTACATATTATTTGAAAAAAATAATTTTGTTTTCATTCCCAGCCCAATTCAAATAAGTTCTGTGAAAAAACTATGGGGTCAAAATGGTCACAACACCCATAAATGAAGTCCTTGAGGGGTGTAGTTTCCAAAATGGGGTCATTTGTGGTTGGTTTCTATTGCTTTGATACCTCTGGGGCTCTGCAAATGCGACATGGCACCCGAAAACCAATCCAGCAAAATCTGGACTCCAAAGAACACACAGCGCTCCTTTCCTTCTGAGCCCTCCCATGGGCCCAAACGGCAGTTTATCACCTCAAATGGGGTATTGCCACACTCAGGACAAATTGGGCAACAGAATGGAGTATTTTATTTCTTGTGAAAATAAGAATTTTTGAGCTAAAATGACATATTATTGGAAAAAATATATATTTTTTTAATTCCCAGCCCAATTCAAATTAGTTCTGTGAAGAAACTATGGCGTCTAAATGGTCACATTACCCATAAATGAATTCCTTGAGGGGTGTAGTTTCCAAAATGGGGTCACTTCTGGTGGGTTTCCATTGCTTTGATACCTCTGGGGCTCTGCAAATGCGACATGGCACCCGAAAACCAAACCAGCAAAATCTGTACTCCAAAGAACACACAGCGCTCCTTCCCTTCTGAGGCCTCCCATGGGCCCAAACGGCAGTTTATTGCCACAAATGGGGTATTGATGCACTCAGGAGAAATTGGGCAACAAAATTGAGTATTTTGTTCCCTGTGAAAATAAGAAATTTTGGTAAAAAATTACATCTTATTGGAAAAAATTTCATTTTTTTAATGTCACAGCCCAATTGAAATAGGTGCTGTGAAAAAACTGTGTGGTCAAAATGCTAACAACAACCATAAATGAATTCCTTGAGGGGTGTAGTTTCCAAAATGGGGTCACTTTTGGTGGGTTTCCATTGCTTTGATACCTCTGAGGCTCTGCAAATGCGACATGGCACCCGAAAACCAATCCAACAAAATCTGGACTCCAACAAACATATAGCGCTCCTTTCCTTCTGAGCCCTCCCATGGGCCCAAACGGCAGTTTATCACCACAAATGGGGTATTGCCACACTAAGGACAAATTGGGCAACAAAATGGGGTATTTTGTTCCTTGTGAAAATAAGAAATTTTGATCACAAGTGACATTTTATTGGAAAAAATGACATTTTTTTCATTTCAGAGCCCAATTCAAATACGTGCTGTGAAAAAACTGTGCGGTCAAAATGGTAACAACAACCCTAAATGAATTCCTTGAGGGGTGTAGTTTCCAAAATGGGGTCACTAATGGGGGATTCCTACTGTTTTGACACCTCAACACCTCTTCAAACCTGGCATGCTGCCTAAAATATATTCTAATAAAAAAGAGGACTCAAAATCCACTAGGTGCTTCTTTGCTTCTAGGGCTTGTGTTTTAGTCCACGAGCGCAGTAAGGCCACATGTGGGACATTTCTAAAAACTGCAGAATCTGGACAATACATATTTAGTAGTGTTTCTCTGTTAAAACCTTCTGTGTTACAGAAAAAAAAATGAATAAAATTGAAATTCAGCAAGAAAAATGAAATTTGCAAATTTCACCTCCACTTTGCTTTAATTCCTGTGAAATGCCTGAAGGGTTAAAAAACTTTCTAACTGCTGTTTTGAATACTTTGAGGGGTCTAGTTTTTAAAATGGGGTGTTTTATCAGGGTTTCTAATACATAGGCCCCACAAAGCCACTTCAGAACTCAAGAGGTACCTTAAAAAAAAGGCTTTTGAAATTTTCTTAAAAATATGAGAAATTGCTGTTTATGTTCTAAGCCTTGTAACGTCCAAGAAAAATAAAAAAATGTTCAAAAAACGATGCCAATCTAAAGTAGACATATGGGAAATGTGAACTAGTGACTATTGTGGGTGGTATAACCGTCTGTTTTACAAGCAGATGCATTTAAATTCTGAAAAATGCAATTTTTTCAAAATTTTCTCTACATTTTGCAATTTTTCACCAATAAACACTGAATATATCGACCAAATTTTACCACGAACATGAAGCCCAATGTGTCACGAGAAAACAATCTCAGAATCGCTTGGGTAGGTTTAAGCATTCCGACGTTATTACCACATAAAGTGAAATATGTCAGATTTGAAAAATGGGCTCTGAGCCTTAAGGCCAAAACTAGGCTGCGTCCTTAAGGGGTTAATGTTGGTCTAAGTAGTTTTCTAAGTGCTATTTTCTTTGGGTGTTTTTACACAGTCCGTCAGGCAATCCATACTCTTATTGGTTAAATGCTGTGCAAACTGCGTTTTTCGGACGCAAGTCCATGCTCGGTTCTGCTGGTTGTTCCCCTGACCGTTTTGCCTCGTTTGGTATATAGTTTCCAATTTTGTATGCGAGTTTTTAATGTTGAAACATCTCTAAAAAACGCAAAGCTTACTAACCCAATTGAAAGGCCACATGCGTTTTTTCCTGCGGCCCAAAAAATCCAGCAAAAGAGCGCAGTGGAAACCCAGAATTAGCCCCCATGCATACGAACGTAAAAATGGCCGTAATTACGGGCCGTAATTACGGCACGTTTTTACGGGCCCATGGACTCCTATTGGCCACGGGTACCTCCCCGTATGCTTATGGGAAGGTGCCCGTGTCGTTAAAAAATATAGAACATGTCCTATTTCAGGCCGTAATAACGGCACGGGCAGGCCCATAGAAGTCTATGGGGCTCCCGTAATTACGGGTGACTACGTGTGTGTACCCGTAATTACGGGAGCGTTGCTAGGCGACGTCAGGGGATAGTCACTGTCCAGGGTGCTGAAAGAGTTAACTGATCGGCAGTAACTCTTTCAAAACCCTGAACAGTGAGTACCGATCACAATATGGAACAACCTGTAAAAAAAAATAGAAGTTCATACTTACCCAGAACTCCCTGCTTCTTCCTCCAGTCCGGCCTCCCGGGATGACGTTTCAGCCCATGTGACCGCTGCAGCGGTCACATGGACTGCCGCGTCTTCCAGGGAGGTCGGACTGGATGTCAAGAGAGGGACGCGTCACCAAGACAACGGCCGGGTAAGGCCCCATGCACACGACCGTAGCCATGTGCACGACCGTTATTTTCGGGTCAGCCGCAAGCAAGTCGCGGGCAATGCACATGGCCACAGCCATTATTTTCAATGAGCCCGGACTGCAGAAGACGGCCGTAATAAGACATGTCCGTTCTTTGTGCGGTGCGGGCTCCCGGGCCATGCACAGACTGTAAAAACTACGGTCGTGTGCATGGCCCCATAGAAATGAATGGGGCCGCAATTCTCCCGTGGATTTTCGGGGGAATTGCGGCCGCAAAAGCATGTTCGTGTGCACGGGGCCCAAGTATGAATTTTTTACTTTTTCTGCGGAAAGGGCTGTCCCTTTCTCTCTATCCTGCACTGATAGAGAGAAGGGCTGCCGATTACTGCAGTGCAATTTTGCAGCGAAAACGTGCCCGGAAATACTGGTGCAATACGTGTGACCAAGGACCCGTATTCACGCCAGTATTTACGGAAGGAAAAAAAATAAGTTTGTGTGCATGAGGCCTTACTAAATCAGCAGGCAAAGAAATGTCAAGTCAATCTGGGTCATACTTAGTAGCAATAAGGTACCCGTGGCCAATAGAAGTCTATGGGCCCGTAATAACGGGCGTTTTTACGTTCGTGTACATGGGGCCTTACTAATACAAACTACAAGCAATGGTCATCTGTAATGTTTACATAAAAAACAACATACAAAAAAAAAATTGATTTACAAAACCAAGTAAAGCCTTTTTATCTCCAGTTTTCGATACACTAGCAATATCTAATGTAGATCGGAATCTACACAGGAAAGTCTCAAATTTTGTCAAGTCAAAGAACATCAGTACAAACAATAAGGAATAGATCCTGCTGATCGTTGCCATGTAGTCATTTTTCATAAGTCTACAAGTATATGGATTTTCCAGAATACTTACTGTAACGTACACATACCTAAAGACTTTCTTTAAAGTCCTTATACCTAAAGACATGGAGTGCAACTCATTCATAAACAATCCAAGCCCCCCCAAGGAAAAAACAAGAAGAACTGGCTTGTAAAAATCCAACCCAGGCAATTTATATTTCCTAGCTACTGCAGCTTTTTTTTAACCCCTTAACGCAGCATGACGCAACTGTACGTCATGGTTTGCCCTGCATTAAGAGGCCATGAAGTACAGTTACTTCATGGTGCTTTTCTGTCACTATGTGAAAAGACATGGTGACAGAACAGTGACATCAGTAGTCACAGACAGTCGATAGTCACTGGGACTCGTCGGGTGAACAATCTCTGCGCAGCACCACCTGCGATCGCTGTGATTGGTCAGTTAGTAGTGACTGACCAATCACGGTATTGCAGCACGGTTACCGGGCTAAAAGAGCCAGGTAGCCATGATAGGCGATCGGCTGTTAGCAACAAGAGGCCTAACAACGGCCTCTTGTCTGCAAAGCACGGCGGCCTGTTGGCTACGCTCCCAGCCTTTAACTCCTTAGATGCCACACTCAAAAGGGATTGCAGCATCTTAGTGGTTTCCAGGAGATCGGCATCGCTTTGATGTGGTCGCACGGATACCAATCGTTTTCAAAATGGGGTGATTTATAGGGGGTGTATAGTATATAAGGCCCTCAAAACCAGTTCAGAACGGAACCGGTCCCTAAAGTAAGGCTTTTGAAATTTTATTGAAAATGTGAGAAACTGCTGCTAAAGTTCTAAACCTTGTAACGTCCTAGAAAAATAAAAGGATGTTCAAAAAACAATGCAAACATAAAGTAGACATATGGGATATGTGAAATAGTAACTATTTTGTGTGGTACCACTATCTGTCTTACAAGCAGATACATTTAAATTAAAAAAAATTCACATACATTTTGGTGTTTTTCATAAATAAACACTGAATGTGTCGACTAAATTTTACCACTAACTTAAAGTCCAATGTGTCATGAGAAAACAACCTCAGAATCGCTTGAAAAAATAAAAGCATTCCAAAGTTATTACCACTTCAATTGACACGTCAGATTTGAAAAAAAATGGTCTGGTCCCTAAGGCCAAAACAGGCTTAGTCACTAAGGGGTTAAAAACTCGCATACAAAATTGGAAACTATATACCAAACGAGACAAAACGGCCAGCGGAACAACAAGCAGAACAGAGCATGAACTTGCGTCTGAAAAACACAGTTTGCACGGCATTTAACCAATAAGAGTATGGATTGCCTGACGGACTGTGTAAAAGCACCCAAAGAAATTAACACTTAGAAAACGACTTAGACCAACATTAAGCAAAGTTTGAACAAGGTATGACTTCATTAGTTGATACATAGAATGACCATCACTTAGTTCTTTCAGCATTCCACAAGTGTGTGCGCTATGGGCTGTCAAAGTGCATTTCTGGGAGATGACCGACATCGGAAAGAGGTTATTAAAGAGCTAAGGTCCCTTTCACACTGCGTTTCCTGTGCATGTTTGACGTATGCATCAGGAAAGCTCTCGGCACATACGCCAAATGTACCCACAGCCTCCCAAAGAGTTTTTGGGCCTCCATCGAGCAAACCATTCTTTTTCCTGGATAGAATAGCATAGACAACTACATTATTCTATCCAGAGGAATTCCACAAAACAAATGCATACCGCGCTGTATACAAAAAAAAGCCTATGGGTGACAAATGTAACTGTATAGCATTTGTCACAGGCATCAGTGGGAGTGGCACATTGACTAGGTCGAGTCCACATAAAATAAAACATATATACACATATATATATATACACTCCCCTATACTCTCCGCTTTTCCCCTCAGACTCTCACAGGAGGCCGTGGCTGATACAAGGTACTTACGCCCAGCAGCGTCAGGGCCTTATATGTGACGTAGAACTCAACGTCCCGAGTGCTGTGTCA
This sequence comes from Rhinoderma darwinii, assembly GCF_050947455.1. Taxonomy (NCBI): domain Eukaryota; kingdom Metazoa; phylum Chordata; class Amphibia; order Anura; family Rhinodermatidae; genus Rhinoderma; species Rhinoderma darwinii. The sequence goes on along the minus strand of NC_134689.1, from coordinate 253,914,133 downwards.
CATACGTCGTCCTTACGCTGCCCGGCCTGCTGTGAGAGGCCTAAAGGGAGAAGCGGAACGGAGTACATAGATTTTTATTTTATTGTCCGATGGGGAAAGGGGGGGGGGGGGATAGTTCAAAGGAAAGGGGGGGTGGAGTGATCAGTGGAGGGGTGCAAGGTGGGGAGCTAGGTGCGCGGCCCGGCACAGGCCTCTAGCTTGCTATGCCTCACAGAGCTAGGAGGTCCACAGCTAAGAGCTGGTGTTAGAAGTTACATCACTTTTTGGTCCATGAGTGGCCCTGCCCCTTTTGTAAAGTCATGCTCCTTTTTAAAAAGTGGCGAGGGCGGCGTAACATGTCCAAGAGTTGCAATTTACCCCTGAATTGTGAGTCTTGGGCATTTTGCAGAATGCAAATCTACGACTACTATGAGAGGGAGTAGACTTGCACCATAACGTATGCCAGTTTCTAGCGTAAGTTATGGTAAATCTGTCAATCCGTCGAAGGCTCAGCCTCCACTTGCTAAATCTCACCCCTTTTCTTGCCACTTTCAGAAAGTAGCGAGAGAAGTAAAAAGTCATACATTTTAGTACAAATAAGGGAAGGGATATGATGACCGCAAATCTCTCTCACTCAGAGTTTTGCGTTAAAGAATCATCTCGTTGCAAAATAATGACACATCCTTGAAAGCATTCTTTCTGAAAGTATGTGGTGACGTTGTTTACGGAGATGCAGAAATGGGTTGAAAGAAAAACAGCTTTCAGTCATCTTGAAAAGAAATATGTCCAGCATCCTCCAGTAAATATGCCAGTTGGACTCTGCCACCCTGCTCTGAAGCTCATGCCACATCTGCTGCTCATCAAGCCCAGAGGACAAGGCTGTACAACAAAGCTAATACATCAGGTGAACCTGAAGAGAAGGCACAGCATCCATTTATACTTCCAGCCACAGACAATCAGAATCTTTTCTAGCAAAAAATGAAATACCTATCATATAAAAAAAACTATTTTTTGATTTTACAAATACGTTAGGTTTTTGGATAGAGAACGCAATTTTTATCAGCGAGCAGTTTCAAAGTTACTTCCAAACAATGGACATTGCCAGTGAATGAGAGAACCTGGTCCCTGTCTAATGGGGATTGTCTGGCCCCACAGATGAGAAGGCAAGTCATTTCAGACAGTCAGGGATGTCTACCCATATAGCAAACATCTCTCAGGCCTCAGGCATACGACCATGCTTTTGTGTCCGGAAATTATCCACATTTGGCGGAGCCATTCATTTCTATGGCCTCGTACACTACCATGGTTTTCACGGATCCGTGGTGAGGCCGCAAATTGGGGCCACAAAAACTCAGGACAAGTCATTCTACACTCCAGATTTGCGGCTTCACAAACTCGTGACCTTTTTTTTTTTTTGTCGCGGATCCGTGAATCCTGATGACACACGGATGCACAACAAAAGTTTATTTGCAGGCAAATGGACTGCTACGGTCATGTGCATTAGCCCTCAGGCTAAATGACCGGTAGTGATTGTTTTCAATTGACCATATTCACTTAAAGAGGCTCTGTCACCACATTATAAGTGACCTATATTGTACATGAGGTGATCGGCGCTGTAATGTAGATTACAGCAGTGTTTTTTATTTAGAAAAACTAGCATTTTTGATGGAGTTATGACCTATATTAGCTTTATGCTAATGAGTTTCTCAATGGACAACTGGGCGTTTTACTTTTTGACCAAGTGGGTGTTGTGGAGAGGAGTGTATGACGCTGACCAATCAGCGTCATACACTTCTCCCCATTCATTTACACAGCAGATAGCGATATATCTATAATCGCTAAGTGCAGCCACATAAACACACTATAACATTACTGCAGTGTCCTGACAATGAATAGACATTACCTCCAGCCAGGACGTGATGTGTATTCAGAATCCTGTCACTTCTGTGCAGGTCTCTGTGATTTACAGCACAGCACAGCGAGATCTCGCTGTAAATGACAGCTTACAGCGTAATCTCGCGAGACTACACCTGCTATGCTGTAAATCAGAGAAAGTGCAGAGAAGTGGTCAGGATTCTGAATACACATCCCATCCTGGATGGAGGTAATGTGTATTCATTGTTAGGACACTGCTGTGTGCAGTGTAAATGAATGGGCATTAGTGTATGACGCTGATTGGTCACTGATTGGTCAGCGTCATACACTCCTCTGTACAACGTCCACTTGGTCAAAAAGTAAAACACGCCCAGTTGTCCATTGAGAAACTCATTAGAACAAAGCTAATATAGGTCATAACTCCGTCAAAAATTATCGTTTTTCTAAATAAAAAATACTGCTGTAATCTACATTACAGCGCCGATCACATCATGTACAATATAGGGCACTTATAATGTGGTGACAGAGCCTCTTTAAATTAAAAAGTTCTTCCATCAGATGGGTCTAATGTTGTGTATGAACATTCTTATTTCAGGATATCAGGGAAGGAAGAATGGCTTCTCACAATCAAACTCTATCAATGCTATAAAGCAATTATATCTCTATAGATGCATTCACAGTCTTAATTTGACCAAAAGCCAATCATAACAGAGTCGTAGTGTGTAAGCCCAGCCTTTGTCTGTCCAATTTCTCATGATGATAAACAGGCTGCGGAGAACAGCAGCACAAAAGAGTGTGTACAATGCATTATATAAGGCTGGTCTACATAGCAAACAAGCCAGCACATTCAGACATTGCTGTTCCCACCAGCTATTCTGTCGTGTATGCCTAGGCCTGGATGGAGGAATGGACTTTGACACATGCTTCGGATTGTGTTACCTGATAGGCTAATATGACGGAGTACAACAGATGACAATGTCAATCCAATGGTGTTCCCTGATCGTAGATGGCAAAGCCTCAGCCCTACAGTTTATTACTGTAGCTCATGCATGAGTGACGTTAAGTGCATGAATAAATATTAGAAGTTACAGTACAAGCAAGTTTGACAGTGACTGACAAAGAGCATAAACAAGGCTGCGAAGCATACCATTTCTGTCTAATCTTCAGCCTGACATCTTTATTTCTCCAAGTTTCTATCTACTTTGCTGGATCTTATGTAATTGTACATCCTCTAAGCAGAAAACTCCGGTAGTACACTTTCTTCATAGACAATATAGAGCAATTCTCCTCAGAATACTGAGCGATCGACCTAGTTATTATGATAAAATTATGACGATCCAGCTTTCTTCGTAATCCTGAGGTACCAGTTTATCGGAAATTGTTGCCGTTTCACACATACACAGATAAAGAAGTCCAGCAGGCGGAGATCATAACTGTATATGCATAAACATCCCTCTAGGCCTCCGGGCATTCTTCACACTGTACAAAGGAATATATCTTTGTAGGTCCCATGCTGGAGCCAACATTGCTGGTGCATGGTGGGTATATTGGCACCAACACCAGTAATGTATACCCATAGGAGTATTGTAGAGATCTGTATAATGCCCAAGCAGATATAATTTTACACATAGAATAAAGAATGCCCTGAGGTCAAAAGGAATACTTATGCATATACAGTTATAATAGTTGCCCGACCACCCTCCTAGCAGTGCCAGTCTATAAGGCGATTTTTTTTTTAAAAACAAACACCTGGAAGGAGTCAATTTTCATTGCATACCACATTATTGGGAATTCCAGACTGAATTAATGGAAACACATCTACATTTAGACGACAAGCTTATCCAAAGCCATTGATTTCCTCAGAACCAATTACGGTACCCAAAAATGTACTTTGGGCAGATGTGATCGAGGTTTCAGGATGTATCTTTTATTGTATTCTGAACAAAATATTATTACAGAATAGAAGATCAAAAAAACATACTGACCCAGTGAGTGGTGGGTCTACATTCTCTTTGGCCTCCTCAATGTCCCCACTGGATGGTGGAACAGCAGAGATAGCCCCTTCCATCTAGGAACAATAAAATGGTGTTAATATAAGATGGTGTACTGCTTACTTTATTTTATTTAATTTTTTTAAGGACTATCCTCCTCCTACGTAACCATAAACATAGAACTTACATACAAAAGACTTCTATTTAGAAACCCATATGCTGTGTTACTGACCAGGAGTGATAGAATGCTATATGGGAATTTACTTTCTCTGTAGCAGTTGCTAGGTTGTGAGGTAAGTTGCTAGAAATAACAGTACCATATGTTGTACACTGCACAATCCGTATTTGATAGGCCATATTTAAGGGTTAACATACCCCTTGTGTTGCTAGGACCGAATTTACAGATCAAGTGAAGAATCACAACTATCTTTTTGAGAATTTCTGAGGGGTTGCCCTTTAGGACTTCCTCAGAGTGCTGTAGCTGTAGATTGTACGACATACAGGATGCAGAAATGGAAGAACAACTAGAGATGAAATACGAAAGCCTGCAAGATGACCCCTGAACCACGAGAAAAGTCTCATGGATGGAAGGCTATCAAGTATCCACTTGTTTCTACCATGTACTTGTAAACTATGCTCTCCGAGACCTATATATTGAACTATGCATAGTGAAACGTAAGATTTTTTTTTTACACTGGCACCAGAATCCAGAAAGTGTGATAATCCAAAACTCGCATCCAACATAGAACTGCAATATAATATGTAATTTTACAAGACAAGAAGCAGAAGACGGAGCAGAGAGTAGCATTTAGGATATTCCTCTGATTAAAACAAAAACGTCTGGAAATCCAGATCGAGAAATCTTCCTGGAGGTTCTTTACCTATACATATAATTATATAGATTTCATATACTTTTCTCTGAACGTGAAATACTCCAGAACATTTGATAATCCAAAACCTGTCACGTCTTACTGATACCAAGTTAAAGACATTTTACTGTATTACCAATATTATCGAATCAATCTTATTATAGTTTTTTTTACGTGCCTTTAAAGACGTTATCCAGGATTTTAAAATTGATGGCCTTTTTTAAGATAGGCCATCAATATTAGATCCGTGGGGTTTCGACTCTTGGCACCCCCTCCTATCAGTTGTTTGAAGGGGCCGCAACGCTTCTTCCTTTTTTACGACGATTTAATTTTTATTCGTACTTCAACATGCCAACACATTCGAAGTGGCTGTGCAACGTATTGCAGCACTGTCCCATTCACTTGAATGGAACACCACACCAATACCTTCACCAGTCGCTACAAAAGTAACGGTGTGATTGTACAAACAAAAATGATGGGCAGTCGGACCTCCACCAATCAAAAAATAAGCCATATATTTTAAAATCTGGGATAACCTCTTTAAAGGGGTATTCCCAAAATCATAAATTATCATCTATCAACAGGACAGGGGATAATTTTATGATGGTTGGGGTCCCCACCGATCATGAGAGCGGGCGTTCCAAACTTACAGATCCTCCTCACTGCGGTCAAAAACATTGAATTGAGCGGTGGTCGGCATGCACACAACTGCTCCATTCAAAATCTATATTAATGACGAAAACAGCCGAGTACAGCGCTCAGCTGTTTCTGTCATTTCCATAGACCGTGAATGGAGGGGCGCGCTTATGCTCGACCGCCGCTCCATTCAAGCTCCTCCTCGCTGCGTGGGTTGCAGTGAGGAGGACCTGGGGGTTTAGGACCCCCGTTCTCACAATCAGTGGATTTCCCAGCATTGATATCCTGTGGATAGGTGATAATTTATGATTTTGGGAATACCCCAATAACTTCAAGGGCTCTATACATGTAAAAAACAGGAGTGTTTAAATAAGCAGTCCCCTCAAAAACATTTTGGGCCCCCGTTTGTGAGGAGTCATAAATGATACTGTGGGTAGAAAACTCACCTATGGCAATATCTTGAAGTTTTAGCCTCTGTTTCAGGCTGCCGTTCCATCATATGACCCCTGCTCTGACTAACTGAATCTTACAGCATCTGCTATGGGGAGAGCAAGTCAGTCTCCCTATTCATATACACTGCTATAACAGCCTCCATTTGAGTATCATAGGAATGAATAGAGACTGACTTCCTCTCCACACAGGAGAAGCTGCAAGATTGAATTAGTCTTGAGGTTATACGCATACATTGGCGCTAATTTGGAGCATCAGATTTCTCTTGCTTGGTGGTTTCTTGAACTATTGGAGGAATTAATGACATGCCTCTATTGGTTTTCTCCTGTGCGAGCTCCTCAGTTCAGGGTGCTCATTATGTTACCAAGAAACACTCGCTCATGAGCTGTTCATGGATCACCTTTTGTCAGGTTTTCGTCTCTCACATTACAGTTCTGAATCTTACCTTACGTTTGATGATGGTCATCCAATGTACACGCTCTCCTTGTTTCCTGCGTTCAATACGGCATATTGCCATTTCCTTAGACAGCTTAAGTTGTGGAGCAGCAGCTGTCATCAGTATTAAATGGGCCTTCCTGATGGATGTTTTTGAGCACCAGTGAATGTTTAACCTTTCACCGACATAACCTGTGTGACTTCCTCTGGTTTCATAGTTGCAAGGGTATCAGTTAACAATTCCTAACACAAAGCCATGAATCTTCCATAATTTCTATTTGTGTATAGACAATCCCCTTCGGCTATTTATTAATTACTACAGTAAGCTTACTCACTGAAAAATCAACAGGAAATCTGCAGATATTAAAGGGAATCTGTCACATTGAAAAAAACCAGTCCTATCTGTAGGTAGCCTGTTATAGAGCAGGAGGAGCTGAGCAGATTGATATATCATTTAGTGGGAAAAGATTCAGTAGAACTTGTTAATGATCTTAACCTCTGCTCATTTTGGGTTTAGGAGTCCAGTGGGCGGTCCTACTCAATGATCAACAGCCTTCCCTGTATATGTGCGCATACAGCGATCAGTGAGCAGGACCGCCCACTGGATTCCCAAGTGAAGAATGAGCAGAGGTTAAAGAGGCTCTGTCACCAGTTTATAACTGCCCTATCTTCTACCTAATCTAATAGGTTCTTTAATGCAGATAAGTAATGTGTTTTGTTTTTTTAAAGAAAACAACTTTCATTTTTGAGAAAGTTATGAGCATTTTAAGTGTTATGCAAATTTGTTCCTAATGCCCAAGTGGACATTTTTTTACTCTTGACCAAGTGTGCGTAGTAAAAAAGAGAAATGCAGGATGCTGACCAATCAGCGTCATACACTTCTCTGCATTCATGTCCAGCTTAATCCACAGCACAGCGTGATATCGCGAGATCACGCTGTGCTGTCACTTACTACTGTAGTTCCTTCACACAAGCGACGGGAGAATGACCGGACATCGCCTCCAGCCTGAAGTCAAGAATTAGGAACATATTTGCATAACACTTGAAATGCTCATAACTTTGTCAAAAATAAACGTTTTTTAAAAAAAAACAAAAAACATCACTTATCTACATTAAAGCGCCTATTAGATTAGGTAGAAGATAGGGTTATCAGCTGGTGACAGAGCCTCTTTAAGATAAACAAATTACAAGTTCTACAGAATCTTCTCCCACAAAATTATACATCAATCTGCTTAGCTCCCCCTGCTCTCTAACACGATGCCATCAGATCAGACTGCATTGTCAACATGACCGGTTCCCTTTAACCGGTTCAGGACCGGGCTATTTTGAACTTTTAGGAGGTAGCGATGTGATTTTTGCGCTGTTTTTTTCCATAGACAATGCAGGTTTCTTTTTTTAATCATTTTTACACATCCTTTTTACTATTTTAGAATTTTTAGGCTTAGAGTTTGAAAATAACAGTAAAAAAAATAAGTTTTTATTACTTTTTAGCTATTTTTTTTTCTGGTAATAACATAGTTTTACCCTAAAATAGACCTTTTATTTGTGATCGTCATTGTCTACCGTAAATTTTAATATATTACATGCCTATTTTAGGGTAATTGGCTCAGCGCTAGCGTTACGACAATGATTGGCGGGGGGAATGTTTTTTTTGGGGTGGGTATTTTATATGTATTATTTTTTTTGCACTTTAGTTTACTTTTATTTTTTTATTATTATGGTCTGTCCCTCAAAAGGTCAGAAAAGACCTTTGGGGGACTTTATTTTTGTTTTCTTCTTTTACACCATGTTTTTCCACTGTAACTGGGGCTGCACAGAAGCCCCAGTTACAGGGGAAATCAGCCCTCTCATAGTGACTATTGTCACTAATAGGGCTGTGCTGGGTCTAGTAAGACCCAGCAGCAGTCTGTCAGTAACAGCATCTTGGCAATCATGTGACCAGTCACATGATCGATGGGACCAATAGAGACAGCGGCGCTACCGCTGCCTCTATTCGTATACACAGCACTCATTGAGCACTGTGTAGAAGAGATCAGAGAAGATAGCAGCAGCTTATATCTTCTTCTCACTGACTGCCGGAGACCCGACATTCAGCTGCCCGATCGCTCGGGCAGCAAGCTAAAACCAACGGCGTAAATAGTCTATGGTGCGAGTTTTAAGGACCGTGACCGCTGGCCGTAAATACACAGCCAGCGGTCGGAAACCGGTTAACACGCAGGTTGATATGTTCACATCACTACAAATAAAGTTGTCCTTTAAAACGAAAAAAAAAATAAAAATCTTGGATAACTTCATCGAAGTTCTGATCCAGACTAGACAAGCCTTACCTTCTGCAACTCCAGCAATTGCTGTTTCTATTCACCCAACCTGAGATACAACAAAATGAGTCAATGTTAGTCAATGAATATACATTTACTAGTGTTTATCTAACAGGTTTCACAGGTTTAGAAATTGTACATTAGAGCGGTTTGTGCCATGGCGAGATCATTTCCGGTTTACTTGGTTACATGTTTGGAACGAGGGACTCTTTATTACCTCAGAATGCCCTAAGGCTGGGTTTTCATGCTGCGGTTTTGGTGGGGGTTTTTTTCCCCAGCGATTACCGCAAAACCATTGCGTTTTGAAAAGATTTTGAAAACCCAACCTAATAGCGAATTAGAAAATGTGTTTTCTACACCAGATAACACTTAACAGGTTCCCAATCGCTGGCTGTGTTTTTACGGCCAGCGGTCAGGGTCTCTGAAGTCCGCTGTATAGACTAATTACGGTGGCACTTCAGAGAGTGTGCCCGAGTGTGCCCTGGCTGTTGACACAGAGTGTCAGGGGCCAATCTTTTGACAACCAATCACAGCGATCACATGCATTTCAATGCAAAATATAGTGTGCACACGCTGTTACGAACAGCTCTGGGCAGAGTATCAGGGACCAATCTGATGGTCCCTGAACATGTGATCGCTCTGAAAACCATGTTTTATTTTGACATTTCTGGCAGCAAATCTCCTGCCTCTTTTCTTCTCCTCAAACATTATTTCAGTGTGAGGAGAAGAGACTCGAGAGAATTGCTGCCAGAAGAATACAGTTACAAAAAAAAAAATAGTGTTACACATCAATACATTCTCTGTATAGATTTCTATCTATCTATACAATCTATCCATCTATCTACCTTTCTATCTTTTATTATATTAGAATAGGCAGGTAGGGAATATATAATTATATATATACATATATATAGCAATAGCGGTTTTTTTGTTAGTGGTAATGTGTATATATATATATATATATATATATATATATATATATATATATATATATATATACACACATACATACACACACACACACACCCACACTCACCAGTTAGTTTGTGTTTGTTTATAAAAATAAAAAATAAATATTACGACAATGATTGGTGGGAGGAATGTTTTTTTTTGGGTGGGTATTTTATGTGTATTATTATTTTACATTTTTTTTTTGCACTTTATTTCACTTTTATTTTTTTATTATTATGGCCTGTCCCTCAAAAAGGTCATAAAAGACCTTTGGGGGACTTTATTTTTTTTTTCTTCTTTTACACCATGTTTTTCCACTGTAACTGTGGCTGCATAGAAGCCCCAGTTACAGGGGAAATCAGCCCTCTTATAGTGACTGTTGTCACTTATTAGGGCTGTGCTGGGTCTAGTAAGACCCAGCAGCAGTCTGTCAGTAACAGCATCTTGGCTTCTTCTATCGTAAGCCGTCCTAGATCTCTATGTGATAAATAAGGCACACATATTTGGTATCTCCATGCACAGCACAGGAGAAGTGGAAGAATGTGAAAAGGAGATTAATTTTGTCCGTGGTCTATACTGTGTGTGAAAAATGCTATCAGTTTGACGCAATTGCTAAATTTTTGCATTTTTTTTCAAATTTTTCCCACTTTAGAGAAAAAATTAAAAATTATGTATACTGACAAATGCCATTAAAACAAAGCCCTATAAGTAAAATTCAAAGATGAACTTTATTCACCTGCAGGGCTATAATCATCTAAAGAAACGCATAGAAAAATTGTGAAAGTTGCTCTGGTCATTTAGCTGTAAAACAGCCGAGTGCTTAACAAGTGAGGGTATGTACGCCTCGAATTACTCCTGAAAATACGGCTCCAATACGTCGGCAAACATTTGCCCATTGCTTGCAAAAGGGTCTTACGATGTTCTGTGCAGACGAGCTGTTATTTTACGCGTCGCTGTCAAAAGACGGCGCGTAAAATTAGGGCCGCGTCAAAGAAGTGCAGGACACTTCTTGGGACGTAATTGAAGCCGTTTTTCATCGACTCCAATGAAGAACAGCTCCAATTACGGCCGTAAAAGACGCCCCGCGAAAAACGCGAGTACATGCAATAACGTCTGAAATTCAGGAGACGTTTTCTCCTGAAAACAGTGCCGTGATTTCAGACGTAATTGGCGTTGACGTGTGCACATACCCTTAAAATCAAAGCTTAAAGGGAATGTGTCGCTAGAAATTTATTTTTTATTTTTTTCAGTTAAAGAGGCTCTGTCACCAGATTATCAAACCCCTATCTCCTATTGCATGTGATGGGCGCTGCAATGTAGATAACAGCAAAGTTTTTGTTTTTTTTAAAACGATAATTTTTGCCCAAGTTATGAGCAATTTTGTATTTATGCAAATGAGCTTTTCAATGGACAACTGGGCGTGTTTTCTCGTTTTACCAACTGGGCGTGTATTGTGTTGTTACCAACTGGGCGTTGTGAATAGAAGTGTATGATGCTGACAAATCAGCGTCATACACTTCTCATCGTTCCCACCCAGCTTCTTTCACTGCAGACATACAGCGTGACGTCACCCACAGGTCCTTCAACATTGTCGTCGGACAAAGAAGATACATCGGCTCCAGGCGTCCGAAAGGTTAATATGCTCGTCTCTAGGGAGTTTGCTATGCTTACCTGCACTGTACCCTCTGACGCCTGGAGCTGATGTGTCTTCTCTCTTCCGACGCCAAGGTTGAAGGACCTGTGCAGCCGCCATTGAGAAGTAAAAGTAAGAACTAAGTAAAAAGTAGAACATGAGAACACAAATAAATAAAATTTATGTTAATATCATATTAAAAGCAATATGATAAAAAAATAAAATAAATCATGACACCATCCCTTTAAAATTGGTTTCAGCTAGGGGCAGCACACTGAAGATATATTCATACAGCTTCCCTCAAGTTCAATATTTAACTAATAAGTATTCATTTTTAACTTTATTCTTTTCTTCAAATATACACCGGTATTTTCAGTACCTATCACAAATATGCAATAAATGCTTTTATCTTGTAATACGTTTAAGGGCTTTTTCCACTAAGCACATTTATCGCCTATCTTCTGGGACCCACACCAATCACTGGAACGCGGGTGCAGTGAGGATTTTGAATGGAGTGGCAGTCACGCACGTCCACAGCACCTACATTCGACGTCTATGGGGCCGACGGGGACAGCAAAGTACAGCACTCGACTGCTTCCGTAACCCCATAAGACAATGAATGTCGGAATCCTCCTCACTGAAATAGTGCAGTGAGGAGGAACTAGGGTCGGGACCCCCGTTCAAGGGATCAGTGGGGCCCCCAGCGATTATACATTTATTACGTATTATATGGATAGGTGATAAATGTGCTTAGTGGGAAAAGCCCTTTAATGAGGAGAAGGCTCTGTAGAAGAAGCACTAGTCCTATCCAGCTTCTTTGGACAGGATAAGGGTGGTCTTACACGGCCCGACGTGGGCCGTGTAAACTAGCGCTTATCAATGAGACCGCTCGTTGATCGGCGCTCGTTTGCGCCTGTCACAAGGAGCTATGTATAGGGACGAGCGCTCGTTACACTGATCGCTCGTCCCCATACAGTATCATGTCAGCAGCACGTCTCCCTGTTTACAGGGAGATGTGCTGTCGACAACGATAACAGTTTTGGCATTAAAAACAATATGATCAGCCGATGAACGAGTGTTTGTTCGTTCAATGGGTAACAGTTGCCTAGTCGGAATGATCGGGAACGAGCGTTCGGTGAACGGCCGTTTTCCCGATAATTGTCTGGTGTAATCGGACCCTAGCATCACAAAACTCACTTTGGCAATTACTACAAAGCTTTATAGGAATACTTAGGGAAGGGCCAGGTTTCTTGAGTCTGATGATTGCAGTATTTTACTCAATAGTGAGGGGGCAGGGGAGCACTCCCTTTATGAATACAGCAGCGACCTCTGTATTCTGTCCTAGGTGCTATTAACCACACGCCACAATATTTTTTTGTGCGGTTTGGTCTAATAGTACAGTGGACCGATCACTATGACAGATTTGCTATAGAGGAGTGATAATGGAGTCAAATGTCAGATTTCTCTCTAGGCCTGTGGTGGTCAACCCACCAGATTATAGGGCCTGCCATATTCTGCCAGAGCGAGGACAAGGGTTAGACATACTAATGATACACAGCCATTAACTTGGGGAAGGAACTGCACACTAAGTTACATCAAGTTATCTTGGGCCATAGCATAGCGGACAGGGCACCACTGTTCTAGTCCTGACCAGGATTATTGAATTATCTGTCCCCAATTTTTGGGCTGTAATCTGTATCAGTTCGTGATATATTCCCCTGGGGACATTCAGTTAAATTATCTTACTTTTTCACTGCATCTTTATGTAATTTTTCAGTGACTTTCACTTTCAAGTGAATAAGTCTGAAGGGCTTCCTTTTGTCTGAATGAGTCTAGAGGCTGGAGTCACAGTGAGGGTATGTGCACACACACTAATTACGTCCGTAATTGACGGACGTATTTCGGCCGCAAGTACCGGACCGAACACAGTGCAGGGAGCCGGGCTCCTAGCATCATAGTTATATACGATGCTAGGAGTCCCTGCCTCTCTGCAGGACAACTGTCCCGTACTGTAATCATGTTTTCAGTACGGCACAGTAGTTCCACGGAGAGGCAGGGACTCCTAGCATCGTACATAAGTATGATGCTAGGAGCCCGGCTCCCTGCACTGTGTTCGGTCCACTACTTGCGGCCGAAATACGTCCGTCAATTACGGACGTAATTAGTGTGTGTGCACATACCCTAAGTTCTCTGACCGACCAGATTCAGAATAGTACAGAAGCAGCCATTATGTTAGGATACATATGTACAGTTCATGACAGCTGTACTAGAAGTTCATAAATTGACCTGTGGTGCGTTTTTTTAATCCGTAGCATGCCAATTTAGGTGGCGGAATTGCTGCTTTTCTGTTGCGGGTTCCCCCCATTAAATTAAATGAGGAGGTAAATCCTGCAACAAATAGTAGATTATTGTGGCAGAAAAGCTGTGATTCTGCCGCAAAAACCACAACTCAGAAAAAAAAGTTATACTTACCCAAATCTCTCCGTCCAGCATGGCCCCCAGGGATGACATTTTATCCCATGTAACTGCTGCAGCGGTCATGCCGGGAAGCCAGGCTGAGGGATGTCAGATGGAAGTGTCGCCATGACAACGGGTAAGTATAGTTTTTTTTGTAGCCTGCTGTTTTCTGCAGCGGACATTCCGGACTAAAAAACTGCACCACAATTTGGTGCGGTTTTTCGGACGGAAATTCCCTGCGGGATCCAGGACGGTTACGCTCTGTACCTTTAAGCAGCGTGTCTGACCTGTGTGAACATAGCCTATATGTATCACACGATTCTATAACGATTGCTCCAAAGAGACATAAAAGGAGAATTTTGGGGACAAAATATGTAAAAATATATATATAAACATGTTCACTTACAAGTCCATCTTCTTCTTGTCGCCATATGTCAACAATATAACAATATGGTGACAAGCGATGTCAATACCTTAGCAGTATTAGGTCACCACATCATCCACAGTTCCTGCGTGCATCATTCGTACATGCACTAAAGTCAGTGTGAGGTCATGGATGAGAAGGTCTTGATGACATCATTATTTTATACTTGCCAACTCTCCCACGAAAAGGTGATACCTCCTGGACAAGCATGTAAATCTTCAAGGGGTGCACTGGGTCCGCTTTAAAATGTCCTCACCTCTGCACTTTCCTGCAGTCCTCTTCACTCCCGAGAGGAGGATGGCAGGAACAGGGAGAGGCGAGTGTCTGCACGTCTAGTCTGTTCTTATTTAGGGGGTCTGTTCTGGGGACTTTATTTATTTATTAGGTCTGTATTTATTTAGAGGACTGTTCTAGGGTCTGTATTTATTTAGGGAGTCCGCCATGTGTTTTGGCGGTCTTGTGCAGGGTCTGTATTACTTTAAGAGATGTGGTGTATTCATTTTGGGGTGCTGTGATTCAAATGGCCCGTTAGGGGCGTGTCCTGTATAAATTGGCACAGCATACGGTTAAAAAAACAATCTCTATGATATCTCTTATCAAAACTAGCAAGTATGAGTTATTTCTGTCCGGCCACAAGGGGAACTATATTATTACATTGCCATTTTATTTTCTGTTACTATGCACACTTTATATATATATATATATATATATATATGTATATATATATATAAATAAAATAGATTTTCATTAGCAAACGGACTATGTAAAAAGAGCCGATAACCATTTATAAAACAGTGTATATAGAACGCCAGTCAGACCATAAAACACCTTTGTGGAGCGCTGCGTCTCATTGTTAGGAGATTACTGCGCAGACCTCTGCACCCCGCCCGTCACCCTGCCCGCTGGGTCACCACATGTACACAGCCCTAGACTACGCACGTTAACGAGAGAATAGAAATACAACAACGTAGAAGTGTACATATTTTACCAGCTGGTCCGCTTCTCTAGCCACACTCGCTCCTTAGCAACCGGCGAGCACGTAAAGCGATACGTCGTGATAAAGATGTCTACCCTGCACTGTATCCCTCCGCGACAGTTTTTTTTACGCTCGGGGAAAAAACCGTAAAAGTAAAGTGTGTAGTTACAAAAGCTAAACAATAACGTTTGTTCGTCAGTTCTAATACCGAAAAAACAAATAACAAAGACTTTCAGGAACTATAGAGAGTTTCCTTCATTGCGCATGCTTAAAAAAAGAAAACATGATTTGCCGCAGGGCAAGTCGGGAGTTGTAGTGCTTAGGTACACGGAATGCAGCGATTGGCCGCAAGTCGTTTTGGCTCATTGGCTGAAATCGATCTCAAGCCTCTCTTTGGATGAAGCGGTTCGGGAGGGGAGCACGGCAGTGATTGGTGAACAAGGGCGGACATGTTCCGTCAGACAGAAAAAGGGAGGTGGTGACGTAGACTGTCTAGATGGGCGTGGTGAGGGTTCTGTGTGCAAGAGTGACGTGAACGTGACGTCAGGTATGGCATTCGTCAGCGCCCTCCCTGCAGACTCATTTGCATGGAATGTGAACACGTGATTTTGTGAAAGAACGTGATGATACAGGGAGAATAATGTAGATAGTGGGGCACAGGTGAAGCTGCCAGCGTGACAGTATGGAGCACAGTGGTGAGACGAGGAGCAGGTGAGTGAAGGGGGAGTGGCAGCAGTGAGGAGTAGATGCGGAGTGATTGTGAGATGGGAGCGATGTACAGGTGTCATCAGCCATCCTCAGAGTGAACGGCCACTGCAGTTATTATGCATGAGTGTGTTTACACGTGACCATTTTCTTTATGAGCCAAGTTAACTGAATGTAGTAAATGGTCAAAATGATTGTTTCCATCAAATCAGAACGGTATCTGGCCTGCTGCCATCTGTCATTTTATAGCTGGCATTACACATTGGATATTTGTACTTTACATCACCATTTGTATGCAATGTATATACTGTACTGTACCCATAGGTTCTAGCTCCAAATGTGTAGTTCAGGGGTATACAACTGGTCTGAGTGGCTACATTGTCAGGTGACGCCATACTTCAAGGCTGAAATACAACTTTTATAGGGGTATTCACATCGGAGACATTTTTGGCATATCCACAGTAAATGCCATGAATGTCTGGTAGGTGGGAGTTCCACTTTAGAGTCCCCTGTACACCCGTCTGGCGCTCTAGAGAGGACGAGACTTGGCATGTGTGGGACTCTCCATTGTAGTTTGTGGCAGTTGCTGAAATGGTCAAGCGTTTCAGAAATCCCTCTTTTCTGGAATGCTGACTAGGGTGTCGGGGGGACCCCTGTTCTCCCAACATATGGGGGTTCCAGAGATAGATGACTAGTACAATGCCTTTGGGGGGGGGGGGGTGCATGACACAGGGATTCAATGGACACCAAAGAGAGACTACCAATACCATTTAAGTACCGCCACCTCGGGCCTCCCATAACAGTGCTAGCCGCACACAGTGACCTCCCCCCCCCCCACAACAATCCCAGCCACACAATTCTCTTCATAACATCGCTAGCCACACAGTGCCCCCCCCCACCCCCCCCCACCCCACCCCACCCCACCCCATAACCATCCCAGCCACACAGTGCCCCCCCCCCCACCCCACCCCATAACCATCCCAGCCACACAGTGCCCCCCCCCCCACCCCACCCCATAACCATCCCAGCCACACAATTCTCTTCATAACAGTGCTAGCCAGATAGTACCACCCCACAACAATCCCAGCCACACAATTCTCTTCATAACAGTGCTAGCCACAGTGACCCCCCCCCCACCCCACAACAATCCCAGCCACACAATTCTCTTCATAACAGTGCTAGCCAGATAGTACCACCCCACAACAATCCCAGCCACACAATTCTCTTCATAACAGTGCTAGCCACAGTGACCCCCCCAGCCACACAATTCGCTTCATAACAGTGCTAGCCACAGTGACTCCCCCTCCCCCCACAACAATCCCAGCCACAATTCTCTTCATAACATTGCTAGCCACACAGTGCCCCCCCCACCCCACAACAATCCCAGCCACACAATTCTCTTCATAACAGTGCTAGCCACACAGTGCCCCCCCCACAACAATCCCAGCCACACAATTCTCTTCATAACATTGCTAGCCACACAGTGCCCCCCCCCCCACCCCATAACCATCCCAGCCACACAATTCTCTTCATAACAATCCCAGCCACACATTTCTCCTCATAACAGTGCTAGCCACACAGTGACCCCCCCCCCCCCACAACAATCCCAGCCACACAGTTCTCTTTATAACATTGCTAGCCAGGTAGTACCACCCCATAACTCTACCAGCCGCAGAACAGAGGATGGAGCTGCCATCTAATAACAGCACTCCGCTCTTTGCATCAGAAGGATGCAGTTGTCTTTTGACAGCTGTCTCCTTGAACTGTCTAGACACAGAAATGCTTGTGTTAGCCAAGATTGGCATTGCAGGCCGCTTTCAGCCGCCGGGCTGCAGGTAGTGCACCAATGGTCTAATGAAAGTCTGACTGGCCCCTATGATGTACCCAGTTGCTAGAAACTCAGGTTAGATTTTAAAAAGAACCTGTCACTAGGTGTGTGGCCACTAAATCACCAGAATGCCGTTATGAAGCTGGGGTTTTAGCGTTCCAAATCTGCCCACGTCAAAACCGGACGTTTCAGGAATAGTTAGTTAAAGACCTTTAGATGTCTGGGAGATGAGTCCAGCGGCATCGGGTGCATACGCATTGCACACTTGAAGCTGAGGACCGCACACCGCGCATGTGCATTGAATTGATGTGTACTGGACTGGGTTTCATCTGCGTAATGTGCGTGTGCCCAATGGACCTCTCCCGCTCTCCTCTGGATTAATAAGTTCTTTTGCAACTATATTGCCGAAACATCCAGTTTTTACATGGGCGTGTGTGAAATACTAAACCCCAGCTTTATAACCGCATGCTGATTGTTTAGTGGCCCCAAATCTAGTGACCGGTTTCCTTTTATCAGTTGTTTGTTTAACCAGAAAACGCATCAAAACTGCACTGAAGCAACGCGGCATTAGCGTGACATTGCATAATTGTGACCTGACAGGATGGTGATTCTCTTGGGTGACACCCCATTATAATGGCAGTTGTCAATGATTAAATGTAAGGGAGGGAGTAAGATGTGTAGACACCATGAGACATAAAGGGTGTGAGAGTTTGAGGCCTCGGTCATGTTCTTGACAAGCGAGCATCCTGTGAAGAGAATATACAGGGAGAGGAAGAAATACAATGTAACCAGCACTATACTGGCCAGTGCCCGTCATACCGTGTGGGCATGGAAACTTGGGTTCGTTACCACTGTGTGCGGTTTACACATTCTTTCCTCTTCATCATTCCTGTAACAATGTTCTTTTCCTTTTTGTTTCATACCCGATATTCTCAGTCATCCCCTTTCTCTCCCCTCGGCTTCCCTCCCAGTTCCTCTCTCAAGAAGTTTCCATTTCCATATCTAGATTTCTGGCTTTGCTTTTTGCAGACTAAGCTTTGCCGTTTATTAACCATTGCCCACTCAGCTGCGCAATAAATGCTACATCGCGATACAATTAATCATATATGTTACTCGGAAAAATGTGATAATGATTTCTCGGTTTGTGTGTTTTTTTTTGTTTTGTTTTTTTTTAACAAAAGTGTTAATAATCTGAGAGCCATGTAGTTCTCCAGCTTAATATATCATGTGTTATCTGACACAATATAAGATATGTCCACCAGTAAATGGACTATACGTTCTGCCAATGCCTACATAGCTTTCACAAGGAGACATTATACCATTTATGCCAGATTTCTGGTGGAAAAATTGGCATATTTTGGAGCATCTCTGTTTTGTGCAAAAATCTGCGTCTTTTATCAATTTCCGTCGCTCTCGCCACTTTAAGAAAAAAAGTGGCTGGGGTTAGTGGCTGGGGCTCCCACTAACTACAGTAGGCTTCTGGTTAAGACTGGCGTATGAAATGAGTCAAAGTAAATAGATTTTTTTCAGATTTTACTCATTTCTTAGGTATAGCCCCCCCCCCCCCAAAAAAAACCGCTGCTTAGTGCTGTGTATAAAAACCGACCATTTTGTTAAATTTTCTGGCAAGCTTTACAAAATAGCCCTGCGAGTTGACAAAAATCTATGGATCCACTGCTGTGTTGGGCTTCGTTCACATCTGCCTCGGGGCTCCGCTCATGAGTTCCGTCGGTCCTTTCCGTCAGTGAAACCCATGAATGGAAACCAATGCTTTCTGTTTGAATTACCATTGATTTCAATGGTAAGGTTTCCATTTGTCTCCGTTCCATAAGGTTTCTGTTTTTTTTGCGGAATTAATAGCATAGTCGACTGCGCTATTGATTCCGCCCAAAAAAATGGAAACCTTACGGAATAGGGACAAAGTGAAACCATTAGCAACAGAAGCATTACCATTGAAATCAATGATAATGCAAGCTGAAAGTTATGGTGTTTATTTAATTTCCGTTCATGGGTTCACCTTATGGAAAGGTCACACGGAACCCAAGAACGGAATGGTGTCGGGGACGCAGATGTGAACGAAGCCTTAGTAATGAAACAAAATTTTTCTCCAGATCAACCGACCAGCCCTCCATATCAACCCCATGTGAGCATGACATGTGAAAAGTGGGCTATCAGGATTTACTGCACTTATTTGGACTTTTTTTTCCCCCCCATACATTTCTGTACTCTTGGGTAATATGATTATGAGAAATTCCGACTAATAGGTGCTGGATTTACGGAGTATGACGATTTCATAGTAAAGTGTTTTGTGTGGTAATATGTGATATTTCGAGGCCTTTCTATGGAAAGTAATCAGATTGTGTCATAAAGAACTGATATTTTAGGAGTTAATGTTCTTTGAAATAATGCCTAAAATGGATAATGTTATGATTATGGGCATGGCCGTCAGGAAGGGGTTAGTCTAGCAGACTGTACTGTCACAATGGAAAGGGGTCGTCTGATTTTGGACATGGGCCCAGCTCTGATCCCACACAGGGACTGAGTCAGGATGTGTGAGAGAGCGGACAGCTGTTGTTCTATATTCCCTAGTTGTTTCTCATGGCATGCGCAGTGAAGCGAGTACATTATCAGTACATGGATAGTTTGCACACAGAAAGGGAATTTCCAGAAATAGCAGTGAATTTAAAATGATACTACTTATTGCAGCATGACTGTCTATAGTAGATGGGTGTGTGTATGTATGTATGTGTATATATATATATATATATATATATATATATATATATGTCTCTTCATGATACGTGAACTAGCATGTATGCATATTAGGTTTAGTGCACATCACATTTTAATGTGTATTTCGGCAAAGCTTCGAGAGTACACACTAAAAGTCTCTGGAAGGCTCCATTAGCCCGACAGAGGTTAAGAGTGTCCTTTTGGCCTCCGTCAGCCTTTCATAAGTCGGTATACTTTTTTTATTTTTTTTGTGGGATGGAATAGCGTAGTAGACTACACTATTACATCCCGCGGGATTCTACAGAAAAACAGACGACGTACTCTATAGCTTTTTTTTTTTTAACATGGGAGCCTATATGTAACATACACCACTGTATAGCATACGTTACAGGCATACATTTAATGTGTACGTGATGGGTTTTCTAATCACTTTTCAGGCTGTATATGCTCAACAGATACCATGTTAGCCTATGGGTGACGGATGACTGTGATGGATGCCTAACAATGGCGTCCATCACCCATAGGCTTAAATGGTATACGTTTAACACATACGTTATGAACAGGGTCATGAACGTATACCATTGTAGTCCATGGTAACGGATGCCACTGTTGGGCATCTGTCGTAGCCTATGTTTAATGTTTACGTTGGGAACTTTACACGGCGTATACGTCAATTATATTGCATATAATTGTAGACTGGAGTAAATGTAACATTGTATAGCAGCGAGTCACAGCCCAGGGGTCAAGTGAAAAGCAGTGATGAATGACGGACATTTAAGTTGTAAAACTGGTGGGTGAAGGACATAGTACAATGTCAAAAAAGAGCCATTTGATGGTAAGTCACTGGTAGTTGAGATATATATATATAGCATGTATACTAGTGTCAGAGCAGGCTCATATGGATTGAAGGTTACAGATGGGGATTTGCTTAACCACATTGTGTTAAAAATATATCTGTATTACCATTTGCATTCATTATTCATTTTTCCTTCCTTCCACAATTCTTTATTTATTTTTTTTTCCCATAAGTCTCAACTCTGTGTATAAAGGCTGTGACAGTATTTTGCTAGAACACGAGGTATTTGATTATAAGTTGAATTAATTATTGATAATATTTTGAACTACAAAAACCAAAATCCTATTCTTATGTGCATTGTACTTAAAGAGAACCTTTCACCTCCCAATACATGGGCAGCTGAGTGCAGCATGTAATGGGGGGAGGGCTGCACAAACCCTGGGGCACTTAACATTTTTCTTCTACCTCCCTCCGTTATTTAGATATCGGTGCCGTTATATTTGGCGCCCGATATTTAACTCCTTAATGACCAAGCCATTTTTTACGTTTTTCCATCGTCGCATTCCAAGAGCTATAACCTTTTTATTTTTGCGTCGACCTAGCTGTATAAGGTCTTGTTTTTTGCGGGACAAGTTGTATTTTTTAATAGCACCATTTTGAGGTACATATTGTTTATTGATTAACTTTTATTAACTTTTATTTGGGGGGAAATAGAAAAAAAACTTGAAATTTCGCCACTCTTTTTCGCGTCTTAAATCTACGCCGTTTACCGTGTGGTATAAATAACACAATAACTTTATTCAGCGGGTTGTTACGATTGCAACGATACCAAATTTGTATCGTTTTTGTATGTTTTACTACTTTTACACAGTAAAAACGCTTTTTTTTCAAAATTATTTGTTTTTGTGTCTCCATATTTGAAGAGCCGTAACGTTTTTATTTTTTCGCCGATGCAGTCGTATGAGGGCTTTTTTTTTGTGGGACGACTTGTAGTTTTTATTGGTACCATTTTGGAGTAGATGCGACTTTTTGATCACTTTTTATCACATAGTCAGGATTCACAGAAAACAGCAATTTTTCCATAATTTTTTATTACATTTTTTACGGCGTTCACCGTGCGGGTTAAATAATGTAATAGATTTATAGTCGGGGTCGTTACGAACGCGGCGATACCAAATATGTGTAACTTTTTAACTTTATTTTGTTTTTTTAATAGTAAAGCATTTTGTAAGGGGAAAAGCTGGGTTTTTCATTTTTTTTTAAATTAACTTTGTTAAACTTTTTTTTCACTTTTTTACTAGTCCCACTAGGGGACTAGAATATGCGATTCTGCGATCGCATTTATAATACACTGCAATACTTTTGTATTGCAGTGTATTACTGCCTGTCCGTTTAACACGGACAGGCATCTGCTAGGTTATGCCTCCGGCATGATCTAGCAGGCATTCGCTCCAGGCAGACCTGGGGGCCTTTATTAGACCCCTGGCTGCCATTGGAGACACAGACACTCGGCGATCGTATCGCCGGGTGTCGGTGGGAGAGAGGGAGCTCCCTCCCTCTCTCCAAAACCACTCAGATGCGGTGCTCGCTATTGTGCACCGCATCTGAGGGGTTAAACGGGTAAGATCGATACTAATATCGATCTCACCCGGCAGAGCAGGGACGCCCTCAGCTGAGAGCAGGGAGATTTGACAGCTCCCTGCTCTGTTTACTTATTCCGATGCCGCGACGTAAAAAGTCTATGGCATCGGAATAAGGGCCGTTAGTGACCGACGTAGAAACACGATGGGCCGGTCACTAACGGGTTAAATAAACTCCTGAACAGTCAACAGCTGTGACACTGTCCAGAGAGAGAGAGAGAGAGATATATATATATATATATATATATCGATCTCGCACACACACTCTCACTCTTCAGCTTTTAAGATTAGCCTTCTGCCGAACTGGCTGTTGCTGTAACACTGTCCATATCTGATTGGACAGTGTCACAGCCATAGTAACACGCCCCCTTGCCAGTACACGCCCCGTTGACTGTTCAGGGGGTTATTTAAATATCGGGCGCCAAATATAACAGCACCGATATCTAAATAATGGAAGGAGGTAGAAAAAAATGTAACGTGCCCCAGGGATTGTGAAGCCCTCCCCATTACATGCTGCACTCAGCTGCACATGTATGGGGAGGTGAAAGGTTCTCTTTAAAGGGGCCGCTGTGTATACATAAAGATACAGTGAAGGGGCGGGGCGAGCACAACCCTCATGAATACAAAAGACTAATAACTCGTTCACTGTATTCTTTGTTAGGGTTCATTAACCAAACGGCACAGTATTTTTTTTTTTGTTCTATTTTGACTTAGACGATGTTCACATCTGCTTAGGAGCCTCCGTCGCAGATTTAATAAAAAATCCTGTACAAACTAGGGCATCATGCGCAGCTGTTTTGTCTTGTAAAATGACTGACACCATGACGGAAATTTGACAGACCCTATTATGGTCAGTGCGATCCATCAGGTGAGTTGGTCCCCGTCATGCGACAGATCAGTCACTGCTGTCATTTTGGTTGTTCTGCTCTTTTGCTGAAACAGAACAGAAACAAAGAATGCAGATGTTAACAGAGCCTAATCGTACAGCCTTATATAGGGCAGCATATTTAGTTGACATAACCGCTTTATCTAGCAATAATATATATATATGCCAAGATACCACATTTCCTATGTTACAAAGATTGAATATTGGGGAATGTCAGTCAAATAGTTAGAAATATCTACTTCTGTGCCTTTCCCTTCCTTCCACAACTCTGTGCACTGCTACACTCCTCTTCCTGGGGCGGTCCTGTAGAAATGTTGCTCCTGAGTTCATGGCTCATGAATAGACCTAACTCATGAATAGACCTAACAGTTTTTGGTAACAATCCAAACAATATAATAATCTGAATGGCTGCCATTTTTGGTTGTCACCCAATATCTGACCGAGGTAACACAGGAGAACAACTCGGAGACTGCTTGAGGGAGTACAAATCATTTAAAGAGGACCTGTCACCTCTCCCGACACTTCTGTTTTAGTAAATACTTGCATTCCCCATGAAATATAAATTCTGGAGCATCTGCATTTTGCCATTCTTCTATTAGTTCTCCTGGAAATATATAAATACACCGATAACTGGGTGTTACCATTCCTGTTGTCAATGCAGCGGCTCCCTACACACTCTGGCATTGTCCAATCATTGCTGACAGTCTCAGACTGTGTAGAGACACACATCTTATTGACGAGGAATGTTAATGCCCAGTTGTCAATTTATGCATACATTTCCAGGATGAATAACAGAGGAACGGCACAACAGAGTATTGATAAACAGGAATGTGTGGAGCTTCCTTGTCTTTATATGTATAGAATAGCACTCCAGCATAATTCGCCTTTTCCTGCAGACTATAACCGGCATCAACAGGCCCGACCATTGGCCCCTGGCGCATCATCTATGATTGAATTGAGCAGTGTATATCTTTTTACATGAAGAATTCAGTCTGCCGGAAAGTCCATAGAAATATTAGCTGGTTATATAATAGGGGTATTATATGAAGATGACACACAGAAAATCTCCACAAAGATGTACTGTTAAATTCCAGCTTCTTTTTTTATACTGTGTAAAAACCATAATTTTTTGGCAGGCTCTATATTCTATATTTGGTACTTTACTAACTTCTATTGCATTGTATATTACTTCAGTACATTTAGTGAATAACCCTTGTGACTAAAGGCCCTCTTACACGGGCCAATGATCGGCCAAACGAGAGCAACCCCGATCATTGCCATGTATAAACTGGGTAACGATCAGCCGTTTAACGAGCAAACGCTCATTCTTCGGCTCATCAAATCTTTTATGCGGTCAAAAAAAAATTATCGCTAGTCTGCTGCACATCTCCTTGTTTAAAAAGGGAGATCTGCTGCCAACATGATGCAAATGCATGGGTACAAACAATCGTAACAATTATTGCTCCTTGTGAATGGAGCTAACAATTGCTTATCGACGTGCTGTATCGTTGATCTGCGCTCCTTTTTCCTTAATTCTGTGGTTTTATCAATGAGAATCTGTGCGTCATTGAACCGTTAGGCTGGATTCACACGAGCATGTTCGGTCCGTAAAGGACGGAACGTGTTTCGGCCGCAAGTCCCGGACCGAACACACTGCAGGGAGCCAGGCTCCTAGCATCATAGTTATGTACGATGCTAGGAGTCCCTGCCTTGCTGCCAGAAAACTGTCCCGTACTGTAATCATGTTTTCAGTACGGGCTAATAGTTCCACGGAGAGGCAGGGGCTCCTAGCGTCGTACATAACTATGATGCTAGGAGCCCGGCTCCCTGCAGTGTGTTCGGTCCGGGACTTGCGGCCGAAATACGTTCCGTCCATTACGGACGTAATGTACTCGTGTGAATCCAGCCTTATCAGTACTTGGCAGTCCAGCATTCACTATACAGTATTGAGTAAATCACATGTAGATATATGGCAATGTCAATGCACAGCCCTGTTATTAAAACGATCTGTTACTGTTCAGTTCACAACCTACAAATCCTGACTAAATAATGCACAAGTTACAGAAAATAAAAAGGTAATAATAACTTGCATGCTGTCAGATAATAAACATATTCATGAGGATTAGTATTTGCAGACGTATATATTATTCTATATAATAGTCATGGGCATAGGAGGACACCAATTAGAAGAAAATATACATTTACAGCGAAAGAAAGCACTTAATAAAGCCTCAAATCTGGAAGATACATAATATACTGTATGCAACTATTCTGTCAACATTCTTGTAATTTCTGTTTAAAAACACCTCAGATTGTGACTCCACCGCATGAATGTTTTCGTCAGTTTTGTCCATAGCAATGTGGACCAGGATAGGATGTGATGTCGCGATATGCCAGCACCGCATCTTGTGTTATGGCATCTGCATGTCCCTAGCCCTAACCATAGGAATGGGGGGGCTATGACTAGTAGGGAAGTAAGGGCTGCTGTGAATAATAGCGAAGTGAGGAGCCTGTTGTGACTACTGCCAAAGTGCGTGTGGGAAGGCCTGCTGTGACTATTGGAAAATAAGGGCCTGCTGTGACTACTGGGATAGTGGGGGGGCCTACTGTGACCTGGGAAAATAAGTCTCCTGTGACTAACTACTGTTTATGGGGGGCCTGCTGTCTTTACTGGTGGGGGTCTGCGCTGACTACTAATGATGTAGAGGGGAAAGTTTCAACACACAATTTACTACTAAAGTGGAGGGAGGGTACACTGCTGTAAGTGGGAGCTCAAGGGGAACTTAATTCTGAATACTGGGGGGATGAACATTAATTGACGTAGCCAGCTAACACTTCCCCAGTTGCTGCATCAATTGCTCCTCAACTGGGCATTTGTCCAGGTCTGATTCATGACATATCAGAAGATCGTTTCGACAGAGTTTTCGCTTCTAAACATAGTATCACAGATGCCACCCCAAAAATAACCTACAAACTAAAGATACAAGACAAAACAGTTGGCGAAAAAAAGGCTGCATTGTTTATTATGGGTTACACATTTCATAAATAAATTGAAAAAAATAATTAAACCAACTTCAATTATCACTTCTTATTAAGCAAGTGTAAAGTCCATATCTAAAATGTTCAATCATTAAATTCGGACCTTGTTCACCCTAGGTTAGCTGGGTGACACCCACTAATAACACCGCAACAAAATATATTTAAGGGGGAGGGGATGTTTCCAGGATTCTTTTTTTCAGACGGGCGGCTGACCGGACTTCCTGCTATCTTTCCTGAATTCCCACCATAAGACAGGACTGCCAATCAGGGTGCTGTTTTCAAAATCTTCCTTGACATGAGGGATCTATGGAAGAAGCTAGAAAGTTGAATACCAAATGCGAGCCCTCTACAAGGGGGATGTGGAACAATTCCAAACCTGCAAATCCTGAGGGAAGGTAAGGGAAGAAAGCAAACCTTTAAACATAAATTAAGACCGTAGGGGGGTGTCATGATCCCATGTGTCCCCAATGCTAAATCCTCAAGTGGGGGGCTTACATTTGTTTTTTTTATATGTAGGTTGCAATTGGCTCAACTAACGATGGGCTGCTACATCTCAGGGCCATATTGACTGATTTTAATAGATGACAACTTTGTCAGTTGTATTAGTTTTGAACTCGCTTGTCATCTATTCCTATTAAAAAATAAATAAAATGGATCTGATGCCAAGTAGGTGTGGACAGGACCCCAACTGGGTTATTAATAGAAGGTTAAGGATTAGGCCTGAGCAGGTTTATCTGTGGATTAGTTGCAGCCACTCCGGATAATACATTCTAAGAATACTAAGTTACTGCCTCTTGGGTGCATTAGAAGAGTTTGTACTCTAGTGATATAGATAAATGTTATGAGTAGAAACTAGCTCACTTTACCTATTCTTATCTATATGGATGTACTGTGTACAACCAAATTCTACCCAAAGAAAATTCTGTTACATAGAGGATGAGAAAGACAACACTCTGCAGAGCCACACACAAGACTGTCCATTATCAATCATAGTGTGATGCCCACGGTCGCTGACCACCAGCATTCCCCTCTTAACGGCAGCCATGACCGCAGAGCAGTGAAACTCCACCGGTGTCTCCCTTCTCAGGGACTCCGGCGCGCTGGTTCTTGTTCTTAGAGGGCCAGTGTGCGTACCAGTATAGTGTCGCCAGCCTATCCCTGGACTATTTAAAGGACCCTGCCCATGTTAGTGCTAACCCAGAGTTAGTCTGTGAAGGTTCCGTGGAGACACCATTGTCCGTGACCAGTTCAGCTTCTGATAATCCAGCACAAGCCAGCATTAAGGGTACCTGTGACTGTTATATACTTGTCTCGCCAGTAGCTACTTTGTTACACGGAGTAGCCCAGTGAGTCCACATTCCCCACGAGCGTAACACATAGCACTTGTGTAACGACACCGGCTGGTCACAATACGGTAGGACTACAGCAATACCAGGATGAAAGGTTAGGGATGAAAGGTTAGGGATGAATTGTGAACCAACCGGACACTCGAAGGGAAGGGATATATGGAGTTCGTATCGCAATAATGACAACAGCAATACAAGAAACTGGGCACGCCAATTCATGACATGGTAGGTAACCAGATGATGTCAGACAGATAACGGTAACAAACGGATGAAGCGTGATAACAGTTAGATGATGAAAGACAAACGGATGATGGTAGATGATAAATTAATCCTAACTAGCTCTCTAAACTTCTATCCTTGGATCTGTTCCTAAGCGCTGATCATAACACTATTACACTAACCCTCACTTTCTCAAAAACTGTCCCCAACAACGCCCCAGGAAAACTCTAGGAACCTGAGGATATAAAAACAGCACAAACTATCCAAAATTCCAAAAACCAGACAAGCAGAAAATAAAACCATGAAACTAACAGAACTAAACACAGAAGCAAACATGGACTGAGGAAATACTAAGGCAGAGCTAAAAACTTACAACACGAGACTGGAAGACACGATCAGACTAGCACAATCATAGGCCAGGGATTCTTAAGGAGAGGCGGACCAATCAGGTCGCTCTCTCTAAACAAGCCACAGGCTCACATCAGTGTGGGCATCTGACCTGCACTGATGAATCAGCTATTCAGCAGTTGACTCAGCAACTGCCCCAGGTACTGCTCAATAGCTGGAAGATGACAAGTGTGCAAGAATAGACCTGCTGATTATATCAACTTGTAATATTCTATTGTGCACCAGATGATCATGCAGGGTCTAGCATTTAGTATAGATATAATAATTCTCTTGTTTCTCTAAGCATTCATAGACCGTTCATTGGCAGACTAAACCAATACCATGAAGCCGATCAAAGCACTAACCAACCCACAGTTGTTTGTGTTATGTGTGGCATTTGATTACCTAATCTTCTAACAAACAAGGACCTTGAACTGGTGCTTCTAGTTAGAAGTGTGGTAAGAGAGAAATAGAAATGTTCTCCAAGAAATTTTGGTCTGCGAACATTTATTTTACATTCACTTCTCTAGAGGTGGTAATTCCGGGAATGCCACAGGTAAATGAACCGGCAGCCACGATGGTATGTCCAGCGGGGTGACCCGAAGCACAGTCCAGATTTTGTGTAGATCGTCCGGTTGCTTTATCACTATGGGTTTACCATTGTCCATCACAGAAAGTCCAAAGGGATACAACCATCTGTAGGGAATGCGACGATCTCTCAAAATATCAGTAAGCGGTTTCAGTATTCGCCTTTTGTTTAGAGTGCTTGCCGCTACGTCTTGAAAGAACAGAATTTTGGAGTTGTCGTAGTAGATTCCTTGAGAGTCCCTGGCCCTCTGTAAAAGAGCAGCTGTGTCGACAAAACTCAAGAGCCCGCAAACCACATCTCTCGGAGGCTCTCCCGGGGCAGGCTTGGGCCTAAGAGCTCTGTGTATACGCTCGATAATCACTTGGGAGGCTCGATCCGCCCCCAGTAGATCTGCGAAAATTGAAGCGGCTGCTGCTCTCAAAGCCTCCGGAGCTACACTTTCCGGCATACCCCTTAGCCTAATATTCTTCCTCCTGTTGCGATTCTCCTGATCTTCAAGCTGAAGAAATGCAGAATTTAGATGTTCCTGTTGGGAGATAACCGTCTGTTGTGTCACTGCACTGTGGGACAATAAAGCAGTATGAGCATTTTCCAGTTCCTCCACTCTGTGGCCGATGTGTTTTACGTCTGTTTTGATATCAGAGAGTTCTTTCAGCACTGGAGATAAGGCTTGAGCTAAACATTTTTTGAGAAAAGCTCTAGAAATATGGCATGCATCCGATTCATCACATGCAGTAGGCTGAGCTGTAGTACTCTCTCTATCCGAATCCCCATCCTGTGACATTTCAGTGTCCTCCTCTTGTGTGGATAGGTGACTCCCAGTTAAAGAGGAAGCAGCGTGCTTTTTGTTAAAGAAACGATCAACTTCATGTTGATTTTTATGCTTTTTAGGCGTGTGGTGAGCAACATCTTTGAGCTTTTCTTTGCCAGTTTTCACCATCTTGTGTTAGTTTTGTGGTACTAAAGAAAAAATAGAGTGCGTGTCTCTTCAATGGTAGTTACATGTAGCTCATTAAGAACAGCGCTTACAGCTTCCTAACTGCCTCCCTAGCAATGGTGGAGGGAGGAGGAGGGGGTCGCCTAGCAAAAAAAAATTTGTCGTGGGAGTCCAAGTGACTACACTGTATGTCAGATCAGTAATAAAGCTTGTTCACTAGGTAAATTCCCAGCGGAGAAAAAATTAGAGCAGTGCTCTCATAAGTAAGGTGATGATATGAAGTGAAGTAAAGCTTGGGGGTATAAGTGGCACTTTCTCTGAAGTCCTTGGGCGCTGGTCTGCAGGATTCAAGCCTGGGCCTAGTCTCCTCAGACCTCACAGTAAGGAACGGGCTGCCCCTGGGATTCAGGTCTGTAATCTTAATGCGGGTCTCTATAGCAGAACGGCACTTGTGTCTCCCAGGCAGCTGCAGCTGCTTAGTGTGCTTATTGTGTACCTGTTATTGCTCCTCTGGTCTCTTCGAACCTTCCCGCCGGCTGTCTCGCCCGAAATCTAGGTCCCGGATTGACACGAGGCAAGGCCTCAACCTGATCCTCTCCCTGAAGTCGCAACCAGACCACCGAAGATGGATCCTCAAATGCCTGGACGGCGCTGCGGCGGTAGCGAGGGAGTGTCAGCTCATTCAGAGCAGTATGTATCTGCAGCTCCTCCACTTCTATTCTCACCGCTCCTTCCCGCCGATCGTCTCGCTGGAAATCGAGGTCCCGGTCGACCGCGAGGCTAGGCCTCACTAGCTTGTTCCTCCGATATTTCGGCGGAATCGCCCAAAAAACCACTCCACCAGTGCCCAGTCGTCTCCGCAGCAGCAGGGAGAGGGGAAGAGGTAGTTTCGAGCACTTTCGTTCAGCAGATGGAGCAAATTAGGTCCTCTGTTGGCGGAGCTCACCAGAGTTGCGACCGTTCACTGCAGCGCCCAAGCCACGCCCCTATTTATTTTACATTCAAACAATGTTTTTGTTTCTACTGCATTCCCATTGTACAAAATTACTATGTTAAAAGTAAACCTAAGCATTTATATTGTAGTGTTGTTGACACTCGGAAATACTTTGGGGTAGGGCAAAATTTAGGAAACTTGCATTTTGGAAGCTGACCAAAGCTTTGCACATCACCCTTATCCGGCTCTGTGGCCTGCCATTCCCTAGACCTACTCCCTGTTCCATCCTGCCCACTCCTGCTGCGTCACCACCCAGAACTTAAGTGGTCCCCAACGGAGGTGTCACGGACACAGGGTATGTGGACCCACTAGGCCGCTCCGCCGTAGCGGGGAGGCAGCTGACCAGGTCACAGTCTATGCGAAAGTCAATGGCAGACAGTAATGCTTGGGTACCTGAAATAGTCCAGACGGTGGCTGTGGCTTCAGCACAGATGGAGGCTGGTGCGGCAGGTGCCGCCAGACGTGGCGGGCAGTATCCGATGTAGCAGAAGACACTGGACGTGGCAAACGACAGCAGGTGCAGTAGACACGACTCCAACGCTGGTAGGCACAGGAACTAGAACAATACGGAATACAGGAACGGGTAACAGGGCACGGGTAACAACTGGAACGGAGAAACACTAAGGGACCATTTGCGAGACAGACTGGGATAGACTAACAACGCTCAGGCAAGGATCAGAAGGCCTAGGGCCTTTTTATAGACCATGCAATCATGGCAGTTGATGATGATGACGATCCTTTTGTGCGCGTGCTGGCCCTTTTTAAGGCCACGTGCGAGCACGCACCCTACGGGACACAGCAGGACAGAGCGGAAGTGAGCGCTGGCGTCTCCTAGGAAGGAGACGGGCCAGCGCTCACGGATCCATGGCTGCGGGCGTCGGGAGGTGAGTAAACCCGACGGCCTGCGGCCATGGATGCTACAGGAGGTAGCTGCCAATTCTTACAACCAATGTCTGTGGGCCTCCCCAAACCACTGTTAAGAAAAGCACTCGCCATGCAGCCACTGCCATACCCAGCCTCACTGCGCAAACGGAACTTGACTGTATGGACTATCTTTCCAGACCAGGGTGAAGTGTCTCAACTCTGGCCTTACATTAAAACATAGAAAATCAACTTGGTGGGTGGTTCTCTGCTAAACTGGTACCGTCTTACCCCTATACAACACCTTTGGGGAGGGTTAAATGTTTACAAAGTCCCACCTTCCACCCTCTGTGTCACCTATCCCATTCACACCTGACTCCAATGCCCGACCTCTTATAGTCTATTACCCCTGCCCTGTAGGCAGGCTGGAGCCTAGTTTACAATAACCTACCTCCTGCATTTTAGCTATCCTCTGTGAGCTAAATAGCCGCAGCTAGTGTGCTACTAAATCTCAGTATAGGTAAAATACATCGGCCTCCAACAGGCTGTTTAGCTCACAGCTTTAACTGGGTAAAGTTGCAGAAAACATTCAGCTTTAAAGGGGCTGTTCGGTTTCTTTTTTTTTTTTTTGTTAGAAGGTTCCCTCAACGTTAAAGAGGCTCTGTCACCAGATTTTGCAACCCCTATCTGCTATTGCAGCAGATAGGCGCTGCAATGTACATTACAGTAACGTTTTTATTTTAAAAAAACGAGCATTTTTGGCCAAGTTATGACCATTTTTGTAGTTATGCAAATGAGGCTTGCAAAAGTCCAAGTGGGTGTGTTTAAAAGTAAAAGTCCAAGTGGGCGTGTATTATGTGCGTACATCGGGGCGTTTTTAATACTTTCACTAGCTGGGCGCTCTGATGAGAAGTAACATCCTCTTCTCTTCAGAACGCCCAGCTTGTGACAGTGCAGATCTGTGACGTCACTCACAGGTCCTGCATCGTGACGGCCACATCGGCACCAGAGGCTACAGTTGATTCTGCAGCAGCATCAGCGTTTGCAGGTAAGTCGATCTTACCTGCAAACGCTGATGCTGCTGCAGAATCAACTGTAGCCGATGTGGCCGTCACGATGCAGGACCTGTGAGTGACGTCACAGATCTGCACTGTCAGAAGCTGGGCGTTCTGAAGAGAAGAGGATGTTACTTCTCTTCACAGCGCCCAGCTAGTAAAAGTATTAAAAACGCCCCGATGTACGCACCTAATACACGCCCACTTGGACTTTTACTTTTAAACACGCCCACTTGGACTTTTGCAAGCCTCATTTGCATAATTACAAAAATGGTCATAACTTGGCCAAAAATGCTCGTTTTTTAAAAATAAAAACGTTACTGTAATCTACATTGCAGCGCCTATCTGCTGCAATAGCAGATAGGGGTTGCAAAATCTGGTGACAGAGCCTCTTTAAATTGATCACAGGATGTCTTGTTTCCTGGCACCCCTATCGATCAGCTGTAATCTGGGGTCAAGTGCTCCGTTTCCCTGCAGTCACACTGCAGGGGAAGTGAAGCATTACACTGTTTGTATTGAAATCAATGTACTGTAATGCATGGACGTGCCAGATGCTCCAGAGCAAGGGACGCTATTTGTAGTCATGGTCTACTAATAGACGAGGGTCCTGAATCGGGGACACCCAACTATTGCCATCTTTCAGAATGCCTTAAAAGGGTAGTTGAAAATAAGTTTTCTAAATCATAAAATCCTTTCATTGTGGGTTATCTATGTTAGTTGTTTGCAAGCAAAAGTAATCTCCCTAATATCGTTTGGTTCAGTGATCATCATTAATGGAAACACTTAATTATTGATCTGGACACAAGGTCTCTCAAGGGTCAGCTAATTATCGTTTTAATCTGTTCCTTTCTATGTGGCCTACGCATAACCTAGTATTACCCAATACTTTCAACTATTTGGGTGGATTGTTACTGCTGTGATTCTAAAATGTTACCAGTTCTAATCCTACATCTCTGGAAGTAGAAAATGAATCTGTTCTGTAACTTGGTTTTTAGAAGTTCTGCTATTCCGTCATAGAAACAAAATAACGAGAAAAATAGAAGCCTCAGATCCTTTGCATGACAAAAATCAACGGCGCCAAACGTAACCCATTGACTTTAATAGTAAAATAAAGGGTGACCATATCCAGCACCTCCTTCAGTAAAAAAATGATACTGCTATTTTTTTTCATATTTACAAGTCACCTGAACCTGTTGTAAACCTACATTTAACTAGTTTTATTCCAGATATACTATTGGCAGTATTATTCAATAAATCTATTTTAGGATATTTTTCCAGTTCATACCTTTGGAAAATCTGGTGTTCAGAGACATAATCCAGAACATTTCTCTATTTAGATATCTCCTCCAATTACACCCCACCCCCCTTTACCTTAAAGACCTTTTTACATGTTCTAAACCGAAAAAGTTTAAAGTGGTAAAAATTTCTATCATGGACTTTATCGGGTTTCCATCATGGTTTCCGACATTTTGCCGAACAAAAAAGCACTGCATTTCACTGAAAAATTACATAATCAGCGAACGGAGCCACTGACACAGATGTGAACAGAGACTTACAAGGTTTATACAGTATGTAAACATTCTAAAAAAGAATGCAGTAGGGCGGCTCTGTGTAAAGGATTTTAAATCCTAATCCTGTTTAATGTGTATGGCTTCCTTTTAAAGGGTACAGAGGTTGCAACCATAGTCAGCCGTATTGGAGATAATGGGTTAATTCATCCACCTGTATACTAATATATACACTTTATTGTTTTCTACCCTCCCATTTTTATATCGGCAAGTATCATATACAGTCATGAGAAAAACAAAGTACACCCTCTTTGAATTCTATGGTTTTACTTCTAAGGATATAACAAAAAATATATCTGGTTATTAGAAGGTCCTAAAATTTGGGTAAATACAACCTAAAATGCAAAACACATGACAAATTACACTGTTATTTTTTATTTAACAAAAACTAGGCCGAAATGGAAAAGCCGTGTGTGAAAAACTAAGTGCACCCCATGAATCGTTTGTAGAACCACAACTAATTGTTTTATGACTTTATCGGTGTCTTACTTCGTTGTGATGGAATTTTGGCCCACTTTTATATACAACATTGCTTCAGTTTATTGGGGTTTATGGGCATTCGTTCATGCACAGCTCTCTTAAGGTCCCGTCACAGCATTTCAGTTGGCTGAGGTCTGGACTTGGACTGGGCCATTGCAACACCTTGATTCTTTTCTTTTTCAGTCATTCTGTTGAAGGTTTGCTGGTGTCCTGGGATCATTGTGCTGTTGCATGACCCAGTTTCAGCCAAGCTTTAGATGTTGGATAGATGAGCTCACATTTGACTCTAGAAAACTTTGGTATACAGAGGAGTTCATGGTCGACTCAATGACTGCTAGGTGCCCAGGTCCTGTGGCGGCAAAACAAGCCCAAATCGTCACCCCTCCCCCACCGTGCTTGACAGTATGAGGTGTTTGCTGATATGCTGTGTTTAGTTTTTATCCAAACCTGGCGCTGGGTATTATGGCCAAACATTTCCACTTTGCTCTCGTCTATCCAAGGTACGTTGTTCCAGAAGTCTTGTGGTTTGTTCAGCTACGACTTTGCAGACTTATGCCATGCTGTCATGTTTGTTTGTTTTTTTTAGAAAGAAGAGACTTCCTCCTGGCAAACCTTCCAAATAAACCATACTTGTTGAGTATTTTTCTAATTGTACTGTCATGAACGTGAACATTTATCATGCTAACTGAGGCCTGTAGAGACGGAGGTGTAGCTCTTGGGGTTTTTTGTGAATTCTTTGATCATTGCACGTTCTGACCTTGGGCTGAATTTGCTGGGATGTCACCTCCTGGGAAGAGTCAACTGTCTTGAATGTTTTTCACTTGTGAATAATCTTTCTCACTGTAGAATGATGGACTTCAAATTGTTTGTAAATGGCCTTATAACCCTTCTCAGATTGATGGGCAGCAACAATTGCTTCTCTAAAATAATTTCTGATGTCATTCCTCCACGCCTCAATGCTCCAGACCAGCAAACTGCCAAAGCTTCTGCTTTTATAGAGGTGGTCACACTTACTGATGATCAATTAATCACCTGACTGCTACTTACCCTCATAGTTCCTATGGAAGCAGTAAGGGTGTACTCACACAAGGATTTTTCATTTCGGCTTAGTTTTCGTTAAATAACGACAGTGTAATTTGTCATGTGTTGTTCATCTGAGGTTGTATTTACCTCATTTTAAGATCTTCTAAGGACCAGATGTTTTTTTTTTTAAATTATGTCTTGATACGGAAAACCACAGAATTCAGAGGCCATACTTTGTTTTTCTCATGAATCTATGTTTCTTCCATATTCCTGCTATTGTGCCTTCTTATTGCAAGGCATTACTACAATTAGGTAGAAAGGAGCACGAGAGCCCTCATGATGAAACAGCCAATGCATAATACGCCCCTTAGGGTTTACATCAGGCAGAATAAATACATTTTGTGTGTGTGTGTGTGTGTGTGTGTATATATACTATATATATTTCTGCCTAATTACTGCCACCAAAATGTACAGAGTACACATAAGACAGGCTAAGCACACAAGCACAAAGATACAGCAGCACCCTTTGTGCGTCAAGGTATGCCCAATCACTTAATAATTTTATTATTTTAAATTGCATTATTGCTATGTTTGCTCTACTTATAAATGAGAGGTTCTTAGCGCACATTTGAAATCAGATGAATCTAAAATTATAATAAAAGAAATTTTTCTTCTACTCTTTCTTTTTTTTTTTTTTTTTTAATGCACTCCTGATGTTGTATTTTATATATATATATATAATATATATATTTTTTTTAAAATTCAAATATTAATGAGGCCTTCAGGGCAGTTCCACTTAAGTGTGTAACCGGAGCATTTTATCACCCATATCAGTGGCAGGGGAGGTTTTCAGTTGCCCGGAAACATCCCCTGTGACCAGGGCCGGAAGGCCCTTACACACTATTGTACTCAATTGTATTCGTGCCCTGAGGACGCGGATACAATTGACAGCGCTGGCGAGGAAAGAAAACCATCAGCTCCCTGCTTCTATTTTCTTGTGATGTAGGCGGCGAAATATCACGGCCTGATCAGAACCCAATGTTGTAATATGGGTAAAAAATGCATCCATAATTTGCTCTAGTCAAACTGGTTTGAGTGGTGTTTTTTTAAATGAGTTTTACACAAATGGCCTACTGTTAAAAATAAAAGTTAGACGTTTACAGAAAGCTATAAAACACATAGTAACAAAGGGCAAAACATTTTTTTTTCTTTAAAGGGGTTTTCCGATCAGAGACTTTTGACATATCCACAGGATATGTCATAAATGTAAGACCCGCACCTATCTCTAGAACGGGGACCCCTAAACCCCATTCTAGCTTTTTCTTGGTCATGACACAGTCTCGCAACCACACACCCCCCCCGCCCGACTTTTCACATCAATCAACTTTATTCCTTTGACAAATTATTTTTCTCAAAGTTGGAAAGCATAATAACAATTGCTTACTAGTATGCTGTTTATCTAGCCCTGAGAGCTAATCCCAGTCTGGGTACAGTGACTGACATATTGCAACCCAGACCTCCTCAGGTTGGTTTCTGTCCTGTGGCCAGACATGCCCTTGTCCCACCATTCAGGTCGTGAATACAGCTTAAAAAAACAAACACCTTAGAATATGGCTACCCAATTTACTTTGACTACATGAAAACGTTTTGTTTGTTTTTTAGCAAAAATGAAAGCGGTTGTCCACTACTGAACAACTGATGACCTATCCACCGGATAGGTCATCAGTATATCATCTGTGCGGGTCCGACACCCGGACCCCGCACCGTTAAGCCGCTCCGGCTACCTTTGGGCACCGGATGTTATGGCCTACTATGCGATGTACGGTGCCGGAAGCAGTTGGCTCCTTGCAATGCGTAGCGGCCGAACTTCAGCTCTACTCCATTCACTTGAATAGGAGCAGAGCTGCAGTACAGCAGCTCGACCGCTGTTCAGTGGCTGGAGCCAACTGCTTTCACATGTACATCCGGTGCTCGGAGGCAGCCGGAGTGGCTTAACGGTGTGGAGTCCAGTAGTCGGACCCCCACAGATCATGTACTATCCGATGGATAGGTCATCAGTTGTCCAGTAGTGGACAACCCCTTTAAGCAAAACAGATCATCTAAAGCAAACATAGTATAGATATACGCATCGACCCCCAGAACAACATCCTAGAAATGCACACTTTGTGCAAATTGTAATTAATATTGCCCATTAAAAGTGATGTGCCCAAGTAACATTTTTAAAATTAAACATTATATAAAAAGCGGAACATATTTGAACGATTGTGCATGCGCATTGGGTAGGATACAAGCACAGGTCACCTACACTTGTTTCCAGCTAAACATCATCAGCATCCTTTTGACACTTGACAGTCACCTCTTGAATCAATGGGTGCTAAAAGAAAAATGCATTCAATACTAATATAAACCAGCCATGGACAGGTGGGAGGAGTGCACTACCTAGATAAAGGTTGTGCACTCTTTTGCATAAGACAGGCTAGGCAGTTTGAGATGCCGCTGACTTATGATATATTGCTCATCATTAAAAAAGACTAACATGGCATATTTTTAAGTGGAAATCCAGCTAATCTAAACTGTCATACAAAATCACTAATGAAACGTCTCCAAATTTTCCGTCAATTTTGAATTACGTTTTAGCAAGAAAAAAATCTTGCTGAAAAGTCCCTGCGTCTTTATAGTCCGAAGCCAGGGCTTCTCTCTCTCTCCTTACCCGGCACTGATCAGTAGGATCAGTGCAGGGCAGCAGGTGAAGCTAAATGACGCATGTTCACATAGCGTTCAGCTTGGTCATGGAGACATACCTCCCAACGGTCCTGGATCTAGCTGGCCGGTGGTATGTCCCAGTGTCCTCTGCGTCCTCAGGACCCAGATAGAGTTGAATCCATTGATGGAGAGAAAGCTGGCATATCCCTGCTTTACCATTTTACTATGTAAGGACGGCTGTAAACGGCTCGGCTCAGACAGGCGCGATGCAGTGACGTCATCACGCCTCTCTGCGCCGAGCAACTCATAGCACAGACCGGAGGAGCCGAGGGATCTCCTCCACTTGTCGTGGAAACGGGGCAAGGTGAGAATTTTTTTATTAGGCGCTATGGGAACATTATACTATATGGGGCAGCTATGCACTGTTCATGCAGCAGTGCTGTGTCTATAATGTGTGTACTGTAGAGCTGTGTGTATATCTTTTGTGCGTTCGACAGTGCTGTGTGTGTATAATGTGCGTTCTGCAGAGGTGTGTGTGTGTAAATACAATGTCCTGGTGGGAGTAAAAATATTTTACCTGGGTACGTCCTATTGTCTGCTGTATCTAATAGTGCAAAAAATACGGTAGTTGAACGGCCTACACATACAAGTTTTACATGGACTTTTAACTTTGTTTTTTTGTGCGGCTTTTTTGAGAATTTTTTTTTTTTCTTTTTAACTTACAAAGACATTATTTTTTGTTCAGTAATTTAAAGTGGTTGACTGATCTTCATAGCCTCTTTTTAGACTGTAGCCATCCTGCAATCAACTGAGAGTGGGGGGCTTCTTTAACCCCCAGCAATCCACTGTTATCAGTGCGGCTGTTCATTTAAATAAATGGGTTTCTGTGTAATACATAGTAACATTGAAACCGCCAAAGTGAAAGCCGCTCACATATTTGGGGGGGAGGTCCTGAGCAACTGGTCCTCCTCTTTGATGTCCTAATAGGGCATATGGAAAGGGGCTGACCAGATGGGACTGCTCCTTTAATTCATGTAGCTGGGAAAAGGGCAATAATCTCCTATTACGTTAAATGACCTTTCTCAACAAAAAATATATTTTCAAAGAAGAGACACTTGTGTTGTGATTCTAGGGACCCATCCTGAATTCTCCTGCTCAGCTCATAGGCAGAAACGATGCTGCACATCAGTGTAATTGCTGTTGTGACTGTTGCAGATGGCTAACTATACAGTTTGGGCGCCAGGTTTGGATCATGCAAACTTTTACATTACCATGATTTCCTATGAATATAAATGGAAGCTGTCACTGCTCATCTGTGAATGGTAGGGAATGGAATTGTCACTCTTTCGATTTGGGTCCATTGCTATAAACTAATATTTTCTGATTCAGTGGTTCATAGACATTTTTTATTATTTCAATATATATTGCACTTTCTTTCATATATTCCTGTTTGGAAAGGTGAAATACGTTTCACTTATGGCGTCTTCAGTGCTGGGAAGTGTTGTCATTATTGTTATTAAAATTCCATGGTTTGGCAAGGGAAGAAAAGAATATTCTATGGTTTTAGACATAATAAAACTGCATGTTGTGAGTTGTGCTTTTTTTTTTTTTTGGCAGCTGCCTCCTATGATATCTGGTGTTTCTGGATATTCGGGTTTGATTCACACCCCTAATTTTTTTTTAATTTTTTTTTACGGGATTCATTTTGTTGTTCCTGAGTTTGCAGAAGCCTGCAGGACCTAGGTATGATGTTGCTTTTGTGTAATTTAACCATCTTTTCTAAATCTAGGACCATAGCTTACTGTCAATGGTTCCCAAGGAATTTTTATAACCGTTTACAGAATGCATTGTGTTTATATTTGTGATGTATTGGGACAAAATGACCAGTATTCCAAAGTCCTCCGGTATCCTAGTATAACAGGGGTCGGGGAAACTTTAATGTAAAGAGTTGTTTGGGGAAGGGGTGGGGTTTTTTTTACACTGGAGAGCTACTTTTAGATGTCCCTGTGATGTGGTGTAAAAAAAAAAAGCCTCAGAGCTACAGAACAAGGGAGAAGAAGTCCGCAAGAACGACCGTTTTACCTCTATGTCACTGGCAGTACTAGGGACAACTCAAGCAGTTCTACAGTATGAGGACCTCCCCAAACATTTTCCTTGATCTCTGCTTCCTGGATCTCTGTGAATGTGGCATTTGGGCAAAGGGAGCTTTAATTTTTTTTTACCATTCTACAAATTAATATTTCACATGAATACGCTCATTTCCGGCATTCCGTATTAGAGAAACTATTTAAAAAATTGTTGTCTGCATGATATCTATGTCTAACTGAAGTCATTCATATGTCTGTAGTTGGTGGGGGGGGGGGGGGGTGATGTCCAGTATCAATTTTATTGTCTGATAGTTCCATTTTTGGGGTGCACAATATGTGGCCCGAGGTGCCATTGAGTGTAGCCCCCAGTCATCTCAACACACAGACATACATGTCTTTGTCCTGATGGGTCAGAAAGTTTTTCTGACAGCCGCTTCCTGCTGATGTAGAATAGAGTGCCATCATTAGACAGTAGCTCTGTTTTCTCTACCCTGCACTGTTCATAGCTACAAGTGGTGGACTTTAAGGACACATGTGAATGCCCTCTAGATGTTGCTCATATGTATCTTCCATGACAGAGGTGAGGAGTGGCACGCCACTCTAGAGTAGGAACAGGTAACTTCTAATAGTGTACTGTGTGACTGTCATTGTTATGGGACTACTGTGTGGCTGGCACGGTTATGGGGGTAACTGCAGGGATGTATGAGTTCTATTTTAAGCAATTTAAGGGAGCAATCCAGGCAAAGCTGTTAGGCTATATTCACACGACAGTGAAAAAAAAATGGCCATTTAAAGCTGATCAATGGACCATTTTTTTAGTGCGTCCGTGTGTCCTAGGGCTAGGAAATGAATAAAAAAATAACCAAAATCAAATTTCAGCGCAATTAATTGGCGCCATCTTGCGAATTTCCGTTTTATAAATTATTTTCGCCCGGTTTAAACTGTATCTGCATCCTCAGGACACAGATACAGTTGAATCCCATGGTAGAGCAGCGAACCGTAAGGTCCCTGCTCTACCATTCACTATGTATTGCTGGACGTGAGGCAGTTATGTCATCGCGCCTATCTACGCCTAGCTGCATAGACCGGAGGAGCAGAGGGATCCCCTCCACTCATCATTGGAACGGGGGTTAGGTGAGTAGGTATTGTATAATTTTTATTAGACCCTATTGGCAGCAGCTGTGGGGGCATTATACTGCGTGAGGGCAGCTAAAGGGGCATTATACTGTGTGGTAGTCAGTTATGGGGCATTATACTATGTAGAGGCAGCTATGGGGCCATTATACTGTGGAAGGCAGTTATGGGGGCATTATACTGTGTGGAGGGCAGTTATGGGGGCATTATACTGTATGTAGGCAGCTATGGGGGCATTATACTGTGTGGGGGCAGCTATGGAGCATTATACTGTGGGGAGCACTATGGGGCAATATACTGTGTGGGGCAGTGTCGGGGTATATTATATACAGTAGTATACAGCAGGCTCCGGGGATAAATATGAACTCAATGGCGTAGCATGCAATTAGGGGGCGTAGCAATGATCGTAATCAAGGTTACATGTTCAATTAATTTTGATTTAGGTCATAATGGCTGATATCCATGCGAGCACGCTTCTGTGTGTAACAGAATATCTGTTACAGTTCTACATCACTGGCGCTTTAGCTAGACTGACAAATATAGACCCCTGATGAATTAGTATACAGAAACGCATAGGGTCAATAGAAAAGGGATTATAGCGTAGGTGACGGAGGTATCGTT
The DNA here is from genome assembly GCF_050947455.1 of Rhinoderma darwinii. Classification (NCBI taxonomy): domain Eukaryota; kingdom Metazoa; phylum Chordata; class Amphibia; order Anura; family Rhinodermatidae; genus Rhinoderma; species Rhinoderma darwinii. The sequence goes on along the minus strand of NC_134689.1, from coordinate 253,871,508 downwards.
GGGTAACCCCAGCACTGGGGGATTTAGGAGCGGTAACAGCAGGCTCCGGTGTTTTTGCAGGTTCCCATCCACCGATACACCAATGTTAAACGCTGATCCAGCTTATATCGTTCAAGTACAATCGGAACAGAGTTCACAACTGAATTGAGATTGTAACTTACAATTTAACACGTTTTTATACAAACACGGTGGGGCTTTTTTCACAGTGGTGATTGTACCCCTGTTTTTAGAGAGTTATCTATTAATAAAAATTTAAAATTTTACTCATTAATTACTTCAGTGAATTTTAGGTCATAATTGCCCAGCCCTAGTGTGTCTCAAAATAGTTATCCATTTTAAGTCCATCTGACCATTTTTAATGGCCATTTGTCATTAGTTTTTATGGCCGTTAAAAAAACAAAAAAACGGATGGATTTAATTTTTTTGTCCCAACCCACTGAAAACACCAGTGCCCGCGTAGATAGTGCTGCAATGCTCCTGTAGATAGTGCCACAGTACCCACTGTAGATAGTGCCCCTGTAAATAGTGCCAGTGTCTACTCTAGATAGTGCCACACACACACCCCACCCTGTAGATAGCCCTACATACCCCTTCCTGTAGATAGCGCCATTTGGGGCTCCCTCTCGGAGTGGAATCCCCAGCCAGAGCATTGCCAACACTCTGGCCGGGAATTCCAGCATCGTAAAGCTCCTAACGTCGCTGTCCATATTTGGACAGTGATGTTTGAATCGCCGCCCTGAGCGTTGGCAACTGACGTCATTGTCCAGGACTTTCCCAAGACAGGAGTCCTCTGCATAGTTGAAAGCACAGACATCACTGTCCATTTATGTGACATCAAGTGCTTTCCCGGGCTCAGCGCTTAAAGAATCGCTGTGCCCGGAGTGTATTATTGTAAGGGCCAGGATCGGTTTTTAATGGCCGTCACAAGGATTTAAGACGGATTGAAAAGCGGCCGTTAAAAACTGATTACTTGACTTTTATGTGCGCTGTCGGGCTGTGAAAACAGACAAAAATATAACATGTTCTATTTTTGATGGCCAGTATTCACAGGCTGTTAAAAAAAAAAACGTCGTGTGAATACACCCATAGAACTTCACTGTTCTGAAACCCGCAGTGTGACGGCCGTTAAAAAAAATTATAAAAAAATGGCTGTCACACGGCCATTTTTCACTGTCGTGGGAATGTAGCCTTATTGTGTTACACCTAGTGCAGACTTCAATGTTCTTTGTATTCATGTGTCATGCACCACCCTCTCAAGCCCTGGCATAGCACAGAGCGGCGTGATTAACATCGAGCTGCTCACGCCCCTTTTTATAAAAGATAACCAGCACTAGCTGAGTTATCAAGTTAAAAAAAAAGGTAGGGAATTTTTTTTTTATTTTATTATTTTTTTTAACAGCAATTGATTTATAATTTAATTTCAGCTTAGAATGCATAATAAAAATGTTTGGACTCCACTTGGGAATAACCCTTTAATGTCTGTAGGGTTAGCACTCCAGAGCCGAGGACATGAGGTAGAACTGACTGTATCCGTAACTCCGATAAACTACAATGGTGATAGGTGCGTGCATGTTCGACAACTCTTCTGCTCTTCTCGAGTGCTGAACAGGGGAGCTCCATTCTTCCAATAGGTGGTGACCCCAGCTAATCGACATTTATGGTATATACTGTTGATATGCTATAAATGAACGCTTTAAGATTTATTGCGGGCCTCATCAGTGGCACAATCTGGCAATGTGGTCCCCGGACCAGGTTGTGCACCCCTGGTTTGGCACCATAAATGTTATATATGCGATTCGAAAGAAATGTTCTGGAGCGTTTTATATGTTTGTTTCAGCGTGATCTGTGTGATAGATCTAGTCTGCGGCACTCCTAGGAGACGTATTTATGTGATACCTGTTGAGATATTGTAGCTGCTTAGCCAAGCCCCTTTTTTGATGGATGCATGAGCCCCATTGTCCACATTGGCTGGCCTATAACTCTGCGTGAAAAATTGGCAAATTCATTGTTGTGTTTAGCTCGTCCTAAGTTCCCAAACTAGAAAACATATATTCTCACGCAGGCTATATTGATAGAACATTTCTGAGGATTTTAGGATCTCATTGTCCAGTTATTTTGCATGTGACATTCTGTAATATTTTACCAGATTCTACATATCTCTGCAGCTTGTTTCTCCAATATACTGTATGAGGCCAGATACAGTGAATACACTTGCAGGTGTCTGCCATTCTGCTGTCCCACTTTTGGAATGTGACTGTAGGAAAAACAGATGGTCACAGAGAGATCATTGATTTGTGTGGAGAAGGGCACTGTCTGTGCATGCAGGGTTTCAAATGAAATGCAAGTAGTGACAGGGACGGGGAAAGTAGAACAATGTGTATTTTCCCACAAACTACTTTAAATGTGACCCTTCTTGTCTGCCATGTTAAAATGAAGAATAAAAGTCTGTCCCAGTGTTATTATGAGTGCAGTGTTATATTTGTGGATTCTGTACCACCCCATCAGATCAAGGTCCAGATAATTATTTAAAGGTCTGTCTGAGTCCTGCATTTACTTACAGAGGAACTTTCCCAGGAAAAAAAGTCTATCTAAAACTGGTCATACACATTAGATATCTGTCGGCCAAACGCCCGTGACCGCTATCTCTCCCGACTCCCCAAAAAACATGTAGCTTGGCCAATCCATGTATATTTCAATGGGGAGAGGGAATTAATCCACTACTAAGTCACTTCTTTGAATAACAAAAGCAGCTTTTCTGACCTGGCCCGACGACTAATTATATGGCCGCCCGCAACTTCCCCCAATGTTATCACCTGGATGTTAGGGGTTTCTGAAGCTAGACTGGTGGCAATCACAGAATGCCGGGCTAGCTTCAATTTAAAATGGGGTTGTTGCAATGAGACAACCCGTTTAAAGGGGTTTTACCAGAATCGACAAATATCACCTATCCGCTGGTTAGGTGATACTTGTCTGATCGCAGGAGGCCCCACTGTTAGCAAACATAGGGGTCCCAAACCCTCCCGTCCTCCTTACTGCACCCCTCTCAGTGAGGAGGAGCTTGAATGGAGCGGGAGGGCGCATTCTTAACCTCTGCTCCATTCAATCTCCTCACTGCGGTGGGTTCGGGACACCCGTTCTCGCGATCCGTAGGGGTCCCAGCGATCAGACAGTTATCTTCTATTTCGTTAATTGTCGATTCTTTAACCCTTTAAGGTTTTAGCACCTATATAATGATCACTTTCAATGTTTGAGTATGTGCACCCTGAAGGAACACCGCGGCCCACCAACTATGTTACGTTTCTTGCTCTGTATACCGGATATTTCTTGATTTTGTATGTAGGGACTCCACTCCAGCTATTGGAGCTGACATATATTGTTTGGTTAGCCAAATGCTAAGGATTTGCATTGATTAATATATCAGGTCCTTTTTTTTTTTTCTCATCTGTCAAGATGTCAAAAATTCTATGCAGTTGTTTATGGGAACCCTCAGTGACAGCCCCCACAGAGGTTGGCACCCAGCTTCCCCAGACTGCTGAAAGGTCAATCTGCTTGGCTATACAGCAGTATCGGCGAAATAAGTAGAAGGGATATTTCAATGCTTTTCACTTTAGAATCCTGTTTGCTTCTCTACGTTTGTGTTTACTATTTTATATGCACTGATGTGTGTTTTTCTTTTGTAGCCTAAGAAGTAGCAATTTCCTTGACAATATTCCGATTAATTTTCATGTATTGGTGTTTAGTTCCCTTATTTGGATGTTCAAGCTCAATTACCAATACAAGGGTATGCAATTTTGTCTTAAAGCTCTGCTATTATTTATAGGTTGCTTGTCTCTCGGTTTCCTTTTAAATGGCACAATGTAATGGTATAATGTATCCTTGAATGAGCCATCCATTAGCTTGGGAAGAAAATACTGCTGTAATGGGACGGGGATCCCTGAGGGATCCCTTGGAATAATATCCGCCCTTGGGAATCCCTCTTTATAGAGTACACATCATGAGAGACTATAATACATTTAAGACCCTGGCCAGTTAAATGACCTAGCTTTGTGTTCTTGTTATATTGTAATGTGTATATTTCCTTTTATGATTTATAATATTGCTTTATAAATGTACATGTTCTAAAGTGTCCAGACGGTGACCTTCACTGTATACATTTCATATGTATTTATAAGCAGTGATGACTTTTCTTATGAACGTCCAAAAGGCGCCATAAAGATTGGATGCTGGATTGAAGGAATTTTTTAATTTATATATATATATATATATATATATATATATATATATATATATATATATATATATAAATATAAATGTAATTTCATTTCTAAAAATAACATTTTGTTTTGTGCTTTTTTTGTCTGCGTCACATGTATAGTGTATATTCTTTTGTGTGCTATCTGTATATTTCATCCCATGAGACGTGGCTACTGTGTGTCAGTGTGTACAGTGCATGTGAATATCAGATGAGCACCGTTTGTATATGCGGGGGAAGCATATTTATGTGTATGTGAGAGTGAAAAAAAGTGTGCGCCTTCCTCCTTCAGGAAATGATTTGCTTGCTGCTCTTAACATTCCCTGCAGGGGGAAAACCATATAGACGGAGAGAGAAAGAGGCAGACACACTGGCTGAGAGACACACAGAGGCACAGGCCAGCAGCAAACCTACACAGATCAGGCACAAATACACACTGAGACACACATCATAGCTTGCAACACACAACACGCTGACACTGTTCTTTTAAATAAGCTGTACAGGAGCCTGACACACAACGCTGTCACACTAATGCATGGCTATGGCTCATCCTGACAGCTCTGCTACACTCAGCTCTACTACACTCAGCTCTATTGCCATCAGCCTGTGATTGTGGTGACACATAGACACACACAGCTTTCTGCCATACAAAGGCTGTCCTGTCACATACAGATTCAGCTGATCAGCGCAGTGTGACCGTCTTTCTCTGCAGGGACAGATCAGCTAAACGCCTGTTCTGGTGAGTGCTAGAATTGCTTTGGCTTGATGTGAATCTGTGGGCTTGACATGCTCCAGAGCGTGTTCTATAGGAGACGACTGGAGAGCTTTGACTGGCATAAGAGGTTTAATAATTGTCTGCGTTTTTCTGCATGTTTTGATATAAGAAAAAGAACATTGTTAATTCTGTGTCCAGCATGTATGTGGCATAAGATCAGTCTCTGCTATTCTGCATCGGGGTACAGGGGGCAGTATGTGTAGGTCTGCAGCAGTGTTAGTGCCAATGACATATGTGATTTTTGATCTTCTTAAGCAGGACGTGGGGTTAATTCTGTATCCTTCAAGCATGAAATGAGGATCTGATAGTAACTGGCAATCACACGGTTAAAGAAGAGTTGCTGGCTTAGTCTGGTTAGGGCAGAATTTTACATTGATGCTCTTTGGGCCTTTTGACTGGGTGGCGAGCCTCCTCCCCCATATTGTCCTGTAAATAGCACATACTTTCCCTGCTCCCAGACTGACCCCCCCAGACATACCAGGCATTCCTGTAACTCTTCCCAGGCCCGGGAGGCAGGGGAAGCTGGACCTATACTCACATATATACATTTACATAGCCTGTGCTGTCACATTTCTATACCGCCTACGTACTGTCACATGCACATGCTGCGCTCTGTCAATCTTGGAACCACTTGCTGTAGAGACGTGCTGAGACATGGATGGAGAGTACAACTTTCCGGCACTCACAGCACATATGTTTAAATGGACTTGTATTCTACCTATATGCCAGCTAGGCATATCCTTGATTTATGGTGAATCCTGGTCACAAGGATGTATATTTCTAGTATTTATGTATTTGTGTATATGTGTGTGTGTGTATGTGATATATATATATATATTAGTCAAATGCACCACCCTGTATCTATAATAGAGGCGTCCTGTCAATAGGAGTGTTTCCAGATAGGGTTAAAAGTGCAATGGTCTGCAGAGTTCTGACTGAGGAGGTGTCCCCTCACACCCATGTGTGATTCAGAGGCAGGACATGAGGTGGTGTAGTAGGAGGTGGGGGCCTATACTCCGTATCCGACCCTTAATGTCTTCCTTCCTTATAAAAAGGAAATCTGTAACAGAGAACAGCTGATTCTGCAAAGACTGGAAATGCAGATGCGGCTTTTAGGCCTGGCCTGGAAAGGGTGCAGAGGGGTCAGTGGATTATTAGAAACTTCTGTCAGGATGGAAACAGAAACTCTGAGTATCCTGGTTGAAAGATTCTGGAGATGTTCACAGAATGTCAAGATCGAAATAGCTGGTTCTAGGGTCAGGACAAAAATAGTTGTATGTCCAGAAGGTCAGAATGGGAATTGTTTTAGTAACAATAGGAAAATGATACTTTATACATGGCAGACGTTTTGACAAGTAACAGAATTAATGGTCACATTCCAACCATGTTATGTAGACTTCTAGACAGATATACGGGATATCTGCATGGGTCACTGAACAGATAAAGCAGTCCGGACAATGGGTTAATCTCAGGGTATTTAGAACAAGGACAGCAGGGCCACAGAAGTTGGAAGACAAGTTGGCAAAGGATTACCATTTTCATCTTATTGTATACTCTTGTTCTCCATTTATTTGACAGCTACTGAGGGTGTTCTATAGTGTTCTATAAATATATACATTTTCTACGAAACAATTAGGTTGGCAGAGCTTCGTTTGAGTGGGAGTTTGGCACAGTCAATGTACATAGTACAGTCCACTTTAACCATGTATGATGGAGGTACTGACTTTATTGCATTGCTTTAATGTAGAAAGGTTATAAAGCAGCAGTATGTTGGCGTTGCTGCCTATGTGGCATGTATATGTCATTGTATGATATGCAATTATAAGAAATGTGACAATGTTGCTTACGGTGGAGCCATTGTTCTATTGTACATGTGCATTATTGTATTTGTGCTATACCTACTGAGTTGTTCAAATGCAAAAGAGAGCTGTAAAAGAAGCAGAGCAGGATGAAACCTATCCAGTGTTATTGACGTTGTAATAGGGCCGTACCACATAAATGAGAGCTAATTTATAGATCTACCCATTCCCTTGCCAGGGTGACATGGGCATAAAGTGCAATAATAATATATTAATAACTTGAATAACTTTCGAGTGCTGATGTTGGACGTGTTAATGCTTTATGCTCACTGTTTTTTGTTTTTGTTTTTCTACAGGTACATGAGCTAGATATGCTGCTGGTTAAATTACTGCCCCCTATGAATTTCTAACTGAAGTTCCATTTTGTGCCCTGGTGCCATGCTCTGCAGTAACTGCAATCATGTCGGCTTGCGGCTCATTTACAGAGCATGTCTGGAAACCAGGAGAGTGCAAGAACTGCTTTCAACCCAAAGGACACCATCAGTTATCTGCTCTGGGCAGAGGCAATTTTTGTCAACCCCCACCACCTCCTCCACCACCACCTCCTTACCGAGCAAATCACACCAAAGTCGCTCCCAACCAGAGACCACGTGCGACCACCGGGTTCAGGCCACCTGTAGCCAAGAAACCTACCATTGCTGTGAAGCCTACCATGATGGCTGTAGATGGAGCAGTATGCCATCCTGTTCAAAGCCATTCTAGGTCACCACTGCCCGCACAAAACACCCGAATGCCAGCCCAGAATGTAGTATCTAATGATGATCGAGCAAATAACAACACAGCGGCAGAACAAACCGTCACTAATAACAATCATGTGAGTTGCAGTGGACTCACAGAAGTGCTGAAGGAGATAGCGGGTTTGAGCCCAGTAGAACCTGTACCTCCCTTAGATGGTACACCTCGAGAAAATTTTCTATGTAGGATCAATCAATGTTATCGCCGCTCTTTAGAGAGGAAGCCACCTGCTAGCTGTTTGTCTGGAAGTCGTCATGAAGGAGGAGAAACAAAAAAAGGTGTTAGAAGAGTAGCTTTAAGTGGAGAAGAAGGTGCAGTTATTGGAATGGATGGTGGGCGTTTCTGCTATCCAGACTTTTCCAGTGGGGATGACAGCTGGGATGACGAAGATGAAGAAGATCCGGGAGAACGGGAGAGCTGGGAAGAGAGTGATGAAGAACTTCTTGCAATGGAGATACGCATGAGGGGACAACCAAGATTTGCAAATCTTCAAAGTGGCAGCCTATCACCTGGGCCAGGAAGACTTGGAAAACGAGAGAAGTGGAATACTGTGCCGTTACGTCAAAAGTCCTTACAAAGGGTGTGTGCTGTAGACTATGATGATAGCTATGATGAGATTCTTAATGGCTGTGAAGTAGGTGGACAGGGTGAAGGCAACCTTGTGTCACCTTCCCCTGATACATCAATGGTTGATTCCTTGTCTTGTCCTCCCTCCTCCTCTTCTTCCTCCACTTCTTCGTCATCATCATCATCTTCTGGGGGACTCTTTTGCAATGGAAATGTAGTTAAAGAAAAAGCATCAGCAGATGGACCAGATTATACAACACAGGATATGAACCAAGATACTGGTATGGCACAGGCTAAGCCATATCGTGTGGTAAACTTGGAGCAGCCCGTCTGTAAACCATACACAGTAGTTGATGTTTCTGCTGCTATGGCTGGGGAATGTCCATCTCGATTAAATACAAAACTGAAACAGTCAAGCTCTACACGATACCAGGAGGTTTGGACATCAAGCACTAGCCCTCGACAGAAGCTTGCAAAAGCAGAAAATGTGGAAGCTCCTAAACGGAGCTGCTATATGTCTGCTCCAACTTCACCCACTGCTGGTTTAATTGCCCATACTGTACCTGTTCGTTCTCCCAACTTATCAGAGATCAAATTTAACAGCTATAACAATGCAGGAATGCCGCCTTTTCCTATTATCATCCATGACGAACCTGAATTTGCCCACAGTTGTAAAAGTGCTGATAAAGTACCCATCCTCATTAATCCTAGTGCTTATGATAATTTAGCTATTTACAGAAGTTTTGTTGGTTCTGGTGGTGTCTTTCCTCCACCTCCAGACAAAGAAAAACATCAAACTGGAAGTGTAGCAAGCCACACATATGAGGAAATAGAAACCCCTGCTAAAGCCCCAAAAAAAGAGGAGTCTGTTGGCGGGGTCTCCCAGGAAACAAGTGGTTGTGCACGAGAAAGTGCCAACCGTGTTCTGTCTCAGATTGTGGCATCCATCCAACCCCCTCGTTCTCCACCAGAAGCTTTGACTCCTGAATCTGGCAGTAGTGATGATCATCGTCTGCCAGAGACCCAATCTGATCCAGAGCAACTTAGCGGTTCATTAGGAAGACCAAAAACTCTGTTTTCCTCCCAGAGTGAAACTTTTGGAACTGTGAATTATAACAAAAACTCTCCTGCACTTTCCAGTGATGATAGCTCAACTGTATCCGCTACCACAGAACCCCTGCCCCCTTTCCCACCTCCACGCTCTACTTCTTCACCCTACCATGCAACTATGTTGCACAAACACTTTGCAACTCGTGGAAAACCAGTGGGAACTAACCGACCCTCCCCAACTGATTCTGCAACACAGCCACGCCGACCAGCAGATGGCAAGCCACGTCGCTGGATATCCTTCAAAAGTTTTTTTAGGAGGAAGAAGGATGGAAGTGGACAAGGGGGCTGTGAAGACAGGGGAGAAGAGGGAAAGCTAGTAGGACTAGATGGCACTGTTATTCACATGCTTCCACCTCCACCAGTCCAAAGACACCACTGGTTTAGTGAAAGCCGAACAGAGCCTGGAGAGAAGCCATCAATTGTGTTCTTGTGTCGGTCAGAGGAAGAGCAAGCTGCAGGAAGTCCACAGGATAGCATGGGCACGGAGACGAGGTCTAGCAGGTAAATGTCACAAATAAGGCTTATGTTACAGAATAAAAATTCACTGTCTAATTAACATTCCCAGAAAATGTAATTAATGTTACACGGTGCCGTCCAATAAAGACAAAGATTACAAAAACAAAATTGAAGGACATAACCAGCACACACTGGGATAGAAAAAAATATATCACATTTTTTAAAAATAATTTAAAGGTACCAATTTCCCTGGTTAATACAATACAATACAATACAACATAACATAACATAAATCGCTACAAATGACAATACTTTATAAAAAGAAAACCCTAAATTGACCTGGCCAGGTGGAGGACAAAAAATGTAATATACCCCTAAAGAACAGAGCAGAGAAAATGAGCTAGTCTGATATGAGAAATGGATTATTAAAATAAAATAAAATAGACCCAACAAATACAGTACATACACATCTAGCACAATTCCCTCTCTGTCATAGCTGCGACAAATCAAACACCAGTCAGGCGTGTAGGCAACATAAGGGAACAAAATTATCTAATAAATGTCCCTTCCAGTAGTCTGTGATGTCATGCCATATACAGAGAGGTAGTATACGCATCTGTGTGTTCAATTGAGTTTTCAATTGATCCAACAGGCATGAATCCAAGATCCCAAAGTAATGTATGTATTTGTCAAAGAAATCCCTTGGTAGCATTAATGTAAATTTTCCAGAGGTAATATAGACTGTCAGGAGACCCAGGTATCATTCAGGTATATATCCCTGAATCAAATTGGGTTGTTCCTGTGCCAAAACAGGCCTTTGGTAAGTTTCTTATGGACCAAAAGGTACCAACCTCATAGTGCAGCATACAGTATGGATAACCACCCCTCTGGTGAACTACATACCAACCAGGTACATGCACCAAAGCCAAAAGGGTTTTCGTTCCCTTGGGTGCCACAGCCGTCTGTGGCCGGGATCCTCTCCTGGTCCGGGGAATTTCTAACCGCATGATACTGCTTGGAGCATTCACAAGCCAACATGGCGTGGGGTCACGCGGGTCATGCACGGCGTGATGACGTCACTCACGAGCCGTGTAAAAGGAAATAAGTCTGAGTGGCTGACACATTTTGTCCCGTTCGGGACTTCCTCAAAGCCGACGAAATCATAACGATGTCTGTTCTTTATATAGTATAAATATTAAAGGTACAGTGCCTTCCGTTTAGAAAAAATACTTAAAGCACATCTTAATACAGAGTATATTTTAACCGGTTCAGGACCGGGCTGTTTTGATCCTTCAGGACCAGACACCATTTAGCCCTTTTTAGCACTCGTTAGTTAAACGGCTATAACTTTTTTTATTTCTTGGGCTAGCGACAATGCAGGTTTATTTTTTTTATCATTTTTATACACATCATTTTTGCTATTTTAGAATTTTTAGGCTTAAAGTTTGTAAATAATAGTAAATAAGCTTTTTTACTTTTTAGCTATTTTTTTCTGGTAATAACATAGTTTTATCCTAAAATAGACCTTATATTTGTGATTGTCATTGTCTGGCGTAAATTTGTAATACATTACATGTCTATTTTGGGGTAATTGGCTCAGGGCTAGCGTTACGACAATGATTGGCGAGGGACGACGTTTTTTTTGGGGTGGGTATTTTATGTGTATTTATTACATTTTTTGCACTTTATTTTAGTTTTTAGTTTTTTATTACTATGGTCTGTCCCTCAAAGGTCAGAAAAGACCTTTGGGGGACTTTATTCTTTTTTTTTTTTTTTTTTTTTTTGTTCTTTTACCCCATGATTTTCTACTGTAACTGGGGCCGCACAGCAGCCCCAGTTACAGGGGAAATAAGCCCTCTCATAGTGACTATTGTCACTAATAGGGCTGTGCTGGGTCTAGTAAGATCCAGCAGCAGTCTGCCACTAACGCTGCCGGAGACCCAACATTCAGCTGCTCAGGCAGCAAGCTAAAGGTTTTAAGGACCCTGACCGCTGGCCGTAAATACACAGCCAGCGATCTGGAATCGGTTAAAGATCACCATTATTCTATAAATAGTTTTAATACAGATTATGTTATGTTTAATACTTAAATTATCTCACTTCATATCATAACGTTATATTTATGTCATAAAAAAGAAAACCGGTATAAGGTTATTAATTATAACTAGGTACTTTGCAATAGTACAATTACCAAAAATTTCCGATAGTGGTACTGAATTTCAACAGAAATTCTAGATAGGTGCCTAAGGAGAAAAATAAAGAATGTATAAAAAAAGATTTCTATAAATAAATAACAAATAGGCCACTGATGGCAGGGAGCCAGTCAGAGACATTGCCCAAATGGGCAGTCTAAAATCGGGTCCCCACCATCAGCGGCAGGCAATAAGAAAAAAACCAAAAAAAAGATGTGGGTATAGGTAAAGTGATATAAATATATCAGCAATCACAAGGAGGATTGTAAGTAGGTTATAATCGAGGATCCTTCAGATTGTAACCAAAATAATCTAAAGAGGATAGAGAGCCAATCCCAAGGAGTCAGGTCGCCATCAGCGGTAAAGAACTCATTGGGATGTTGTCTAGCAATGAAATATGAAAATGGGATAAAAATACTAGCTACCTCAAAAATCACTTAAGTCCAGTATTCTCAGGTACAAGGATGTAATAGGGGATTGGCCCTTCTTGATGGAGAGCATTCCCAGAATCACCCCAAGTGATACCGGGTAAGGTCGTCACCAATGAGGGCCCTAGAGGTGTTCATCTGTATACCCATTTAAAAAACAGCTATCTCATAGATGGGAAATTATGGAGGGCAGTAGGACATGCCTCCATCTTAACAAAGATTCCTAAAGATTACCCAAAGATTATTTTAGCTGTATATACACATAATGGAGATTTAATGTTGTATTAAATATGGGGTATGTCATGCGATCCAAAATACAAAGTCTGTTACAACCAAAGGCTGTCTGTGGTGGTATACAGTGACCCCACGCCATGTTGGCTGGTGAATACGCCAAGCGGTATCACACAGTTTGAAATAACCCCGGATCAGGAAAGGATTCCGGCCAGAAGCCGGCTGTGGCACCCGGGAGAATGAAAACCCTGCTTTTGACCCTGGTGCATGTACCTGCTTGGTATGTAGTTCACCAGAGGGGTGGCTATCCATACTGTATGCTGCACTATTATGTTGGTACCTTTTGGTTCATAAGAAACTTACCAAAGGCCTGTTTTGGCACAGGAACAACCCAATTTGATTCAGGGATATATACCTGAATGATACCTGGGTCTCCTGACAGTCTATTACCTCTGGATTATTTACATTAATGCTACCAAGGGATTTCTTTGACAAATACATATATTCCTTTTGGATCTTGGATCCATGCCTGTTGGATCAATTGAAAACGCCATTGTACACTCACAGATGAGTATAATAATAATCTATATATAGCGCCAACATATTACGCAGCACTTTACAATTTAGAGGGAACATGAAACAAACAATATCAGACATTACATAGTGACAAAGTTAATTTACAATTCAAACCAGAGGAGTGAGGACCCTGCTCGCAAGAGCTTACAATCTATGAGGAAATAAGGGAGACACAAAGTGTAACCGTGTTTGTTCTGTACAATGGTCCAGCCATCTTTTATACACATGGGGTGGTACACATAAAGCTGCATGAGCCGGTCACCAGCCAGTATCTGTGTATGATGGACATGAAGAGAAGGAGTGTGAGGGAATCTTATTCTGAAGGGGGCCAGGGAAAGGAGGCAGATTAGGGTATGTTTTAGGCCTGTCTAAATAGATGTGTTTTCAGGGCACGTTTAAAACTCTGAATATTGGGAATTAATCTGATTATCTGGGGTAGCACATTCCAGAGGACTGGTGCAGCACGAGAAAAATCTTGGAGACTGGAGTGGGAGGTTCGAATTATGGAGGATTTTAATCTAAGGTCATTGGCAGAACATAGAGCCCGAGTAGGGTGGTGGACAGAGATGAGGGAGGAGATGTAAGGAGGTGCAGCACTGTGGAGAGCTTTGTGGGTGAGAGTAATAAGTTTGAATTTTATTCTGAAGGGGATGGGCAACCAGTGCAGTGACTGGCACAGAGTAGAGGTGTTGGTGTAGCGGTTGGTCATAAAGATGAGCCTGGCTTCTGCATTGAGGATAGATTGGAGAGGGGAGAGTTTAGTGAGGGGAAGACCGACTAGTAATGAGTTACAGTAGTCAAGATGAGAGTGAATCAGAGCAACAAGGAGAGTTTTGGCTGTTTCCACAGTAAGAAAAGGGCTTATTCTGGAGATGGGTTTTAAGGTAAAGGTGACAGGAGCGTGAAAGTAATTGAATGTGAGGAGTAAAGGAAAGATCTGAGTCAAAAATAACCCTGAGAAAGTGGGCATGCTCCTTAGGAGTTATGATAGTGCCACACACAGAGATAAAGACATCAGGTTTAGGGAGGTTAGTAGATGGTGGGAACACAAGGAGCTCAGTTTTAGAAAGATTCAGTATCAGATAGAGAGAGGACATGATGTTAGAGACAGCGGACAGACAATCACTGGTGTTTTGTATTAGAGCAGAGGTGATGACACCCAATTATATACCTCTTCCCATGACCTCATCGTAGAGATGGTACTGGAAGCCAAATCTGCTGATGGTTTGTCCAATAGGGGCTGTGTAGAGAAAAGAGTGGACCTAGGACTGATCCCTGAGGAACCCTGATAGCAAGTGGATAAGGAGAAGAAGTAGAACCAGCAAATGACACACTGAACGAGCGGTCAGAGATATAAGAGGAAAACCAAGAGAGAGCAGCGTCCTTGAGGCCAATAGAGTGGAGCATGTTAAGTGGGAGTTGGTGGTCTACAGTGTCAAAGGCTGCCGAGAGATCCAGAAGAATCCGGAGAGAGAATTTACCGTCCGATTTAGCCGCCAAGAGATAATTTGAGACTTTAGTAAGGGCAGTTTCTGTGGAGTGTAGAGTGCGGAAACCAGATTGCAAGGGGTCTAGAATGGAGATGGCAGAGAGATAGCGAATAAGGCGAGAGTAGACCAAGAGTTTGGAGATGAAGGGGAGATTAGAGACTGGTCGGTAGTTAGCAACGCTGCATGGGTCAAGACTTGTTTTTTTCAGTAATGGGTTTATAATGGCATGTTTAAAAGAGGAGGGAAAGATACTAGAGGAAAGAGAGAGGTTAAATATTTTAGTCAGGTGACTAGTGACGGACAGGAGGAGGTGTGAGGGGATAGGATCACTAGGGCAGGTGGTAGGAAGAGAAGAAGAGAGGAGCCTGGAGTCTTCTTCTGTTATTGGGGCAAATGCTGAAAGTGAAGAAGAGGGAGTGCGGGAGGGAAGGGGATCGATGTTACTAGGGGACTGGGAGATAATATCATGCCGGATGTTGTCAATTTTAACTTTAAAATAAGTGGCCAGGTCTTCAGCACTGAGATCTGTGATTGGCATCTGCACTTTAGGACTAAGGAGGGAGTGAAAAGTATTAAAGAGGCGTTTTGGATTATTAGATAGTGTGGAGATGAGAGAGGTGAAATAGACTTGTTTGGCTCGGTGAAGGGCAGAGTTGTAAGTTGTGAGCATAAATTTGTAATGGAGGAAGTCTGCAGCCAAATGCGATTTTCTCCACAGTCGTTCGGCACATCTCAAGCACCGCTGAAGAAAGCTGGATTGAGGCGTGTGCCAGGGTTGTCGTTGTCTTTGTCGGGTGGTTTGGAGTGTAGGGGGGGCTGCTTCATCGAATTCATTTTTGAGAGTGCTATTGTAAAGTTTGGCAGCCAGATTGGGACAAGAGAGGGAAGAGATAGGGGACAATGAGGACTGTAGACTGTCTATGAGTTGCTGAGTGTTAATGCAGGTACAGCAGAGATATAGTTAATTCAGGAATGGAATGGATTATATACCTGTATGAAGAGAAGAGAGATGGATACTACCCCTCTGTATATGGCATGACATCACAGACTACTGGAACGGACATTTATTAGATAATTTTGTTGCCTACACGCCTGACTGGTGTTTGATTTGTCGCAGCTATGACAGAGAGGGAATTGTGCTAGATGTGTATGTACTGTATTTGTTGGGTCTATTTTATTTTAATAATCCATTTGTCTTATCAGACTAGCTCCTTTTCTCTGCTCTGTTCTTTAGGGGTATATTACATTTTTTTGTCCTCCACCTGGCCAGGTCAATTTAGGGTTTTCTTTTTATAAAGTATTGTCATTTGTAGTGATTTATGTTGGGTATTAACCAGGGAAATTGGTACCTTTTTTAAATTATTTATAAAATAAATGTAATACATTTTTCTATCCTAGTACGTGCTGGTTATGTCCTTCAAATTGTGTTTTTTTTAAAAATTTTTCTTTTAAGGCTTATGTTACCATGATTTTTAAATGTAAAACCTCTGTAAAAATGTAATTTAAGAAAATCACTAAATTTGATAACCAAAAAAAAACAAACCACTAATATAACGTAAAAAAAACCTCCATTAGTCCTTCACTTCCAGTGCACACTTCCTTCTGGACAAAACAAATTGAAATGGTTTCCAAACCATCTTATTACATAGGCTGCTAAATTAAGCAATAGCTTGAGGCAGAAGATTCACCCTAGAAGATTATAGTTTTATCTAAAATTGTGTTAGATATTAACCCCTTAGTGACCAGCCCATTTTAGGCCCTAATGACCAAGCTATTTTATTCGTTTTTCTATAGTCTCATTCAAAGAGCTATAACGTTTTTATTTTTTCGTCTACATAGCTGTATGAGGACTTGTTTTTTGCGGGATTAGTTGTGCTTTTTAATGACACCATTTTTGGGTACATATAATTTTTATATTAACTTTTATTAACCTTTTTGGGGGGGATTATAACAAAAACCGGAAATTCCGCCATTGTTCTATGCGTTTTTAAATTGACGCCGTTCACTATGCGACGTAATTAACATGTTACCTTTATTCTATGGGTCGGTACGATTACGGCGATACCACATATGTAGAGTTTTTTTTTTTATGTTTTACGACTTTTGCACAATAAAAACACTTTTGAACTAAAATTAGTTGTTTTTGCATCATCGCTTTGCAAGAGCCGTAATTTTTTTATTTTTCCATCAATGTAGTGATTTTTTGGGCTTGTTTTCTGCGGGACAAGACGTAGTTTTGAATGGTACTGTTTTGGGGTGCATGGGACTTATTGATTCATTTTTATTATGACTTTTTTGGGGGGCAATGGAAAAAAATTGCAATTTCGCCATGGTTTTTTTTTTTTTTTTTTTTTACGGTGTTCACCTTGCGTTTTAAATGACATATTAACTTTTATTAATGGAGTCATTACGGTCGCGGCGATACCACATATGTGTACCACATATGTGTACTTTTTTTTTTTTTACACTTTTACTAATTATGGAAAAAAATGATTTTATTAATTTTTTTACTGTACTTTTTATTAATAATCTTTATTTCACTTTGATGACTTATTTTATTAGTCCCACTAGGGGACTTTACTGTGCGATGTTCCGATCGCTGCTATAATGCTTTGGTATACTTCGTATACCAGAGCATTATTGCCTGTCAGTGTAAATCTGACAGGCAATCTGTTAGGACGTGCCTCCGGCGCGTCCTAACAGGCATATGTCCAGGGCAGACCTGGGGGCTTTTATCAAGCCCCCGGCTGCCATGACACCCCATCGGAGACCCGCGATTGCATTCGCGGGCCGCCGATGGGTGACAGAGGGAGCGCACTCCCTTTGTAAACAAAGTTAAATGCCGCGGTCGCTATTGACGGCGGCATTTAACGGGTTAAACGGCCGCGATCGAAGTAAACTTCGATCGCAGGCGTTGGAGCAGGAGCTCAGCTGTCATCAGACAGCAGAGCCCCGGCTCCTGCCTGCACGGGAGACCCGTGCAGGACTTAGACTAGGCTGACGTGAAAAGGCGTCAGCCTAGCCTAAAGCCCATTAGTGACTCACGTGAAAAGGTGTATTGGTGGTCACTAAGGGGTTAAGTAAACTTCAGGGACTGTAAATAATGAAACAATTGAATGGCTTTAGTGAAAGTGGTGGAGAATAATAACAAAATATTTAGGTGTAGGGTTCCACTACCTTCACTTTCTACTTTTTTTTTAGGTGAGTAAGTTCTAATGTGTCACCAGGAACCTAATCCTATGTAGCCAAATAATGATACATAACTTGACTTTGGGGAATGCAATAATCTATCTGTAGTCTGATAAAGTTCTTAAAGAGGCTCTGTCACCCCATTTATACAGCAAGGCAAGCGTAATATCATTTTAAATGACAGGTTACATCGTAATCTCGCGAGATTACGCTTGCCTTGCTGTAAATATCACACAATCTCGCGAGATTACGATGTAACCTGTCATTTAAAATGAGATTACGCTTGCCTTGCTGTAAATATCAGACAGACGCTACAGAAGTGTCAGGATTGTGAATAGACCTCACGTCCTGGCTGGAGGTAATGTATATTCACTGTCAGGACACTTGAGTAACGTTATAGTGTGTTTATGTGGCTGCACATAGCGATATTGCTATATCGCTATGTGCTGTGTAAATGAATGGGGAGAAGTGTATGACGCTGATTGGTCAACGTAATACACTTCTCTCCACAACGCCCACTTGCTCAAAAAGTAAAACACGCCCAGTTGTCCATTAAGAAACTCATTGGCATAAAGCTAAAATAGGTCATAACTCCGTCAAAAATGATTGTTTCTCTAAATAAAAAAACACTACTGTAATCTACATTACAGCGCCGATCACATCATGTACAATATAGGTCACTTATAATGTGGTGACAGAGCCTCTTTAAACACAAACCTGCCCCTCGTCAGTTATAGACCAGGGGATATAGGAGAACTTGACCTGAATCTGAAAACCCCACTTTGAATACATCTCTAAAATTCTTACCTAATTTACCCTGTTTATGAAATCTCTGGGTTTCTTCTGGCCTTGAGCTTATATTGTCTTGCTGACACCAGTGAGTGACAGGAAAGCGTTTTTGTTTTTACAGCGTTCACCGTGCGGTATAAATGACATGCTAACTTTTGTAGCAGGTCAGTACGATTATGGCGACACCAAATTGATGTTGTTGTTTTACTACATTTGCACAATAAAAATACTGTGGAAGATTTATTAAGACAATTAATAATAAATCTGGTGGTCCGTTGGTGCCCTCCTCCTGGTTAACCCTACCCACTTTTCTCTCCACATTGGAAATAGGAGAGAAAAGTTGAACAAATTCCTACAAATATGGCAGACACAGTCGAGTCACATTATAATGACCAGCAGCTAATATCCAGTAACTGCCATGTGCAGCACGGACAGCAGCTAGACAGCTGGGAGTGACTCAATAAGGTGTTGGTAGGTTGTCTCAGGTATCTGGAGCCATGGTGACTGCTGTACATCCCACATTTGCTAGAGGGTGTGTGGGGGAGGATCCATAGAGCGAACAAGACAATCGTGGTGGTCCCACAGATGCTCAATTGGGTTCAAGTCTGGCGAATTAGGGGGCCAGGGAAATACTTGGAAGTCTTAGTCGTGCTCTTCCCACCACTGTCAGACATTTCTAGCCGTGTAACATGTCGCATCGTCTTGTTGGAAGATCCCATCTGCCCCAGGGAAGACAAACCGCATGTATGGGTGGACGTGATCTGAAACTATTGATTCATAACCAAATCGGTTCAGAGTGCCTTCCACATGGATAAGTGGGCCCAGGGAATGCCATGAAAAAATTCTCCAGACCATAATGCTGCCGCCACCAGCTTGTGTTCTTCCAGCAATCGTGTCAGGTTGTTTGTTTCTCGCCTGACACGGCAACAGGGTTCACTGAACTGTTGTATTAGACACACGTTTGGTAGCCCCCTGGTTGATTTTCACGGTGAGCTGCTCCACTGTAGCATCTCGTTCGGCCCTCGCACACCTTCGTAGTGGACATTCACCTCTTAAATCAATGGCTCGTGGTGCCCCGCAGTTTCCACATCAGTTATTGCCAATGGTGCCATTGTCCGCTCACGATACACTTTCACCACTGCAGCACACAAACCGTTCACAAACTACGCTGTTTAAGAAATTCTGCCACCCTTGGCTTGAAAGCCAGTAATCATCCCTTTTTTGCAACTCTGATAAATTGCCCCTTTTACCCATGGCAACAACGTGTGATATGTGTTCAGCCAGCCTATCGCACACCTTAGGGTATGTTCACACGGCTTATTTATGGACGTAATTCGGGCGTTTTCCGCCTCGATTTACGTCCGAAAATGCGGCTCGATAGCGTCGGCAAACATCTGCCCATTCATTTGAATGGGTCTTACGATGTTCTGTTCCGACGGTCATTTTTTTTTACGCCCCGCTGTCAAATAGACGCCCGCGTCAAAGAAGTGCCTGTCACTTCAGACGTTAAATGGAGCCGTTTTCTATTGACTCCATGGAAAAACAGCTCCATTTACGTCCGTAATTGACGCAGCGAAAAAGCGCCTCAACATGCCATGACGGCAGAAATTACGGAGCTGTTTTCTCCTGAAAACAGCCCCGTAATTTCAGCCGTAACGGACGCTGCCGTGTGAACATAGCCTTATATACCCACCAAGCCAGCCCACGACGCATCACTTTCTTCATGGGCTACACGCTGCCGACGTCAAAAGTAGGAGGTGGTCATAATAATGTCACTCCACTGTGTATATAGTGCACCAAAATTAGTTTCTTTTTTTGACTCCAAAAAAGTTGTTAATTAAATTGCCCCCGCTTTTTTTTTATTTTTTAAATTAGTATGTTTTTTTTTTTTGGGAGCTGTAATTAACCCCTTTATACCGAAAGTATGTTAAACCTTAATGACCAAGCAATTGTTTGTTTTTTCATTGTCGTGTTCAAGGAGCTATAACTTTTTTCATTTTCTGTAAAGATTCCTGTATAAGGACTGTCTTTTTTTAATAGCACCACTTTGTGGTACTTATAATTTATTGATTAACTTTTATTCAATTTTTTGGTGGAGTAATAGGAAAAATAAACGGAAATTTTGCCACCTTTTTGTGTCTTCAATTGACGCAGTTTACTGTGTGGTATTAACCCCTTCCCGCTATGTGACGTAATAGTCAGTCACAGGAGTTGTCCTGTTAACGCAAACTGACAGACTATTCCGTCACATCATTAACGGTACTGTGTCAGCAGACACCGTTTTAAAGCAGTGATATCTTAACGCTATCACTGCTTCAAGGCCAGGACCAGAGCTAGCCTCCGATCCGGCCGATTAACCCCTTAGATGCAGCCCTCAAAACCGAGCGCTGCATCTTAGGTGTTTACAAGCCGATCGGAACCCTGCAATGAAATTGCGGGTTTCCGATGACTGCTCCGGATGACCGGAAGTCTAACAATGGCCTCCTGTCTGCCTAGAACGGAAGCCTGCTAGTTCTAGCCCAGAGGCGGGGCCTAAAAGGCGCCCGGCCACAGTTTCAAGATGGTGCAGGCTCAGAAGCCGAGCTTGCGACATCAGCCGTTGGTGTCAGCTGTATGTTACAGCTGACACGGTGCTGTAACGGCAGGGAACGGAGCTAGCTACGATCCTTGCCATTAACCCCTCAGATGCCGCGATCGCGGCATCTTAGTGGTTTGTAGCGATCGGCTTCAACACGATGTTATCGTTACGAATCCGATCGCTGCTAAGGCAACCGGAGGCCTAATAATGGCCTCCTGGTCTATCATGTACGATAGCCTATTAGGCCCCGCCCACAGACGGGACCTAATAGGCTTGCAGGGTGTAGTTTCCAAAATGGGGTCACTTCTTGGGGGCTTCCTCTAGGTGTGGAATCCCCAGCCAAAGCGTTGCCGGCACTTTGGCCGGGGATTCCTCTCTGGAGGAGCCCCTGACATCACTGCATATATGGACAGTGTAACGGTCACAGGGTATGTGGACCCACTAGGCCGCTGCGCCATAGCGGAGAGGCAGCTGGCCTAGTCAGTCTATACAAAAGTCTATAGCAGTTCGTAGCACATGGGTACCTGAACTAGTCCAGACAGTGGCTGTGGCTTCAGCACAGATGGAGGTAGGTGCAGCAGTTTGTGCCAGATGTGGCGGACACTACAAGACGTGGCAGAAGACACTGGACTTGGCAGAAGACACAGGACGTGGCAAACGACAGCAGGTGCAGTAGGATACGACTCCAAAGCTAAGAGGCTCAGATACGAGAACACAGCACGGGATACAGGATACGGGTAACAGGGCACAGGTAACAACTGGAACGGGAAAACACTAAGGGACCATTTGCAAGACAGACTTGGGATATACTAACAATGCTCATTCAAGGATCAGAAGGGTAGGGACCTTCTTATAGTCCAGGAAATCATGTGAGTTGATGACGATGATGATTATTTTCATGTGCGCGCGCTGGCTCTTAAGAGCTTGTGCGCGCACCCTACAGGACACAGCGGACCAGAGCGGAAGTGAGCGCTGGCGTCTCCTAGGAAGGAGATGGGGGCCAGCGCACACAGATCCATGGCTGCGGGCGTCGGGAGGGGAGTAAACCCGACGTCCTGCGGCCATGGACACTACAGACCGGGAGAGGCCTTCGTCTATCAGCGGAATTCCCGACTAGTGCCTCGGCAATGCGCTTGCCGAGCATTCCAGTCCAGGAGGAGCCACTGACGTAAATGTCCATATATGGACAGTTATGTCCGAGGCCTCATCTATTAGCAAGATCCCCGACCAGAGCGCTCTGGCTGGGGATTCCACTCCTCGAACGAGCCCCAATAAGCTATCTATATAAAGGGGGTGTAGCGCTGTCCACGGGGTGGGGTGTGTGGCGTGGCACTATCTACAGGGGGTGTGTGCGTTGTTTCTCCTTCGGCCCGCTGTCAGCGGGCCGCAGATTGCCGCTTTAGTGGCCACATGCGGGCCGCATGTTTGAGACCTGTCTGACAAGCATTTTCTAAAGGCAGACCTGGGGGTCTTTGTAAGGCCCCCAGGCTGCCGTAGAAACAATCGGCACCCCGCTATTGCATTGCAGGATGCCAGTGGGGTGAGAGGGGGAGCCCCCTCCCTCTAAAACCACTCAGATGCGGCGGTCGCTATTGAGAGTCGCATCTGAGGGGTTAAATATGATCAGAGACCACTGCTAGTGGTCTCCGATCGATGCCCTGATGCCAGAGGCTGTTAGCAACAGCCCGGGCTTCAGAAGCACCCCGCCCGATGAAGGAAAACTTCTTCTGAAGCGCCAACGTGAAAAGGTGGCGCTTCAGAAGAACTACCCCTAACGACCGACGTAGAAACACTATACGCCGGTCTTTAAGGGGTTAACATTGGTACCATTTTGTGGTACACTTGACTTTTCAATCACTTTTTTTCTTTCATATTTGGAGGTGAGATAATTACAAAAGACAGCAATTTTTCACCATTTGGGATAACTTCCGCAATTATACTGGTGATACCAACTGTCAGTTTTTCATGGCCGTTTTGCATCAGTGTGTCTCCAAATTTTCATCCATTTCCAGTCCGTCTGTCCATTTTTAATGGCAGTTTGTCAACCGTGTGCCATCAGTTTTTCATGGCCATTAAAAAAAATGGATTTAATTTTTCAGGGTTTTTTCTGTCCCAACCCCCTGAAAACACAACGGTGCCCCTGTAGATAATGCCGCTATGTCCCTGTAGATAGTGCCCACATAGACAGCGCCAATGCCCACATAGTTCCACAGTGCCCACTGTATATAGTGTCACAGTGCCCACATATGAAGTGACATAGTGCCAAACACCCCCCCCCCCCCGTAGATAGCACCACTGTAGCTCCCTCTAGAAGCTGAATCCCTAGCCAGAGCGTTGCCGACGCTCTACACGGGGATTCATTCTGCGCCTAGAGGGAGCCCCTCACATTTGGACCGTGACGTCAAGTTTTCCATCTAAGAGCGGAATCCCCGGCCTGAGCGTCGGCATCACTCTGGCCGGGGTTTCCGCTCCAGAAATAGCCCCTGATGTCACTGTCCATATATGAATAGTGACGCCAGGGGCTTCTCCTGGAACGGAATCCCCGTCCATAGCATCGGCAAGCTCTAGATGGGGATTCCATTCCTAGAGGGAGCTACAGTGGCGCTATCTAAGATCGGAATCTCCTGCCAGAGCGTTGGCAACGCTCTGGCCGAACATTCCGGTCCAGGAGTAGCCCCTGACGTCACTGTCCGTATATAGCCTGTGACATCAAGTGCTTTCCAAAGACAGGAGTCCCCGGCCAGAGATCTTGTGATGCTCTGGCTTGGGACTCTGCTTCTAGAGGAAGCCCCAGAAGTCACTGTCCATATATGGACAGTGGCGTCAAGGGCTTCCCCGGGCTCAGCTCCCAAAGTGCTGTGTCCAGGGAGTCCTCGGCCAGGATCAGTTATTACCGGCCGTCACAAGGATTGATTCCTGAAAAACGGATCCATTGAGTTCCGTCGGGCCGTGAAATTGGCCAGAAATCGGGCATAATTTTTTACGGCTAATATTCACAGGCCGTTTAAAAAACGGCTGTGTGATTACACCCATAGAACTTAATTGTTCTGAAAACGGCCATGTGATGTCATGTGAATGTAGCATAAAGCATTTTGTAATTCGTAAAAAACTTTTAATTAAATATTTTTTTAACATTTAATTTTTTTTTTTTTTACATTTTTTACAAATGTACAGGCATCCTATTAGGCCCTGCCCCCAGCAGAGCTTAAATAGTAGTACAAAGAAGGCAGCAGACCTAGGGGCCCCCAACAGCCATGTAAACCAATCTGCACCCCAAGATTACATTGCGGGGCTGCCGATGTGGTGACAGAGGGAGCCTTATTCCTCTGTTAAACTGCTTAAATGCCGTGGTCACTGGTCGTGGTCGCAGTATTTACGCTATGCTACGTGTGAACTTACCCTAAATGCATGGCGCCAAGGGGTTAGGGTGACCATATGAGTTTCTCTTCCTTTGTCTACACTCTATGTAACTCTCTTTTAGATATTAGGTCACACATTCTGACTTCCACAGTGCCTGTTCCTTCACTCTGCATTTCTATTCTCTATCAAACATGGCAGATACATGTAAGCAGCCTCTAGAGGCATTCACATGTATCTTCCAAGTTCTGCACCAATATCTATAATCAGGGAAGAAAGAACATAGTTGCTGTTCTCTGCATCGGAGGGATACAACTCCCTTTTGACATCTCTGTTCTACACCTGGATTTGGCTAAAGAAAATGCATCAGACTGACCTGTGTGAACAAGGCCTTGTAATAACTATAACATACAAAACGAATTGTAATGTCCGTCGCCCTTTCCTGCCGACACCAGTCCACAGCGTATTCTGGCTCCCAGCTGCTGCAGTGTCTTTCCTCCGCTCTGCTCATGGCTTCTAGGGCATTCGCTTACCCTTCTCTTAAAGGCCCAGAACACGCCAAATTCTACCCAGCTTTCCTAGGTATGAAAGGGTACCTCCCACATTGCAATTATGTTCATACTCCAGCTTGCTAGTAGTCATTCCCGTATTATCTATTTGGACACTCTGTTATTGATTATGCTGGACTTGACCATCCTTGTCTGCCCTTACCACTTTCCTGTTCACTGTTATGACCGTCTGCTGCCTGGACTGATCTCTGGCTCTGATTACCGTGAGTCAACTTTTGCCGCCTTCCCTTACCTACGCTTCAGCTCTGAACTTGCATTTATTATGCTGTCTTTGTACCACGCCTGTCCACGTCGCCCATTGCCAACAAGGACTATTCTGGGTGCAGCGCTCTTCGGATTGTAGCAGCCAAGTCCACATCTCCGTATGGAGGTTAAAGCGTAAAAACCTAGTTAAAGGGAATGTGTCGTGAATTAAAAATGATTTTTTTTAAAGTAAGTTACTGATTTTTATTGTATTTTTTTTTCTTCCACAAGGTGGGAAGTATTAAAAATGAAATAATAATTTGACATGTTTTCCTATGTTGGCCATCAGAGGGAGCACTTCCAAGAATTACAGCAAGGTGAATCCGGCAAAGCAGCCTGACATACAGCTGCTGTAAATGTGGAAGGGAGACTGGCTCCCCCTCCCTATTTTTGGCTACTAGCCGGGAAAAGGTGTCTTCAAATTGCTAAGAGTTGTCCAGCTCCAGTTTAGAAGAGATTGTAGAAATGGTAGCTGGCAGAAGCTATAGGACACACCAAAAGGCACATAACGGAATTGCTGCAGAAGATTTCTGCAGCAATTCAGTTGAAAGTAGCAGACATTACGCTGCGGAAAAAACGCAATTTCCTGCGTTTTTTACTGCAGAGAATGGTGTGGATTTTGCTGTGTTTTTCACAATGCTGGGAGATGGTGACATCTCGTCTGAAAAACGCAGCAATTCAGTCCACTTTCCGCAGCAGGAATTGACATGCTGAGGTCCAAAATATACGCACCGCATGTGAATTTCTGTTCGGAATTCCTACACAGCGTGTGGATGCACAATTCCGGATGGAAAATACGCATCAATTCCGCTACGTGTGGACAAGTCCTAAGATTGATGAAAGTGAAGTGGGAGACCCTGTTGTGAATGAATTTTCAGTTGATCCGTTCACACAGCGTGTATATGGCGCTTTTTTGGTGCATTTTACGGGCTGAAAAACTTTCCAAAAACGCTTGATTATTCTTTTCATTTAAATAAAAGGGAAAGCACACCGTTAGTGCATACAACGCGCTTTTTTACGCAAGCATTTTTAAAAACGAGTTTTGTGTAAATAAAGAAGTGTCGGGTCAATTCTTTGGCACATAAAACGTTCCAAATGTTCCCATAGTTAGTGGGAGTTCTAATTATGCACCAACAAACATGCAAAAATCGCACACAAAATGCATAAAAAAACACGAAAAAAGCGTCAAACTCTTGATTAATCTTCCCATCTACATCAATGGGAAAGCGAGCCCTTAGTACATACTACGCTCTATTTTTACGCAAGCGTTTTTAAAAAGCCGTTGCGTAAAAAAGACGCGTTGGATCAATTCTTTGGTTCATAAAATGCACCAAATGTTCCCAGAGTCAGTGGGAGTCCTAACTACGTGCCCAAATACGTTCAAAAAGCGCACACAAAACACACAAAAGAAAACCTGCGAAAAATGTGTTCAAATCCCTGTAGTTTAAAAACCACTTCACAAGAAACACTAGTTTATTTGACACGTTCACACGTAAATTTACTTTGTGCCGTGTGAACATGCCCTAAGGGAATTATTTTTCATTGGCCCCTACTTTACAATGCTGTAGGTGAGTATAAATATTTTAATTTTCATATTACTTAGGCCTCAGGCCCACATCAGTTATTTTCTTCATGTGCTATCCGTTTTTTTAACGGATAGCACGCTGACCCATTCAGTTCTATGGGGCCATGCACGCTTCCATTGTTTTAACGGAACCGTGTGGCCATTCCGACAAAAATAGAACACTGTACTAAAAAAAAAAAAAAAAATAGAATACTACTGTCCGTTTTTTGCGGAACAGTCTCGGCCATTTAATTCATTTGGTCCACGGACCGCACACGGAAGTCATCCGTGTGCGGTTCGTGTTCCACAGATCTGTCTTTAGCGGCCGTACGACGAGCAACGGTCGTGTGCATGAGAACTAAGGCCTCATGCACACATTCGTTGATTGTCATACGGCCGCGAATCACGGATCTGTGAAACACGGACCGCACACCGGTGGCTTTTGTGGATCTACGATCCAAAGTATTAAAAAAACACAGACATAAGAAAATATATTTATTGAAATAAAAAGTCCCCCATAAAACCCTCGTTAACCATTTTATTTAAAGAGACGGTCACCACATTATAAGTGCCCTATCACCTACATAAGGAGATGGGCGCTATAATGTAGGTCACAGCAGTGCTTTTTATTTAGAAAAACTATCTATTTTTACCACTTTATGAGCGATTTTTAGCTTTATGCTAGTTTCTTAATGCCCAAGTGGGCGTGTTTTTACTTTAGACCAAGTGGGCGTTGTACAGAGGAGTGTATGAGGCTGACCAATCGGTGTCATACACTCATCTCCGTTCATTTATATAGCAATAGCGATATAGTTATATCGCTATGTGCAGCCACATAAACACACTATAACATTACTGCAGTGTCCTGACAATGAATATACATTACTACCAGCCAGGACGTGATGTTTATTCAGAATCCTGACACTTCTGAATCTTTTCTGTGAGATTACAGCAAGGCAAACGTAATCTCATTTGAAATGACAGGTTACATCGTAATCTCGCGAGATTACGCTTGCATTGCTGTAAATATTACAGAAAAGATTCAGAAGTGTCAGGATTCTGAATACACATCACGTCCTGGCTGGAGGTGATGTATATTCATAGTCAGGAGACTGCAGTAATGTTATAGTGTGTTTATGTGGCTGCACATAGCGATATAGCTATATCGCTAGTGCAGTGTAAATGAATGGAGAGAAGTGTATGACGCTGATTGGTCAGCGTTATACACTCCTCTGTACAACGCCCACTTGGTCAAAAAGTGAGAAACTCATTAGCATAAAGCTAAAATCGCTCATAAAGTGGTAAAAATAGATTGTTTTTCTAAATAAAAAGCACTGCTGTCACCTACATTATAGCGCCCATCTCCTTATGTAGGTGATAGGGCACTTATAATGTGGTGACAGAGCCTCTTTAAAAAAAAAAAAGTCTATCATCGCAGTAGTCCACCGAATCTACGATGTAGTCCTATAGGTCCAGCAGAACCTACAAAACCCAAAAAATAAACTTAGCAATATGAAAAATATGAATACTTATACTCACCTACAGCGACTTCTGTCTTCTCCCTGCACCACAATAAATACTAGAGGTCCCCACAAGCACCCTGCATGCACCCCCCCCCAAACACACCCACACAAACCATCACTCCAAGCACCCTGCACACAACCCCCCCCCCCCCCACGGACACGCACCCACTCCCCCCCCCCCCCCCCCACAAGCACCCTGCACACAACTCCCGCACAGAGGGTTGTGTGTGTGGTGGGGGTTTGTGTGTGGCGTGGTTGCATGCTTAGGGGGGGTTTGTGTGGGGCAGGTGCTCGAGGGCGCAGCGGTGCCCAATGCTAATTCTTCAAAACCGCTGATAAACGGCTATGAATGATCAGTGGCGCCCACTGATCCTTCATAGCTGACAATCAGCTGTTTTGAAGGAACCGCTGCCCCGTCGAGCAACCCCCACACACACACACGCAACCGCAGCTCCCTCCCGCACGCACAAGCCCCGCATACACACACACACCTTGCCTGCAGTGCGGCCGGTCATCACCAAAATGGCGCCGGCTTTCTCCCTACAAACCAGCATGCGCAGTACAGAGTGAGACCGCAGATGCGCAGGATGTAACGAACGGCTCCCGTTTATTATGTCCTATGCCCTGTAGCTGCAATATTCTATCGGTGAATGTGTCGTGAAGAGACATATACACAGATGAGAGAAAACATGGCAGCCCCCAGTGAAGTAAAAAAGTGTTAATAAAAAAAATTAACCATTTATGTGAAAAAATAAAGTAAATTATAATATTTTATTAAATAAAAATAAATAAAATTCATGACACCTTTCTTTTAACCACACCATACTCTGTAGGCCCCTTGACACGAATGGTGTATAGCAATCTGTTTGTTTCTACTTTCTCATACCTTCTTTTTCTATTGGAAACAAGATAAGCCCCACACTTACAAAAAAAAAAAAACACGGGGGAATTTAACAACTTTTCTATGCCAGTTTTCAGTTGCAAATGGCTCAAAAGTCGCAAAAAATTGACTTGTGTATCGTTTCTGGCAGCACATTTTCTTTACAAAGTGGGTGGAGCTTAGCCACCAGCCGTCTGCAGCATTTAGGGCGGATTTACACGAGCGTGTGCGTTTTGCGCGCGCAAAAAATATGGCGTTTTGCACGCGCAAAAGGCACTTAACAGCTCCATGTGTAATCACCATATGATGCGTGGCTGCGTGCTTTTCGCGCAGCCGCCATCATTATGACACTCTGTATGTTTGTAAACAGAAAAGCACATGGTGCTTTTCTGTTTTCAATCATACTTCTTACTGCTGTTGCGCAAATCACGAGCGTCCCACGGAAGTGCTTCCGTGTGGTGCGCATGATTTTCACGCACCCATAGACTTCAATGGGTGCGTGATGCGCGAACAGCGCAGAAATATAGAACATGTCGTGCGTTTCACGCAGCGGACACACGCTGCGTGAAAATCACGGACTGCCTGCACGGCCCCATAGACTAACATAGGTCCGCACGACGCGCGTGATTTATTACACGCTCGTGTAAATCCTCCCTTATTATCATTTACGCCAGAACCTGGGGTAAATTAAGGTGGAAATCTACGCCTGCTTGCGCCTCTTACTAAGTTTGTTGCGTCTTACTCCAGCTTGTTTCCAATTAAGTATGAAACGCCAGTCTTAAACTCCCCCCAAAGTGTGATTGTGTGTATGTGTGTGTGTGTATATATATATATATATATATATATATATATATATGTGTGTGACATAAAGAAAACCTGTGTAGATGACGGTGTTTATTTAAAAGTAACGTCCATTGGTATAGCTGGTGCAGATATTTTCGAGAACTAGCACTCTCGAGCTAAGCACTACACACCAGAAGGCTGTTGGTAGCAGAAAGTCCAGATATAAGGCATTTTAGCAGCGTACATGTCTTACTGTTCACACTTATCACACTTCCTATTCTTTACCATCTCCTTCCTCTTCCCTGTCGTGCTGCTCTGTGTGGTTTCAGTCTGTTTGTGCCGCACTTTCACTAGTAGGATCTCTGCTCTTAGACTTACACTCCTCGCTGTGATATTCCTCTTTTTTTTTTAACTAGACCTTTTTTTCAAGCAGTATTTTGTCCCTCCACTGTTTCCATGTGCAGGTAAGACTGTAAAGGGTGTTTTTTTATTACTGTTTTGGTAACAGAGGGGGAATATTTCCTTTTTGAGTTTTTATTGAGTTGGAAAGGGGGGGTGGGGAGTAGTGCGTGTCAATGCTGAGCTGTCCTAGGGGAAGGGTTTCTGGTGACACTCCCTCACAGGTAAATACACAGGTTAGGTCACCTCACAGGACAGTCTTGTCACGACTTTCCACTCCATGAATTCAAGTCCTTGCTGTTAGAGAATGGGGAACTGTGTCAGTAGCAGAGTATGGTGAGCTTGTACCTGTTTTTCACCTACTTTCTCGTATTTCCAGTTCACTTTGCTGTCTCTGCTGCTCTATTGAACCTACAGATTTATTTTTGCTGTTTTACTTTAACTTACTTGCGCTTGCCATAGATTTACATGTATTTTCCTTCAATACGATTGTTTCTGTTTTTTTACTTTGAGAGCACGTGTCTTTTTAGTATGAACAAATTGATGGAAAATGGCTTGAGATCTGAACAGTGGTTATGGTGCTAACTTCATTTTTTGTATCTTTTAATACAGCACTCCTGATGATATGCCTGCACAAGACTCTCCTTCACTTGACCCTAGGGTGCTCGCATCCCCCGATGAGCAGAACCGGGCAGACAATTCTCCACCACCTGTTGTTGCTGAGGTTCAGACACTTGAGGAACCCGCTCCTGTCTCTGGTGCTGCCTCGGACTGCTCATCTGACTTCAGTCCGGTGGGAGCCACCTATAGTAACTTAGGTGAGATCTAAAGTTCTCAAGCATTTAGTTCCTTCAACCAATGTTGCTTCTACCAAGGTTGTCCTGGATCTAGACATTGAACTTGTTATACCATAGAATGTAAAACAAATCACCAGTTTCCAATGGCAGACTCTTTCTTCCCGAAGGCAGCAGAGGCGTTACGCCAATAGGGCCATAAGTAATATGTCATCAACGTCAAATTACTGTAGGCCATAGTAACATTGCATTCATAGTTATGTAACCATTGGATACAGCACATGATGTTTCCAATGGGAGTAGTTTTCTCACAGGAGGCATCCGTTTTTATGTCGAACGGCTTCTCGTGCCAGACAGTCCAGATGGGAGGATGAACTGTGCAGCGCTGATTTTTTTCTCTTAGCTGTAATCCGTTCAGGTGAAAAAATTATCAAGAGACAACTGATCTGTGTGGATGAGCCCTTATAGGTAAATTAAAAATAGTTTCTTATTTTTATAGATTTCAGTAGGTTTTGAAAAATGTCTGGATCCGGGATAACGTCTTTAAGCTATTTGCCTGACATACATATGAACAATATTTCATTTCTAATGCTTCATAGGTCAATTCAAAACGGTCACATATGCATTTTTTTTATTTATCACCAGTTGCTTACATAGCACCAACATATTACACAGCGCTGTACAGAAATTGTCATCACTCACATCAGTCCCTGTCGGCAATGAGGATCACAATCAAATTTCCCTGTTTAAAACACATTTATATACAGTAGAGCAAATTTTCATAGAAAGCCAGTTAACCTATCCAAGTATCTTTTTTTTTTTTTTTTTTTGTGTGCGAAAAAACTGGAGCAACCGATGGAAACCCACACAAACATGAGGAGAACATGCAAACTCCATTCAGGTGGAGAAAAATTCACTATTAACATGATTTTATGGCAAAAATATCTGGAATCTTCTTAATACCCACATTCTATAAGATATAACACATTTTCTTAACATGAACAGGGTGGCTTGAGGGCGACTAGTAAGAAGAATTTACCTATTACAGTCATTCCAACCCCAGACATCTATTTTTGACATCGCTTTATTTTTAGCATGTACATATGTAATATTGTACCTCTCTACTGTAAACAATATGGGGGATTGGAAGTCTGGGGGGTTCCATGACTTCCAGTTGCTGAAAAAGTGCATATATAGATCTGGTGGAAACCGCGATAAACCTCTAATGGCCTTTCCTTTTATTTTTCATTGGACTCTAGTTTTCTGTATAAGACAAATTAATGGATGCAAAGCAATTCCATCAGTGTCGTGAGTTAGTACCTTCAAACTTTGATTGTTATGGCTGTACATTTTAGGAGCGTTATACCGTATAGGTGCCTGGCATTATTTTCCAATGAGTCTGCTATATTAAGGGGTAAAAGGAAATTCTGTATAAAAGAGCAGGAGCTTCCTCACAAGCTCAAGACAGAAGTAGTAGTTTATATTCTAAAATCCAAATCTGGTAAATTGTCTATATCCACAGGTCCGTCTCGGGCAAATATGATCCCATATAAACAGCCTCGTCTGACCCATGGAGGAAGCCCACCTAATGAAGGAGAACCCCATCCAACCCCGCCTCCTCTTCCAAAGAAGAATGTGACACCTCGACAGTCCACACCAGACAGAGCACTTGGGACGTCGCTGAGCATGGCTAACCCCACTTATGACACAGACCGCAACTGGGAGACTGGTGGAAATGAGTCGGGAGACTCCATGGAGCGACCCAAAAGTAGTGGAGGAAAGATTGCTGAATTACAGGTTGAAGCCCTGCGTCGCTTCTTTGCTCGTTGTGAGGACATCTTCATGGCAGGACAAAGAGAGCCAATTAGCTTTGGACTGGAAAGCTGGCCAGACTTCAGGCTAACAAGCCCCTCACCATGTTGCCAGTCTGGAGATGCAGTATATTACCGGGCATCGTACGCACGGGACCCTAGAAATCTTTATGCTGTAAAGGTAATCTTTTAGATTTTTTTTTTTTATTTTTTTTTTTATAATTGACTCAGAATACAGATAGCAGGCATTTTTATTTATTTTATATTTTTTTAATATATACATATGCTTTTACTTTTTTTATTTTTTTTGAGTATTGAAAGCTGATCCTTCTGTGATGTTTGTGAATACGTTTGAATGCTTTGTAGTGGTAAGGAAATGAGGAGGTGTTAAAAAGCACGGGAACATAGACTATACTTCACGTCCGAAATCTGGCTTCATCCGTTGGTCCCAGTCACTCCTTTGCATTCCCTTGGCTCCTGTCGCCAAGTACTATGTGCAAAGATATAATTTCCCCGAAGTCTTTTTTAATTGTTTTCTATAACCCAATTGTAATTGTCAGTAGACATCTTTTATTAATAATCTGCCTTTACACTGTTCATTTAATAATGTCTTTTGTTTATTTCCAGATTTGCCGCAGCAAATCTAAGCAAGCCCAGCGGGAATATTATCACTGTCTGGCTGTACGACAGGGCCTCACTGAACATTTCAATATCCAGCAGGACTGTGGGCAATTTCTGGCTGAAGTACCTGCACGTTTACTACCCTGGGAGGACCCTACTGTATCTGAAGAAGAGGAGCAAGATGAAGAACAAGAAGGAGAAAATGTAGAGGTCCCCAAAAAAGGAAAAGCGACACCCAACAAAAATCTAAATCCAAGTTCTATTAATAATCAAGGCTCATTGGGCAAACGGAGGAGTAGAGTGGTAGTTATTACCCGAGAACCCCCCAGACAGACACTTGCAGATTTTGTCCGGGAGGCTGAAATCCAGCATCGTAGAGAACCAGAGCTGTATGAACGACAAGTGTGTCTGCTACTTCTTCAACTCTGTGGGGCTTTGGAGCATTTGAAGGCACAAGGCATTACTCACTGTGATCTTCGTCTAGACAACCTTTTGCTTGCCAGCTGCCGTCCTGGCGAGTCTGGCTGTAGTTGTCATAGGTCTGCCACAGAGGAGCCAAATGATCACGCCAAGGAAACCAGTCCTTCTGAACAGAGAGCATTCCCAACCTGTGCAGGCCGATTGCTACTCACAAATTTTAACCAAGCTAAATTGAAGAGCCAAAGTGTTTGGCGTCCACAGGGTCTAGGCGATCCTTCACGTATGGCTCCTGAGATTGTTGGGGCAACACAGTACCGAAGGAGTGATGAGTTTCAGACTGGGATCCTCATCTATGAAATGTTGCACTTACCCAACCCTTTCATTGATGGTGGTTTGAAGGAAAGAGAATATGGACCCTGTGACTTACCAGCTGTTCCACGCCGCTCTCCATATTCACGTGGCTTAGGGCGACTGGCAGGGCTTCTCTTACAGCATAGCCCCTCAGATCGGCTACAGGTGGGACATGCCAAAGCTGCCCTACGCTGCCTAATTTGGGGGCCTCGAGAAGAAGTTTTGCAAGGATCAGGATCTCTGTATAACTGGTTGGAAGTGAAGAGGACTTTGCTACTAATAAGACTAGCAGAGCGAGCTCTAGAGAAAGAGGGTGGAGTGACTCTGGAGGACTGGTTGTGTTGTCAGTACCTGGCATTTGGCACAGCCCAGGGACTGGCCCAGACGCTGCGGCTACTAGAACAAAACTGACTGTCATAGTCCTCTTCTAAGTTTTCGGACATGGTCTGTGTGCAATAGCTGGGAATACCCCAGAAGGCTCCGTTTAAGAAGCTTGAGCGTCCAGTGTTATACCACTCCTTCCTGCACAGTCAGGCAGATACCTAAGCAGACATTACATGCACATGTGGGTTCTCACATACACTGACTTGCATGCCGCAAAATCAATGGACTTAGTATAGATATTGTAATAAGCGTATTTACAAACCAGTATATTTCATTTTATTGACACGTTTTGAAATGCCAGCCCCTTTTTTATACACCATTTTAATGTCGCCAGAAGCTGTTTTTTACCATTTACATTTCCTTAATAGTTTGTTTTAAACAGTCTATTGCATACAGGTATAGATAGATTGATCAGGTTTACCGCTGACTGGAATAAGTAGGCCATCCTTACAAACCCACTGAGAGGAATACACAAACTGAAGCCATGACACACACACACACACACACACACACACACACACACACAGCACTGCTGGTACACTATACATACGCACACAATCTGCCAGACTGTGGGGGGAGAGATTACCAGAATTAGTATTAATATGAAATGTTTTATTCTTAATGCTTTTAATACCATAAATTCATATTTATATTTATATGCAACTACACATGCAGTATACTTAAAGAACCACACCCATAGTGTTAAAATTCATATATAGAACTATACACAGTATACACGATGTGAAGACAGAGGTGTCTTTGACGCTTCACGTTTCTAATCTTATCGGGAGTAGGCAGGTGTGACCCTTACAGAACCCCAAAGCTCAGTAATTCCTCTGTTATAGGAGGCGAGGGGAGCAGAGGTGGTCATCTGCTACTGGTGTCCCATGCTCCGATGCCTCCTTTCCTTTTTGTTTTAGTTGTGGTACTTTTTCCATCTTTACTGCTGATGTTCCTACTGTTGCTGTGTTAATAAATCTGTTTTATGGCACTGGTATTGGTGTATGCGCACTCTTGTGGGATAATGCTTGGTAATAAGTTCATGTGAACCTGACAACGTTTATGATTTATTATAGAAAATGCCTATAAATCATTGGTAATTTCTGTTTGTCTAGCTTTTCACAACGTTTTTTTTTTTTTGTCATAGCAAAATGAAATTCAGTGGGATTATGGCACAGTAGAATTCTGGTGAAAAAGCAACATTTTCTATGTGTACTGTAGACACATATACACTTCCAAGTCACACAAGTGAAGTACTTCTCTATCTCAAGTGTAACACAATTAGATATTATTTCATCAATTTGGGAACATTTATGAAAGACCACTATTTAACCGGACACTAACAATAATTGTATTTCTAAAAGGGGCATGGTGACTGAATTGTGAAAGTTCTCCACCACTTTCTCAACAGAAAAGTGGCGGTGAACAAAGCCACGTACAACCTAGCGTTGTTCACTAGACTGCAGTATTTTATGACCGGTCTGCACCTTGTTGGAGGATATAGCTTAAGCCACACGTAATTTTCCAAATTTGGGTCTGATCTCAAGAATGTCATTTTTGTAAATATTGCCCATTGTCTCTTGGCCCTATTACTGCATAAGTCCAGGTTTCTACGTGGTGTAAACGTTACGGAATTTCTGCAACGGTATTATGTGCGAAATTCCGCAGCATTTACAGTAGCAGCAAAGTGGATGAGATTTTGAAAATCTCATGCCTACGCTGCGGAAAAAACCCCACAGTGAAAACGTCAATAAATTGTCCTGCGTTGCAGAATTTTAATCCGCAATATGTCATCTTATGATGTGTTTTCCGTAGCGTTTCTGTTGCAGGTTTTGGTTTTCCCCATTGTGTTCAATGGGGATGCAAAACCTGCAACAGAAAACCAAGTGTTGCGACTTTTGCGGCGGAATCGTAGCGATTCCGCTGCAAAAATCTGTACTCAGAGAAAAAAAGTGTCATCCTTACCTAGAACTCTTCTTCTTCCTCCAGGGATGACGTTTCATACAATGTGACCACTGCAGCCAATCACATGCTGGTGCGGTCACATGGGTTGTAGAGTCATCCAGGGAGGCCGGATTGGACGACAAAGGAGGGACGTGTCACCATGACAACAGCCGGGCTAAGTATGAACGTTTTTGTCTTTTTTTTCTATACTGCTTTGCGCAGTGGAAATTCCGGCTGAAAAAAATGTTTTTCGGATGGAATGTGCTGCGGGTTCCAGGTTGGATACACTGCATGGTTTTTACGCAGCGTATCAGACCCGTGGGAACCCGGCCGAAGGGTTTATTTACACTTTAGAGATTTGAGCTGGTTAAATTTGCTGATTTAGGGTCACACATATCTAAAACTGTCCTTGTTCTATGGACTGTACATGATCCAGTAACTGACACAATAGCGAGTTAGTAATTCATTCTGATGCAATTTCATTGTAAAAAAAAACAAAAGTGTAAAGTCTACTAGAGTGCAAATTTATATTATCCATGTGTAAAGGCCCAAAAATGTACTGTATATCTTTATGATGTAATCTATTAACATTAATACGGTCACCATAACGTTTGCATTTTAGATATTTATCCTCTTTAGGGCTCATCCACGTGACACAAACGTCTGCCCTGAGCCTGTACGGCGACACACGGATTGCTTAAAGATCCATTTTGCTTCTGGGGAAATAGCTCTACAATTCGCCATGCAATGCCGCATGCCATGTTTTTTTCCCTTATGGATTTGCACAGCTATCTATGGGTGCGTATTTGGCATCATTGTGATGTGATGTGATGTGGGACCTAATTGGCTAGACACGGTTATGAGTCTGCGTATGTGGTAGTTTTATTTGTTAAGCTATCCAAATGTTTGTTTTTTTGTGTACAGTGCATTGGTGTTAATATGTTAAAGGAAAAGGATGTCATTTAAACCTATGTTGCATGTAGCATAGCCATGGCATGAAGATTTTATGTTCAGCCAACTGCACAAATACATGGAAAGCAGAGTTGGTGATGGCAGAAAAAGATGACAAAGTTCATCCAGGCTCTGCTTTTTTTTTTATTAATTAGTTTTTCCGGATTAAGGCCTGGACTACACGGAGACTTTTTGTAGCACAACTAATTGATTTTAACGATTAAGTGACGGCAGCAGTCCTCAAGATTGCATATAACTCAATTGGACTGCAGCCTTGATTAGTTAATTAAGATCAATTAGTTGCGCTACAAAAAGTCTCTGTGTAGCCCAGGCCTAATGCAAATAAAGTTTAATCGCCATCAGTACAGTGGCAAATACTTCATAGTTTTTCCTTTTTTTTTAGCCTTACTCTGGATCAACACTAGGATAATAGGTTGAAATTGATGGATTTCTCAGTCTAAGGCCTTATTCGAACGAACGTGTCCATTTTGCGTGCGTTAAAAATGTAGTGTTTTTCCTGCATTGCAGTTCCGTGTCACATGCGTGTACGGTGCCTGTCTGCGTTTCTTACGCGTGTATGTCATCCGTATGTCACGCGTTTTTTACATCAGCAAAATAAACTAAAGGAGGTGTTTTTCTTTCTCATCCTTTCTTTAGCAACTGTTGCATGAATCACGGACAGCACACGGATGTGCGTCCATGTGCTGTCCGTGATTTTCACACACCCATTGACGTGGGTGCGTGATGCGCTAAAAACGCACAACTATAGGACATGCAGTGAGTTTCACGCAGCGGACACATTCTGCGTGAAAAACACATGTCTGAATGGACCCATTGAATTGCATAGGTCCGTGTGATGTCCGTTGGTTTAACGCACGTAACACGTACATGAAATACGCTTGTGTGAATAAGGCTGCACTTACCGAGGCTGAAAACCCCTACGTAAGAAGTCGTGCTCTCAGCTGAAAAGTGAATATAAATCTAGGAAATCGACTGCAACAGGCTTATTCTAAAGCACTCTTTACATGGAACTACTTTTCACACCGCATCACTTTCATCAAGACGATCCTGGTTGCCGGGGGGCTTTTTTGTTGCCTAGCGACAACTCTCCCAAGAGCCATGCGTTAGTCCGCAATGCCTACTGTAAATGTTGCTACAAGCTGCATCTAAATTTACAGATTCAGCCGCCCGTAGTGATGGATCAATGATGAAATGATTTTATCATTTACCAGTGATATTTTCCTTCATTCACATTGACCACTTGTTACTATAGCTCGAAACAAACTAATCCTTACGGCAATTAGCCAGTGTAAACTTTTTTGGTAGTGGAACATAGGGTAAACTTTTAAATTGCTCCCCTCCCCCACTGATCTAAGCAAAATAATATTTTTCATTTTCTGAAAGGGTTTAGGAGTGCTAAAATTTTCAGAAACCGTATAGATTAGCATATTGCATGATTAATAAATGAATATGCATAATAAGGTTATTTAAAAGTAATTTGTATGACAAGCATTGAATTTTGAAGCGCTTCTATAGCAAAATGATTATGAATTGCAGAATGCATATTTCAACTTAGTATTATTAGGTGATTGAAAATGTCTGTCTGATGAATCAGCCACATGATTTAGAGGACGGCTTAAGGCTGTTTTTGGTAGCTTTTAGCTTCCAACATACCAAACAATGAAAGATCTGCAGAACCAAATTGACACAACAGACGGAACAAAAGCAATGTAAATGTTTACTTCAAAGTAAACCATCGGTTGATGTCTCCCAACAAAGTGCTATGGAGTCTTTGTGGCATTTCATTTGGTATTATTTATCTTAAATATCTTAGTTCACAAAATTGGGTAAGGTATGAAAGTAAAAAGTGGAAAAGGGAAAAAAACTGTTAGAACTCAAACATATCCACCATGGAGTCTTCAAAAATGGAAACCATGACGCCTTATCTGTTTATGCGAGCTCATGGGAATCACGAAGCATTACATTTCTAGCTATGTTGACGTTACTTTTGTATTGTGTGGGGCCATACTGTCT
The DNA here is from genome assembly GCF_050947455.1 of Rhinoderma darwinii. Lineage (NCBI taxonomy): Eukaryota > Metazoa > Chordata > Amphibia > Anura > Rhinodermatidae > Rhinoderma > Rhinoderma darwinii. The sequence continues at coordinate 253,831,653 of NC_134689.1, read as the reverse complement.
TTCTCTAGTTTAAGAGCCCTTCAGAAGCCCTATAATCATATCCTACAAAGGAAAGCAGAGATGCTGCCCTGAAAACAGCCCCTTCGCACAGAAACCTTTCCCTCAGTGACACTAATAATTCCTGATAGACCCCATGATTCCGAGGATCAGGGCTGAAAAACTGCAGAATGTGAATGACTGGGGTGGGGGTACTAGCACAGGGTAGTCAACCTTACCACTGGAGGAGGACTGAGAAAGTACCGCTTCTAGGGGAGAATATCTCTGTACATACAGAGCCTGTATGGCAGCACACAGAAGCTCTACGGCTCTGTACTCAGGAGCCGTTCAGCCTCCATGCACTGCCGTACAGGCTCTATGCACAGGGCTCTGACATAAAGCCTAAGCGCTACAGCACAACTTACATTTGCAAATTTGCTCTACACAATTATAATCTTTTTTTTTTGGGGGGGGGGGGGGGGTATTTTTATTTCCGAAAAAATTACCATTGCATAGAATTAACAATAAATTTATGTTACAATTCTAATAATAATAATAGTTATAATACATTACCCCCCACACCAGAGAGAGACGAGAAGAAAGAAATACATACCACCTACTAAACTCTTAAATTAGAAATCGGCCTCTGCCTTTCTCCAGGTGACAAGTAGTGGATCAAGGCGCCCCAGATCTTTAAGATCCCATCATCTTATTTATCTTCCCATATAGGCCTGACTCGAAATGTATTACTTTTTTTTTTACCATATTTCTCCATTACCTAACCACGGGAGGTTTTAATGACATCCACATTCTAGCAATACCTAGTCTGGCCATAAAGAGAAGTTTTGCAATGGCATTTTTTTTTATTATCCGGGACCTTCATCCACGCCACGCCTCAATCGAGGCATGTCCAAAATTCTCACCTTAATACCCTCCTGTACATGTGTAATAACCTCCAGACAGAATTTCTAAACCCCAGTACAGAAAAAGAACACGAGTAAAAGCCAGCCATAGGCCAAATACATTTAGGACACTAGTTGTTTACCTGTCTTGGAAATCTCCAGTTTTTTAGGGGTAAAGTAAAGACAAGAAAAAATTGTGATATTACATGATATTGTGATATATTACATGATATACAAAAATTCTGATATTACATGAGATTACATATTACAGAGAAACCCCTGCACTCCCTTCATATTACTTTCCCAGTCCTTCACCTCCGTCTTTTCTCAATTTCTTCACACTACTCTGTATACCTGAACCCCAAATTGTCAGTAATTTCCTTTAAAGTCTTGATACTAATCCCTTGACATTAGCAGAGATTTGCAAATCGTTTTTATTTTTTTTTTTAATTTATTATTAATTGCTTATTTTTATTTGTTTAAACAAGTTTAGGCTAACACAACAAGGATAGAAGTACAAGAATAACAGGAATATAAGGCCCTGTTCACACAGAGTTTTTTGCAGGCAGAAAATTATTTTGATCTGCCTGCACACCGTTTGCCGCGTTTTTCGCTCGCGCCCATTGAGTGCCACGGGCAAAAAACACTTAGAAATACGCTTTCTCTGCCTCCCATTGATGTCAATGGGTGGTCAGAGGCGTAAACGCCCGAAGATAGGGCATGTCGCTTCTTTTTACCCCAAGCGGTTTTTACCGCTCACGGTAAAAAATGCGTCCGCCTCCCATTGAAATCAATGGAAGGCATTTTCGGCCATTTTTTAGCGCATTTTCCGATGCGGTTTCCGCGTCAAAGTGGCAAAAAACTCTGTGAACAGAGCCTTATAAAACGACCACTCAAACAATATGAAAACACCTGTAGACAAATATAGTTAGAGCATACAAAGTCAATTCCTCAAAGCTAATACAGGAGCAGTAAGACATAAGAGCAACAATATACATGCTACCATTAAGCTAGCCTACCACATGACAGTACAGTGTTGACGGGAAACAATGGAAAAAGGTAGGACTAGAAGGGGGGAATGTATTATTTATGAAGTCTTGAGGTAAATTTTTGTCATGGCCTAGTGACATATTCATCCCATGGAGCCCAGATCAGATAAAAGCGGTCTGACAAGTTATTTACTGAGGCCGTAAGGTATTCCATACAACAAACTTCTTTAATACAGGTGTAAAGTTCACAGAGAGCAGGAGCCTTTGTACTCAGCCAGTGAGAGGAAATGAGATATTTAGCTGCCGTCGGTATGTGCAGGGACCAGCCTAAGCTGAAAAGCGGGAACGTTAAGCAAATAAGTATGTCCAAGGGGAGGGTCACCGGAAGGACTTGAGAGATAAGGGTCTTACCCGTAGTCCAGAACGGAACTATGACTGCACAGTCCCACTTTGACATCTTCAACACTTGTAAGAAACATCAGGGAAAAGTCTATTCAAAAGAAGCGGCGTGTGATACCAGTACATAAGAATCTTCTATCGATTTTTCTTTGTACGACAGAGAGAGGATTTAGCTGCACGAGACCAGATAATTTGCCATAGTGTTGGGGGTGTTTCCTTGCCTCTGACTTGGACATATAATTATGTTTGAGCGGAGTATCCAATGGAAGTGAAGACAAAATGGCATATATTTCCGTGATGAGGCCTTTTGTAGAGGGGCTCTGTTTACAAAGACTCTCAATAACTGATTTGCAAATCTTTTAATAACTCCCATCCCTTCACTTGAAAATATTGTACATTATCCATATGCCTAATGGCGTACTTAACTTAAAGGTACCTGTAGTATGCTGTCTTGTACCCCAAATTCGCTAGAAAAATAGTGAAAATTCCTATCTTCAAAAAAATAGTGCAATATATTTCAAACTGTATTTCCTCCAAAACCTCCCTTGCCTAATCTTCTAAATTTTTCCTATTACAGAACATAGGAGTGATTGAGTAAACCTGAAATCCAAAAAAACTCTGAACTTTATCCCATAAATTAACCATCAATTTTATCAGAGAAAGATTTTTAAGCCTATTGTCCCTTAATTGTCCCCACTCTAAGAACTCTTTAAAATGTTTCAAAACAATAAGAGCACTTCGTGTTGTTCCTGACGTACCCCAAAAAAATCTGACCCCCTAACTAAATATTGTGACAGTCCTGCCCAAATGTATAGCCTCAAATCATGTACTGACAGTCCTCCATCCTTCTCTTCCCTTGTAAGATGATCCAGCCGCATCCTGGCTTTCCTTCCTCATCAGATATTCCTATCCGATCCCTCACCATATATAGTATTAATAATATAAAATACCCGTGGAAGAACGATAATTTTTCCAGACTGATCCTAACTGCCATAGTTAATGGGAGTTTTAACAAAATTTTAATTTTTGTCCTGACCTTTTCAAAAATTGGGTAAACATTCAAATCTACATATCTAGATATATCCCTTGCGATATTAATTCCCATGTACTTAAAATCCTGATTCTTACTCAAGAAGCAATGAAATTGTCTTGCTACAAATGAATTTCAATCCAGACTCTTGCCCATATTCCCCACTCTTCCACTCACTCTATTCAGAGAGTCCTTCGTATTGGCCAAATACAGCAAGATGTCATCTGCAAAAGTAATATGATGTCCTCTCTCCCCCTACACCCATCCTGATTTTGTCTTTTGTTAACTGTTAAAGGCTCTATGAAAAGGGCAAAGGTGAGAGGGAAGAGAGGACATCCTGGCCAAGTACCTCTACCAAGAGGAAAGAACTCTCTTTGATCCTCAATAACCAGAACCCTTGCCCTGGGATTTTTAAGAAGGATCTTCCCCCAACCCATTAAGTTTGAAGAAACCTACACTCCACCTATTGTACTTTAAATCTGACCTCATTCTCTTCCTTACTCCTTAAAGGTTCTCTTCATTACAGCAATTTGTTTAAACAAACCCTTTCCCCCCTGGTAAAGGCCCAAATGATTACCTTAGAAGCAGAGGGAGCATGTATTAGAGAAATTCTTTCATCTGATGAGCCAACCCATCCTGATCTGACAACAACGATAGCCAATATGGGTTTATTCTCATTCCCATTTGGACCTTAATCCTTTTTTTTAATCTTCAGCAGAATAGGTGAGTGATCTGGTATGGGTCTAGGTTAATAGATAATTTTCTGGACCAAGGGAAGAGCATTGGCGCACCCCTGCACAAAATTAATCCTAGATAAAGTATTACTTGATTTATTGAAACATGAAAGCCTTTTTTTTTTTTTTTTTTAATTGTTTTTATTAACATTTTCCAATAAGGGGTACAAAAAGTAAAAAGGGGAGGATGGGCGATGAGAAATATCCAAGACATCAATAAAGATAAAATTAGTGGATAAAATAAAAAATAATAAAATAAAAGAGAGGTAAATAAAAATGGGGGGGGGGGGGGACGACAAAAACATAATAACCATTACTATTAAGCTCGCTATATCCATAGATCCAATAAGTCAGGTGAGGAGATCTTCATATTAGGCGAATGCAGGCTCTCCCCTCCTCGTTGGGTTTTCAACCCCAGTGTGACTATAGCATGGGCATGGAACCAGCCAAATACCCTGTGCCAGTCCCACCGATATGTTATCCAAAAGTTTTCTCCGAGGAAGGAGATTGCCACTAAGCAGATCAGAGGCGTGACCCCCGCAGGCATCGTAAGAATCCGAATCCCCGACAACTCATCAACTCGTAGTGAACACACGTTACAATATAGGTGCTTCCCCCATGAGTACCTGTTCATGAAACCATATAGTGGAGTCAAAGCAGTGTTTTATTTTCATTTGCACATTCCGCGGGAGGAGTGAAATAAAGGATTCCCAAGTATCAAAAAATTGCTTGACCTTTTGCTCTTTATGGAGAGATGCCTCCATCCAAGCCTTTTTTATTTGGACACCTACTTCTCCATAAATCAATTACCTCTGTCATTAAAGGGGTTTTCCACTTTCTGAAAACTGATGACCTATCAAATAGGTCATCCGTATATATTGGTGCGTGTCCGACATCCGGACTCCGCACCGATCCGCAACTCCGGTTTCCTTCGTGCACCGGATGTTTGGAACGGGATGCAGTAGTTGGAGCCGGAAGCAGATGGCTCTGACCACTGCATAGCGGCCGTTCGACAGAACTGCAGCTCTGCTCCGATTTACTTGAATAGGAGCAGAGCTGCAATACTGCAGCTCGACCGCTATTCTTTGACCGGAGCTATCTGCTTCCAGCAGCATCGTGGCGGATCGGTGCGGGGTCCGGGTGTCGGGCATGTACAGATCATATACTGATGTCCTATCAAGTGGATAGGTCATCAGTTGTCAGAAAGTGGAAAATCCCTTTAAGTGAAGTATCATTACTGTTTGGATGGTAATAATGTACTCTTAGGCGGGATTCACACGACAGGGTTTCCCGGCCGGGTGCCGGCCGTTCATAAATCGGCCGGCACCCGGCTGCATTAGGAATAATAGACCCCTAATGGGGCTATTCACACGACCGATTTTTTGACGGCCGGCAAAACCGGCCGTCAAAAAATAGGACATGCTCTATTTTCGGCCGGGTGCCCGGCCGCCCGGCTCCCATAGAAGTCTATGGGGCCGGGTAATACCCGGCCATCACCGGAATGTGTCCCGAGTGATGGCCGGGTCTACCGTCGCTCGCGCACTCTCTCTCCTCCTCACAGTGCAGAGTGCATGTGAGGAGGAGGAGGAGGGTCTTTTATTGCTCGCTGTAGGAGTCGGAATCCCCAATCCCTGGCCGGGGATTGGGGATTCCGCTACAGGAGAAGTGCGTGACTACACTGTCCAGATATGGACACAGCGAAGTCACTCACTTCTGCAGCGGAATCCCCGACTCTATGGCCGGGGATGCCGCTACAGGAGAAGTGCGTGACTACACTGTCCATATATGGACACAGCGAAGTCACGCACTTCTGCAGCGGAATCCCCAACTCTATGGCCGGGGATGCCGCTACAGGAGAAGTGCATGACTACACTGTCCATATATGGACACAGCGAAGTCACGCACTTCTGCAGCGGAATCCCCGACTCTATGGCCGGGGATGCCGCTACAGGAGAAGTGAGTGACTACACTGTCCATATATGGACACAGTGACGTCACTCACTTCTGAAGCGGAATTCCCGACCTGTGGCAGGGAATTCCTCTTTAGGAGAAGTCAGTGATTACTGTCCATATATGGACATTGAAGTCAGTGACTTCTCCTGGAAGGGGGGGGGATGGGTGTAACCTACAGGGGGCTGTGTGGGATCACCTACAGGGGACTTGGTGGCATCACCTACAGGGGGCTGGGTGGCATCACCTACAGGGGGCAGGGTGGAATCACCTACAGGGGGCAGGGTGGCATCACCTACAGGGGGCAGGGTGGCATCACCTACAGGGGGCAGGGTGGGTGGCATCACCTACAGGGGGCAGGGTGAGTGGCATCACCTACAGGGGGCTGGGTGGCATCACCTACAGGGGGCTGGGTGGCATTACCTACAGGGGGCTGGGTGGCATTACCTACAGGGGGCAGGGTGGCATCACCTACAGGGGGCAGGGTGGCATCACCTACAGGGGGCTGGGTGGCATTACCTACAATGGGCTGGGTGGCATTACCTACATGGTTGCTGGGTGGCATCACCTACAGGGGGCAGGGTGGCATCACCTACAGGGGGCAGGGTGGGTGGCATCACCTACAGGGGGCTGGTGGGTGGCATCACCTACAGGGGGCTGGGTGGCATTACTTACAGGGGGCTGGGTGGCATCACCTACAGGGGGCTGTGTGGCATCACCTACAGGGGGCTGTGTGGCATCACCTACAGGGGGCTGGGTGGCATTACCTACAGGGGGCTGGGTGGCATCACCAACAGGGGGCTGGGTGGCATTACCTACCAGGGGGGCTGTGGCATTATCTACAAAGGGCTGTGTGTGGCAACAAATTTAAATGAAATTCATCCGATTTTAAAACGGACAGGGAAAAAAACGGATGCAAATCGGGTCCAAATCGGCCGTTAAAAACGGCAACTCGGCCCGGAACGGAATCGGAACGGATGCAAATCGGATGCAAACCGGCCGGGAAAATCGGCCAAAAACGGCCGATTTTCCCAGCCGGCACTCGGACCCTGTCGTGTGAATGAGGCCTTATTCGGTCAACGCTCTCATTTATAACACAATTAAAGTCACCAATTAGATCTTCTCTTATCGTTCTAATATGGGCTTGCAGTGCAACGAGCATCTCTGTATCTTAACACTCACAGCTCTGAAGAAAGATGAGCCAAATTAATAAATTCATGTCGGACCCACTTTACTAAATGTGTCTCTAATAAGCAGGAAATCCCGGGTATGTGATTTTTATTATCACCCTAAATATTGCAATCCTTTATATTTATCCGCCAGGCCTCTAATATTCCATACCAGAATCCCAGTACTCATTGCTCACCTTTGCATAGAGATTACCAAGCATAATCCAACACAACAAAAAATATTATTGTCTCCCTATCCCCACCTACTGCCTATTCCAACCTCCCACCACCACTCCCCCCCCCCCCATTCCCAACAACAGAGAAAAATAGTCCTGTTGGTTTCAGCCACCTATTCACTTTTTGTTCCATTTCATGCCACTATTTGATTAAAAAAAATTATAACCTGAGTGCCTTAAAGGAACAGTGTCACCACAATTTTTTTTTAATATGTTAAAGATGTTAGTGCTTTATTAAAAACGTTTGGATTAATTTGTGTGTTACTTTTTCTTATTTTTACACTTTTTCTTCCCTATGGGGGCTGCCATTTTTTTTTCCATTTCTGTATGTGTCGATTAACGACACATACAGACATGGAATACGGCAGCTCCAGTCCCATAGGGACTGCGAACGGGGCCCGTTCCATCCACTAACATGTACGCCGCTGTGTGGGAACGGCGCATGCGCCGCTCCCACACAGTTAAATTTGAAATGCGCGCCGTCCGGCGCCATTTTCCTGTGGACCGGAAGTCGCGGCCGGACAGTAAGATTACTACTTCCGGTCGCGGCTTCCGGACTTGTGCACATGGAACAGCGGCAGCAGACGGAGCGGATGGACCGGAGGGAGCCGCGGCGACTGGAGCAGGTAAGGGATTTCTATGTATGTTTGTGTTTCAGTGTGTTTTACTAGTGTATGTAAACCTTCTACACTGTGTGTTAGCTCAAAAAATGGCGACACACAGTGTAGGAGGTTAGACCGTTCAAACCCCTCGTTTCTCCCGGCACTAGCCAGGATAAAGGAGGGGGGGATGCTGAGAGCTCACTAGAGCGAGGGCTTTTTACCGAATTTTGCAGCATAAAGCAATGTGGTTGCTTTACCACATGCAATGCTGCAATTTTGGGAATGGCTCCATCTAGTGACCAGCAATGGGAAATATTATAAATTAGAATCCAATTGAATCCAATTTATAATATTTCCTGACTCGTGGAAAAAAAAAAAATTAGAACAATGTTTAATCACCTATACACTAATTGTTTAACTAAAAAAAAAAAAAACATGTTTTGCTGGCAACACATTCCCTTTAACCTTATTCAATATATCTAGGGCCCACCATTTCCTGCGACAACAGACCACCATGTGTATATATATATATATATATATATATATATATATATATATATATATATATATATAATTATAGTAAAAGATGGTGGGAAGCAGCACTCAAGTAAAAAAATGTAATCATAGTTACATAGTTTGTACGGTTGAAAAAAGACACATGTCCATCAAGTTCAACCAAGGGATGGGAAAGGGGAAGTAAAAAATGTCTACACAGTGGAGCGGATATTTTTTTGTTCTAGGAAATGATCTAAGCCTAATTTAAAGCCATCTACTGTCACTGCTGTGACCAGCTCCTGCGGTGACTATTCCATAGATTCACCGTTCTCACAGTAAAGAAGGCTTGTCGCCTCTGCAGGTTGAACCTTTCTTTTTCCAGACGGAGGGAGTGCCCCCTCGTTTTTTGAGGGGGTTTTACATGGAACAGGATTTCACCATTTTTTTTGTATGTGCCATTCATATATTTATATAAGTTAATCATGTCCCCCCTTAGTCGTCTTTTTTCAAGGCTAAATAGGTTTAGTTCTTTTAATCTTTCCTCATAACTTAGATTCTCTATGCCCCTTATTAGCTTAGTTGCCCTTCTTTGTATTTTTTCCAACTCCAGGGCATCCTTTCTATGAACTGGAGCCCAGAACTGAACTGCATATTCTAGATGAGGCCTCACTAATGCTTTGTAAAGTGGTAATATATCCCTGTCCTGCGAGTCCATACCTCTTTTAATACACAACAATATCCTACTGGCCTTAGAAGCAGCTGATTGACATTGCATGCTGTTATTTAGTTTATGATTTACAAGTACACCCAGATCCTTCTCAACAAGTGACTCCCCCAGTGTAGCTCCCCCTAGGACATATGATGCATGCAGGTTGTTCGTACCCAGGTGCATAACTTTATATTTATCTACATTAAACTTAATTTGCCAAGTGGACGCCCAAACTCTTAGTGTGTTCAAATCAGCTTGCAATTCACAAACATCTTCCATAGTCTGAACTATATTACACAGCTTGGTGTCATCTGCGAAAATATAAATAGTTCTATTAATCCCATCCTCTATATCATTAATAAATAAGTTGAACAATAGTGGTCCCAGCACTGAACCCTGTGGTACACCACTTATAACCGGGGACCATTCAGAGTAGGAATAATTTACCACAACTCTCTGGATACGGTCCTTGAGCCAATTCTCAATCCAATTACAAACTATACTTTCTAAACCTATAGTCCTTAATTTACCCATTAGACGTCTATGAGGGACAGTGTCAAATGCCTTTGCAAAGTCTAAAAACACTACATCCACAGCGGCCTCTCTGTCTAGGCTTCTGCTCACCTTTTCATAAAAACAAATCAAGCTGGTTTGACAGATTCTGTCCTTAGTAAAATCGTGCTGGCTATCACTTATAATACTATTTATTGTCACATAATCCTGTATATAGTCCCTTAATAGCCCCTCAAACATTTTCCCCACAATGGATGTTAAGCTTACTGGTCTATAATTACCCGGGGAAGACCTAGAGCCATTTTTGAAAATAGGCACCACATTTGCCCTGCGCCAGTCCCTTGGCACTATACCAATCACTAGAGAATCTCTAAATATTATGAAGAAGGGGACAGAAATAACTGAACTAAGCTCCTTAAGAACTCTAGGGTGTAACCCATCTGGTCCCGGGGCCTTGTGTACATTTATTTTATTTTATTTAGCTTGCACCATATCTACATTCATCCAATTCAGTATATCAACTGATATATTAATAGCACTGGCACCAGCTACATCAGCTGCTCTTTCTGTTGTATATACAGAGCTGAAGAACACATTTAGTAACTCTGCCTTCTCTTGATCCCGTGTGACCAACTCCCCATTACCACTATCTAGGGGTCCTACATGTTCAGACCTTGGCTTTTTTGCATTTATATACTTGAAGAATTTTTTGGGATTTGTTTTACTATCCTTGGCCACCTGCCTTTCATTTTGTATTTTTGCTGATTTTATTGCATTTTACAGATTTTATTACACTCTTTATAATTTACAAAGGCTACAGCTGTACCCTCAGATTTGTATTTTTCAAATGCCCTTTTTTGTCATGTATTGCCCTTTTTACAGAAGGTGTAAGCCATGTGGGGTTTAATTTTAGTCGTTTATACTTGTTACCTATACGAATAAATTTTGCACTATAATTACCCAAAGTAGATTTGAAAATCTCCCATTTATCATTTGTACCATTATTTGACATTAGTTCTTCCCAGTCTATATCCTGAATTGCAGCCCTCATCCTGGGGAAATTGGCCTTCTTAAAATTAAGTGTTTTTGCCCTCCCAGCCTGTGTTTGTTTTTACAGTATATGTAAAATATAACTATATTATGATCGCTGTTACTGAGGTTTTCACGAACATTGACGTTCCCAACAAGCTCTGCATTATTAGAAATGACCAGATCCAACAGAGCTTCACCTCTAGTCGGGTCTTCCACAAACTGGCCCATAAAATTTCCCTGCAACAGGTTAAGGAAATGTCTCCCCTTTGCAGTTGAAGCCGAACCATGAAACCAATTAATATCCCGGTAATTAAAATCTCCCATTATCACTACTGTACCAGCCTGTGCTCCATCTGTTTATATAGCTGACATTCCATCTCCACAGTTATATTGGGGGGTCTATAGATTACACCAAAAGTAATTTTTTTCAGTGTTTACCTCCCTTTGTAATTCCACCCACAAGGTTTCAACCACCCTCTAATATCTCATTTACACTCGCCTTCATATGGCTTCTCACATACAGACATACACCACCACCTTTCCTATTCGCCCTGTCTTTCCGAAAAAGTGTAAAACCCTGTAGATTTACAGCCCAATCATGTGAAGAGTCTAGCCATGTTTCAGCAACACCAACTATATCTATATGTTCCTGCAGTACCAAGGCCTCCAGCTCCCCCATTTTGCTTGCTAGACTTCAGGCGTTTGTGAACATACACTTTAACTTGCCTTTTAAATGTTTCACTTTCAGTATCAGAAATGTGATTATTTGACATTTGGGCATTTTTATTTTCACTGCTGTTTTGTAATGAAAGGATCTCCTTATCTTGTTGCCTAGTCCTCTCCCTACAGTCTATTTCTTCCCCCCCCCCCCCCACCAATATAGTCTGACCCCTCTCTAAACTTACTACCCCTTTATTTACTACATTGGCCTCCCTCCTCAGCCCTAGTTTAAATACCTGGACTCCGGCTCCAGTCGTGCATACATATGGCAGACAGTGCACTGAAGAAAACCTCCAATCTTGCTATCCATTATCCCAGTTACAACAAAACAGCGAACAATTGTCAAAGTAAAAGAAAAGAAGAGTACTTACTGGGGTTTTAACTCCTCTTGTTAACTCCGGTTTTAGAACTCCACTTATATCACAAGCCACTTAATCCACCAAGTTCAGACAGAGCCACAACAAACAGCAGCAATGTTTCACTCTCTCAGTGAGAGCTTTTTCAATCAATCAGAAACAGTGTATACAGGGTGTATATAAGGAGCTGATAGTTCATTAACAATAAAAGTGATCAATTATCAAAAACATCATCATACAGCACAATCTCTGTATGCAATATATCAAATAACTGTATGATCGATACAGTAATAAAGTGCAAAGTGTCATTCAAAACTTCATGTGTTATAGCTACATAAATGTTATTAGAAAACCTAAAACTTGTTAAGTGCATCATTACAAAATCACATGTGTAAGACCCATATTCTTATTGAAAACTTCCACTTTTTTCATATAGAAGACCACGTAACTTAAAGGACCAATTAGTTAAGACAGATGTAAAGTTGGGATTCAGTGATAGATCTGACAATAGACGCAAGGGCTGTTTCCCTTGTCTTACATGTGAGAGTTGCCAATTGATGATAAAGGGAGATACATTTATACACCCGACTAAAGGGACAACACATCACATCAATGCTTCCCACACTTGTAAAAGTGAGTATGTAATCTATGTCTTGCAGTACCCTTATAAATTGTTGTATGTGGGCGAGACAAAAACCGAGTGTCGTCTTAGGTTGAATAACCACAAATCAAGCATCAGAACTAGGAAATGCGAATTACCCGTTCCTCGTCGTTTTTTAAAAACAGGTCATACAGTCCAACAACTAAAATTCACTATTGTAGATGGAATTCCCAAACTAAAACGTGGGGGGATCGAGAACGCCTTCTTAAGCAATGAGAGGTACGGTGGATACACAAACTTGACACACTACAACCTAGAGGGTTAAATGTTGAGTACCCCTTAAATATATTTACATAATTTACCTTGACGAGAGGCTGGTTGGTATTTCATACTGTAAATTTCTGGTACCATATACAGTGAAGGAAATAAGTATTTTATCCCTTGCTGATTTTGTAAGTTTGCCCACTGTCAAAGACATGAACAGTCTAGAATTTTTAGGCTAGGTTAATTTTACCAGTGAGATAGATTATATATATATATATATATATATATATATATATATATATATATATATATATATATATATATAAAAAAAACAGAAAATCACATAGTCAAAATTCTATATATTTATTTGCATTGTGCACAGAGAAATAAGTATTTGATCCCTTTGGCAAACAAGACTTAATACTTGGTGGCAAAACCCTTGTTGGCAAGCACAGCAGTCAGACGTTTTTTGTAGTTGATGATGAGGTTTGCACACATGTTAGATGGAATTTTGGCCCACTCCTCTTTGCAGATCATCTGTAAATAATTAAGATTTCGAGGCTGTCGCTTGGCAACTCGGATCTTCCGCTCCCTCCATAAGTTTTCGATGGGATTAAGGTCTGGAGACTGGCTAAGCCACTCCATGACCTTAATGTGCTTCTTTTTGAGCCACTCCTTTGTTGCCTTGGCTGTATGTTTCGGGTCAATGTCATGCTGGAAGACCCAGCCACTAGCCATTTTTGATGTCCTGGTGGAGGGAAGGAGGTTGTCACTCAGGATTTGACGGTACATGGCTCCATCCATTCTCCCATTGATGCGGTGAAGTAGTCCTGTGCCCTTCGCAGAGAAACACCCCCAAAACATAATGTTTCCACCTCCATGCTTGACAGTAGGGATGGTGTTCTTTGGGTCATAGGCAGCATTTCTCTTCCTCCAAACACGGCGAGTTGAGTTAATGCCAAAAAGCTCAATTTTAGTCTCATCTGACCACAGCACCTTCTCCCAATCACTCTCAGAATCATCCAGATGTTCATTTGCAAACTTCAGACGGGCCTGTACATGTGCCTTCTTGAGCAGGGGGACCTTGCGGGCACTGCAGGATTTTAATCCATTACGGCGTAATGTGTTACCAATGGTTTCCTTGGTGACTGTGGTCCCAGCTGCCTTGAGATCATTAACAAGTTCCCCCCGTGTAGTTTTCGGCTGAGCTCTCACCTTCCTCAGTATCCAGGATACCCCACGAGGTGAGATTTTGCATGGAGCCCCAGATCGATGTCGATTGACAGTCATTTTGTATGTCTTCCATTTTCTTACTATTGCACCAACAGTTGTCTCCTTCTCACCCAGCGTCTTACTTATGGTTTTGTAGCCCATTCCAGCCTTGTGCAGGTCTATGATCTTGTCCCTGACATCCTTAGAAAGCTCTTTGGTCTTGCCCATGTTGTAGAGGTTAGAGTCAGACTGATTAATTGAGTCTGTGGACAGGAGTCTTTTATACAGGTGACCATGTAAGACAGCTGTCTTTAATGCAGGCACCAAGTTGATTTGGAGCGTGTACCTGGTCTGGAGGAGGCTGAACTCTTAATGGTTGGCAGAGGATCAAATACTTATTTCTCTGTGCACAATGCAAATAAATATATATAATTTTGACTATGTGATTTTAATTTTCTATTTTTTTTTATATAATCTATCTCTCACTGGTAAAATTAACCTAGCCTAAAAATTCTAGACTGTTCATGACTTTGACAGTGGGCAAACTTACAAAATCAGCAACGGATCAAATACTTATTTCCTTCACTGTACCTTTATATTAGGAATAGCTTTGAGTACCTATATTCTCAGGCCTTCAGATTGGGGATTCTGACCGTATCACTCTTTTGTAGACATAATGGGTATTGTTATTTATTATTTATTGTATATGTCCTCATTTTCCTTTTCTTGTTAAAGTGAGGAGTGGTACTGAGTACACATTTTGACATGCGGATATTCCATATGTATGGGTATTCACGATTTTCTAAGTATTGATATTAATTCTGTTCTTTGCTCTCTCTTCAGTGAGAAACCTACTTGAAGATTTGCACAGCACCCACCAAATATGATGACAAGAAGTTGGCTATCTGAGCTTTTTTTTATCTATATATTGACATACACTTATAATCAGAATTATTTTAAGAATTTGTTAACAACTTGTGATTTGGATTGTTGGACAACAAGTTAAAAATTAAATACAGAGATTTTTTTATACATACTGCCACTTTGTGTTTATTAAATGCACTTACTGTGTCCTGTACTGTCATTATAAGATATTTGGGAGGTGGTGGGGGGACCGAAGTACTGAGCTCTAGAAGGCCTAAGTTGGGGTTGGAGATCCCTGATTGGGGGCCTTCTATGGCAGCCCCGTGGGTGATATATTTGCGGTGTTGCTTGGGGGTCCCATTTTTGGGGGGGATGTGCCTGACCTATATTGTTAGACTCATCCTTCCCAGGGACATTATACCCATCTGCTGGGACGTTGATGCTACACTCGGTTACCTATATTTTTCCCTAGTCATTTGTGACTGTGTTGAACACATCAGGGGACTCTAGTTTATGGACTTTACCACTGAATACTCCCATTCTGACTGACTGATATAAAGGATACTGTTAGATATATTTATAAATGGAGACATGATGATGTGGATCTGGGTCATTTCTGTTTCCATGATTTACACGTTCCTTAGGCTGGGTTCACACGACCGGGTCCCGCCCGAGCCCGAGTTTCGGCCGGTAAAATCGGCCATTTTGCCCGGCCGGTTTGCATAAAGTTTTGCATCCATTCCGGGCCGGGCAGATCTGGACAGTGACATCAGCGGCAACTCCTGAAGGGGAATCCCCATGTGTTCGGGGATTCCACTTCAGGAGTTTCCCCTGATGTCACTGCCCAGATATGGACAGAGACATCAAGCGCTCTGTCCAGGAGCGGAATCCCCGAAAACACGGGCATTGCGCTCCTTCAAGGAGCTAAAGTGGGGCTAGCACATAGCAGAGCGGGGAGATACCTCCCTGCTCTGCTATAGTGGCGTCGCTACAGTAGTAGCAGCAGCAGCAGCAGCAGCAGCAGCCATAGAAGGTGTCGCCGGGCCAGGGCGCTTTTAAAACAAGCAGGGGAAGGGAGCCAGCGCAGTGCTCCCTCCACCTGCTGTACACCCCGGCCCTGCCACACAGCGTACAGCCATTCGTCCGAATGGCATCAACTCCTCCTCCTCACATGCACTCTGCGCTGTGAGGAGGAGGAGGAGATAGAGTGCAAGCGACGGAAAACCCGGCCATCACTCGGGACACATTCCGGTGATGGCCGTGTATTACCCGGCCCCATAGACTTCTATGGGAGCCGGGCGGCCGGGTACCCAGCCGAAAATAGAGCATGTCCCATTTTTTGACGGACGGTTTTCCCGGCCGTCAAAAAATCGGTCGTGTGAATAGCACCATTAGGGGTCTATTATTCCTAATGTAGCGGGGTGCCGGCCGATTTATGAACGGCCGGCACCCGGCCGGGAAACCCTGTCGTGTGAATGAGGCCTTAAGTTGATATGCCCAGGACAAGAATTATCCCGTTCACGGTAATCAAATGGGCACTAATTCCCTAAACAAAGATGGAAGTGTGGTGATATAACGTTCTGTTGCCATGTGCCCGCTATAGGGTGACGTAATACAATTACCTCCATGCATGCACAAGATTCTTTGCATCATTACTGTATCGATCATACCGTTATTTGATATATTGCTTACTGAGATTGTATTGTTTGATGAATTAACCACTTTTATTGTTATTGAGCTATCAGCTACTTATATACACCCTGTATACAGTTTTTTATTGCTTGAAAAAGCTCTCACTGAGAGAGTGAAACGTTGCTGCTGTTCGTTGTAGTGATCAATTTTTTTTACTTTGAGTGCTGCTCCCCACCATATTTTACTGCGTTACATGGAGAGAAGGTCGCTCTCTTGAAGCTCTGCACCAACCACATCGAACACATTGACTGGCCCAAAGAGAAATGGCGCAACATTTTGTGTACTGATGAAAGCAAAATGGTTCTTTTCGGGCCTAGTGGCCGCAGACAATATGTCAGACGACCACGAGCACTGAATTCAAGATGTTTCTCATACCATAGTGTTGGGCCGATTTATCGCATACAAGGGATCATGGATCAGTTTGAATATATCAAAATACTTGAGATCATCATGTTGCGCCATGCCAAAGAAGAAATACCCTTGAAATGGGTGTTTCAACATGACAAAGACCCAAAACTCACCAGTAAGCAAACAACATCTTGGTTACAGACAAACAGGATTGAAGTAATAGAGTGGCCAGCCAAATCCCCTGACCTCAATCCCATAGAGAACTTGTGGGTTGACATAAAAAATGTAATCTATGAGGCAAAACCCAAAAATGTAGAAGAACTGTGGAAATGTAGTCCAATATTCCTGGACTGGAATACATTTTCTGAGGTGGCAAAGTTGGTCGACTCCATGCAACACAGATGTCAAGCAGTTCTCAGAAACAATGGTTATGCCACTAAATATTAGTTCAGTAAAGTGAAATCTGAAACATTTTTTTCAGGGTATACATTCAATTTTTGAGTTTTTTTTTAAAAAATGCTGGCACTTTTGTCTTTCTGAATAGCCTAATATTCCTTTTTCTTTACTTTCTGTAAAGGACTAACACAAACTGGATAAATTGTGTTATTGTTTTGATTTGGAATTGAATATTTAGTATTTCAAGTGCATGTGCATTTGCATTTAGTCAAATAAAAGTTATAATGATTTTGCGCTTTATTTGCTTTTTTAAACTCACTGCTATTTTTTTTAACACTACTGTTATTCAGACAAAGAAAAAAGTATACACTTCCTAATTGTATAGGCAAACTTTTGCAAAGAATGTTTGTAAATAAAAGACACTGGAACTTCACATTCTATTAGTACTAAAAGTAAAACAAAATACAGAATATATGCTGCACAGCCTTAAAAAAGAGAGTTCTACGTATTTGGTATAACAATTTTCATTACAACAGCATATGTAATATGGAAATTTTGGCCCTGGGCAACCAACATCTCTCCAGCTTCTGCCATCTTCTCTTCACCATACATGAGAATTCTTCTCTCTGAAAGATCATAAATAGCTGCACACAGAGAGCTTTAGATAGTGTGATACCACACAATATGATTTTGTAACGTCCAGTGGGTTGTGGACCCTCTGGACTACTATACAGATGAGAGTAGCAGCTGGCAGCAGATAACAGGCCACAGGCAGGTAACAGGTAGCTGGATACTGGCAAGTAACAGGTAGCTGCATACAGGAAGGTAACAGGATTACTGGACACAGGATTGTGCCGGAATACTGGACATGTAGTGTCCCACAGGAGCACTACTATGAAAACTATGTTTGTCTTCATGTGTTGTGTTATGCTGCCATCTACAGGTCCAGAAATGTTATGACATTGTATTTCAGCCTATGCGGAGTGGCTTTCTATAATGTAACAGAAGCTGGGAGGAGTTAATTAGGGAGTGGTTAGAGTGAGTGAGGGCAGTGGTGAGCTAGGAGTGGATGCAGCAGGAAGCACAGTGAAGGTGCTCCTGAGTTCAGCCATTTTCGGATTACAGAGAAAGACAGGCCTAAAGAGATTTATTGGAATAACAGCTCAAGGAGCCAGAAGAGTCCAGAAAGAGAGACTGTGAGTAGAGAGATAATAGCACTCCTGCATTTAGCATTGGGCTACACTGATTGAGCTGAATTTGGATGACATATTTGTATTGTACAATCTCCATCTTGAAAAGTAAAAGTGTGCATGCAAGCTCTCCTGATTAACTGCCACCACCGTCTCCTGTCTTCTATTTGCACTCTACACCAAGGGCACCCCAAATAACACCAGACAGGAGTCAGCCACCAAGGGAGTGCCCCGGGGGAAACAACAGTCATCATCATCATCTTGTGCAGCCCCCTCATCACTGTGTGTGTGTGTCCCTGGGAGGTGGGAAGGCCTGCAAGGCAAAATACCACCGTGACACAAGACAGAGAGCCCAGTATCCACCAGTTTGGGTTCCTGCATCCCCCGCCACCCACGGGCCACCACATATAATTTTGGCGTCACGAACAGGATCTCTATGGCCTCTGTGCCTTATGAACTAAGTCAGCGCTGATGCGCCACAGCCGGAGCAGAGTTACAGACATTTCGCTACAGCCGGAATAAAAGTTTCCCGCCAAGTCGCCGCCATATTGGAAGTGGCAAGGAACTGCGCAACAGAACCCGCGAAAACAGCGGAGCAGCTAAGAGAAAGCTGGTGAGTGCCTGAATAGGCCAGTAAATGAGAGTTAAAGTAAAAAGTGGCAGTTAACAGTGTAGAGACACCGGAAAAGATATCCGGAAAAGAGGCTTAGTGCATAGCCTGAAATTGAACACCCGTTGCTAGGGGTTACTGTAGGACTTATTGCAGAAAATGTCTGATGACGGAGATAACGGCTCTCCAAGCCCCAGTGGGTCACCTCCAACAGCACAAGTGATGCCACTCACTATGCCCTATTACTTTGGAGCACCATGGCTTCCTCGCTACAAAGGCGAAGTTCATTCCCTGAGGGAATTCAAAGAGAAGATGCTGTCCATGTTCCGTTTGTATCCTGTCTCAACAGACCAGAGGGTTGAGATATTGATAGGACAACTAGAGGGCGCAGCATTAAGAGAAGTGAAATCCTGGCCCAGAACAGAGAAAAAAACAGTGGAACAGATACTGGACCGATTGCGTGCCACATTTGAAGTAAGGACTGTGGCAGAGCTCAAGATGAGGTTCTTTGGAAAGAAGCAGCAGCCCGGTGAGTCATTGAGAGACTTTGCTTTATCCCTGCAGGAGGCCCAGCGGGCAATTATGCAAGTAGAACCCTTAGAGGCTGCAGAGGCTGACAAGGCCTTAAGGGAGCAGTTTGTTGAAGGAGCTGCATCTGAAGCTCTTAAAAGTCAGCTCAGAATGTTGGCCTCCCAGAACCCAAGCTGTATCTTCTTGGACTTTAAAGAGCTCGCAATTAGAATCCTGGGGACTGAAGCCGCAGCGGTTCAAGCCAAAGTTTTCCCCTATTCCATAGAGACTCCTACGGAGTCGCAAGTAGATCATCCTACAGCAGCGAGAAGTCAAGTTGCACTAGCTCAGTGTGCTCACATGCAAGCTCAAGATCCAGTTGGTGAACTGAGGGACCAAATTGCTGTCCTCACCAAGAGCCTCAGTAAAATGTGCCAGAAAATGGAAGATATGGAGCAACGCCAGAACGAAAGCCGCCGCTACTCCAGTAACAGGTTCAGTAACCGATCAGAAGGGGGAAGTTACCGGAATTGGGGTAGACGCTCTTCTGACCGATTTGATACCACCGGAAGACCCATTTGTCGTAGGTGTCAAAGAGCTGGCCATATTGAAAGAGAATGTCGTCAGTTAAACGACAATCCCCCGAGGCAGAGGACCGCCCCTCGGGAGGAAGACCAATAGGTCCCACAACACCAGAATGGATTCCCCGGTACATTGGGCAGTGTCCAGTGATTACGATCCACCTAAATGGGATCCCACTGTCGGCCTTACTGGACACTGGCTCTCAAGTCACCACTCTGCAGAGAAGTTGGTTTGAGAAGTACTGGGACCTCGACCAGCTGATACAACCCCCAGACACGTGGCTTAACATTGTAGCCAGTAATGGACAATCGATACCCCATCGGGGCTACTGGGAACCCACGATCCAGATGGGAGAAACTGAACTGCCCCAGCAAGGCGTAATTGTAGTGAACGTCTGGGATGATAACTTTCCGCCAGTGGTGCTGGGCATGAATGTTCTTAGGAATTGCTATGAAGAGATGCTAGATGCCCTACACCGAGCACTTTCTACAGTCCCTGTCTCCAATCAAAATGCAATTCAGCATGCTATCCGTCTCTTGAATGCCCAACAGAGGTTCACGAATGAAAAGGGTGAGATCTGCCGTGCCCGCATCATGGACTCACAACCAGTGACTCTGGAACCAGAGACGGAAACCATTCTGTGGTGTCGAGCTCGTCCAGGTTTGCAAGGTCAAGATTACCAGGCCCTTGTGGAACCTCTTCTTCTGGAAGATCATCCGACCGTGCTAGCAGCCAGAAGTCTAGTGACTGTTTCTAATGGGAGGGTACCTATTCGCCTCCTGAACATTGGTGATACGGCTGTGGTACTGAGTAAATACCGTCAAGTTGCTAAGCTCTCACAGGTCTTCTTCCAAGATGTCTGGAGCCCTGAGACTACAGTGTTCCAGCAAGCTACCCAGAATCAAGTTACCCCTGAGATGACAACAAAACCCTGGTGGACCGAGATCCATGTTGGCGATGCTAATACTACCGAAGAGGAGATCGAAGGAGCCCTGATGGTGGCCAAAGACAATCAACAAGCCTTCAGTAAACATCCTATGGATTTTGGGAAGGCTACTATCATTGAGCACACCATCCCTACAGGCGTCCATCCACCCATCAAAGAAAGGTACCGTCCCCTTCCACCAGCCATGTACCAGCCAGTGAAGAAAATGATTCGGGAAATGAAGGACGCAGATGTGATTCGGGAGAGCTACAGTCCATGGGCTGCACCCCTAGTCCTGGTGAAAAAGAAGGATGGCAACATTAGATTCTGCGTGGACTACCGCAAAATCAATAATATCACTCACAAGGATGCGTATCCCCTGCCACGCATTGAAGAATCCCTGACTGCTTTGGGGTCTGCTGCCTACTTCTCAACTCTGGATTTGACCAGCGGGTATTGGCAGGTACCTATGGCTCCCGAAGATAGGGAAAAGACTGCTTTCACTACTCCCATGGGGTTGTTCGAGTTTAATTGTATGCCCTTTGGGCTATGCAATGCCCCAGGAACCTTCCAGAGGCTGATGGAACGCTGCCTGGGTCACCAAAACTTTGAGACCGTCCTCTTGTACCTGGACGACGTAATCATCTACTCAAAGACTTATGAGGAACACCTACAGCACCTGGCAGAAGTCCTCAAAACCCTCATCAAATATGGCCTGAAAGTGAAACCCTCCAAGTGTCATCTCCTGAAGCCGGAAGTCCATTACTTAGGCCATGTCGTGAGTGCAGAAGGAGTGGTTCCTGATCCAGGCAAAGTAGCAGCAGTAAAGAGCTGGCCAGCCCCTACCACAGTCAAGGAGGTGAGAAGTTTCTTGGGATTTGCAGGGTATTATAGACGGTTCATCCCACACTTTGCCCAGATTGCAGAACCCCTCCAGGGATTGTTGAGAGGTCACTCCAAGGAAGCTATGAAGAGAAGGATCCCGATTGAGTGGGCTGAAGCCCATGAAGCCGCTTTCCAGAAGCTGAAGCAGCTGTTAACCGAACCACCTATCCTGGGATATCCTGACTACAACCAACCCTTTAGGCTGTATACTGATGCCAGCCAGAAGGGATTGGGGGCCGTCCTGTCGCAGGTACAGGACCAGAAAGAGAGAGTCATCGCTTATGCCAGCAGAGGTCTTCGAGGCGCTGAACGGAACGACCAGAATTATAGTTCCTTTAAGCTGGAATTCCTGGCCCTTGTGTGGGCAGTGACCGAAAAATTTAAAGATTACCTGGCTGCAACACCCTTCATCGTCTTCACGGATAATAATCCGCTGGCCCACTTGGATACAGCGCGACTGGGAGCTCTTGAACAGCGATGGGCATCCAGACTGGCGAATTATCAGTTTGTGATCAAGTACCGGACTGGTGCGTCCAACGTGAATGCCGATGCCTTATCCCGTTTGCCTGTGGGTGAAGAACCGGTCCGATGTAATGATGAATGGGAAGAGGTAGAGATGCCTACATTCTATGCCCAGTTTGCAACCCAGAATTCGGTGATCGCTCAGAGGAAGCGAAACGAACATCCGCAACCAAATGTTCCTGACTGCTCCCAAGATTCCAGACAGTCGGCTAGATTCCAACGGGAGAGTAGAAACCTACAGGAATTGCAGACTTCCCTTCTTCAGAAGAGGACTCCGGACCGAATACGTAGAGGTCAAGCTGATCAGGAATTAATTTGTCTATGGAGACTGAGGAATCGACTTTTCGTGTCCAGAGGTCTACTACAGAGGACTGCCCTGGATCCAGTAACGGGTGAGCGTCTACATCAAATTGTGGTACCCCGGCGAGATTCCAAATCCATCTTGGAAGCCTACCATGACAGATCGGGACACTTTGGGGTTCATAAAACGGAAGATACCATACGCCGACGATTTTACTGGATTGGCATGAGAGACGACATAGAGAAGTGGTGCCGAGAATGTCCCAACTGTGCTCAGAGCCGAGGAGAGCGTCATGACCAGAGAGCCCCACTTCACCCCATCATCAGTCATAGACCGCTGGAACTGGTAGCCATTGACCATGTCAAGTTTGAACCAAGCCGCACTGGGTATACTTATGCTATAACTATAATTGACCACTATACGAAGTTCGTGGTAGCTATGCCAGTGAAAGACCTGACTGCCAAGACCACCGCTGCCATCTTTTGGAAGAATTTCGTACTCCCCTATGGCTGTCCGGACAAGATCCTGACTGATCGTGGTTCCGCATTTGAGTCTCAACTGTTCCACGATTTGTGTTCCCTCTATGGCTGTCAGAAGCTGAGAACTACCGCTTATCATCCACAAGGTAATGGCTTATGTGAAAAGATGAACCAGACTCTTATTGGGATGTTAAGAACTGTTCCGTCCCAGAAGAGGGCTGATTGGCCGACTCTCCTGCCAGAATTGGTGTACCTGTATAACAACACTGTGCACTGCTCCACAGGGTACACTCCTTACTATCTCCTGTTTGGCCGTCAGGGCAAATTGCCTTCGGACTTGGCCATGGATGTCGAAGTTCCAGATACTATCAACCCCCTGCCAAACACAGAGTGGGTGAGTGATCACCAGCGTCGCCTGGCTGAAGCCAACGAGATTGTGGAAAGAACGATGGAAGATGCTCGTCAAAGGCAACAAGCAGGTTTTGATCAAAAGGCCGAAGCAGAACCCTTCCAAATTGGAGACCGTGTGTGGCTGAAAAACAACCATCGTTCAAGTAAGTTGGACAGCAAGTGGCAGAAAGAAGCATACACAATTAAGTCCATCCCGCACCCTGGGACTGATGTCTATGAGATTGTGCGCGAAGGCCGAGATTCCCAAGTCGTCCACCGTAATCGTCTCAAGCTCTGCCTAAAGGAAGAGGTACCAGCAGAACCACAGACAACTGAGAAATCTCCTGCAGCTGAACCGCTACCGCCAACAACTAGTATGTCCCCTCTTGATTGGCTGTTCCAACCTTGGCTGTCTATTTTTGTTCCAAGAACTGTTCTTGATCCCGGCGAGGACCAAGTGACCTCGTCATCCGAGTTCCGGCCTGGTCCAGAGGAATCCAGGGACCCTGAAATTGCTATAGAGGAGCCCCTGAGGAGATCTGATAGAGCTACCCGAGGTAAGATGCCAGCTCGATATCAAGATTGAACTGTTGAAGCTGAGACTTCATTTTTGGATTATCCTTCACCAGAGACAGTGTATTGTTTGCATCCCAATTGGGTAACAAGCCCTTCATTTTCCCCAGTTCATATGACAAGGACTCTTGGACATTTTCCCTGTTCAGCATTATATCCTCACATTCCTCAGAGACTGTATGGACTCTTAGTTTATTATTGCAATTGTGATTAACCTTTGTTTTAGGTTAACCTGCCGCCTGGAGAGTCGGACGCCGAGGACGGCTTTATTTAAAGAGGGGGTGTATGTAGTGTCCCACAGGAGCACTACTATGAAAACTATGTTTGTCTTCATGTGTTGTGTTATGCTGCCATCTACAGGTCCAGAAATGTTATGACATTGTGTTTCAGCCTATGCGGAGTGGCTTTCTATAATGTAACAGAAGCTGGG
Organism: Rhinoderma darwinii; assembly: GCF_050947455.1. Taxonomy (NCBI): domain Eukaryota; kingdom Metazoa; phylum Chordata; class Amphibia; order Anura; family Rhinodermatidae; genus Rhinoderma; species Rhinoderma darwinii. Next base: position 253,807,067 of record NC_134689.1, on the reverse strand, counting down.
AGGAGTTAATTAGGGAGTGGTTAGAGTGAGTGAGGGCAGTGGTGAGCTAGGAGTGGATGCAGCAGGAAGCACAGTGAAGGTGCTCCTGAGTTCAGCCATTTTTGGATTACAGAGAAAGACAGGCCTAAAGAGATTTATTGGAATAACAGCTCAAGGAGCCAGAAGAGTCCAGAAAGAGAGACTGTGAGTAGAGAGATAATAGCACTCCTGCATTTAGCATTGGGCTACACTGATTGAGCTGAATTTGGATGACATATTTGTATTGTACAATCTCCATCTTGAAAAGTAAAAGTGTGCATGCAAGCTCTCCTGATTAACTGCCACCACCGTCTCCTGTCTTCTATTTGCACTCTACACCAAGGGCACCCCAAATAACACCAGACAGGAGTCAGCCACCAAGGGAGTGCCCCGGGGGAAACAACAGTCATCATCATCATCTTGTGCAGCCCCCTCATCACTGTGTGTGTGTGTCCCTGGGAGGTGGGAAGGCCTGCAAGGCAAAATACCACCGTGACACAAGACAGAGAGCCCAGTATCCACCAGTTTGGGTTCCTGCATCCCCCGCCACCCACGGGCCACCACAGACACAGTCTGGTGCCGGATTACTGAACACAGGCTCGTGCCGAATTATTAGACACAGGCTGGTGCCGAATTACTGGACACAGGATAAGGGAAACCGGATACAGGAACCTTCGCAAGATAACACAAGGTTTGTCCAACATTGCTCAGGCACTGGGACAGAGGGCAGGCTTACTTATAAAGCCCTGGGTGTGCAGGGATAGACTAGGGACACTTACTGGTGCGCGCGCTAGCCCTTTAAGAAACAGCAAGAGCGCGAACATGCACCCTACGGGCCCACAGGGCAGGAGAGGAGGCAGGAAGCAGAGTTCGACGACGTCCCTGAGAAGGGAGAAGGAGACCCCGGCGAGTATGGACAGACCGACGGTCACGGCCGCTGGGTGGAGAGAGATGCTACAGATTTACTTACTGAGACAATAAACACCCTTCTGTAAATCATAAATTATAAGAAAAAGAGTTTCTGTAACCATAAAAAAACACAAGGCTGCACACTTAGTGCTTTAATACACGTTACAGAACTCAAAAGTGACTTCTTATATTCATTATAACTTACAGTAGTGGGTTCATTATTCTTTATAATACACTCAGATGCTGCAGAATCTCTTTAGAAGAGTAAGAGCTCATGCACACAGGCACAGAGTCTGTACAGCAGTGCACGGAGGTCGTACAGCAGTTTTAATACAGGGCTACACGGCCGCTGTGCATTGCGGTACAGACGCCATCTGGCGCTGTACGTATGGAGATATTCCTTCCCCAGAACCAAAGCTAAATATCAATGGAAACTTTAAATGGACTTGTGTCATACTCCTATGAAGTAAAAACATGCATTAAACAAATATAAAGCAGCAGATGAATCCACGAGGCACGCTGGCTCTACTGTCCGACTCAAGTTTTGTCTTTGTACGTGTAATCACCACATCCATTCAGTTACTAGACACAGAACTGATTGCTACCGCAACAGTTACTCGTCATTTTTGTTGAGAAAGGACTAAACTTCACCTAAGCTACGTGAAAGATAATATTGCATTCTTGCCTAGCTTGCCTAGAAGAACAACTTCTGATATGCAAACCCCAAAGAACTCCTGCCCGACAGACTGCAGATGTACAGTCCTGTAGGTCTCCCCTTGTTTCGGGAGAATCCAGGATATTTCTGGAGTGTGGGCAAGTATGCAATGTAGATCTTGCCTGCTAAAGCCAACTATAGACTAGTAATGGGTAACTAGTGGCCCAAAGCATTTCCCTCATCCAGATGTATACTGTACACCCCTCGTTCTGTGAAAAAGTACACAGCTCTTTCTGTGCATTTTGCTGCCCTGCTTTCCTGAGGGACTCAATTTTTCTGTGTATATTCTCTGTGAACAAGTTATGACACTGCATTAAATGGACGGGAGTCACAGAAGGAGCCGTATAAGCACACCTTGCTAGCTGCGTTTTTTTATTTAGTGTCCATTATACTAGAGGATGACTGTCAGTGAGCGGTTACCTCTGTTAGATTATTAAAAATGTTACTTTCAGCAGTCTGCTGGCATTTTTCCTATGTACACACACTTCTCTGTCACAACACTATAGTGGTGGTGTATTAATATTGTTGTAAAATGCACCATTTTATGAGGCTGCGAATTGTGCAAATGGTGACACATTTATTAAAATGCAGCAGAAGGAATTATAAATTTGGTGCAACTTACTAGAGATGTTAACTACTTTTCTCTTCCTTATGCCACCTGATGGCTTGCGTGCTTTTCACTTATATATTGCATACAAAAATTGTGCACGGAGGAGGAACAAAAAGTGTTTAAAACATGCATAAATTATGTATACACCATATAATCCACTTTTTTGGCACCATTTTGCTTGGTAAATCTCCCCCAATGTTTGACATAGAGCAGTGAGCGCACACAGTACAGCAGATTTGATTAACATGCGCATTCGGTGGTGGGGAGGGGTGAGCAAATGGCATACACCTCCAACGATGCTTACCTCTATTGATAAAGATGGCCGGGATTCTCTGATTAGATTATTCACAGCAAATAATCATATGTCCATTGATGGCTTTTCATAAGCTGATCATAGACATGATAAGGCTGAAGTATTTTTCTTTGGACCAGGGGCGGGATAAGTGCCTAAGTTGCCCGCCCTCTGATATCAGTATTAAAGCTGTTGGATGGACAATTATTCTTCAAATTGCCTGTGTCCCCCTTCCCCAGTAATTCCTAGTATCCTTATACGTAGAATACGCACTCCTCATTGGCGTCCTAGACGGTTTCTAAATTTGCATTCCTTCAATTATCCCTTTGGACGAATAAGGGACCAAGTGCTAGACGAGGCCAGGTTTGCAGATGTTGCACATCATTTGTGGTTTTCTTTTTGCGGATCCGTATATACGATGCACTACGGACCATATTTGCGGATACCGTTCAGTATATGTGGATGTTGCGGATGACTACTGATCCGTATTTACGGACAGTATTTACGGATGGATGAAAATACGGTCATGTCCATGGGGCCTAAGTTATGAACTTACAAATAGAAAATGAGGCAGCACTACCAAATAAATAAATAAATAAATAGCGATCCTGTTTAATTTCACATGCAGCGTTTCTGCTTAGTGTGAGCCTTTCTCAAACATGCTTGAAAAAGGCTCACACTGAGCTGAAACGTCGCATGTGGAATTAAACAGGATCACTATTTATTTATTTGGTAATGCTGCCTCATTTTCTATTTGTCTGTTACATTGAAGGGTCATTGGACTGCGACCCAAGAGGTGTGTACCCACCAAACTTGTCTGTCCAGTGCTGCTGATCTTTATTAGTAAATTATGAATGTAGATGTGATAGATTACAGGTGGATCCTGCATGTCAGAGCCACATAGGGCCCACGGACAATGAAACCGTCAGTGCTGCTGACCTGACGGGAGCAGGAATTAGCAAAAGATACAGCTGGTCTGTATAAAGAATACAGAGCAGCTGTATCTAAGAAAGTAAAAACTATTTTTAATAAAAATTATTTAGCAAGTTGCACCAATCACACTGACTGAGCTTTTTATTTTTTTAAAAAAAATTGCCATTCAAAGGTTTACATAGCCTTTAAGAACAAAGGAGACTGGGTTCACCAGAGTAGAAGGAAGCTCATATATCTGAGCCCAGTAGAGGATGGAAATGGTGCAAAAATGTCCAAGCCATCAAATATCAACACCACATATAGACAATACAATCACCAGAGTTGCATGATTTCTTTAGCCAATACATTAGGTATGATGGGAACAGGACAATAGATGGGGGTTGTAGTGTTATTGTGTTGCATAATCACATGACACATAATATTACATGACGTATAATATATGGTTTATGGATTTATTTAAATATTTTATTTGACATATATTCAACTTACAATTACAATTTTACAACTCCCAATTGTGTCCAATCACAAATCTGCATTTAAATTACACAGTAACAATAATGTTATACTGTTTATCTAATAAATGTAACTATTCCCTCTAGTTTTTTTTATATATGTATATGGCAACAAAACAGTATGTACATTATTTATCTATAGAGGAAATAGGCCTGGTTGTAGAGCATTTGCACCAATTACAGTCATATATGGATAAACAGATACACCAGAACTGCTTGCTGTGGGTAACTGAACCACTTTTCCATTGCCCTATTGTTTTTTCTTCGTTAAGTCAATAAGAAATTCTACATTTCCTTAAAGTATAAACTGAACTATGTTTAGTAATGTGTTTATGATCTCAGCAGGTGTCCTAACATCTGTGGCATGCCATCCAAAGGCTCTAACATCTGGGACATGCTAGCAAAAGGGTTTAAACATCTTGGATATGCCAGCAGAGGGCTCAAATATCTGGGACATAACAGCAGAGGGCTTTAACATCTGGGCATGTCAGTAGAAGAAACCCTTTTCCGTTCACTAGAATTATCAACACAAAACCATCTATTGACCCAGAGGATCTCCATTTCCTAAGATAACTTGGAAAGGGAGGCTATGGAAAGGTAAGCGACTGATACATATCCATGATACAAACCTATGAGCCATGATCCCACTAGCCAGATCACTAAGGAAATTCAAAACATTTAGAATAAACACATGACTAAGGGCACTATAGACCAGGAGACGGTGACGTTCCTAATAAACAGACATCCGGTGATACCGGTATTTTACGTATTACCTAAAATACACAAAAGGCTAGATAAACCCCCCGGCCGACCAATAGTAGCGTCAACTGACTCCATCTTTTCACCACTATCGGTCTTCATGCAGAAATTACTCACACCTCTTGTCAAAAACAATAGGTCCTTTCTACTAGACACCACATCCTTCCTTATAGCTATTCGAACTTGTGATTGTGATTGATTACCACCAAATATTATGCTGGTGACCTTTGACGTCAGTAGCCTTTACACGTCCATTCAACATAATAAAGGGTTGGAGGCAGTACAGGAAATATTGAGCAATGCAGTTAAACATCCTGAGATCATGCCTCTAAGTGGTGATTTACTTCATATCATACTAAAAAATACAAATCTGAGGGTACATCTGCAGCCTTTGTAAAATATAAAGATCTTAATAAAATCTGTAAAAAGGTAATAAAATTAGCAAAAATACAAAATGAAAGGCAGGTGGCCAAGGATAGTAAAACAAATCCCAAAAAATTCTTCAAGTATATAAATGCTAAAAAAAACAGGGTCTGAACATGTAGGACCCCTAGATAATGGTAATGGGGAGTTGATCACAGGGGATCAAGAGAAGGCAGAGTTACTAAATGGGTTCTTTAGCTCTGTATATACAACAGAAGAAAGAGCAGCTGATGTAGCCGGTGCCAGTGCTGCTAATATATCAGTTGATATACTGAATTGGATGAATGTAGATATGGTCCAAGCTAAATTAAATAAAATAAATGTGCACAAGGCCCCGGGACCAGATGGGTTACACCCTAGAATTCTTAAAGAGCTTAGTTCAGTTATTTCTGTCCCCCTTTTCATAATATTCAGAGAATCTCTAGTGACTGGTATAGTGCCAAGGGACTGGCGCAGCGCAAATGTGGTGCCGATTTTCAAAAAGGGCTCTAGGTCTTCCCCGGGTAATTATAGACCAGTGAGCTTAACATCCATCATGGAGAAAATGTTTGAGGGGCTATTGAGGGACTATATACAGGATTATGTGACAATAAATAGCATTATAAGTGACAGCCAGCACGGTTTTACTAAGGACAGAAGTTGTCAAACTAACCTAATCTGTTTTTATGAAGAGGTGAGCAGAAGTCTAGACAGAGGGGCCGCTGTGGATTTAGTGTTTTTGGACTTTGCAAAGGCATTTGACACTGTCCCCCATAGACGCTTAAGGGGTAAATTAAGGACTATAGGTTTAGAAAATATAGTTTGTAATTGGATTAGAAATTGGCTCTAGGACCGTATCCAGAGAGTTGTGGTCAATGATTCCTACTCTGAATGGTCCCCGGTAATAAGTGGTGTACCCCAGGGTTCAGTGCTGGGACCACTATTATTCAACTTATTTATTAATGATATAGAAGATGGGATTAATAGAACTATTTCTATTTTTGCAGATGACACCAAGCTATGTAATATAGTTCAGATTATGGAAGATGCTTGTGAATTGCAGGCAGATTTAAACAAACTAAGCGTTTGGGCGTCCACTTGGCAGATGAAGTTTAATGTAGATAAATGTAAAGTTATGCATCTGGGTACCAACAACCTGCATGCAGCATATGTCCTAGGGGGAGCTAGACTGGCGGATTCACTTGTTGAGAAGGATCTGGGTGTACTTGTAAATCATAAACTCAATAACAGCATGCAATGTCAATCAGCTGCTTCAAAGGCCAGCAGGATATTGTCGTGTATTAAAAGAGGCATGGACTCACGGGACAGGGATGTAATATTGCCACTTTACAAAGCATTAGTGAGGCCTTATCTAGAATATGCAGTTCAGTTCTGGGCTCCAGTTCATAGAAAGGATGCCCTGGAGTTGGAAAAAATACAAAGAAGAGCAACGAAGCTAATTAGGGGCATGGAGAATTTAAGTTATGAGGAAAGATTAAAAGAATTAAACCTGTTTAGCCTTGAAAAAAGACGACTAAGGGGGGACATGATTAACTTATATAAATATATTAATGGCACATACAAAAAATATGGTGAAATCCTGTTCCTTGTAAAACCCCCTCAAAAAACAAGGGGGCACTCCCTCCGTCTGGAGAAAAAAAGGTTCAAGCTGCAGAGGCGACAAGCCTTCTTTACCGTGAGAACTGTGAATCTATGGAATAGCCTACCGCAGGAGCTGGTCACAGCAGGGACAGTAGATGGCTTTAAAAAAGGGTTAGATAATTTCCTAGAACAAAAAAATATTAGCTCCTATGTGTAGAAATTTTTCCTTCCCTTTTCCCGTCCCTTGGTTGAACTTGATGGACATGTGTCTTTTTTCAGCCGTACTAACTATGTAACTATGTAACTGAGAATTACTTTCTCTTCGAGGATACATTTTACATACAACTACAAGGGACAGCTATGGGGTCCAATGTGGCACCCCCTTATGCTAATTGCTTCATGGCATCATTTGAGGAGCACTTAATTTCCCTGAACACTTAATTCAGGAAACATACCCTCATGTGGAAGAGGTACATTGATGTTGTTTTCTGCTTATCTCATGGCCCCCTAGATAGTCTCCAGGAATTTAAGGTATATCTCAATAACATATGGCATGAGTTACAATTCACCCTTAACCACAGCATGACGGAGATACGTTTTCTAGACACACTGGTGAAGAAAGTTGAATATGGTAGACTCAGTACAGATCTATTCATGAAGGAGACTGACAAGAATGGTCTACTCCATTATTCCAGCTGCCATCCCCATGCAACCAAAAACTCATTACCTAAGTCTCAATACAATCGGGTTTCGCGGATAGTGGATGACACTGATCTAAGAAATAATAGAATGCAAAGTATGACAGATAAATTCCACGAAAGGGGTTACCCTGAGAAAATATTACAAATAGAATCAGAAACTACCACACGTCATCCCAGGGATAAACACAAACGCATCCCATTCATACATGTTTATCATCCATGCTCCTACAGAATCCATCACATTATCAGGAAGCACTGGCCCCTACTTAGGGAAGCTTACCCTCAAATTTAGGAATTTAAATCTCCCTTTTTACCATGCTCTAAAAGACCATAAAACCTTAGAGATAAATTAGTGAGAGCCAATGTCGGTTCATCAATAAGACAACCGAGGCAAGCATTCTTGAACACTCCCAAGATGGGCACCTTTCCTTGTAATCATGCTTGCAATCTTCACATATTATTAGGAGAGGCAAGATTTATCACCCTCTCTCAGGACAGGGTATACCTGTATGGGATTACCTCACCTGCAATACCAATTTTGTCATCTACATGATTAAATGCCCCTGTAGCCTAGTGTACATAGGAGAAACAACACAACGCATTAAGGACAGAATTGGTCAGCACAAATCTAACATATGCTGTGGGAAAACCTGGTTGCCAATTCCGGCACATTTTACAAATACCAGTATAATATTTCTCAACTAATGTTCCAAGTGATTGATGTTCCAGCCCCCAGAATCAAGAACCTAAAACGCAAAGAGGCATTTTGGATTCATAAACTACAGACACTAGAACCAAAGGGTCTAAATAGAGAGTATGAGATAGGCAGTTTGTTTTTTTAGTAGAATAACAATATACAGTTAAGCTGTTATCAATTCTATATTTATACATTTACTCCTACATTATTGTACTAACATCTATTTTCTCTCCTATCCAGTCTCGCTGAACCTCACTGTGTCGAAACGGGGACTGCTTATTGACTGGCCTTTATAATATTAACTGTATCCTTATGGACTTCACTGCACATGCGCCGACGTCACCAGTGATGTCAATATGCGCACACCGGATATTAGTCATAGCTGCTTGACTTATAAAAGGGCATACCAAAACTAGGGGTAACTAGCGCCATATACAGTGGCCAGCCGCTATTCTACAAGCGCCAGTACACTTCTAATCAGTCCCCAGAACGGCTCAGTTAAGAGGCTATTTTCCAACACATCTTCATTGTATATAATACCAAATACCATGTAATGATTGCATGTACCCTAGTACCTATTATGTATGGCCTGATTTCTTGTGTTATCCCTGATTCCTCTAGCGCAGGGGTCTCAAGCACGCGGCTCGCGGGCCCCATGCGGCCCCTGAGGTTGTCATCTGCGGCCCGCAGGACACAGAGCCGCTAGTTTCGGCTCTGCTCCGGTACTCTGTGAAATCCCTGACATCGCTGTCCATGAATGGACACGCGATGTCAGGGTCTTCCCTAGAGTGGAGTCCCAAGCATTGCGCTAGCATAGGCTCTGCTCCGGGACTCTGTGGAAATCCCCGACATCGCTGTCCATATATGGACAGTTCTGTCAGGGTCTTCCCCAGAGCGGAGTCCCGGGCAGAGCGCTAGTAACGACTGCTCCGGGACTCTGGAATTCCCTGACATCGCTGTCCATATATGGATAGTTTTTATCAGGGTCTTCCCCAGAACGCTAGCATAGGCTCTGCTCCAGGACTCTGTGGAATACCCTGACATCGCTGTCCATGAATGGACACGCGATGTCAGTGTCTTCCCCAGAGCGGATTCCCAGGCAGAGCGCTAGCATAGGCTCTGCTCCGGGACTCTGTGGAATCCCTTGTCATCGCTGTCCATGAATGGACAGTTTTGTCAGGGTCTTCCCCAGAGCTGAGTCTCGGGCAGAGCACTAGCATAGGCTCTGCTCCGGGACTCTGGAATCCCCTGACATCGCTGTTAGCGATGTCTAGGGATTCCCCAGAAATGGACAGTGATGTCAGGAGAACAGCTGGAGTCCCAGTAGTAGTGCTAGTAGCGCTCTGCCCGGGACTCCAGCTCTGGGGTTGCCCCTGACATCTCTGTCCATATATGAACAGTGATGTCAGGAGCAGAGTTGGAATCCCAGGCAGGGTGCTAGAAGCGGCTCTGCTCTGGGACTCCAGCTCTGGGCAAGCCCCTGACATCACTCTCCATATATGGACACTGATGTCAGTTGCTTCCCCAGAGTTCCGGAGTAGAGCCTATACTATGCTCCGCTCTGGGACACCGGCTCTGGGGTTGCCCCTCACATTCCGGTCCAGGAGGATCCCCTCACGTCACTGTGTATGAACAGTGACATCAGGGGCTCCTCCAGCAGAGGAATCCCCGGCCAAAGCGTCGGCAACACTCTGGCTGGGGATTCCACTCCTAGGGGGAGCCTCAATGGAGCTATCTACTGGGGGTGTCTGTGGCACTATCGACAAGGGGTATGTGTGGCATTATCTACTAAGGGCACTGTGGCATTATCTACAGAGGGCACTGTGGCAGCATCTACAGAGGGCACTGTGACAGCATATACAGAGGGCACTGTGGCAGTGTCAGGGACCATTACCATGTATACTGTTTGCAAAAATATTATCTTTACATATATATATATATGTATATATATCAGTATATTACACAAAGAACTGGAATGTACCAAAATGGACCATGTATCAGGAACACGCCTATGGAGACACCGCCCCTGGAATGCAAGAGGAGTGTACAGATGAACTTACAGCTGAGGAGCCAATGGGGCTTAAGCACGTCCCACATCTCTAGGGAGGGAACTTGTTTTTCTTTCTTTTGTTCAATAAAAAGTTCAGTTCACTTCCTACCTCACTGAGGGAGGATGTATACCACCATTCGTCTGTTTGGTACATATCTTCCATGCATGCCCTCAGTTCCAATTTACAGAGGTGGCTATTCGGTGTGGAATAACAGGGAGAAGGAAGTTTTCCCTGACAGCAGCATCTACAGAGGGCACTGTGGCAGCATCTACAGAAGGCACTGTGACAGCATCTACAGAGGGCACTGTGGCAGCATCTACAGAGGGCACTGTGGCAGCATCTACAGAGGGCACTGTGGCAGCATCTACAGAGGGCACTGTGGCAGCATCTACAGAGGGCACTGTGGCAGCATCTACAGAGGGCACTGTGGCATTATCTACAGAGGGCACTGTGGAATTATCTACAGAATGCACTGTGGCATTATCTACAGAATGCACTGTGGCATTATCTACAGAGGGCACTGTGAAATCTCGCAAATTTCCAGTAAGTTTAAACCTAGCTCTATTATTATAGTAATGTAGTATTATAGTAATATAGTGTTATAGTAGTTCTAGTAACTAATTAATTAACAATAATTTTGTAGTGTATCAAATTTGAAAGTAATGCGGCCCGTCGACTTCACATTTTTTCTATTTGTGGCCCACTTACCCGGGCGAGTTTGAGACCCCTGCTCTAGACCTATTTCTAGACTATTGTTGTTATTTCTATTTGGTTTACCTCTGGGCACATATTTAACGTATATCAGCACTGCTGGCCTTCTACATCCAATTCTGTATAATTGACCTGGACATCACAATTACCTCCTTAACTGATTTTACACAGGTACTAGAAATGCCCGTATTACCTCCTCTAATGGGGGTACGCCACTCGTTATTTCGTCCTTTGTCTCATACATTTGTTTCAGACGTAACCACCTCCTGGGTGCTAGATGCTCTGTACTGTTCTTGTTTTAAACTACTTCTGTTGTATATATTTAAATCTAGTTGTAGATACTTCTTGTATATACATGTGTGCAATTGGAATTATGAACGCGCTATATCCTGATTATGTATATGGAATTGTTTATATTTATCTATATCACCTATATGTATCTCCTCAGTGCCTGATGAAGGTCTCTCGACCAAAACGTTGCACTAAGCCACTGGCATCACAGAAAAAATCAAAATCAAAATAATTGTTCACTTTCTCAAGAGTGTGCCGAATACTTCTTTTACTCATCTTAACTGGGTTGGAACTCTATCTCGAGCACCTAGTACTATCTGAACATCTATATCTATATCCATGTCTGGTCTGATCTGTCCCTTGTCTTTTACAGGTTAAAGAAAAAGAAGGTACGATCCAGCGCTGTTTGGTGATTAAAAAGGAATCGATAGTCCCACTTTTATTGGTATAGAAAAATGGATGAGTATAAAAGACACAGTATCGAGGTGGTTTCAAAATGGTAAGTATCAAAGCCTACGCATTTGAAACACTAGCTGTGTTCTTAGTCATGGCAGATCGCATAGTAAAGCCCCCTAGTGGGACTAAATAAAATGTAAAAAATTGTTTAGTAAAGTTAATAATAAACAAATTAAAAATCCCAGGAAAAAAACAAATGAAAAACCCACTCTTTCCCCTTAGAAAATGCTTTATTATGAAAAAATAAAAACTTAACAAGCTACACATAATTGGTATTACCGCATCCGAATGACCCGAACTATATATAAACCTATCAGGTTATTTGACAGGCACGTTAAACGCTGTAAAAAATAACATAAACAACAGTTTACCGCCGGGCGGCGCTACACCCGTAACGGTGCCCTGCATTCCCTGTTGCCGATCAGCGTCCCATCGCCGCTGCTTTCTGCAATTAACCCCTTAGATGCGGCGGTCGATTGCGATCGCTGGATTTAAGGAGTTTAGAGCAGATCGGCAGCCCCCACATGAAATCGCGGGGGCTGCTGATGTTAGCCATGGCAACTGAAGCCTGACAATGGCTTCCAGGCTGCCATGTACGGAAACCTATGAGGACCAGCAGGAGGCTGGTCCCCATAGGCTTCCTGTCAGAGTGACTGTCACGTCACAATGACAGTTGGAATACATTACGCTATGTGGGACAAAAAAAAAATTAACAAAAAGTAATAAAAATGTTTGATAAAAGTGTAAAAATAAAAGTTATTGGGGGGCGTGGCCAGCTATAGGAGAGTGAAGACGTGCTTTCTCCAGCTCCTCCACCAGCTTTCATTGCATCGGCTAACATCTAATCCCTGCAATGGGGAAGGCTGATAAAAAGAGCAAGGCAGCAGCCTCTACCTGTCCCTCATCTTCCCAGAGTGATATTGGGGCCTATTTTGGATGACAGAACCAGATGCAGCTGAGGACTTCGCTCCGGGCCGTGACCCGGGGTCAAAATGGCCTCCCGACCTCTCCACCTTCACTGCCTCAGTGTCCTGGGATCCCTAAGATGGTCCCAGACGACGTCACCTTACCTTCCCGGGTGCAGCTGTTGGAGGCCTCTGGCTCTGTGTCTCCTTCTCGGGCTGTCGGTGATGCTGCGGCCCAGACGACATCGCTTGCCGTCATCCAAGATGGCCGCCGGGACTTTGATGGGCTTGGGCCTGCTCAGGCGAGTATGGCCCTCCTCACAGACTCCCATGTTAAGGGAGCTCTGGTGCGCTGGATCCCCTGCCTGGCCGGGAGGCCCCTGGTGATACCTCGGCGGCGGCCGCCGCTCTTCTGGATGCAGTGCAAGTGGCCTCCCAAGATGGCCGCCGGCACTCTCTGGCAGAGATGCGGACGCTGGGACTCCATCTGCCTCCGGTGCTGCCTCTATGGCCTGCGGGCCCTCTTCCTCCAGGCCCCGTCTGCGGGCTGCTCACGACTGCTCCGGGATCCCCTGGGATGCGGAATGTCACGGTGGACTCGCCTGCTGGTGCATAGCTGGAGGATCCATCTAAGAGGCACAGTGAGTACCGAGGCCCTGGGCCTCATGTCACCTGGTTCACTGTTTAGCCTTCAGGGCTGGAGGCCCCAGAACTCCCCCTCCCTCCTCAGGGGCCTGTGCTGGTGGGGGACTCCCCCTCTTGGTCCTCTGGCTCCTGATGGAGCAGCCCCCCCAATATGCAGACGACCATCACACCGTCTCTGCCTCTGGGGTCTCCCCCACATCACGGGACTTTGCCTGCATCACACACCCATAGCCAGGGTTCTCCGTTCCACTCCTTTAGTCACCCTGACCCGGATTGTGCTCATGCTCCGGATCATATACTGGCTGTTCTCGGATTAAGTCTTACAGACCCCCTCATCTGTGTCTGTTTGTGAAAATCGGCCAGCGACTCTTTCAGATATTCGCCAGCTTGCTCAATTGTTGCCCACTAAGGCTGATATGACTTCCTTTGCCAGACAGATTGTGGAAGAATGTAAGCTGGAGTTTACCAAGTTCCGTGCTGAACTTTCCTCACTTTCTGCGAGGCTGGACACCCTTACTCAGGACCGTGTCGCTGACACTGCCACTATTGCAAATATCCAATCTACTATGCAACAGCACTCGGCTCAATTGTTCACTTTTCAGCAACATCTCAATGATATTGAGAACCGTAACTGGAGGAACAACTTACGTGTTCGGGGATTGCCCGAATCCATTCCTACGTCTGATCTGTTTTCTACCCTCTCTACCATCTTCAATAACTTATTGGGTCGTCCGCCGAATACCCATATAGAAATTGACCGGGCACATAGAGCCCTCCGTCCAGTGAGTGTTGATGATCAGCATCCATGAGATGTCATTTGCCGAATCCACTTTTACTCCATCAAGTACTCTATCCTACAAAAAATCTGACAGCAGCCTATCATTCTTCATCAAGGTACGCAGATACGTATTTTGCCGGATCTGTCTCGACATTCGCTGGCACAAAGATCTGCTCTCAAACCCCTTCTGGAGGTACTCCGGAGCCGGGGCATCATCTACAAATGGGGATTCCCTTTTGCCCTGATGGTCAGACAAGATGGTCGCACCTATACTATACGATCCCCGACTGACTTGCCCGACTGACTTAGACCTTCCTCATGTTTCACTACCGGAGTGGCCCTCGCTGTTGTCCTCTGCAGTCGGAGGATCTCGAGCGGGACGCCCGCTCTCTGTGCATTTGCCTGCTGCGGGTCCCCCTCCACGCGGACCCCGCAGACGGTCTAGGTGCAGGCAAGAACGTGACCCCACTCCATCTATGGAGACTGCCCGTTCGGTGTGATGATCTGAATTGCCTTGTCGCTGTCATGTATACTCTGGGTCTTATGTTATTTTGTTAGCTGTAATTGTTCTATCAGCTCCTGTAATTCCTCCTTTTACTTATTTGCAGTTTGATATCGAGATTGCCTGTTGTTTTGAGTCTTGTCTTCAAATGCCTTACAATGCCTTCCTCCCTCTTTATTTACAGTGCGTATATAATGTTATCTGTTCATACTTATACTATTGTAAGCTGAGGAGTGCGGATAACTTTTATGCGTAGCTGTCACCTTCCCCCTGTATGTACTGGACCGAGCTTTTCGTCTTCCGGATTTTTGCACTTACCTTGCACGGCAGTTGTTTTCTTACTGCCTTTTTTGTTTGAATTTTTGTCTGTGTCTGTGTTTTTCTCTAATGCTATGATTTCTAATTCTAGCTTTTCTCCTTCCCCTTCTCCCCTTATGGTGACCCTGGACTCCTGCCTTTATTGTGTTTTCCGGAACACCTCAGCGAGCCGTTTAGTCTGCATACATGGCTGACCTTACTATTGCCTCCTTCAATGTGATGGGGCTGAACACTCCTGTAAAGCGGGTACAAATCCTACACCATCTACACAAGCGTAAGATACACATTGCATGCTTCCAGGAAACACACTTTAAGGCCTCATGCACACGACCGTATTTTTTCCCACCCGTAAATACTGGCGTAAATATGGGTCCGGTGTCACACGTATTTGACCCGTTTTGCACCAGTATTTACGGACCCGTGCCCGTATATATGGGTCCGGTGTCACCCGTATTCCACCCGTATTTACGGGCACGTTTTTGGCGGCAAAATAGCACTGCACTAATCGGCAGCCCCTTCTCTCTATCAGTGCAGGATAGAGAGAAGGGACAGCCCTTTCTGTAATAAAAGTTAAAGAAATTCATACTTACCCGGCCGTTGTCTTGGTGACGCGTCCCTCTCTTCACATCCAGCCCGACATCCCTGGATGACGCGGCAGTCCATGTGACCGCTGCAGCCTGTGATTGACCTGTGATTGGCTGCAGCGGTCACATGGGCTGAAACGTCATCCAGGGACGGCCAGGACGTCGGGCCGGATGTCGAGAGGGACGCGTCACCAAGGCAACGGTCGGGAGACCGGACTGGAGGAAGCAGGAAGTTCTCGGTAAGTATGAACGTCTTTTATTTTTATTTTTTACAGGTTGCTCTTTATTCTGATCGGTAGTCACTGTCCAGGGTGCTGAAAGAGTTACTGCCGATCAGTTAACTCTTTCAGCTCCCTGGACAGTGACTATTTACTGACGTCGCTTAGCAACGCTGCCGTAATGACGGGTGCACACATGTAGCCACCCGTCATTACGGGAGCTCCATAGACTTCTATGGACTGTCCATGCCGTTATTACGGCCTGAAATAGGACATGTTCTATCTTTTTCAACGGCACGGGCACCTTCCTACGGTCGTGAGCATGAGGCCTAAGGAAGGGCATTCCCCTACCATTAAGCATAAATTTTACACTAATTGGCATTTCAATAACAATCCCCTTTCCAGATCGTGTGGAGTTGCCATAGCTCTCCACAAATCTCTCCCCCATCAGGTCGTTAATTCTGTTGTGGACCCCGACGCTAGATACATCATCCTAGTGCTTAATATTGGTCTGCGGGAGTTCACTGTGATTAATGCTTATGTTCCTAACCAGGGCCAGGTGCCTTTCCTTCTTAAACTCATAGATACTGCCCTTCCGGTGGTCCAGGGGACTGTGGTGTTGTGCGGAGACTTTAACCTTACCTTGGATCCGATGGTAGATAACTCTACTGGTCGCTCTAGTGTTGCATATGGTGCTATTAAGCGGGTGAAGCGTGCTCTCTTACAGCTTCAACTTTGTGATGCTTGGCGCCTTCAACATCCCACTGATAAGGATTATAGTTTTTATTCCAATCCGCATGGCACCTACAGTCGCTTGGATTACATTCTTCTTCAGCATCATGCTCTTCCCTGGGTCACCTCTACGTCCATTGGCAGTATCCTTTGGTCTGATCATGCCCCTGTGTATTGTACCTTACATCTCCCCTTCCTCACTAAGGGCCCCTGGACTTGGAGACTTAATTAATCCCTGCTCCTGGATGGGGTGTGCCATGCTGATCTTCTACAAACGGTTGAGCATTTCACATCTGATCACGCCCATGATGACACGTCTCCCATGGTTCAATGGGAAGCCCTTAAGTGTGTACTCAGGGGGGTCCTTATAAAACACGGTGCGCGCCTTAAAAGAGAGAGGGCTCACTCCCTTAAAACTGCTCTCCAAAAAATTAGCTCCCTTGAACTGGCTCACAGGCAGGCGCTTTCTCTTCCGATTTTGCGGGAGCTACAGGTTGCCCGACAGGTTGCCAGGCGTCTGTTGGACTCGGCCCAAAAGCGTGCCCTTCAAGTCTGTCGTAGTAAGTTCTATGAATTTGGCAACAAGAGCGGACGCATGTTGGCCAGAGCTTTAAAGGCTAGGATAGCCCAGTCACATATACCAAATACTAAATCTCCCTCTGGCCAGGTTGTTCACACGACCCCAGAGATAGCGGATTGCATTTACAAATTTTACTCTGATCTCTACAACCTTAGTCCTCCCGTCCATTCCTCTCCGCCGGGTCGGGGCTCTTTCTCCTCTCCCTTCACACCTTTGTCCGGGGAGATAGCTGAGGAACTTGATATGGACTTCACCTCTCCGGAGATCCTTGTGGTTATAACCAACCTTCCTGGGGGGAAGAGTCCCGGTCCGGATGGCTATACTGCCAAGTTTTACAAAACATTAGCTGACCGTTTGCTGCCACTTCTGCTACAAGCTTTTAATCCTATTTCCCCGGAGGTCCTGTTTCCTCCTAGCTCCACTTTGGCCCATGCCGCTGTCATCCCTAAGCCGGGTAAGGATCCTCAACTCTGTTCCAATTATCGTCCCATCTCATTACTCAATGTTGACGTAAAAATTTACGCCAAATTGCTTGCCAATAGACTGAATAAATACCTGCCTAATCTAGTTCACCCGGACCAAGTGGGGTTTGTACCCGGTCGGGAGGCCCGTGACAACACCCTTAAAACTTTAGATATTATTCACCATGCCCAGACTCACCACATCCCACTCATGATCCTGTCCCTAGACGCCGAAAAGGCGTTTGACCGAATATCATGGCCCACCCTTTGCCAAACCTTTCAACATGTAGGAATAGGACCTTCCCTCCTGGCTAAAATGATGGCACTGTATCGCTCTCCTTCCGCCCAAATAAAAATAAATGGCTCCCTTTCTGCACCTTTCACTATTCATAATGGCACAAGGCAGGGCTGCCCCTTATCCCCACTGTTGTATGTCCTGGTCATGGAGCATCTCATGGCCTCCATTCGGAACAGCACGGATATTAACGGTATTACCATAGGTCGGACGGAATACAAGTGCTCTGCATTTGCTGATGACTTATTGGTTTATCTCATAGACCCGCATGTCTCTCTCCCCTCATTGATGTCCGAGCTGTCCCGTTTTGGAACATGGTCTAACTTCAAGATCAACTTCTCCAAGTCTGAAGCGTTGAATGTTTCTCTCCCGGTCCCGTTAGTGTCGCTTCTCAAAAGCAATTTCCCCTTCTCTTGGCCCTCCAGGGGTATAACATACTTGGGTGCCCATATAAGTAGTGACCTCACACAACTGTTTACAAATAATTTCATTCCCCTACTGGCCAAGTATTGCACAGATCTCAATTCCTGGCATAAGACTGAATTCTCCTGGTTTAGCCGTATTAATATTATCAAAATGTCTCTCCTTCCCAGATTACGATTTCTCCTGCAGACGATCCCCATCTCCATCCCATCTTCTTACTGGTTGCGAATACAGCAGTGCTTTGGATCCTTCATATGGCCAACAGGTCAACCACGTTTGAGTCGAACTCTTCTTACTCGATCCAGAGATGCGGGTTGGTCTGCCGAACTGTCGGCTCTATTATTCTGCGTCGACTCATGCGCTGGTTTTGGATTTTTTTCACAATCGCGAATCAAAACTGTGGGTTCGTTTAGCCCAACAACTCTGTCCCGGTACCCTATCTACCCTGCCATGGACCCTGTCTGGGAACAGACCAACTCAAGCCTCATTTGTTGTTTATCATACCCTCTTGGCGTTGCGGTCTTTAGGGTCAGGAGGTTCACTCATAGATCCATTGGGTCCTTTAACTACTATTACTGACAATCCAGCCTTTCCTACTGGTAGGGCTGGTCGCTCCTTCCTAGGCAGGTCATCCACCAATCCCATGTATTTTGATTACGTCCTCTCTGATTCCTCTCTACTCCCTTTAGCCTCCATCTGCCTCGCTGATACGCCCTCTACTCACCATATGTTTGAATACTCCCAGTTAAACATTTTTACCGTGCTATTAATCGCCGCGCCCATCTTCACAGATTGCTGACTGATTTTGAACGCTTATGTGTTTCCACACTGCCCACTACCCATGCAATCTCCACATTATATAAACTACTCCTTTCCCAGCGATCCCATTTACTCCCTTCCTTCTGCAGGGCTTGGGAGAGGGAATTACATACTAATTTCACTGACGCACAATGGAAGAGGTGTTTCTCCCTTTCTCAAAAAGCCTCTATAGCCATCAGGGCCCAGGAAACTAGTTATAAAATAGTTTCTAGATGGTACCGGTTCCCGGCTGCTCTTCATAAATGGTATCCGTCTGTGCCTGACAATTGTTGGCGTTGTGGTGTTATGGGAGGTTCCATGTCTCATGTTTGGTGGAGTTGCCCCTCGTTGGGGAGTTTTTGGGATGCGGTACTTAAAATAATATTAGAGGTTACTGGTGTCTCTGTTCCAAGTCTCCTGAAGCGGCTCTTTTATTTATGTTCCCTATGCCATTACACATTTATAAAAGTTCCCTAACTAGGCATCTCCTTCAGGCGGCAACGTCAGTGATCCTGCATAGGTGAAAATCGGCGATACCCCCAATGTTAGATGAGTGATTTCAAGAGGTTGCCTTGATACAGAGCATGGAACACCTGGTGGCCCATTCCCCGGCTGCTTCTGTAAAATACACGTCTACGTGGTCTCCATGGATTATGTTCCTTTCTTCCTCCTCCTATCTTACTGCTGTAACTTGAGTCCGTATATGCCCCTAAGTGTATTGCGGTTCTTGCTCGTTTCTGTTTTCCCTCATGATACCCCGGAACTGGAGTCCAGGCTCCCCATGTTTTCCTCCCTCCCTTCCATTCTATTCCCCCTTCTCGGTGTCTTCTTCTATTCTTTCTCTTCCCCTGTCTAGGGTAATGTGCCTCTCCTTCTCTGATTGCATTCATTGGCTCATTGGCCTCATTGTACCTTCTGATGTTTAGGAGTCTGAATTGTTATTATTATGTTTCATCCTTTGCAGTGCTCCTCTTATTTGCTTTTAGGCTCATTCATGCTGCTGCTGTATAATGAATAATGAATGTCCTGTGTATTGGGATGTGATGCACACTTTTTTGCTTTGGGCTTTGGACTTATTTGTTGTTTTACTTTACTGTAAGTAGGCCTTCCCTCCACTGTGTTCTGTATTTGTGTGTATTGAAACTCAATAAAAAATTTGAATATGAAAAAAAAGAAGTTATAAGTTACAAAAACATTTTTTTTTCCTATAATATGTTTTTTTATAGGAAAAAAAAATGAACACGTTAAAAAAGTACACATATTTAGTATCGCAGCGTTTGTAACGACCCAAACTATAAAACTATAATATTATTTTTCCCGCACAGTGAACAACGCATAAAAATAAGTAAAAAACAATGCCAGAATCACTATTTTTTGGTCACCACTCTTTAAAAAATATAGAATAAAAAGTGATCAAAAAGTCACATGTACCCCAAAATAGTGCCAATAAAAACTTCAAGCTGTCCCGCAAAAAACAAGCCCTTACACAGATTTTTTGACGGATAAATAAAAAAATGATGGCTCTCAGAATATGGTGACACAAAAAATAACTAATTTTATCAAAAAAGTTATTTTATTGTGCAAACGCTGCAAAACATAAAAAAACAATATACATATGGTATCGCTGTAATCGTATCGACCCAAAGAATAAAGTAAAATTTTTCTTTATAGCCCACGGTGAACCTCATAAAAAAAAGAATAAAAAACATTGTCAGAATTGATGGTTGTTGGTCACCCTGATTGCCAAAATACAGAATAAAAAGTGATGAAAAAAATCGCATGTACCCCAAAATGGAACCAATAAAAACTACAGATTGTCCCGCAACAAATAAGCCCTCACATCCGTTGGCGAAAAAATAAAAAAGTACTGGCTCTCAGAATATGGCGGTGCAAAATGTGCAGAGCGTTCCAAAAGCAGATAAGATTGGGAACCATTTATCAGTGCGACACTGGCCACATATCTGCGGATTATTACTTATTTACCCCATTATTATACCCTCTTATTATGCCTTGATGTACTCCGCACAGCTTACATATGCCCCCACATTATAAACTGAAATACCAGTAAAACTCCAAACAGAACAACAACCAAGCAAAATCTGCGCTCCAAAGCCAAATGGCGCTCCTTCCCTTCTCAGCCCTGCAGCATGCCCAAACAGCAGTTTACGTCCACAGATATGGCATCGCCATACCCTAGAAGAACCTGCTTAATATTTTATGAGGTATTTGACTTCAGTGGCACAAACTGGGCACAACATATTGTGCACTCAAATGGCATATCAGTGAAAATTTTTAATTTTGACTCCGCACCATCCATTGCGCATTAATCCCTTTGCGCACCACGACTTATTATCATGTGTTGCGGGTGTCAGCTGTGTATCTAACTGTCAGCTTGGACTTACGGACAGGAACAGCGATCATGCTGTTACAGGAGCCTGTAAAAATGACAATATGCTGCAAAAAAAAAGTTAATAAAGTTATTATTGGTGAAAAAAAGTAATAAATATTTAAAGTCCAAAACACATCCCTTTTCCCATTTTATCTCTAAAGTAATGTAAAAAATAAAAAAAATACACAAAATTGGTATCGCTGCGTCCATAAAAGTCCAAACTATTACAATATACCATTATTTAACTCACAAGGTGAATGCCATAAAAAATAAAGAATTCAAAATGCCAAAATCACTGTTTTTTTGTCACCTTAGCTCTAAAAATGTTTTTAATAAAAAGTGCTCAAAAAGTAAGTACCAAAAAATTGTACCAATAAAAACTACAGCTCGTCCTGCAAACAATAAGCCCTCACGCCTCTCAATCGACCAAAAAATAAGAAAAAAGTTATGCATCTCGGTATGTGGTGAAACAAAACTATTTTTTTTTTAACAAATAGATTTTTACTTTGGAAAAGTAGTAAAATATAAAAGAAAAAATATATAAATTTGGTATCACCGTAATTGTATTGAGTCGCAGAAAAAGTTTGAGTTGTCGTTTTTACTGCACAGTGAAAGCATTAAAAAACAAAACCCAAAAAACAATGGAGGAATCACTGTTTTTTCCAATTGCGAAGGATTTTATTTTCAGTTTCCCAGTACATTAAATGGTACTTTAAATGGTGTCAATAGAAACTACCACTCCTCCCGCAAGAAATAAGCCCTTACACCACTCTATTGAGGGAAAAAGAAAGAAGTTATGGCTCTTGGAAAGCGGGGAGGGAAAGACGAAAAAGAAAAAGCAAAAAATGGATCAGTCCAGAAAGGGTTAATTAATTTCTAATAAAAAAACATTTACGGCCACATATGGTGTATTGCCGTACTCGGGAGAAATTGCTTTACATATGTGGTGCTTTTTGCTCCTTTATTCATTGTGAAAATGAAAAAATTCAACATATTAGTGGAAATAATGTTGATATTAATTTTCATGGCCTAATTCTAATAAATTCTGAAAAAGACCTGTGGGAGTTTAAATGCTCAATATACCCCTAGATAGATTCCTTAAGTGGTGTAGGTTCCCAAATGGGGTCACTTTTAGGGGATTTCCACTGTTTTGATCCCTCAGGGGCTTTGCAAATGCGACATGACACCCGAAAACCATTTCAGCTAAATTTGAGCTCCAAAAGCCAAATAGCACTCCTTCCCTTCTAAGCACTTCTGTGGGTCCAAACTGCAGTTCACTACCAGATATGGCGTATTGCCGTAAACGGGAGAAATTGTTTTACAAATTTTGGGGTGATTTTCATCTCACAGACTAATTCCAATATATTTAGCAAAAAAACTGTGGCGTCAAAATGCTAACTATACACCTAAATACATTCCTTGAGGGGTGTCGTTTCCAAAATGGGGTCACTTTTTGGGGGTTGTTGCTGTTTTGGCACAAAAAGACCTCTTCAAACCTGACATGGTGCCTAAAATATATTGTAAAAAAAAAAGAAGGCCCCAAAATCCACTAGGTGCTCCTTTGCATCCGAGGCTTGTGTATCAGTCCAGTAGCACAGGGCCACATGTAGGATATTTCTAAACACTGCAGAATCTGGGCAATAAATATTGAGTTGCATTTCTCCGGTAAAACCTTCTGTGTTACAGAATTTTTTTTATTACATATGAATTTTGGCAAAAAAAATAAAAGAAATTTGTAAATTTCACCTCTATTTTGCTTTAATTCCTGAGAAACGCCTAAAGGGTTAAAACACTTTCTGAATGCTGTTTTGGATACTTTGAGGGGTGAAGTTTTCAAAATCGGGTGATTTATGGGGACTTGCTAATATATAAGGCCCTCAAAGCCACTTTGGAACTGAAATTGAAATTTTCTTGAAAATATGAGAAATTGCTGATAAAGTTCTAAGCCTTGTAATGTCCTAGAAAAATTAAAAGAATGTTCAAAAAACGATGCAAACATAAAGTAGACATATGGGGAATGTAAACTATTAACTATTTTGTGTGGTATTACTGTAAAGACGGGGGTAGGGAAACGAACAAGTGAGCTCTAATCTACCCGCCACTCTGTCCCTGCCTACTTGCAACGATCCGCCCTAGGCGACGGGGTACAACTGGGCGGCGGTCCCTACGCTCAGTAAGTGCATGAGACAAACATACAAGGGAATACAAAGCAAAGGGAAAGGGGCAGTTGCCCACGGCAACACCGTGAGCAACCAGAGGGGTGAACGAGCCAAGTCAAACCAGGAGAGCACGAGGTACCAAACGCAGAGCAGGAGAGTAGTCAGTAAGCCAGGGTCAGTATGGAGCAGGATCAAATAGTTAGGAGCTGTAGCTGGGCCAGGAAACCACACGAGAAGAATCACAAGCAAAGGAGGAACAGGAAAGGCAGGAATAAATAGACAGAGGGCGGGAGCTAGCTCCGTCTGGCCAGGCTGCGATAGGCTCTCCCACTCCTAAGCCTGCCATCCTGAGTGGTGGAAGATGGAGTCAGTCTCAGAGACGTAGATTCAGGTGCAGACTGATTACCTATGGGAGTTAACCCAAAAGCTGTGCCTGGCAGATCCTTTACAGTACCCCCCCTTTTATGAGGGGCCACCGGACCCTTTCTAAGTGGACCTGGTTTACTGGGGAAACGAAGGTGGAACTTCCTGACCAATACCCCAGCGTGAACATCTCGGGCGGGTACCCAAGTCCTCTCCTCAGGCCCGTATCCTCTCCAATGGACCAGGTACGGGAGGGAGCCTTGGACCATCTTGCTGTCCACAATCTTGGCCACCTCGAATTCCACCCCTTCAGGGGTGAGAACGGGAACAGGAGGTTTCCTCGAGGGAGCCAAGGACAGGGAGCAGCGTTTAAGGAGGGAGGCATGAAACACGTCGTGTATACGAAAAGATGGGGGTAACTCCAGCCGGAAGGAGACAGGATTGAGGACTTCAATGACCTTATACGGCCCAATAAACCGGGGAGCAAACTTCTTGGACAGGACCTTAAGACGCAAGTTCCTAGACGATAACCACACCAGATCCCCGACCATAAACAAGGGGTTAGCAGAACGTTTTCTATCAGCCTGAGTTTTTTGTACGCTCTGGGACGCCCAGACTGTGCACAGTTCCCGACGAACGACCTCTACCTAGGGATTGTTGGAACTACCAGGTGAAACGGAGGAGAACCGTGGATTAAACCCAACATTACAGAAAAAGGGGGAGACCCCTGACAAGTTACTGACCCGGTTATTAAGGCAAAATTCGGCGAGGGGAATGAATGAGACCCAATCATATTGACAGTCAGAGATAAAACACCTTAAATATTGTTCTAGAGTTTGATTAGTCCTCTCAGTTTGGCCATTGGTTTCAGGATGGAAGGCAGAGGAGAAGGACAGATCAATCTCCAAATTTTACAGAAGGCTCTCCAAAACAAAGAAACAAATTGTACCCCTCTGTCCGAAACAATATTGACAGGGACCCCATGGAGACGCAGGATGTGTTTGACAAACAAGGTAGCTAACGTCTTGCCGTTGGGTAGTTTCTTGAGGGGCACAAAGTGGCACATCTTACTGAAGCGGTCTACTACCACCCACACCACCGACTTGCCTTGGGATGGAGGCAAATCGGTGATAAAATCCATGGAGATATGTGTCCAAGGTCTCTGGGGAATGGGCAACGAACGTAGTAAGCCCGCTGGTCGGGACCTGGGAGTCTTGGACCTAGCACAAACCTCACAAGCGGCGACGTAGGCCTTAACGTCTTTAGGCAACCCAGGCCACCAATAGTTTCTGGCAATGAGGTGTTTGGTACCCAGGATGCCTGGATGACCAGATAGTGCAGAGTCATGATTTTCCCTAAGTACCCTTAGCCGGTATTGCAGGAGAACAAACAGCTTGTCCTCAGGAAGGTTCCCGGGAGCTGAACCTTGATCAGCCGCAATTTCAGAGACTAAATCAGAATCAATAGAAGAAATGATTATACCGGGAGGCAAAATACAAGCAGGATCTTCCTCCAAAGGAGGGCTGGCCATGAAGCTACGCGACAGTGCATCGGCCTTAATATTTTTAGACCCAGCCCTATAGGTAACCAAAAAGTTGAATCTGGTAAAAAATAGCGCTTATCGAGCTTGTCTCGGGTTTAGACTCCGAGCAGATTCTAGGAAAACCAGATTCTTGTGGTCGGTAAGGACCGTTACCTGGTGCCTAGCCCCCTCCAGGAAGTGGCGCCACTCTTCAAATGCCCATTTAATGGCTAAGAGTTCGCGGTTGCCAATATCATAGTTACTCTCAGTGGGCGAAAACTTCCTGGAGAAGTAGGCACAGGGGCGGAGATGGGTTAGGGACCTGGTACCCTGGGACAAGACAGCCCCCACTCCCACCTCGGATGCGTCAACTTCCACGATAAATGGCTCCATTTGATTGGGCTGAACCAGCACCGGGGCCGAGATAAAGCACTTCTTAAGGACCTCAAAAGCCTGGACAGCCTCAGGAGGCCAGTAGAGGAGATCAGCACCTTTGCGAGTGAGGTCCGTAAGAGGCTTAGCGATGACCGAGAAGTTAGCAATAAATCTCCTGTAATAATTAGCGAACCCCAAAAAACACTGTAACGCCTTCAGGGAGGCAGGTTGGACTCATTCCGCCACAGCCTGAACCTTGGCGGGGTCCATGCGGAATTCATGAGGAGTGAGGATTTGACCCAAAAATTGTATCTCCTGTACCCCAAACACACATTTTTCGGTTTTTGCAAACAGTTTGTTTTCCCGAAGGACCTGGAGCACCTTCCTGACATGCTCAATGTGGGAGGACCAGTCCTTGGAAAACACCAGTATGTCATCAAGGTACACTACAAGAAATATCCCCAGGTAATCTCTCAAAATCTCATTTATGAAATTCTGGAAGACCGCCGGAGCATTACACAACCCAAAGGGCATGACGAGGTATTCGAAATGACCTTCGGGCGTGTTAAACGCAGTCTTCCACTCATCCCCCTCTTTGATGCGGATAAGGTTATACGCCCCCCGTAGATCAAACTTAGAGAACCATTGGGCCCCCTGAACCTGATTAAAGAGATCAGGAATCAGAGGAAGGGAAAACTGGTTCCTTACAGTGACCTTATTCAGGTTACGGTAGTCAATGCATGGCCTAAGACCACCATCCTTCTTCCCTACGAAGAAGAAGCCAGCACCTACCGGAGAAGTAGAGGGGCGAATGTAACCCTTGGCCAGGCATTCCTGGATATACTCTCTCATGGCTTCACGTTCGGGACAAGAAAGATTAAATATCCTACCCTTAGGAAGCTTAGCTCCTGGTACCAATTCGATAGCGCAATCGTATTCTCTATGAGGAGGTAACACTTCGGAGGCCTCCTTAGAGAAAACATCAGCAAAGTCCTGAACAAACTCAGGTAGCGTGTACACCTCCTCAGGGGGAGAAATAGAATTAACAGAAAAACATGACGTCAAACATTCATTACCCCATTTGGTAAGCTCCCCAGTATTCCAGTCAAACGTGGGATTATGCAACTGCAACCAGGGAAGGCCTAAAACCAAATCGGACGATAATCCCTGCATCAACAGTACAGAGCACTGCTCCAAATGCATGGAAACAACAAGGAGTTCAAAAACAGGGGTATGCTGTGTAAAATAACCATTAGCAAGAGGAGTGGAGTCGATACCCACTACCGGGACAGGTTTAGGCAAATCAATCAAAGGCATAGCAAGAGACATAGCAAATTCCACAGACATGATATTAGCAGAGGACCCTGAATCCACGAAGGCACTGCCGATAGCAGACCTACCACCAAAAGAGACCTGAAAGGGAAGCAAGATCTTATTACGTTTCATATTTACGGGAAATACCTGTGCGCCCAAGTGACCTCCCCGATGATCACTTAGGCGCGGAAGTTCTCTGGCTGCATTCTTATGCTTAGGACAGTTGTTCACTTGATGCTTGTCATCCCCACAGTAGAAGCAGAGACCATTCTTCCTGCGGAAATCTCTACGTTGTTGGGGGGACACGGAGGCCCCGAGTTGCATAGGTACCTCTGAGTCTTCCGGGGAGGAACGAAGCAACGGAACCTCGGGAGGCATCATGGGGGAGTCGGAGGAGAAAACACATAAACGTTCATGTTGTCGTTCCCTGAGACGTCGGTCAAGTCGTACCGCTAAAGCCATAACCTGGTTTAGGGAGTCAGAAGAGGGATAGCTAACTAGCAGGTCTTTCAGGGCATTCGACAGACCCAACCTAAACTGGCACCTTAAGGCAGGGTCATTCCACCGAGAAGCTACGCACCACTTCCTAAAGTCAGCACAATACTCCTCAACAGGTCTCTTACCCTGACGTAAGGTCACCATCTGACTCTCGGCAAAGGCAGTCCTGTCAGTCTCGTCATAAATGAGTCCGAGAGCAGAAAAGAAACGATCAACGGAAGAAAGTTCAGGGGCGTCAGGAGCCAAGGAGAAGGCCCACTCTTGGGGCCCTTCCTGGAGCCGGGACATAATTATACCCACCCGCTGGTTCTCAGAACCTGAGGAATGAGGCTTTAAGCGAAAGTAAAGCCAACAACTCTCCCGAAAGGAGAGAAAAGCCCTCCGGTCCCCTGAGAACCGGTCGGGCAACTTGAGGTGGGGTTCAGGAGGTGAGGTGAGGGGAACAACCAAGGTAGCATCAGGCTGGTTGACCCTCTGAGCCAGGCCCTGGACCTGTAGGGAGAGACCCTGCATTTGCTGAGCCAGGGTCTCAAGGGGGTCCATAGTGGTGTCAGGGACCAGGGTAGACTAGGTATGGGCTTGTGATTAAGTAACGACGGGGGTAGGGAAACGAACAAGTGAGCCCTAATCTACCCGCCACTCTGTCCCTGCCTACTTGCAACGACCCGCCCTAGGCGACGGGGTACAACTGGGCGGCGGTCCCTACGCTCAGTAAGTGCACGAGACAAACATACAAGGGAATACAAAGCAAAGGGAAAGGGGCAGTTGCCCACGGCAACACCGTGAGCAACCAGAGGGGTGAACGAGCCAAGTCAAACCAGGAGAGCACGAGGTACCAAACGCAGAGCAGGAGAGTAGTCAGTAAGCCAGGGTCAGTATGGAGCAGGATCAAATAGTTAGGAGCTGTAGCTGGGCCAGGAAACCACACGAGAAGAATCACAAGCAAAGGAGGAACAGGAAAGGCAGGTATAAATAGACAGAGGTCGGGAGCTAGCTCCGTCTGGCCAGGCTGCGATAGGCTCTCCCACTCCTAAGCCTGCCATCCTGAGTGGTGGAAGATGGAGTCAGTCTCAGAGACGTAGATTCAGGTGCAGACTGATTACCTATGGGAGTTAACCCCGAAGCTTTGCCTGGCAGATCCTTTACAATTACCATCTGTCTTACAAGGAGATACATTTAAATTTAGAAAAATGCAAATTTTTGCAACTGTTCTCTAAATTTTGGTGTTTTTCACATAAATGTTGAATTTATCGACCAAATTTTTTTTACTAACATAAAGTACAATATGTCACGAGAAAACAATCTCAGAATCACTTGGATACATAAAAGCATTCCAAAGTTATTATCACATAAAGTGACACATGTTAGATTTGAAAAAATCGGCTTCGTCCTTAAAGGGAAGGTGTCATGAAATTTTTTTTTTTTATCATATTGCTTTTAGTATGATAAAAAAATTAAAATTTATTTATTTGTTTTCGTGTGTTCTACTTTTTACTTTTTTTTTAATTTTTACTTCTCTATGGGGGCTGACATTTTTTTTTCATCTCTGTATGTGTCGATTAACGACACATACAGAGATGGAATACGACACATACATCCCCATAGAGAATGGGAACGGGAGCCGTTCCATTCATTCTAGCGTACGCCATCTGTGTGGGAACGGCGCATGCGCCGCTCCCACACAGACCAAAACGAAGCTCGTTAGCAGAGTGAAATCCGGCGCCATTTCCTGTGGACCGGAAGCCGCGGCCGGACAGTAAGATGACGACTTCCGATCACGGCTTCCGGCCATATGTTCAAGGAAGCAAAGGCGCAAGGCATAGGAGCATAGGCAGCAGCGGCGGCAGGAGCAGGTAAGTTTTGTTTGTGTATGTGATGTGTGTATTATGTTCGTGTATGTTAGTGTTATACTGTCTGCTGAGCACTGTATCTAAGCCTGTGCATTTGCTCAGAAAATGGCGGCACACAGTGTAGGAGGTTTGAAGATTCAACCCCCTCCTTCTCCTGGCAGTAGCCAGAATAAGGGAGGGGGGATTGTGTGAGGACACTAGAGCGAGTGTGCCTACCCCAAATTTGCAGCATAAAGCAATGAGGTTGCTTTACCACATTGACCATGCTGCAATTTTGGGAACTGCTCCCTCTAGTGACCAGCACATGGAAATGTTATAAATTAGAATCTAATTTATAATATTTCCTGGCTTGTGAAAAACGTAGCCTTAAAAAGAATGGCAGCTCAGTAAGGCCCAGTCGGGGTCCATTTGGTGTTTTCGTTCATCCACTCCATCAGAGGAACAGATAGCCAAACAGAAACTATAGCTTCCGTTTGCTTTACCATTGACGGAATGGATGAACGGAAACCCCAAGCGGTACCCGACGCTGATGTGCACAGGCTCTAACACTAAAACTCCTGGCAGAGCTGAGTCAACTGAAGTGGATGATCACAGAATTCGATGATCGGCACTCGTTCCCAAGTCACTCTCGAGGAGGTACGTGTCTAATTGTCATAGTTTACAATAAAAAAAATACAATACAACGGGTTTATCTGAAGATATAAACCATTGGTAATACTCAAGAACAGAAAGGCCATATTAGACTTTGCTAGAAAACATCTAAAAAAAAGTCGCCCTGCTCTGGAACAAGATACCTTGGACAGATGAAACCAAGATGAAGTTGTACCGGAATGATTGGAAGAGAACAGTATGGAGAAGGAAAGGAAGGGCTCATGATCCAAAACATACATCATCTGTCAAACACGATGGCAGTGGTATGGCATGTATGGCTGCCAATGGAACTGGGTCACTGGTATATATTGATGATGTGACTGCGGATACAAGCAGTAGAATAAATTCGGAAGTGTAAAGAGTGAGACTTTCTTCTGAACTTAAGTCAAATCTAAATAAAGATTATTAGTATTATAAATGCTGCAAAACTTATAGGATGACGCTTCACAGTACAGATGAATAATGACCCCAGACGTAGATAAAAGTGGTACCCTATGGTGATCAGTCCAGAAAACCACTAGATATGTAAATTCTGTTGTACTAATATGAATGCTGCAATGGTGCCATATTATGGCTATGTGAAATCGGCGTACGTTACAAGTTACATTCCGTGTAAACCCAATCTTCTAAAGCACACCCTTTTTAGTCAGGAAACCTGGCCAGTATTTTTAGGTTAAAAAGGTGGCAACCTATCTGTTACCCAATTGTGCACTGGGGAAGCTGTGTTACTGACAAGCAATATGGCTGCTTACACGACTCCCACAAGGATTGTAACTCAGCTTTTCCAGACTCTCAACCCCTTTGCAACATGTGATGTAACTGTACGTCACAGCCGCCAAGGGGAAGTATGGAGTGGGCTCATGGGCTGAGCCTGCTCCATACTCAGCGGGTGTCGGCTGACACAGCCGACAGCTCAATGCAACGGCCGGGATCAGTTATAACTCTGATCCCAGCAGTTTAACCTCTTTGATGCCACGGTCCATAGCGACAGTTGCGTTTAAGCCGCTAGAAAGAGGGGGAAGCCTCTTCATCAACCCATTGGCACTCCCATGACGTGATCATTGTCATGGCAGCGTGGGGGCCTGCTCCTAATTGGCCGGTAAATAACACTATACACAAGAATTGCAAGGTATTGTGCCTGCGATCAAATGATCGCTTTTTCAAGTCCCCTAGGGCAGCTGTCCCCACCCTATTTCGCACCATGGACCACTTTCACGCAAGACAATTTTTCCATTGACATGCGCATTACAAAACAAAACACAATATTGCGTGTTTGTAGTAAAAATCGGAACAATTTTCGATCAGAATAAAACAGGTGCATAAAAGCCCATTGTTATTCGGCATCAGTGGGCAGGATAAAAACGAGATAATTTTAATAGAAATATATAAATATAACCTTTTATGCACCTGCTTTTTTCTGATCGAAAATTGTTCCGATTTTTACTACAAACACGCAATATTGTGTTTTTTTTATATAGATATATAAATTTTATAATTATATTTATATATATGTACATGTTAATGTATTTCTCCAATATGGTAAATGTTTATTATGAGTATGACTGTTGTGATGGTAAGGTAAAATACCAGTTAAAATACCAGTTATTGCAAATGCGTATATATAGTTCACCTGCATACGATTAGGGGGAGCTATTATCTGACATCACTGTTTGATCTATACTGACCTTTGGGGTTAGTTCACTACTCCCTTCCTGTTTGAAAAATGAGGTGTAATTGCCATCCCGGAAAAAATGCTTGTTCTTTTTTTTCCCGGTTTTTCTGTGCATAAAATGATGCTTCCTTTTTGTGTATCGCTGTATGAACCTGGGGAAGCTACCTGTCCGGTCCTGAAACGCATAGTATCTATTACAATAAAATCTATGAAAAATACTTTTTGAACACTTACCTGTCATGCGCCGTGTCCCGAATACTGCAACTTTTCTTCCCCACATCCTGCACTATCCATATATGGACATTGACGTCAGGTTCTCCACCTGGAGCGGAATCCCCTGCCAGAGTCGGCAACGGGGATTCCGCTCAAGGAGTAGCCACTGACGTCACTGGACAGTATATATATGGACAGTAACATCAAGGGCTTCCCCAAACACAACGCTTAACCCCTTGCCGACAGTTGACGTATCCATACATCATAGCTGGGTAGGGGAAGCATGGAACAGGCTCACGGAGTGAACCCGCTTCATACGATGTGGGTGTCGGCTGTATGTTACATCCGACACTTCACAGTAACGAGCGCGATCCCGCTCATTTAACCCGTTAAATGCCGTGGTCAATAGCGACCGCGGCATTTAAATCAATAGAAATAGGGGGGCGACCCCCTCTAGCAGCTCATCGCGCCTCCTGCAATGCAATCGCAGGGTGGCGATAGTTGCTATGGCCTCCTGGGGGCCTAATGAAGGCCCCCCAGGTCCGCCATCTTTGTGCTGCCTCTGGCAGGGCTTAATGGAAGCCTATTAGAAGCCTATTAGAAAGACGATATACTGCAATACATTAGTAAAGAAAAAAATTAACATAATTGGTATCGCCGCATCCGTAAACGGTGTACGCCGTAAAAAAAAAAGATTTTTTTGGTCACCTCATCTACCACAAAAACTGGAATAAAAAGTGATCAAAACGTTGCATGTACTCCAAAATGGTTTCATTAAAACTACAGCTTATCCCGCAAAAAATAAGCCCTCATACCACTAGATCGACGGAAAAATAAAAAAGTTATGGCTCTCAGAATTTGGCGACACAAAATAAATTTTATTTTTTGCAATTAGGTTTTTACTTGTAAAAGTAGTAAAATATAGAAAAAACTATATATATTTGGTATCGCCGTAATCGTATTGACCCACAGAATAAAGTTAACATGTTGTTTTAATTGCACAGTGAATTCCCTAAAAACGAAACGCAAAAAACAATGGTGGAATTGCTGTTTTTTTTATTTTCTACCCTACAAATAATTTTTTCCCCGTTTCCTAGTACATTAAATGGCACAATAAATGGGGCTACGAAAAACTACAACTTGTCCTGCAAAAATCAAGCCCTCATAGGACTATATCGACGAAAAATAAAAAAGTTATAGCTTTTGGAATGTGGGTAGGAAAAACGAAAATTTAAATCGGAAAGTTGTTTACGACGGGAAGTGGTTTAACCCGTTAGTGACCGGCCCATCGTCTTTTTACGTCGGTCACTAACGGGCCTTATTCCGATGCCATAGACTTTTTACGTCGCGGCATCGGAATAAGTAAACAGAGCAGGGAGCTGTCAAATCTCCCTGCTCTCAGCTGCCAGAGGCAGCTGAGGGCTGGGGGCGTCCCTGCTCTGCCGGGTGAGATTGATATTAGTATCGATCTCACCCGTTTAACCCCTCAGATGCGGTGCACAATAGCGTGCACCGCATCTGAGTGGTTTTGGAGAGAGGGAGGGAGCTCCCTCTCTCTCCCACCGACACCCAGCGATACGATCACCAAGTGTCTGTGTCTCCCATGGCAGCCGGGGGCCTAATAAAGGCCCCCAGGTCTGCCTGTGGTGAATGCCTGCTAGATCATGCCACAGGCATGACCTAGCAGATGCCTGTCCGTTTTAAACGGACAGGCAGTAATACACTGCAATACAAAAGTATTGCAGTGTATTATAAATGCGATCGCAGAATCGCATATTATAGTCCTTTAGTGGGACGGGGTACAACTGGGCGGCGGTCCCTACGCTCAGTAAGTGCACGAGACAAACATACAAGGGAATACAAAGCAAAGGGAAAGGGGCAGTTGCCCACGGCAACACCGTGAGCAACCAGAGGGGTGAACGAGCCAAGTCAAACCAGGAGAGCACGAGGTACCAAACGCAGAGCAGGAGAGTAGTCAGTAAGCCAGGGTCAGTATGGAGCAGGATCAAATAGTTAGGAGCTGTAGCTGGGCCAGGAAACCACACGAGAAGAATCACAAGCAAAGGAGGAACAGGAAAGGCAGGTATAAATAGACAGAGGTCGGGAGCTAGCTCCGTCTGGCCAGGCTGCGATAGGCTCTCCCACTCCTAAGCCTGCCATCCTGAGTGGTGGAAGATGGAGTCAGTCTCAGAGACGTAGATTCAGGTGCAGACTGATTACCTATGGGAGTTAACCCCGAAGCTTTGCCTGGCAGATCCTTTACAATTACCATCTGTCTTACAAGGAGATACATTTAAATTTAGAAAAATGCAAATTTTTGCAACTGTTCTCTAAATTTTGGTGTTTTTCACATAAATGTTGAATTTATCGACCAAATTTTTTTTACTAACATAAAGTACAATATGTCACGAGAAAACAATCTCAGAATCACTTGGATACATAAAAGCATTCCAAAGTTATTATCACATAAAGTGACACATGTTAGATTTGAAAAAATCGGCTTCGTCCTTAAAGGGAAGGTGTCATGAAATTTTTTTTTTTTATCATATTGCTTTTAGTATGATAAAAAAATTAAAATTTATTTATTTGTTTTCGTGTGTTCTACTTTTTACTTTTTTTTTAATTTTTACTTCTCTATGGGGGCTGACATTTTTTTTTCATCTCTGTATGTGTCGATTAACGACACATACAGAGATGGAATACGACACATACATCCCCATAGAGAATGGGAACGGGAGCCGTTCCATTCATTCTAGCATACGCCATCTGTGTGGGAACGGCGCATGCGCCGCTCCCACACAGACCAAAACGAAGCTCGTTAGCAGAGTGAAATCCGGCGCCATTTCCTGTGGACCGGAAGCCGCGGCCGGACAGTAAGATGACGACTTCCGATCACGGCTTCCGGCCATATGTTCAAGGAAGCAAAGGCGCAAGGCATAGGAGCATAGGCAGCAGCGGCGGCAGGAGCAGGTAAGTTTTGTTTGTGTATGTGATGTGTGTATTATGTTCGTGTATGTTAGTGTTATACTGTCTGCTGAGCACTGTATCTAAGCCTGTGCATTTGCTCAGAAAATGGCGGCACACAGTGTAGGAGGTTTGAAGATTCAACCCCCTCCTTCTCCTGGCAGTAGCCAGAATAAGGGAGGGGGGATTGTGTGAGGACACTAGAGCGAGTGTGCCTACCCCAAATTTGCAGCATAAAGCAATGAGGTTGCTTTACCACATTGACCATGCTGCAATTTTGGGAACTGCTCCCTCTAGTGACCAGCACATGGAAATGTTATAAATTAGAATCTAATTTATAATATTTCCTGGCTTGTGAAAAACGTAGCCTTAAAAAGAATGGCAGCTCAGTAAGGCCCAGTCGGGGTCCATTTGGTGTTTTCGTTCATCCACTCCATCAGAGGAACAGATAGCCAAACAGAAACTATAGCTTCCGTTTGCATTACCATTGACGGAATGGATGAACGGAAACCCCAAGCGGTACCCGACGCTGATGTGCACAGGCTCTAACACTAAAACTCCTGGCAGAGCTGAGTCAACTGAAGTGGATGATCACAGAATTCGATGATCGGCACTCGTTCCCAAGTCACTCTCGAGGAGGTACGTGTCTAATTGTCATAGTTTACAATAAAAAAAATACAATACAACGGGTTTATCTGAAGATATAAACCATTGGTAATACTCAAGAACAGAAAGGCCATATTAGACTTTGCTAGAAAACATCTAAAAAAAAGTCGCCCTGCTCTGGAACAAGATACCTTGGACAGATGAAACCAAGATGAAGTTGTACCGGAATGATTGGAAGAGAACAGTATGGAGAAGGAAAGGAAGGGCTCATGATCCAAAACATACATCATCTGTCAAACACGATGGCAGTGGTATGGCATGTATGGCTGCCAATGGAACTGGGTCACTGGTATATATTGATGATGTGACTGCGGATACAAGCAGTAGAATAAATTCGGAAGTGTAAAGAGTGAGACTTTCTTCTGAACTTAAGTCAAATCTAAATAAAGATTATTAGTATTATAAATGCTGCAAAACTTATAGGATGACGCTTCACAGTACAGATGAATAATGACCCCAGACGTAGATAAAAGTGGTACCCTATGGTGATCAGTCCAGAAAACCACTAGATATGTAAATTCTGTTGTACTAATATGAATGCTGCAATGGTGCCATATTATGGCTATGTGAAATCGGCGTACGTTACAAGTTACATTCCGTGTAAACCCAATCTTCTAAAGCACACCCTTTTTAGTCAGGAAACCTGGCCAGTATTTTTAGGTTAAAAAGGTGGCAACCTATCTGTTACCCAATTGTGCACTGGGGAAGCTGTGTTACTGACAAGCAATATGGCTGCTTACACGACTCCCACAAGGATTGTAACTCAGCTTTTCCAGACTCTCAACCCCTTTGCAACATGTGATGTAACTGTACGTCACAGCCGCCAAGGGGAAGTATGGAGTGGGCTCATGGGCTGAGCCTGCTCCATACTCAGCGGGTGTCGGCTGACACAGCCGACAGCTCAATGCAACGGCCGGGATCAGTTATAACTCTGATCCCAGCAGTTTAACCTCTTTGATGCCACGGTCCATAGCGACAGTTGCGTTTAAGCCGCTAGAAAGAGGGGGAAGCCTCTTCATCAACCCATTGGCACTCCCATGACGTGATCATTGTCATGGCAGCGTGGGGGCCTGCTCCTAATTGGCCGGTAAATAACACTATACACAAGAATTGCAAGGTATTGTGCCTGCGATCAAATGATCGCTTTTTCAAGTCCCCTAGGGCAGCTGTCCCCACCCTATTTCGCACCATGGACCACTTTCACGCAAGACAATTTTTCCATTGACATGCGCATTACAAAACAAAACACAATATTGCGTGTTTGTAGTAAAAATCGGAACAATTTTCGATCAGAATAAAACAGGTGCATAAAAGCCCATTGTTATTCGGCATCAGTGGGCAGGATAAAAACGAGATAATTTTAATAGAAATATATAAATATAACCTTTTATGCACCTGCTTTTTTCTGATCGAAAATTGTTCCGATTTTTACTACAAACACGCAATATTGTGTTTTTTTTATATAGATATATAAATTTTATAATTATATTTATATATATGTACATGTTAATGTATTTCTCCAATATGGTAAATGTTTATTATGAGTATGACTGTTGTGATGGTAAGGTAAAATACCAGTTAAAATACCAGTTATTGCAAATGCGTATATATAGTTCACCTGCATACGATTAGGGGGAGCTATTATCTGACATCACTGTTTGATCTATACTGACCTTTGGGGTTAGTTCACTACTCCCTTCCTGTTTGAAAAATGAGGTGTAATTGCCATCCCGGAAAAAATGCTTGTTCTTTTTTTTCCCGGTTTTTCTGTGCATAAAATGATGCTTCCTTTTTGTGTATCGCTGTATGAACCTGGGGAAGCTACCTGTCCGGTCCTGAAACGCATAGTATCTATTACAATAAAATCTATGAAAAATACTTTTTGAACACTTACCTGTCATGCGCCGTGTCCCGAATACTGCAACTTTTCTTCCCCACATCCTGCACTATCCATATATGGACATTGACGTCAGGTTCTCCACCTGGAGCGGAATCCCCTGCCAGAGTCGGCAACGGGGATTCCGCTCAAGGAGTAGCCACTGACGTCACTGGACAGTATATATATGGACAGTAACATCAAGGGCTTCCCCAAACACAACGCTTAACCCCTTGCCGACAGTTGACGTATCCATACATCATAGCTGGGTAGGGGAAGCATGGAACAGGCTCACGGAGTGAACCCGCTTCATACGATGTGGGTGTCGGCTGTATGTTACATCCGACACTTCACAGTAACGAGCGCGATCCCGCTCATTTAACCCGTTAAATGCCGTGGTCAATAGCGACCGCGGCATTTAAATCAATAGAAATAGGGGGGCGACCCCCTCTAGCAGCTCATCGCGCCTCCTGCAATGCAATCGCAGGGTGGCGATAGTTGCTATGGCCTCCTGGGGGCCTAATGAAGGCCCCCCAGGTCCGCCATCTTTGTGCTGCCTCTGGCAGGGCTTAATGGAAGCCTATTAGAAGCCTATTAGAAAGACGATATACTGCAATACATTAGTAAAGAAAAAAATTAACATAATTGGTATCGCCGCATCCGTAAACGGTGTACGCCGTAAAAAAAAAAGATTTTTTTGGTCACCTCATCTACCACAAAAACTGGAATAAAAAGTGATCAAAACGTTGCATGTACTCCAAAATGGTTTCATTAAAACTACAGCTTATCCCGCAAAAAATAAGCCCTCATACCACTAGATCGACGGAAAAATAAAAAAGTTATGGCTCTCAGAATTTGGCGACACAAAATAAATTTTATTTTTTGCAATTAGGTTTTTACTTGTAAAAGTAGTAAAATATAGAAAAAACTATATATATTTGGTATCGCCGTAATCGTATTGACCCACAGAATAAAGTTAACATGTTGTTTTAATTGCACAGTGAATTCCCTAAAAACGAAACGCAAAAAACAATGGTGGAATTGCTGTTTTTTTTATTTTCTACCCTACAAATAATTTTTTCCCCGTTTCCTAGTACATTAAATGGCACAATAAATGGGGCTACGAAAAACTACAACTTGTCCTGCAAAAATCAAGCCCTCATAGGACTATATCGACGAAAAATAAAAAAGTTATAGCTTTTGGAATGTGGGTAGGAAAAACGAAAATTTAAATCGGAAAGTTGTTTACGACGGGAAGTGGTTTAACCCGTTAGTGACCGGCCCATCGTCTTTTTACGTCGGTCACTAACGGGCCTTATTCCGATGCCATAGACTTTTTACGTCGCGGCATCGGAATAAGTAAACAGAGCAGGGAGCTGTCAAATCTCCCTGCTCTCAGCTGCCAGAGGCAGCTGAGGGCTGGGGGCGTCCCTGCTCTGCCGGGTGAGATTGATATTAGTATCGATCTCACCCGTTTAACCCCTCAGATGCGGTGCACAATAGCGTGCACCGCATCTGAGTGGTTTTGGAGAGAGGGAGGGAGCTCCCTCTCTCTCCCACCGACACCCAGCGATACGATCACCAAGTGTCTGTGTCTCCCATGGCAGCCGGGGGCCTAATAAAGGCCCCCAGGTCTGCCTGTGGTGAATGCCTGCTAGATCATGCCACAGGCATGACCTAGCAGATGCCTGTCCGTTTTAAACGGACAGGCAGTAATACACTGCAATACAAAAGTATTGCAGTGTATTATAAATGCGATCGCAGAATCGCATATTATAGTCCTTTAGTGGGACTAGTAAAAAAGTTTAATAAAATTAATTTAAAAAAAAATGTGAAAAAAAAATGAAAAACCCACCTTTTCCCCTTACAAAATGCTTTACTATTAAAAAAACAAAATAAAGTTAAAAAGTTACACATATTTGGTATCGCCGCGTCTGTAACGACCCTGACTATAAATCTATTACATGATTTAAGCCGCACAGTGAACGCCGTAAAACATTTAATAAAAAACTATGGAAAAATTGCTGTTTTCTGTGAATCCTGACTTTAAAAAAATGTGATAAAAAGTGATCAAAAAGTCGCATCTACTCCAAAATGGTACCAATAAAAACGACAAGTCTTCCTGCAAAAAAAAAGCCCTCATACAACTGCATCGGCGAAAAAATAAAAACGTCACGGCTCTTCAAATATGGAGACACAAAAACAAATAATTTTGAAAATAAAGCGTTTTTACTGTGTAAAAGTAGTAAAACATACAAAAACTATACAAATTTGGTATCGTTGCGATCGTAACCCGCTGAATAAAGTTATTGTGTTATTTATATCACACGGTAAACGGCGTAGATTTAAGACGCGAAAAAGCGTGGCGAAATTTCAGGTTTTTTTCTATTTCCCCCCAAATAAAAGTTAATAAAAGTTAATCAATAAATAATATGTCCCCCAAAATGGTGCTATTAAAAAATACAACTTGTCCCGCAAAAAACAAGACCTTATACAGCTATGTCGACGCAAAAATAAAAAGGTTATAGCTCTTGGAATGCGACGATGGAAAATCTTAAAAAATGGCTTGGTCATTAAGATTTAAAATAGGCTGGTCATTAAGGGGTTAAGTAGTGCTGTGCCCGGGAAGTCCTCGGCTAGCAGAGGAGCTCCCTCTGCTCTGAACTAATTTTGAAGCAGGGAGCTGATGGTTCCCTGCTTCAGAATTAGTGGCTACTCCTTGAGCGGAATCCCCGTTGATGGTTATTTAGTCTGGGATTCTGCTCCTAGAGGAAACTCCTGAGGTCACTGTCCATATACGAACATTGACGTGAGGGGCTCCTCCTGGAGCGGAATTCCCGGCCAGAGTCGGCAATGGGGATTCCGCTCAAGGAGTAGCCACTGACGTCTCTGTCCATATATGGACAGTAACATCAGAGCTTCCCTCTAGGAGCGGAATCCCCGGCCTATGCTCTGGCTGGGGATTCCACTCCTAGAGGGAGTCCCAATGGCGCTATCTACAGGGGGTGTGGCACTATCTACATGGACACTGTGGCACTATATAGGGGCACTATCTACAGGGGACACTGGCGCTATGTACATGGGCACTGTGTCACTATCTACAAGGGCACTGGCACTAGGGGCAGCTAAGTGGGCATTATGCTGTATGGGGGAATTTGTGCATTATACTGCATGGGGGCATCTGTATGGGTATTATAGTGCATGGGAGAATCTGTGTGGGCATTATACTGCATGGGGGCATTTGTGTGGGCATTATTCTGTATGGGGGCATCTGTGTGGGCTTTGTACTGTATGGGTGCATCTATGGGGAAGTAAACTGTATTGTGGCATCTATGGGGCATTATACTGTATGGTGGCAGCTAGAGGGCATTATACTGTGGGGAGGGGGGCAGCTATTTGATATGAAACTGTGTGGAAGGCAGTATGGGAGCATGACACTGTGTAGGGGTGGAAATTGGAGGCATGGCTTAAAAGGAAAAAAAATTGCTGCGCCTCGCGCCGCATTAGTTGTCCATCTTTGTGATGCTTGAGAGTTGGGAGCTATGCGTGAGATCAACACGTCTTGCAAAAAAACAAACGCCCTTAGCCCTCTTGCACACGACCGAGTGCCACTCTGGCCGTTTTTCACGGCATCCGAGTGGCACTCGATAGTTTTCACGGACCCATTCACTTCAGCGGGTGAATCGGGTCCTTTTCTCGGACCCCACTTCCCGAGCCGTGGAAATATAGAACATGTCCTATCATTCCACGGCTCACGGACGGGACTCGTCCATGCAAGAGCCCTTAGATGGCTATGTCGACGAAAAAAAAATAAAAAAGTTATGGCATTTGGAAGGTGGGGAGAAAAAAAAAGTGAATATCCGAAAAATGGCTGCAGCGCCAAGGGGTTAAATTACACATCTGTCTATATATGCATTGATAGATCCAATGTTTCCAAATAATTGGATAACTATGAAAATCTGCCACTCAGGACTCCAGGAAAGCTGGATAATAACCTCGTGTAAGATAAATGTCTAAAATATGTAACTTCCTAACAACTGAAGTGCTAAAACCTGTTACTACATATGTAACAATAATTGAGTCTTTATCAGCGTGCTTAGTAGGTCCTCCTGTGAAAAATACAGTCGCCATTTTTCTAGAGACGTTATGCATCAGAAAGAAAGAAAACTGTAGCGCCTCTAGTGGTAAATACTAAGCGAGCTCGTGACGTTAACTCTCGGCGCCAACCAGGGGAATGATGGGATATGTAGTTTTTACTTATTAGACAGTCACTTCCGAGTGGATTGTAAACAAAGGAAGTATCATCAGGTATGCTCTTTATATGGTGACTCTTTATAGCAGATTTATATGGCCGGCTGGTGCGATCGCTGCCATGTAGTAGCCTTTCTTATAACAGAGTGTTTGATGTCATTCACCACGTTTGCTGTAGTGTCTCAGTGTCCGGGTCGGTTTCAAGCTATCACGCTGGTGCCAATGCTCAAAACCCTGCACTGATCGACACTATGTAATAAGAGTATGTATGTGATGTATACGTGTACAATACAGGGAGTCATATATACACCTAGTGACACACAGCTAGGTGACAGCAGCTTAGAAAAACTATGACAATTCAGATGACATATTGAGGACAGGGTGGTGTGACAATCAGGGCCATAAAAAAAGCTGTGTGCCATACAATGTGCCATACGTGCCACAGAGTGAGTGGCCATGTTGCAATAACAACCAGTTATCGCCCTGGCAGTATTTTCTAGTGCCGTTGTAGTGTACAGAGGGATTATACCATTGGGGAGTTTTACGACAGGCTACGGAATGGTTAGGGTGACAATAATGGCGTGATATGCTGGCATGATGCCCTAAAAGTCTGATAATCCAGCACATCAATGCTTCCAAGAAATACTGGATTAAAGGAAGTTCCTGAGTATTGAAATAAACACTTATTCATAT
Source organism: Rhinoderma darwinii (assembly GCF_050947455.1). Classification (NCBI taxonomy): domain Eukaryota; kingdom Metazoa; phylum Chordata; class Amphibia; order Anura; family Rhinodermatidae; genus Rhinoderma; species Rhinoderma darwinii. The sequence goes on along the minus strand of NC_134689.1, from coordinate 253,764,713 downwards.
ACAACAAACACATATTTTTATATAGATCCTCGTTGTGGTGCTGGTCGTCACTACGTATTCTTAGTGTATCGTAGTAAATGATCTACATGATTTATAATGACTTTTTATTCATTTGCTACTACTATACTACTGCTATGGGCCTTGAAGGAGTGACGCCAACGTCCCTGCGATGACTTTCTTCAATGTTAAAGAGATGCACAAGGCTCGGAGCAGTGTAGGCCCTCGTCTCGAGCCTTAACCCCTTAGTGACCAGCCCATTTTAGGCCCTAATGACCAAGCTATTTTATTCGTTTTTCTATAGTCGCATTCAAAGAGCTATAACGTTTTTATTTTTTCGTCTACATAGCTGTATGAGGACTTGTTTTTTGCGGGATTAGTTGTGCTTTTTAATAGCACCATTTTTGGGTACATATAATTTTTATATTAACTTTTATTAACCTTTTTGGGGGGGATTATAAAAAAAAACAAATTCCGCCATTGTTCTATGCGTTTTTAAATTGACGCCGTTCACTGTGCGACGTAAATAACATGTTACCTTTATTCTATGGGTCGGTACGATTACGGCGATACCACATATGTGGAGGTTTTTTTTTATGTTTTACGACTTTTGCACAATAAAAACACTTTTGAACTAAAATTATTTGTTTTTGCATCGTCGCTTTCCAAGAGCCGTAATTTTTTTATTTTTCCATTTTATTTTTCCATTTTACTAAATAAAACCACTTTTTATGGAAAAAAATGGTTTTATTTATTTTTTTACTGTACTTTTTATTAATAATCTTTATTTCACTTTGATGACTGATTTTATTAGTCCGACTAGGGGACTTTACTGTGCGATGTTCCGATCGCTGCTATAATGCTCTGGTATACTTCGTATACCAGAGCATTATTGCCTGTCAGTGTAAATCTGACAGGCAATCTGTTAGGACGTGCCTCCGGCGCGTCCTAACAGGCATATGTCCAGGGCAGACCTGGGGGCTTTTATCAGTCCCCCGGCTGCCATGACACCCCATCGGAGACCCGCGATTGCATTCGCGGGCCGCCGATGGGTGACAGAGGGAGCGCACTCCCTCTGTAAACAAAGTTAAATGCCGCGGTCGCTATTGACGGCGGCATGTAACGGGTTAAACGGCCGCGATCGAAGTAAACTTCGATCGCGGGCGTTGGAGCAGGAGCTCAGCTGTCATCAGACAGCAGAGCCCCGGCTCCTGCCTGCACGGGAGACCCGTGCAGGACTTAGACTAGGCTGACGTGAAAAGGCGTCAGCCTAGCCTAAAGCCCATTAGTGAATCACATAAAAAGGCGTATTAGTGGTCACTAAGGGGTTAATATGTATGTATAGGAGTTTTTAATAATGCAGTGCCACATTAACATCTATTTTAGGACTCTCTTTATTGCAGGCTGAATTATCAGGATATCTGACAGAAACGGTTGCTGGATTAATGGATTTTTATTGTATTTCCATGATCTCTCCCTCAGTAACTGTTTTATTTTCTCCTTTTTTTTTAATATCAGCTTCTAAGTCAGTATCCAAGTGCAGTCTCGTCATGTCTGAGCTCCATATATGTGTCCAGCTGGCAGATCAACCTCTCTCTCCTAAATCCATTGTCCACCTCCCGGTACATTCCACTGGTGACGGTGATTCTTCATGTGGCCACCGAGTGTCCGTAGTCAAACAGCTGATCACTGCCACGTTACCAGAGTCGCTTCCTGACCCAGAGCTGATTGGTGAGCAGTGGGCATGACATTACACCTGTATACAGGTAGTAGATCACATTTATTGTCACACTGAGTAATGTTCTTCTCTTTCTGAACAGACCTGGTCCACTGTGGTCGACGTCTGAGGGATGATCAGACCCTGGAGTTTTATGGCGTGCAGTCAGGGAGCACCGTCCATATCCTGCGCAGGGCCTGGCCAGAACCTCCACCTCGTTCCGGTGAGTGTAGCTGCTTGTATTAATAGTATTAGATTTTATTATTTGATATTATCTCTGTTTTTAGCTGCATGGACAATCCTATTGCAATATTTAGTCTTCTGCTCCTTCTCAATGACTGTCCACAGTTTTGGAATGGTTGCCCATAGAATAACTAGAATGCTCACAACTAAAAAGCATTGTTGGCGCTGATCGCGTTGAAGGCAGGGACATGTCTATTTGCGTGTTTTTGTCTCTGATGAATGTAGATGCGGTAAGGCAGGTGTTATGGTGAGGAGGGGAAGGCGCCTTTTACACTTTTGGGGTTTGGACGATGCTTGATGTTAATTTGAGAAAGTAAAGAACTCCAATTCACACGACGAAGCGCCAAGTTACATGATCTCTAAGGAAGAGGCCACACATAGCGGTGAAAATCCGTAACTGCATACGTTTTCTGACTGCGTTTTTTTTTACAGGTAAAACAGGTTAGAGCCTCGCCAAAATCACAACGAATTGCAGTAAAACCCCAAGGAGTGTTTGGTTGCAGCTTGGCATCACATTGGCTGTGCCTCGGCTGCTACGTGTAGCCTCCCCCTCAGACATGCCACATTTTTCTGCAAAACCAGCATGTCCTATTTTTCCCATAGTTTTTCCTATTGATTCCAATGGGAAAGAACACAGCAGGGAATACATAATGCAAAAATTCAGATTGCAGGTTTTCCTTCCGTACCATGGTTGTAGTTTTCCATAGAAGCCGTTCTATGAACATCTTCTAAAGCTGCTTCTTTAATTATGCTGCTCCTTGCTCCAAAAGCATGTGTGTTAATCAGAAAAAAAACTGCAGTCTTTTCAGATACTGTCTGCTGTGTCACTACCTTAACATGTGAACGCAGCCTAATGAAGGCAAATGGTAATGGAGAATTCCGCCAAATCTGTGCAGAGAACCAATGTAAGGCGCATCAAACTGGTACAACAAACTCTGGTGTCTTATTTTTTATATAATTTTTATTTCTTTTTTTTCATAGAACCTGTGGATAAAATCGCTGCTAGCCGTGAGTTCCGAGCTCTGCATACAGCTCTGCATACTAGCTCTACCTACCGTGATGCAGTAAGTATCCAGTGTATCAGTACATCAAAATACAGAAGAATGCAATCTGGGTAATACAGAACATGGAGTTTTACTACTCTTTGTATACAGTTTTCCGTAGAATAGCATTAACCCCTTAAGGACCGAGCCTTTTTGGCAGCATTCCGATAACCCAAACTTTTTTATGTATGAAGGCTTGTTTTTTGTGGGATAAGTTGTATTTTTGCAGTAGCATCATGTAATGTCCATTTAACATTCACTTTTATTATTTGGGGGGGGGGGGGGGAGCAGTGCAGTCTTGTTCACTCTGTGGTATAAATAACGCGTTCACTTTGTTATGCTGGTCGTTAAAATGGCGGGGATTAGGGATTATGTATAGAATTATTTTCTTTATCACTTTTTCACAATAAAACCACTTTTTATTGAAAAAATGGTTTCATTTACGACTGATCTGCACGTGTCTGCTTCCCGCGTATTAGCTGCTATTAGGCATTAAAACAAAACATTTTTACCACTTTAAATGATTTCCGTGAATTTTCTGCCTTTTGAGTTATTTATTTAATAATTTTATTCTCTAAAAAACTGTTTTTCTTTTTATTTGAAACAAACTTTATTCACCTTTTTAGTTCATTAATTTATTTTTAGTCACTAGGGACTTTACAATGTGATTGCTTCTATAATTCTTTGGTATATTCAGTATACCAAAGCATTATTGACTGTCTGTTTTAAACCAACAGGTAATTTATTAGGTCGTGCCTTCAGTGCAGCCTAATAGGCAAACCAAAATGGAGGGGCTTGTTTTTTCCTTACTACCAGTTATCTAGCCTCCATGTCTAGGTGTAAGATATTGAGATCTATCTGACATATATACTGAAGAAAGTATATACCACTGATATGTCAAGTGGAATATGATAATGTTTTCTTTACATGCTAATTTGGTTTTCCTTTTTTCCTTACATGGCGGAAGATTTTGTATTATTTACAGTGTTTTCCATCCATATTTCCTCTTGTTTATTATTGTTCTTGTTATTTTACAGTAGTGGATCTGAGATAAAGCATTAGGCCCCCTTCACATTAGGTTTTGAACCTTCCGTTGGAGAGCATCCGAAGTCCTGACGTAACGGTCCTTATATGGACAGTTACGTCAGAAGCTTTCTCAGGGCTAGGGACACCTGATGCTCTGCCCGCAAAATCCAGCCCAGGAGAAACTCCTGATGGAACTGTCCATATATATGCCATGACGCCATCAGGAGCTTCCCCGGGGCCGGACTCTGACTGTGGCAGCGACGTATGCCACTATAAAGCCGCCTCCTCCCAGGACACGCCGCCACTGCTCCAGGCCATCCTGCAGCGCTACCTGTTGCAGTACATTCCCTAGGTCATGCCTATCCAGTCACACAACAGCCTTGGGGATCAGGCCAGACTAAGGCCAAAAGGGCGCTCTTTTGGCCTCCGTTGTGCTAATTTAGCCCTATAGACACATTTAGCGTGTAGGTCTGGAGCTTTCCCAATGTACACGCTAAATGTAGGGAAAAAAGGTGTTGTGATTGAGGCCTTAGTATTACCATATATACTTTTGTAGTTAACCCTTGTGAATATATGGTATTAAGGTGCTGCTGGTTTTTGCTGTGTCGTCTTGGCCCCTTACTTTCTCTCCTATTTTTATCTTTGTTATTAATATGTTGTGATGTAATAATTATTAAAATACTAACTTTTTTTTATGTATAATTGGGTGTACTACCTTCTTGTTCAGAGTAAAATAGAAATCGCAGGCCTAGGGGCCTTTGTTGGGCCCCCGATTGCAATGGCAATTAGGACGTAGCAATACGGTCAAATGCAGGAAGGGGTTAAAAGAGTTTTCCACGACTTTACATTGATGGCCTGTTCGTGAGATACGACTTGGATGTTACCCACAGCGATCGTGCAGAACGAGGAGGCAGTGATGAAGTCCCTCTACTGCAGTACCTGACACAATGTCTATTTGTTTGCGGCTGTGTCTAGAATGGACAGGTGTGTCGCTGAGTCGGTAGTACCAAAATGGCCAATAATGTAAAATGCCCTCAATACAGAGGAAAGATAAGATGTTGCCAGACATGAAACAAAGGCACTGACAAAAATCTAACCTCTTGTTTCCCCTGATGGCAGATGTCAGGACGGTCTGCCAGACTTCAGAGACATTACATTGTTGACAGATGGAGTGAATTTTGACAGTATCAGCCGAATAAAATTGTATGTCCAGATTTCCTTTTTCTATTAGTAACTGTACACACTAACCCGTGTCATTGTCATTCAGGTGTTCAAGCTGCTTGGCAGCCGAGAGTCCTTGGAGCAGATTGTTGTGGCCACTCCCGGCCTTAGCTCGGATCCTGTAGCCATGGGTGAGTTTATTATTCAAAGTTTGCAACATCATTATGTGTTCTTTTGGATAGACCCGCTGATAGTGGACCATATTGGTTGAGATCGGCAGCAGGAATATTAGTGGGTAGTGGCATGGATGTTTGAAAACACACTACACTATATATACTACTGTACGTAAATATACTGATCAAATCTTTCAACTGTCTTTACAGGAGTTCTGCAGGATAAAGATCTATTCACAGTATTTACTGATCCCAGCATGCTGGACACGTAAGTGTTAATATCACACACATACACCAGTTTTAAATGATTATTTTCACTTGTGAAGCATTGGACACGTTGAATATATTTAGCAATTACCATTAGCTGCAGTATTTAAAGCTTAATATATTAAGGGTGTTTTCTAGGACTTAGCATAGCCTGTCATTTTGTGATCAGCAGGGGTCCAGTTGTGCGTGGTACTGCAGCTCACAGCAGATCAGTCCCATTCAAATGAATGGGTCTGATCTGCAGTACCAAGCACAACCACAACCAAATGTATGGCACTGTGCTGCCAACCCTTCATGCAGCTGATGGATGGGGTGCTGGAAGTTGGACCCCCAACAATAAGATACTAATGGCTTTTCTCAAGTATAGGCCATCAATCGTATAGTCCTGTGAAAACCCCTATAATACAAGCAACAATTATGTTATTTCTCTGTACAAATTGGAACTCATTATATAATGATTACGTCATCAACTAAAAGCACCTAGTTTTCAGCAGAAAACTTTTTGGATTTCTGTTGAGGTTGTAAGTTAAGAGGTTTCAATGTTCATTCCTGATATCTTTTTATCCATGTTTGCTATTTCCACCAGAAAAAAATGTTGATAACCAATCTTCGTTCAGAACACATGTCCCTCAGATCAAGCATATAAGTAGTATAAAAACAAGATCTTTATGACAAATTACAAGGAGTTTGTCTGAATTCTAGACCTTTAAAGGATTGGAAGAAGCTAAAAGTCATGAGGACTAAACAATGTTAAAGAGGCTCTGTCACCAGATTTTGCAACCCCTATCTGCTATTGCAGCAGATCGGCGCTGCAATGTAGATTACAGTAACGTTTTTATTTTTTAAAAACTAGCATTTTTGGCCAAGTTATGACCATTTTTGTAGTTATGCAAATGAGGCTTGCAAAAGTCCAAGTGGGTGTGTTTAAAAGTAAAAGTCCAAGTGGGCGTGTATTATGTGCGTACATCGGGGCGTTTTTACTACTTTTACTAGCTGGGCGTTCTGATGAGAAGTATCATCCACTTCTCTTCAGAACGCCCAGCTTCTGGCAGATCACGCTGTGACGTCACTTCCCTAGGTCCTGCATCGTGTCAGACGAGCGAGGACACATCGGCACCAGAGGCTACAGTTGATTCTGCAGCAGCATCAGCGTTTGCAGGTAAGTAGCTACATCGACTTACCTGCTAACGCCGATGCTGCTGCAGAATCAACTGAAGCCTCTGGTGCCGATGTGTCCTCGCTCGTCTGACACGATGCAGGACCTGTGAGTGACGTCACAGCGTGATCTGGCAGAAGCTGGGCGTTCTGAAGAGAAGTGGATGATACTTCTCGTCAGAGCGCCCAGCTAGTAAAAGTAGTAAAAACGCCCCGATGTACGCACATAATACACGCCCACTTGGACTTTTACTTTTAAACACACCCACTTGGACTTTTGCAAGCCTCATTTGCATAACAACAAAAATGGTCATAACTTGGCCTCGTTTTTAAAAAATAAAAACGTTACTCTTATCTACATTGCAGCGCCGATCTGCTGCAATAGCAGATAGGGGTTGCAAAATCTGGTGACAGAGCCTCTTTAAGCTATCCATACACTTTAGATAGCTGTCGGTCGAAGGATCATTCGGCCGACAGCTATTCCTCCCGACTCCCCCATACATATGCACATTTGACCGAGCCGAGCGTGCCTGTGTTTTTAATAGGGAGAAAGCTGCTGCCAGACTCCTGGAATCAGCTTATCTACTAATGAACAAAAGGATCTAGCATGTTGAAATTCAACATGCCTGACCGCTCTTTTTTTACCCCGACATGTGGCATCGAGGGAGGGGGGGGGGGGGGGTCTGAACACTACCATACACATGAGATGGTCGATTGGTCATTCTTAAAATCGGTGGGTTCGGAAGACATACATCTGTTGTTTATGGCCAGCTTTAGACCGGCAATAGGGCCAGTGGGGAAGATCTTAATTTCCCATTTTTTATCTGTCTGTACATGTCAGAGATTGGGAGAGTGAATGCAGCTCTATGTTTTAAGAACTCCACCAAACAACATTGCATATATTGATATTGCTGCCCCCCCTCTTGTGAAATGGGTAGTGGAATATTTAATCACGCCATATTATTCTAGGGCTTAGAGCAGGGGTCTGAATGGCCGCATTACTTTCAAATTTGATAGAATACAAAATTATTGTTAATCAATTAGTTATTTGATCTACTATAACAATACATTACTATAATAATAATAATAATACCGCTAGGTTTAAACTTACCGGAAATTTGCGAGTTTACTCCACGTGTATATTAACAATCCAGATTTCCAGTTTAAGTGTCGCTAAATGCAGTCCGGCTGCTCAGTTGTCAACGTTTGGCAGACACAAGAATGTCAAGATTTGGCAGCCCCTTCTTAGATCGTGCCACTATCTAAAGAGTGCCCTCTTTAGATAGTGCCACAGCGACCTCTGTAGATAATGCCACACATACCCACTTGTAGATAGTGCCACATACATCCCCCTATAGATAGTGCCACACACACACACACACACACATGCACACCCCTGTAGATAACTCCATTGGGACTCCCTCTGGGAGTGTAGGACAAGAATATTAGATGTTAGGTTGCCTTCAATTATCGTTTATATTGATACCGACAATTATAAGGAAAGGAATGTCCAGTGCAGTGGCCCCTTAAGTTGCACTGACAAATGCAATTTTTATTTGTACTTAGGTATTTTTATTATTATTACTGTGTTGTATTTCACTTATTTCAAATCCCATCGGCTGAAACTACCATCCTGTGTGAATGGCTATGTCTGCATCAATGGGAATAGGGAGGGAGTGCTCTTAGAGCTATGATTATGTAACTTCAATGTTAAACGTCCTCACATAGAGATTGTCTAAATAGAACCTCAATCCATAAGGTCATATGGATATAACCTGCTGGTAGTGGCAGTCAGCTATGGTATAGTAAGCCAGGAGAAGCTACACTCTCCCGGTTGGCGGCACTGTTTTTGTGCCCGCCGTGCAAGCAAATAGCTCGCAGGAGCAACCAGCCCGCAGTAGAATGTAGAATGTGACAAGAACCGCAGCTTAGTTAGAGCTGCTGGCGGCTAAAATGTTAGCCGTGAGTGACTGTCGTCATCCGTGCTCGACGACTGAGCGGCGTGAGCGAGCGGTGTAAGCGCTATTCTCGCTCACTCTCGCTGCATCTAGAAGGCAATCGGTGAGTATGATAAGATTAGCTTGTACATTACTACACTAATCTCCCCCTCTATTATACCATTTCCTATTATAAAGTCGGTATTTTCCCAACGTACGTTTCCTCTGATCAAGGTAAGGTTCTTCCGAGGGCTGGGGCATTTTGTTTATGGCGCTTATTATAGGCCAAAAGTTGACTGACCAGCAGATTCAGCCAGTCAGCATTGTAAGGGTAAAAAATATTGTTAGTTGCGTCTTTTAAAGACATAACATTGTGAATTTAGTTTCAATAGTAGCAGGACATTTGCAACATAGCAATATCTCATATTTAGACATATAATTATATGTCTAAATATGGGATATTGCTTTGTTGCAAATGTCCTGCTACTGTTGAAACTAAATTCACAATACCATAGCTTCCTGCCACTACCAGCGGGTTATATCCATATGACCTTATGGATTGAGGTTCTATTTAGGCAATCTTCATGTGAGGACGTTTAACATTGAAGTTACATAATCATAGCTCTAAGAGCACTCCCTCCCTATTCCCATTGATGCAGACATAGCCATTCACACAGGATGGTAGTTTCAGTCGATGGGATTTGAAATAAGGGAAATACAGCACAGTAATAATAATAAAAATACCTAAGTACAAATAAAAATAAAAAATATTATATAAATTGCATTTGTCAGTGCACCGGACACCTGCCCACGCTTTGGCTGGGGATTCCTCTGCTGGATGAATCCCTGATGTCACTGTCCATAGACAGTGACGTCATGGGATCCTCCTAGACCGGAATGTGATGTCATGTGCAACCCCAGGGCAGGAGTCCCGGGCAGAGCGCTAGTAGCGCTCTGCCTGGGACTCCAGCTCTGCTCCTGACATCACTGTCCATATATGAACAGTGATGTCTGGGAAAACCCCAGAGCCGGAGTCCCAGAGCAGAGCGCTACTAGCGCTCTGCCTGGGACTCCAGCTCTGCTCCTGACGTCACTGTCCATATATGGACAGTGATGTCTGGGGAAACCCCAGAGCCGGAGTTCTAGAGCAGAGCGATAGTATAGGCTCTACTCCAGGACTCTGGGGAAGCCCCTGACATCACTAGTAGTGCTTTTCCTTGAACTCCAGCTTTGCTCCTGACATCACTATCCATATATGGACAGTTTTTTGTCCGGGGGAACCCCAGAGCCGAAGTCCCGGGCAGAGCGCTACTAGTGCTCTGCCTGGTATTCCAGCTCTGCTCCTGACATCGCTGTCCAGGTATGGACAGTGATGTCAGGCGTTCCCCCCAGAGCCGGAGTCTTGGAGCAGAGTGCTAGTATAGTCTCTGCTCTGGGACTCCTCTGGGGAAGCCCCTATCTTCTGGGGGGAGGCACTATTTACATGGGGCTGTGTGACAACATGAAGGAGTGCCGGCGCGCTCCTCCTTCAGACTGCTCTCTCCAGAGGGAGCTACGGTGCCCCACAGGCTGCAGATGATTGTCTCAGGGGCCGCGTGTTTGAGACCCCTGGCTTAAAGTGTAGAGACTATAACAAAAGAATAACTTTTGTACAACCAGTAGTATAGACAATCCGTCAATATTTGGGTATGTTCACCTTTTCCGGTGAAAAAATCTTCAGCCGCGTATTTGCAGCTTCATCTGACATGGATCTCCACATAGATTAGCCCCATTAAATTAGGCTAATTCACGTGTGGCTACTGAATACGTTTTTTATGTGGAATCTGCATCAAGAAGTGACATGCCACTCCTCCTTTTTTTTTTCCATGATTCAGTCTTTCATTTTGCACGCTGAATATTCTGCACCTTATGAACAACGGGGCAGTTTCCTATTTGAATCAATAGGACACTGTTTGTCAGCAGTTATCATGCAAACTTTAGTGCGGAATGCATGCAGTTTCCGTGCCAAAATCCTTGGGAAAATCTGTTGTGGCAACTTTGCCTTAAGGCCCTTTAACACGTGCCAATTATCAGGCAAACGCTCATTCTTCGGCTGATCTTATAGTTTATGCTACTAGAAATGTTATCGTTGTCTGCAGCACATCTTCCTGTGTAAACAGGGAGATGTGCTGCCGACATGATAGAAATGTATGGGGACGAGCGATCAGAGTAACATGAGCAAACGTGCAAATCATTGAGTTGTGTGCTTGATCGTCGCTTGTGTCAGGCCGCGTAAGAGGACCCTTAGTATTATTTTTTTTTCTCAATAGAAGCTAACCATTTTATGCACTCCTTTCTAAAGTTTGTTTTAAGAAACCAATTTACTCTTACTCTTATTCTTTCAGCCTAGTGTCCTCCCACCCTGCCCTAGTAAATGCTATAATACTAATCCTACATTCAGTGACTGGAAGTTCTTCACTCCCTCCAACAGATGGCGCTACTCACACAGTTCCTCCTGCAACCCTGCATATGCCAGGTTAGAACGGTCTCCGTTATTAAAAGGCTACTGTAATAATCACTGGTTATTTGGCTTGTATCGCTGTGTATTTGTTTAGGATTCTGGTATGAAGGTTCCCATTGAATGATTGTAAGCAGAGAAGCCGTGAGGCATTGATACAGAAAATTAAATTGCAATTTTTTTTATCAGAAAATAAATAACCTTTATGTTCTGTAAGAGTCATCCGCCTTTAATGCCCTTCATAACATGTTAAACCAAATTGTATATACAGCTTCTTCCTTAATTTTTTTTTCCAGAATATACATCTATTGTGTTTTGGATCTGATTTAATTTATGAAGCTTTTTTCCTGCTTACAAACAGTTTTTTGTACTTTCTCTTAGGTGGGTTCCTATTTGAGGGTCTGTCAGATGAGGAGGATGAGTATCCACAGGTAAGACATTCCGATACTGGATTCGATGTACAGAATAAATAACATTTCCAAGAAAAGAGCTTTTCTTTTTAAAATGATCTTTCTCTTTCATTCGCGTTCGTAATAGACGTCTCGCTCCGGATCCTCTAGTAGCACATCTGGTCCCCGCCCGGCTTCTCTTGGATATACTGGAGCCTCAGGTCCTCGTCCCATCACGCAAAGTGAACTGGCCACAGCTCTGGCTCTAGCAAGTACCCCAGAGAGCAGCTCTCACACACCAACACCTGGAACACAGGTCAAAAAACCTCCTTACGCATTTTATATACTGATGTAATGTCTAATTTGAATGAAACATTTCTGCATGTTGCCTTTTTAAGTAAATTAAAATGTAATGGTTATATATTCGATAGGGTCATTCTTCAGGAACATCCCCCATGTCCTCCAGCGTCCAGTCAGGAACACCCATCACCAATGACTTGTTCAGCCAAGCCTTGCAACATGCACTGCAAGCTTCCAGCCAAACAACGCAACCGGTGAGTTATATGTTATGTAACATAAAATACTAGTACATTCAATTTCCTTTTGCTTGATATATAAATCCAGGAGGACCAGGAGACAGTCCACTAACCACCAGGCTTATGTGATATAACTTCGCTTTCTCCGGCATTATTGAAGTTGTTGGAGTTTTGCGACACTTGAGTTCTTCTCACAAAAGTCCTAATATGGGGGGTGATAAAGGAGAAAAGTCCATTATTTCATAAATTTATTTCTGTATTGGCAACACAAGATAAAAATCCACCGACATACACTATATGGACAAAAGTATTGGTACACACCTGTCAATCATTGAATTCAGGTGTTTAATTTAGTCCCATTACCACAGGTGTATAAAATCCAGCACCTAGCCCTGCAGTCTGTCTTCACAAACATCTGTGATAGAATGGGTCGTTCTAAAGGGCTTACAGAATTCCAGCGTGGTACTGTAATAGGATGTCACTGTTGATACAAATCAGATTGTGAAGTTTCTTCCATCATAGATATTTCACAATCTACTGTGAGTGCTAGTATTGCTGGGTGGAAGCGTTTAGGAATCACAGCAACTCAGCCACAAATTGTAGGACCACGTAAAGTTACAGAGTGCTGAGGCACATAGTGCATGAAAGTCACTAACGCTCTGCTGACTCACTAACTATAGGCTTCTAAACCTCCTCTGGCATTAACATCAGCAAAAAAACTGTTTGCTGGGAGGTTCATGTCATGGGTTTCCATGGCTGAGCAGCTTCATGCAAGCCTCACATCACCAAGCACAATACCAAGCGTCGGATGGAGTATGGTAAAGGACGCTGCCACTGGACTCAAGCTGTGGAAGGACGAATCACACTTCTTTATCTGGCAATCTGATGGACGAGTATGGGATTGGTAAATGACAGGAGAACGTTACCTGCCTGACTGTAAAGTTTGGTGGAAGTGAGATAATGCTATGGGGATGTTTTTCAGAGGTTGGCCTAGGCCCCTTAGTTCCAGTGAAAGGAAGTCTTAATGCTTCAGCATACGAAGACATTTTGGACAATTGTAGGTTTCCAACTTTGTGGGAACAGTTTGGGGAAGACCCATTGCTGTTCAAGCATGACTGTGCCCCAGTGCACAAAGCAGAGTCCAGAAAGGCATGGATGGGTGAGTTTGGTGTGGAAGATCTTAAGTGGCCCGCACAGAGCCCTGACCTCAACCCCATCGAACACCTTTTAGGATGAACTAGAACAGAAATTGTAAATGTAATTTAACATTCTAATTAGGTGCTAATCCAGGTAGTAAGGGCAAATGAAGTATATGCCCCTAAAGTGGTAGAGAATAATTCGAATATACTTTATCTTCCACGTTAGTTTTTTTAATGCATTGTCTTTTTCTCTTGCTTTCTAGAATCAGTGGCAACCTCAGCTACAACAGTTGCGGGATATGGGCATCCGTGATGAGGAACTCAGTCTGCGGGCATTACAAGCCACTGGAGGAGATATCCAGGCTGCTTTGGAACTTATCTTTGCTGGGGGCGCTTTGTAATTACGTTTTATTCTGTAATAGCATGGCAACATTACTTTATCTTAATTGTCCACAAATTTTTCAAAGTGGATAGAATTTACTGCAAATTATCAATTTGAGTTGTAGACCCAGAGACGTATTTATTGCATCACTTGTTTGAATACAGAATTTTGCCGTAACTTTGCTTCTTTGCATGTATATATCAATATTGTGTTATATAAACTTTATTAAACAGTTTTTTTTTCTTTGAAACAGATTGGCATGCATTACTTTTACCTATTCACAACCTAGTGCATAAGGAAACTCAGTCTGGGAGACATAGAGTTCCATTACATCATCCACATTATTATCTTCATCTATGGGTGTTCAGACATTTTTACTGTTGAACGGGTGTACTTAACTATACTTTGTGATGGTCTATTTACCGGAGTCTGCCGTCTGGTGAAAGTCTGAGCAGAATACCAACAGTAAATCTATATTCACACGGGCAATTCCGACCCATGGATCTGAGGTAGAAATCCGAGGCTGATCTTCCCCTGTAGATAGTGCCACATAGTGCCCCCTGTACAAAGTTGCAAATGCCACAAACACACGTTCACATTCCCATGCCGTCATTTAGCTTTGCAGACCTGGTCCCTTCCGGCCAGGTTTGCTTCATCGTGACGACGCAGGCGGCGCAATGACGTCATCGCACGGCCTTCACCTCAGGAAAAGTACCAAATAGCAGAGCAGAGACCTATTGTTCCCTTGCCAGCACCGTTTAGGCTTTCAGGACGCAGGTACTATTGAGTTTAGGTGTCCGGTCAGCTGGCGTCCGTGGTCTGGATACGGACCGAGGTCCGCCAGATGAGTACCCCTACGAAGAGGTGAAAATGTTTGTTGAAGTTGTGCAATGACTTGGTTACATCGTTGTATTAATTACCACAAACATTATGCTGCTTTCCTTTTAAAAAATAACACATATAACTACTTATTGTTTGCACAACCAGAGATCACTGTATTTATTTTATAAAATTTTAGTATTTTGGAATATTTCACTTATACATGTGTAAAAAATAAAATTATAGCAAAATTGTATTCCTTGTTGGTGCAAAATGCCTGTGATGGCCATGTTTTTAAGTGTTGTAAATAGTGCCACAGAGATGTGAAATCCCGCAAGCTAGCTGGGATGGAATTTTTTTTTGTACTACTTATATTACATCTAATGCAACATGGAATATTTAGCATTGGCTCACAGTTTATAAGTTGTACTACACTCAACAACTCTGATTTAGGATTCGGAACAGAGATTCAGTCCTATACTTCAAATTTGGAGATGTCCAACGCTTTATCAGTATTGGAGGAAGGTGACATATAAGCTTATTCTGGTGTATCAAACAGAGGTCCCTTTATCCGCAGTGTTGTGTTTACTGGGTAACGAATCTTATCTAGAAATTTCCAAACCGAGAAGTTGGTCTTTAATAAGGGCACTCTTTGTTAAAGTATTAATATGCAGACAATGGTATTCAAACAAATATGCCACTTTTACAGCTTGAATCATATGATAAAGAGGTATTTATCAACTGTAAAAAAACGTACAATTATTCTTTGATTTTTGGAACCTCTTGTTGTTATCACAGTCTAGAGATTAATGTAGGCCGATGGTAGAACTCACTAAATAGAATTTTTTTCCCCCTCTCCTCGATTTCAATTGGGATGGGTCGTAGGCGAATTGGAGAAAGAATTTTTTTTTTTTTTTATTATGTAATTCTACTTTTTTTTTCTAATAAAAGAAAAAAAAAAAACCCCATCACTACACTAAGGAAAAAAACACATCTTTATTATAAAATAGTAAGTAAAATACTTTGTATGATTTAGCAGTCGTTAGGTGGCAGACAAAAAAAATGTGTAGACATTAGGAGGTACTTTGTAGTCAGACCTGGAGGTGCAAGTGAGGAATAATATTTTAAAAGTGTAATTGTTGTTTCTGAAAACTTTTGACATATCAATGATCGGCGGGGGTCCAGGTACCGAGACCCCCACTGATCAAAACTTTTGATGCCACTATGACGTGTCAAAAGCTTGCTGAAACAATAGTTCCTCTTTAACTTTTATGTTTTCGTTGGTTTTATGTTTTTTATATGTAGTTGTAGTCATTTTGTAAAGTTAAAGGGGTTGTCAGTTTTTGACAATTCCTTTTGTGAGATTAATTCTACCATCTTGCCTATATTCCATTTTGTATTTCAATATAATTTAGATGCATAAAGAATTATATTTTGCCCTGTTTAAAGAAACTGTTGCATAGGGAAAAATACTTTTTTATCACCACAAAGAGGGCCTCATTCTGTGGTATCATATTCGGCCATAAAAAATAAACTTTCAAGTATGACTGACGAGCCCTAAAAGATCTCCTCCTCCGCACCGAACTGCATAAAGCGTACCGAGCATAATCCAGGACATGAGAACTGATACTGAGGACTACAATATCGATGTGCCTGCTTCTGGACTGGCTGCGAAAGAAGTTCAAAATACAGAATTATTTGTGATAGGTGTTTAGTCTAATTCTTTATGAAAACCCCTTGTAATCTTATTAGTCTGAAGTGTTCCATATATGATTGTAACATTTTGACGCAATAAATCAAATAATCATTTTGAAACAGCTGTTTCACAGTTATTGTTATCCACTACACTTCTAAAAAAAAAAAAAGAAGTTGCACCCACCTGATCGCTGAAATAAAAATGCAACTTCCTGACTTTGCATAAGGAGCTGAGTCAATGAACTTTGGTCTGCCTATGACCCATAGTGACCTTTGGGTATCCCCTGGACTATTTTAAATTGAAAAACCCTTAGAGGCTGTCACCAGTTTATAACTGTCCTATATGCTACCTCATCTAATAGGAGCTTTAATGTAGATAACAGGTTTTGTGTTTTTTTTTTAAAATGTTTTATTTTTGACTAAGTTATGATCATTTTTAGTTATATGCTAATTTGTTCTAAATGCCCAACAGGGCGATTTTTTTTTTTAACTTTTCCCCAAGTGGGCGATGTAAAGACTTACCAATCAGCGTCATATACTTCTCTACATTCATGCCCAGCTTGTTTCACAACAAAGCGTGATCTCGTGAGATCATGCTGTGACGGGACTTCCTCCCACAGGTCCTTCGCCGGAGCCGTGGAAGACTGAACAGACATCGCCTCCAGCCACTGCAGGTTCGGATAAACGTCCCGACACAGCTGGAGGCGATGTCTGTTGACGCTTCCGTCGCTCTGGTGAAGGTCCTGTGGGAGGAAGTCCCGTCACAGCGTGATGTCGTGAGATCACGCTGTACTGTGAAACAAGTTGGGCATGAATGAAGAGAAGTGTATGACGCTCATTGGTCAGCGTCATACACTTTTCTTTACAACACCCACTTGGGGAAAAGTAAAGAAACGCCCAGTTGGGCATTTAGAACAAATTAGCATAAAACTAAAAATGTTCATAAATTTGTTAAAAATAAACGTTTTTAAATACAAAAAACGTATCTACATTAAAGTGCCTATTAGATTAGGTAGGATATAGGGCAGTTGTAAACTGGTGACAGAGCCTCTTTAATGCCAAATGACATGTGCACCCCACCAATAGACGCCCAACACATTTGACAGATCAAGGCAGATATTGATCACCTATTTGTCTTAATTACGGACGTCATGGAGAACCATCCTAGACCAACTGTGGACAACAAATCTTGCAGTAAATGATTCCCTGAAATCTAGTATATGGCCAGCCTTACTTCCTGTTAATTAGGTGTTTCTGGCCAAACAAGATTCTCACACATTGGCTTAGAAATGCTGTACTAAACCCACATTTCAAGCTAGAGCCACCATTGTGGGCTCATTTCAAGGCTTAGTACAATGGCAGGGATCGAATAGCAGGGTGAAGTCAATGACTTTGGGTCAGCACACAGAATTGAGCGTCCCAACCAGACAGTAGCTCTGCGAAATGTGCCTTGTGATGCCTAACGGAATTTGAACACAGAACTTGAGCTGTGAGTTGCAATTTCCACACAATTTAAGGGCTTAATTACACGAACGTGTAATACGTCCGTGCAACGCGCGTGATTTTCACGCGTGTCGCACGGAACTATGTTAGTCTATGGGGCCGTGCAGACAGTCCGTGATTTTCACGCAGCGTATGTCCGCTGTGTGAAACGCACGACGTCCTATATTTGTGAGTTGCTCGCGCATCACGCACCCATTGAAGTCAATGGGTGCGTGAAAATCACGCGCACCACACGGAAGCACTTCCGTGGGACGCGCGTGTTTCATGCAAAAGCAGTAAAAAGTATGATTGAAAACAGAAAAGCACCATGTGCTTTTCTGTTTACAAACATCCAAACAGAGTGTCATAATGATGGCGCCTGCGCGAAAATCACGCAGCCGCACATCCTATGTGATGACACACGGAGCTGTTAAGTGCCTTTTGCGCACGCAAAACGCCGCGTTTTTTGCGTGCGCAAAAACGCACACGCTCTTGTAAATCCCTCCTTAGTTGTACAAATTTTACAGGTCCTTCTCAATGAATTAGAATCATGAAAAAGTTAATTTATTTGAGTAATTCAAAGCAAAAAGTGAAACTCCTAGATGATATAGATTAATTACACACAGAGTGATCTATTTCCAGCATTTTTAATTTTGAAGATTATGGCGAACAGTTAATGAAAATCCAAAATTTGGTCTCTCAGAAAATTTGAATATTGGGTAAAAGTTGAAGATTGTAGACTCATGGTGTCACATTCTAATGAGCTAATCAACACAAAACACCTCAAGGGTTTCCTAGGCCTTGAAATGGTCCAACAGTCTGGTTCAGTAGGCTACACAATCATGGGGAAGACTGCTGACTTGACAGTTGTCCAGAGGACAGTCATTGACACACTCCACAAAAGGACATTGCTAAAGAAGCTGGCTGTTCAGAGTGCTGTATCCAAGCATGTTAATGGAAAGTTGAGATGAAAAGTGTGGTAGAAAAAGGTGCACAAGCAACAGGGATAACTGCAGCCTTGAAAGGATTGTCAAGAAAAGGCCATTCAAGAATCTGGGGGAGATTCACAAGGAGTGAACTGCGGCTGGAG
The DNA here is from genome assembly GCF_050947455.1 of Rhinoderma darwinii. Taxonomy (NCBI): domain Eukaryota; kingdom Metazoa; phylum Chordata; class Amphibia; order Anura; family Rhinodermatidae; genus Rhinoderma; species Rhinoderma darwinii. The sequence goes on along the minus strand of NC_134689.1, from coordinate 253,745,965 downwards.
TCAGTGCTTCAAGAGATGCTGATTTCAGCAAACTCGCCTGGCCTAAACCCCATAGAGAATCTATGGGCTATTGTCAAGAGGAAGATGAGAGACGCCAGACCCAACAATGGAGACGAGCTGAAGGCCGCTATCAAAGCAACCTGGGCTTCCATAACACCTCAGCAATGCCATAGGCTGATCGCCTCCATGCCACGTCGCATTGATGCAGTACTTCATGCAAAAGGAGCTCCCACCAAGTATTGAGTGCATATACTGTACATACTTTTCAGTAGGCCTATATTTGGGTATTAAAAATTATTTTTGAAATTGGGCTTATATAATATTCAAATTTTCTGAGACACTAAATTTTGGATTTTCATTAACTGTTAGACATAATCTTCAACATTAACCCCTTCGCGCTCAGCGACGTAATAATCCGTCGCGCTAACTGTATCATTAGCGCTCAGCGACGGACTATTACGTCTCAGGGAAAATGCATCGCCATTTTCCCCCGGCGCGTGCACGAGCTGTGACAGCTGCTGTTTCCAAAAGCAGGCTATCACAGCTCAATACGCCGGGACCTGCCGCGATGGTCCCGCCTTCACGATCGCCGCTACTGGTCAGTTAGTGAGAAACTGTCCAATAGTGGCGATCAGTCGCTTCACTTCCTCTCCCTGACCTCACATCCGCCCTGAACGCCCTGTTGGAGTTAGCGAGGCGTTCAGAGCGGTTGTGAGAAACAGACAGAGAAGAGAAAGAGTGAAAAAAGTGTGAAAAAAGTCAAATAAGAAGTTCAAAAACAACTTTTTTCTGCTTCCCACCTCCCCAATCCACTACCCAGTCCTGTACCCTTCCTCTTTGTGTTCCCCCCACGTTTTTGGTCAGTGATCTCCTATCACTGACCACTTCTTAGTCTTCAGGACCAATTTTTTGGTCCCTGGGGATTATAATTTTTTTTTTCTTCATATAAAACAAAAAATAAAAAAAAAACCAAAAAAAAAGTAGTTAGTTTAGACAATTTTGACAATTTAACTGGTTAGTTTAGTATTAGGGTTAGTTAGTGTCAGGGAACCGTCAAAAAGCGTAGTTAGGTATAGCGTCAGGGAATTTAGTGTCCGTAATCCGTCACCGTAGTTAGATCTAGCGTTAGGGGTCCATCACCGTAGTTAGGTTTAGCGTCAGGGAAGCTCGTAATAATCTAGATAGGTTTAGTGTCAGGTACCTGTCACCGTAGTTAGGTTTAGTGTTAGGGAAGCTCGGAATAATCTAGTTAGGTTTAGTGTCAGGGAATAGTCGCCGTAGTTAGATTTAGTCTCAGGGAAGTTCAAATAAAATCTAGTTAGGTTTAGTGTTAGGAACCCTCGCCCTAGTTAGGTTTAGTGTCAGGGAAGCCCACTCGTTCTATATAAAAACAATTTTTTTTGGCTGGTTTAGCAGCCTATTAGGGAAGGAATCAAACATGTCCCAACGGACATTTAGTGCCGAAGAGGCATATTCATTTCTTGCCTCCGACACAGAGTCGTCGGATGGTGAGACTCTGTTTTATTTGTCTACCTCCTCTTCCAGTGATGAAGAACAGGAACCCCCTAGGAGACGCCCCAGGACCACCACCACTGCAGTTGAAGCCCCCGAGCGAAATGACCCCACCGCAGCTCAAGCCCCCGAGTGAAGTGACCCCATTTGGACCCCTACACCAGACATTTATGAGCCTCAAATCCCAGAGTACACGGGCAGCTCAGGGATAAAATTTAACACGGCAGGGCTCAGTGAGATGGACTTTTTCAAGTTCTTCTTCACTGATGACTTTATAGAACTAATGGTCTCCCAGACTAATTTATATGCCCAACAGTATATAACAAAGAACCCCACATCGATTTATGCCCAATCCCACAGGTGGACCCCTGTAGATGCAGCAGAGTTGGGCAAGTTCTGGGGACTTCATTTGAACATGGGGCTTCTGAAAAAGCCATCCATTAGGACCTACTGGAGCACAGACATCTTATACCACACCCCGATGTACCGTATGTCCATGTCCAGGATGCGTTATGAGGCAATACTTCGCTTCTTGAATTATAAGGATAATGACCAGTGCCCACCCCGAGATGACCCCAGTTTTGACCGTTTATACAAACTGAGACCCCTATTAGACCATTTCAGTGCCCGGTTTGCCCAAGCATACACCCCCGAGAAGTGTATTTCTATAGATGAATCCCTGGTACATTTTAAAGGGAGGCTTCAATTCCGCCAGTACCTGCCGAGTAAGAGGGCAAGGTATGGCGTGAAGTTGTATAAGCTGTGCGAGAGTGCATCAGGGTATACATATAAATTCAGGATATATGAAGGAAAGGACAGCAGTATTCAGCCCCCAGAATGCCCCCCCTTACTGGGAATTAATGCAAAAATTGTGTGGGATTTGGTGCACCCACTGCTGGACCAGGGTTACCACCTCTACCTGGATAACTTTTATACCAGTGTCCCACTCTTCAAGTGCCTCGCTTCCAGAAGTACTATGGCATGCGGCACTGCTAGAAGAAATATGAGAGGCCTCCCTAAGACTCTGCTTGGGCAAACACTCAGAAGGGGTGAGAGCAGGGCACAATCTAGCAGCAATTTATTGTGTGTCAAGTACAAGGACAAGAGAGATGTCCTTGTATTGACAACAATACATGGCCACACCAGTACCCATGTACCTGTACGAGGTACCAGTACAGAGACCTCCAAACCAGACTGCATCCTGGACTACAATAGGTACATGGGAGGGGTGGACTTGTCAGATCAAGTCCTGAAGCCCTACAGCGCCATGCGGAAATCGAGGGTGTGGTATAAGAAGCTGGCCGTGCACATTATACAGATGGCATTGTACAATGCGTACGTGCTACATCGATGTGCAGGCCAGAGGGGAACTTTCCTGGAATTTCAAGAGGTGGTTATCAAGAACCTAATCTTTAGGGACCAAGAAGGGGGGGCACCCAGTACTTCTGGAAGCGAGGCCACACGCATCGTACCAGGGCAACACTTTCCAGGAGAAGTTCCCCAAACTGGCAAGAAGGGAAAGAATCAAAAGAGGTGCAGAGTCTGCTCAAAGAGGGGGATAAGGAGGGAAACAATATACCAATGTGACACGTGTCCCGAAAAACCAGGGCTCTGTATGAAAGATTGTTTTCGAATTTATCATACATCCCTTAATTTTTAATTTACCCTGATGCACTCCGCACAGCTTATCCCCCTCATCTTTCCCTTCTGAGCCCTGCTGTGTGCCCAGGCAGCTGATAACAGCCACATGTAGGGTATTGCCGTACCCGGGAGAACCCACATTACAGCTTATGGGGTGTATATCTCCGGTGGCGCATGCTGGGCACCCTATATCGGACACTGACATGCCATATATATATAGAAAATTGCAAATCTCACTCTGCACCATCTGCTGCGCATTATCTTTTACACAGTACCTGTGGGGTCAAAATGCTCACTGCACCTCTAGATGAATGTCTTAAGGGGTGTAGTTTTTAAAATGGGGTCACTTCTCGGGGGTTTCAACTGTACTGGTACCTCAGGGGCTTCTTCATACATGACTTAGCACCAGAAAAGCTCCAGGAGCCCAAAAGGTGGTCCTTTCCTTCTGAGCCCTGCCATGTGCCCAGGCAGCTGATAACAGCCACATGTAGGGTATTGCCGTATCCGGGAGAACCCACATTACAGCTTATGGGGTGTATATCTCCGGTGACGCATGCTGGGCACCCTATATCGGACACTGACATGCCATATATATATAGAAAATTGCAAATCTCACTCTGCACCATCTGCTGCGCATCATCTTTTACACAGTACCTGTGGGGTCAAAATGCTCACTGCACCTCTAGATGAATGTCTTAAGGGGTGTAGTTTTTAAAATGGGGTCACTTCTCGGGGGTTTCAACTGTACTGGTACCTCAGGGGCTTCTTCATACATGACTTAGCACCAGAAAAGCTCCAGGAGGCCAAATGGTGGTCCTTTCCTTCTGAGCCCTGCCATGTGCCCAGGCAGCTGATAACAGCCACATGTAGGGTATTGCCGTACCCGGGAGAACCCACATTACAGCTTATGGGGTGTATATCTCCGGTGGCGCATGCTGGGCACCCTATTTCGGACACTGACATGCCATATATATATAGAAAATTGCAAATCTCACTCTGCACCATCTGCTGCGCATTATCTTTTACACAGTACCTGTGGGGTCAAAATGCTCACTGCACCTCTAGATGAATGTCTTAAGGGGTGTAGTTTTTAAAATGGGGTCACTTCTCAGGGGTTTCAACTGTACTGGTACCTCAGGGGCTTCTTCATACATGACTTAGCACCAGAAAAGCTCCAGGAGGCCAAATGGTGGTCCTTTCCTTCTGAGCCCTGCCATGTGCCCAGGCAGCTGATAACAGCCACATGTAGGGTATTGCCGTACCCGGGAGAACCCACATTACAGCTTATGGGGTGTATATCTCCGGTGGCGCATGCTGGGCACCCTATATCGGACACTGACATGCCATATATATATAGAAAATTGCAAATCTCACTCTGCACCATCTGCTGCACATCATCTTTTACACAGTACCTGTGGGGTCAAAATGCTCACTGCACCTCTAGATGAATGTCTTAAGGGGTGTAGTTTTTAAAATGGGGTCACTTCTCGGGGGTTTCAACTGTACTGGTACCTCAGGGGCTTCTTCATACATGACTTAGCACCAGAAAAGCTCCAGGAGGACAAATGGTGGTCCTTTCCGTCTGAGCCCTGCCATGGGCCCAAACGGCAGTTTATCACCACAAATGGGGTATTGCCGCACTAAGGACAAATTGGGCAACAAAATGGGGTATTTTGTTCCCTGTGAAAATAAGACATTTTGATCAAAAATTACATCTTCTTGGAAAAAATGTCATTTTTTTAATGTCACAGCCCAATTGAAATAGGTGCTGTGAAAAAACTGTATAGTCAAAATGCTAACAAAAACCATAAATGAATTCCCTGAGGGGTGTAGTTTCCAAAATGGGGTCACTTCTGGTGGGTTTCCATTGCTTTGATACGTCTGGGGCGCTGCAAATGCGACATGGCACCCGAAAATCAATCCAGCAAAATCTGGACTCCAACAAACACATAGCGGTCCTTTCCTTCTGAGCCTTCCCATGGGCCCAAACGGCAGTTTATCACCACAAATGGGGTATTGCCACACTAAGGACAAATTGGGCAACAAAATGGGGTATTTTGTTCCTTGTGAAAATAAGAAATTTTGATAAAAAATTACATCTTCTTGGAAAAAATTTCATTTTTTTAATGTCACAGCCCAATTGAAATAGGTGCTGTGAAAAAACTGTATGGTCAAAATGCTAACAAAAACCATAAATGAATTCCCTGAGGGGTGTAGTTTCCAAAATGGGGTCACTTCTGGTGGGTTTCTATTGCTTTGATACCTCTGGGGCGCTGCAAATGCGACATGGCACCTGAAAACCAATCCAGCAAAATCTGGACTCCAACAAACACATAGCGATCCTTTCCTTCTGAGCCCTCCCATGGGCCCAAACGGCAGTTTATCACCACAAATGGGGTATTGCCGCACTAAGGACAAATTGGGCAACAAAATGGGGTATTTTGTTCCCTGTGAAAATAAGAAATTTTGATCAAAAATTACATCTTATTGGAAAAAAAGGCATTTTTTTAATCTCACAGCCCAATTCAAATAGGTGCTGTGAAAAAACTGTATAGTCAAAATGCTAACAAAAACCATAAATGAATTCCCTGAGGGGTGTAGTTTCCAAAATGGGGTCACTTCTGGTGGGTTTCCATTGCTTTGATACCTCTGGGGCGCTGCAAATGCGACATGGCACCCAAAAACCAATCCAGCAAAATCTGGACTCCAACAAACACATAGCGGTCCTTTCCTTCTGAGCCCTACCATGGGCCCAAACGGCAGTTTATCACCACAAATGGGGTATTGCCACACTAAGGACAAATTGGGCAACAAAATGGGGTATTTTTTTCCCTGTGAAAATAACAAATTTTGATCAAAAATTACATCTTCTTGGAAAAAATGTCATCTTTTTAATGTCACAGCCCAATTGAAATAGGTGCTGTGAAAAAACTGTATAGTCAAAATGCTAACAAAAACCATAAATGAATTCCCTGAGGGGTGTAGTTTCCAAAATGGGGTCACTTCTGGTGGGTTTCCATTGCTTTGATACCTCTGGGGCGCTGCAAATGCGACATGGCACCCGAAACCAATCCAGCAAAATCTGGACTCCAACAAACACATAGCGGTCCTTTCCTTCTGAGCCCTCCCATGGGCCCAAACGGCAGTTTATCACCACAAATGGGGTATTGCCACACTAAGGACAAATTGGGCAACAAAATGGGGTATTTTGTTCCCTGTGAAAATAAGAAATTTTGATCAAAAATTACATCTTATTGGAAAAAAAGGCATTTTTTTAATCTCACAGCCCAATTCAAATAGGTGCTGTGAAAAAACTGTGCGGTCAAAATGCTAACAACAACCATAAATGAATTCCTTGAGGGGTGTAGTTTCCAAAATGGGGTCACTATTGGGCGATTCCTACTGTTTTGGCACCTCAACACCTCTTCAAACCTGGCATGCTGCCTAAAATATATTCTAATAAAAAAGAGGCCTCAAAATGCACTAGGTGCTTCTTTGCTTCTGGGGCTTGCGTTTTAGTCCACGAGAACACTAGAGCCACATGTGGGACATTTATAAAAACTGCAGAATCTGGACAATACATATTTAGTAGTATTTCTCTCGTAAAACTTTCTGTGTTACAGAAAAAAATTGAATAAAATTGAAATTCAGCAAGAAAAATGAAATTTGCAAATTTCACCTCCACTTTGCTTTAATTCTTGTGAAATGCCTGAAGGGTTAAAAAACTTTCTAAATGCTGTTTTGAATACTTTGAGGGGTCTAGTTTTTAAAATGGGGTGTTTTATCAGGGTTTCTAATACATAGGCCCCTCAAAGCGTCTTCAGAACTGAAGAAGTACCTTAAAAAAAAGGCTTTTTAAATTTTCGTAAAAATATGAGAAATTGCGGTTTATGTTCTAAGCCTTGCAACGTCCAAGAAAAATAAAAGAATGTTCAAAAAACGATGCCAATCTAAAGTAGACATATGGGAAATGTGAACTAGTAACTATTTTGGGTGGTATACCCGTCTGTTTTACAAGCAGATGCATTTAAATTCTGAAAAATGCTATTTTTTCCAAATTTTCTCTAAATTTTGCAATTTTTCACCAATAAACACTGAATATATCGACCAAATTTTACCACAAACATGAAGCCCAATGTGTCACGAGAAAACATTCTCAGAATCGCTTGGATAGGTTTAAGCATTCCGACGTTATTACCACATAAAGTGAAATATGTCAGATTTGAAAAATGGGCTCTGAGCCTTAAGGCCAAAACTAGGCTGCGTCCTTAAGGGGTTAAAAGAAGAAAATGCTGGAAATATATCACTCTGTGTGTAATGAATCTATATAATATATGAGTTTCACTTTTTGAATTGAATTACTGAAATAAATTAACTTTGTGATTGTAAAGGGAAGTGTTTTATATATTTATATCCATGTACATTTGAGTATATATATTATTTATATATGATATATATAAGAGGCCTTTTGTACAATAAAATTGTGTTATAACGTGAACTGAAGATAGGCGGAGAGGTGTGGACAGATAACATACGTACACGGTGAAGTGTTGTGTTATACTATGCGCCCAGACCTTGATGTTTGGACGAGTAACAATTTTATTTAAGGACAATTGATATCAGCGAACCTATTGTTTATTTGTTTTATTTTCTGAGGTATTAACGTCTTTTATTTTGCTTTGCGGTGTGCAGTTCTACGGCGACGAATTGTCAGGCGATCAAGCAACACAAGAGTTTCAGAGGTATCGACATCGGTGTCCTTCAGGTGAAGTCCAGCTGGTCGGGAAAAGGCGTTCCGGAGCAAAGGACCTTTTATATGCAGCAAGGGACAAGGACATTGCAGACTGAGATGATTTATGATAGAGTGAGTATGGATTTCTCCACACTTAAAAAACTTTCTAAACATACTGTAGTTCATTCAACCCAGTACACCCCCCCCCCCCCTACATACAAGTCAGCTGGAATGCTGTGGTCCACTCTGCTGGACGAGGCTTATGCGCATGATAAGATGTGCATAAGCAAGAGGAGTGTTTTTAACAAAACCTCCAAAAGGCTACACATGCTTGCTAAATTGATATGTGTTTATGAAGAGACGTGGAAACCTGATCACTCAGAAGTGAAGAGTGATTCCCCAAATCTTCACTGCCAGTGTTGTGTCAACAATGTGAAGTGGGTTTGTGCTTTGCAGACACAACTGGCAGAGAATGCTCAATGTAAAATTGATAGAGATAAGCAAATTTGCATGCTGGAATCGCAGGTGATGGTTTTGAAAAATCATGGTGATGATATTGATGCACAGCTGACTGGGTCTTATGCTGTGATCAATGCGTTTAAGGATAAGGCGGCATATACGGATGAGTTGAATGATGAGCTTGCTGCTAGGTCACAATTGGTTGCCAGTATGCAAAACATCATAAAAGATTTCTCAAAAAGTTACCGGCCTTGTCTTTTTCAAGGCCTGATTCTGCTGTAAGTTTGCCCTCTACAGGGCAAAAAGGGGGGAGTAGAAAGAGTGATGGATCAGATGTCCCAAATCGTGATCCCATCCAGAAACCTGAAGGTAACATTGTTATGAAAGTGTTACGCAAATGTAAGCATACGATAATCAGAAGTGCGTCCCTAGCCATGCAGAACTTTAAGAGATCATGCACTGTTGACTGCCTTAAGTCCAGCAGAGCATGTACTGTTAAATGTTTTGCATGTGCCGTCTCAGGCCATATTGCGAAGTACTGCAAGTCTTTAGGTTTTAAGCAATGTGGTCCTGTTAAATGTTTTAAATGTGGTCAGATGGGACATATTGCTAGAAACTGCCATGGTATGAGCAACCGTGGAAAGCCTAGTAATGAAGCAATAGAAAATGGCCACATTACATCAAATTGTGAATATAGGAAAGGACAAAATGGCTACATGAGTATCTCCTCCACACATTTGCTAAACCATGTGTTCAAAGATCTGAATAACGAACCACAGCTGGTTTGGAATTCAGCTGTGAATTTTAAGTAGGCCTCAATTTACATGTTCACAGTTAGGTGTTTTCTCTTTGATGTCTGTACTGTGGTGTGTTTATGGTCTCTCTTTTCCTGTATGGTCTGTTTGTTCCCAGTTCTTTTGTTGTCATTGTGTTTTCTTTTGTGGCTCCTTCACAGATTCTATTGTGGTATATTCCTGGTTATCAGTAGTTATGTAGTTATACTATATAGGTGTTGCCTGTATTTATAATGCATAATTAGAAAACCACTCCAGGAAAACAACTGGAGAATCAGCCAATGAATAGTGATGTATTTGCGCCCAATGTTTTAATTGCTCTCTATTAGGATAACGTTTAAGTTATTATTATACTGTGAACTCAGGTTGAGCAGTGCGAACAGGTAACATAAGTTCACGGTGTAGTGTTTTATGTTATTCTGTGCACCTAGACCTTGGGGGTTCAGACAGGTAACACAACTTCATCTGAGGCCTAATGCGAGTGCAATTAAATACAGCGAATTACAGCATGGCTGATTCTTTTGTGTTTAACTGGAGTGGTCCTTTAGGAAAGGTTGACCGGGGGAGGTTACCCTGGCATTACACCCATATCTTGTTTTTAAGGTAATGGGTTTGATAAGATGGGGATATAGTTCCACAAACATAAGAATTGTGAAGATCCACAAAATGGTACTTCATCTACAGCTCCCCTCAGATATCCTTACCTATAAGGGCAGCCATCCATATCTGTCTGTACAGATGGATGTTGAAAGGAGGAGGATGCGATCCTCTGCCAAGGTAGTTAGGACCGGGTGATTAGACACCAGTATTGGGATACCGTGGGGACATGTGAGATGAAGGTCAACCCAATACCCTCTTCAAGCTTAAGATACATGAGTCAAGGGTATTGGAGTTGGTACCGAGTGCAATATGTTTACCACACCATCTGTGCGACTAATTGCACCGGAAGAGGAATACTCCTCCAAGGAGCATTGTACCTTTTTGTATTATCACAGGTATGGATGTAGCAGAACAGAAGAACTCCAGTCACCCCTGAGTAGAGGCTCGATATCCGCTCAGATGCTCCTATAAGACTCCAGATGATCCTGAGTTCAGTGAGGAAGAGGATGTCGTGGAGAAGCTTAAAGAGTCTGAGAATCGAGCCTCCATCCCATTCCCTGAAAAGAGACTCAGAGGTGTCCTGATGAAGGAGCCTGTTTGGGTAAAACCCCAAAGCAATTTTCTTCTTCAACCTGCTCATTCACCCTGTGATAGTACTGATGGGTGAAAGGACTTGCCAACCAAGTAAACTAGGTCTGGCGTAAAAGCATGAACTTGGACTAAGGACATAACACCACTACTGTCCTGCGACCCGTAATCGTCAAGTTTATGTTGTGAGGGTTTAGCATCAGGAGAGGTTGGTACAGCGGTTTCTTAGTAGCCAGAGACAGGGACACCGTGCATTAAAGTTCATAACAGGGCTTTGCCTGTGTTTTATTCTTGTCAAAGAAACAGCCTCTTGTACAACAAGGCAAAATACAAAATAAATCCTGCTCGTCTGAGCACTAACTAAACAAGATATTATCTAACTATACCAAGTGCCTTCCTACCAGGCACTGGACACAAAGTAACACAGGTCTTTACTCACATAGAATACAGGCTACTCCAGCCTTAGTAGTCTCCAGTCTGAGTCAGGGGTGAGATTTTCACACACTGTGTCTGCACCTTTTTATACACAGGCTGCAGGTGCATCTAATTGAGCAGCAGCCTTGTCCTACAAACAGAAATGGACTAGGGATTGGGGAACCCGCCCTGCTCTTCCCCAATCCAACTCCAGGCCCTTTTTCCGGCTTTTCCTTAATAAGAGATTGGAAAGCTAGAGCTTTCTATGCAAAAAATACTCATTCCCTGGAGTCTAGGATACATATGACAGGATTCTAGGGGAAATGTACCTTCCCTCAATGACTTTACCTGTCACTGTCTCACAATGTATATATATATATATATATATATATATATATATATATATATATATATATATATATATATATTTGTGTAATGTAATATGAATCAATGTGTCGTACAAAAGCTTTCAAGGTGTACATATAGACATTCTAGGTGTAGATATGTGTCCGCAACATAGGCATACTCAGTGAGGACGTGCCCGTGTCACAGCGAGTGAGTATGTATGTGGAGGCGGGCATATATTTACAGCATGTAGTCACACCATTTGCACGTGTACCTATCATGTGTTTATGGAGGAGTAGTGAGAGATGCTGTTTGAGTATGAATCTGTATATGTACATATACCTATGGTTTGTGGGGAATATTTTTGTATGTTTGATTATTTTACATTTTGTGTGTATGATTGGGTAGTGTGTAGGAACCCTTAGGGACAGGTAAGGTACACACACACCCTCGTAGGTATTTGCCACCTCATCCTGAGAACTGGTATGGTCAATACCATGATGGATTGAATGTCAGAGGGGAAAGACATCACCTCCTCCTCAGAGATGTTAATCTGCCATGATAGAGACATGGATATCGGCCCACAAAGATTGTTTCGTCTTCAATCAAGATACTGAAAGGATTTGGAAAGATAACGGATTGCGTACAAAGGTTGTCGAAAGGCGGGCTAAGCCATTCCAAGGCTGACCGTGTGAGGGCACAAGTAGCCTTACACGGGTCGGCATGCTAAAATGGGATCGGTCGCTAAAAAGACCTGCTGACGCCGCTAAAGAGGAAAAGATTCCAAGATAGAAGAAGATCAAGAATAGGGACTTTGAGTTTCTATGGACTTTGAGACTGAGTTCTATGGACTGTGAAGGTTTTGTTTCAACCTCATTCTATGGACCTTGAGGCTTCGTTCTATGGACTAAGAGATTTCATTTCAACTTTATTCTATGGACTCTGAGGTTTCTTTTTATTTCGAGACTAGACTCCGGAGTCGGAGGACTGGCGGGAAGGTGTCCTTGAGGAGATAGCTGATGTCACGTATCTAGGTCCAATAGTATACTTCATTCCATCTACCACCATTACCAGTAACAAGGTTGAGGGGGTAATACAGAACAAACACTTTCACAAATTTCATTGTCGTGTTCCCGACAACAGGGGGATTATAAAGGGAAGTGTTTTATATATTTATATCCATGTACATTTGAGTGTAGATATATATATATTTGCCCCTCCAGAAAGGTGTATATTCATCTCCCTACCATGTAATGAAACACCCTGGGGGATGGGAGCCATAAACAGTGAACTAATCCCGGAAGCAGGAAGTTCCAACTGCCCTTCCATCCCCATACTAGATAATGGTATTCCATGAGGTAGCCATGAGGCCTAGGCCCGCCCCTTTCACGTGCATGAGTTGTGATGTCACACAGATGTGCACGGACAAGGTATAAGAGGGTTAACGGCCTCACACTCTGTCCCTTGCTCCTGCTCCCCGGCTCCACTAAGGGACTCTTCCCACCTGGTCTGCTCTTGCCTCATGGCCCTTATGTAAAGGATCTGCCAGACACAGCTTCTGTATCGACGCCCGTGGTTAATCAGTCTGCACCTGCTCCTAAGTCTGATAGAGTGACTCGATCTGCTACCACTCAGGCTGGTAGGTTCAGGAGAGTCTGCTACCTGAGTTTATTCAGGACTTCGCTGATGTTTTTTCTAAAAAGGCTTCCGAAGTGTTACCTCCACATAGAGAATATGATTGCGCAATCGATTTGGTACCAGGAGCTAAACTCCCTAAGGGTAGGATATTTAATCTCTCTTGTCCCGAACGTGAAGCCATGAGAGAGTATATCCAGGAATGCCTGGCCAAGGGTTACATTCGCCCCTCTACTTCTCCGGTAGGTGCTTGCTTCTTCTTCGTAGGAAAGAAGGATGGTGGTCTTAGGCCGTGCATTGATTACCGAAACTTGAATAAGGTCACTGTAAGGAACCAGTATCCCCTTCCTTTGATTCCTGATCTCTTAAATTAGGTTCAGGGGTTCCAATGGTTCTCTAAGTTTGATCTTTGGGGGGCTTATAACCTTATCCGCATCAGAGAGGGGGATGAGTGGAAGACTACGTTTAACACGCCCGAAGGTCATTTCGAATACCTCGTCATGCCCTTTGGGTTGTGTAATGCTCCTGCGGTCTTCCAGAATTTCATAAATGAGATTTTAAGAGACTACCTGGGGGTCTTTCTTGTAGTGTACCTTGATGACATACTTGTGTTTTCCAAGGACTGGTCCTCCCACATTGAGCATGTCAGGAAGGTGCTCCAGGCCCTTCGGGAAAACAAACTCTTTGCTAAAACCGAAAAATGTGTGTTTGGGGTGCAGGAGATACAATTTTTGGGTCAAATCCTCACTCCTCATGAATTCCGCATGGATCCCGCCATGGTTCAGGCTGTGGCTGAATGGGTCCAACCTGCCTCCCTGAAGGCGTTACAGTGCTTCCTGGGGTTTGCTAATTATTACAGGAGATTTATTGCTAACTTCTCGGTCATCGCTAAGCCTCTTACGGATCTTACTCGCAAAGGTGCTGATCTCCTCCACTGGCCTCCAGAGGCGGTCCAGGCTTTTGAGGTCCTTAAGAAGTGCTTTATCTCGGCCCTAACCAAATTGAGCCATTCATCGTGGAGGTTGACGCCTCCGCGGTGGGAGTGGGTGCTGTCTTGTCTCAGGGTACCAGGTCCCTCACCTATCTCCGTCCCTGTGCCTACTTCTCCAGGAAGTTCTCGCCCACTGAGAGTAACTATGACATTGGCAACCGCCAACTCTTAGGCATTAAATGGGCATTTGAAGAGTGGCACCACTTCCTGGAGGGGGCTAGGCACCAGGTAAAGGTCCTTACCGACCACAAGAATCTGGTTTTCCTAGAATCTGCCCGGAGGCTAAACCTGAGACAAGCTCGATGTGTGCGTGGTTTTTTACTAGATTCAACTGTTTGGTCACCTATAGGGCTGGGTCTAAAAATATTAAAGCTGATGCACTGTCGCGTAGCTTCATAAGAAGCTAATAAGGTACCAAGCACCTCATAACCAGAAACTATTGGTGGCCTGGGTTGCCTAAAGACGTTAAGGCCTACGTCGCCGCTTGTGAAATTTGTGCTAGGTCCAAGACTCCCAGGTCCCGACCAGGTCCCGACCAGCGAGCTTACTATGTTCTTTGCCCATTCCCCAGAGACCTTGGACCCATATCTCCATGGATTTTATCACCGATCTGCCTCTATCTCAAGGCAAGTCGGTGGTGTGGGTTGTAGTAGACCGCTTCAATAAGATGTGCCCCTCAAGAAGCTACCCAATGCTAAGACGTTAGCTACCTTGTTTGTCAAACACATCCTGCGTCTCCATGGGGTTCCTGTCAATGTAGTTTCTGACAGAGGGGTACAATTTGTTTCATTGTTTTGGAGAGCTTTCTGTAAAAAGTTGGAGATTGATCTGTCCTTCTTCTCGGCCTTCCATCCTGAAACTAATGGCCAAACCGAGAGGACTAATCAGTCTCTAGAACAATATTTAAGGTGTTTTATCTCTGACTGTCAATATGATTGGGTCTCCTTCATTTCCCTTGCCGAATTTTCCCTTAATAACCGGGTCAGTAACTAGTTTTCTGTAATTTTGGGTTTAATCCACGGTTCTCCTCCGTTTCACCTGGTGGTTCCAACAATCCCGAGGTAGATGTCGTTCATCGGGAACTGTGCACAGTCTGATCCCAGGTTCAGAAGAACCTAGAGGCGTCCCAGAGCATTCAAAAGACTCAGGCAGATAGAAGACGTTCTGCTAACCCCTTGTTTGTGGTCAGGGATCTGGTGTGGCTGTCTTTAAAAATTTTGCGCCTTAAAGTCCCGTCCCAAAAATTTGCTCCCCGGTATATAGGGCCGTACAAGGTCATTGAGGTCCTTAACCCTGTCTCCTTCCGACTGGAGTTACCCCCGTCTTTTCGAATACACAATGTGTTTCATGCCTCCCTCCTGAAACGCTGCTCCACGTCCTTGGCTACCTCGAGGAAACCTCCGGTCCCTGTTCTCACCCCTGAAGGGGTAGAATTCGAGGTGACCAAGATTGTGGACAGCAGGATGGTCCAAGGCTCCCTCCAGTACCTGGTACATTGGAGAGGATACGGGCCTGAGGAGCGGACTTGGGTACCCACCTGGGATGTTCACGCTGGCGTATTGCTCAGGAGGTTCCATCTTTGGTTCCCCAATAAGCCAGGTCCACCTAGAAAGGGTCCAGTGGCCCCTCATAAAAGGGGGGGTACTGTAAAGGATCTGCCAGACACAGCTTCTGTGTCGATGCCCGTGGTTAATAAGTCTGCACCTGCTCCTAATTCTGATAGAGTGACTCGATCTGCTACCTTTCAGACTGGTAGGCTCAGGAGTGGGAGAACCTATCACAGCCTGGCCAGATGGTTCTAGCTCCCGCCCTCGGTCTATTTATACCTTCATTTCCTGCTTGTCTCTGCCTGTGATTCTTTCCTGTTTCCTGGCTCTGCTGCTCCTGCTATCATGATTGACCTTGCTTAATTTTGACCCTGGCTTTACTGACTACGCTCCTGCTCAGCGTTTGGTACCTCGTACACTCCTGGTTTGACTCGGCTCGTTCACTACACTTGTTGCTCACGGTCTTGCCGTGGGCAACTGCCCCATTTTCCTTAGCTTCTGTGTACTCTTGTCTGTTTGTCTGTCGTGCACATATTGAGCGTAGGGACCGTCGCCCAGTTGTACGCCGTCGCCTAGGACGTGCCGTGCAAGTAGGCAGGGACTGAGTGGCGGGTAGATTAGGGCTCACCTGTCTGTCTACCTACCCCGTCATTACACCTTACCTGCTAAGTATCCACGTGTAGCAGCAGCTACACGTTATGCTCTCCCCCTCCTTACTTCAACCCTTTACTGCATACCTGTTTAACCCTTTCCCAACATTTACCTGCTATCCCCTGGTTAACCCTTTCCCACCATTTACCTGCTATCCCCTGATAACCCTTAGTGTACAGGGATAGTTAGTGCTAGGAAGGAGTGGGACAGAAATAGTGAGCGTGTGTTATATTGTAACGTAACTGTATTCATATGTATGTTTAGGTATGTGGGTGGAGGCATAACATAGGATACCGTGTTTATACTGTACTACGTATAGAGTGAGTATACTCAGCATATATTAACGTGTTATATGTATTGGGGTATATTGATACTATACTGTGATCAGTTACTGTGTTCTGTGTTTGGTGTATTTTATATGTAAGTGTGATTATTGTTAGTAATAAATATTACCCTTTATTTACTATACAATTGTATTTATTGTACGGTCTTATTCCGTTGAGTAGAAGCAAAGCAAGTAGACGTTAGTATAAGGAAAAGGTAGGGGAACTAGGCATAACCCTAGTAACCCTGTTTATAAAGGAGGTAGTAATAGTGGGGGACACAAGTAGGTGAAACAAGCTATTATACCAGCTCTTTTACACACATATGCGTGGGTTTGTAGTGAGTATTCATTATATATATAGATATATATGTGAGTCCTTTTTCAGTGATATTATTCTAAGTTTTTGAGAAGGCCCTGTATACTGCCATGGACTTAAAGGGGTTTTCCAGTTTCTGACAACTGATGACCTATCCACTGGATAGGTTATCACTACATGATCTGTGGGGGTCCAACACACGGGCCCCGCACAGATCAGCTGGTCTGGTACCTCCATGCAGCGGTCTTACATGCCGGAAGCAGTTTGCTCCGGCCACGGAATAGCGGCCAAGCTCCAGTACTGCAAATCTGCTCCTATTCAAGTGAATAGGAGCAGACCTGCAGATCTGCAGCACAGCCGCTATGCTATGTATGGAGCCAACTGCTTCCGGGCTCCGTACATAGCATTATGTGCCACAACATCTGGTTGACAGGCTTATTCGGTCTGGGTGTCAGACCCGCACCAATGACATACTTGTCACGTTGGGTTCGTGGACCCACTGGGCCGTACCGCCTTGGCGGTATGGCAGCTGGCCAACAGGGCGCAGGTTACAGTCTATAGTTCGTATAGGGTACCTGTGGCAGCTCAGACAGTAGCAAGGCAGGCTCGGCTGGGACTAGGCTGCAGGTAGACGTCAGGCGTGGTGAAGCAGGACAGGCGTGGTATACAGCACAGCACAACTTAGGCTCAGCACGGCACTTAACCAGGATAGCACGGGATAAAGGTAACAGGATAAAGGAACAGGGAAGACTGGGAACTGGCAAACACTAGGAGACCATTTGCATAGACAAACTTAGGGTACAACAACAACGCTCAGGCGTGGGAGGATGGGGCTGGTCCCTTCTTATAGTACAGGGTGCAATGGGCTAATTAACATAAAAGTCAGGTGCGCGCGCTGCCCCTTTACTGGACCCGGCTTAGGTGAGCAGAAGTGAGCGCTGGCGTCTCCTGAGGAGGAGACCGGGGCCAGCGCTCGCAGATCCATGACTGCGGGCATCAGGAGGTAAGTGAGCCTGATGGCCCACGGCCATGGACATGACAGTATCCCCCCTCTTATGCCCCCTCTTCTTGTGGCCAGAACAAGAGAGAAACTTCTTCAGAAGGGTAGGAGCATTGAGGTTCTCCTCAGGCTCCCAGGACCTCTCTTCAGGACCAAACCCCCTCCAATCCACCAAATAAAATGTCTTTCCTCTTACTCTTTTGGTGTCCAAGATCTCCTTAACTTCGAAGGTGTCTGAAGGACCACTGGAGGCAACTGCAGGGCTAGGGGTCTTGGTAAAGCGGTTCAGAACCACCGGTTTCAGGAGGGAGACATGGAAGGAGTTGGGAATCTTGAGGAGGCAGCCGAAGCTTGTATGCGACAGGGTTGATCTGCTGCAGGATCTCGAAGGGTCCGAGGAACCTGGGAGCAAATTTGTAAGATGGCACCCTCAGTCGGATATTCCTGGAGGACAGCCAGACTTTTGTGCCAGGAAGAAACTGAGGGGGTTCTCTACTTTTTGTGTCCGCCATCCGTTTCATGCGGACGACCGCCAGCAGGATGGAGGATCGAGTCTACTGCCAGATCTGCAAAAAGTCCCTAAAAGCAGTGTCAGCAGCTGGTAACTCGAACGTATCAGGCACCGGGAGAGGAATTCGGGGGTGTTGGCCATAGACAATGAAGAACGGTGTCTTTCTTGTCGACTCGCTGGTGTGATTATTGGAAGAAAATTTGGCCCACGGGAGCAACTGTACCCAGTCATCATGCTGCTTGGAGATGTAATGGCGTAGGTAGTTCTCCAAGATCTGATTGATCCTCTCGACCTGACCATTGGACTGAGGATGGTAGGATGAGGAAAAGTTCAACTTTACACCTAGAAGTCCGCAGAGTGCTCTCCAGAACATCGAGGTGAACTGAACCCCCTGATCAGACACAATATGCTGCGGCAAGCCGTGCAGGCAGAAGATCTATTGGATGAAAAGCTTGGCCAGTTGAGGAGCAGAAGGAAGGCCGGTCAGAGGAACGAAGTGGGCCATCTTCGAAAATCGGTCCACCACCACCCAGACAGTACTGCATCCCGCAGAGAGAGGCAGGTCAGTAATGAAGCCCATAGCTATATGCTGCCAGGGAGCATCGGGCACAGGCAATGACTGGAGCAGGCCAGCAGGTCTGGAGTGAGCGACCTTGTTAGCTGCACACACTGAAAAGGAAGACACAAAGTCCATAATGTCTTTGAGCAGCGTGAGCCACCAGAAATGATGGGCAATCAGATCTCGGGTCTTATGAGTACCTGCGTGACCTGCCAGTCTAGAGGAGTGTCTCCAGCGGAGGATTCTCCCTCTGTCAGCCAGGCGCAGAAAAGTCCTCACTGGGGGAATGTCTCCAACTTGAAGGGGGTTGACAGAGACAATACAAGACGGATCAATAATTGTAATGTCAGGTGACAGGAGACAGACAGGTGAGCCCTAATCTACCCGCCACTCAGTCCCTGCCTACTTGCACAGCCTGTCCTAGGCGACGGCGTACAACTGGGCAACGGTCCCTACGCTCAATATGTGCACGACAGACAAATAAAACAAGGGAACACAAAAGCAAAGGGATGTGGGGCAGTTGCCCACGGCAACAGAGTAGTGGACGAGCCGAGTCAAACCAGGAGTGTACGTGGTAACAAATGCAGAGCAGGAGAATAGTCAGTCAAGCCAGGGTCAATATGAAGCAGAGGTCAATGGTAACAGCAGGAACAGCAGAGCCAGGAAACAAGAGAATCACAGGCAAAGGACAAGCAGCAAATGAAGGTATAAGTAGACCAAGGGCGGGAGCTAGAACCGTCTGGCCAGGCTGCGATAGGCTCTCCCACTCCTCAGCCTACCAGCCTGAGTGGTAGCAGATCGAGCCACTCTAGCAGACCTAGGAACAGATGCAGGCTGATTAACCACGGGCGTCTACACAGAAGTTGTGTCAGGCAAATCCTTCACAATAATGTTCTGTGGAATCTCCATGGTGTCTTCTGTCTTGAAAGACCTGGACAAGGCATTGGCCCTCACATTTTTGTCTGCCGGGCGATAATGGAGCTCAAATTAGAACCTGGTAAAGAACAGCGACCACCTGGCCAGACGAGGGTTCAGCCATTGGGCCGTCTGGAGATAGGTGAGATTCTTGTGGTCCGCAAAAATTAGGATAGGATGAGCTTCGCCTTCTAGTAGATGTCTCCACTCCTCCATAGCCAATTTGATGGCCAGTAACTCCCAATCCCCAATCGAGTAGTTGCGTTCTGCAGAAGAGAAGAGCTTAGAGAAATATCCACAAACCATTGACTTGCCCTTGGAACCTCTCTGGAACAGGAGTGCACCAGCACCGACAGAGGAAGCGTCCACCTCCAACGAGAACTGTAGGGAAATATCTGGATGATGGAGGAAAGAGGCTGACGTGAAGGCACTCTTTAGGCTATTGAATGCGGACTCTGCCTCAGGAGTCCAAACCTTGGCATTCATGCCCTTCTTGGTGAGGTTAGAGATAGGAGATGTCAGTGACGAGAAGTTTGGGATAAACTGTCTGTAAAAATTGGCGAATCCCAGAAAGCGCTGTATGGCCCTCAAGCCTTGAGGGCGTGGTCATTCCAAGTTGAACTTTACCTTTTCAGGATCCATCTCGAGACCTCGATTCGAGACGATGTAGCCCAGGAAGGGTAGAGCATCTTTCTGAAACACACACTTCTCCAACTTAGTGTACAGACGATTCTCCCTTAACCGCAGCAAAACTTGACGAACATGTCTCTGATGAGTCATAGGGTCTGGGGAAAAAATCAAGATGTCATCAAAATAGACTACTACACAAACATAGAGGAGGTCACGGAAGATGTCATTAACAAACTCCTGGAAGACCGCGGGGGCATTACACAGACCGAAGGGCATTACTAGATATTCATGCTGTTAAATGCAGTCTTCCATTCGTCACCCTGGCAATCCGGATTAGATTGTAAGCCCCACGCAGGTCTAGTTTGTAAAAAATCTTGGCACCATGTAAACGATCAAACAGTTCTGAGATCCGTGGCATCGGATACTTATTTTTCACCGTGATCTGGTTGAGACCCCGGTAGTCAATACAGGGATGTAGAGAACCATCCTTTTTCTTGACGTAGAAGAACCCGGCTCCTGCCAGGGAGGAAGACTTCCGTATAAAGCCCCTCTCCAAGTTCTCTTTGACATAGGCGGACATGGACTGAGTCTCTGGTAAGGAGAGAGGATATACCCTACCACGGGGAAGTAATGCACCAGTATTCAACTCGATAGGGCAGTCATATGCCCGGTGTGGTGGCAGCGTCCCCGCCTCCCTCTTGCTGAAGACATCTGAAAATGCAGCATAATGACAAGGCAATCCGGCCAATGACTGAGGCAGAGGAGGCTGAGCAGAACGAATCTGTCCCAGGCAACGGTTGTGACACTCGGGACCCCACTGGAGGACCTCTCTAGAGTTCCAGTCCAGGACTGGGGAAGGTAATTGGAAACAAGGCAGGCAGAGCAGCACGGGGTTAATGGCCTTGGACAAGAGAAAGAATGATAACAGCTCGGAGTGGAGAGCTCCCACTTGGAGCCTCAGCAGCTTGGTCACAGCAATGACTGGATCTGGTAGAGGTAGTCCATTTACTGATGCAACCATCAATGGCCTCTCCAGAGGGGTGATGGGTAATTGAAGAAGATCCACCAGGTCTCTATAGATGAAATTAGCAGCGGATCCAGAGTCCAGATACGCAGAGACCTGATGCGTTCTCTCGCCGGACACTATGGTCACTGGTATGGACAATTTAGACGGAAGTCCTTTTTTACCCAATGTTGACTCTCCTAGCAACCCTAGGCTTTGTGATTTTTGGGGACACAGGTGCATAAGATGGCCACCGAGGCCGCAATATAGACAGAGTCCCGAAGTGCGTCTGCGTTGTTTCTCCTGGGTGGATAACTTACACTGGTCCATCCTCACAGACTCCTTATGAGGATCGACATCTGAGAACAGCAGGGGTTGCTGTAAAGTAGGGGCCAGACTAGGAAGGCTTCCCTCCTAACGAGCCTCTTGGAGGCGTTTTCGGATCCTCATATCAATCCGGACAGAAGGATGAGGTCATCCAGGATAGACGGTAGATCTCGGGCGGCAAGTTCGTCCTTAATTTTAGGGGACAGTCCATGCCAGAATGCAGCCACCAGGGCCTCATTGTTCCACAACAGTTCTCCAGCCAGGGTGCGGAAGTGAATGGCGTACTCGCTCACGGAGGTGTCTCCTTGGCGTAGGTTAATCAAGGAAGCCGCTGCAGATGAGACTAGTCCAGGCTCCTCAAACACCATGCGAAAAGTCCGAAAAGTCCGGAGGAAGCCCTGGAAGTCACGGGTCTCTGGTCCTTGTCTCTCCCAGATAGGATTCACCCATGCAAGAGCCTTGCCAGTGAGGAGAGAGATGATGAAAGCGACCCTTGCGCCATCAGATTAAAATGTCCTTACATACAGGCTGAAATGGATCTGGCACTGGTTCAAAAATCCACGATAGGTACCGGCGTCTCCATCATAGTGGTCAGGAAGTGGAAAAGAAAATCGAGGATTAACACTGCCAGAAGGTGTAGTAGGAGGAACGGCAGCTTGAGCCTCCTGCCGACGTGCGAGACCGGAGGTCTAGCATATCCGCCCGCATCTCTTGTGATGTCGTCATGGTATTGAATCGACCAGTGGAGTCCATGGCCTGAGCGTACTGTCACGTACGGTGGATAGGTCATTAGTTGTCAGAAGGGGGACAACCACTTTAAATCAAAGTTAAAGCACAAGTTTTTTTTTTCATGTTTCTTTTATTTTCTGTTTTGTGTAATTTTTTGTAGTTTGTTTTGCCACCAACTAACTGTTGCATGACATTTTGTTAAAGAGAACCTTTCACCTTCCCATACATGTTCAGCTGAGTGCAGCATGTAATGGGGAGGGCTGCACAAACCCTGGGGCACTTTACATTTTTTTCTACCTTCCTCCATTATTTAGATATCGGTGCAGTTATATTTGGTGCCCAATATTTAAATAACCCCCTGAACTGTCAACGGGGCGTGTACTGGCAAGGGGGCGTGTTACTAAGGCTGTGATACTGTCCAATCAGGTATGGACAGTGTTACAGCAAGAGCGAGGATAGAGGAGAGAGTGTGCGCGAGCGAGCGCGCACGCTCTCACTCTTCAGCTTTCAAGATCAGTCTTCTGCCAAACTAGCAAGGAGGCATGTCACTGCTACGGACAGTGTAAGAGCTGTGGAGAGGAGGGCGCGCATGTGCGCTCTCCTCTCTTCAGCTCTTACGAGAGATCAGTCTTGTACATTGTCTGCCGAACTGGCAAGGGGACATGTCTCTGCTACGGACAGTGCAAGCTCTCCCCAGCTCTTACACTGTCCGTAGCAGTGACACGCCCTTTTGCCCGTTTGGTAGATAAAGTACAAGACTGATCACTCACAAAAGCTGAAGAGATGAGAGCACGCATGCGCGCTCTCCTCTCCACAGCTTTTACACTGTCCGTAGCAGTGACACGCCCCCTTGCCAGGACGGCAGAAGACTGATCTTGAAAGCTGAAGAGTGAGAGTGAGAGCGTGCGTGCGCTCACACACTCTCTCTCCTCGCTCTTGCTGTAACACTGTCCAGATATGATTGGACAGTGTCACAGCCATAGTAACACGCCCCCTGGCCAGTACACGCCCCATTGACAGTTCAGGGGGTTATTTAAATATCGGGCGCCAAATATAACGGCACCGATATCTAAGTAATGGAGGAAGGTAGAGGTTTTTTTTAAAGTGCCCCAGGGTTTGTTCAGCCCTCCCCATTACATGCTGCACTCAGCTGCACATGTATGGGGAGGTGAAAGGTTCTCTTTAAGTTTGTTATATTTAAAATTGGGGAAGGAGTGTGGATTTTGGTTTAAATTTGTGGCTTAAGTTTTTAAGCCAGTCTGCACATGGCATGCAAATGCGACTTTTTAATTTGTCACTGTCCATAAATCTGGCTAAAAAACAGGTCTACCTATAACCATGCCTCCGGGGCTAGATGAAAAGCAAAAGTATTTTTGTCTCAAACACCTAATAAAGATGTTGTATTTTGCATTATACTGATTATCCTGCCTGTATTTTGTGAAAGGAGTACCTAATATATAAGGTACAACTAAAATACACTACTTTTTGCCTTACTTCCGTCAGAAAGGAGTATTTTTTTCAAGCGCAATATTCATGCAAAACATTAGATAGGGGCACTGAACTATATGGCCGGGATCCCATGTAGAGTAAACGCTGCAGAATTTCTTCAACTATTTTAGTGCTTTTAACAATGTTAAGGTTTGTCCACACGTAGAGTAAACACAGCTAAAATTGTCTTAACCATAATTTTCCTTTCCTTGAATTCGAAGGCAGCGCAATACAAACGGGTTAGACATGATTCCTGGCTACTAGGACAGAAGAAAAAAAAAACACGAGTGGTTAATCAATTAATCAGTACACTTAACCAGCATAGCTAGGGTATATAGGAAGGGCTGAGCCACTAACCACTTGTGTAAATATGTAGCAATAAACTCAAAGAGGCTCTATCACCACATTATAAGTGCCCTATCTCCTACATAATCTGATCGGCGCTGTAATGTAGATAACAGTTTTTATTATTTTGAAAAACTATAATTTTTGAGCAAGTTATGAACAATTTTAGATTTATGCTAATTAGTTCCTTAATGCCCAACTTGGCATTTTTTTTGCTTTTGACCAAGTGGGCATTGTACAGAGGAGTGCATGACGCTGACCAATCAGCGTCATACACTTCTCTCCATTCATGTCCATTTGTATTCACTGCACAGGTGATCTCGCAAGATCACTCTGTAATGTCACATACACCCACACTAACTTTACTGAAGAGTCTTGAGAGTGAATAGACATTGCCTCCAGCCAGGACGTGATGTCTATTCACACTCCCGACACTTCGGTAAAGTTTTTGTGGGACTTAATCACACAGCACAGTCGTGCTGTCATTCACAGCGTGATATCGCGAGATCACGCAGTGCTGTGATTAAGTCCCACGCAAACTTTACCGAAGTGTCGGGAGTTTAAATAAACATCGCGTCCTGGCTGGAGGTGATGTCTACCCACTCTCAAAACACTTCGGTAAAGTTAATGTGGGTGTATGTGACAGCACAGCAAGATCTCGCTGTGCTGAGTACAAATGGACATGAATGGAGAGAAGTGTATGACGCTGATTGGTCACACCAAAACACACTTCTCTTTACAATGACCACTCGGTCAAAAGTAAAAAAATGCCCAGTTGGGCATTAAGAAACAAATTAGCATAAATCTAAAATTGCTCATAACTTGCTTAAATATGATCGTTTTTCAAAATGTAAAACACTGTTATTATCTACATTACAGCACAGATCAGATTATGTAGGAGATAGGGCACTTTTAATGTGGTGATAGAGCCTCTTTAAGGGTAGGAAAGTTGTGCTGCCTTCGGATTCAAGGAAATGAAAATTACGGGTAAGACAATTTTAGCTTTCTTATCATCCTCGGCAGCACAATACAAATGGGACTTGAGAAGCAATATTAACGAGGAATGAAACAACTACTCCAAGCACATGTCTGTCAAAGGCTGCATCTCTAGAGGCAGGGATGTCCAGTCTATAGTGGTTTGCAAATGTTGATGAAGAGGCCCATGTTGCAGCTCTGCAAATCTGGTCAAAACATACATAATTCCTTTCTGCCCATGAGGTAGCGGTAGAACGAGTAGAATGAGCACTGATGTTTGCTGGAAACTGGCGACCTTCAGAGGAATAACATTGGGAAATAGTGTCCTTAATCCATCTAGCCAGCGAGGATTTACTGGCCTTTTTGCCTCTATTTTTGCCTTGGAATTGAATAAATAACACATTGGAATCCCTGAATTCCTGTGTTCTTTCTAGGTAAGTAGTAACAGCTCTTTTTACTTCTAAAAGATTTAATCTTTCCTGCTTTTCACTTTGTGGATCTGGAAAAAAGGTGGGTAACTGAATTTCCTGATTGATATTACTATCAGAAGAGACCTTTGGTAAGAAGTATGGCACAGTTTGGATAATGAGACAATGCGGTAGAATTCTCAAACACGGTTCTCTACATGATAGGGCTTGAAGTTCTGTTACCCTCTTCGCTGAAGAGATGGCGACTAAAAGTAAGGTCTTCCAGGAAAGAGGTTCAAAGGGTGGACCTGTAAGTTGGTTAAGGACCATAGATAAATCCCAGGAAGGGAAAGGAGATCTAACTGGAGGCCTCAAATTCTAAACTGCATGGAAAAATCTACGGACTAGGGACTGATTGGAGAACAGACCTCATTAATGGCTGAAAAATTAGATTTTAAGGTGTAAAGCTTTAAACCTTTGGAGAACCCCTCTTGGAGAAACTGTAAAATCATGGGAACAGAGATGGAGGCTATAGATCTTTGATGGCACCATTCATTAAAAACCTTCCAAATTCTGCCATAAGATTTAATGGTTGAAGGTCTCCTGGATGAAAATAGGGTCTGGATGACCTCTTCTGACAGCCCTTTATCTGCTAGTAGTGACCTCTCAGTCTCCAGGCCGTAAGATGAAGGAACTTGATGTCTCGAAACCCGTTCTGAGTGAGAAGGTCTTGTTGGACTGGAAAGTCTCCAATATTCTACCCTCGAAAGCTCTAATACGAGAGGGAACCAAGCCCTTCTGGGCCAAAATGGGACTATTAGAATGGCTTCTCTTTGTTCCTCCCAGATCTTTTTGAGGACTTTCTGAACCAGAGGAATGGGAGGAAAGGCATAAATGAACTCTGCTTTCCAGGGGACTGAGAGGCCGTCTAAAAACGTTGGAAAGTCCAGACGGTTCAGCGATGCAAACCTCGAAGTCTTCCAGTTGTTCCTTGTGGCCAGTATGTCTATGGAGGGAGTCCCCCACCGGGATATGATGCTATGGTAAACCTCTTGATTTATATTCCATTCTCCTGGGAGGAGAGAATTCCTGCTCAACCAGTCTGCTCGTTGGTTGAGGACGCCTCTGATATGTACGGCTGAGAAATCTATCACATTTTTTTCTGCCCATGTCACTCTTGGTCCCCCCTTGCTTCTTTATGTAAAATACTGTGGGAGAGTTGTTGGACTGAACAAGAACAGCTTTCCCTTTGAGGAGAGGTTGGAAATGATGAAGGGCTAATTTCACTGCCCTGAGTTCTCTCAAGTTGGATGAGAGTGCTCTCTTCATGGGAGACCAATTGTTCTGTATCCAAAGGGCACCGAAATGAGCTCCCCAGTTGAGAATTGAAGCATCTGTGGTTACCACTGACTGGACAAGGGGGACTAGCGATCTGCCTGAAGAGAGAATCTTCTTCTTGAGCCACCACCTCAAGTCTATTTTGGTTTGTGGAAGGATCTTTAGGGTATTGTCGAGAGCTTGTTGATGTCTTTTCCATTGGGACAGAATATTGGACTGGAGACTTCTGAAGTGTATCTTGGCCCAGGGGACTGCTTCTATGGACAACGTCAGGCAGCCCAGGACTCTCATTGCAGATCTCAGAGATATCCCCTAAAGATGTCTTATATTTAGGATTCTTTCTCTGGATAGAGTGATGGTAAAGGCCCTTGTGTCTATCAGAAACCCTAGGTAAGTTAACATTTGAGAAGGAAGAAGCTGAGATTTCTTTCTGTTGATCAGGAACCAGTGCTGATTTAGACATGAGAGAGTTGTGGCTAAATGGACAGAAAGAATATGTGCGGTTGGAGCACTTAGTAGCCAATCGTCTAGGTATTGGACCAGGTAGATACCCTGCATCCTGAGAGCTGCTGCTAGGACTATGATGATCTTGGGGAAGACCCTGGGATCAATTGAAATGCCGAATGGAAGACATTTGAACTGTAGGTGAAATATGTCCTTGCCTCTTTTTACTGCTAGTCTCAGAAATTTCTTGTGAGTTGGATAAATAGGAATGTGTATTTAGGCATCCTTGAGGTCGATTGATGGTAGAAAGTCCCCTTGCTGTAAAATATTGATGACTGACTTTACAAAGTTCATCTTGAATTTTTTCTTTAGAAGAAATTTGATTAGATAGGTAAGGTCTACAATAAGCGTCCACTGATGATCTGGCTTCGGAACAGTAAACACCATTGAACAGGGGCGGATTAAGGGTACCATGGGCCCCAGGAACTTTTTCAAGTCTGCCCCCCCCAAACTCTGAAGACAGAACTTTGAAGACGCTGTACAGTATATATTTGCAGATTTCGTTTTAGGTGGACACAGATCTGGAAAGGTTTTGAATTAGCTGTAAAAGCAGAATGAGCCATACAGAAGAGAAAAATCAGAATATTTTGAGACACTAAAGTGTTCAAGAGCATTCTAACTTTTTTATTTTTGCGTCAATGGAGTGGTATGTGAAGGATTATTTTGAGAAGTTGTAGTTTTTATTGGCACTATTTAAAGTACCATATAATGGGTGAATTGGAAAAAACTGAGATTCCTCCATGGTTTTTTGGGTTTAGTTTTTACTGTATATATTTACCTTCTCTTAAGGTAAAAGTCGATTTTAACATCTACTTTTACCTTAAGAGAATGTAAATATATACAGCCCCAGAACCAAGCTCAGTACAAATATACAGCCTCAAAACCAAGCTCAGTACATATATACATCACCAGAACCAAGCTCAGTACATTTATGCAGCAACAGAACCGAGCTCAGTACAAATATACCACACCAGAACAAAGCTCAGTACATATATACCACACCAGAACTAAGCTCAGTACATATATACCACACCAGAACTAAGCCCAGTACATATGTACAGCCCCAGAACCAAGCTCAGTATAAATATACAGACCCAGAACCAAGATCAGTACAAATATACAGACCCAGAACCAAGCTCAATACATATTTGCAGCAACAGAACCGAGCTCAGTACATATATACAGCACCAGAACAAATACAGTTCAGTACAGAGATCATTTGCAAATTCAGTTTAACCCCTGCTGTATAAATTTGTACAACAAAAAACAACAGCTCCCGGTATAGCCAGAACGATGGTTAGGTTATGCTGGGAGTTGCTATTTAAAAAAAAAGAATGCTACCATCCGTCATCTCGCTGCAGAGCATACAGTGACTACAGTACTGATCAGTCACAGGGAGAATAAACATTTACATTGAGTGACTCACAGGTGATGTCTATTCTTTTTCTCTCCATCCGGTCCAGACTTCTTCCGGGCACGGCCCATTTCTGCAGTTTGCAGCTCAGATTTCGTCGGCTCCTCATTTTTCCAACATTTCCGCACCTATAAATGAAGATTACATTTCTCATGATGCCACACTACTATACACTGTACTCCTGAATATAATGGTACTATGCACTGTGCCCTGGATATAATAGTACTATACACTGTACTCCTGAATATAATAGTACTATACACTGTACTCCTGAATATAATAGTACCATACACTGTACTCCTGAATATAATAGTACCATACACTGTGCTCCTGAATATAATATTACTATACACTGCGCCCCTGAAAATAATAGTACTATTCACTGTACTCCTGAATATAATAATACTATACACTGTACTCCTGAATATAATAGTACTACACACTGTGCACTGAATATAATAGTACTATACACTGCGCCCCTGAAAATAATAGGACTATACACTGTACTCCTGAATATAATAGTACTACACACTGTGCTCCTGAATATACTAGTACTATACACTGTACTCCTGAATATAATAATACTATACACTGCACCCCTGAATATAATAGTACTATACACTGTGCTCCTGAATATAATAGTACTATACACTGTGCTCCTGAATATAATAGTACTATACACTGTACTCCTGAATATAATAGTATTATACACTGTACTCCTGAATATAATAATACTATACACTGTACCCCTGAATATAATAGTACTATACACTGCACCCCTGAATATAATAGTACTATACACTGTGCTCCTGAATATAATAGTACTATACACTGTGCTCCTGAATATACTAGTACTATACACTGTACTCCTGAATATAATAGTACTATACACTGTACTCCTGAATATAATAGTATTACACACTATACTCCTGAATATAATAGTACTACACACTGTGCTCCTGAATATAATAGTACTATACACTGTACTCCTGAATATAATAATACTATACACTGTACCCCTGAATATAATAATATCATACACTGTACTCCTGGATATAATAGTACTATACACTGCACCCCTGAATATAATAGTACTATACACTGTGCTCCTGAATATAATAATACTATACACTGTACTACTGGATATAATAATACTATACACTGTCCTCCTGAATATAATAATATCATACACTGTACTCCTGGATATAATAGTACTATACACTGTACTCCTGAATATAATAGTACTATACACTGCACTCCTGAATATAATAATACTATACACTCTACTCCTGGATATAATAGTACTATACACTGCACTCCCGAATATAATAGTACTATACACTGTGCCCCTCAATATAATAGTGCTATACACTTTGCTCCTGAATATAATAGTACTATACACTGTGCGCCTGAATATAACAGTACTATACACTGTGCCCCTGAATATAATAGTACTATACACTGTGCCCCTGAAAATAATAGTATTATACACAGTACTCCTGAATATAATAGTACTATACACTGTACTCCTGAATTAAATTGTGTCAAACACTGTAAAGTAAAACACCACACACTAACAATGCACCTGTAGATAGCGACAGTCACAATGCCCCCTGTAGATAGTGCCAGTTACAATGCCCTCTGTAGAAAATGCCCCCTGTAGATAGCGCCAGTTACAATGCCCTTTTTAGATAATGTCCCCCGTAGATAGCACTAGTTACAATGCCCTCTGTAGATAATGTCCGACGTAGATTGTGCCAGTTACAATGCCCTATGTAGATAACGTCCCCTGTAGATTGTGCCAGTTACAATGCCCTAAGTAGATAATGACCCCTGTAGATAGCACCAGTTAGAATGCACTCTGTAGATAATGCCCCCTGTAGATTGTGCCAGTTACAATGCCCTAAGTAGATAATGACCCCTGTAGATAATGCCAGTTACAATGCCCTAAGTAGATAATTACCCCTGTATATAGCGCCATGTAGATAATGCCCCCTGCATCTTTTACTCCCAACGCTGCCCAGAACAAAAAAATAAACATTCTCACCTGACCCCATTCCCGCTTCTTCCTTCAGTGCCGCAGGACTGGTCAGAGACCAGACGGCATCATCCAGCGTAATGGCGCAGTCGGCGTGATGACATCACCGCACCGACTATGTCATTAGTAAAGCGCCGAATGGGAGGAAGGGAACGGATAGTTCCCTGTCTCGCCAGCGCTACAGTTAGCAATTGTATCCGCATCCTAAGGATGCGGATATAATTGGGTGCAGGGGCGTAGCTAAAGGCTCATGGGCCCCGATGCAAAGGTTCTTCTTGGGACCCCCCCAAAACTTCTCAGGGCCGATGGCCTGCAGCTTTTAGCTGCATCGCTGGGTCTCCTAAGTGATCCAACAATGCAGCACTGGCAGCCAGGAGCGTCACTAAAGGCTTAAAACATCAGGGGGAATAGCCCCAATACATATGTGCCCCCCCCCCCAAAAAAAGTGTGCGTGTATGAATATGTGCGTGTATATATATATATATATGAGACAGCATATCTATAGCACTACGACCCTAAAGCTATGGATAAGATTAGATACAGCGGCTTAGCATACAGTAGCGCACATTATAGGTTTAGATACAGTGGCTCAACAAACAGTATCACACATGATAGGATTAGACACAGTGGCTCAGCAGACAGTATCACACATGATAGGATTAGATATAGGGCCCAGCAGCACAATATCACACATTATAGGATTAGATATAGGGCCCAGCTCGCTGACATTGCATCTCCAGTGCTGGACCCAGGAAAGGTAAGTATAAGAATTATTTTCCTTTTTGACGTGTTACAAATTATTTTTGTGTGTTTGTGTTTTTTACAAGTTCGGTTGTTGGACTACTTCAGATTCGAGGACTACTTTGATAACTGTGTTTTTTAAAATTCTCAATAAAATGGATAACGAGGGTTTTGTGGAATTTTTATTTCAATAAAATATTTTATCTATGTCTTTGTATTTGTTTAAACTTTATAACTACCTCCTAGTAATTGTCGCTGGCTGATTCACAATGCCCATTACTAAGGGGGGGACTTAATGTTAGACATGAAGAGGTTAACACTAATCCCCATTATTACCCTGGTACCCAGCACCACCAGAAAAAGCCAGGTACGATCTAGTACCCGACCATCTGTAGTGACAGAGGGCTACCGGGGCGGCCGCAGGCTGGTATTATTAGGCTCGGAAAGGCCAAAAACCGTGACCCTTCCCATCCTGGTAATGCTAGGGTGCTGCTGTTATGTTGTATCTGGCTGGTTATAAAAATGGGGGAACCCAACATCGTGCTGTCCAATTATTTATTTTAAAAAAAATGATGTGGGTTTCCCCCCATTTTTCATAACCAGCCAGATACAACACAGCAGCAGCAGACTAGCATTACCAGGGTGGGAAGATGGATCGTACCCGGCTCTTCCTGGCACCCCTGGTGGCGGTGGGTACTGGGGTAATAATGGGGATTAGTGTTAGCCTTTTCACCGGCTAACACTAAGCCCCACCTTAGTAATGGATGCTGTCAATCTGTCAGCTGCCATTAGAAAGTTGGTAGCGATAAAGTTAAAAAAAATACAAAGACATAGAAAAAATTGATTTATTGAAATAAAACGCCCCCACACAACCCTCATTAACCATTTTATTGAGAATAAAAAAAGCTGTCATCGAAGTAGTCCTCGAATCCGACATAGTCCAACAACCGAACCTGTAAAAAAACAAAAAAAAACATTAGTAAGGGCCTGTTCACATCACCGCTGCCCTTTCATTGATGGGTTCCGTCGGGT
Organism: Rhinoderma darwinii; assembly: GCF_050947455.1. Taxonomy (NCBI): domain Eukaryota; kingdom Metazoa; phylum Chordata; class Amphibia; order Anura; family Rhinodermatidae; genus Rhinoderma; species Rhinoderma darwinii. The sequence goes on along the minus strand of NC_134689.1, from coordinate 253,713,459 downwards.
TAACCCCTGAACAGAAAGGCAAACTGAAACCTCTGCTTCGTCTCCCTCACCATTGATCTCAATGGTGACGAAAATGTTGCTAAAGATTTTCGTTTGTCACCGTTGTGGCAGGGTTCCGTTGTTTTGCATTGTCGACTGCGCTATTGACTCCGCCAAAACAACGGAAACCGTTCTCAACGGTGACAAACGGAAACTATTAGCAAAGTTTCCATCAACATTGAGATCAATGGTGATGCAAACAGAGGCTAAGATTTCCGTTTGCCTTTACGTTGAAGGGTTAACCAGACGGAACTCCTCAACGGAAGGGCAGCGGTGATGTGAACAGGGCCTTAGATACAGGGCCCATGTGCATGTGTGATACTGTTTGTTGGATCCTGTATCTAAGCCTAATGTAGGCTTAGATACAGGGTCCAGCAGACAGTATTCTTATGCAGTATAAGCTGGGGCCCTGTATCTAAGCCTAACACATGGTAGGCTTTAAAGGTTGTCCAGTCCCTAAACATTAATGGCCTATCCTCAGTATAGGCCATCAATAGCTGATGGGTCGGGGTCAGACTCCCGGGACCCCCACCAATCAGCTGTTTTGAAGGGGTTGCAGCGCTGCTTCCCCTTCATTCCCCTCACTTGCTCACACTGTGAATCACTGACACGTCCGTGTCTGCGATTCAGTGTGAGAAAGTGACTGGAATGAAGGGGAAGTAGTGCTCGTATGAACAGCTGCAACCCCTTCATAACAGCTGATTGGCGGGGGTACCGGGTGTCGGACCCCCAACCCATCAGCAAGACACTAAAATTAAACTTACCTCCTCTTCTGCCGCAGGTCCTCACTCCATCAAGTGTCGGGATGCTGTGCACAGCGTATAGTGTCGTGACGTTATGCGCTGCGCACAGTGCTGTGACGTCAGTACCTCTGATGTGCTCCAGGAAGAGGAGGGGTAAGTACTGTCAGTTACTATAGTAACAGGGGCCTGTGTAGTTTATTACATAGGCCCCAGTTACTATAGTAACTTTTCATTGATGTGGTGTGGGGGGCCACGGGCCCCCCTGGCTTCTGTGCCTGGTCGCAATTGCGACCACTGCGACCCCTATAGTTACACCACTGATTGGGTGAGAGGTCCCGCTTCGCTCCGGTTCTCTGAACAGGCTGTAAATTTAACAGCCGGTACGGGAGAATTGGGGCGAACTGGGCCCCCTTCCAGCCTCGGGGCCCGGGCACTTGCCCAGATTGCCATCATTATAATCCGCCCCTGCCATTGAATATACCCCCAGGCCTCTTAAATGAATAGGAACCTCTTCTAGAGCTCCTTTCACGATGAATTCCTGTAAAAGGTGGAGAACCTTAGATCTTTTGGAGAATTCAGTATAAACCTGTCTGGAGGAAGGGAGATTAATTCCAGGAGTATCCTCTTTGGACACAGGAAAGCACCCAGGAGTCTGAAGTAGTTTTCTCCCAGACTCTATATCCTGGTTTAGATTGGAATCTGCTTTGCCTGTCAAAGGGTCTATAGTTCCTTCTGAACTTAGGGAAAGATCTCCTTTGGGGTGAAAATTACGCTGTTTGGTTCTCTTAACTTGAGGAAAAAAGACATCCTTATCTTCAGTTAGAGATTCTAAACTTTTATTTAGTTGCGGCCCAAACAATCCGTCAGGTTGAAATGGGAGAGAGCAAAAATTATTTTTGGACGGTATGTCCCCCTGACCATTGTTTCAGCCATAGTGCTCTCCTAGTCGCGTTGTTGAGGGCTATGTATTTAGATGCCAATTTAAGGGTATCAATAGGGAAATCACATAAGAAATCGGAGGTTAACTTCATCTCAGGAATAGACTGTAACATTTTGTCCATAGGGACCCCTTCTTTGAGGTCTTTAGTAAGTTGGCTAAGTGGAAAACGTAAGGTTCTGGCGACGGAGACCGAAGCCAGGGAGGTTTTACAGACTGAGGAGGAGACTATATAAGACTTTTCAAGGAGAGCATCTGCTTTCCGATCCCTTTGATCCCTCAAAAGTGATGACTGGTCAGACGGAAAAATAGATCTCATTTATAAGCGGGCAACCACTAAATTCACTTTAGGAGGATCCTGCCATTCCTGAGATATATTTGAACAGAAAAGCAAAAAGCACGGCGCCACATAGTGCAGGTCAATGAGGTTTGAAAGGAATGTTAGACGTAGTCTATTATGCTCACCACGTTAGTGCTTGGAAAAGACAATGAAAAAGTCCACAGGTGCTGCTGCCAGGATCCAAACCGGTAAACCGAGTGGTCACCGCTAGTTAGAACATAAAGAGGTAGTGGAAAAATGGAGGATCCTATGAGGCGCTGCTACGTGGCTGTTGAAGGAACTCAGCGATGATAGACAAAATGATATAAATAAATAAATGTTTATTGAAAAACATTAATAATAATGGCTACGCGTTTCAACGCTGTACTAGCGTCTTCCTCAGGCCGGCCAAAACCCCATTGAAATGGGAGACGAAAAAAAACCACTGCAAACGGTGCAAAAAAAAGGGAACTGATTTTTCCAGGCAAAATTTTCTGCCTGCAAAAAACTAGTGTGAACTAGTCCTAACACTTCGGTACTTTTTTTTGGCCAGAATTCCCTACAGGGTCCTGGGCGGATAGGTTGTGTGATTTTACGCAGTGTATCCGTCCTGTGTGAACATACTTTGAGTTTGAGATTTTTTCTGTGCTCATGTGGACCTACACCTATGTGGTATATATGCAACATGAAAAGCACTAAATGGTACTTTTAAAAACTATAAGGTCTTTTGCTTGATTTTGGGATGGATTTGGGAACTAATTTAGAACTACACATATGTGTGAGCTCCCTGCACCCTTAATTACAAATGTCATGCATTTTTTTAAAACAAACAAAATGTTTATGGAAAAATATTTAATCGTGATTTAATCATGTTTGTTGCCTTTTGAAGCTCTGATGCTGAAAAAAAAGTCTTAGATCACAGTTTTAGTCACAAACCATAATATTTTGGTAATTTCTTTAAAAATATATTTTTATTCAAAATTGATAGCAATTGAGTGGGGTGTACCAAGAATGTCACATTTTGTAAAACACGCAATTATGGGATATATGAAGAATTGATAATTTTATAATCCCTGTTTTAACTAGCGTAGCCACTGTGTAAAACATCTCGGCCAACAGGTGCTAAATATATATATATATATATATATAGAAACATCTGGCAGTGAAAGAGTGTCTTGCATGGTGGCATTATATGGCAGCAACATTTATTTACTGCTCAGAAACAATGTCAGGAAGGGTTTTTTTTTAATGTTTAGTTCTATTTTAGTATGAAACTTATTTTTATAGGAAGTTAACAATTCAAAAATTTCCACATCATTAATGCAGTAATCCCTGCGCACGGGACAAGTAAAGTTGAAAAAGTAATGTACGTAAATTACCAATAAAGTAATACATATCCAAAAAGTCTAAAGCAATTCATTTTAACTAACGTGTAAAAATGGGGATGTGGGATGATGAGATTACTAATGCACTTCTCTAATCCAAATGAGAACAGTAGAAAATTATATTAAGCAAGACATTATATTGGACTGAAGGCCAGAGAAGTCCATGGTTGCCAGATAAGGTTTTGTCAAATCACTTGTGGTGGCGTAGATCTTTTCACAAATCATCTTAAAGGAAGCCTTATCTACCACTGCCTGGAAGGAGAGTGAAGTAGATTTCCATTGGGAGGCATTATGAATCCTAGCCGACATCAGGAAAAATTGAGAAAATTTGTGTATTTGATTATACAAATCTTGGTGCTTCTCCGTAGGAGTAAGGTATGATGTTCAATAGGGCTATTGGTGCATAAGGTAGCGGGTAATGGCCCCCTCTATCCACATAAGATCTGAAAGAGATAACGGACAACCTAGGGTTGCTTCCACAAAAACCCATAACAAGGCATTACGCCCTGCTGCTGTCGCTGTATATATGGGGGACCGAGAGCCTACCAGTCTCTTATGGAAGTAGGTGAATGTGGCTTTTATACAGCTTCCCTTGCCGGACCAGATATCTTTGTGGGAAATCAATGCTCTCCTTGGGATTTGGGGCAGGAAGACTCCTGAACAGGTATAATATGCAGGGTAGGAGGACCATTCTCACAGAATTAACATAACTTGAGAGGGGAGCATAATCCAACTTTCATATAGGATCCCAGGAGTAAGTCAAATTTATGTCCAAGTAAGATAAAGGGGATCTGTCCCTAGATTTCACAATACAAACTGCATACATTATTAAATAGATCTCTGATGAGACTCATGTACTTAGAAAATCCATGTCAGAATGTAAAGAGCCACACAATGCCACCTGTAGATAGTGCTATTCACAATGCCCACTGAAGAAGATGGCACCCCATATATGGCCTTGTAGGTAGTGCCTCTCAGAGCCCCCTGTAGATAATGCCCCCATAGTTTTCCCTGTAGATAATGCCCCATAGAGCCACACATCTCCCTGTAGCTAGTGCCAAACATACCCCTGTAGATAGTGACCCGCACAGCCCCCTCTGTAGATAGTGCCACACAGGCACCTCTGTAGATAGTGCCACACAAAACCCCCCTGTAGATAGCACCACACTACCCCCCTGTGGATAACGCCCCACTCACCTATCCTCGTGGTCGTGCTGTCCCCTTCCCCAGCGATGACCAGGCTTCATCCCGGCTATTAAGATGGTGTGAACGCCAAGATGATGCAAGTGAACAGTGCTGTAGTGCACCCATGGTAGCAAGGGAGCTTCTGGGCCTTTGGGCTACTCCCTCTGTAGGTGTGGTATTGTGGTGTCGGACGCCGCCATTCAGTACTGAAACCAATAGAGTAGGGACCCACTTATCGGAGGTCGCCGTGAAGTGGCAAGTGGGCTCATACAATTTGATCAAAATGTTAACTAAGAACCTCATGTTCATGTTCATTGATTAATATTGTATATGTTCGGTCCTTGTTTGTCCTCTTCAACCAGTATATTTATAGAGTCTTTCCCTTTTTTGCAACTTCTGGTACCAGCACTCCACGTTTTTAACCCAGCTGATTTTAATTAAGGAATGACCTCATAAGTGTTTCTGCTCTTGTGCTCTCAGTTGGCCACTGGGGGCACATCTAAAAGTGAGTTCATTCCATCTTTTCACTTGTTGTGGTGCTGTGTGGTGGTGCCTGTTGCTGTGGTACTGCGCTTGTGGGTGGAGGTGGCTTTGCCTGGCAGCAGGGGTGCTTCTGGGCCCCTGGGCTGCTCCCTCTGCGGGTGCGGTATTATGGTGGCGGGCACACCATGCAGTGCTGCAAAAAATAGAGTAGGGACACACTTATCGGAGGTCGCCGTGAAGGGGAAAGTGGGCTTATGCAATTTGATCAAAATGTGAACTGAGAACCTCATGTTAATGTTCATTGATTAATATTTTGGATGTGCAGTCCTTGTTTCTCCTCTTCAACCACTATAGCTGTACTGCAGAATGCTGAGGAACAGCACTGTTTGTGACAGCAGGCAATCCTGGAAGCAGTGGTAAATTCCAGACGACTGCTAATATCTGATCCTGAACATTGTCATACTGCAATTTCAAGATGACATCACTAAAACCTCGTGAACACGACCGATTTCGGGCCATGAATAGCAGTCCGTGTGTCATATGGATTTCCCGGGACAACCATGGTACAGGTGAACGAGACTACTGGCATCACAGACATTAATGAGTCTCTGCCACCTCGCGGTACAGCTGTTTCATAATGAACAAAATTATACAGTATGGAACAGTAGTTCCGTGGGGAGGCAGAGACTGCTAGCATCATATATGTCTATGATGGCAGGAGTCCCATTCACCTGTACTTTGGTCGGGCAAGGAAATCCAGCCGACACATTGTAAGGCTATGTTCACACGGAGTATTTTGGGGGAGGAATATCTGCCTCAAAATTCCGTTTGGAACTTTGAGGCAGATATTCCTCTCCCTGCACGCCGATTTTCGCGGCAATTATCGCGCCATTTTTCGCCCGCGGCCATTGAGCGCCGCGGGCATAAAACAGCGAGATATACGCTTTCTCCTGCCTCCCATTGAAGTCAATGGGAGGTCAGAGGCGGAAGCGCCCGAAGATAGGGCATGTCGCTTCTTTTTCCCGCGAGGCAGTTTTACTGCTCGCGGGAAAAAGACGCCGACGCCTCCCATTGAAATCAATGGGAGGCGTTCTCGGGCCGTTTCTGCCGAGTTTTGCGACGCGGTTTCCGCGTCAAAAAACTCGGCAAAATACCCCGTGTGAACATAGCCTAAAGGATCTGCCAGACACAGCTTCTGTGTCGACGCCCGTGGGTAATCAGTCTGCACCTCCTATGTCTGTGAGACTGACTCCATCTTCCACCACTCAGGATGGCAGGCTTAGGAGTGGGAGAGCCTATCACAGCCTGGCCAGACGGAGCTAGCTCCCGCCCACTGTCTATTTATACCTGCCTTTCCTGTTCCTCCTTTGCCTGTGATTCTGCTCTGCTTGTTTCCTGGCTCTGCTGCTGCTGCTTGAACTACTGATCCTCTGCTTGTTATTGACCTTGCCTTACTGACCACTCTCCTGCTCAGCGTTTTGTACCTCATGCACTCCTGGTTTGACTCGGCTCGTTCACTACTCTCATTGCTCACAGTGTCTCCATGGGCAGCTGCCCCGTTTCCCTAGCTTCTGTGTACCATTGTCTGTTTGTCTGTCGTGCACTTACTGAGCGTAGGGACCGTCGCCCAGTTGTACACCGTCGCCTATGACGGGTCGTTGCAAGTAGGCAGGGACTGAGTGGCGGGTAGATTAGGGCTCACCTGTCTGTCTCCCTACCCCGTCATTACATAATCACAGGCCCATATACCTAGTCTACCCTGGTCCCTGACACAACTATGGACCCCCTTGAGACCCTGGCTCAGCAAATGCAGGGCCTCTCCCTACAGGTCCAAGCCCTGGCTCAGAGGGACAACAAGCATGATGCTACCCTGGTAGTGCCCCCCACCTCACCTCTTGAACCCCACCTCAAGTTGCCTGACCGGTTCTCAGGGGACCGGTAGACTTTTTTCTCCTTTCGGGAGAGTTGTATGCTCTATTTTCGCTTAAAGCCCCACTCCTCAGGTTCTGAGAGCCAGCGGGTGGGTATAATTATGTCCCGGCTCCAGGACGGGCCCCAAGAATGGGCCTTCTCCTTGGCTCCTGACGCCTCTGAACTTTCCTCCGTTGATCTTTTCTTTTCTGCTCTCGGGCTCATTTATGACGAGACTGACAAGACTGCCTTTGCCGAGAGTCAGCTGGTGACCTTACGTCAGGGTAAGATACCCGTTGAGGAGTATTGTTCTGACTTTAGGAAGTGGTGTGTAGCTTCTCGGTGGAATGACCCTGCCTTGAGATGCCAGTTTAGATTGGGTCTGTCGAACGCCCTAAAAGACCTGTTAGTTAGCTATCCCTCTTCTGACTCCCTAGATCAGGTTATGGCTTTAGCGGTACGACTTGACCGACGTCTCAGGGAACGACGACTTGAACGTTTTTGTGCCTTCTCCTCTGACTCCCCCATGATGCCTCCCGAGGTTCCGTTGCTTTGTTCTTCCACGGAAGACTCGGATGTACCTATGCAACTCGGGGCCTCCGTGTCCCCCCAACAACGTAGAGAGTTCCGCAGGAAGAATTGTCTCTGCTTCTACTGTGGGGATGACAAGCATCAAGTGAACAACTGTCCTAGGCGTAAGAATAAGCAGCCGGAAAACTTCCGCGCCTAAGTGATCATCGGGGAGGTCACTTGGGCGCACAGGTATTTCCCGTAAAGATGAAACCTAATAAAATCTTGCTTCCCTTTCAGGTCTCTTTTGGTGGTAGGTCTGCTACCGGCAGTGCCTTCGTAGATTCAGGGTCTTCTGCTAATATTATGTCTGTGGAATTTGCTATGTCTCTAGCGATGCCATTGATTGATTTGCCTAAACCTGTCCCGGTAGTGGGTATCGACTCCACTCCTCTTGCTAATGGTTATTTTACACAGCATACCCCTGTTTTTGAACTCCTTGTTGGCTCCATGCATTTGGAGCAGTGCTCTGTACTGGTGATGCAGGGATTATCGTCCGATTTGGTTTTAGGCCTTCCCTGGTTGCAGTTGCATAATCCCATGTTTAACTGGAATACTGGGGATCTTACCAAATGATGTTTTCTCTAAAGAGGCCTCCGAAGTGTTACCTCCTCATAGAGAATACGATTGCGCAATCGATTTGGTACCAGGAGCTAAGCTCCCTAAGGGTAGGATATTTAATCTCTCTTGTCCCGAACGTGAAGCCATGAGAAAGTATATCCAGGAATGCATGGCCAAGGGTTACATTCGCCCCTCTACTTCTCCGGTAGGTGCTGGCTTCTTCTTCGTAGGGAAGAAGGATGGTGGTCTTAGGCCGTGCATTGACTACCGGAACTTGAATAAGGTCACTGTAAGGAACCAGTACTCCCTTCCTTTGATTCCTGATCTCTTCAATCAGGTTCAGGGGGCCCAATGGTTCTCTAAGTTTAATCTACGGGGGGCTTATAACCTTATCCGCATCAAAGAGGGGGATGAGTGGAAGACTGCGTTTAACACGCCCGAAGGTCATTTTGAATACCTCGTCATGCCCTTTGGGTTGTGTAATGCTCCCGCGGTCTTCCAGAATTTCATAAATGAGATTTTAAGAGACTACCTGGGGGTATTTCTTGTAGTGTACCTTGATGACATACTTGTGTTTTCCAAGGACAGGTCCTCCCACATTGAGCATGTCAGGAAGGTGCTCCAGGCCCTTCGGGAAAACAAACTGTTTGCTAAGACCGAAAAATGTGTATTTGGGGTGCAGGAGATACCATTTTTGGGTCAAATCCTCACTCCTCATGAATTCCGCATGGACCCCGCCAAGGTCCAGGCTGTGGCGGAATGGGTCCAACCTGCCTCCCTGAAGGTGTTACAGTGCTTCCTGGGGTTCGCTAATTATTACAGGAGATTTATTGCTAACTTCTCGGTCATCGGTAAGCCTCTTACGGATCTCACTCGCAAAGGTGCTGATCTCCTCCACTGGCATCCTGAGGCTGTCCAGGCTTTTGAGGTCCTTAAGAAGTGCTTTATCTCGGCCCTAGTGATGGTTCAGCCCAACCAAATGGAGCCATTCATCGTGGAGGTTGACGCCTCCGAGGTGGGAGTGGGTGCTGTCTTGTTCCAGGGTACCAGGTCCCTCACCCATCTCCGTCCCTGTGCCTACTTCTCCAGGAAGTTTTCGCCCACTGAGAGTAACTATGATATTGGCAACCACGAACTCTTAGCCATTAAATGGGCATTTGAAGAGTGGCGCCACTTCCTGGAGGGGGCTAGGCACCAGGTAACGGTCCTTACCGACCACAAGAATCTGGTTTTCTTAGAATCTGCCCGGAGGCTAAACCCGAGACAAGCTCGATGGGCGTTATTTTTTACCAGATTCAACTTTTTGGATCACCTATAGGGCTGGGTCTAAAAATATTAAGGCTGATGCACTGTCGCATAGCTTCATGGCCAGTCCTCCTTCGGAGGAAGATCCTGCTTGTGTTTTGCCTCCAGGTATAATCATTTCCTCTATTGATTCTGATTTAGTCTCCGAAATTGCGGCTGATCAAGGTTCAGCTCCCGGGAACCTTCCTGAGAACAAGCTGTTTGTTCCCCTGCAATTCCGGCTAAGGGTACTTAGGGAAAATCATGACTCTTCACTATCTGGCCATCCAGGCATCCTCGTTACCAAGCACCTCATTGCCAGAAACTACTGGTGGCCTGTGTTGCTTAAAGACGTTAAGGCCTACGTCGCCGCTTGTGAGGTTTGTGCTAGGTCCAAGACTCCCAGGTCCCGACCAGCGGGCTTACTATGTTCTTTGCCCATTCCCCAGAGACCTTGGACCCATATCTCCATGGATTTATCACCGATTTGCCTCCATCCCAAGGCAAGTCGGTGGTGTGGGTTGTAGTAGACCTTTTCAGTAAGATGTGCCACTTTGTGCCCCTCAAGAAACTACCCAATGCTAAGACGTTAGCTACCTTGTTTGTCAAACACATCCTGCGTCTCCATGGGGTTCCTGTCAATATTGTTTCTGACAGAGGGGTACAATTTGTTTCATTGTTTTGGAGAGCCTTCTGTACAAAGTTGGAGATTGATCTGTCCTTCTCCTCGGCTTTCCATCCTGAAACTAATGGCCAAACAGAGAGGACTAATCAGTCTCTAGAACAATATTTAAGGTGTTTTATCTCTGACTGTCAACATGATTGGGTCTCATTCATTCCCCTCGCCGAATTTTCCCTTAATAATCCGGTCAGTAACTCGTCAGGGGTCTCCCCCTTTTTCTGTAATTTTGGGTTTAATCCACGGTTCTCCTCCATTTCACCTGGTAGTTCCAACAATCCCGAGGTAGATGTCGTTCATCAGGAACTGTGCACAGTCTGGGCCCAGGTTCAGAAGAACCTAGAGGCGTCCCAGAGCATACAAAAGACTCAGGCAAATAGAAGACGTTCTGCTAACCCCTTGTTTGTGGTCGGGGATCTGGTGTGGCTATCTTCTAAAAATTTGCGCCTTAAAGTCCCGTCCAAGAAGTTTGCTCCCCGGTTTATAGGGCCGTACAAGGTCATTGAAGTCCTTAACCCTGTCTCCTTCCGACTGGAGTTGCCCCGTCTTTTCGAGTACACGACGCGTTTCATGCCTCCCTCCTTAAACGCTGCTCGCCGTCCTTGGCTCCCTCGAGGAAACCTCCGGTCCCTGTTCTCACCCCTGAGGGGGTAGAATTTGAGGTGGCCAAGATTGTGGACAGCAGGATGGTCCAAGGCTCCCTCCAGTACCTGGTCCATTGGAAAGGATACGGGCCTGAGGAGAGGACTTGGGTACCCGCCTGGGATGTTCATGCTGGGGTATTGCTCAGGAGGTTCCACCTTTGTTTCCCCAATAAACCAGGTCCACCTAGAAAGGGTCCGGTGGCCCCTCATAATAGGGGGGGTACTGTAAAGGATCTGCCAGACACAGCTTCTGTGTCGACGCCCGTGTGTAATCAGTCTGCACCTGCTCCTATGTCTGTGAGACTGACTCCATCTTCCACCACTCAGGATGGCAGGCTTAGGAGTGGGAGAGCCTATCACAGCCTGGCCAGACGGAGCTAGCTCCCGCCCACTGTCTATTTATACCTGCCTTTCCTGTTCCTCCTTTGCCTGTGATTCTGCTCTGCTTGTTTCCTGGCTCTGCTGCTGCTGCTTGAACTACTGATCCTCTGCTTGTTATTGACCTTGGCTTACTGACCACTCTCTTGCTCAGCGTTTTGTACCTCGTGCACTCCTGGTTTGACTCGGCTCGTTCACTACTCTCGTTGCTCACGGTGTCTCCGTGGGCAGCTGACCCGTTTCCCTAGCTTCTGTGTACCCTTGTCTGTTTGTCTGTTGTGCACTTACTGAGTGTAGGGACCGTCGCCCAGTTGTACCCCGTCGACCTAGGACGGGTCGTTGCAAGTAGGCAGGGACTGAGTGGCGGGTAGATTAGGGCTCACCTGTCTGTCTCCCTACCCCGTCATTACACACATGGACCGTTTTTCACGGCCCGAACTCGATCGTGTGCAAGAGGTGTAAGTAAATCTGGGTTAGCTGGTTAGCTGGTCAACGCCCTATGGATCCTTTCAATCTGAACATTCTGTAGTCTACTTGTGGTAGAAGGGCAGCAAACAAATTTAGGGCTGTTTCTTTTAATGCCATAATCATCTTGGGCAGGCCTCTGAAATAAACATTATATCTGTCACGTTGGGTACATGGACCCACAGGATCGTACCGCCTTGACGGTATGGTAAGGCAGCTGGCCAACAGGACACAGGTCACAGTCTATAGTCCATATATCTTGACAGAGGAAGAAACTAGGTTACTAACTAAGGGACTAACGTATGTTCCCACCACTAGATATAATACATTTGATTGGGTCAGAGACTTGAACTTATTTGCGAGAAAATTGAAATGGACCAAGTTCTACAAGAACCATGATTTACAACAATGTAGGGAACTAGGAATTGAGGAGACAGACTATCCTGATTTTCTGAATTTAATGGAACTATGGCAGGAAAGTGAGGGGACCCCGGGGGAAGGCCCTTTCACAAAACTTAGAAATAAGAGTACAAAATCGGCGCCGTTTTGAGAAACACATAATATTGATCTGTTTGTGCAATTGGTCACCAAAGAGATTGAATAACTGGGTTCTCCTATGGAAATAAACCAGTATAGGAGCAATTTAACATCTGAAGAGACAGCTACATTGCTGAGACTTGAAAGAGACAAGTCAATAATTCTGAAACCCGCGGACAAGGGGGGGAATCTAGTGATAATGGACGTGGTAACCTATAAGATGATGTGCCAACGCATATTAAATGACCAAACAAATTATCGAAAGCTTAACAAAAACCCTTTGGCTGAAGACATAGAACAACTTAAGGTTATCTTACTTCAAGCGCTGAAAGACAAACTCATCAATAAACATGAATTTGAATTCATGAGTCCAAAATATCCACAGATTCCAACCTTTTACAGTGTGCCAAAAGTACATAAAGGCTTAAATCCCCTTAAAGGACGACCGAATGTCTCAGGGATAGACAGCTTATCCCAAAACATCAGTATTTATGTGGATAATATACTACGGGACTTTGTTATGGGTCTTCTCTCATATGTAAGAGACACCACGGACATCCTTAAGAGACTTGAGGGGATAGAGCTCCCATCTGGAGCACTACTGGCAAGCCTGGATGTTGAGGCACTGTACAGCTTCATACCCCATGAACAGGGATGTTGGGCTGTACGGAGCTTTCTTGAAACACGAGGCGTCCAATTCAAAGCGCATAATGAACTGGTTTTGACCCTATTGAACTTTGTCCTCACCAAAAACAATTTTTTATTTGGGGGACAACTCTTCCACCAGCTCAAAGGTACGGCTATGGGCAGCCCATGTGCCCCCAGCTATGCTAACTTATATCTGGGCTGGTGGGAGGATCAGGTGGTCTTTGCAGAGAACATGGCATCATATACCTCGTCCATCATTCTGTGGGCAAGATTTATAGATGACGTGCTGATACTATGGGATGACTCTATCGACCGTTTTAATAAATTTGTCGACGACCTGAATGTGAACGACTTAGGCCTATATTTCACATCAGAGATAGGGGAAACGTCAATCAACTTTCTGGACATTACGGTGACTAAGAACACAATGGGAAACTTGACCACGAGCCTGTTCCGTAAACCTACGGCCACTAATAACCTACTCGCATGGCATAGCCATCACCCAGTACCTCTCAACAGGGGGATCCCCAAAGGACAGTATTTAAGACTCAGGCGAAACTGTTCCAGCCTGGGGGACTTCATGGAGAAATCCCAACAACTTCGTAAAAGATTTGGGAGTAGAGGATACCCAGATAGGACATTGAGGGATGCTTATCATCATGCATTATCTGTGAACAGACCAAGCTTACTGGTCCCCAAATCAAAAGAGGTGGAGACACTCCCGCCAATTAGAATAGTTGGTACTTATGACCACAGACATAGGGAGGTCAAAAACATCCTATGTAAATATTGGGGGATCCTAAGGGCCGATCAAGATCTAAATAAAGTAGTGCATTCCCATCCACTGATTACCTTCAGGAGGGGAAAAAAATCTCCAAGACCGTTTGGTCCATAGTCATTTCAATGAACCTCCCTCCCAATCGACATGGCTCCCTAATAGACCATTAGGCACCTTTAAATGCGGCGCCTGCAAGGCGTGCAGATATATCGCTAAAAGTAGCACATTCACCAGTGCAGCGACGGGAAAAATCTATGAAAATAGGGAATTTGCCAATTGTAGAACTAAGGGGGTCATCTACATGGCTATCTGTGCCTGTGAGCAAAACTACATAGGCAAAACAATTCGGGAATTTCGGAGGAGAATCTTGGACCACATCGGCATCATACGTAGGAAAGATGATACTAGCTTAGCAAGACATATGAGAGAAAAACATACAGATAAACAAGATGAAATTACATTCAAAGTCATAGAAGTGATCAGACCCTCTATCAGAGGAATGTAACCTAGACAGGTTACTTTTACAGAAGGAATGTAGATGAATTTATCGTTTGAAAACACTACATCCATATGGAATCAATGACTATATGTCATATGTAAGCTTTATCTAAATTTCAGCATAATACATGGCATATAATTCCATATCCACCTTAAATACAAGAAGATAAGGGATTGTGTGCTACTAATAATATAATCCGATATCAGCATCAAAACACAAGGGATGTACCACTAATAATATGACTGATATCTGCATCATAATACAGATCAAATAGGGGACTATGCGCTATTAATAACATGATCTGACATCTACATCAAACATAACTAGAAAAGGGATGTGCTGATATATCACTGTATATCACTCCCTGAAATATATACTACACACACCCCAGGGCATTGGAATATGCCATCTATTATATGTGCTGATAGCCTGACACACGTTATATATTACCCCATGCTGTTATAACACATGCATTGGACAGACAGATTCAGACAGGTCTGGCATCACTCACTATGTATATAGTGAATTCTTTGGAAAAAACGGGACCCCGTGAGGCGCTGCTACTCAGAAACGGTACAGTGGTAGTAATAAATGATACTTTATTGTTGTAGGCATCCTACAAAGAATTTACACAGTATCCATTGCGGTGGTCCTCCAAGGCTGACCGGCTGGGATCTCGGCAGCAGCACTCACCTAATACTTATCTACCTACTACACGCTATTGACCGTTCCACCTGTGGTAAGCCTCCATCTGTCAAACATAGTTTGTTATTTCCTGGGCTTACTCACACTATGTGGCGCCGTGCTTTTCTCTCTTAATTCTCTATGTATATAGTGAATCCTGGTGCTGTCCCTCTGCTCTAACGTGGAGGAACAGTCTGTACAGCACATTCCTGCAGCTTAGTGTGGAGAGACAGGGCATGCCCATTTCCAACAGGGCTGACTCTGGTACTCGGACCACGCCCCCTCATGACATGAAGGGAGGCTGCAAGGGTGCAGACCATTGATTGGCCAGCACAGCCACACCCCCAAAAATCGGGGCGGGATTCCAGCAAAGACGTGATGCCAGTTTATTGGCTGAAGATAACAGTGAGCTCATGAGGAGGAGGGTACTCGGTCTTTAAAAGACAGAGCATTTTGCCACTGACAGTGGCTAGCAACTATGTCCACGTGTGATCATAGAATCAGTGCATTGTTTACACAAACCTCTGGAATGCCAGAAGGTCTAATCTATTAACTCTGTGAGCCCCTGATGAATTACTGCAGAGTTACTTATGAGTAAGGAAACGCGTAGGGCTAGATAACTACAGATAGGCAGGATTAGTGTTTTGCTAAACACGAGATCCTCACAGTGGAATCCACAGCAGCAGCAGCTAAAGCTGTATCAGCTCCTGGCACATACTGGGCTTGATAAAGCAGCTGATCTGCTAATAAGAAAGCTGCACAGAGATCTCTATAGCAGCAGTAGCTGAAATACAAGAGATTCATATAGAGGAACTCCTAGAGCAGCTGCTCATGCTGCATCAGTTCCTGGCACACACCTTGTGACAAGGAGGGTACCGGTCCCAACTTGGAACTAAAATATTTAAACATAATATTTTTTGAAAAAATATAAAAATATAAAAATAAATAAAAACCAGGAAAATGCTAAAATAAAATATAAATACTAGAGTGTGATGGTATTAACCATTTAAATCTCATCCTTGTCCTATCTGAACTTATTACATATGTCAATGTAAAGTGCGCAAGCACTAGTGAACGAACTTTATGGATACAATTGTATCACTATCTTAATTTGTTAAAAAGTGAAATAAATCTCACATTTAAAGGTTAGGCTCTAACCCAAAAAATTCCCATTGGTATTCATCCAGTGAAACATCTATAGTCCATATAGGTGTACACTACCGTTCAAAAGTTTAGGATCACTTAGAAATTTCCTTCTTTTTGAAAGAAAAGCACATTTTTTTTCAATGAAGATAACATTAAATTAATCAGAAATACACTCTATACATTGTTAATGTGGTAAATGACTATTCTAGCTGCAAACGTCTAGTTTTTAATGCAATATCTACATAGGTGTATAGAAGCCCATTTCCAACAACCATCACTTCAGTGTTCTAATGGTACATTGTGTTTGCTAACTGTGTTAGAAGGCTAATGGATGATTAGAAAACACTTGAAAACGCTTGTGCAATTATGTTAGCACCGCTGTAAACAGTTTTGCTGTTTAGAGGAGCTATAAAACTGACCTTCCTTTGAGCTAGTTGAGAATCTGGAGCATTACATTTGTGGGTTCGATTAAACTCTCCAAATGGCTAGAAAAAGAGAGCTTTCATGTGAAACTCGACAGTCTATTCTTGTTCTTAGAAATGAAGGCTATTCCATGCGAGAAATTGCCAAGAAACTGAAGATTACCTACAACGGTGTGTACTACTCCCTTCAGAGGACAAAACAAACAGGCTCTAACCAGAGTAGAAAGAGAAGTGGGAGGCCCCGCTGCACAACTGAGCAACAAGACAAGTACATTAGAGTCTCTAGTTTGAGAAATAGACGCCTCACAGGTCCCCAACTGGCAGCTTCATTAAATAGTACCCGCAAAACGCCAGTGTCAACATCTACAGTGAAGAGGCGACTCCGGGATGCTGGCCTTCAGGGCAGAGTGGCAAAGGAAAAGCCATATCTGAGACTGGCGGATAAAACGAAAAGATTAATATGGGCAAAAGCACAAAGACATTGGACAGAGTAAGATTGGAAAAAAGTGTTATGGACAGACTAATCGAAGTTCGAGGTGTTTGGATCACACAGAAGAACATTTGTGAGACGCAGAAGAACTGAAAAGATGCTGGAAGAGTGCCTGACGCCATCTGTCAAGCATGGTGGAGGTAATGTGATGGTCTGGGGTTGCTTTGGTGCTGGTAAAGTGGGAGATTTGTACAAGGTAAAAGGGATTTTGAATAAGGAAGGCTATCACTCCATTTTGCAACACCATGCCATACCCTGTGGATAGCGCTTGATTGGAGCCAATTTCATCCTACAACAGGACAATGACCCAAAGCACACCTCCAAATTATGCAAGTACTATTTAGGGAAGAAGCAGGCAGCTGGTATTCTATCTGTAATGGAGTGGCCAGCACAGTCACCAGATCTCAACCCCATAGAGCTGTTGTGGGAGCAGCTTGACCGTATGGTACGCAAGAAGTGCCCATCAAGCCAATCCAACTTGTGGGAGGGGCTTCTGGAAGCATGGGGTGAAATTTCTCCCAATTACCTCAGCAAATTAACAGCTAGAATGCCAAAGGTCTGCAATGCTGTAATTGCTGCAAATGGAGCATTCTTTGACTAAAGCAAAGTTTGAAGGAGAAAATTATTATTTCAAATAAAAATCATTATTTCTAACCTTGTCAATGTCTTGACTATATTTTCTAGTCATTTTGCAACTCATTTGATAAATATAAGTGTGAGTTTTCATGGAAAACACAAAATTGTCTAGGTGACCCCAAACTTTTGAATGGTAGTGTACCTGTGGTAGCTCAGACAGTAGCAAGACAGGCTCGGCTGGGACTAAGGCAGCAGGCAGACACCAGGCGTGGTGAAGCAGGATGGGCGTGGTACTCAGCGCAGCACGACTCCAACTCAATATGGTACTTGACCAGGATAGCACGGGATACAGGTTACAGGTAGCAGGAATGGGAGACTGCATGTATGCCATAACTATTAAATAACATAGCCAGGGATAACCTAATAGTAAATTGACACAGGACAACATGAACGTTCCTTTAACGTGGGTTGACCACAGCTTTTATTATAAATATAACAAAAATAATGTAAAATTTTGTAACCCCTCCCCCCGGACAGAGGGGGCTAAGAGCAGCAGAGAGGTAAGAAACTTATTAACCCCTACCCTTGCTGGGCATACAACCAATAGCTGAATCCCTAGCTGGGGCCCTATTCATTTTTTACCCACGTTACCTGCAGTCAAAGACCCAGCGGTTAGACACCTATGGGTCTACTAGGCTGCATGTATACCATAACTATTAAAAAACATAGCCAGGGATAGCCTAATAGTAAATTGACACAGGACAACATGAACGTTCCTTTAACGTGGGTTGACTTGGGGTCGGCCACAGCTTTTATTATAAATATAACAAAAATAATGTAACATTTTTTAAGGTAAACACCCGTATGCCGGCCTACCAACATAGGTGGGCATGTAGGTAATTCACCTTACCAAAACGCCACAAGGAGGGCGTGTAATCACCCTACACGTACCTCCGACCCACCACGACCCCCAGCCAAGAGAAAGAGAGCCTGCTCAATCCCATCCTGCAGGCCGGACAGAAATATATCCAGGCCAATATCAGTCAGATGAACTCCATCCGACAGTAACAGGCCTCTGTTGTCGCCCTCCAATTCCCGATGCCTGATCACTACTCCTCCTCTGTCCCTCACGAAACAAGATATCCGAGTATTGAGAAGTCTTCGGCCCCTCTCAATAGCGTTACCATCTCTTGCACCATGCCACACCAACCTGGGGATTACCTCTGACCATACCAACACTAGCTCCGGAAAAAATGAAGCGAACCGCTCGAGGTCTCACTGTATTAACGACATCAACTCCCCAAGACGCACTGAGCACAGATCATTTCCCCCGATGTGCAACACCAACACAGTCGGCACCAACCGGTGCCGGCTAATATCCACTACTTCCGGCAAGGCCTGTAACCACTTCAGACCCCTCAGGCCTCTCCAAAAGATCTCAGCGTCTTGAAACTCCCGGGCCGTATGGCTGCTCTCCGCTCAGCACAGAAAACTTAGGAATGGCCCAGTATCCATACCGATGGTCGGTAACCTAAAAAGAAAAGAAAATTAAGGCAGCAACATATCCGGGCGAACGTACCCTGCAAAGCAATCGGAGCGCCAGCGCCCTATCCGACGCACTTCCGTATCCACCAAGCCCAATTCTCTGGCGGTCGTAGCCGCACCAATGCGAAATGAATGGGTGCCGAAATCACCAGGGGGAAGCTCGCAGCCGACAAGGCCTTCTTAAACACCGCAGAGAACTGAAATTTGGTGAGGGGGCTGCCGTCGATATGCGCAAAAAACTACGAGCCAGACTTACGCATGCTTAAATAGAAAGCTGCCAGCACGAACGGGCAACCCGCCCCCCTATTGACCGCAACGACACCCAGCAGCCCCTGCCGAACACATCTGGTTTGGACTGACGTATACGGAAACGCAGGCCGGATGAAGACAAACTAATGTCTTCAAATAAAAGGCCGCCCGCCCGGGAAGCACTGGGCGGAACTAATACCGATATCCGCAAAGCGCCAAAAAAGGAAAAAGAAAACGCCGCAGACAACAGGGACGATTCGAACATGGATGCGCACACACCCGGTAAACAATGCAATAGTTTTAACAAAATAGCAAAATAAATATGGCGCCTAGATTCCCTACGAACAGCTGACTTCTTCCACCGCTTAATGGCCTGCAGTATAAAGAAAGATTTTGTGACATCTGGCCACCCATGGAGCTTAAAGAAAAATTACAAACCCAGGAGGCGGCGCTGTGCAACTAACCCTGAGATGCCGCGTTCCGACAAACCAGACAAATACTCCATCACATAAGACAAGCGAGGAGCTTAAGGAGGCCCAACGATACGTTCCCCCACCATGTTTAACCACTCATTCCACTCATTACCGTAGAGCGTCCATGTCGATGGAGCGAGTGATGCCAGAACGAACGGCACTAACTGTGATCCAGCAGTCTCCATAGCCCAGCCGGGCACTCTGTCCACTCCATGTCTACCCACGGGCAGAGCGAACGAAATGCCTGAAAATTAAACCGAGAAAGAGCATCAGCAATTTTATTATCAACACCTGGAACATAGCGAGCCCTGAAGTGGATGTTATGCTGCATACACCTCAGCACCAACCGGCGCAGAAGTATCACCACAGGGAGAGAAGTAGAGGTTAAGTGGTTCACAGCATGCACCACGCTCTCATTGTCTGACCAAAACAACACAGATGAGTTAGCCACCCCACAGTTCAACCGCTACAATTATTGGAAACATCTCCAAGAGTGTCAGGTTACCACACCAGCCCCTCGCATGCCACACATCCGGCCACAGGGCCGCACACCATGACGTGCCTAAAATAGCCCCAAAACCACAACTACCTACCGCATCGGTGAACAGTTCAAAATCAACATTGGAAACAGTAGGCGCCCTCCAGCATGTGCGCCCAAAATAATCCTCCAGGAATATAGACCAAACTCTCAAATCCGCCCTAACCCCAGATGTAATATGAATCAGGTGGTGAGGAGAAGATACCCCCGCCGCAGACATTGACAGTCGGCGAGAGAAAATTCTACCCATCGGCATAACCCTGCTGGCAAAAACTAATAGGCCCGCCAAAGACTGCACCTGCCTCAGTTGCATCTTTTTATCCGACAAGGCGAAAACCAACATGGCTTGTAATTTGTCAATTTTGTCAGCAGGTAAACGAAAAACCATATGTAAGGAGTCAATCTCAATCCCTAAAAACGAAATCACAGTAACGGGACCTTCCGTTTTCTCCAGGGAAAGCGGAACGCCGAAACGACTAGCCAAAAACTGGAAGGAACTGAGTAAAAATTGGCAACGCGGTGACGCAGGGGGACCAACAAAGAAAAAATCATCCAAATAGTGCGTAACGGACGCAGCTCCGGTGTGCTCCCGAAGAACCCATTCAAGAAATGAACTAAACACCTCAAAATAAAAACACGAAATGGAACAACCCATGGGAAGGCACATGTCGTAGTAATATTGCCCCTCCAACTGGAACCCCAATAAATGAAAGCAATCTGCATGTACTGGCAACAGCCGAAATGCCGATTTGATGTCCGATTTAGCCATGAGGACCCCCCGCCCGGAACTACAAACTAATTCTACTGCCCTATCAAATGAAACATAAGATACCGCCGCTAATACCATCGTTAACAGAACTACCCTTGGGATATGACAAGTGATGAATTAAATGAAACTTTCCCGCTTCCTTTTTAGGAACCACGCCGAGAGGCGAAACACGGAGATTAGGAAAAGGCAAAGCGAAAAACGGACCTGCCATGCGCCCCAAACTAATTTCCTAACCAACCTTGTCCTTGATAACGGCCAGAAATTCGCTAGCTGACTTCAAATTGCGTGAAAAAGTTGGAACAGGGCTATAAACAAACGGTATGAAAAAAACAAACATAAAACCAGTTCTAAGTAGGGCGGCTTCCCCCATCTTGGGGTACTGATCTAGCCACTGCCACATCGCGCTGACGTGTACTGGGGTCCTCGACTCTACCAAAGTTCTGCGGCTTAGCAGGAGGGGGGCTCGACGTGAGCAACGCATGGTAGCATGACCACACCCGCAGTTGGAGCATTCATGCTTGAATTTGCAAGATCCGTAGAACTTGCAATGCCCTTCATTGAAGAGCCAGCAAGATCCGGACCGGCGCAATGCAGGGCCCCCAACCCCGGGAGAGGAACCTGAAAAGGACCCGGAGGAGGGGGCAGCGGGCTGAAAGGGACGCTGCGACATCATCATTCGCAACCACATGTCCGTCGCTTTCGTGTCCCAACCTACCTCAGGACGCTGCGCCATTCTACAACTAAATTCCTCATCATAACGCCACCATGCGGCACCCCCGTGGGTCATGTAAGCTGAAAATTGTGTCCAAGTACACAAACAACTGGAACGACTTCTCAGGGAACTTCTGTGAAACCACACATCCTAACACTGCAAACGCCTGTAACCGGTTATTAAAGGTACGCGTTACTTTCGGTTTAGACTGAACCCCCCTCTCAAAACGCTGCTTCTTATCGATAGTCACCGAATCCACTGACACCAAGGACCAAATATCCACATAATCGTTTCTACATATTTTGTCCCTGGTGTCATCAGACAAGTGAGACCCAAGGGGTGCAATACCACAAAAATACGTATCCCTAAACGCAGGCAGCACTGGAGTACACGTAGATGTGGAAGCCTCAACCAAAGACTTTGCCACCACTGGAACAGGCACACAATCGACTTGTGGTCCGGTACTGCCAGCCAATAAAGTTTTTAAAACAGACAGTAAATCAACATTTGAAACATTATTGGTACGCCATGCCTGTAGGCAGTCATACTCACCGGGTCCAGAAGCAGAGGCGGTAGGTAGCGGTGGTGGTTGAAGCACAGGTGCCTCAGGTAAAACCGGCAATACAGCTGAGGCAGTTGGTACCACCGAGCGTAAAGCTTCCTCGTGCGTCCGAGCCCTACTCGTTGAGGCGTGGCCACGTTCAGAGGTGCCATGGTTACGAGAATGGCGACGGGATCGTTTAGCCGAGACATCCGATGAGCTATCGGAAGATGAAGTCGCCCTACGCCTGGAGTAGCCACGACAAGAGCGATGCGAACCGTGACGCCATGAGGAGCAATGGCGCCACGACCAGGAACGGTACAGAGTTGAACCCTCACGGGAATGGGACGACCGAGAATCAGAGCGGTCAGAGGGCAACACATAAGCCGGGCCCAAATCCTTATGTATAAACACTGGCACGTCAGCGATGGTGGATGCCAGGGTAGAAACAGCAGGAGGAGCCTGCTCAGCAGGAAATAAATCCTCCCCACTATCGCAGAGAGAGAATATAGGCTCATCGTCTAGGGGAGGTGGGGACAAATCATGCCATGTGTTCCCTGCCACCTTCTGGGGAACAGTCGCACTGCCACCTGCAGCCGCAGGTATAGTAGAAGTCACTGGTCTGTGGGAAGGGGGAAGGGGGGCACCCCTGGGTACATCCGCCAAGCCTGCTGTATTGGTAGCCAGGCTTGCAGTGACACGAGTCGTCTGAACTGTCCCCATGCGGGGCTGAGCCGTACCCATCCCCATGGGAGCTGACAGGCCATGAGAGGGGGGAACATAATCCCCCATCACAGCCTCTGAGCTGAGGCTTCGTGTTCCCTGCACAAACAGTGGGGGAGGGGCGGAGGCCGACTGATAAGGAAAATCCACAGGCACCTCATGGCTTTGCACCATGTGGCGCTGACTCACTGTTACAGATGGGGATAGCCTCGTCGATGGGCAAGAACGACGAGCGGACCGCCGCACAGGATGCACAGCAGAAGCCAGAGGAGAAGAAGAAGCTGGGCGGCACGTCTCGTCCAGCAGAGACTGCAGCCAGACTGGACCCTCTTGGAGCAGCCGACGGCGAATCGATTCCTCCATGCTGCTCTCTTGCCGGTCAGTACTCTCGCAGGATGTGCAGGAGATTGCAATGTAACGGCCAAAAGAGGCCGAGACCCGGAAGACAGCTCCTTAAATCCACTAGGAAGGAGGGAGGAAGGAGAAGGACCATAACCCCTCCCCCTGGACGGAGGGGGCTAAAAGCAGCAGCCAGAAGTAAGAAATGTGTTAACCCCTACCCTTGCTGAGCATACAACAAATAGCTGAATCCCTAGCTGGGGTCCTATTAGTTTTTTTTACCCACGTTATCTGCAGTCAAAGACCCAGCGGTTAGACACCTATGAGTCTACTAAACACTGGGAACTGGAAAACACTTAGGAGACCATTTTCATAGACAGACTAGGGTAATGACAGCAAAGCTCAGGCAAGGCAGGAAGGGGCTGGGCCCCTCTTATAGTCCAGGGTGCTCATGGGCTATTTGGCATTTTAACTCAGGTGCGCGCGCTAGCCCTTTAAGAGCAGGCACGAGCGTGCGTGCGCACCCTACGGGAACCGGCCGGGAGAAGTGGAAGTGAGTGCTGGCGTCCCCTGAGGAGGAGATGGGGACCAGCGCTCACAGATCCATGGCTGCGGCTGTCAGGAGGTGAGTGAGCCTGATGGCCCGCAGCCATGGGCATGACTGTATCCCCCCTCTTACGACCCCCTCCTCTTGGCGCCAGAGCGACAGACCAACTTCTTCAGAAGGGTAGGAGCATTGAGGTTCTCCTCTTGCTCCCAGGACCTCTCTTCAGGACCAAACACCAAATAAAAGGTTCTTTCCCCCCACCCTCTTGGTGTCCAGGATCTCCTTAACCTCAAAAGTATCTGATGAACCACTGGGAGCCGCTGCAGGACTAGTAATCTTGGAGTAGCGGTTCAGGACCACAGGTTTCAGAAGGGAGACATGGAAGGAGTTGGGGATCTTGAGGGTAGGAGGCAGCTGAAGCTTGTAGGAGACAGGGTTGATTTGTTGCAAAATCTGGAAGGGTCCGGAGAACCTGGGAGAAAACTTGTACGATGGCACCCTCAGCTGGATATTCTTAGAGGACAGCCAGACCTTAGTGCCTGGAAGAAACTGGGGAGGCTCTCATCTTCTTGTGTCTGCCTTACTTTTAATGCGGTTGATCGCCAGCAGAATAGAAGATCGGGTCTGCTGCCAGATTTGTAGAAAGTCCCTGAATGTAGAGTCAGCTGCAGGTATCTGGGACATAGTGGAAACAGGGAGAGGCATTCGTGGGTGTTGGCCGTAGACATTGAAGAATGTGCTGGAGGCGGTGGACTCAATAGTGTGGTTGTTGTAGGAGAACTCTGCCCAAGGAAGCAGCTGTACCCAGTCAGCATGCTGCCTGGAGATAAAGTGTCATAGATAGTTCTCCATCTGATTTATTCTCTCGACTTGACCATTGGACTGGGGATGGTAGGCTGAGGAAAAGTCCAACTTCACACCGAGGAGTCCGCAAAAGGCTCTCCGGAACTTTGATGTGAACTGAAGCCCCCGATCCGACACAATATGCAGAGGGAAGCTGAGCAGACGGAAGATGTGTTGGACGAAGAGATTGGCCAGTCGGGAAGCAGAAAGTAGGCCGGTCAGTGGAACAAAATGAGCCATCTTGGAGAATCGGTCCACCATCAGCCAGACCGAACTGCATCTAGCAGAGGGAGGCAGGTCCGTGACAAAGTCCATAGCAATATGTTGCCAGGGGGCATCGGGCACAGGCAGCGACTGGAGCAGGCCAGCCGGTTTGGAGTGGCCAACTTTATTTGCTGCGCACACCATGCAGGAGGATACAAAGTCTGTGATGTCTTTGGGCAGCGTGAACTGACGAGCAATCAGGTCTCGGGTCTTACGGGCACCCGCGTGACCTGCCAGTTTAGAACTGTGTCCCCAGCGGAGGATTCTTCCTCTGTCTGCCAGATGCACAAAAGTCCTCTCCGGGTGAATGTCTCTAACTTGCAGAGGGTTGACTGGGATGATGGAGCATGGATCAATGATAATCTGTGGAGACTCCATAGTGTCCTCTGTCTCGAATGACCTGGACAAGGCATCGGACCGCACAATCTTGTAGGCCATACGGTAGTGGAGCTAGAACTGGAACCGGGCAAAGAACAGCGACCACCTGGCCTGATGGGGATTCTGTCGTTGAGCCGTTTGGATATAGGTGAGATTCTTGTGGTCCCCAATTGAGTAGTTGCGTTCTGCGGGAGAGAAGAGTTTAGAATAATAGCCACATACCATTGTCTTGCCCTTGGAACCTCTCTGGAACAGGAGTGCACCAGCACCGACAGAGGAGGTGTCCACCTCCAACGAGAACTGTCGAGATACATCTGGATGAATGAGGATAGAGTCTGAGGTAAAGGCACTCTTCAGGCTCTTAAATGCGGATTCCGCCTCTGGAGTCCACACGTTGTCGTTCATGCCTTTCTTCATGAGGGTAGAGATAGGAGATCTCAGTGAGAAGTTTGGAATGAACTGTCTGTAGAAATTAGCGAATCCCAGGAAGCGCTGTATGGACCTCAAGCCTTGAGGGCGTAGCCATTCCAGGACGGCTTTTACCTTCTCAGGCTCCATCTTGAGGCCTTGATCCGAGATGTAGCCCAGGAAAGGTAGAGCATCTTTCTCAAACACGCACTTCTCCAACTTGGCGTACAGGTGATTCTCCCTTAACCGCAGCAAAATTGACGAACATGTCTCCGGTGAGTCATCGGATCTGGAGAAAAAAATCAAGATGTCATCAAGATATACCACAACACAAACATAGTAGAGGTCAAGGAAGATGTCATTAACGAACTCTTGAAAGACCGTGGGAGCATTACACAGATCGAAGGGCATTACTAGATATTCATAGTGTATGTCACGGGTGTCAAATGCCGTCTTCCATTCGTCACCCCGGTGAATCCGGATTAGGTTGTAAGCCCCACGCAGGTCTAGCTGCGAAAAAATCTTGGCTCCTCGTATACGATCGAACAGTTCAGAAATCAATGGCAACGGATATATATTTTTTACCGTGATCTTGTAGAGCCAATGCAGTCAATGCAGGGTCGCAAAGAACCATCCTTTTTCTTGATGAAGAAGAACCCAGCTTCTGCCGGGGAGGAGGACTTCCGTATGAAGCCCCTCCCCGAATTCTCCTTAACATAGGCAGACAAGGACTGAGTCTCTGGTAAGGAGAAAGGATATACCCTACCACGGGGAATGGATGCACCAGGAATCAGCTCGATAGGACTGTAATATGCCCGGTGTGGGGGCAGCGTCTCCGCCTTTTTCTTGCTGAAGACATTCGAGAATGCACAATAATGACAAGGCAATCCTGCCAAGGACTGAGGCAGAGGAGGCTGAGCTGAACGAATCTGTACCAGGCAGCGGTTGAGACACTAGGAACCCCACTGGAGAACCTTTCCAGAATTCCAGTCCAGGACTGGGACATGTAGTCAGAGCCAGGGCAGGCCCAGCAGCACAGGGTTGACGGCTTTGGCCAGGACAAAGAACGACATGAGCTCGGTATGGAGGGCCCCCACTAAGAGCCTCAGCGACTTGGTCACAGCTACAACCGGGTCTGGCAGAAGTAGTCCATTCAAAGGCCTCTCCAGAGGGGTTGTGGGCAATTGGAGAAGATCCACCAGGTCTCTTCTAATGAAATTAGCAGCGGTTCCAGAGTCCAGATAAGCAGAGACCTGGTGCGTTTTTCACTGGACACTATGGTAACGGGAATGGACAATTTAGACAAAAGTCCTTCTTCACCCAGTGTTGTCTCTCCCACAAACCCTAGGCTCTGGGGCTTTTGGGGGCACAGACGCACAAGATGGCCTCCGAGGCTGCAATATAGACAGAGTCCCGAGGTGCATCTACGTTGTCTCTCCTGGGTAAACAGCTTAAACTGGTCCGTCCTCACAGACTCCTTTGGAGGATCAGCAAACGAGGACAGCAGGGGTTGCTGAAAAGTTGGAACTTGGCTAGGGAGTCTTCCCTCCCGACGAACTTCTTGGAACCGTTCTCATATCCTTATATCAATCCGGGTGGCCAGACGGATGAGGTCATCCAGGGTAGACAGTAGATCTCGGGCGGCAAGCTCATCCTTAATCTCAGGAGACAGTCCCTGCCAGAATGTAGCCACCAAGGCCTCATTGTTCCACGACAATTCTCCAGCCAGGGTGCGGAAGTGGGTGGCGTGCTTGCCCACTGAAGTGTCTCCCTGGCGTAGGTTCAGCAAGGAGGCAGCTGCCGACAAAACTCGTCCAGGCTTCTCAAACACCGTGAGAAATGTCCGTAGGAACCCCTGGAAGTCACAGTTCTCAGGTCCTGAGATTTTCCAGATAGGGCTCGCCCATGCTAGGGCCCTGAAAGTGAGTAGAGAGACGATGAAACCGACCCTTGCGCCATAAGCCGCACCGCCTTGACAGTATGGCAACTGGCCAACAGGACACAGGTCACTGTCTATAGTTCGTATAGGTGTACCTGTGGTAGCTCAGACAGTAGCAAGACAGGCTCGGCTGGGACTTAGCAGACAGACACCAGGCGTGGTAAAGCAGGACAGGCATGGTACTCAGTGCAGCACAAACTCCAACTCAATACGGCACTTTATCAGGATAGCACGGGATACAGGTTACAGGTAGCAGGAACGGCAAACACTGGGAACTGGAAAACACTTAGGAGACCATTTGCATAGACAGACTAGGGTAACGACAACAAAGCTCAGGCAAGGCAGGAAGGAGCTGGGCCCCTCTTATAGTCCAGGGTGCTCATGGGATATTTTGGCACTTAAACTCAGGTGCGCGAGCTGGACCTTTAAGAGTGGGCAAGAGCGTGCGCGCGCACCCTATGGGAACCGGCCGGGAGAAGCGGAAGTGAGCGCTGGAGTCTCCTGAGAGGGAGATGGGGACCAGCGCTCACAAATCCATGGCTGCGGCTGTCAGGAGGTGAGTGAGCCTGACGGCCCACAGCCATGGGCATGACAATATCATCTGGATCTATTTTTGAGGTACTCATATCACGCCTCTTGAGCCTCTAGCCTGATTGTGTGATTATCCATTTTCCCGCTGTTCCCCTTGATAAAATCGACCAAGCATCCCTGCGTTCCAGATCATCAGTACATTTGGCCAAAGTCCTGCAGTTGAAGTGTGATGTTTTGAGGTGTTTGCGCCATAGGATGCACTGCCTGAGATGCCATGAAGTGCCATGTAATGGTACTTCTCTGAGATGCCTTGACCGCAACAAGAACTTAAAGTCTTCCACGTTGCAGTGGGGTTGAGGAGTGCTGGGTGTGTGCGGGAGTGGAGCTCAAGTTAACACTTCCAGCATCTTCCAGAGCCGCACATGGGCCTGTCTAGTTTTATTTTTTTTTAATTAGATAAAATACAAAATTTTTCTTAAAACTAGTATTCTAAACAACAGTCCGCGATAAGCAGGGGTTCCCATGCCGCAGGAAAACCTGCTGCAGTACTGTTTGAAAACTTGCAATAAATCCACTGCAAAATTCGCAACAAATTCATGGATAATAGAGCGTTCTCGGATACTTATCTGCTTTAGTACTTGTAATTCATAATCACATGACTTCTAGATAAAAAGTCCAACAAACCTAAACTATAAAAATTACACTAAATAAAATACCTGAGAAATTTTTTAAGAAACTGTGGTTCCCATTTGTAGGGAAGGTTTAAGACTGCCGAACTACTCTAGTACGCCAGTCAGAATCTTCTAACAAGCAGCACAACTGTTGAGGAATGTGGTGCAGGTTACTGAACAAGGTTTCACGTAGGGTTCGTGGACCCACTGGGCCGTACCGCCTTGGCGGTATGGCAGCTGGCCAACCGGGCACCGGTCAGAGTCTATAGTTTATATAGGGCACCTGTGGCAGCTCGGACAGTAGCAAGGCAGGCTTGGCAGGAACTAGGCAGCAGGTAGACGTCAGGCGTGGAGAAGCAGGACAGGCGTGGTATACAGCACAGGGGGGTGGGGGGGGGGGTCACAGCATCACGGCACTCAGACCCCCACCGGTCTAACATTTAGCACTTATCCAGTGGATTGCTGATGAATAAGTGTGTCTGGAATAACTCTTTAAGTGCATGTGCAGTAGCTATAGTACAATGTGGACATGTGTATATATCTTATAGATCTGCAAGAAATGTAAAGATGGCACATGACAATAAACAACTGGAAAAATACCACTTTCACTGACATGTAGGTAAGTTGAGAAGGGAGCATGAGGTAGGGAATGCAACCATCATTTAATGTTTGCTATAGTATTTTATCCTTATATCTAAAACATTTTGTGGAGATTTATTAAGCAAAATGCTTAAAAAAGAATGTACTCCCATGGCATGTGCCAAATTTATTGGTATATATGCATGGCAGCCATTAAGTGGTAACATTAGGAAGCAAAAAGTATCTTGCATGCCTAGCCAAATGGTGCCAAATATATTATACCGTGAGCAGGGGCGTAGCTAAAGGCTCATGGGCCCGGGTGCAAGAATTCAGCTTGGGCCCACCTACCCCTCCCCAACACCACCATCATCAGACCCCTGCACGCGCCTATGCCCAGACGCCTTGCACAACAGCCCCCATAGTATAATGCCCCCACACAGTATAATGCTCCCATAGCTGCCCCGACACAGTATAATGCCCCATAACGTATAATGCCCCCCATAACAGCCCCATACCGTATAATACTCCCCATATCAGCCCCCACAGTATAATGCCCCACATAGCTGCCCCCATACATTATAGTGCCCCCATTTCAGCCCCCATACAGTATAATGCCCCCATATCAGCTCCCCATACAGTAAAATGACCCCATATCAGCTACCCATACAGTACAATGCCCCCCATATGAGCTTCCCATACAGTATAATGCCTCCCATATGAGCTCCCCATACAGTATTATGCCCCCCATATGAGCTCCCCATACAGTGTAATGCCCCTCCATATCAGCTCCCCATACAGTATAATTCCCCCAATATCAGCCCCATACAGTATAATGCCCCTCCAGATCAGCTCCCATACAGTATAATGCCCCCATATGAGCTCCCCATACAGTATAATGCCCCCCATATGAGCTCCCCATACAGTGTACTGCCCCCATATCAGCTCCCCATACAGTAAAATGCCCTCCATATGAGCTCCCCATACAGTATAATGCCCCCCATATGAGTGTCCCATACAGTATAATGCCCCCCATATGAGCTCCCTATACAGTATAATGCCCCCATATGAGCTCCCCATACAGTGTAATGCCCCCATATCAGCTCCCCATACAGTAAAATGCCCTCCATATGAGCTTCCCATACAGTATAATGCCCCCATATGAGCTCCCCATACAGTATAATGCCCCATATGAGCTCCCCATACAGTGTAATGCCCCCATATCAGCTCCCCATACAGTAAAATGCCCTCCATATGAGCTTCCCATAAAGTATAATGCCCCCCATATGAGCTCCCCATACAGTATAATGCCCCCATATCAGCTCCCCATACAGTATAATGCCCCCCATATCAGCTCCCCATACAGTATAATGCCCCCATATTAGCTCCCCATACAGTATAATACCCCCATATGAGCTACCCATACAGTATAATGCCCCCATATCAGCCCCCATACAGTATAATGCCCCCCATATCAGCCCACCATACAGTATAATTCCCCCATATCAGCCCCCATACAGTATAATTCCCCCATATCAGCCCCCATGTAGTATAATGCCCCCCATCTTATCAGCCCCCCATGCAATATAATGCCCCCTGCAATATCAGCCCCCCATGCAGTATAATGCCCCCCGCAATATCAGCCCCATACAGTATAATGCCCCCATATCAGCCCCCCATACAGCATAATTCCCCCATATCAGCCCCCATACAGTATAATTCCCCCATATCAGCTCCCATACAGTACAATTCCCCCATATCAGCCGCTATGTAGTATAATGCGCCCCCATCTTATCAGCCCCATGTCATATCAGCCCCCATTGTGAAGTATTTGCCTGACACAGCTTCTGTGTCGATGCCCGTGGTTAATCAGCCTGCATCTCTTCCTAGGTCTGCTAGAGTGACTCGATCTGCTACCACTCAGGCTGGTAGGCTGAGGAGTGGGAGAGCCTATCGCAGCCTGGCCAGACAGTTCTAGCTCCCGCCCTTGGTCTACTTATACCTTCATTTGCTGCTTGTCCTTTGCCTGTGATTCTCTTGTTTCCTGGCTCTTCTGTTCCTGCTGTTACCATTGACCTCTGCTTCATATTGACCCTGGCTTGACTGACTATTCTCCTGCTCTGCATTTGTTACCACGTACACTCCTGGTTTGACTCGGCTCGTCCACTACTCTGTTGCTCACGGTGTCACCGTGGGCAACTACCCCTCATTCCTTTGCTTTTGTGTTCCCTTGTCTTGTTTGTCTGTCGTGCACATATTGAGCGTAGGGACCGTCGCCCAGTTGTACGCCATCGCCTAGGACGGGCTGTGCAAGTAGGCAGGGACTGAGTGGCGGGTAGATTAGGGCTCACCTGTCTCCCTATCCTGACATTACACCCATGCAGTATAATGCCCCTCCCTGTAATATCGGCCCCCCATGCAGAATAATGCCCCCCCGCAATATCAGCCCCCCATGCAGTATAATGCCCCCCAGAATATCAGCCCCCCATGCAGTATAATGCCCCATATGTGTATAATAGAAAATTAGCATAATTACTTACCTATCCTCATTTCCACGCCGGGTGGAGGATCCTTCGCCTCCTCCAGGGTGTGCTATGAGTGACTTGGTGCAGACAGGCGCGAAGATGTCGCTACATCCCGCCAGCCTGCGTGGAGCCGCTCTGAGCACAGTGAATGATGGATCAAGGAGACGTCAGCTCCTTGCTCCAGCATTGAATGTAACCGGGACCTCGGTGAGTGACTCGCGACCCCCCGGAGGTCTTCACATGAATCCCCAGGGGGACGCGACCCACAGTGTGTAATGTATTGTGTTGTATTGTGCAGTTTGCGGTGGAGAGAGGAGGGGGGGGCTGTCATTTAATGGGCCCCCAGTCTCCACCGCAATCAGCACAATACAACACAATACATTACAAGCCAACACAATACAACACAACAAAACACATTACAATACAACACATTACAATACAGACCCTGTAGCTCACCTGGAGTCCTCCGCTCGGCTCTTCCACTGCACTGACTGGAAGACGTGTCACGTGACAACACGGTCACATGGTACACTAAGTGTTACATGTGACCGTAACCAGGAAATGCCGGCTTCACGGCACAGAAAATGTATTTAACAAGCATGCTGTATGGTAACGGGGACCCGTGGGCCCCCCAGGCTTCAGGGCCCAGTCGCAACTGCGAACGCTGCGACCCCTATAGCTACGCCACTGACCGTGAGCACTATTTTAAAATAAACTTGTTGTAGTTAGTGCGAACTTGCAAATTCAGGCATCCTATGACACTATTGACAAATCTTCCCTATTACATGCAGGCTGAGATACTGATTGAGGGGCTGAATTATTTTATCTTTTTTTTAAAGTAAATCACGTTGGAAAAATGTGATTAAAAAAATTAAATGGCAATATATAACAAAATATAAATAAAATAAAGAAAAGCGCATAAGCACTGGTTTCCTCTTGGCCACTAAATTACAAGGAATGCATCACTTTATTGCTTTTTTTAACTAATCAACAAATATGCTGAAACATTTTTTTTTTCTAACCTGCTTTTATCATTTTTTATTAATTGCGACATCTAAGTAATTAAACGTGCCAGGATCAGAGTTATCTCCAAACCATCCATTAGAGCGAGAGTGTTGTGGGCATACTCTGTAAAATGTGCAGAGGACACAGCTCATGGAGGGGGGTGAACTGTGTCCACCATTTAGTGTCAATGATGTTATCCTGTGCTATATATATATATATATATATTTATATATATATAAAACAACAGAAAACAGCAGTACTCACTAAGTATAGATGTATAGGTACCAAGCAAGTCGTCCCGATCCAAGGACAGAGCAATATACAAAAGTAGAAATCTTGCAGCACTCCAAATGTGAAAAAATTGTGGTTTTATTCAGCCAACAAACAGCAACGTTTCTGTCCAACAATAGGACCTTTATCAAGCATAGTGACACACTAAGTGATAGCAGTTTATATAGAGCAAAAAAGCATTTACATAATTAATCTTATTAAAATACAAATAAAGTGCACTTTGTATACATGTGTTATACGGTATCAAATAGAATAAAAAATTTTTATACATAAAGTGCAAGTGCATATACATATATTAGAAACAACAATACAGCATAGCAAATATACAAAATTACATGATTATAGGATAATCATATATGCGCCAGTCGTGCCACCAAAATCACCATCAGGTTGTATGTGTCACGATGATCATTCCACACCACGTAGTATTCGGAGTATGTGGGTGTGTGAGTGAGTTGCCAACATCCGGTTAAGAAACCGGAAGTCCTACGTTGCTATGCAGCAGGATGCTTGTAAAAGGGTTTCCCGCAGTCGGTAACGCAATGCAAGAGACACAACTCCTTGGTTCAACTTCTTTACTGTTATAAACACGTACAGGAATTTCTCTTCAGTAAATAACACGTGCAGGAATTTCTCTTCTGTGATAAGCATGTACAGGGATTTCTCTTCTGTGGAGCAGACAGGAATCCTGAGGTTGGGGACTTCGATCCCGCTGGAAGTCCCCCAGAGAGAGGTTGTGCCTTAACCCACGTTGCCCGGCTTGGCTACGGTCATGCCGCTGTCAGTCACAGTGGGAGCTACCCACTACTGGCAGCCTACCCTAGGGTAAGAGTCACACTCTCGGCCCATGGGTCGGGTCGTGGGAATCAGTGAACTACCCGTACCTACTGGCACCGTCACGGGTACTTGCGGAGCTATCTGCTACCTTTCGCGACAAACCCTCTCTCTCCTCAGTCGGCGGTCCGAACGTCGGAAACACCTATGACGCAACTGAACAGGTGAGCTTGACACTAACGGTTGCACAAGTCCATATAATAGTCCAGTAAGTCCCATCAACCCGACCGTTCCTTCTGTCTGCCCCTATCCCAACAATACACCGTGTTATAAATTATTATGCACATTGGATTTAAGTGTCATAAACATTTAATTATTAGTTTTTCAATTAAAGTCATGGATGATATTGTGTCTTAGGGCTCTTTGGATCATTGTAATCAATCTCAGACACCTGTGATAATTAGTTTGCCAGGTGTGCCCAATCAAAGGAAAACGACTTAAGAAGGACGTTCCACATTATTAAGCAGGCCACAGATTTCAAGCAATATGGGAAAGAAAAAGGATCTCTCTGCTGCCGAAAATCGTGCAATAGTGCAATACCTTGGATATTTCAAGAAAACTTAAGTGTGATCATCGTACTGTGAAAAGATTTGTGGCTGATTCAGAGCACAGACGGGTTCGATCAGATAAAGGCATAATGAGGAAGGTTTCTGCCAGACAAATTAATAGGATTAGGAGAGCAGCTGTTAAAATGCCATTGCAAAGCAGCAAACAGGTATTTGAAGCCGTGGGTGCCTCTGGAGTCCCGCGAACCTCAAGGTGTAGGATCCTCCAGAGGTTTGCAAGTGTGCATAAAGCTATTATTCGGCCACCCCCTAAACAATGCTCACAAGCAGAAACGGTGTAGTGGGCTCAGAAATAGATGAAGACTAATTTTAAAACTGTGTTGTTTACTGATGAGTGCCGTGCAACCCTGGATGGTCCAGATGGATGGAGTAGTGGATGGTTGGTGAATGGCCACCATGTCCCAACAAGGCTGCGACGTCAGCAAGGAGGTGGCGGAGTCATGTTTTGGGCTGGAATCATGGGGAGAGAGCTGGTAGGCCCCTTTAGAGTCCCTGACGGTGTGAAAATGACCTCTGCAAAGTACGTAGAGTTTATGACTGACCACTTTCTTCCGTGGTACAAAAAGAAGAACCGTGCCTTCCGTAGCAAAATTATCTTCAGGCATGACAATGCACCATCTCATGCTGCAAAGAATACCTCTGTGTCATTGGCTGCTACGGGCATAAAAGGAGAGAAACTCATGGTGTGGCCCCATGTTCCCCTGACCTCAACCCTATTGAGAACCTTTGGAGCATCCTCAAGCAAAATATCTATGAGGGTGGGAGGCAGTTCACATCAAAACAGAAGCTCTGGGAGACTATTCTGACATCCTGCAAAGATATTCAAGCAGAAACTGTCCAAATACTCACAAATTCAATGGATGCAAGAATTGTGAAGGTGATATTAAAGAAGGGGTCCTATGTTAACATGTAACTTGGCCTGTTAAGTTTTTTTTGATTGAAAGAGCTTTTGATTTCTGTAAATATGACCTCCTGATGCTGCAAATTCAACAAATTACCATTTTAGTTCTCTTTACAACCTTTAAAATGTTTTGATCTCTGTTGTGCATAATAGCTTGAAACAGTGCATTTTGAGTTTTTTACTTCTAAAAAAAATTCTGTTATCATTAGGAGATTTGTTTAATAAAATTTGCATTATACTCCAACGGTTGATGGCTTGAAGATTATACTGACTGTCATTTGCATCGACTATTTAGGAAAATCAGCGAAAAATAACATTTGCATAATAATTTGGAACGCGGTGTATTCGCCAATAACAGTTCAAAGCATTCTTACTGGCGGTGATTACAGAAGTTATACACTCTTGGGTAAACACAGGAACACCGGCACGGGTAATGAGATAGCGCGACTGATCTTGGGCCTAGCTCAGGCTGAGTTGTCTGTCACTTTAAGAACTAGTCTTATATGCGCACTGTGGCTGTTCTCAACGAGGGACGTCACTTCAGGGAAGAGTCACTGGCTATGACAAGGGCACGGGCACTTCTCTAGGAAGGGACCTAGGATCCTGGTCAGGGGGTTTACGGTCTATGACCGGTACCTGTGGCTGTTGGCACACTCCGTTGGTGCTCCGGATGGTCCTTTGTCCTTCTGGATGCCTGCGGTGGACACACACTGCTGCTGTCCTCCTCTGTTCCTCTGGAGGGCTGCAGTGGACACACACGTGCTGGCAGGCTCCTGCTTCTCTCTGCTAGCCAGCACTTCCTGCGGACCTCAACCACTCTGTCTGGACACCGGCTCTGCTGGCCTCTCTTCCCTGTCACTCTTCTGCGCTCACTCCTCGGCACACTCCTGTGTGCTCACTCCCGGCACACACCTCTGTGCGCTCACTCCCGGCACACACTTCTGTGCTTACTGCCCGTTCTTCTTCCTCCCCCTCTGACCTTACTGCGTCTTCCCTCCGCTCTTTCCCGCTCACTCTCTCGTCCCTTCACTTCCGGTCCGCCCTTCCCTGCCACGTTACGGCATCTCCTCCCTTCCGCTCTTCAATCTCGCATCACGAGACTTGGCCTGCTTTCCCCGTCGCCGGAGCACCTGCAGCAACGCTGTTGGCAGGGCGGCCATTGCCATGCCCACCAGGATGCTCCTCCGTTCGGGAGCTGAAGTCCCGAACCACCGACCAGCCGTGTACCTGCGTTGTACCCCCGGCAAGAGGTAAGTACACCCTTTACGTGCTCAAAGAGCGTAATGACGACAACGTACGCTACGCCCCGTGAACATCACGCGTAGAGCGTCCGCCGTTGTCAAGCAACCACGAACCAATGAACCCTGTCTCCTTAAAGTGGTAAGGCTTATAGCACAATTGTTTATGATATAATGTGTAGTACCAACCAACTTGTCTCCATTGGGTGTACTCAGCAGTGAGATATTGGATTTGTTATCCAGGTACACACATTTTTAGCAATATAAATATCGGAATTTTGGAATGGTTACTGCATCGATATACGCAGGTCCGTTACAAGTTTGTGATCTCTTGGACTACCTATATGCATGAAAATGTAATTGGTTTAATCCTGTAGATCCTGGGGGCTGGAACCCTTTGACCACGGAAGTGTGGCCAGGGATCTTGTACACCCGCGTGTGGACCTTTGGTGCTTTTAATCTGTCTACACACACGAATCGTTAGACATTTTTATGTGTACCATTATATCTACACTGATTATCCCTAGGAGCGTATTTTAGATTATGCTTTGATCTCTTTTTTTTTTGGTTGGTACTACACATTATATCATAAACAATTGTGCTATAAGCCTTACCCCTTTAAGGAGACAGGGTTCATTGGTTCATGGTTGCTTGACAACGGGGGACGCTCTACGCGTGATGTTCACGGGGCGGAGCGTACATTGTCGTCATTACTCTCTTTGAGCATCCTGCTACATAGCAACATAGGACTTCCGGTCTCTTAACCGGATGTCGGCAACTCACTCACACACCCACATACTCCGAATACTACGTGGTGTGGAATGATCATCGTGACACATACAACCTGATGGTGATTTTCATCAAGAAGGTCCTGAAGCTCTGATTGGTGAGTGGAACTATCATGATTAGTTCTGACACGACTGGCGCATATATGATTATGCTATAATCATGTAATTTTGTATATTTGCTATGCTGTATTGTTGTTTCTAATATATGTATATGCACTTGCACTTTATGTATACATTTTTTTTATTCTATTTGATACCGTATAACACATGTATACAAAGTATTTTTTTGCACTATGCACTTTATTTGTATTTTAATAAGATTAATTATGTAAATGCTTTTTTGCTCTATACAAACTGCTATCACTTAGTGTGTCACTATGCTTGATAAAGGTCCTATTGTTGGACAGAAACGTCGCTGTTTGTTGGCTGAATAAAACCACCATCTTTTCACATTTGGAGTGCTGCAAGATTTCTACTTTTATATACATATATATATATACATATATATTTGCTAACTTTCATTGCAAGGCCCCCTTTTTACATTGCATTTCCCCTGCATGTTTGATGTTTTCACTGAGTAAGCTCTCAAACATACCCATAGGCTCCCATTATACCAACACTGAAAACTCTGCACAGCCTATTTTCGGACGTATTTTGGGCCATAAACTGCCGAAAAATCAGAAGGCCTCTAAACATCCGGCCATTGATTTAAATAGGAAATAAGGCGTTCTGCTCCGACGGGAAGTTTTTTAAAGTTTTTTTTACGTTTTTACGAAGTGCTCGTCACTTCTTGGAAAGTTTTTGGAGCCGTTTTTCATACACTCTATAGAAAAACAGCTCCAAAAACGGCCGTAAAAAACGCAGCGAAAAACGCGAGTGGCTTAAAAAACGTCTGAAAATCAGGAGCTGTTTTCCCTTGAAAACAGCTCCGTATTTACAGAAGTTTTTGGTTAAGCTTGTGAACATACCCTAAAAGAGTGACCTTTTGGCCTCTGTCAGGCAATATACATTTGTGATAAGGTTTTCTTTTTTAGTATAACATTGTCGACTACGCTATTCAATCCACAGGCATTCCACCCAAAAACATATGCCGCTCCTTTAACAAATCAAAGGCTATGTAAACCTTTGCAGGGCTTTTTTTTTTTTTTTTAATAAACAGGTCAGTCAGTGTGTTTGGTGTAGCTTTATAAATAGTTTTTATTAAAAATATGTTTTATTTTTTTTTAGATACTGTTGCTCTGTATTCCCTATACATAGCAGCTGTATCTAGCGCTAAATCCTGCTCCCGTCAGGATCCTCCTGTAATCTATCACATCTAAGTTATGAATTTAGATGTAATAGATTACAGGTGGATCCTGCGTAACCCGTCAGGTCCGCAAGACTGACGGATTGAGGTAATAGTGAATGATACAGCTGCTCTATATAGAGCATACAGAGCAGCTGTATCTAAAAAAGTAAAACAAAGTTTTAATAAAAACGATTTATAAGGTTACACCAAAAACACTGACTAAACTGTTTATTAAAAAATAAAATAAATTCCCTGCAAAGGTTTACATAGCCTTCAATAGTCTATGGGCAACGGATGCCACTGTTGAAATGACTTAAAAAGTGAGATCTACAAAACAGATCCTTAGTGTGTGGCCAGCCTTGGACATTTGTGAGGGCTCAGTGGCCAGTGTAAAAAATGTAATATTTCAGGTTTTTTTCTTTTTTTTTACTATATAGTGACATGGAAAATGAAAATAAAAAAAAAACACCTTCAAAAATGATGTTTAACATAAAAAGTGGATGTAAACCATAGGTCACATTATGTTTCTTCCGTTTAGTATGTTCAGTAAACAGCAGAGGGTGCTAAATATATGACCCTCACTTGTGTCTTCCTCTTTCACTTCATACCTTACCATGAAGCTGTACATATCTACTCTCCTGAATCTCTCGGCTTTGCTTTCTATAAGTCTTGCTAATGGAAGGATGGATATAAGATTCACCCACCATGTGGAAGGTGAGTAGAGTCACACTGCCTGCAGATCCTATAGATGACCCTGAGGCTATCACGGTCACAGAAAATACATTGCACGGATACAAGTCTGTGGCAGCTGTGTAAAATAAAATGACATGAACGACAGAGGCTGTTTCATATTTTAAAGAAATTGTATCAATCTGCAGTATGCTAAAAACTATTAGGATGTTGCTTTACATAATGTTTATGTAATTATAAAAATTCTTATATAATACTTTGCTGATATATTCATGTCTGTAAAAGTATGATCAGGATGTATTGTTTAGAGTGCTTGCTCCGGAAGGCAGTAACCACATGGCTGTAATATAGTAATCTGGTATGGGATTAACACAACATATGTACCGGCTTATTATCCTGTTTAAATGAGTGTAGTGGTAGATTATTGTTCATTTGTGGCCATGTTGTATTTCTTTTTTTAGCACAATTACGCCGATGCGTACTAGTGAATTTCTCCCTCCGCATTATCCAGTAATAAAAACATTTGTGTGGGTTATGTGGACGCTAGAGATGTTTATTTTTTATTGTTTGTCATGTCATCTACAGCATGAATCGCTCAAAAAAATCAAAAAAAAATCCGGAAAACATAAGATTGGCATCTATCAGACCAGTGTCATACTGTACGTGGCTGTTTTTGATAGAATTGGGTGAAATATTTATAGTTCTGAACACTTTAATAATATGTCTATTATTACAATCCCTGTCTCAAAATCTTTCCAAAAAATTCTGTTTATTCTTAACATACTTACATGGTACAGGTACTTTTGGCCATTTTCCGTCATATCGTATGGTTTATATTCTCTGAAATTGATGTTTTCTTTGTCAAATCTTCCGAAAATAATTTATGGGAATTTCAGTGTGGTATCACAAGAAATATCTACATAAAACATATTTGCATATTATATTTGAATTTCCTTTCACTTTCAAAAATCTGATACCACCATATTTGATGCACAAGAATATCGTCATAAAACATTTTCTTCCATTTTTTGGATTTGTAAAGGTTAATTTCAAAATGTTTTTATTGGCAGTTTTTATTGGCAAAATTTGCATGTGATTCTTTGGAGAACTTTCCTGTAGTGCATGATTGGTCTCAATTTTGTGTAGTCTGTTGAAAGTTGCATGCGCTGTATAAAGTTGGCTCTTGGTTGCGAGCAATTAGGCTAAATCTAAAACCATGCAAAAATTAATATTGTTTCTAATAGAAGGGGGTTGTTCCTCCTTGGGACCCACCTCTATGAGCCAGAGCAAATAAGACTGCCACTCTGGTTGACTCCACATAATCATATAACATAGTCACCTATTCATTTGAATGAGTCCCATGCAATACTTACTGCATTTCAGCATCAGCGGACATGACCACAGCCATACAGTAGGTCTATATGGAAAAATAAGTTAAAAAAAACAAAAAAAAAAACATACATATTTTTGCTCTGTTCCCGAATCCTGCTCTCTGGTCCTCTGTTCAAGAGAATGTGATGTATGGCAACAATTACTTCAGTGTGTGACATTGATATGGTGAAAATGGCATCATGGCGGACAGCGAGTTCATCGCATTCATAAAACCAGATAACGCTAAATTCACACACATTTGGGCTCAAATGCATAAATGTTGAGAAATTCTTCCAATATATACATCTCTCATACCCATTAAATTCTATTGTTCAGATGTATGCCAAAAGTGTGCCTTTTTGGCATACATTTGGCTGGTTTACACTGGTAAAGGCTAAAATACGTTGGCAAACATCTGCCCATTCATTTGAATGGGTTTGCCGACGTACTGTGCAGACAACCTGTTATTTACGCGTCGTCGTTTGACAGCTGTCAAACGACGACGCGTAAAAATACAGCCTCGTCAAGAGAAGTGCAGGGCACTTCTTTCAGACGTAATTTGAGCCGTTCTTCATTGAACTCAATGAAGCACAGCTCAAAATTTACGGCTGTCAGAGAAGCCTCGCAAAATGCGAGGAGGAGCTTTTACGGCTGAAACGAAGCAGCTGTTTTCTCCTGAAAACAGTCTGTCATTTCAGACGTAAAAGCCTGCTACCGTGTGCACATACCCTGTAAGTCAAACATACTGCCCAAATGTGATGTGAACAGAGCCTTAT
The DNA here is from genome assembly GCF_050947455.1 of Rhinoderma darwinii. Classification (NCBI taxonomy): domain Eukaryota; kingdom Metazoa; phylum Chordata; class Amphibia; order Anura; family Rhinodermatidae; genus Rhinoderma; species Rhinoderma darwinii. The sequence continues at coordinate 253,671,777 of NC_134689.1, read as the reverse complement.
AATTAAAATGCTATAGTAAGTGCGTTCAAAGTAAGTGAGTATGTGGTAAATGTTGTTCATATTAGGGTATGTTCACATGCAGTGTTTTCAGGCATATTTTGGGGCGTTTATGCCTCGAAAAACACCTTAAAAAACGGAAGCTGAACATCTGTTCATTGAAATCAATAGGAAAAAGTTCATACTGGCCGTCTTTTTACGCCACTGTTTTGAAAAACGGATCGTAAAAGGACGCTCCATAAAAAGAAGTGCATGTCACTTCTTGAGGCGTTGTTTGGAGCGGATTTTCCATTGAATACTATGAAAAACGCCTCAAAAAATGCCTCAAAAGAAGCTCCAAATTGAGGGTATGTTCACACGCAGTAGCAAAATACGTCTGAAATTACGGAGCTGTTTTCGCCTGAAAGACGTTAGGGTATGTTCACACGCGTAATTCTAGCGTTTTATGCATCTAATTACGCCTGAAAAAACGTCTCCATTACGCCTACAAACATCTGCCCATTGCTGTCAAAAGACGGTGCGTAAAAAAACGCCCGCATCAAAGAAGTTCATGTCACTTCTTGGACATTTTTGGAGCCGTTTTTCATTGACTCCATTGAAAAACAGCTCCAAAAACATCCGTAAAATACGCTGCGAAAAACGCGAATAGTTACAAAAACGTATGAAAATCAGGAGCTGTTTTCAGGCGAAAACAGCTCCGTAATTTCATCCGTATTTTGCTACTGCGTGTAAACATACCCTTATTGTAACTACTCGCGTTTTTCGTGGCGTATTTTACGGACGTTATTGGAGCTGTTTTTCAATGGAGTCAATGAAAAACGGCTCCAAAAACGGCCCAAGAAGTGACATGCACATCTTTTTACGTGCCGTCTTTTGACAGCGACGCGGAAAATTACACCTCGTGGGAACAGAACATCGTAAAACCCATTGAAAGCAATGGGCAGATGTTTGTAGGTGTAATGGAGCCGTTTTTTCATGCGTAATTCGAGGTGTAAAACGCCCGAATTACATCTGAACACAGTGCGTGTGAACATACCCTAAAAGAAGCTTCATTTTCAGCTTCAAAAACGCCTAAAAATCAGAGGCTGCTCTCTCTGAAAACAGCTACGTATGTTCAGACGTTTTTGGTTAAGCATGTGAACATACCCTAAGGCTGGATTCACACGAGCATGTTCGGTCAGTAAAGGACGGAATGTATTTCGGCCACAAGTCCCAGACCGAACACAATGCAGGAAGCCGGGCTCCTAGCATCATAGTTATGTACGATGCTAGGAGTCCCTGCCTCTCCGTGGAACTACTGTCCCATACTGAAAACATGATTACAGTACGGGACAGTTGTCCGGCAGCGAGGCAGGGACTCCTAGCATCATACATAACTATGATGCTAGGAGCCCGGCTTCCTGCATTGTGTTCGGTCCGGGACTTGCGGCCGAAATACGTTCCGTCCTTCACGGACCGAACATGCTCGTGTGAATCCAGTCTAAGAGATGGAGAAGTGAAATTGTGATGTCCATTAGGAACAGGGACTGATGTGAGCGATTACAATCTCTGTACGGTGCTGAGGATTATGTTGGTGCTATATAAGCAACAAGAAATATAATAAATGAGTTAGGTGTGTGCTTAGTGTATCTATCCTGTAGTCAATTTTCTAAGTTTGTCAAACATTTGTAATTTCTACGATGTTCACACATCAACTATGCATAAAAGCCACATAATAATTATGTCAACCAATCATTTACATATAAAAACCTTTGACAAAGAATCCATTATAAGTATTATATTTTTATACTCAGCCATATCCACCTATTATTTTGATTTATGGTGGAGATCACTTTAATTAATAATGTTTTATAGGCGGCTTTTTCTTATATTAGATGAAAGCGAGCAGTGTGTTACACAGTCAATTTATTTTCCTGAATTACGAAGTAGTACCCAAGCCTTTCAAAGTAAAAAATAATTCTGGACTTAAACCTACAGAGATGGTATTCTATCAGTGAGGGCGAATTTACACAAACGTGTAATACGTCCGTGCAACGCGCGTGCTTTCCACGCGCGTCGCACGGACCTATGCTAGTCTATGGGGCAGTGCAGACTGTCAGTGATTTTTGCGCAGCGTGAGTCTGCTGCGTAAAACTTATGACAGGTCCTATATTTCTGCGTTTTTCACGCATCACGCACCCATTGAAGTCAATGGGTGCGCGAAAATCACGCATGCCACACGGAGGCACCTCTGTGGGACGTGCGTGATTCGCGCAACAGCAGGCAAACTATGATTGCAAACAGAAAAGCACCACATGCTTTTCTGTTTACAAACATCCAAACAGTGTCATAATGATGGCGGCTGCGCGAAAAGCAAACAGCCGCACACCATATGATCATGACACACGGAGCATTTAAGTGCCTTTTGCGTGCGCAAAACGCTGCGTTTTTTGCGTGCGCAATACGCACACGCTCGTGTAAATCCGCCCTAAGAAAATGATTACGTCATGAAAACTACTCTCCTATTAAGCTGGTCCTATGCATAGCTGACAGCCCTATAAAAAACAGTCAAGCATGCATGTTTATTCAATATGGAGAGGGACAAAGCAGCTGCCAGACACTTCTGACAATGGCTTATTTCAAGGTAGAACAAAGGACTGGGAATGTTGAAATTCACCACGCCTGATCCTCATTTTCCCTGACATCTGCTATTATGATCAGTTATTATCTTTTATGATTTGTTAGGCTTCGTTCAGATCTGCGTTAGGGCTCTGTTACGACGTTCCGCCTGAGCTTTCCGTCGGAATGGAGCCCTGACTGACACAAACTGAAACCGTAGATTTCCGTTTCCATCACCGTATGGTATTCATCCTGTCAAAACGACGGAACCCTTGCACAACGGAGACAAACTGAAACCATTGGCACCAGATTCGTCATCATTGAAATCAATGGTGATGGAAACGGAAACTTATGGTTTCAGTTTGTGTCAGTCAGGGCACCATTCCGATGGAAAGCTCAGATGGAACGTCGGAACCGAGCCCTGACGCAGATATGATGTATTATTTTTCTTTAACTGCAACAAAGCTGCTATGTGTGGACTCTCTGGCAGCAATCTAGTTTCTATTAACATTTGCCACTACATGTGGTTCGTGGTTTGAGCTGCCTGGTGGTAGCCGCAACCTGTGTTCTCACCCTTAGGGCTTGTCTGCACGTTGAGGAATTGCTGCGTTTTTTCCATCCGGAATTGCAGACAGAAAAAATGCAGCAGAATAGAGTAGCAGCAAAGTGGATGAGATTGAACAAATCTCATCCACACGCTGCGTAAATACTGAGCGGAAAAAACGCTCAGAAATTGACATGCGGTGCGAAAATTTATTTAGCAGCATGTCAATTGTATTTGCGTAAACACTGCTTATTTGTTGTGGGAATTCCCCATTGAATTCAATCGGAAGCTAAATCCTGCAACAAATAGCAGTCAATCTATTCCACTTTGCTGCTACTGTATTCTGCTGCGTTTTTTCCCGCCGCAATTCCAGAAAGAAAAAATGCAGCAATTCTGCAACGGGTGGACAAGCCCTTACCCAAAAGTCTGTGTTCCTTCCTCCAGCGTGGTCTCCTTTGATGATGTTTCATCCCATGTGACGCTGCAGCCAATCACAGGCTGTAGCGGTGGTCACATGGGATGAAACGTCATCACATGGGTGACGTCAGAAGGCCAGCCTCCTAAGATGACGTTTCATCCCAGGTGACCGCCACTGCAGCTAATTACAGGCTGCAGCGTCCTCCTGGGATGAAACGTCATCCCAGGAGGCTAGCCTGCTAGCAGGCCGGCTGGTGCTGCAGTTTTCCACAGCTGACATTCTGGGTGAAAAACTGCACCACAGTTTGGTGCAGTTTTTTGCCCGGAATTCCCTGCGGCGAATTATTATACAATTGTTATACAATTGGAAAATTCTCCAGAATCTTATTATTTTGCAGTATGCGCAGTGTCTGAATCAAACATAAGTTATGTAGTCTCTTATTCTCTTGCGATTCAGCTACTATATTACAATCCCAGAAGCTGTCGGAGATGCAAAAGGTACAACTGCAGCCAGGCTTGTATGCTGGAGGAGCCTACAAATACCTATAATAAAAGTCAATGGCAGTGCTCTCAGTGGGCAGTGTGATGATGCTATGACATATCATACTTATTAAACAATAATTTAGCCTTATAAGGATCTCACTATTCAAAAAGTATTAACTTTTTATAGGGTATATGCACCCTTCAATAGCATAGTTGCCAATATTTGAATTTTTTTCCAGGGACACTTTGGGTGTGGCGTCTTTGATGGGTGTGTATTGTGGGGCGTGGCTTATCTGATGGGGCGTGTCTTTCCAGAATTTCTGCATGCAAATAAACTAACAAAAATGATTGTACTAGTTTGGCTGACAACTACTATGGTGGCCGGTATGTCTCTGGTTACCCGGTTGTTTACAGGCAGGTGATGTCTCACTTTATCACTAGGGCTAGGCGGTATGTGCTGACCACTACTGCTAGTGTAAAAACCAGCGTAGATAGTGCCACTCTCAGTGCCCCTTGTAGAAGGTGCTCCACACTGCTTCCTGTAGATAATGCCACATTGCCCCCCTGTAGATAGTGCCACTGTGCCCTCTGTATATATTGCCACACACTGCTCCCTGTAGATTATGCCACACACTGCTCCATGTAGATATTACTACACACTGCTCCTTGTAGTTATTGCCAGGCACTGCTTCCTGTACATAATACCACTCTGCCCCCTGTAAATAGTGCCATATGGCCCTCCTGTAGACAGTGCCACAATGCCCTCTGTAGATAGTGACAGAAATCACTTTTTTATATAGTGCCACAGTGCCCTCTGTAGATAATAGCACAGCGCCCCCTGTAGATAGTGCCACCCAGCCCCCTTGAAGATAGGGCGACACAGCTCCCTTGTATATAGTGCCACACAGCCTCCTTGTAGATAGTGCAACATATCCCCCTTGTAGATAGTGCCACACAGCCCCCTGTAGATCTAGCCACACAGACCCCCTGTAGATAGAGCAACACAGCCCCCCCATAGATGATGCCAGACAGACCCCCCTGTAGATAGTTCCACACAGCCTCCGTGTAGATAGTGCCACACAGCCCCCTGTAGATAGAGCCACACAGACCCCCCTGTAGATAGAGCCAAACAGCCCTACTGAAGATGATGCCAGACAGACCCCCGTAGATAGCACCACACAGCCCCCTGTAGATAGAGCCACACAGACCCCTGTAGATAGAGCCACACAGCCCTCCGTAGATGATGCCACACAGTTCCCCGTAGATGATGCCACACAGTCCCCCTTTACTTGATGCCACACAGCCCCCTGTAGATGATGCCACACAGCCCCCCTTTGGCCAAGGATTCCTCTGCTGGAGGAGCCCCTGACGTCAATGTCCATAGACAGTGACGTCAGGGGATCCTCCTGGACCAGAATGTGATGTCAGGGGAAACCCCAGAGTGGGAGTCCTGGACAGAGTGATACTAGCGCTCCAGCTCTGCTTCGGACATCACTGTCCATAAATGGACAGTGTTCTCAGGGGCTTCCCCAGCCAGAGTCCCGGAGCAGAGCCGCTTCTAGCACACTGCCTGGGACTCCAGCTCTGCTCCTGTCATCACTGTCCATATATGAACAGCGATGACTGGGGCTTCCCCAAAGCAGGAGTCTTGGGGCAGAGTGCTAGTATAGTCTTTGCTCTGGGACTCCTTCTCTGGGGAAGCCCCTGACATCATTGTCCATATATGGACAGTGAAGTCAGGTGCTCCGTCTATGAGCGGAATCCGAGGCCAGAGCATAGGCAATGCCCTGGCCGGGGATTCAGCTGCAGGAGGTGCCCTGCCCTCACGTCACTGCCCTTATATGTACAGTGAAGTCAGGGGCTCCGTCTAAGAATCCCCGGCCAGGGCATCTGCAACGCTTTGGCCGTGGATGGCAGTGCCGTGGAGGAGTGGATGGCAGAGCAGGAAGCAGATAGTTTCCTGCTCTGCCATAATATTCAATTGTATCTGTGTCCTTAGGACGCAGATACAATTGAATGTAGAAGTTGCCGGGACAAGTCCCGAGACAGTAATTTGCCGCTACTGTCTCTGTAAATTCGGGACAGTCCCGGCAAATTTGGGACTGTTGGCAAGTATGCAATAGGATATCCTCCTATACAACACACCTTATGTGGACTTCAAACTACACACATCCTGGCTTTAAAACTCAAAGGCAGAAGTTTTTCTGTGCTCTTTTGATCACAGTGATTCAGAATCTCCTAAGTCTAAGCTTTGGGTATAGCTATAGGGGGTGCAGAAGTAGCAGTGACACCTTGGCCCTGGAGTCTGCGAGGGTCAAAAGACACCTCTGCCTCTTGAGAAGACACCACTATTATAAATAGCACATGGTAGGTGAGGAGCCTACAGAGTTACAGAGTTTGCACAGGGACCCATCTTAGCTGAAATAGGACTTAAAAAACGTATTTCTGCAAATGCTGCAGTCAATTATTGGCCCTCAAGTTATTGTTGTCAAAATATATGTATACCATATAAAACTCTGTTTTATTTTGCAAATTAACTAATGCCTTACCTGATTTTTCAAGCTGACCTAGGCTACCATAGATCAGACAATGCATTTAAATTAATGTAAAACTACAAAGTGAAAAGATGGGAAGGCAGAAGAAAAGTGCAGGGACTATGCATGTGCATGAAGTCTGGGTGACTCTGTTACTAAATATTGGTCTGAAGCTGCTAAAACTAACTGCTGTAACTAACTACTCTGGACCCCAGCTAAAAGAGGAATATGAGATCAGGAGCAGAGGAAAAAACAAACAACAAAAACACAGAGCACAGCAATAGAACAGGAATACTTTTCCGAAGTTATACTTTGCTTTTTCAGCAGATCTATTTTTTAACCATGAGACATGAAATATTCCATTTATGATTATAACTAAATTGTAACATATGTATATGTTGTAACCATATTGCCACATTATACGTTCTTGTGCCGCTATATGCAATGTTGACACAGAATTACAAGTTACAGGATCTTTGTAGACATTCATTTCTCTTAACATGATGTACAGTATTTACGGTAAGATTTCATAAGCCTAATGCAACATTGCAAGAATGCCATGACTTAATAGATGGCTTCCTAAAGTTCATAGCTAAACCATTGCCATTCTATAGATTGATGAAAACCCTCTGTTCCCTAATCATAGAAAGGCCTTGTGCACCCATAGAGGTGAATGGTTCCATAGTGCACCTCCGTATGCTTCCAATTTTAAATTGAGGCACACAGAGGTTTTTTTTTGTTGGATTCCATATATTGGAGATACTAAAAGTCCAAATCGCAAAAGAGAAGAGTACCAGGACCTGCAGAGGTCAAAACCAGCCAAGAGCAGAATGTGTCAAATCAGTGTGCAGAGGTAAAATCCTAAGACTAAGCCAAGGTCCAGTTCAAAGAGTCCAAACAGTCAAGGTGATACAGGGTGTAACCAGGAGCTTGATCAGACACATGCAAACATAAGAAAATCACAAGCAACAATGAGAAAACTGAACAAATTCAAATACTCCACCCTTGGCCCTGATAGGATGCAGAGAAATGAGATTAGGTCTGCATCAAAACCCAGGGCCACCCAGAAGCTTGGCTGGTAGTCATGACAACCTTAAAGTGACGGACCTTTCCTTACACTAATTGGATTATGATATACAGATGCTACTCTACTGCCTTTCCTGAGAAGCTTTACACCTTCACAAGGATTTGGGATTGCTTTCCACGCTACAGGGCTTACACATTTGTGATTTCAACACATTTAATGACTACAGTAGCACAATTTTTGCATGAAAGTCATGGCTTAATACCTGTTTAGACTAGCCAATTATTGTTAGAATTATCTTGTTTCTTAGCAATCTTAAAGAGGCACTCCAGCGATTTTTTTTCTATTCCAGCCTCCGTTTGTACAGTACACCTGGTAAAAGGTTGGGCAGGAATGTGAGTCTCATAGGAATGTATAGTGAAAGAGACTTCCGGTCCACACAGCAGACGCTGTAGGAATCGGCTGGTCCCAGTGCGGTCACCTGACTGAATTTCGGCCGGGATATTTCTGGAACAAAGCGCCCGGCAAGAGGATGACCTTCCCTACCTTTTTCTAGGTGTAATGTACAAACGAGGGCCACAATAAAAAAATTTGCTAGAGTGTCTCTTTAACAATAATGTGCCAGTGTATATGAAGAAAAGGATCAATGACACAACTTGCTACATTAAATATCCACAGGCCCATCGATAAGTAGCAATAATGCTTCTCCCCTCCGGCAGCAAGGATTGTTAGGCTGGGTTCACACAGAGTTTTTTGCAGGCAGAAAATCTGCCTCAAAATTCTGTTTGGAATTTTGTGGCAGATTTTGCTCTGCCTGCACGTCGATTTTCGTGGCATTTTTCACCCGCGGCCATTGAGCGTAGCTTGCAAAAGACGCCGAGAAATACGCTTTCTCTGCCTCCCATTGATGTCAATGGGAGGTCAGAGATGTAAACGCCCGAAGATAGGGCATGTCGCTTCTTTTTCCTGCGAGACGGTTTTTACGCTCGCGGGAAAAAAATGCTTCCGCCTCCCATTGAAATCGTGTGAACTTACCCTTAGGATGGAATTGGACATCAGATCATCGGGAAAGACTTTTCAAGCCATCGATCATCAGTGGTTTGAAAGGTTATTCCATGTAAATGGACATTTTCTTGCTGTCAGTGACAATATGTCTGATATGTATTGTACAAGTATTCCTCCTTTATATATGACCTTGTCTAATTTGAGCAAGAATAATATCCATTTTTATGTCCTAGGGATGTGCTTTGGGGCATTTGTTGATAATACTTTCATATCACATATCTGATTTCTCTGCAGTTCTGTCAATTAACTTTATTTTCCCAATAGGTAAATGGTCTTTTCCTCTGCCTAAAGAGGAAGCAAATGCTGTCTTCTACCTGTCAGAAGATAAATCTTTGTACATTGGAGGAGAAGATATTTTGTATCACTTTAATTTTGAGATAATGAAGAATTACACGGTATACATCTCTCCTTACTATTAAACTATACGAAATAAATATAAATCTATGTATCCATTGACCTAAAGGCTTATTCACCTCTATTATTTTTCTAGATTAAAGCTGACTTTTATAACTGTCTAGGAAAGGTGAGTTACTGGTCTTCCCAGAAATATATATATCACAGCTCATACTTTATGACATCCCAGAACATGGACATATTGGGCTACTGCCAGCACAAAAACGGCTCTATCTTTGACCGCCTCCAGTCTGCCTCATAGTCTCCAGTTTTTATAGTCATGTAACTGAAATATGAAAACCCAGAAAAGCAACCTAAAACTATTAATGTTAGGCCTCATGAACACGGCCGTGCCCGAAATCACGGGCCGCGATTGCGGGCACTGCCGTCCCCAGACAGCCGCCCACATTTTTGGCCAGTTCTCCCATACAAAGTATGGGAGCACAGCCCGTAAAAACAAAAGATAGGACATGTCCTATCTTTTGCGGTACACTTCTACGGCACGTACAACTATCCATAGCGATACGTAAAGGTGTCTGCAGCCAATAGAACCGAATGGGTCCGTAATTGCGGACCGTATTACGGTCCGCAATTACGGAGAATTTTTACAGTTGTGTGCATGGGGCCTTAGATTGTGTGTTTTCATTCACTAACACTACAAAGAGATCTTATATATTTATATATACAAATACACAACACGGACTTTCGTGTTTGTCTGTACTTAGAAAAGTTCTCTTCAGCAGAATCCTTTAACATATTGCCACCTATAGGCATAGTGTAGGTAAATCCAGACCTGTCACTGAGGTACTGATTCATAGGGATTTGGAGGATGTGTCTGTTGCACTACTTTTTTGCAACTTTTGTTTTTCATTTTTGGTGGTATATTTTTGCAATTTCCCATGTCACCACCTTTATAAAGAAAATGTTCTGAAATATTTCAAACAAGTCATTAGTTCCTTAAAAATAAACGGACACTTTCTCAAAGGCAGATTACTTTTCAGCAGTAATATCATTATCATTACAAGCAGGGTTTATTATGAAAGATAACACCTTTATTGGAGTTGTTAAAGCTGGAAGCAGATAGCACAGTATTACACCATTAATAGGAGGTGATGGGTACAGTTAGCTCCTCCCCATTCCATGCATAGTGACAGTTGCTCATGTCACAGAGCATGCCCACAACACTTTCCCATAGAAGTCAATAAGTCACCTTCTGACTGAGGTTTCTTATATCTATGTGATTGCTGTAAAACAAATTTCCGAACTGCTGTTCACAGAGCAGACCAGTAGGCCAGGCAGGATGGCTGCCAACATGTACAAAAAATAGGTAGATCAGAAAATAAAAGTAGATCAAGACTATGTACTGATATGTATTTATTTTTTAATTAGTAAAAATTAAAATATAGGTGATATATTCCCCTTAAATAAACATCATCAACCACATCATCTAATTTAGTTTTTATTCCTGGATAAATCTGCTAAGAGCTCTTAACACACTTTGTCCATGACTTTCTCTTTACTTTTTTTCATAATATTATTTTCGTGGGCGTAGTTGTGTTCCTACAGCGCTGAGCAACTTTTCCAGTACACACAATTACCATTCTATTGTGTTTGTCTCGCATACCCAAAACGTTAAACTAATTTCTTCTTCTTTGCAGCCGCATTGCAAAAATTATTTAACCTTTGTGGGTCAACTATTAGGAAATCTTACTCTCTGTGGTACTAACGCACAAAAGGCAGGCTGCTGGGTTATGGTAGGTATATACTATACTTTCGTTTCAATAGTTTTTATTGGTATTTGCAAGAAAACAAAAGAACAGTATTGCATACAAACATTGCAATTTCATCTTTACAGCAGTAACATCTCTGTAAAGAGGAAAGTGCTAAAATATTTGTGATTTAAGAGACGTCATAGTAACAAAACAAAGAGTAAGCAACAAACAAAAATAAATCATATATATCATCTAAGCAGACTTCCATGTCACCATACATTGAGGTAATAGTGACATCATGACAGTAGATAGCAAGTGTGTCACCTAGCATAATAAACGCTCAGGGACCAAGGATTCCACACTGACGTGAACTTATGAAGCGAGGAGTTACCCAAGGATATGAGTTTTTCATGTATGTAACTTGTGTTAATCAGCGCTATCAATTCTCCCAATAGAGGGGCAGCAATCTTCTTCCAATGGCGTGTTATCACCAGTTTTGCCATGATAAGGATTTTACACAGCAAACAACATAATGGGACAGGAAATGGACCCATGTCAAGAAAGATCAAGGCCAGTTGTGGAAAGTGTGGTATTTGACAGTTAGAGACGGTGGACAAGAGTTCAAACACCTGAGACCAATACGATTCAATTTTTGGACATTTCCATAAAGTATGGTATAGAGTGCCAGTGTGAACACAACGCCTCCAACACAGTGGGGACGATTCAGGGAACATTTTGTGTAGCCGATATGGAGTATAATACTATCTCAGAGATGTTTTCGTAGCTGCTTCTATGTGTTGGATACATGGCAAGGATTTATAAATTAATTTGAATGCATCCAACCATGCCCTATCGGAAAAGGAGCACCCCAAGTCTCTTTCCCAGGACCGGAGGGGATGTGATTTGGAAAAAAGGGAGTGTGAATGCAACATGTTGTATATAATTCTCCGACCCTTGCTGCGTTTTGAGAAATATCCAAACACTTTGAAAATGCAGAAAGCATCAAAATTATTATGAGTTGTGATGCAATTTTTAACCTGGAGGTATTTGAAAAAAAATCTGAAACAGGCACAGAGTATTTAGATGTGAGGCGCTCAAAACTCACTAACCGATTGTCAATAAATAAGTGTGAGACATTAGTAATGCCTTTCATTGGCCATAGAGACAGTGTTAAATTGGGGACAATTAATGAAAAAAGATCTATGGGAATGTATGACTTTAACAGAGGGATACGTTCAGTAGATGTGCTTTGGAAAAGAGCCCAGCATTGTAATGTCGCTTGGGTCAACGAGGACAGTGAGTGGAAAGAAGAAAGGTCCCAAAAGGTCAAAAACAAAGTAGTTTTCAGGCTAATTGGTGATATGTACGAGGATTCTATTTGAAGCCTATGGATATCTTTGTCGTCATGCCACCAATCTGAGATCTGTGCAACAACAGTGGCAATATAGTAACTATATATGTCTGGAACACTCAGTCCACCCATCTTTTTGTCACAAGTGAGTATGTGTCGGGATATTCTGGGTTTGCAACCTGACCAAATAAATCGGGAGAGGGTTTTTTGGGCTGAAAGAAAAAATTTGGAGGGTAGACTAATTGGGAGGGTTCAAAAGAGGTATAGTAGCCTTTGCAGAAGAAGAATTTTCTATGCAGCTATTCTTCCTAGCCACGACGTTTCATAATGAAGGAGTCTTTCAGATTCTAAATGTATGGACTGAAGAAGGGGTTCATAATTAGCTTTATAAAGGTCACGGAAGGAGGATGTTATGGTGATACCTAAATATTGAATACCGTCCATTCTCCAGTTAAAGGGGTATTTTGTTTTGAGAAAATACAGTGTGTCAGAGTCTAAATGTAGAGGTAACATCTGGGATTTTTGAGTGTTCAGCTTATAGTATGAAAATTTACCAAAGGAATTAATAACATCCATGACTGAAGTTCCGATTGGGATAAGGAAAGAATGATATCATCCGCGTATAATGAAATAGTATGTGTTCTATGTCCAATTTTTATGCCATGAACTGAGCTATGCATTTTAATATGTTGGGCCAGTGGTTCCATAGAAAGGATAAATATTATTGGAGAGAAGGGGCAGCCCTGGTGTGTGCCTTTAGATATGTTAAAGTCATTAGAGAGGACACCATTAGTGTACACCTTAGCCGATGGGGCAGAGTAAAGAGCCTGAATTGCGTTCAAGATGTTACCATCAAAACCCATTGTTTGTAAGGGTCGAAAAAGCATATGACCAATTGATGCGGTCATACACCTTCTCTGCGTCAAGTGCCAACACTGTTGCTGGAGTTTTGGATGATTCGATAGAGTGCAGTAAGTTCAAGACACGTCTTGTATTATCAGACGCTTGTCGGCCTTTAATGAAACCTTCCTGATCTCTGCATATCAAAGTGGACAATATAGGGGTAAGTCTATTGACTATCAATTTTGCATAAAGTTTTAGACTGGAGTTGAGGAGCGAGATTGGCCGAAAATTTTGAGGAGTGTCGGTGGTCTTCCCTGGTTTAGGTAGCGTAACAATCAAGGCCGATTGATTCTCTTAGGGAAGGAACCAAAGGACATTGCTTGTTGAAAAAAATCTACCCAAGTAAGGAGTCAACTTAGAGGGAAAGATTTTATAGTATAGGTTAGTAAGTCCGTCCGGACCAGGAGCTTTGCCTTGTGGAAGGGATTGTATAAGTTTTAAAATTTCTGAGTCCGTTATGGGAGCATTCAATGCTTGTAGTTGGTCTGGAGAAAGACTAGGTAGAGAGGCAGTCTGAAGAAAATTTTGTATGTCAGAGGAGATAGGACGTTCCCCAAAGGGATCATCTTTAATATTATATAAGGAGGAATAATATCTATGGAATTGGTCAGCTATTTCTCTAGGATCTAAAATTTTACTTCGAGAGTGGGGGTTCAATAAGTATGCTATTCTGGACTTTTGATGTCAGAGCTTGAGGCGTGCAGCTTTTTTCATAATCTGAGAGAAGGCACAATCTAAGACGTTGTCTCAGAAGAAGTAGTTGTGAGGCTTGTGAGTCCGTAGGAGTATATTTGTTCTTAACGTTTAAACGGCGAATTTCATCCATCAGAGATGAAACCTCAGCCATCCTCTGTTTTTTGACCATATGACCCAGTCTGATAAAGGTACCTCTGGTATAAGCCTTATGGGCGTTCCATAAGGATTCTATTCTGACATCTGATGTGACATTAGTCTTGAAGTAGTCTTCAAGATCTGTTTCTAAGGTATGTCTAGGTTTGGGATGGGACACGAGAAAGGGGCTGGCTCTCCACAAATATGTAGGAGGGGAGTTGTAAGTTTCCATGAGTGTCAATATGATAGTAGCATGATCCGACCAGCAGACATCGCCTATAGATGTGGACTTGACTAGAAAAAGAGACTCCCTGTCTACTAGAAACATATCAAGTCTGGCATAGCTATTATGTACACGAGAATGATGGGAAAAGTCCCTTTCTGAACTATGCTGCATGCGCCATACATCATGCATCTCTTCCTTGCAAAATAAGTCACCAATAATGGAGTGTGAATAGCGAGATCGTGACGTAGTATCCAACTCGGCATCCATTATAGAATTAAAGTCCCCACACAAGATCAATTTGCCTTGCTTGTGTGTAGAGATTAAGCGGATAATCTTGCGTAGGAACTTCAATTGATGTCAATTGGGGGCATATATTGTAACTATGGTATATTGGCCATTGAGCGCTGTGGACAATAAAACACTGCGAAAAACGATTTCTCTGCCTCCCATTGATGTCACTGTGAGGTCAGAGACGTAAACACCCGAAGATAGGTCACGTCGCTTCTTTTTCCCACAAGCGTGTTTTAGGGCTTGCTCCCATTGATTTTAATGGGAGGTGTTTTCGGCTGTTTTTTGTCGCGTTTTCCAACGCGGTTTCCGTGTCAAAAAATGTGCCAAAAAACTCTGTGTGAACTCCCCCTAAAGCTATTGTATAATACAGACGGTTGCTTGTCACATGAGGTGAGGAGGGTGGCACCCAAGCAACAGGCACCCAGCTCTAAAATGTAATGGATACCGAAGGGACATCACAGTACAATTGGATAAAACCAAAGGCCAAACAATGAAGAAGAAAAGAAAGAAAAGAAGGGGGTTGGGTTAATAAGGGGGAAATAACAGGTGCTCCACAATGGAAAAGCTCCAATAATGACTTGCACTGACAGAACTAGCTCAATGATCCCTAATCAAGAGATCAGGGCCGACATCAGCACCCGGCTAACCCGGGCAAGTACGGGGGCCCACTGCCCTTGTGGGGGCCCACACGGCCACTGGGTGCTTTATGATGATGGCATGGCTCCTTCAGGAGAGGTATCCCCAGCCAGAGCGTTGCTGACATTCTGGCCGGAGATTCCGCTCCTAGAGCCCTTATGACGTCTCAATCCGTACATGGACAGTGACATCAAGGGCTCCTCAGGGACCAGAATCCCCGGCCAGAGCATTGCCGATGCTCTGGCCGTGGATTCCGCTCTTGGAGAAGCCCCTGACATCACTATCCATATATGGATGGTGACATCAGGGGCTCCTCCAGGAGAAGAATCACCAGCCAGAGTCTCGGCAATGCATGGGTGTGTGGGGCACTATCTACAAGGGGGTGTATGTGGCACTATCGACAAGAAGATGTGGGTGGCGCTATCTACAAGGGGGTGTGTGTGGCGCTGAGAAAAAGGGGGTGTATGTGGCGCTATATACAAGGGGGAGTGTGTGGCGCTATTTACAAGGGGGTGTGTGTGTGGCACTATCTACAAGGGTGGGTGTGTGTGGTGCTAACTACAAGGGTGTGTGTGGCACTATCTACAAGGGGGCGTGTGTGGCACTATCTACAGGGGGCTGGTTATGGCACTATCTACAGGGGGCTGTGTGGCACTATTTATAGGGGCTTGTGTGACACTATCTTCAGAGGGCACAGTGGTATTACCTACAGGGAGTGTGTGTGGCACTGTTTTCAGAGGGAGCTGTGGCACTATCTACAAAGGGCACTGTGGCACTAACTACAGAGTGCACTGTGGCATTATCTACAGAGTGCACTATATATATGGGGCATAAACTGAGGGCCTAACTTCTATATGGGGATATGTAGGGGGCATAACTTCTATATGGGGGCACAAGGTGCCGTTTTGTGCCATTTTACTGCCCCGCAAAGAGGCCCACTAAGTCTGGGTCGCCCAAGGGCCCACATAAACCTGGAGCCCGCCGTGCAAGAAATGATGTTATTTGACTTGAGCCTTGAAATAAAATCCAGGGGTCCCAGAGGAAATAAAAGAGGGATGTATATCCAATAGCAACGCAGTGAGCTTCTCCATCATCATGATATCATAGTATCATCAACCTTATGAACCCAGTAGGTCAGGGACATATATATATATATAGTAAAGAACCATCGCCAGGGCCACAATGACAGCACATAGGAGAGACAGAGGGATACATTTTGTGTAGTTTAGAAGGGACATGATACCACCTAGCTAAGAATTTATTTCCCACCTCCTGGTACTTGCTAACTATAAAGGATTTGTGTGTGGACTCGAGGATTCTGACCTGAGAAGGATAGAGCATGAGATCAAGACATGAAGTTCTCTTTAAAGTCTAAATTAGGGGAGATCAATAGGGAATAAAACTCTGAAAGAATGTGGCATATAGTTCTCAATCATCTACCGGCTCAAATGAGGTCAGAGATCTGCTTAATTCAGCCTTGGATGGTAGGTAGTTGAGAAAATGTAAAAGCTGCAAAGATCTCTAGGACCCCAGTGGAGCATAGTCCGTACCCGCTAGCAGTTCCTGTTAAGGCAACTTACAGAAACCAGAAAAAAAATTTATGGCCCTACATACTATATGCCCCCGTGTTGTCACTGACTGAAAGGACCTGCCTCCAAACCAGGGGTAAACTGAGGGTTAACTAGAATGGGAAATAATGGAAAGGAGCAGGGGAAAATCAGACTTTAAGGGACTACTCATTTACGGATTGAGAGTGGAATCTATAGTTGGATATAGGGTAAGATCTCCCCGGAGATTAGTATACATACAATGTAACATTTGTATTGAACGGTGGGAAAATCATTGTTTCAGAGACCCATTGTTTAACAGCGCCATGGTTGCACCAATCAGGGGTCCTTTTGAGACGAGAAGCCTCATAGTAGGGCTTTAAGCCTACATTTTCCACAAGCTCTAGAGTGTCTGCAGATTAACAGAAATGTGTTTACTATGGCTAAAATGCATCCAAACTTTTGAAAAATACATGCAAAATATGTAATGTTTCCTGCCTATGGTCACTTCTTTCAGACAACCCTTCCTCCTGCATTTGAATTGTTATTTTTTTTCTGGTGAAATTCAGCACTGCCTTCTTATCGTTATTTGCATGTCATATTTTCCTAATAATAAGGGGTTTATTTTTCCTTTTCGGATATTGGACAGAATCATCCACCCACAACCACTGGTATATAGCACAGATATATGAAAATGCATATATGAGCTGTTTTGTTTTCATCAAATAATTGATGCTACATGGTTCTATCCACAATTTTAATATGAGGAAATAACCCATAATTTTTGTGGATTTGGGGAAATGATGACATGCAACACCTTCTGTTTTATGAATATTGTACTCTACAGTATAACATATACAGAGGCTTATTTATTTATTTATTTCAGTTACTTATATAGTGCCAACATATTATGCAGCGCTGTACAGAGGTGTACAGAGGTCCACTTTTTTACTGTCCCCATTGGGGCTCACAATCTAAATTCCCTATGGGTATGTTTTTGGGGTGTGGGAGGAAACCAGAGTACCCGGAGGAAACCCACACAAACACGGGGAGAACATACAAACTCCATGCAGATGTTGTCCTTGGTTGGATTTGAACCCAGGACCCCAGTGCTGCAAGGCAATAGTGCTAACCACTGAGCCACCGTGCTGCCCTTACACAAGGGTGGGGATTATTGGCCATTATTAAGTATATGCTGTTTTGTGTAGTGCATGTAAATATTTAGTGACTGGGTGTGTGTTTTTATGTATAAATGCAGTCAACGTGTATATGTCTGCACATGTGCAATGAGTATGTTCAGTATATATGTACTTCCATGATGAGAATGTGCATACACATGTGTTCTAAATGTGTATATATGACCCTGCATGCATGTAGTGAGTCAGCGTATGTTCGCTTGTCATGTGGCAGTATTATATGGTCACTGTATTATAATATTACTTGGGCTATATTAGGAGATTTTATGTCAGCTCTGTTTTCCTTTATTAGTTTGGAACTGTATGTTAGAATTATTTGAATGTATTATCTTGCCATTTGTTAGACGTACTACATGGTGGTGGCATCTGTTAGTTGTAAAGTATGGCAATATTTTTTATGTTTACAATAGGGCAGCATTGTTTAGTTTTACTATATGTTAAGATTGTTTGAAGTTATTATACCGTATGGCTTTGTTATTATTGCACTTTTATATGAAGGGCACTGACTGTGCCTATCAAGTGCTTATGTGTGTGCATATACATAGTACAGATTAATTTTATGTCCCGAATGTCTCAATAAATCAGTAATACTTGCAAAGTTGTACTTTTGCTTACAGTAAAATTCAATCAAGAAATGCTAATTTAGATATAACTTCTTCACTTTAATGTTTAATATATTTACTCTGAAAAGCACATAGATGAACCCTAAAAATATTAAATGATCTCTATTTCAGAACAATGAAAATGTTCACAAGCTTGAGGATCATTGGACTGAACTATTGGCTCCTCGCACTCCAGCGATGAATTATAACATTTTAATAACAGGTGACTTACATGTATACAACCTCTTCAGTTTTTCTTCTTTAGGGCATGACCACACGTGGCGGATTTCCTCCGCAACTGTCCGCATCAATGCCGCACAGAATCTGCGTTGCAGATTCTGCTGCGGATCTGCACAAAATGTGCAGTAAATTGATGCGGACTAGCTGCTGCGGACTGCGGGAAAAGTGCTTCCCTTCTCCCTATCAGTGCAGGATAGAGAGAAGGGACAGCACTTTCCCTAGTGAAAGTAAACGAATTTCATACTTACCGGCCGTTGTCTTGGTGACGCGTCCCTCTTTCGGCATCCAGCCCGACCTCCCTGGATGACGCGCCAGTCCATGTGACCGCTGCAGCCTGTGCTTGGCCTGTGATTGGCTGCAGCCGTCACTTAGACTGAAACGTCATCCTGGGAGGCCGGACTGGAGACAGAAGCAGGGAGTTCTCGGTAAGTATGAACTTATATTTTTTTACAGGTTGCTGTATATTGTGATCGGTAGTCACTGTCCAGGGTGCAGAAACAGTTACTGCCGATCGCTTAACTCTTTCAGCACCCTGGACAGTGACTATTTACAGACGTCTCCTAGCAACGCTCCCGTCATTACGGGAGCCCCATTGACTTCCTCAGTCTGGCTGTAGACCTAGAAATACATAGGTCCAGCCAGAATGAAGAAATGTCATGGCAAAAAAGCAAGACGCATCCGCAGCACACATAACATGTGCATGACAGCTGCGGACTTCATTGCGGAACTTAGAATCTCCATTGAAGTCAATGGAGAAATTCCGCCATGAGTCCGCCACTGCTCCGCAACAGACAGAGCATGCTGCGGACACCAAATTCCGCTCCGCAGCCTATGCTCCGCAGCGGAATGTTACGCATCGTCTAAACGAACACTTCTAAATAGAAGTGGAAGTCAATGCAGAAACGGCTCCACTGCGGATTAACGCTGCGGAGTGTCCGCAGCGGAATTTAAGTGAAATTCCGCCACGTGTGAACCCAGCCTTATATGGCTGATTTTAATTACAGCCCTTTGCTTGTGAGGGTATGTGCACACACAAAATAAAAAACGTCTGAAAATACAGAGCTCCTGATTTTCTTGCGTTTTTTAATCAAACTCGCGTTTTTCGCTGCGTTTTTGACGGATGTTTTTGGAGCTGTTGAGTCAATGAAAAACGGCTCCAAAAACGTCCCAAGAAGGACAGTAAAAAGGCACCTGCATAATATTTTGTGTCCTGTGGCATCCGGTTTTAACACTAAATAAATCTGTCTGAATAAATCTACAGCAAATTTTTACACTGCTAAAGAGTCTCCGTGGTGCTGTGTCCTCCTTGACCACATTGATGTTGAATTAGCTATCCTATTGACAGCGTGCACACTGGAGCTCATCTGCGTGCTGGTTTTTCTTCTTTGAAATATCTATCTATCTATCTATCTATCTATCTATCTATCTATCTATCTATCTATCTATCTATCTATCTATCTATCTATCTATCTATCTATCTATCTATCTATCTATCTATCTATCTATCTATCTATCTATCTAATCTGTCTATCTAGAAAATGCAAAGGAGAGCAGCACTAACAGGCTCATAGCCTTACTTATAATTCATAGGGTGCAAGCCTTTGGACCTCGACCTCCGGTTCCGTATATATAGAAAAACAAAGGAAGGCAGCACTCCACAGCAAGTAGTTTCAGGTGAAAAATTGCATTTTATTCACCCGTTAGCGGTGCAATGTTTTAGCCCCAGCATGGCCTATGCTGGGGCTGAAACATTGTGTCACGTTGGGTTTGTGGACCCACTGGGCCGTACCGCCTTGACGGTATGGCAGCTGGCCAACAGGGCGCAGGTTACAGTCTATAGTGGGGTTGACCCGGGGGGTCGGCCACAGCTTTATTAACACAATAGAAATTTAAAATAACATTTGACAAAAATATATAAACTGTAAATGACCTTAACAAAGGTCAATGAACAACCCGTATGCCCGCCTATACCAAGGACATGTAGGTAAATCCCCTTCCACTACCGCCCGCTGCGACATAAAACACCATAATACCAAATACATCAACAATACACCATTGTATCATAAAACCACACAGTATACCTGTCTCTTTCTTTTGTTTCTCTTTCTCTCTTTTTTTTTAATGAAAAAACGTTCCTTTCCATTATCTGTTAGGCTGGGTTCACACGACCTATTATCAGACGTAAACGAGGCGTATTATGCCTCGTTTTACGTCTGAAAATAGGGCTACAATACGTCGGCAAACATCTGCCCATTCATTTGAATGGGTTTGCCGACGTACTGTGCAGACAACCTGTCATTTACGCATCGTCGTAACAGCTGTGGGTATGTGCACACGATAGCAGGCATTTACGTCTGAAAAGACAGACTGTTTTCAGGAGAAAACAGCTGCCTCGTTTCAGACGTAAATGCTCCTCGCATTTTGCGAGGCTTCTCTGACAGCCGTAAATTTTGAGCTGTGCTTGATTGAGTTAAATAAAGAACGGCTCAAATTACGTCTGAAAGAAGTGTCCTGCACTTCTTTTGACGAGGCTGTATTTTTACGCGTCGTCGTTTGACAGCTGTCAAACGACGACGCGTAAATGACAGGTTGTCTGCACAGTACGTCGGCAAACCCATTCAAATGAATGGGCAGATGTTTGCCGACGTATTGTAGCCTTATTTTCAGACGTAAAACGTGGCATAATACGCTTCGTTTACGTCTGAAAATAGGTTGTGAGAACCCAGCCTGTCAAACGACGACGCGTAAAAATACAGCCTCGTCAAAAGAAGTGCAGGACACTTCTTTCAGACGTAATTTGAGCCATTCTTCATTGAACTCAATGAAGCACAGCTCAAAATTTATGGCTGTCAGAGAAGCCTTGCAAAATGCGAGGAGGAGCATTTACGTCTGAAACGAGGCAGCTGTTTTCTCCTGAAAACAGTCTGTCTTTTCAGACGTAAAACCTGCTACCGTGTGCACATACCCTTAGATTTTCCCCTTCTCTTCATTTTTTTTTTTTTTTTAAATCGTCCATAAAAAAAATCACGTTTTCCTGGTTTTTTTTCTATTATTGTTTAGTAAACACACCCTTTCCCTGCCCAAACGCCCCTAACTAACTCTGACTCACCCAACAAGGGAAGGGGAGGGGAGGGAGACTACACATACACGCAACAGTCCCTGGCTCAGCGGTTAAACACCTGTGAGCCTCCATGCAATTTTTCACTTGAAACGACTTGCTGTGGAGTGCTGCCTTCCTTTGTTTTTCTATCTATCTATCTATCTATCTATCTATCTATCTATCTATCTATCTATCTATCTATCTATCTATCTATCTATCTATCTATCTATCTATCTATCTCATATCTATCTATCTCATATCTATCTATCTATCTATCTATCTATCTATCTATCTATCTATCTATCTATCTATCTATCTATCTATCTATCTATCTATCTATCTATCTATCTATCTATCATCTATCTATCTATCTATCTATCTATCTATCTATCTATCTATCTATCTATCTATCTATCTATCTATCTATCTATCTATCTATCTATCTATCTATCTATCTAGTATATATATCTATATATTTATATATGAAAATATATAATCTTTCAGGAAACCAAGTATACTCTACAGTGCCTCGAAAATCGAACAATGCTGTGAGTGTAATGAAAACTTTCCGCAAAATCTATGGCAATTTACCATTACTATACACAGGACATACATTATGGAGAGGTAAGGGATGATTAAAATGCAGATAACAATGTGCGCATAGGTTGAGTCATAAGATACTCAATTTACACCCTGTATTTTGTTGCAAATCATCTGTACATGAAATTCAACCTACACATTCTGAACTAAAAGGTTTGCAGTGCATGTCCTCCAGGCCCCCCCACTCCTACAAGTGCAATAGTGACTATTGCACTGCACTAAGCATTTTTTTCAGTTCTGTTTCTACATGAAGGCTTTGTGCATTAATGTATGAAAGGTTTATATGGTATAGTTGCCCTCGGAAAGTGAAATCCAGCCAAATTACTGGAATCCATGTGTGTAGACCAACACTGAATTCCAGAACAAGGGGGCTCCAGTTGTCGTTAGAGAATTTGATGTAGATCTGAGCTAAAGGATACCAATATGATCTTCTGACACTCATCTGTGACATGACACAAGATCATGTTTGGGTGGATTCCCCTTTAAACGTACTACATTGTAAATTAAACATATTTTTCATATATGGGTATTTATTATCTGTTGGGGCACCTAGCTGAATAATAAAAAAAAAATGGATGGCAGGAGGGATCCATAATTAATATTATATTATTATTTTGTGCGCCTTATATTAGACCCAGAGTTTGTGAAGTCTCTAGTTGTGGAGAAAGAAGACAAAGTGCAAAGTAAGATTCTTCTCTTCTTCACTGAGAATAATATTGAAACCAGAACAGTAGAGAAGCGGCTGACAATGGTGGCTCAGATGTGTAAGGTGAGATGGTTAATGATGTCCCATACATGGTGGGAGCTGTAACTGTCAGAAGATGTTGGTATAAACTGCTTCAGTAGAAGGTCATCCCATTTGCCTTGAAAAGGAAGAACATAGTCATTATGCCCATCAATGTTATATTATGTTTGAAACAACCCACCCAGGGTCATTTTATTCAGTATGCTCATGATCTTCAATTAAGATAGGTAACACCCGTTTTTCCTGATACATATGTCACATGACACATATGTCAGAAAATTGAGTGGGGCGTCAGAGTCTCTCCCAATGTGACTCATTTATCATTTTCTGCCATTTTTGTACATAGAAAGATGTTGGAAAACTACAAGTCTGACCTGCTAATCAATCCGAAAGACGTTGCACTGGGAGAGAGATATTGGTGCATCATTCACATGGTGTGCCAGTATTATAAAATCTCCCCCTTCTAAATAATTAAATGTAATTAATGAAACTAAAAGTAAAAAAAGCATACAACATAGAGGCATTGTGTACTTGTATTTCTACTGGTTAATTCATTGTTTCTTTATGCACTTCAACTTCCTTTTCTTTTACATTTTGACCTGTTTCCCATTTGTGTTTGAGTCAATGTTGCAGTTTTCTTTGCTTATTATGTTTCCCTATTGTATATACAACAGAAAAAAGTAGCTGATGTAGGCGGTGCCAGTGCTGTTAATACATCAATTAACCCCTTCCCGCACTAAGCCAATTTTCGGATTTTCACATTTGTTTTCTCCTCCCCTACTTCCATAAGCCATAACTTTTTTATTTTACCATCAATATAGCCGTATGAGGGTTTGTTTATTTTAGGGGGTTTTGTTTTTACGGCCTTCATCGTGCAGTAAAAATGGCATGTTAACTTTAATCTGCAGATCAATATGATTACAGCGATACCAAATTTATATTTTTTTAATGTTTTACTACTCTTACAAAGAAACAACTGATTGTTAAAAATAAAATTTGAGTTTTGTCGCAACATTTTGAGAGTCATAACTTTTTTTTTTTCCGTAGATTGAGCGGTATGAGAGCTTATTTTTTGTGGGGCAACTGTAGTTTCTATTGGTACCATTTTGGGGTACATTAGACTTTTTGATCATTATTTATTCCATTTTTTGAGCGAGATGAAGTGACCAAAAAACTGTGATTCTAGCATTTTCATTTTTTTATTTTTTACAGCGTTCAAGGTGCAGACTAAATAATGATATAATGTAATAGTTCGGACTTTTACGAACGCGACGATACCAGTTATGTTAATTTTTTTATTTATTTGACATTGTTCTTGGCGGAAAATTTGAAAAGAGGGACTTTTTGATATTAACCCTTTCATGACGCTAATCTGTAGATTCACGTCGTGAAAGGGTATTTAAATATGGTGCCCGCTCACATGCAGAATGGGCGCCATAACCGCTGGGTCTATGCTGTGTTACACAGCCGGGACCCAGTGGCAATGCTTGGGATCAGAAAAATTTCTGATTGCAAGCATTTAACGCCTCAGATGCCGGTGTCAGATGTGACCACTGGCATCTGAAGGGTTTTTACGGTCCCTTTAACTTTGGGGCCGGTCACCGGCTCCCGCGCGGCGAGATTGCGGGAGCCGGTGTACTCCTCTAGCAGCTGGGAGCCTTGTGAACGCTCCCAGCCCTGCTAGAGGTCTTAGTAGCAGAGCACTCATTTTGCCATAGACTACAGTATTGTGATATTGCAGTCTATGGCATAAGCAATCTAATGATCTCAGGTTCAAGCCCCCTAGGTGGGCTAAATAAAAGCAAAAACATTTTTTTTAAAAGTTTTGAAATAAATTAAAAAATATAAAAATTCAAATCACTCCCCTTTCCCTAGATCACATATAAAAATAAATAAACAAAAATAAACATAAACACATTAGGTATCCCTGCATCCGAAAATGCCCAAACTATAAAAATATTTAAAAAAAATGTATCCAATACAGTGAACGGCGTAGTGAGGAAAAAGTTCAAAATGGGCGAATCCCAGTTTTTTTGCCATTTCAACGCCTACAAATTTTTTTTTATAAAAAGTGATCTAAATGCCCGAGATTGCCCCAAATGGTATTAATAAAAACGACATCTTTCCTCGTACAAAAATACGCCTTACACAGCTCTGTACACAAAAATCTAAAAAAGTTATGGGGGTCAGAATATGGTGAGGCAATGCCTTCTTTTTCTCTACTCCCTTGGTTGAACTTGATGGACATGTGTCTTTTTCCAACCGTACTAACTATGTAACTATGTAACCTCCACATTTTCTTTTTGGTAAAGTAACTACTAAAATGAAAAACATTTTTATCCAAATTTTGCTTTCCCAGAATGAAGTAGGATCTATGAAAGCTGATACTCGCAATATATTTAGTACGGCACTGAAATCACATATAATATGTGGAAACCAGTTATCTGGCCAATATTATCCACACCTACAAGACATCTACTATCTGCAAGGAAAAACAGGGAATGTGATTTATGGACTTTTCAAAAATTCATGGTGAGATTCCGAAACATTGAGGGCAGAACGACTAGCATAGACAGAAAATGCCCACAGTAACCAGATCACCCCTTTCATTCACTAACCTGCAATGTAAAAATAAAACTTGGACTCTGTTAGCTATGGGCAATTGCTTTTCTTTTTATGTGCACTAGTTTTATACATGATGACTTCTGGTGTGCTTGTCAAAGAAATAGAGGTTATAATAATGTAGTATTATAGTTGGCATTTCAAATAGGTTTCATTAAAAGGGTTTTCCCATCACAAAAAGTGATCACATTTTTTTACGAACTGCCAGGACCACCAGCGATCCAGAAAATGAAGGGACCGCAGTGTCAATGGGGCTGTGCTGCAGTCCTCTGCACAGCAGGTGGTTAGTAGGGCTGTAGTGCAGGGAAAAATGTTGAAGTCGCTGAATCATCTAAACAGCGCTGTGGCCCCTTCATTCTCAGGATTGGTGGGATTTCCCGCAGTCAGACCCCCAACAATCAGAAAGTGATGTCATATCCTAGCGATATGCAATGATTTTCTGTGGATAAATTCTACACAAATAACTGCAAATCAACCCAAAATCACATAGTTGTCCATAGTAACCAATCTGGTCATTTACCAATGTGGCTTAGGAAAATTACAGCTGGAATCTGATTGGTCACTACAGGCAACACCGCTGTTTTCTATGCCTTTGTCACATGCCACCCTTGATTATGTTTTTTTTTCACATATATTTAGGAATCACAGTGCTGTGTGCTCCTATGAAGTTGAAGCCATTGAGTCTCTTTTCAATACTTCCAGCTTGTTCGGTTCTTCCAAAAAAGACCTAAAAGTTCGTCCTGGGACGGTAATACTTCATTATATGTTTCCTTCTTAATATTTACTGTACCGTAAGATGTATATTATTTGTGAGAAATTAGCATCTCAAGTAAGCTATGATTATTGAAGAGGTAAAAGTTTGATTCTAACCTTGAAAAAAAATGTTTGAATGTGTGAAGAGAGGTACATCAGGTTCTGCCAGAGCAAAAGGAATGTGGACTCCCTTTTCTAGCTTTATTGGAAGGTCTCATTTCACCTCCAATTATTGCAATTATCCTTAAGGGTAAGTTCACACGTCGCGTGAATAATGAAGATTTTCTGCAACATAAATCCGCAGCATAAAACAGTAGCAGCAAAGTGGATGAGATTTGATCAAATCTCATACACACGCTGCGTAAATGATAATTGGAAAAAACGCTCAGAAATTGACCTGCAGTGCGTTTTTTAAACCGCAGCATGTCAATCGTATTTGCGTAATCGCTGCTTTTTTGTTGTTTTTGTTTTTGTAAGATCCCCAGCAAATAGCAGTTGTTGCGATTTTTCTGGCGGAAAAGCTGCGATTCCACCGCAAAAATCACAACTTAGAAAAAAAAAATATTAGACTTACCCAAAATTCTCTGCTCCTGCATCCAGCCCGGCCTCCAGGGATGGCATTTCATCCCATGTGACTGCTGCAGCCAATCACAGGCTGCAACGGTCACATGGGATGAAACGTCATTCCAGGAGGCCGGGCTGCAGGACGGCAGAGGGAAGCATTGCCATGGCTACCGGTATGTATGAAACTTTTTTTTTTTACATGCAGTTTTCCGCATCCAACATTCTGTCCAAAAAACTGCACCACAATTTGGTGTGGTTTTTCGTCCGGAATGCCGCCAGGGCGGATATGCTGTGTCCTTTTACGCGGCGTATCTGCCCTGTGTGAACATACCCTTCGAGGGGAATACCAATAAAGAATTGGTCATACTTACTACCAAAACATATTTTTGATATATATTGGTTATACAATAATTCCTTAACCCCTACCTTCACGAGTCAGTAACTATACCTCGTCGTGGGATTGTTACTTCCTGCACGAGAACGTATAGTTACTGAGTCGGTCCCGGTGCACACTGTCGGTGACAGTATGCACCGGGAACTGGGAGGTCAGATGTCGACGACAGCTGACACTCCACTCTTGCCAGCCAGCGGACCTTTGCTGCTGATTTCAGCAATTAACCCCTTAAATGCGGTGATCGCAACCGATCGCCGCATTTTAGGGGTTTCCAGCATATCAGCAGACCCCGCTCTGAAATCACGGGGTTTGCCGATAGTTAGCATGGCAAACAATGGCATCCAAAATAGTACCAATAAAAACTAACACCCGTCCCGCAAAAAACAAGACCTCCCACAGCTTTTTTGGTTAAAAAATAAAAAAGTTATGGCTCATAGAATATGGTGACACAGAAAATAAATTATTTTATAAAAATGTGATTTTATTGTGCAAACGCTGTAAAACATAAAAAAAAACTATATACATATGGTATTGTCGTAATCATACCGACTTGCATAATAAAGTAAAATTTAATTTATTGCGCACGGTGAACGGCGTAAAAAAAAAAAGATTTGAAAATGCCCAAATCGCTGTTTTTTAGTCACTTTAGCACTAACAAAAATGTAATAAAAAGTGATCAAGAAGTTGTATGTACCATAAAATCGTCCCACCAAAAATAGGCCCCAGACCGCTCAATCGACAAAAAAATAAAAAATGTTATGTCTCTCAGAATGTGATGATACAAAACATTTTTTTTTTAACAAATAGTCTTTTCTTTGTAAAAGTAGTAAAATATAAAAAAAACCTATATAAATTTGGTATCACCGTAATGGAGATTTATCGTAATTGAAACGCAGAATAAAACTAAGTTGTCATTTTTACCGCACAGTGAAAGACGTAAAAACAAAACCCCAAAAACAATGGAGGAATCACAGTTTTTTACAATTTTAGCCCACAAATAATTTCTGTTCACTTCTCCAGTACATTATATGGTACTTTAAATGGTGTCAATTGAAACTACGACTCCTTCCACAATAAATAAGCCCTCACACCGCTCTAATGACGGAAAAATTGGACGTTTTTCACAAATAAATATTGAATTTATCGACCAAATGTTTTCACTAACATAAAGTACAATATGTCACGAGAAAACAATCTCAGAATCGCTTGGATAGGTTAAAGCATTCCAAAGTTATTACCACATAAAGCGACACATGTCAGATTTGAAAAAATCATCTGTGTCCCAAGGCCAAAACAGGCTGCGTCCTAAAGGGGTTAATATGCAGTTACATATTTCTGCTTATAGTACCTGCAGAACTCATGAACGTGGATATGATAACAACTCCCATCAATTATTAAGTTATCATGCATACTCACATATAAAATCAGAATAAAGGTATTAAAATTCACAGTAAATATAAAAATGTATTTCACTATGTAAATAAACATTACTAGTTGTAATGAAATATTATATAGTAACCTCTTTGCTCTACTGTCCTATGTGTGTTTTACCAATCTAACTATAGTTTCTGTTTTCAACTTCACATTACTCTACCCTGCAAATACAGTGCCATCCTACGTTGACTCCTGAAGAGACTTCAGAAGAGGCATCCCGCTATCCAGAACTGACAAACTGGTTGTGGCCATCAAGAAATAGGACTGTTTTCCAAAATCTGAACAACTTCCAGAAAATAGTGGTGGATGAGATAACAGCCGTGAACCAAAAAACCTATAGGGTCTTCATATTAGCCACAGGTAACTTAGATAACACACGAGTCAGATTCAATTTTAAATCCACTCGACTCATGCAGTAAGACAGATATACTGTATATTAAATAGGGACACATCATCTACATTATGCCCTTTAAAGAGAATTTTCATTCAAAGCTTAAAAATGAGAAAGTTAGAGCAATAACCGGCAGACACTAGAGTTCTGGGGTGCTGTAAGCAAGTTTAGCTGTCCTGTTGAATTGAATTGCAGGGATGCTGATGGTAAGAGAGCCAGAGTGGGCTCTCCTATATTAATGTGTCCTTGAATTATTCTGCACCATTCCAGCTGTGTGTCCGTGCCAGTGACAGTTAATGCAACCACATATAAACAATGTGGCTGCAGTTATGTGCTTTATCTCCCGGGTGAACCATTGAAGCCTGTGGTCATGTGACCACTAGACAACACATCTCATTGGATAAAAAGTGACTGTAGCTCCACTGTTTAAGTGCGGGCATGTTAACTAGGGGCAGGGGATAGAGTGCAGAAATATTAGTAAATTACATATTTGTCTCCTGCCTGCAGTTTGCTGCACTTATTTTGTTGACCATGGGTCCCCAGAACACATCTTAAGTATTAATAGTGCACTTTAACATCTAGAATGTATTGATCTTAGCATATCATAGCATATCATCGAGCACTGGGTAGATAAAAGTCAGTTAACACATACCTCCCAACCGTCCCGGATTCAGCGGGACAGTCCCAGATTCCGGGCGGTGTCCCGCTGTCCCGGGCGTCAGGAGGGGGGATGTCCTGCTCTCAACTGTATCTGCCTCCTCAGAACGCAAATACAGTTGAACCCAATACTGAAGCAGGGAACCATCAGCTCCCTGCTTCAGAATTCATTCAGTGCAGAGGAGCAGAGGGAGCTCTTCCACTCGCCGAGGACTCCCCAGGCACAGCTCTAATTTAAGCATTGTGATCAGGGAAGCCCTTGATGTCACTGTCAGTATATTGACAGTGATGTCAGTGGCTACTCTTTGAGCGGAATCCCCGTTGCTGATGATCTGGCCTGGGATTCCGCTCCTAGAGGAAACCCCTGAGGTCACTGTCCATATATGGACATTGACGTCAGTGGCTCCTCCTGGAGGCCAGAGTCGGCAACGGGGATTCCGTTTAAGGAGTAGTCGCTGATGTCACTATCCATATATGGAAAGTGACATCAGGGCTTCCCTCTAGGAGCGGTATCTCCGGCCTATGCTCTCGCTGGGGATTCCGCTCCAAGAGGGATTCCCAATGGCACTCTCTACAGGGGGGGTGGCACTATTTTCGAGGGGGTGTGCCGCTATCTACATGGACACTGTGGCACGATATAGGGGCACTATCTACAGGGGACACTGTGATGCTCTCTACATGGGAACCATCTATATGGGCACTGTGTCACTATCTGCAAGGGCACTGGCACTAGGGGCATCTAAGGGGGCGTTATACTGTATAAGGGCAGCTAGGGGAGCATTATACTGTATAAGGCAGCTATGGGGGCATTATGTTGTATGGGGGCAGCTTTGGGGACATCAGGCTGTATGGGGCAGCTATGGGGTATTATACAATATAGGGGGAAGCTATGGGGGCATTATACTGTATGGGGCATCTATGTGGGCATTATACTGTATGGGGGGGGCATTATACTGTATGGGCAGCTTTGGGGGCATTATGCTTCATGTGGGCAGCTTTGGGCATTATGCTGTATGGGGGAATTTGTTTTAGCATTATAATGCATGGGGTCATCTGTATGGGCATTATACTGCATGGGAGAATCTGTGTGGGCATTATACTGTAAGGGGGCATCTGGGTTGGCTTTATACTGTATGAGTGCATCTATGGGGCAGTATACTGTACGGTGGCAGCTATGGGGGCGCCACACTTTGGTTGTCCCTCTTTGTGATACTTGAAAGTTGGGAGTTTTTTTTTAACATACTATTTCAATCTTATTATCCAAGATTTTGGAACTGTACACAAGACTGTAGAGCTGGAAGATGGAGTGTTTGACATTCCTGAAGTGCGCCCCTTCAAACAAAAAGGAAGACTACAATTCATGGAACTAAAGCCAAATGAGGTGAGTAGTACCGGAAATGTCAGGGGTATTATAGAAATGATGGCTCAAGTGACAGATATGGGATTGTGTTTGTAGGATTTATGTGTGTCAGATAAAAAAGAGTCATGGTATCATCTCATATATATTATAATGACTGCGATCTAAGGGGGGGAGGAGGTATAGATAAAACATATCATATAGCTGGATTATTTTTAATGCCTAAACACAATATATTAAACTCCATGTACAGTTCATAGTAGAATATAACTGTATGTGACTCATCTTATTTATACAAATCATCGATGTAGAATTTTCATGATGAATCATCACTGCTTTCTGTAGCTTCATATGCTCCTTTAGTTTGTAGATACAGTATGTCAGTAGAATAGTATAGATTCAACAGTGATTCATTTAGACTGGTGGGATGTGAGACAGACAGACGTTTGTTTTGGTGAAATGCTTGTTGCTCACTTCTCTGTGCTTTTTGTGTAGCACGTTCTTTATATGGGAACTACTCGTGAAATTTCCAGACTACCACTGGATGACTGTGCTGCCTTCTACCCCAGCTGTAAAGACTGTATTCAGTCAAGGGACCCCTTCTGTGGGTGGATTGAAGGAAAATGTGAATCAGTCCTAAAGTTTAACAGGTTTGTCATATCGAGAACCCTATCACCATAACCTAACTATTGTTTAGCTCTATGAATAGCACAGGAATGAGGTCAGATCAGGAAATGAAGCAATATAAAGTACAGTGTAGCTAAATGATCTGTCTATTCTATTCAGATGACTCTTAATGATCTAACAGATGTTGAATTGGCAAGGGCAGCCATTATAGTGTCCATACGGGTTATAAACCATCGTTCCATACATACTGATTGGCATATAAATCTCGATTTCAGAGTTGTATTAGAATAGTCCGTAACTCAGAAACTGTTTCCATTTCTATTACTTTTCCTAAAAGTTACTATGCTGAGTCTTGTACTAGAATGCTTTTGACAAGAATCCTAATGTAAATGGATGTTGGGAGGGGAAAAGATATTTTCCATGATACAAACAAGTTTCCTCCATTCATATCATGGAAAGTAATGTGCATTTACATTGCCCAATATGTACTTTTCTCAGAGAAATTTTGAAGCAGGGACAAGATTCAGGTCAGTGAAGCAGATTTCCAGCAATAAAAGTCTATCCTCTTTGTAATCATAGACATAACAATTATCGTTAACAATTGTAAAATACTTTGGATCATTAATGAAAATGGCTATTTCAATTACATCATAAGGGAAAGGCCCCAGAGAGCGAAATTGACCCGGCCGGGATGCAGCACAAAAAATATCAGTTTGAGCACATTCAACACTCACACTTATGAGCGCTGTAGTATTTTCCTGCCAAGAGCTGCTCCGTGCAACCACATCTAAGGATAAGGTCCCACAGGGCAGCATTGACCATGCTCTTCAACGTGGTTGTCAAATTGCTTGTTAATGGCCGCATGAATAAAACTGCTGGATACCTGCAAAATCATGCGACCATAAGGGTCTACTCATTAATGGTCACACGATTATGTAGATAACCAACAGTTTTACCCGCAACACCACATGGCCATTAACAAGCAATTTGACAACCGCGCCAAACAGTGCACTGGCACGATTTTCAGCCGCATCACGACTAGGTCAATGCTGCTCCGTGGTACCTAACCCTTAGACGTGGTTGCACGGAGCAGCTCTTGATGGGCAAATACTACAGCACTCATAAGTGTGAGTGCTGCATGTGCTTAAACAGTTGCTTATTGGTGTAGACCTTCTTTAATGTCCACAAACTGTCCACCATAGCAATATACCGCACAGGTGCATATACAGTTAAAGTTAAGCTAAGATTGTAAACCTCTGTAATGACGAAATGGTTAAATGGAGATGAAAAGGCCACTGGATTTAACTAGTGATTTGGGATTTATTGAAAAATGGCTGCAAGAAAATTCTTCTTTTATGACTATTCTAAGATAATGGTTAATTCTCTACTCTTAACATGTTTATCCCCTCTTAGCAGCTTCATGGTACAGCAGAATCTGAAACAGAATGCTACATGTGAATTAAAAAAGGGTGAGAATGCATTATTGTATACGTATATCGATGCTATAGAGACAGATTAACAAAATAAGATGTGGGATAGGACTATTAAAAAAAAACATCTAAAAATTCTGACACAGGCATAGCTAGGTTGGATCACCACCTCATATTGTTACTTACACTATATGGCAAAAAGTATGTGGACACCCCTCCCAATTGCTAAGTTTGGGTGTTTAAGGCACACCCATTGCGAATAGGTGCAAAAAATCAAGCACACAGCAATGCAATCTTTATAGACAAATATGGGTCGTCAGGAAGAGCTCAGTATGCCATCTTTGTCAGTTTTTCAAATTTCTTATTAGATCTTCTCCCGTCAATTGTAAATGCTAATTTTTGTGAAGTGGAAGCATCTAAAAGTAACAACAGCTCAGCCACAAAGTGATAATCCACAAAACTCACAGAGCGGGGCTGTGGAAAGATAAAGTGTGTGGTGTGTAAAAAACGCCTATTCTCTGTTGTATCACTCACTGCAGATTTGCAAACTACCTCTGGAAGTGACATCAACACAAGAACTGTGCGTCGGGAGCTTTATGAACTGGGTCTCCATGATTGAGCGGTTTTACACAAGCCTAAAATCACCATGCACAAAGCTAAACATCGGCTGTAGTGGTGTAAAGCAGCCGCCACTGGAGTCTGGAGCAGTGGAAACATGTTCTCTGGAGTGATAAATCACATTTCACTATCTGGCAATCTGATGGACCAATCTGGGTTTGGGCGATGCCAGTGGAGCACTACCTACCAGAAGGCATAGTGTCTACAAGTTTTGGGCTAGGCCCCTTATTTCTAGTAAAGTGTAAAGACATTTTAGACAATTGTATGCTTCCAACTTCTTGGCACCAGTTTGGGGAAAGGCTTTTCCAGTTCCTTTGTGACTGTGTACAAATTGAGGTCCATAAGACTATGGTTTGACGAATTTGGTGCGCAGGAACTCGAGTGGTTTGCACAGAACCCTGACCTAAACCCTATCGTGCAAATTTGGGAAGAATTAGAACACCAATTGCGAACCAGTCCTTCTTATCCAACATTAGTGTCTGACCTCACAAATGTTCTTTTGGCGGAATGGGAACAAATTCCCACAGACACTCTCCAAAATCTTGTGAAAAGGCTTCCCAGAAGAGTGGAGGCTCTTATAGCTAAAAGAGGGGAACCGATTCATATTAGCATTCATGTTTTTGAAATGGGATGTCCAAAAAGTTCATATAGGTGTGATGGTCAAATGTCCACATACTTTTAAGCATATGGTGTATTTCAACTTGAGACGTGCTAAAACTGAATGAATGGGTGGATATTAGCTATACAATGACACAAATGTTTCATGAAAAATAAGTAAGAAAAAATAAAACTTAGTTTATCCTAATCTCTTCACTACTATCTATTATTTATTAACTGATATTGGCCATAGAAGTTCTAAGCAGACTAATTTCCCTATTACCATGCACAGTAAGCTCAGCCTAGCAGACATTAGGTTGTCCGGGACCCACAAATAGATATATAATGTATGTGGACAACTTGAAGGGATACTAAACCTATAAATGAATGGGAAGAATTTCAAACAGGATTTAAAGACATGCCTTTTTGTCAATTATTAAAGGCCCATTTACGCTGGCTAATAATGCTATACTTTATTATGCCTTATTCGCCTGAGCCCTGCTCCTTCCCCCAGGGTAAATGTTTCACCTGCACTAAGCACTGGACGGTTTCTATAGGCAACTACCTAGATAAATGAAGAAATTTAGAAAAAATTCTCAGCACATCCACATTAGAAAAAAATAAATATAAAAAGAGCTTTATTTCAACATAATGTTAAAAGTCCATAAGAAACAGGTAGGGTGTGTTACCGTTAACGCGTTTCGAACGAAGTGGTCTTAAAGAGGCTCTGTCACCAGATTTTGCAACCCCTATCTGCTATTGCAGCAGATAGGCGCTGCAATGTAGATTACAGTAACGTTTTTATTTTTAAAAAATGAGCATTTTTGGCCAAGTTATGACCATTTTTGTAGTTATGCAAATGAGGCTTGCAAAAGTCCAAGTGGGTGTGTTTAAAAGTACAAGTCCAAGTGGGCGTGTATTATGTGCGTACATCGGGGCGTTTTTAATACTTTTACTAGCTGGGCGCTCTGACGAGAAGTATCATCCACTTCTCTTCAGAACGCCCAGCTTCTGCCAGATCACGCTGTGACGTCACTCACAGGTCCTGCATCGTGTCAGACGAGCGAGGACACATCGGCACCAGAGGCTTCAGTTGATTCTGCAGCAGCATCGGCGTTAGCAGGTAAGTCGATGTAGCTACTTACCTGCAAATGCTGATGCTGCTGCAGAATCAACTGTAGCCTCTGGTGCCGATGTGTCCTCGCTCGTCTGACACGATGCAGGACCTGTGAGTGACGTCGCAGCGTGATCTGGCAGAAGCTGGGCGTTCTGAAGAGAAGTGGATGATACTTCTCATCAGAACGCCCAGCTAGTAAAAGTATTAAAAACGCCCCGATGTACGCACATAATACACGCCCACTTGGACTTTTACTTTTAAACACACCCACTTGGACTTTTGCAAGCCTCATTTGCATAACTACAAAAATGGTCATAACTTGGCCAAAAATGCTCGTTTTTTAAAAATAAAAATGTTACTGTAATCTACATTGCAGCGCCTATCTGCTGCAATAGCAGATAGGGTTTGCAAAATCTGGTGACAGAGCCTCTTTAACTCATGCTATGAGTAAGAACACTTCGTTTGAAATGCGTTAGCGTTAACACGTCCTACCTCGATCTTTTCTAATGTGGATGTGGTGAGGATTTTTTCTACTTTTCTTCACTTTATTGGATCCTTGCCTGCCTGCAAGCCCTCCTTTCCGACTGTACTCCATGCAAGGAACTACAGAGCCCAGGAAGAATTACCGGGTGAGCACACTTGCGGCCTTTTTGCTGATATCTTTTTCTTTTGTTCACATAGATAAATTACTGAGAGGAGCGGTGTCTGCTGGAATAGATTTTTTTATGTGGGTTTTGTCTACCAGCTCGCTACATTACTTTCATGTAACTGCAATACAATGTGATAGCATAAACACAGAACTGCAGGTTGAATGTTTAGAATAATTGACAGAAAAATCAATTTGTGAATTAAAACCTGCTAACTTTTTTTAAAAATTTTCCTTAGAGTCGACAACAATGTACCTAAAAGAAAATCGGCATACAATCAACAATAAAGAGGTGAAGGAAATGGTGGAAGAACTTGGAATTTTAAGTCATAAATTTATGGAACCAAATACTGCTACAAAGATTCGGTGCATCTGGCTTTTAATTTTGACTATTCAATTACTAATATTAATGTGACCCATTCAAACGTTTTAGGAGCTTTGGTTATTATATTGAACTTGCAGTAGGTTACTACTTATTGCCGATTTCCTATTTATAGCTATGTTCTTACGTAACGTGCAACAACATATGGGCTAAATGGCTTCTTTTTTATACGTCAGCCATGATTCCACTAAAACTATAGTTCCACTTTCTAATGCCATATTTATGAAAGAACTACAGCTGGTTTTACCTATCTAAGCGACAGCTACGAATTGTGGTGTTTTGCTTTTTAATAGACAGACCTTTGTATGCTTCTTCAGTATATATAAAGTGGTATCTGCAAGGTTACTTTGCCATATCAGCTACGCCAATCTGAGTCGCAGAGCTATGTACGTCCAGATGAACAATTGCTTTGTGAATGTTTTCGCCAATGCGTTGTTATAAGGTAGCTGTTAATACATGAGCCATACAGTGTCCTGACTAAGATTTTCAGCAGATTGATCAATGAGACCGGTATTTCGAAATATGGTACAAATGTCCCGCTCTTCCTAGTTTTCCACACTTATGTTTCCGTAGGAGACAGTTGCTAATATAGCACCAACAAATTCCATAGCCTTGGGCAGAGTGTAATCACTTGCATGCCTGTCTCATCTAAGGCCTCATTCACATCATGCTGCACTATTGTTTCTAGTAAAACCACTGACAACCTGAGGGAAAACAGTCGGAATCCATTAAAGTCAATGGGTTTTGTCGGCCACAGGTGTTATCCATGGTGCAACGCAGCCATTGCTTACGGTTTTCACTTGCTCTGCTCCTCTGACGGAGCAGAACAATAAAAACCCACAACGCAGGTGGGAACATAGCCTAATTTTCCTATGTCAAACACACACTTTTTGTCTAGTTGGTAAATATTTATAGTCAAATATAACCTATCGGTATGTTTTGTTTGGTGTGGGGGATGAAATCGGAGAACCCGGAGAAAATCTATACAAACATCCTTGGTCGGATTTAAATCCAAGACCTGAGTGCTGCAAGGTAACAATGCTAACTTCTAAGACACCATGGTGCCAATGCCATGATACCAATGAGCTACCCATTCTATTAAAATTAGTTGCAGTCATTAAGATTTCCCTTGTGGAAATGTGGCGACAGGCTTTTTTTTAATGTTATAAATTAAGCATAGCATAAGAATCCATCCATAAGTTTAACAATACTATAATGATAAATGGTGCCACTCTTGCGTAATGATGAATTAATAATAGTTGATCCATCTATGTAATCTCAGCACTCAAATTTAGTGAGTAGAAGAGTACATTTAACAGTGGCTACTATTGTAGTTTTTTTGCACTTTACATCCTTGCTGTGACATCAAAAGTCAAATAACTGTGATTTTCTTAATAACAAAGACCTCAGTGTTCTATTTTTATAATGCTAAAGGGAATGTCTTGTGTTTTTAGTTTTAATTACATTACGGCTTTATTCAGACGAACGTGTGTTTGTTACAGCCGATTTGCCTCCGTGCGGGACCCATTTTAACGGATCCCTCATAGACTTGAGTCTATTGAGAGATCCGTGAAAACGGACAAAAATAAGACATGTCCTATTTTTTCATGGGCCCTTCACATGGTCCGTTAAAACAGGGGCCATGTGAATAGACCAATAGAAATATATGCAGCCATGTGACGGTTTTTAAAAAAAACATCCGTCACACGGACGATTTACACTTTCGTCTGAATAAACCCTAACCAGTTCAGGCCCAGACTCCTTTTAGTTCGTGTTTAAAGAGGCTCTGTCACCAATTTATAACTTCCCTATCTTCTATATAATCTAATAGGCGCTTTATTGTAAATAACAAGTTGTTTTTTTTTTAAAAAGCGTCACACACTTCTCTTCATTCATGCCCAGCTTGTTTCACAGCACAACGTGATCTCGCGAGATCACGCTGTGATGTGACTTCCTCCCACAGGTCTTTCACTGGAGACATGGTAGACTGAACAGACATCGCCTCCAGCCATTGCAGATTTGAATAAATTTCCTAGCATGGCTGGAGGCGATGTCTGTTGACTCTTTCGTCGCTCCGGTGAAGGACCTGCGGGAGGAAGTCTCGTGTGCTGCGAAACAAGCTGGGCATGAATGAAGAGAAGTGTATGATGCTGATTGGTCAGCATCATACACTTTTATTTACAACGCCAACTTGGTGAAAAGTAAAAAAATTGGGCAGTTGAGCATTTAGAACAAATTAGCATAAAACTAAAAATGATCATAACTTGGTCAAAAATAAAAGTGTAAAAAAAAACAACAAAAAAAACTTGTTATCTACATTAAAGCGCCTGTTAGATTAGGTAGGAGATAGGGCAGCTATAAACTGGTGACAGAGCCTCTTCAACATCTATAATGTATTTATTTGTTGGGCGATTTTTGCAAAAAAAAAGTTACATTTTTTGAGAAACATATAGTGTTACCCTAAAATAGACATTTTACTCAGATTCATCATTGTCTACGGTTAGCAAAATTAGTAATTTATGTGATAATAATGAAGACAATGAAAGGATAATAAAAAAAACAATAGGACTAAAACTGTATGATAATTTGACCAATAAACGCTTACTATTTGTCTAAAGAATGGCTTCTCATACTTTTTCAACTGGGGCCTCACTAGCCAGACTATGGTGGTGCCTGGGCCTCACCACCAGTGGTCCAAGTACACGCAGAATTTAAAAATATTTATCAATTTACCTTATATTCGTCTCCTGAACACAGTATGTCATTGAAAGAATCCGAAAAGCAGTTAATTTCATTGCTAAACCAGGTTTTTCTGCAGCCAGGGAAAGGACTGTACAGCTTTTAATTATATCTGTGAAAACTTCCATACAGCTGCACCTCACCAATAACTGGGTATCGCCTTACTGGTAAAGGCCCACCTTACAGTTTGAGACATACTGGTCTATAGGGACTTAAAGCGTAATTCTGCAAAGAACACTTTCTCACAATTTAAATCTACATACGGATTTGGATAATTGCTTTATTATTTTCATACCGATTTTGAATTATCTTTTTTTCTATTCATCGACATAGCTGCTTGTAAAATACTGCTGATTTCCTTTGGAAATTGACAGTGGTTGATCTCAGACATGCGACCTTACAGTTGTTATCTGCATAACTGTAACTGCAATTGAAGCTCCCAAAATACACTTCTCTCTGCTCACAGGAAACCACAACCACACTCCAAATTTGGCTTTAGACAGAAATACAGAAAGAAAAACATCCTGAAAATCAGTATACGATAAATATAACAAAGTGTTTACTCAACATTTACAAGTATTTAAACTTTTACATACATTTTTTAATGTTCCAGAGATATGGCCCTCTCTTGTTTTGGCTCCCTATATGCTAATTTTCTGTGGTTAGCCAACTGGGTTGAGCTAGCTTCCCTACCTCTGATGCCGACCAATCAGCCGAGGCAGCTTGAGTGTAGCTTACGCCCTTTTGGCTAACTACAGAAAATTAGCATAGAAGGAGTGTGGTATCTGTGGTGTTACATAGGACTGCCGGTAACATCTACTACATTATCTGTAATCAGAATTATCACTGTTATCTGTGGTGTTACATAGGACTGCAGGTAACACTACTACATTATTTTCACTGTGTATATATGGGTACATATGTGAATGTGTCTTTTTGTGCTTGTATATATGTGCCTTTTATGTATTTGTTCCTGCCAGGGTATTTATGTGCCTGTGTGTGTGTCTGTATATACAGTATATCTATGTATGTCTATATATTTACCTTTATGTATGTATATATTCCAGAATGTGTGTATATATTTGCCTGTTTGTCTAAATATGTCCCTCTATGTATTTACAGTATTTCTGTTCCAGTATGTGCGTATCTATATATGTGCTTAATCTTTGCTTTGTTGAGGGCAGCAATAAGGAATCCAACCTAAGGCCGGCCCTGCCTAGCGCTAGTGTTTAGTTCCTCTGTAGCGTTACCACAGGGAAAATTTAGCATTAAAGAGTACCCATTTATTTCAGTGAGCTTTCCCCCTCTATTAACTCATAATTTCCGAATAGGGTATTTGAAGAAAACAAAACAAAGCAAAACAAAACAGACAACCGCTTTAAAGTGGTTCTTCACCTAATTTTTTTTAGTTTATAAAAATTAGACCAATATAAGTGTCGGTTCAGTATTGCCAAGCCTTGCTACTTCACTGCCGTCAGCAGCTCACTGTTAATTCAGCCTTTATCTGAATACATGATTGATCTGAAACAGACTGGTTACTAGGGACAAGCCCTTTGTAACCTTAGAAACCAGTCAATTTCAAGTAAAGTTCAAGACTGGATTAGCAGCTTAACAGGTCAAATAATGTAATTTTCTCTTTTCAGCTTGTGCTATTTATCAGACATTTGAAGAAACAATTGAGACCTCTTAAGACTTTTAGGCTATATTCACATGACAGTAGAGAAAAAAAAAAGGCTGTTAAAAAGGATAAAAATGTCAGTTTTTCACGTACGTTTTGCATCCGTGTGTCTCGCAGATTTCTATCTTGGGAGTCTGACCGTTTTTAACGACCGTTTTTCATCCATTTGCCATCCATTTTTCAACTCTGTTAAAAAAACTGATGAATTTAATTTTTAAGTGTTTTCTGTACCAACCCCCTGAAAACACCACAGTGCCCATGTAGATAGAGCCACAATGCCCCTGTAAATAGTACCCATGTAGTTAGCGCCATTGTTTTAAAGTAGAAAGTGCCACACGCTGCCCCCTGTACATAGTGCCACAGTGCCCATTGTAGATAGTGCCCACATAGATAGTGCTACATTGCCCAAGTAGATAGTTCCACAGTGCCCTCTGTAGATAGTACCACAGTTCCCATGTAGATAGTGCCACACACTGCCCCATGTAGATAGTGCCATAGACAGTGCCCATGTACATAGCGCTACAGTGTCCCCTGTAGACAGTGCCCACATAGTGCCACAGTGCCCATGAAATAGTGCCACACTCACCTGTCCCCGTTCTCACGCTGTCTTCTCCTCCAGAAATGCAGGTCAGGTCCCTTCAGACCAGGCCTGCTCCAGCGGAATGACACAGGTGACACAATAATGTAATTGCGCTGCCTGCTTCACAAAAAAAAGTGCTTAAATATGAGTAAGGGAACCAATTGTTCCCTTGCCTGCCAAGCGATGTCAATTGTACCCGCATCCTAAGGATGTGGATACAATTGAGTCCCCTTGTGAGGGCCTCCCTGGGCAAAAGGAATAGCGGGACCCTGGTCACAGGGGGTTTCAGGGCAACTGAAAATCCCCCTGCGTGCACCACTGCTAGGAAATGATCCATCTTTATCGGCCGTCACATGGATGGCTTTCTGAAAAACGGGAGTTAAAAACAAATCTATTGACTGTTGGGCTGTGAAAATGTCCGAAAATAGAACACGTTCTATTTTTTTCACAGCCAGTAGTCACAGTCCGTTAAAAAAAACCTCAATATGAATACACCCATAGAACCTTATTATTCTGAAAGCGGTCGTGTGATGGTTGTTAAAAAAACGTTTGTCACATGGGCATTTTTCACTGTCGTGTATATAGAGCCTAAGATTTTCTCCAAAATGCTCAGAAACACAAAGCCCGACATAAAAAGCAATCATTGTTTTTGCACTTGTATATTTCCATATGTTTCTATTATAAATACTGCAGGCAGGGTTTTGTAGAGTTGGAGTGTACAGTAAGTAAATAGTGGGATTTTATTATTTGTATTGTGGCCTATTTATATCATTCGCATTGTTTTGCATACATAACTTTATTGAAGGTGTTCTAAGCCTTTCCTTTTTAAATAAAACTGTTCAGACTTCTTTTTTGATTTTGGACTATTGTTTTCTAGTCCTCTGAATGTTTTATTCCATTTGTCAATGCTGCATTTACAGACATATTTTGTAACTGTGATTCTTTTATTTATAAATTTTATTTAAAAAAAAGACTTCTGTTTATGAAACTTCACCAATATAATATAGTGTATGTTTCTATTAGTATGTATATTATATACTAACAAAGTGCATCTTTATGTACACATTATATACATGAACCTGGATGTTGCTGTGGCTACCGGAAAACAGGAAAATGATACACAATAAGACGTCATACAGAAGACCGAATCATGTGCACGTAGCCTTTATGGAGGCAAAGAGTCCCGGGCGTCCTGTTGTATACAGCCGCATGCTCTCCATTTGTTGCCTGTGTACAGCATCATATTATGAAATTGAACAGAAAAAAATGCTGAATGCTTGGAAACTGGAGGCATACCGAGACACAGTAGAAGTCTATGAAATGTTATAAACTATATGATACGCTGTGAGGGTGAGGAAAAGGAACTGCTGAGCACTACATCCTCCAAATAGCTGGCAGCACTATAACACATGATCTGCCCAACGCGTCATTGCTCACAAAACATCTACTGTTCCCCTTTTATTCCTTGTCATGATTATGTGTCAGCAACTTTTCCTGCCCCGTTCAAAAACATCCTGTAGACCGGCATTATTTACATGCCTTTTTTTTGACAAAAAGAAACAGACACAACATTGTATATATATTAAACACTGTTCATGGTTGAATGCTACCATAAATAGATCATCCTTATATTGGAGAATGATTGCTTTGTAACCCTTTCATGACTAGGTTTGTTTTGGCCTTAAATACGAAAGCAAAATGTTACACTTTGGAATGATGCATTTTAAGGCTTGTACACATGTAGCATAATTGCGGCGGATTTTCCGTCCGGATTTACTGACGGAAAATCTGCAGCGTGTTAAAGTAACAGCAAAGTAGATACGTTTTTAAAAATCTCATCCGCTGTAGAAAATTTACGTGCAGGAATTTAGCTGAGTATTTGTGCTGCGGAATGGTTGCATATTTGTTTCAGATTTTCCCATTAGGTTCAATTGGGGGGTGAAATACTGCAAAAAATCACAAATGTTATTGTAATGGCAGGGGGTAGGGAGACGGACAAGTGAGCCCCAATCCACCCGCCACTCCGTCCCCGCCCACCCGCAACGACCCGCCCCAGGCGACGGGGCACAACTGGTGCACGACAAACACGACAAACATACAAGGAACACAAGCAAGGAAAAGGGGCCGCCGCCCACGGCAAACACCGCGAGCAACCAGAGCGGCGAACGAGCCGAGCCAAGCCAGGAGTGCGCGAGGCACAAAACGAAAAGCAGAAGAGCAGTCGGCAAGCCAGGGTCTGCATGGAGCAGGATCAAAAATAGCAGGAGCTGTAGCTGGGCCAGGAAACCACAAGGAAAGAAACACAAGCAGTAACAAGCACCGAGGGACAGGAAGTGCAGGCTTAAATAGACCGAGGGCGGGAGCTAGCTGAGTCTGGCCAGGTTACGATAGGCTCTCCCACTCCTAAGCCTGCCAGCCTGAATGGTGGAAGCAGGAGTCAGTCTCAGGGATGTATTCTCAGGTGCTGACTGATTAGTTCTGAGAGTTAACCCCGAAGCTGTGCCTGGCAGATCCTTTACAGTACCCCCCCTTTTATGAGGGGCCACCGGACCCTTTCTAAGTGGACCTGGCTTACTGGGGAAACGCAGGTGGAACCTCCTGACCAATACCCCAGCGTGAACATCCCGGGCGGGTACCCAAGTCCTCTCCTCGGGCCCGTATCCTCTCCAATGGACCAGGTACTGGAGGGAGCCTTGGACCATCTTGCTGTCCACAATCCTGGCCACCTCGAATTCCACCCCCTCCGGGGTGAGGATGGGAACAGGAGGTCTCCTCGAGGGAGCCAAGGACGGGGAGCAGCGTTTGAGGAGGGAGGCATGAAACACGTCGTGTATCCGAAAAGACGGGGGTAACTCCAGCCGGAAGGAGACAGGATTGAGGACCTCAATGACCTTATACGGCCCAATAAACCGGGGAGCAAACTTCTTGGACGGAACCTTGAGACGCAAGTTCCTAGACGACAACCACACCAGATCCCCGACCATAAACAGGGGGTTAGCAGAACGTTTTTTATAAGCCTGAGTTTTTTGTACGCTCTGGGACACCTCTAGGTTTTTCTGAACCTGGGCCCAGACTGTGCACAGTTCCCGATGAACGACCTCTACCTCAGGATTGTTGGAACTACCAGGTGAAACGGAGGAGAACCGTGGATTAAACCCAAAATTACAAAAAAAAGGAGAGACCCCTGACGAGTTACTGACCCGGTTATTAAGGGAAAATTCGGCGAGGGGAATGAAAGAGACCCAATCAAATTGACAGTCAGAGACAAAACACCTTAAGTATTGTTCTAGAGATTGATTAGTCCTCTCCGTTTGGCCATTGGTTT
Organism: Rhinoderma darwinii; assembly: GCF_050947455.1. NCBI lineage: Eukaryota > Metazoa > Chordata > Amphibia > Anura > Rhinodermatidae > Rhinoderma > Rhinoderma darwinii. The sequence continues at coordinate 253,626,831 of NC_134689.1, read as the reverse complement.
CAGGATGGAAGGCAGAGGAGAAGGACAGATCAATCCCCAACTTCATACAGAAGGCTCTCCAAAACAATGAAACAAATTGTACCCCTCTGTCCGAAACAATATTGACAGGGACCCCATGGAGACGCAGGATGTGTCTGACAAACAAGGTAGCCAACGTTTTGGCGTTGGGTAGTTTCTTGAGGGGCACAAAGTGGCACATCTTACTGAAGCGGTCCACCACCACCCACACCACCGACTTGCCTTGGGATGGAGGCAAATCGGTGATAAAATCCATGGAGATATGTGTCCAAGGTCTCTGGGGAATGGGCAACGAACACAGTAAGCCCGCTGGTCGGGACCTGGGAGTCTTGGACCTAGCACAAACCTCACAAGCGGCGACGTAGGCCTTAACGTCTTTAGGCAACCCAGGCCACCAATAATTTCTGGTAATCAGGTGTTTGGTACCCAGGATGCCTGGATGGCCAGATAGTGCGGAGTCATGATTTTCCCTAAGTACCCTTAGCCGGAATTGCAGGGGAACAAACAGCTTGTTCTCAGGAAGGTTCCCGGGAGCTGCACCTTGATCAGCAGCAATATCAGAGACTAAATCAGAATCGATCGAGGAAATGATTATACCTGGAGGCAAAATACAAGCAGGATCTTCCTCCGAAGGAGGGCTGGCCATGAAGCTACGCGACAGTGCATCAGCCTTAATATTTTTAGACCCAGCCCTATAGGTAACCCAAAAATTGAATCTGGTAAAAAATAACGCCCATCGAGCTTGTCTCGGGTTTAGCCTCCGGGCAGATTCTAGGAAAACCAGATTCTTGTGGTCGGTAAGGACCGTTACCTGGTGCCTAGCCCCCTCCAGGAAGTGGCGCCACTCTTCAAATGCCCATTTAATGGCTAAGAGTTCGCGGTTGCCAATATCATAGTTACTTTCAGTTGGCGAAAACTTCCTGGAGAAGTAGGCACAGGGGCGGAGATGGGTGAGGGACCTGGTACCCTGGGACAAGACAGCCCCCACTCCCACCTCAGATGCGTCAACTTCCACGATAAATGGCTCCATTTGGTTGGGCTGAACCAGCACCGGGGCCGAGACAAAGCACTTCTTAAGGACCTCAAAAGCCTGGACAGCCTCAGGAGGCCAGTGGAGGAGATCAGCACCTTTGCGAGTGAGGTCCGTAAGGGGCTTAGCGATGACCGAGAAGTTAGCAATAAATCTCCTGTAATAATTAGCGAACCCCAAAAAACACTGTAATGCCTTTAGGGAGGCAGGTTGGACCCATTCCGCCACAGCCTGAACCTTGGCGGGGTCCATGCGGAATTCATGAGGAGTGAGGATTTGACCCAAAAATGGAATCTCCTGTACCCCAAACACACATTTTTCGGTTTTGGCAAACAGTTTATTTTCCCGAAGGACCTGGAGCACCTTCCTGACATGCTCAATGTGGGAGGACCAGTCCTTGAAAAACACCAGTATGTCATCAAGGTACACTACCAGAAAAATCCCCAGGTAATTTCTCAAAATCTCATTTATGAAATTCTGGAAGACCGCAGGGGCATTACACAACCCAAAGGGCATGACGAGGTATTCGAAATGGCCTTCGGGCGTGTTAAACGCAGTCTTCCACTCATCCCCCTCTTTGATGCGAATAAGGTTATACGCCCCCCGTAGATCCAATTTAGAAAACCATTGGGCCCCCTGAACCTGATTAAAGAGATCAGGAATCAAAGGAAGGGGATACTGGTTCCTTACCGTGACCTTATTCAGGCTACGGTAGTCAATGCATGGCCTAAGACCACCATCCTTCTTCCCCACGAAGAAGAAGCCAGCACCTAACGGAGAAGAAAAGGGACGAATGTAACCCTTGGCCAGGGATTCCTGGATATACACTCTCATAGCTTCACGTTCGGGACAAGAAAGATTAAATATCCTACCCTTAGGAAGCTTAGCTCCTGGTACCAATTCGATAGCGCAATCGTATTCTCTATGAGGAGGTAACACTTCGGAGGCCTCCCTAGAGAAAACATCAGCGAAGTCCTGAACAAACTCGGGTAGCATATTCGCCTCCTTAGGGGGAGAAATAGAATTAACAGAAAAACATGACGTACAACATTCATTACCCCATTTGGTTAGCTCCCCAGTATTCCAGTCAAACGTAGGATTATGCAACTGCAACCAGGGAAGACCTAGAACCAAATCGTACGATAATCCCTGCATCAACGGTACAGAGCATTGCTCCAAATGCATGGAGCCAACAAGGAGTTCAAAAACAGGGGTATGCTGTGTAAAATAACCATTAGCAAGAGGAGTGGAGTCGATACCCACTACCGGGACAGGTTTAGGCAAATCAATAAGAGGCATAGCAAGGGACATAGCAAATTCCACAGACATGATATTAGTAGAGGACCCTGAATCCACGAAGGCACTGCCGGTAGCAGACCTACCACCAAAAGAGACCTGAAAGGGAAGCAAGATCTTAGTACGTTTCATATTTACGGGAAATACCTGTGCGCCCAAGTGACCTCCCCGATGATCACTTAGACGCGGAAGTTCTCTGGCTGCAATCTTACGCTTAGGACAGTTGTTCACTTGATGCTTGTCGTCCCCACAGTAGAAGCAGAGACCATTCTTCCTGCGGAATTCTCTACGTTGTTGGGGGGACACGGAGGCCCCGAGTTGCATAGGTTTCTCTGAATCTTTCGGGGAGGAACGAAGCAATGGAGCTTTGGGAGGCATCATGGGGGAGTCGGAGGAGAAAACACATAAACGTTCACGTTGTCGTTCCCTGAGACGTCGGTCAAGTCGTATCGCTAAAGCCATAACCTGGTCTAGGGAGTCAGAAGAGGGATAGCTAACTAGCAGGTCTTTCAGGGCATTCGACAGACCCAACCTAAACTGGCACCTTAAGGCAGGGTCATTCCACCGAGAAGCTACGCACCACTTCCGAAAGTCAGAGCAATACTCCTCAACAGGTCTCTTACCCTGACTTAAGGTCACCAGCTGACTCTCGGCAAAGGCAGTCCTGTCAGTCTCGTCATAAATAAGTCCGAGAGCAGAAAAGAAACAATCAACGGAGGAAAGTTCAGGGGCGTCAGGAGCCAAGGAGAAGGCCCACTCTTGGGGCCCTTCCTGGAGCCGGGACATAATTATACCCACACGCTGGCTCTCAGAACCTGAGGAATGAGGCTTTAAACGAAAGTAAAGCCTACAACTCTCCCGAAAGGAGAGAAAAGCCCTCCGGTCCCCTGAGAACCGGTCGGGCAACTTGAGGTGGGGTTCAAGAGGTGCGGTGAGGGGAACTACCAGGGTAGCATCAGGCTGGTTGACCCTCTGAGCCAGGGCCTGGACCTGTAGGGAGAGACCCTGCATTTGCTGAGCCAGGGTCTCACGGGGATCCATAGTGGTGTCAGGTACCAGGGGTAGACTAGGTATGGGCTTGTTATTATGTAATGGCAGGGGGTAGGGAGATGGACAAGTGAGCCCCAATCCACCCGCCACTCCGTCCCCACCCACCCGCAACCACCCGCACCAGGCGACGGGGCACAACTGGGCGGCGGCCCCCGCGCCCAGCAAGTGCACGACAAACACGACAAACATACAAGGAACACAAGCAAGGAAAAGGGGCCGCCGCCCACGGCAACACCGCGAGCAACCAGAGCGGCGAACGAGCCAAGCCAAGCCAGGAGTGCGCGAGGCACAAAACGAAAAGCAGAAGAGCAGTCGGCAAGCCAGGGTCTGCATGGAGCAGGATCAAAAATAGCAGGAGCTGTAGCTGGGCCAGGAAACCACAAGGAAAGAAACACAAGCAGTAACAAGCACCGAGGGACAGGAAGTGCAGGCTTAAATAGACCGAGGGCGGGAGCTAGCTGAGTCTGGCCAGGTTACGATAGGCTCTCCCACTCCTAAGCCTGCCAGCCTGAATGGTGGAAGCAGGAGTCAGTCTCAGGGATGTATTCTCAGGTGCTGACTGATTAGTTCTGAGAGTTAACCCCGAAGCTGTGCCTGGCAGATCCTTTACAGTTATGATTTATGCAGCGGAAAAGCTGCGAAATGGCAAAAAAGTGAAAAAAAAAAAGTAGTCCATACCCACCTTCTCCGGCATTCCCATATCAACATGTTACTTCTCCCCCCTCTGGTTTCAGTGCTGCTGTCCTGCTTGGACGACGTTTTATCCCATGCGACTGCTTCAGCCAATTATAGGCTGCAATGGTCATATGGAAAAAATTTCATCCCAGGAGGTCAGGAGCACAGACACCCGCTCTGGGAGGAGTGCAATATGGGGGACCAGGGGGAGGTGAGTTTGGATTTTTATATTGCCTCGTCTCATGTCCGCAGAGGCAAATCCATCTGAATATCCTTGCTGTATCTGGGTCAGATTTTCTGCAGAGATTTCTGAGTCGTATGAACATACCCTAAAGCTAATCTTTTACCCTACCCAAAAGTCTTTCTTTATTTGCAGGATACTTGGCTCTCATTTACTGTTCCATACTGAAGCAGATATATTTTTATTTTATGGTTCTTATTTAGAGAAAAATTGGCAAAAGCAGAAAGAAAAAAAAACTTTTTCAGCAACAGCCGAAAACAGCCGCTGAATATGGAGCGAGCTCAGCCCGTGAGTCTGCTCCATACTTCCCCTTAGTGACAGCAACGTAATAGTACGTTGCATGTCGCCAAGGGGTTAAACCATTTTTTTCTGTAATACAGAAGGTTTTACCAGAGAAACGCAACTCAATATTTATTGCCCAGATTCTTCAGTTTTTAGAAATATCCCACATGTGGCCCTAGTGTGCTAATGGACTGAAGCACAGGCCTCAGAAACAAAGGATCACCTAGTGGATTTTGGGGCCTCCTTTTTATTAGATTATATTTTAGCCACCGTGTCAGGTTTGACGAGGTCTTGTGATGCCAAAACAAAGGAAACACCCCAAAAAAGACCCCATTTTGGAAACTATACCCACAAGGAATTCATCTAGGGCTGTAGTGAGCATTTTGACCCCACAGGTGTTTTATAGATTTTATTAGAATTTGGATGTGAAAATTAGACATTAGACATAAATTTTTTCCAATAAGATGTTGTTTTAGCTAAACAAAAAAAAAACCACAATTTCCACAAGGAATAAAGAAGAAAAAGCCCCCTAATATTTGTAAAACAGCTCCGGAGTACGTAAATACCCCATATGTGGTCATAAACTGCTGTTTGGACACAGGGCAGGGCTTAGAAGGGAAGGCGCGCCATTTCGCTTTTGGAGCACAGATTTTCTCGGCACCATGTCGCATTTGCAAAGCCCCTAATGCACCAGTTCAGTGGAAACTACCCAAAAGTGACTCCACGTAGCTTAGCTCAAAATTCTTTATTTTCTCAACAAATAAAAGGAGAAAAAGAACCCCAACATTTGTAAAGCAACTTCTCCAGAGTACGGAAATACCCCATATGTGGTCATAAACTTCTGTTTGAGCACACGGTAGGGCTCAGAAGGGAAGGAGCACCATTTGACTTTTGGAGTGCAGATTTTGCTGGATTGGTTTCTGGGCGCTATGTTGCTTTTGCAAAGCCCCACTGGGACCAAAACAGTGGAGACCCCCAGAAGTGACCTCATTCTGGAAACTATACCTGTCAAGGTATTCACCTAGGGGTGTAGTGAGCATGTTCACCCCACAGGTGTTTTCCAGAAATTAGTGTGCACTCGATGTTGTGAAAATTGCAATTTTTCCATAGATATGCCAATATGTGGTGCCAAACATTTGCCACCATGAAAAGACAGCTCTCTAATTATCATAATGTGTTTCCTGGTTTTAGAATCACCCTACATGTGGCCCTAACCTTATGCCTGGACATTCACAGGGCCGATTCTATTTTTTCTGCTACCTGAGGCGAGAATTGAAATGGCGCCCCCCATTTTCAAAAAAAAATTATAAATATGAAATCCAAGTAGCCAACCTGGTTATTGGATCATTAGTTTTTAATCGGCTTTCGTCAGAGCGGTGTATGGGCTCAATAAACAGTTCATGAGCCCAAACACCTCTCTGAGAAAAGCTGATCAGAAATGAAGCGACACAGCGCTCACTCGAGCACTTCTGCCATTTCGTTTTAGCAATCAGTTGGGGTCTCAGTGCTTGGACCCCCCACCGATCAAAACTTCTGACACTATGACATGTCAAACGTTTTTTAAAAGTTTAGTTACAGTTTAAGCCCTTAGACACCCCCCTTAAAGTATAATGACTACGAGGGCGCTATGGATGGGATTATACTGCAAGGGAGGGGGGGTTCTGAGTGTCTGATGGCTCTGTGGGGGTGAGTTATCCCCCTATAGAGTTCTCAGCAGTCAGTCAGATGCTTTGAACCCCCTTGCAGTATTATAACTACTGGGGGAGAGGGGGATTACTGCAGGGGGAGGGTCTGAGCATCTGACTAACTGCTAAGGGCTTTATGGGGAAGAATTATACTGCGCTTAGCCTCCTGCCCGCACTAATTTAAAAGTGATCAGCCGAAGCTAGGGAGGGGGAATTATACTGCAAAGGGGGAGAGGGGTCTGAGCATCTTACTGACAACTGACAGCCGAGGGCTCTGTGAGTCTGTGGGGGAAATGATCTCCCCCATAGAGTCCTCACTAGTTACTATACTGCAAGCTGGGGGTCTGAACGTTTAACTGACTGCTGACGGCTCAAATGGTGGAGGAATCCCCCCATAGAGCCCCCTTTCGTCAGTCAGAAGCTCAGAACCCCCCATCCCCCTTGCAATATAGTAACTAGTGAGGGCTCTAGGGGGGTATTATCTCCCCCAGAGACCTTGGCTGTCAATAAGATGCGCAGAGCCCTGAGCTACACCTCCCAACTTTCAAGTATCACAAAGAGGGATAACCGATGCAGCAATTTTTTTCTTTTAAGCCACGCCTCTAATTCCACCCAATCCCCGCCCATACACACCGTTACAGCCCACACAGTATCATGCCCCTATAGTGGCACCCACACAGTATAATGCCCTCTAGCTGCCACCATACAGTATAAAACCAACACAGATGCCCCCATACAGTATAATCCCCAAACAGCTACCCCCATGCAGTATAATGCCCAAACTAATCCCCCCATACAGCATAATGCCCCATAGCTGCCCCCATGTAGCATAATGCCCCAAAGCTGCCCTATACAGTATAATGCCCCAATAGCTGCCCACACACAGGATAATGTCGACATACAGTACAATGCCTACACAGATGCCCCAATACAATATAATGCCCCCATAAGTGCCCCATACAGTATAATGCCCCATAGATGCACCCATACAGCTTAATGCCCCCATACAGCATAATGCCTCCATAGCTGCCCCATACAGTATAATGCCCCCTAGCTGCCCTTATACAGTATAATGCCACCCTGGCTGCCCTAATACAGTATAATGCCCCCAAAGTTGCACCTTGTGCCAGTGCCCACATATAAAGTGCCAGTGCCCTTGTAGATAGTGCCACAGTGCCCATATAGATAGTGCCCATGTGGTTAATGCTCCTATATAGTGCCACAGTGTCCATGTTGATAGTGCCACACCCCCCTTGAAGATAGTGCTACCCCCCTGTAGATAGAGCCATTGGGACTCCCTCTAGGAGCGGAATCCCCAGCCAGAGCATAGGCCGGGGATTCATATATGGACCTGTGAAATCAGTGGCTACTCCTTCAGCGGAATCCCCGACTCTGGCCGGGGATGGTGCTGCAGGAGGAGCCCCTCATGTCAGTGACCACAGGGGTTTCCTCTAGGAGCGGAATCCCCAGCCAGATCATCGGCTACAAGGATTCCGCTCAAGTAGTAGCCACTGACATCACTGTCCATATATGGACAATGATGTTAAGGGCTTCCCCTAGTACAGCACTTAAAGTAGCGCTGTGCCCTGGGAGTACTCCGCGAGCGGAGGAGCTCCCTCTGCTTCTCCGCTCTAAACTAACTCTGAAGCAGGGATCTTATGGTTCCCTGCTTCAGAATTGGGTTCAACTGTATCTGCAGATACAATTGGCAGTGGGACATAGCCCGGGCTGCACGGAACAGCGGGACACCACCCGGAATCCGGAACTATCCCGCTGAATAAGGGATGGTTGGGAGGTATAATTCCCCCCCTAGCTATCTATCGTGCACGTCTGCTAGGTAAAATAAGATAAAATAAGCCCCAGCACAGTCTGTGCATCCCTTTACAGCTAGGTGGCGCATCGCCTCATGGACATTCAACAGGGCTCAGGAGTGAAAGAGTACCATGCGAAATTGAGGCATAATTTGGCAACTTACAAAGTATTGGTTCACAATTGCAGAGGCTCTGATGCGAAATAATAAAAGAAATGCCTAAGAAGTGACCCCATTTTGGAAACTACATGCCTCAAGGCATTTATTAAAGGGAATGTGTTGCCAGAAAAACATGTTTTTTTAAAAAAAATTAAACATTTAGTGTGTGGGTGATTAAACATTGTTCAAATTTTTTTTATTTTTTTCACGAGTCAGGAAATATTATAAATTAATTCTAATTTATAATACTACCCATTTTTGGTCACTAGATGGAGCTATTCCCAAAATTGCAGCTTTGCAAAATTGGGTAAAAAGCCCTCGCTCTAGTGAGCTCTCAGCATCCCCCCCTCCTTTATCCTGGCTAGTGCCGGGATAAACGAGGGGTTTGAACGGTGTAACCTCCTACACTGTGTGTCGCCATTTTTGGAGCTAACACACAGTGTAGTAGGTTTACATACAGTAGTAAACACACACAAACACGAACATACATTGAAATCTCTTACCTGCTCCTGCCGCCGCGGCTCCCTCCGGCCCGTCCGCTCCGTTTGCTGCCGCTGGTCCAAGTGCACAAATCCGGAAGCCGCGACCGGAAGTAGTAATATTACTGTCCGGCCGCGACTTCCGGTCCACAGGAAAATGGCGCCGGACGGCGCCAATTTCGAATTGGACTGTGTGGGAGCGGCGCATGCGCAGTTCCCACACAGACACCGTACACTGAAGTCAATGGGACGAGAGCCGTTCTCAGTCCCTATGGGACTGTGGCTGCCGTATTCCATGTCTGTATGTGTCGTTAATCGACACACACAGAAATGGAACAAAAAATGGCAGCCCCCATAGGGAAGAAAAAGTGTAAAAATAAGAAAAAGTAAAACACAAACACACAAATGAATATAAACGTTTTTAATAAAGCACTAACATCTTTAACATATAAAAAAATAATTTGTGATGACACTGTTCCTTTAAGGGGTGTAGTGAGCATTTTCGCTCCACAGATCTTTTCTATAAATGATTGTGCTGCAGATGGTGCAAAGTAAAAATTGAAATTTTTTCCCCAGCTATGCCATTTCAGTGGCAAATATGTAGTGCCCAGCTTGTGCCATTGGAGACATACACCCCAAAATTTGTTAAAAGGGTTCTCCCGAGTTTGGCGATGCCATATATGTGGAAGTTAACTGCTGTTTGGGCACACTGTAGGGGCTCAGAATGGAGGGAGCACCATTTTACTTTTGGAGCGAGGATTTTGCTTGGTAGTAGTGTTGTTTGGGGTTTTACTGGTATTTCAGTTTATAATGTGGGGGCATATGTAAGCTGTGCAAAGTACATCAGGGCATAATAAGGAGGTATAATAATTAGGTAAAAAAACAATACAATCAAATAATCCATAGATGTGTGATATGCTGTGAAGCATTCTTTTATGCACAGGCCAGTGTCGCACTGATAAACGGTGTTCTTTCTTATCCTCCTTTTGGTACACACTCCCCATTCATTAGTGCTGTTTAGATGACCACACTGATGTGAGCCTATGGCTCGTTTAGAGAGAGGGACCTGATTGGTCTGCCTCTCCTTAAGAATCCCTGGCCTCATATTGACAGCGTCGGTTATGTTACTTGCTATGTGTACTTGCCATGTGCTAGTCTGTGTTCCAGTCTAGTGTTGTGTTTTTCCAGCTCTGCTTAAGTATTTTCTCAGTCCGTGTTTGCTTCTGTGTTGAGTTCTGTTAATTGGTTAGTTTTATTGTGTTTAATTTTTTTTATTTTCTGCTTGTCTGATTTTCCTGAGATTTAGATCAGTTTGTGTTGTTTTCATTTAGTGATTTTGTAGTGCTGTGTTAGGGACAGTGTCTGTAGATTAGGGACAGTGTTTGGAACAGTGAGGGTTAGTGGTGCGGTGTTAGGGACAGTGCTTAGGAACAGATTTAGACATAGATATAGGAAGAGCTGGTTAGGGTTAGCTTATTATAATCTACCATCATCAGTTTGGTTTCCATCATCTGACTGTTATCATTACCCATCGTCCATGGTTACTATCATCTGACTGTTATCATCAGCCATCATCTGTCTGACATCATCATCCTGTTCCATCCATCTTTTCAGTCGGTGGTCCGTTTCTTGTATTCCTGTTGTGTATCAGCATTGTGATATGTGTTCCATGATTTCCTTTCCTTTGACTGTCCGGTTTGGTCATAATTCGGCCCTACTGTAGTCCTGGGATTGCTATAGGTAGAGCCTAGTCCTGCCATTTTGTGGCCACCCGACGTAGTTACACAAAGAATAATATAAAGGTTGCTTTAAACGTACTTATACAGGTGATCCTTTGCTATAATTCATCAAAGCACTGCTCGTGCAATTACACATTCTGATCTCTGACCAATTTCTAAAGCTGACATAGGTGTAGATATTATCATTAATGATCCAAACTATTTTAAGATTGTTAAAGAATCACTCTGGAAAAAACTTATTTTTTTCCTTTTGTAAAGTAGGCTAGGTAAAATGTAGTGAAAGAAGAAGCTGCTCTGTACCGGTCCGCCGTTAGATTACATGAGCCTGCTGTGTCTACCGGAAGTCAGTTTCTCTATGCAATCCTACGAGAGCCTATGTGAGTTCATAGGCTTGCGTAGAGAGAAACTGACTTCCGTTCCACACAGCCGACGATAATGGATTCGGCTAGTTAGAGGGCTGGTCACCATGGTCTATCGGTGAAACAGAGTGGATAGTATGACACTAAAACCACTGGTGAGAATTACTTTTGCTACTGGATAGAAAGAAAAAAGTTTTTCCAGAAGTGCTGCTTTAACAATGATGATTTTACCTTAGTTACTAAAAATGTAAAAAAAAATCATAGCATTTACATTGTGGGAAATATGTGTGTGCGCTCCTGTCCTAATGTGCTTGAATGGTCTATTGATTTAATGAAAATCATCTTCCCAAAAAATGATCTGACATATAGATTATTGCTGTAATAGACCTTATTGTTGTATCAGCTGAATCATCAGTGTCTATGGTTATTTAGTACTGGGTCACTTCCTGCAGTCTACAATTTGTTGAAACAAGCACAAACACATACCATTATTAATACTAACAGTATCCCACATAAAATAGTGAACTATGTGCCCTCCATTCTGCTGCCCACTGCTAATTGTAATATGCAGATACACTTTCCCATGGTTTACAATAGATGAATGTAACAAAATGTTACATTTGCAGTTATAGCTTTAGAGATTTTCTATATTTCTTTTTTTACATGTCTAAAATAAGTAAGGTCTTGTTCACATCAGCGTTGTGTTTCCGTTGAGGGGTTCCATCTGAGCTTTCCATTGGGGGAACCAGTAAACGGAAAGGCAAATGGAAACCATAGCTTCCGTTTGCATTATCTGAAACTAATGGTTTCCGTTTGTCACCGTTCCGTAAGGGTTCAGTTTTTCTCACGGAATCAATAGCACGGCCGACATTTGAATGGGGGGGGGGGTTTCCAATTGACATCAATGGGAGCTTTGTTTCCAACGGAATACTGTAGCAAATGTCGGGGAATACTGCCGATGCATATTTCCAACGTGCCTGAAAAACAAAATTTAAACTGAGCCTAAGGTATTTAGGGGTTTAGTGCCCCAGTCTATGATGTTCAGTGGGTTTAGTGTCCCAGTCTATGATGTTCGGTGGGTTTAGTGTCCCAGCCTATGGAGTTCAGTGGTTTAGTGTCCCAGTGTATGATGTTCAGTAGTTTAGGCGGATAAGTCAATCCTTGTGTTCACTGTTGCTCAGCTAAAATAAAGCAATACAATAGAATAGAATGAACACACATTGTAGGTAGGCAGTGTTGAAATAAACACTTTTAGTGAATCTGGCAAATTGCAACCAGCCCCAATCCATTGATATGTGCAATTGTGTCCAGTATTTAAATGCCCAAGTTCTTTGAGTTTAATGGATTCGTGCCCCAGTCTATGGTGTTCAGTGGGGTATTGCCCAAGTCTATGGCGTTGAGTGGTGGAGTGCCCCAATCTATGGTGTTCAGTGGGGTATTGCCCCAGTCTATGGTGTTCCGTGGTTTAATGCCCCAGTCTATAGTATTCAGTGGGTTAATTTACCGGCCTATAGTGTTCAGTGGTTTAGTGTGCAAGTCTATGGTGTTCAATGCTTAAGTCAGATCAATCAATCCTTGTGTTCACTGTTGCTCAGCTGACATAAAGCAATACAATAGAATGAACACACATTGTAGGTAGGCAATGGTGAAATAAACACTTTTAGTGTAGCTGGAAAATTGCAACCAGCCACTATCCATTGATATGTGCCATTGTGTCCAGTATTTAAATGTTGTTCAGTGGGGTAGTGTCCTAGTCTATGCTGTTCAGCGTTTTAGTGTCCCAGTCTATAATGTTCGGTGGTATTACGATTAGCAGCAGGACTGTTGCTAATCAATGATTTATGTTATCTCTGTGTTTGGGCATTGCTAGGCAATGCCTTTGGTCTGAGTCTGGAATTGTTCATCTTTTAGCTTTGCCTTATTAACTAGGGTGGAGTACTTTTCTCAGGACTATATATACTACAAGCCTGGATTACTCAGGTGCCAGCTATACTGTTTCTGGCAAGAGCTAAACTCTTTCAGATTCTTGTTGGTGACTTTGTTCTTGACTTTATGTTTGTTTATACTGTGGGACCTATTGGTCTCCTGAGAGATCTAGATTTTGTATAGAGGTTTTATGTGTATCCTGGGCTACCAAGCTGTTGTCTTACCCTGTTGTGGAATAGTATTCAGAGAGGGTCAGTGAGTGCTGTTAATTCTTGTCCACTGTCTATTCATCTGATAACTGTTTGCATGCTCTTCATCTGCCATCCACTCCATTCATGCATTGTCTCCATCTTCTACTACCTTCAGTGTTCGGTTCCACTCATCCATCTGCCTTTTGTTTTCTATCAGTGTCGATGTGTGCTACACCTTTGTGATAGCGATTGTCTAGTGTTGCTTTCTTGTGCGCCACCAACGGCGTAAAATTATAACCAGCCCCACCGGGAGCCACATCATGTCTGATCCTAAACCTGTGCAGAGTTTGACTGATCAGATTCAGACCTTGGGTACTGTGATATAGCATTTTCTAGCTCGTTTGGTTTCTCAGGAACAACTTACTCGTAATATGCAGAGGGTGATGTTACTCCTGCGGCTTGTCCTTAACCTTGTATAAATTGACCTAAACATTTTTCTGGTGATAATTTTCAGTTTAGAAATGTTTGTGAAAGTTGTAGATTGTATTGTTCTTTGAGGCCTAGATCTTTGGAGTCAGAGGCCCAGAGAGTTGTAATTATTAATACTCTGTTGCAAGGGGATCCACAGTCTTGGGCTTTTAGTCTTAGGCCTGGGGATCCTGCATGGTAAGGGTGGAAGCATTGCTTTCAGCTTTGTGGGTTCTCTATGATGACCCAGGTGCAGCTACTTCAGCGGCTGTCCATCTTCTGGCTTTGAAGCAGGGAGACAGGAAAGTTGATGAATATTCAGCAGAACTTTGATGGTGGGTCACTGTAAGTGATTGGAATGATGCTGCCCTGCGTAGTCAGTATCGTTTGGGCTTTTCTGACCAGGTAAAGGTTGCTATGGTACAATTTGCCTCGTGTAATTCTCTTAACCCCTTAAGGACGCAGCCACTTTTGGACCAAATGACACAGCCATTTCTAAATCTGACATGTTTCACTTTATGTGGTAATAACTCCGGAATGCTTTTACCTATACAAGCGATTCTAAGACTGTTTTCTCGTGACATATTATACTTTATGTTAGTGAAAAAATTTGGTCGATAAATTCAATATTTTTTGTGAAAAACACCAACATTTCGAGAAAATGTGCAATAATTAGCATTTTTCTAAATTCAAATGTATCTGCTTGTAAGACAGATAGTTATACCACACAAAATAGTGATTAGTTAACATTTCCCATATGTCTACTTTATGTTTGCATCATTTTTTGAACATCCTTTTATTTTTCTAGGATGTTACAAAGCTTATAAGTTTAGCAGCAATTTCTCACATTTTCAAGAAAATTTCAGATCAGATCTGAAGCAGCTTTGAGGGCCTTATATATTAGGAGCCCCCACAAATCACCCCATTTTAAAAACGGCACCCCTTAAAGTATTCAAAACAGCATTTAGAAAGTTTCTTAAGCCTTTATGCGTTTCACAGGAATTAAAGCAAAGTGGAAGGGAAATTTGCAAATTTAATTTTTTTGCAGAAATTCCATTTTAATCAATTTTTCCTGTAATACTGAAGGTTTTTACCAGAGAAACACAACTGAATATTTATTGCCCTGATTCTGCAGTTTTTAGTAATATCTCACATGTGGCCCCAGCAGCAAAGGAGCACCTAGTGAATATTTCGGCCTTCCTTTTCTTAAATTATATTTCAAGCACCATGTCAGGTTAGAAGAGGTCTTGTGGTGCAAAAACAAAGGAAACCCCACAAAAGTGACTCCATTTGGGAATCTACACCGCTAGAGGAATTCATCTAGGGGTGTAGTGAGCATTTTGAGCACACAGGTATTTCATAGATTTCATTAGAATTGGGCAGTGAAAATGAAAAATTACATTATTTTCCAATAAGATGTAGCTTTACCTCAGAATTTTAAATTTTTTCAACAAATAAATGAGGAAAAGCACCCCAACATTTGTAAAGCAACTTCTCCAGAGTACGGAAATACCCAACATGTGGTCATAAACTGCTGTTTGGGCAAGCAGCAGGACTCAGAAGGGAAGGAGCGCCATTTAGCTTTTGGAGTATAGATTTTGCTGGATTGATTTCTCTGAACCATGTCGCATTTGTAAAGCTCCTAAGGTACCAGTACAGTGGAAACTCCCCAAAAGTGACTCCATTTTGCAAACTACACCCATTGAGGACGTCATCTAGGGGTGTAGTGAGCATTTTGACCCCACAGGTGTCTCATAGATTTTATTAGAAATGCGCAGGGAAAACGAAAAGTTACATTATTTTCCAATAAGACGTAGCATTAGTTCAAAATTTTTCATTTTCTCAACAAATAAAGGAGAAAAAGCATTTGTAAAGCAACTTCTTCAGAGTAGGGAAATACCCCACACGTGGTCATAAACTACTGTTTGGACACACAGCAAGGCTCTAAAGGGAAGGAGCGCCATTTAGTATTTGGAGTGGAGATTTTATAAGATTCGCTTTTTGACACCATGTTACATTGAGCTATAGTACCAGTACAGTGGTACCCCTGAAAAATTACCCCTTTTTGGAAACTAGATCCCTCAAAGAATTTATCTAGGAGTGTAGTGAGCATTTTGACCCCACAAGTGTTTTGAAAAAATGAGTACACAATAGATGTTGAAGATTGAAAATTGCCGTTTTCCACAGATATGCCATTACAGTGCCCAATGTGTTGTGCCCAGCTTGTACCACCGTAGACACACATCCCATAAATTGTTAAGCGGGTTCTCCAGAATACAGTAATACCCCATATGTTGTCATAAATTGCCGTTTGGGCACACTGCCAGCCTCAGTTGGACCACCATTTGGCTTTTGAAGCGCAGATTTTGCTTGGTGTTTTACTGGTATTTCAGCTTATAATGTGGGGGCATATGTCAGCTGGGTGGAGTACATCAGGGTATATGTAAGCTGGGCGGAGTACATCAGGGTATATGTAAACTGGGCAGAGTACATCAGGGCATAATAGGATGATGTAATCATGGGGTGAAAGAATAATCCATGGATTGGTGTGGTACGCTTTGAACCAATCCGTTATGCACAGGCTGGGTTTATTGGGTATTATACAAAATATCTGAGCTCCAGTATTGCCTAATAACTTCTTCACTAGCCCTATAAGCACAAGGTCCTAAAGTTTCCTCATCTCCGCTGCATCTACAGGGTCCACCTGTGAGGTCCAGCAAATGACGATGTGGGGTATTTAGTGAAATTCTACTGGACCTAAAAAATTAGTCTGGGCTGTCATTTAGCATTATTTTGCATCATTGCGTTTTGAGAGTCATAACGTGTTATTTTTCCGTTGACGGAGCTGTGTGAGGGCTTGTTTTTTGTGGAACGAGCTGTAATTTTTATTGGTTCCATTTTGGGGTACATGCGATTTTTTTTTTATCACTATTTGTTACATTTTTTGGGAGATGAGGAAACCAAAAAACAGCAATGCTAGCACGGTTTTTATTTTTTTACAGTGTTCACCGTGCAGTGTAAACAACATGTTAACTTTATTCTGCGGGTCGATACGATTACAGCGACACCAAATGTATATCTTTTTTTACCTTTCACTACGTTGCCACAATAAAAATACTCTTTTCTAGAAAAAATCATGTTTTAGTGGCGCCATTTCTGACTGCCATAACTTTTTTATTTTTTAGTTGATATCGCTGCGGGAGGGCTTGTTTTATGGGTGACAAACTCTAGTTTCCATTGGTACCATTTTGCGTTACTTGCAACTTTGTGATCACTTTTTATAAAAAAAATTTTGAGACAAGATGACCAAAAAATAAAATGCTGTCATTGTTTTTTATTAAATTATTTTTACGGTAAAAATTATGTGATATTTTTATAGATCAGGCCGTCCCGAACGCGGCGATACCTATTATGTATAATTTCTTTTCATTTTTTTTCTAATTATAAAGTAGTTGATTAGGGAAACAGGGCGATTGTTGTTTTTATTAGTTAAAACTTTTATTTATTTATTTTTCTTTCACATTTTTTTTTACTTTTTTCACTTTTTTTCTTACACTTACCTGGGGACTTGAAGATGTGGTCTTCTGATCCCCGGTACAATACACTGCACATTCTTCATCTAACAGCCAGCCTATTAGGTCCTGCCTTGGGCAGGACCTAATAGGATTCCGTGCCTGGGCAACCAGGAAGCCTAGCAACGGCTTCCTGGTTGCCACAGCAACCATCGCCACCCGCGATACATCGCGGGGAGGGCCGGGGGGAACAGTGGGAGCCCCCTCCCTCTGTCAACCACTTCAATGCGGCGGACGCCATTGACAGCCGCATTGAAGGGGTTAAACGGCGGTGATCGGCGGTAACTGCCGTCGCCACCGTTGCAGCGGGATGTCAGCTGTCTATGACAGCTGACAGCCGCTGAAGATGAAGCTGCCTTGTGTCATCCTGTTGATGTCTCCTATGCTAGTGTGGCTGAAGAGGGACCAATGCAAACGGAGACTCTTAAGGAAGATAGGTTTTATGTGTATCCTGGGATCAGTAGTTCCTCTGATTTGTTTGCCTTTTCTGTGTGTTTGGTCTGCTGACAGCTGTTGTATGGATTTTAGTAGGGTATTGCCCCAGTCTATGGTTTTCAGTGGTTTAGTGCGACAGTCTATGGTGTTCAGTGGGTGAGTGCCCCAATGTATAGTGTTCAGTGTGTTGCCCCAGTCTATAGTGTTCAGTGGATTAGTGCCTCAGTCTCTAGTATGCAGTGGGTTCGTGTCCCGGCCCATGGTCTTCAGTGGTTTAGTGTTCCAGTCCATGGTGTTCACTGTTGCTCAGCTGACATAAAGCAATGCAAGAAATTGAACACACCTTGTAGGTAGGCAGTAGTGAAATAAACACTTCTAGTGTAGCTAGCAAATTTCAACCAGCCACAATCCATTGATGTGTGCTATTGTGTCCAGTATTTAAATACTCAAGTCCTTTGTGTTTGTTCAGTTATTTAGTTTCCCAGTCTATGGTGTTCAGTGGTTTAGTGACCCAGTCTATGGTGTTCTTTGTGTTAGTGCCCCAGTCTATGGTGTTTAGTGGGTTAGTGCCCCAGTCTATGACGTTCAGTGGTTTAGTCTACCAGTGTATGGTATTCAGAGGTTTAGTATCCTAGTGTATGTTGTTCAGTGGTTTAGTGTCCCAGTGTATGTTATTTAGTCGTTTAGTATCCCAGTGTATTTTGTTCCGTGGTTTAGTGTCCCAGTGTATGTTGTTCAGTGGTTTAGTGTCCCAGTGTATGTTGTTCAGTGGTTTAGTGTCCCAGTGTATGTTGTTCAGTGGTTTAGTGTCCCAGTGTATGGTATCCAGAGGTTTAGTGTCCCAGTGTATGTTGTTCAGTGGTTTAATGTCCCAGTGTACGTTGTTCAGTGGTTTAGTGTCCCAGTGTACGTTGTTCAGTGGTTTAGTGTCCCAGTGTATGTTGTTCAGTGGTTTAGTGTCCCAGTGTATGTTGTTCAGTGGTTTAGTGTCCCAGTGTATGGTGTTCAGTGGTTTAGTGTCCCAGTCTATGGTGTTCAGTAGTTTAGTGCCCCAGTCTTTGGTGTTCAGTGGTTTAGTGTCCCAGTGTCTGTTGTTCAGTGGTTTAGTGTCCCAGTGTATGTTGTTCAGTGGTTTAGTGTCCCAGTGTATATTGTTCAGTGGTTTAGTGTCCCAGTGTATGTTGTTCAGTAGTTTAGTGTCCCAGTCTATGGTGTTCAGTAGTTTAGTGCCCCAGTCTTTGGTGTTCAGTAGTTTAGTGCCCCAGTCTTTGGTGTTCAGTGGTTTAGTGTCCCAGTGTCTGTTGTTCAGTGGTTTAGTATCCCAGTCTATGGTGTTCAGTAGTTTAGTGCCCCAGTCTATGGAGTTCAGTAGTTTAATGCCCCAGTCTATGGTGTTCAGTGGTTTAGTGTACCAGTCTATGATGTCCAGTGGTTTACTGTCCCAGTGTATATTGTTCAGTGGTTTAGTGTCCCAGTGTATGGTGTTCAGAAGTTTAGTGTCCCAGTGTATGTTGTTCAGTGGTTTAGTGTCCCAGTGTATGGTGTTCAGAGGTTTAGTGTCCCAGTGTATGTTGTTCAGTAGTTTAGTGTCCCAGTCTATGGTGTTCAGTGGTTTAGTGTCCCAGTGTATGTTGTTCAGTGGTTTAGTGTCCCAGTCTATGGTGTTCAGTAGTTTAGTGCCCCAGTCTATGGTGTTCTGTGGTTTAGTGTCCCAGTGTATGGTGTTTAGTGGTTTAGTGTCTCAGTGTATGTTGTTCAGTGGTTTAGTGTCCCAGTCTATGGTGTTCAGTAGTTTAGTGCCCCAGTCTATGGCATTCAGTGGTTTAGTGTCCCAGTCTATGGTGTTTAGTGGTTTAGTGTACCAGTCTATGATGTCCAGTAGTCAGATCAGTCAATCCTTGTATTCACTCTTGCTCAGCTGGCATAAAGCAATATGATAAAATGAAAATACATACAATGGTTTTCCAATAGTTTGCTGTTATGAAGCTGGGGCAATGGCAGTTTTGGTCAATTGCTATTGTTTATCTACTAAGTTTCCTTCTCACAAGAACTTTTATTTTATCAGCTTACAGGATGATCACATAAAAATGCCTGTCCCTGCTCTAGTCTCTCTATCAAAGGATGGTGTAGGAAGAAGAAAATTGGGACACTGTTTGCTTTGTTTTTTTGTTGTATGCAAAATACTAGTTAGAGAATAAATGTAATCAAGACATAGCAGACAAGACAAACCAAACAAACTTATGACAACAGACATGTCGTAACAATTACAGTAATATCCTTTATTCTTATTGCATCAGTGTATTTCACATGGCTTTACAAAAACAAGATCAGACAATTAGAGCTGGAGATTAAACCCCAAAAATGCTGTGACAGTGTATATATAAATAATATGCAAGTCCAGCTAGTATTTATACAATCAGCTGTATAACTTATTTACTCTTGATGTCATCACTACAGTCTTCAATGGGAAGATGTGGATATTTTAATGAACAATGCAGTCAATGGTAGGTCATTAATAACTTATTTTACCAGTACAGAACCTGATGGCCTCTAGTTCATATTTCTCATAAAACTACAGTGAAACTGCTCTGAGCCAATCACCCAAATTGCAGAGAAAAATGGGGGTGGTTCTCTAAATAAAAAAAAAAGTACACAGAAAGCTGGCTAAAGTGTCTGATGCAGTTAGCAAATATGTACAGCACACCAATAAACACAAATATTGAAGAATGAGCCCCAAATCATGTATTTTATCATGTGCTTAATGACAGCTTCTCTGGTAGTACAGCATGCAAGTTCTCCAACACAGTAACATGTAGTGTACGAGTGTAGGTATTGAGGTTTTGATAGCAAAAGATATTATCATATCACACAGAACCAGACCCAGCCATGGTACTGTACACAAGTCGTCCCAGCTAACACACATAACCAAAGTTAGCCACCTCTCCTTCGCAGTCCCCATGGTGACCCCTATCTTTCCAAGTACCCCTCTAATTCTTAGTCCCCAGCATGGCACCCCTCTAAATATTTTTTTACCCAGCATGGTACCCCTCTAGATCCCCAGCATGGCAACCCCGCTTGTTTCTTTTCCCCAGCATGGCTCCCCTCTCATTCTTGTACAGTACAGTACACCATCATGGCTCGCCTTAAACTTAAACCACAGTTAGGCTCCCCACCCCATATTCCCCCTCACTGCCAAACTTGACAGCTCAGTGGCAGTCTGCCAGCTCCCTTGCTTAGAAATTGCACAGCCACTCTCCTTTTCCGTCGTCTCCCTCTGCAGTGCTGGAAATGCTCTTCCTTTTACTCCAATGATGTGGTGTGATGCTGGCAGCTTCTCTCCCCTGAAGTGCCATGCAATCCAGTCACGTGATGAGGTGCGAACCCACTTAAAGATGATTCAGAGCGCATGTAAGGCCTCGTTTACACGAGTGTGATATACGTCAGTGCGACACGCGTGCTTTACACGCGCGTCGTACGGACCTATATAAGTCTATGGGGGCATGCAGACAGTCCGTGAGTTTTGCTCAGCGTGAGTCCGCTGAAAAAAACTCACGACATGTCCTATCTTTGTGCGCTGTTCGCGCATCACGCACCCATTGAAGTGAATGGGTGCGTGAAAACCACGCATGCCGTATGGAAGCACTTCTGTGCGAACTGCGTGATTCGCGCAACAGCTGTCAAACTCTGAATGTAAACAGAAAAACACCACATGCTTTTCTGTTTACAAACATCCAAACGGAGTGTCAAAATGACGGTGGGTGCGCGAAAATCACGCAGCCGCGCATCATACGCTGATGACACACGGAGCTGTTATGTGCCTTTTGCGCACGCAAAATATAGCGTTTTTTGCATGCACAAAACGTACACGCTCGTGTAAACCAGGCCTAAGTCCGATTTGCGGTTGCAAATAAAAAAGTCTCTTTGGTCGAAATAGAGGCTTATAGAGGCAGCTTTCTAGAGTATAAGGCTGGGTTCACACGACATATTTTCAGACGTAAACAAGGCGTTTTATGCCTCGATTTACGTCTGAAAATACGGCTCCAATATGTCGGCAAACATCTGCCCATTCATTTAAATGGGTTTGCCGACGTACTGTGCCGACGACCTGTCATTTTACACGTCGCTGTCAAAAAACGACGCGTAAAATGACTGCCTCGTCAAAGAAGTGCAGGACACTTCTTGGGACGTAATTTGAGCCGTTTTTCATTGAATTCAATGAAGAACAGCTCAAAATTACGCCCTTAATTGACGCCTCGCAAAACGCGAGTACGAGCAATTACGTCTGAAATGCAGGATAATGGTGAGAAGATCCATTGCAGACAAATTTGGTCGGAATGGGGGGGTCTGCTCAAATGCATGGTCAAATAGGGAGGTTTCACTGTATTTTATGAATTTTCAAATCTTGAGAACACATGAATGATATAGTTATGACCTTTGAAGTTTATATAAAGATTGAGTTCTGATCATTCTTCTCATTTGTCAACAAAACAGTTGATTTCAAGGATTTAGGAACATGGGGAAATAAATGTAACAAAAATATTGTGTTTACTTTAGGACTTAACCCCTTAAGGACACGGCCAATTTTGGCCTTGAGGACAGAACAACTTAGTAGTTGTATGAGACTTTGTTTTTTTGTGGGATGAGTTGTACTTTATGTAGGTACCATTTTTTGGTACAAATACATTATTGTTTAATTTATATACATTTTTATTTTTGTGAAAATGCAAAAAAAGCAGTTCCGCTGCAGTTTTAATATTTTTTTTTACACCATACAACGATCACCATAAATAATGTCATACATTTGTTGTACATTTTGTTATGGACGTGGTGATACAAATATGTCTATATTATTTCATGTTTTGTGACATATTTTAAAAAGTTTATTTATTGTAAAAATTGTGTATTTCTGTGTATTTGTTTTACTATTTTTTTTAAATTTAACATACATTTTTTTTTAAACTAATTTAACTTTTTTTTTTAATCCCATAGAGGGATTTTTCATTTTTATTTTTATTTTTTCACTGTAATGTACTGGCATATATCTATATGACAGTACATTAGCCTGTGTACTGATTGTACACAGGCAGTTGTTAGGGCAGACCTCAGTATGCCCTAACAGGAAATATGGTCAGACAGCCCTGGGGTCCTTCAATGGACCCTAGGCTGTCTGACCATACAAGTTATGGGCTTTGATCGTGTCACAGGGATTTTCTGTGACGCGATCAAAGGGGAGACCCCCCTCTTATTTAACATTGCGGCCTTCAAGGGGTTAACAGCAGAGAGAAGAGGTTTCTCTTCTCTCCACCATTAGAGCGGGGCTGCAGCTATGTGTTACAGCCATTGCCCCGCTCCTGATCGCGCACGATGACCGCTGTCACACAGAACGAAAATGCTCGTCCTAATGCGCGAAGTACCCGCTGCTCATGACAAGGGATAATAGAGTGTGGTCCTGTCTTACCTTACCTCACACTACTGTACCAATTCACACCCCTTGCATCTCATCTCCCACTTACCATAACGCTAAATAGCTCAATAAAACACAGCAGCCATTTTATTAACAAACAAAACAATTCCACAAATCAATACACAGGAAATAAATAACCATAATTGACATAAAATTTGGGAGGGAGGACCTTGAAGCTCAGGAAGGAGGATCTGGCGCCACTCTGCCCATACAACTGTAATTTTACCCCCAGCTGTCCAAAACACAGGCTCAGGGGCACCCTGACCAACCGCAGATGGCTAAAACGTCAAACGTCGGGACACCACCCAGCAGGAGCCCAAGTCAACCCCCAGAACATAATTTTGGGAGAGACCATCCCTACTATTAGTCCCTTCCCAACCAAATTTGAGCAACTCCAAGGAACCCCAATCCCGCCACAGCGAGCATACCTTGACCCCCTCAAATATGCAAGTTCCCCCACAACACCATGGCCCGCTCGATTGCTTCCTGAATCCTCAACGCTCACAGATCCACACCCATTCAAATGCCACCATCTGCCAACCAAAAATTCCCCACACCATCCTCAAAATCAAAGTGACGCACAAACACCCCGCCATTTCTCACCACAAATGCAGACACCGCCTGACGCAGCTGATCAAACCGGATGTCCAGAATCAGTTCCCGAAAAGGGCGGACGCCCAAGTCCTTTCCCCCAACATGAAGCACCAGGACATCTGGCGCCCTGTCCAGCCCTGCTGAATAATTGAACTCTGTCAAAACCCTCGCCCACGACATGCCCCGGAATCTGAGCCACCGCAACGTTGCCACTGATCTAGCAAATCCCCAATGTACATATGAGTGCCCAAAGATCCATACCAGGCACGGGGAATGGTCTGAAAGAAAATGAAGAAAAAACGTTAAACTTGAACAATAACCTGAACAAGAGCCTGCGGCACGAACCCTGGAAAACTGTTCCTCAACCTTCCCCGCCCCCCCCCCCGTCCTTATTCAAGCAAGTGCAGACGCACGTATGTTTTATAATGCCGAGATTCCCACCTCCCCATATGTCTTTAGACCAGACATCAGTGTCTAGTGCATGCCGTTTGAAACAAAAATACTACAGCATAACATGTGCTGAGCGGTAGTCAGTTAGAAATCCACGCCGGAATCCTGCAGCATAATATGTGCTGACCGGCAGTTAGACAGATCAATCGCCGGAATCCTTCAGCATAATATGTGCTGACTGGCATTGAGACAGATCAAGGCAATTTATACCGCTGAGGACGCTCCTCTTTTTATTTAGAGGCGCAGAAACGCGTTGGGAATCTTGCTTGTTTGTGGCAACTAGACAAACTATTATTTATTTACTACGTTTGTGGAGTTGTGTAGTGATGGGCTGATCATGTTCTAACTGTTATACACTTTCAATTGAGTGTTTTCAGTGGTTGGCCACCGTTCACACTCCACAAAGCATCTATGATCTGTGTTGCCAACGCCTGTATTCAGATCCTTGGCAATTAGTGCCCTATTTTTTACATTAACATTTAATAAATTGTATTTTTAAACGTTTAGACAGGCAGTGTATTAACTTTTTAATTTCCTTTTGAAATTTTAGTCCATTATTAGATTACTAGATAAGATGGAAACTGCCATATTTGCTTCCCTCCCTTTTTAACACTACTAATAAATTTAACCCATACTGGCAAATTATTCGATGGGACCATATCCTCAATTTCCGGTTGTCTAAATGTCTAACATTTGATTAGTGTGGCTGAACCTGACGATTTTGGTGGGACCAGCCGACCATCTAATGTTTAAGGCAGTGTCCGGACTCTCCCCTAACGGCAGATGTCGGAGGAGAGAAGGATCGGGCTGTGAGATTGCAACATGGCCGATACTTATGTTTGTATGGGGATAAGCCGCTGCCACACTTTTCTGTCAGCAAGTTGTTGTCTTCTACCTAATAAAAACAGTTGTAGTGTACACCCGGCCGAGCCAAGCCAATATGTATGGGGGTGGTCGGGAGGAATAGCTTTCTGCCAAACGACTGTTCGGCTGACAGCTATCTAAATTGTATAGCCAGCTTAAATCTCATTGCCATAGGTTCTTACACCAGCAGATAATCTAATTTAGATGGAGAAAAAAGGTAAATGAATAGTGCAAGAAAAATAATTCTCTTAGTAGACTTTTATTAGGGTCATGGTCAGAGGTGATAACCTATCTTTTTTACTGTTTGGGACCAAATTCCAGTCCTGGTCCAACTCATTAAGACTGGTTTCACACACACACAGCGTTCTCTGCGCTTTTATGTCTGCCATTTTTAATGAAGTTTTTTTTGTGCAGCCAAACTTGACATTAAAATCTATAGTAAAATATTAAAATCACAACATACACTACGTTTTTGCTTGTTGCATTTTTGTTGCATCTCTGTGGTCAGTGGCATTTTTTTTCCAAATGCAGCATGCTCGGGGTGTAGCATTTTTTCTCTAGCGTTTTTTCCCCATAGATTGTTTGTCCTCGTACAGTTTACATCAGGAGTCTCAAGCACGCGGCCTGCGGGCCGCATGCGGCCCCTGGGGCTGTCATCTGCGGCCCGCGGGACACAGAGCCGCTAGTATCGGCTCTGCTGCGAGACTCTGGAATTCCCTGACATCGCTGTCCACATATGAACAGCAATGTCTGGGGCTTCCCCAGAGCCGGAGTCCCGGGCAGAGCGCTAGTACAGGCTCTGCTCCGGGACTCGGTGGAATTCCCTGACATAGCTGCCCATATATGGACAGTGTGTCAGGGTCTTCCCCAGAGCGGAGTCCCGGGCAGAGCGCTAGTATCGGCTCTGCTCCGGGACGCTGCAGAATTCCCTGACATAGCTGCCCATATATGGACAGTGTGTCAGGGTCTTCCCCAGAGCGGAGTCCCGGGCAGAGCGCTAGTATCGGCTCTGCTCCCGGACTCTGTGGAATTCCCTGACATTGCTGTCCACATATGAACAGCGATGTCTGGGGCTTCCCCAGAGCTGGAGTCCCGGGCAGAGCGCTAGTACAGGCTCTGCTCCGGGACTCTGTGGATTTCCCTGACATCGCTGTCCACATATGAACAGCGATGTCTGGGGCTTCCCCAGAGCTGGAGTCCCGGGCAGAGCGCTAGTACAGGCTCTGCTCCGGGACGCTGTGGAATTCCCTGACATAGCTGCCCATACATCAACAATGATGTCAGGGGCTTCCCCAGAGCAGGAGTCCCAGTGATGTCAGGAGCACAGCTGGAGTCCCAGGAAGAGACTACTAGCACTCTGCCCGGGACTCCAGCTCTGGGGTTGCCCCTGACATCTCTGTCCATATATGGAGAGTGATGTCAGGAGCAGAGCTGGAATCCCAGGCAGAGTGCCAGAAGCGGCTCTGCTCCGGGACTCCAGCTCTGGGCAAGCCCCTGACGGCACTGTAGCAGCATCAACGGAGGGCACTGTGGCAGCATCAACGGAGGGCACTGTGGCAGCATCAACGGAGGGCACTGTGGCAGCATCAACGGAGGGCACTGAGGCAGCATCAACGAAGGGCACTGCGGCAGCATCAACGGAGGGCACTGCGGCAGCATCAACGGAGGGCACTGCGGCAGCATCAACGGAGGGCACTGCGGCAGCATCAACGGAGGGCACTGCGGCAGCATCAACGGAGGGCACTGCGGCAGCATCTACAGAGGACTCTGCGGCAGCATCTACAGAGGACACTGCGGCAGCATCTACAGAGGACTCTGCGGCAGCATCTACAGAGGACTCTGCGGCAGCATCTACAGAGGACTCTGCGGCAGCATCTACAGAGGACTCTGCGGCAGCATCTGCATTTAGCGACACTTAAACTGGAAAGCTGGATTGTTGAAATAAGCACGTGGAGAAATATCTCAAATTTTAAACCTAGCGGTATTATTATAGTAATGTAGTGTTATAGTAGTTCAAATAACTAATTGATTAACAATAATTTGAAAGTAATGCGGCCTGTCAACTTCCCATTTTTTCTATATGCGGCCCACTTACCCGGCCGAGTTTGAGACCCCTGGTTTACATCATTGTTAGCAGCACATCTCCTGTTTACACGGGGAGATGTGCTACCAACAACAATTAGTTTTACTGCCGCATAAAAGATGCGATCAGCGAACAAACAAGCATTTGTCAGTTTACCGGCTGATCGCTGGGCCTTTTTACATGGGCCGGTAATCAGGAACGAGACGTTCCGTTTTCCCAATCAATGGTCCATGTAAAATTGGTCCACTTTTCAAATATTTCTCCGCTTCTGTTGGTATGATTAATTAAATCGATGGATCTATTTCTGGATATACCCTTAGAATTGCAGGATTCATCAAATTAAACAGAATATTCTCCTTTGAAAGCTCAGTGCATATTTGGGAAAAGGCTTTTGGTTTTTGAATCATATTGGCTGAATAGTCTCAGAAGACCAATATCTTGATGCCTCCTATAATCACTTCTTGCTGTTTGTAATATGTGGTTAGCAATTTTTCCTTGTCAGTAAAGTCTGCTGGCTATTAGCCACTTTAAGGATACAACTCACATAGAAACCCCTTTAAATCAGACTGACATACCAATAATTTACCATTACATTGATCAACTGTTTTTGTATCTTTATATTATGTTTATAGCTTTACAATTAAAACTCTTTCATGAACTTTTAAATTACTAAAATATTGAACATTTTAAAATGTTACAGAACTTTCAGAAACTTGAATTATTCATGGGACCTAATAATGGAAGAATTTGTAATGAACCAAAGGGAATTAAACAAGAACTATATTCAGCTTCGTGAACAATTCTCCTATTCACATTGTAAGTGCATGGCTTTTCATAATGCACATTCTCCCAACGTTATGAATGTTATAGCAACTTCAGTTTTTGCTCCAAAGTATACAGGTGCCTTTTGTTGAATGTTGCCCTCTGAAGTACTTTCAGTTCCTCATATGGTGTTTTATGATACTGTGTAGAAATTACCATATCACACATACAGTGGTGTGTAGAGACTGGGGAATCATGCTTGAGAAAGGCTTATACTGAGCTGAAACGTTGCGTGTAGAATAAACAGGATCACTATTTTTCACTTATTTGGTTGCGCTGCCTCATTCTCTACTTTCCTCTATATTGAAGTGTCATTGGACTGCGACTAAGAGGTGTGCACCCACCTAACCTATTTGTTCAGTGCTGCTAATTTTTGTCTATCTCCATACAGGGGTGTAGTGGAGCGACGGCGCAGCCACAGCACTTTTTCAACTGCCAGGGTGCTGCATGGCACACTGAAAAGAAGCTCCCACGCCCTGGATATTTTTTCACGAAAAAAAATTCCTGTGGTTGACAGGGCAATTTTCTTGGCGATCTCCCAGCGCTCACATGACCACGACGCTGGTTGGTGACGTAATACACTAGAACCGTGGTCATGTGGCATCGCGCTTGCTGCGTTATTATGTTGGAGCAGGCCTGGACAGTAAAGGCCAGGTCTGAATCGCTGGATGACAGCATTTGAAAAGGAACAGGTGAGTATGTTTGTGACTACTTTCTACAAGGGGCACTATCTACAGGAGATACTTTGTCAGGGATCATTACTATGTATATTGTTTGAAAAATATTATCCTTACATATATATATATATTCAGTATATTACACAAAGAGATTGGATTCATGGAGCACAAAGAGCCTGCATAACACGCCTATGGAAGACACCGCCCCCTGGAATGCAAAGAGGAGTGTGCAGAAGAATGTACAGGAAAACTTACAGCAGAGGAGCCAATGGGACTTAAGCAAGTCCCACATCTCGAGGGAGGGGCATGTGTCTCCTCTGTCTGTTTCTTTGTTCTGAATAAAGTTCAGTTCTTCTCTTTTCTGATGAAGGGAAAGTTGTGTAGCAAACATTTTTGACTGGTTCACTTCTTTCCAGGCATGCCTTCAGCTTTCAATTTACAGAGGTGATTATTCGGTGTGAAATGACAGGGAGAAAGGAGCTTCCCTGATATACGGACCTGACACTTTATGGCACTCCCTACAAGGGGCACTGTGTGTGGCACTCTACAGGGGGCACTGTGTGGCACTCTCTAGAGGGAGAACAGCAAGTAACACTTTCTACATAGGGCACAGCATGTCGCACTCTCTATAGGGGATACAGCGTGTGGCACTCAATACAGGGATCACAACATGTGTTTGTGGTACTTTATTTACATGGGACACAGCTTATGGCACTATTTTCTTTTAGCAGGAACTGTGTGTTTGCCGCTTTAATTTTATAAGGCACAGCCTATAGCACTATTCTAAGGAGGCACAGCCTGTGGCTCTATTTTTAAGGGGCACTGTGTGGGTCGCTTTTTTTTTTTCAGGGATGCAATGGAAGAAAGCCCATTGCAACTTCAATTTTCTTTGCAAAAACTTTGCTACTTTATAGAAAAAGATTACATTTGCATCACTTATGTGCAAATAACATTTCAAATTTCAAAATCACCATGGTGCGAAAGCCCATAAGAAAATCCAAATGTTTTTTTTTCCAGTAGATTATGGTTTTCTGTATGGAGACTCCACGAGAAGGGAGGATTGGGGTCTTGCTACACCGGTGCCCCCTTTCCTGCTTGAGAAAAATTAATGTCATGCATGCAGGCATGTCCTAGTGCATTAAGGGGTTAAAGAAGCTGTTTTCTATCTAGTAGATTACATGAAAATGCCTAAACGAATTAATTTTATGGCTAATGACTACTGATGGATTGTTAGAGAGACATAAGGGGCCGATTTATGATGATATATTGGAGAGTAAGGGCCCATATACTGTTGTTGCATTAGGGCCCTCAACTGTCTGTGTCCACCGCTGAACAAGTGTATATACTTACTACACGCCAGTGCTGATTTTTGTACACAGTCTGGCCTTGCCAGGACCTTTCAACACACCTAAAATGTAGAAAAAGCCTCAGCTTCCTTAGCACAGCATTGAGCTTTCGTGTCAAGTTCCTGTTTTGTACACACACTAAATACCACCGACCATGTGTTCCTCTGTGATACTGATATGAGTAAGTGAATATTTCAGTTCTCTGTTCTTTATTATTGTTCCCTTGTAATGTATGTAAGCTAGTAATACATAAAAACGCATTTACGAAACTAAATTTCCTGATTTAAGATCTAAGGTTTAATCTGTACGGCAGTATGGCTGTGTAAAACGCTTCCTCATCTTGTGATTTCCACAGCAGATAGAACATGCTAAAGTTTAAAGAAAAACCAAAAATGCAACACAGCTCTAAATACGCACTCATGATAACCAAAACACATGGAGTACAATTTTATAAATTCATTGGTTTGTATGTACTTTTTTTGCTGTGGTTTTCAGGCTGCAAAAACTGCAACAGGAAAATGAACCATGTTCTGCCTGGTAAACCACAACCAATAGTAGTACCAATTATATTCCCTATGATGGTGCACATGTACATATGGAAAATGCAAGCAAGGTAGACCGAGTTATTTTACATCTACAATAAGGATTAAAGTGGGCAACAATATGAAACTTTTCAGTGATCCCCAGAAACTAGACACTGAATGTATCATAGAGTACAAGGAAACACATGAAAATATTTCACAGATTACTGCTACATCAGAATAATTATTCTTAACCTTAGGCAAATACTATATGACACTGCTGGGTACCACTAGACTAGAACACATGATGGGCACCACTAGATAACATTTATTTTTTTGCCACTATTTTGTTGGTGAAAGTTTGAAATGTGTTGTCTTTGCTATTTGGGACTACGACAGTATGTGGTCTCTGCAGGGGTGAACCTAGCCCCTCTGCTGCCTGAGGCGAACTATAAAAAGGCGCCCCCCCCCCCCAATCTATCAGAGTTTTCTCATTACTGGCTTTACACATCAAACACGCAGTATATAAAAAAAATTTAAATAGGAAAACATTTGTTGTTTATTTGTAAAGTGCTGTTTAATGTATAGAAAAGATTTAAAGAATTCTTCTTACTGTATTACTTTAGTATCATAGATCAGCAATGCAGCATTATCACTGAAAATGGTTTAACATCTTCTATGCCCCCTTTTTATTACCTAATTGACTTATGATTTTTAACCGAGTTCAGTGGCCCGGCGTGGTCGTCATGATGCAGTGACGTCATCGTGCCGGGCAGTTGACGTCATCAGCGTGCTCCCGATCTCTTGTAGGCCTCAGGCCTAAACCAGGCTGTGGCCTACAAGAGCAAACGGCGGAGCAGGGGTTTCTATTGTGGCAAATGATTTTTTTTTTTACATTTTATACTGCTAACTATTTTTTGGTGGGTTCCGCTGGACCGTTTGGACTACGTCGTAGATTCATTGGACTACTTAAATGATCTACTTTAAAAAAAAAAAAATTGTGAAAGAGGGTTGTATGGGGGAGTTTTGATTTCAATAAAAAAAAATTCTTATGTCTGTTTTTTTTAAATACTTTATTATGGCTGGGTTCACACGTGGCGGAACTTCACTTAAATTCCGCTGCGGACACTCCGCAGCGTTAATCCGCAGCGGTGCCGTTTGTCCATTGACTTACACTTTAATTTAGCAGTGTTCGTTTAGACGAGGCGTAAAATTCCACTGCGGAGCATAGGCTGCGGAGCGGAATTTGGTGTCCGCAGCATGCTCTGTCTGTTGCGGAGCAGTGGCGGACTCATGGCGGAATTTCTCCATTGACTTCAATGGAGAGTCAAAATTCCGCAATGAAGTCCGCAGATCTTATGTGTGCTGCGGAGCGTATTGGTTTTACTACCATGACATTTCTTCATTCTGGCTGGACCTATGTATTTCTAGGTCTACAGCCAGACTGAGGAAGTCAATGGGGCTCCCGTAATGACGGGAGCGTTGCTAGGAGACGTCTGTAAATAGTCACTGTCCAGGGTGCTGAAAGAGTTAAGCGATCGGCAGTAACTGTTTCTGCACCCTGGACAGTGACTACCGATCCCAATATACATGTATCTGTAAAAAAATATAAGTTCATACTTACCGAGAACTCCCTGCGTCTGTCTCCAGTCCGGCCTCCCAGGATGACGTTTCAGTCTAAGTGACGGCTGCAGCCAATCACAGGCCAAGCACAGGCTGCAGCGGTCACATGGACTGGCGCGTCATCCAGGGAGGTCGGGCTGGATGCCGAAAGAGGGACGCGTCACCAAGACAACGGCCGGTAAGTATGAAAATAGTTTACTTTCACTAGGGAAAGTGCTGTCCCTTCTCTCTATCCTGCACTGATAGGGAGAAGGGAAGCACTTTTCCCGCAGTCCGCAGCAGCTAGTCCGCATCAATGTACTGCACATTTTGTGCAGATCCGCAGCAGAATCTGCAACGCAGATTCTGTGCGGCATTGATGCGGACAGTTGCGGAGGAAATCCGCCACGTGTGGTCATGCCCTATGGCCTTAGTAATGGCAGCTGTCTGATTGACAGCGTTCAATTACTAAGGCCGGGGCTTAGCATTAGCCAGTAAAAAGGCTATCACTAACCCCTATTATTACCCCGGTTCCCACTGCTGCCAGGGATAGCGGGAAGAGTCGAGTACGATTCAGTACCTGGCCATCTGAAACGACGGTTAGGCCGCAGGCTGGTATTGTCAGGCTGGGAAGGGCCAAAAAAGTGGCCCTTCCCACCCTGGGGATGCTAGGCTGCAGCTGCTTTATTGTATCTGGCTGGTTATGAAAAATTGGGGAAACCCCTCGTCATTTTTTAAAAATAAATTGAAAAAAAAATTACGTGAGATCCCCTCCATTTTTCATAACCAGCCAGATACAATAAAGCAGCAGCAGCAGCAGCCTAGCATCACCAGGGTGGGAAGGGCCATGGTTTTTGTCCCTTCCTAGCCTGATAGTACCAGCCTGCGGCCACCCAAGTACACTTCACTTCAGATGGTCGGGTGCTGGATCGTACCCAGCTCTTCTCGGTACCCCTGGTGGCGGTGGGTACCGGGGTAATAATAGGGGTTAGTGATGGCCTTATTACTGGCTAACACTAAGCCCCTTCTTAGTAATGGAGGCTCTCAATTAGACAGCAGCCATTACTAAGGCGGTAATGAAGTATTAAAAAACAGAGACATAAAGATATTTATTTTATTGAAATGACAACTCTTCCACACAATCCACTTTAACCATTTTATTAAAAAAAAAAGAAAAAAAGCTTACATCAGCGAAGTAGCCTAACGAATCTACGACGTAGTCCAAATGGTCCAGCGGAACCTGCAAAACAAAAATTAGCAGTATGAAAAATAAAAATAAAGTTGGCTGCCCCCACAGACATATGAATAAATAGTTACCTTCGGGAACATATTAAAATAATTAGAAAAATTAGGCCCATAAAATAAAACATATCAAATAAAAAAATAAAAATTATAACACCTTTCTTTTAAAGAGAACCTTTTACCTCCCCATCCATGTGCAGCTGAGTACAGCATGTAATGGGGAGGGCCGCACAAACCCTGGGGCACTTTAAATTTTTTTCCTAGCCTCCTTCGTTATTTAGATATCGGTGCTGTCATATTTGGCGCCCGATATTTAAATAACCCCCTGAACTGTCAATGGGGAGGTAATTGGCAAGGGGGCGTGTAACATCGCTGTGACACTGTCCAATCACTACAGACAGTTTCAGAGCAAGAGCTGGAGAGAGAGCGCGTGCACGTGCAGCTCCGCCACAACTGAGGAACAGAAGAAGAGTGTGAATTCTTCTTCTTCTGTTCCATGGCATCGGAGCTGTGCGCGCACGCACGCTCTCACTCTTTAGCCCTCGGCAGACAAGGACGACAAGACTGATCTCTCACCTGAGATCAGTCTTGTACTTGACTGCCGAGCGCTGAAGAGTGAGAGCGTGTGCACGCGCACATGCTCTCCTCTCTCCAGCTCTTGCTGTTGACATTGTCCGTAGCTGATTGGACAGTGTCACAGCGATGTTACACGCCCCCTTGCCAATTACCGCCCCATTGGCAGTTCATGGGGTTATTTAAATATCGGCGCCAAACATTACGGCACCGATATCTAAGTAAGGAAAGAGGGTAGGAAAAAAATGTAAAGTGCCCCAAAGTTTGTGCAGCCCTGACCATTACATGATGCACTAAAATGCAAATCTGTGGGCAGGTGAAAGATTCTCTTTAAAGTGTAACAACTTTTTTAAAAACTTTTGACATGTCAGAAGTTTTGATCAATGAGGTCCGAACACGGAGACCCCCCACTAGTCGCTAAAACGAAGCAGCAGAAGTGCTCGGGTGAGCGGTGTGCCGCTTCAATTCTGTTTGGCTTTCCTTGGAGCAGTGTACGGGCTCAATAGAAAGTCTAGGAGTCCGTACACCGCTCACTCGGCTGAAAGTCGTTCATAAATGAAGCGGCACAGCGCTCACCCGAGCACTTCTGCTGCTTCGTTTTAGCGATCGGTGGGGGCCTCAGTGCTCGGTCCCCCACCGATGAAAACTTCGGACATGTCACTATGATATATAAAGATATCTATTAATGCGATTGGTGCAAGTTTTAATTACTTTTTATTGAAAATGATTTGTACTTTTTGAGATACAGCTGCTTTGTATCCTGTATACAGAGCAGCTGTATATAGCGCTGAGACCTGAATCCATTAGGTCGCCTATTACCGATCACATCTAAGTTATGAACTTAGATGTGATTGGTAACAGGTCGATCCTGCAGGACCCGCTGACCTGACGGATACAGGATACAGCGCTATATACATTATATAATATATTTATTTTAATTAGCGGGGGCAGGTTTATGGGGAAGGATTAGGGACTGTTCACATCAGCGTTGGCTTTCCGTTCCGGGGTTCCGTGGGAGGTTTCCGTCGGGTGAACCCCGCAACGGAAAGTCAAACTGAAACCACAGCTTCCGTTTCAGTCACCATTGAAATCAATGGTGACGGAAACATTGCTAATGGTTTCCGTTCGTCACCATTCCGGCAGGTTTCAGTTTTTGTGACGGAATCAATAGCGCAGTAGACTGTGCTAATGGTGATGGAAACGGAAGCTGTGGTTTCAGTTTAACTTTCCGTTGCGGGGTTATCTCCGATGGAACCCCAGAACGGAAAGCCAACGCTGATGTGAACAGGCCATAAGGCTTCTTTCACACTAGCATTAATATACGTTTACCTCTCTTCCGTCAGAGGAAGAGAGGATCAATACGTTGAAAGGAAAGCAACGGCTCCATTAGAATTATCATTGCTTTCAATGGTAATTCTTTTGTATCAGTTGCTTTCCGTTTGTCTCCGTTCGCTAAGTTTCCGTTTTTTTTAAAAGAAACAAAAGTGAAGTCTGCAGAACTTTTATTTCCGTTCAAAAGAATGGAAACCTAGTGAACGGAGACAAACGGAAAGCAACTGATACAAAAGAATTACCATTGAAAGCAATGGTAATTCTAATGGAGCCGTTGCTTTCCGTTTAACGTATTGATCCTCTCTTCCTCTGACGGAAGAGAGGTAAAGGTATATATTTTTTTTTCATAATCTGAATTTTTATTAAGAATTTCAACAAGTACAGAGCAAACAAACTCAAGAAAAACATTTCAGTATACATACATGTTATTTTGCATTATCTATATTTCTCTCAGGTAAGATGTTAACATGTTTCCACATATTACCCACACACCTTACCCCCAAATTCACTTCTCAGAATATATGCATTATCTCTATTTGATAAAGTTTCTTTATAAAAATATAATTAAAGCTTTGCGTAAGGTGTGTGTTATCCTTCCATTCCCACTAAAGGAGGGGGGAAGGAGAAAGGGAAGAAGAGAGATAGGGAAAAAACCCGGAAATAGAAAGAAATAGAAAGAAAAGGTTCCCTTCTCCCAGACAGGAGCCCCCAATTCAGCAGACTGCATCTGACCGACCCCTCTATGGGGGGGTTCCGCCTAGCCATTTAGCAACGTGTGGACCAGATTTGAAGGACGACCATGTACTCCACAGAGGAAGAACCGCACCAATGCGATCACTGTCCTCTGCAACCAGAGATTCCATTCGACATAAAGAGTCCATCTCCACTACCCATTCCACAACCGAGGGCGGCACGGTGGACTTCCAATGTCTAGGAATAACTGTTCGTGCCGCAGTCAGGAAATGCCTTAGCAGCCCCTTTCTAATACTCGGCAGAGGGCCCGGAATTAGAGATAGCAAAGTCATTTGATGAGTGGGTACCAGCTGTGTACCTTCCACTTCTGTATAGATTTCAAAAATCGCTTTCCAGAAGGTCTGCAAAACGTGACATGACCACCAGATGTGCAACATTGTTCCGGTCTCGGTCCCGCATCTCCAACACAAATCTGACACCTCAGGGTACATTCTGTTCAGATTCTGTGGGCAACGGTACCATCTAGTCAGGATTTTGAAGTTTTTTTCCTGTGCCTGACATGCCACCGGCATTTTGTGAGACAGAAAAAATATTCGATCCCACTCAGCCTGTGACATGACTACTCCTAGTTCTCGCTCCCATGTGCCGACGTATGCAGGAGGCTGGTCGTCACCGGCCTCTGAAAGTAAGGTATACAGGTTAGATATCACCCGATCCGGAGGGTCAGTTTGAAGCAACAATGACTCAAACGCAGTGCTAGTTCCGATATGTATCCCACCCGGTAGCGCCGAGCGTAAAAAGGTGGACAATTGCGCATGCTCCATCCAGGAAAGCTTCCTCCCCAGGCAAGTCCCTCGCAACTCAGACCAGGAAGGGAGCTTCCCCCCCTCCGACAGTACCTGACATAATCTCGTGTTTTCAGAAGAGGACCAAATCATAAACTCTTTCTTATTGACGGCTGGTAAAAATTCTGGGTTATCAAACAGCGGGCTAAGGAGTCCGGGTCTATGTGAAAGGCCCTTTCTAACCATCAGTCTGTCCCATAGAGTGAGGCAGTGCTGGGTCAGCAGGGGCAGGGTCGCAAGTGCCGGCCTATAATCAGGAAGAATCCATGGCAGTGATCTAAGTGAGAGCGCGACTATGGATTGTTCAATCCCTACCCATTGTTTCTTGGGTCCATTATGGAACCAGTCCACCACCCTTGCGAGTACTGCGGCCTGATGGTAAGTGACCAAGTCCGGGAGTCCTGCTCCCCCCTTCAGTTTTGGACGGGATATTGACTTCATATTAAGGCGTGGCCTCAATGTGCCCCACACAAATTTCCGAAAAGCTTTCTCCAATGCCTTAAAAAATGTTCCGGGGATTAATACTGGGAGAGCCTGAAACAGATATAAAAACCAAGGGAGGATGTCCATTTTGATTGCATTGATGCGGCCAAACCATGAGAGCTGCGCTCGATCATATGACAGTAGATTTTTGAGAGTGGCTTGTAGTAACGGCTGATAATTGAGAGTGAATAGATCCACCAGATCCCTGGGAATCTGAACTCCCAAATATTTGATTGACCTCGCCTGCCATTTAAAATTAAAGGATGACTTTAGGAGCTCCAGTGTCTCAGCAGATAAGGAGATGTTGAGTGCTTCAGTTTTCGTATAATTTACTTTAAAGTTGCTGACCTGGCCAAATACTTCAAATTCTCTAATAAGTACTGGTAGGGAGATCACCGGGTTTGTCACGAAGAGCAAGAGATCATCCGCATATAGGGCCAATTTATGACAATCTCTACCTATTCCTATCCCTGTTATGTCTGGGGAATTACGTATAGCCACAGCTAAGTGCTCCATCGTGATGACATAAAGTAATGGTGACAGGGGGCATCCCTGTCTAGTGCCGTTAGCAATCGAGAATGTTGTGGAAAGTATTCCATTTGCCCTAACCCTTGCAGTAGGTGTCTGGTATAGGGACAGTATCTTATCTAGCATAATGGGGCCGATCCCAACCTGGCTCAACGCCGACTTCAGGAACCCCCAGTGTACCCGATCGAAGGCTTTTTCCTCATCAACCGATATTAAACATGTGGGTAGCGACTTTTTCTGGACGTAGGAGATTAAGAGAGTAGTTTTATTGGTGTTATCCCTAGCCTCTCTATGTCGAACAAATCCCGCCTGATCTCCGTGAATACAACGTGGTAGAAGTGGGGCTAGTCTATTTGCAATAGCCTTAGAATAATGTTTTACATCTACATTTATCAGGGAGATTGGACGGTAATTAGAACATGCCGAGGTATCTTTCCCTGGTTTGGGGATCACAGTGATGGTTGCCGCCAACGTTTGCGGAGTGAATGGCACGGAGGTTGTAACTGCATTATAAACCTTAGTCATATAGGGGAGAAGTTTATTAACAAAGGTTTTGTAAAAGGATGCCGGGAATCCATCCGGACCCGGACTTTTACCCGCTGGAGCTGACTTTATGATTGCCTGTATTTCAGATTCCGAGAAGGCCTCCCCTAGTGAGGCCGTCTCGGTCTCCTCCAAAGTCGGCAGCGCCGTCGGTTCAATATAGGAATAAATCCTCTGTTGAAGGGTACTTGGAGACATGTCCGCCAAAGGCCCCCTGAGGTTGTATAGGGCCTGATAGTAGTCCTTAAATGTGTTAACAATGTCTTCTGGCTTATGTTTGACCTCACCCTGTGTTGTTTTAATCGCCGGTATAAAGGATTGAGGGGTCCGTGGGTGTAATGAATTAGCTAATGCCTTCCCGCATTTGTTAGAATGTTCATATGCGAAACGCCTCATCCGGTCTCGAAACGACGCATGTGCCTGATCTAATAAATTCCTCAACGAATTTCGAGCTTCTAGTAGCTCTGCTAAAGTCTGGGGGTGCTGGGACTGCTTGTGAGTGGTCTCTAATGTCTGTATCTCTGACAAGAGCTTATCAATTTTGAAAGCCCGTTCCCTCTTCAATCTTGAGCCTTGCTGTATAAATATACCTCTTAATACACTTTTCAACGCCTCCCACTGAACCGGCAGAGGGGTGGAGTCTTCCTCATGATGCTCCAGAAACTCCGAGATGGATTTGTTAATTGCCGTTTGGCAAACCGCATCCCGTAAAAGATGGGGGTTCAACCGCCAGTGCCATTCCCGCTGTTTAGTATCTGGGAAGATAAGAGACAAGTAAACCGGCGCATGATCCGCCCAAATCATAGTTCCAATCTGAGACTTCGGGGACCAGGAAAGTAGATGGTGACTAATAAGAAACAAATCTATCCTGCTGTACATGTCATGTACTGGAGAATAGAAAGTGTAATCCCGTGTTTGGTGGTTGAGGATCCGCCAAATGTCCACCATTTGCATACCAAACAGTTTAGATTTAAGGGAAGCCAACTGAGAAGCGGGAACCGAGGATCTGCCCGAGGAGGAGTCTGCAATCCTGTCCATTGTGAAATTAAAGTCTCCTGCAGTTACCAATAGGCCTTCTGCAAATTTGGAGAGTTCCGTTAAGTAACTCCTGCATACGCGCACCTGGTCATGATTAGGAAGATACAAGTTCGCCACAGTGAACAGTCGCTCACATATTCGAAGCTTCAAAAATACATAACGCCCCTGAGTATCATATTGGGTAGCAACAACCGCGACCGGAAGAGATTTATGTATAGCTATACTCACTCCTCTGGATTTCGCGTCAGGGTTGGTACTATGGAACCACTGCGTATAGTATCGATGTTTCAGAGTGGGCACATGGTCGGTCCTGAAATGAGTCTCCTGCAAAAGTAAAATCTGAACACGTTGTTTATGCATATGATGTAGAATTTGCGTGCGTTTTTGCGGGGTATTGAATCCCCGAACTTTTAATGAGCAACATTTTAAAGGCTCCATCTGGGAAAGAGGAGGAAGGGTAAGAGGAGACAGGAAAAGAAAGAGTAAATGAACTAATGGATTCACTACAGACAGTGATCCGGCCCCAAAACTACTCTGTTTAGGGGAAAGAAATTAAAGTAAAGTGTTCAACCGAACACGCCCTAAGTGTGGGTTTGACTGGACTATGGAAGAAGGAAACTCCCAACCAACTCCCAAATGCCCGACTTCTTGTATGGACACACATGTATATTATCACCTTATCACACAACAATGAACCAACAACCCGTAACTGACTCTTATAGGCCTAGCGTCATTGATCTTTTTTAAGGGAATCTGCCCCTTAGTTACTATAGCCTGTATTGTGTCTAAAAGGTTCTCCTTACCATATAGGTACATATATCCACTGCCATTCCGACTATACCGCCATTTATATAATCCCGACTAGATTCTCAGGTTCTCATCCTGGTGGGGGGGGGGGCTTGGTGTGTCACTCCCGAACCTATTACGCTGGATCTATTTATATGCCATTAGCTCCATCATCTCCCTCCCACCACATCTCGGGAGTCTGCGGACATGATGCGATATGATCCCTATAGCCCCAATTGACCCCTTGTCAGAGAGGAGGAATGCATCCCTGATCCCTTACTTGTTGCTTGTTCTAATCTGTAATGCACACATAAATCCCCAATGCAGTCCCCTTCCCCCACCCCTCCAATGCAGCATGTTAGAACATAAAACAGTAAAAAAGTAACCCCAACCACTCCTTGTCAGCGGAGCGTAATGTTCCAGCATCTTATTCCAGCAATCTTGACCTGGTCAGGCCCGACGTCGAGGTAGCCACCATCTGTGCTTCATCTAAACAGTTCTGCCGGGCAGGCCAGTCTTGTAATATGTCTGGCAGGGGGGGCAATTTCTCGGGACCCGTGGAACTGAGTCCAACATATACGACCATGGCTGTCTTAACCGCTGTATAACTCAGTAAGACTCCATAAAAGCCACCGGCGACGCATCAACGGAGCAATCTCAAGATTCCTGAGAGTCATGAGCGGGAACTCCTGGGCCCTGCACTCTTCTGCGTCTCGCAGGGGTCGAGGAGTGATCCATCCGGTGATTTCGTCTTGGTGTGCGTTGTGGCATGGGAGGAAAATACGGCCACTCTGGGATGGAAATCTGTGGGAGATCTAGTGCCGCGAGGAAATCAGGAATATCTTCCGGTGAATAGACTGTGTACAAGGAAGATCCCCGGCGAACTTGCAGTTGAAAGGGGTATCCCCATGAATACTGGATATCTTTTTCCCTAAGTGCGACAAGTAGGGGTCGTAGGGCTCTCCTTTTTGCTAAAGTGGAACGAGAAAGATCCACCAGTAATTGCACCGGAGCCCCGTCAAAGTCCAGTGTACCCCTGTTACGGGCTTGCCTCATGATAGATTCCTTAAGTTAGAAATAGTGGATTCTACACACCACATCACGCGGTCTAGCCAAATCTGTGCTTTTTGGGCCCAGGGTGTGGTGCGCTCTATCAATTTCCACCGGAGAATCCGCAGGTCTTTCCAGCAGCATGTTAAATATCCCCTGCAACGTGTGAATGAGGTCCTGGGGCCCCGTAGCTTCTGGGATACCCCTGACTCTAATATTGTTTCTCCTATTTCTGTTCTCTGCATCATCCGTCATATCAAACAGCATTTGTATATGTGCAGAGTGTTGATCCAATAAAATTTGTTGGGAGGCCTGATGCTGCTGCAGCTCCTGTGTTTGCACTTCAATAGCTTCCACCGATTCATTAATATGTGTAATGTCCTCTTTTAGGGAACAGATCTCGTTTTTGCATACCGCTTCAAGGCGGGAAATGTAGCCCTCCATATCTTTTTTTGTGGGTATGGCCGCCATTTGTGTCGTTAATGCCTGCAGCTCAGGGCTCATACTACGGTGTAATATCGGGTTAGAGGCTGACTCACCCCTCTGAGGTTCCAACGCTCTATCCTGCGGCTGGTGAGGTAAAGGTATATTAATGCTAGTGTGAACAAAGCCCAATACAAGTAAGATATTAATATAAAAATAAAACCCAGCTGGGATTTGAACCAGCAACCTCCATATGTAAGGCAGACAAGCTAACCACTACACTATAGAAAGCTTCACAGTCAACGCCTGTGAAACTGTAGTAGTTGAGGGTTTATTCACTCTCTCCTGTCTGCTGCGTGTGGGTGGTGACTGGTCAGAGACTCAGTCAGACTGAATGCCGCAGCTGCTGCATGCAGTGTGCACTGGGAGTGACTGTGAGACTCACCAGTCACAGCTCTGCTTGTAGCTTTCCCACGCTAAATAAGCACAGGAAAGCTACAAAGCCAGGAGTATACTGCAAGGGGGAGGGGGGTCTGGGCGTTTTACTGACAGCAGAGGGCTCTATAGGGAGGAATTATCCCCCCACCATAGAGCCCTGACTAGTTACTATACTGAAAGGTTAGGGGGGTCTGAGCATCTGACTGACTGCTCTAAAGGGGGGGCAGAATCCCCCCCTATAGAGCTCTCTGAAGTAAGTCAGACGCTCAGACCCTCCCCCACCCACACTAATCCTTCCATTATAGTGATGTGAGGGCTCTATGGGGTGGATTATTCCAGCCCCATAGAGCCCTCTGCTGTCGGTAAAATGCCCAGACTCCCCCTTGCAGTATACTTACGTCACGGGTCCCGGTCCCAGCAAGGCAGGAACTTACCTCGTGCTGCTCGTGCTGCTCGGCGCTCCTCCTGCAGACTTGCTCCTCTCTGGCTGCATGCAGCGTCAGAGAGGAGGAGGAGTGTTTCAGACGTTTGGCACGTCTGCTATGTGCGTCTGCATGGCCCCTCCCCTGGTCCAGTCCGTGCCAGGCTGAAAATGCCGCCCCCCCCCGTTTGGGTAGGTGGTGCCGCCTGAGGCCGTCGGCTCACCTGGCCTCATGGCAGGTGCGGCACTGGGTCTCTGGGTACTCCTTTATGAGAAAGATCTGTAATATATCCATCACGTGGGTTTCAAGTGGGTTTCCCCCAGATACTTTAGGTTCTCCCCACACTCCAAAAAGATACTGAAAGTTAATTTGCCCTAACATGCAATTATTCAATTGTGTGCCTGATATTAGGAAATTAGATGGGGAATCCCACTGGGCACATGGATTGATCTGTTTACAGCACACAAATAATATGTTGGCACTATATAAGTAATATAGATGAAAGAAATGAAAATGCGGCACTCACCCGTTTGCAAATCTTTTTAACTTTATTGTGTCACCTTGGCATGGGTAAAAGCATTACAGGGAGGACAGCTAGTTGCAGGTTACAGCCTGTTTCGCGCTGGAGATCGCGCTTTTTCTGACAGAAGAAGCGCGATCTCCAGCGCGAAACAGGCTGTAACCTACAACTAGCTGTCCTCCCTGTAATGCTTTTACCCTCGCCAAGGTGACACAATAAAGTTAAAAAGATTTGCAAACGGGTGAGTGCCGCATTTTCATTTCTTTCATCTATATTATACTACAAGACTGTTTTTATGCTGAGCACCGCCCGAAGTTTGCTTAAATGAGGAAACCCTGACTCCACTTGCATCTATCTGCCTGTTCCATGCTGTGAAGATTGAGAGTGGTGCCGACTTCCTTCTACTGTGCTTGCACTATATAAGTAATACCATTGTAAAGGATCTGCCAGGCACAGCTTCTGTGTCAACGCCCATAGGTAATCAGTCTGCACCTGCTTCTATGTCTGTGAGACTGACTCCATCTTCCACCACTCAGGATGGCAGGCTTAGGAGTGGGAGAGCCTATCACAGCCTGGCCAGACGGAGCTAGCTCCCGCCCTCTGTCTATTTATACCTGCCTTTCCTATTCCTCCTTGATTGTGATTCTTCTCTGTTGGTTTCCTGGCCCTGCTGCAGCTTTTTTAACTATTTGTCCCTGCTTCATATTGACCCTGGCTTACTGACTACTCTTCTGCTCTGCGTTTGGTACCTCGTACACTCCTGGTTTGACTCGGCTTGTTCACTACTCTCCTGCTCTGCGTTTGGTACCTCGTACACTCCTGGTTTGACTTGGCTCGTTCACTAGTCTTGTTGCTCACGGTGTTGCCGTGGGTAACTGCCCCATTTCCCTTAGCTTCTGTGTACCCTTGTCTGTTTGTCTGCCGTGCACTTATTGAGCGTAGGGACCGTCGCCCAGTTGTACCCCGTCGCCTAGGGCGGGTCGTTGCAAGTAGGCAGGGACTGAGTGGCGGGTAGATTAGGGCTCACTTGTCTGTTTCCCTACCCCCATCATTACAACCATATAAAAAAAAATTGATAACTCAAATTCAGTTTTACTTTTTATCTATCTTCTTTTTGGCATAACTTTAATCCAGTTACCAGCAGAAATTGTAGATATGTCCCTGGCTACATCTACAACATTTGGAAATGAAAAACAAAACTGAGTAGCATGCAGTAATGTAAAATTGCAGAAACAATAAATGAAATGTGTAAATAGGAATTGCTTTGGGCAGGGGCGTAGCTAGGGGGGGTAGGCGGGGCATGTGCCCTCGGCGCAACTACAAGGAAGGAAGGGGGTGCGCCGACCAGGGAAGTGGAGGCATGTGCCCCCGGGCTAGTACCCCATAGATGTTTAGGGCCATGGACACCCATTGCTGTTAAATTTATTTAAAAGCTGGGGCAGCGCAGGGGACAGGAGCGGGAGCTGTGTAATGTAATGCACGATGTTCTCCTGCACTGGCAGAGCGTGTGTGCTCCGGGTGACTGCTTTATACATCACATGTGACGTCATATAATGCAGCCGGCCATACACTCTGCCTGTGAGGAGAACACCATTGAAGTGTTCGGCCCCAGCTTCTTACTTAGCAGACAGGCAGGGGTGATGGAGGAAGAGAGGGCTGGGGAGGAGCAGTCTTACATACAGCTCTCCTCCTGCCTGCAATGTGTGACCGCTGACAACATGAAGATCCCTTCACGGAGCCAAGGCTGGCCTTAGGATAGATGGCGCACCGTGCCCCCATACAGTATAATAATAATATAATATATTACAACCCCTTCAAGCACACAGTATTTTGTCCTCTAATTGTGCCCACAGTATTATGCCCCCTTAGTTCCCCTACAAAGTATAATGTCCTCTTAGTGGCCCCCACACAGTATAGCGCCCCCTGTAGATTTTGCCATACAGCCTCCCTGTAGACAGTGCCATAATCTCCCACCTCCTCCTTGTAGATCGTGCCATACAACACCCCCCACCTCCCCCATGTAGACCGTACCATACAGTCCTCAACCTCCCCCTTGTAGACAGTGCCATACAGCCCCCCCACCTCCCTCTTGTAGAC
This sequence comes from Rhinoderma darwinii, assembly GCF_050947455.1. Taxonomy (NCBI): domain Eukaryota; kingdom Metazoa; phylum Chordata; class Amphibia; order Anura; family Rhinodermatidae; genus Rhinoderma; species Rhinoderma darwinii. Next base: position 253,581,980 of record NC_134689.1, on the reverse strand, counting down.
AGTGGCATAAAGTCCCCCACCTCCCCCTTGTAGACAGTGCCCTTAAACAAAATCAAAAATTGTACTCACCTAGGCCCCGTTCCCACGACGAACTGAGCTGCTCCACGATGGGATTCTTGCATAGGCATGATCCTGTAGCCTAGTACAGAGTTTTCCAACCTCCTATTAATTTCAATTTGAGGTCAGAGGCGGACACCACTTGAAGACCATGAGCCCCCCACTCACAGTAAAATGACCATCAGCCCGCCACTCGCAGTAAAATTACCATCAGCCCCCCACTCACAGTAAAATTACCATCAGCCCACCACTCAGAGATTCCCCTTGTAGGTAGCGCCACACAGCCCTTTGTAGATAGTGCCACACAGCCCCTTGTAGGTAGCGCCACCTAGTCCTTTGTAGGTAGTGCCACGCAGCCCGTTGTAGGTAGCGCCACACAGCCCCCTTGTAGGTAGCGCCACACAGCCCCCTTGTAGGTAGCGCCACCCCCCTTGTAGGTAGCGACACGCAGCCACCTTGCAGATAGCGCCACACAGCGCCCTTGTAGGTAGCGCCACCCCCCTTGTAGGTAGCGACACGCAGCCACCTTGTAGATAGCGCCACACAGCCCCCTTGTAGATAGCACCACACAGCCCCCTTGTCGAGAGGGCCAAACAGCCTCTTGTAGAGAGTGCCACACAGCCCCCAGTAGAGAGTGCCACACTGCCCCCAGTAGAGAGTGTCACACAGCCCCCTGTAGAGAAAGCCTCACAGCCCCCTGGTAGGGAGTGCCACACAACCCCCTGGTAGGGAGTGCCTCACAGCCCGCTGGTAGGGAGTGCCACACAGCTCCCTGGTAGGGAGTGCCACAAAGCCCCCTTGTAGGTAGTGCCACACAGCCCCATTTAAGATAATGCCACACAGCCCCCTTGTAGGTAGTGTCACACAGCACACTGCCCCCTTGTAGGTAGCACCCCCTTTCCTGTAGATAGTGCCACTGTAGCACCCTGAAGGAGCGGAATCCTCGTGTGGCCGGGGATACCACTCCTGGAGCGCTCCGCTTTATGTCTGTGTCCATATATGGACAGTGACATCAGGGGAAACTCCTGAAGTGGAATCCCCATCCACAGTGTTACCGACGCTGTGACCGGGGATTCCCCTCCAGGAAAAGCTCCTGTTGTCTTTGTCCATTTATGGACAGTGATGTCATTGGTTTCTCCTGGAGTGGAATCCCGATCACCGCGTCTGCAATGTTGTGGACGGGGATTCCTCTTTAGGAGTTTCCCCTGATGTCACTGTCCATATATGGACAGAGACATCAAGAGGAGCGCTCCAGGAGCGGAATCCCCAGCCACACGGTGATTACGCTCTGTTAAAGGGGGTGGGGTAATAGCGGGATTCACTGGTTAGTGTCACCCACTAATACTACCTCCTTTTTAATCAGGGTCACTAGGGTTATGCCTAGTTCCCCTACCTTTTCCTTATACTAACGTCGATCTAATTGCTTTTGCTCCTACTCATGGGAATAAGTCCGTATAGTAAATAAAGGTAATATTTATTAACAACACACATAAGTTACTTGTAAGTCTCACATGCTCACTATCTCTGTCCTACTCCCTCCTAATATAACTTTACCTATACACTACTGGATAAGGAGGAACAAGGGGAATGGGTTTCTGTGTACTTGTGGATGTGCAGGTCAAGGGTCACTGCAGGGTATTTAGGGCAGCAAGGGCTCACAGGGACTGCAAGCCTTCAGCAAGGGGTTAACTCAGGGACTGCAAGGGGTAGTAAGGGTTAACTCAGGGCAGTAATGGGTTAACTTCAGGGATGGCAAGGGTTAACTTCAGGGACAGCAAGGGTTAACTTCAGGGGAACCAAGGGTTACTCAGGGAAGCAAGGGTTAACTTAGGATTCAGGGAGAGCAAGGGTTAACTTCAGGGACGCAACGGTTACAGTACTCATGGAGAGCAAGGGTTAGCTTAGGACTCAGGGAGAGCAAGGGTTAACTTCAAGGACGCAAGGGTTACAGTACTCAGGGAGAGCAAGGGTTAACTTCAGGGACAGCAGGAGGAGACAGGGAGAGAGAGGGTTAAGTGTAGCTGTTGCTACACTTGATACTTAGCGTGTCATTGATGGAGCAGAAGCAGGAGAGTAGCAGGAGCAGGAGCCGTCAATGGAGGAGAGGCAGGACAGGAGAGGTGAGCCGGTCCGTGGTGGTGTGGAAGGCAGGCAGGTCCCAGCTGCTCCTCGTTGGTGGAGTTTACCACTGTACTCATGACCAGGGCTGTGTTTCTACAGCCCTGGCTCATGAAACATTATATGTACAGTATAATACATACACATACATACCATATATATATATATATATATATATATATATATATTGTAAAGGATCTGCCAGACACAACTTCTGTGTCGACGCCCAAAGTTAATCAGTCTGCACCTGCTTCTATGTCTGTGAGACTGACTCCATCTTCCACCACCCAGGATGGCAGGCTTAGGAGTGGGAGAGCCTATCACAGCCTGGCCATACGGAGCTAGCTCCCGACCTCTGTCTATTTATACCTGCCTTTCCTGTTCCTCCTTTGCTTGTGATTCTTCTCTGCTGGTTTCCTGGCCCTGCTGCAGCTTCTTGAACTACTGATCCTCTGCTTGTGATTGACCTTGGCTTTACTGACCACCTTGATACTTAGTGTGTCGTTGGTGGAGCAGAAGCAGGAGAGTAGCAGGAGCAGGAGCCGTCAATGGAGGAGAGGAGAGGTGAGCGGGTCCGTGGTGGTGTGGGAGGCAGGCAGGTCCCAGCTGCTCCTAGTTGGTGGAGTGGTCTTCAGCTGCTGAACGTACCGACACAGGGCTATTTTATCCCTGCTGGGACGCTCGCATCGGGGGACGAGTGGTGCTCGCCCCCGGCTAGCATGAGTCGGCATGGTGATAATGTATCACCAGCCGACTCATCAGCGCCCGCGATAGACCGTCCGTGTGCGCGGGAGATTTGAAATGGGGACAGGGGATAAAACTATCTCCTGTCTCCATGGTTTACAAACAAAGCAGGGCAATGCTAATTGTCCTGCTTTGTTTACCACCGTACTCATGACCAGGGCTGTGTTTCTACAGCCCTGGCTCATGAGACATTATATGTATAATACATACACATACATACCATATATATATATATATATATATATATATATATACACACACACACATATATATATATACATACACAGATATATATATATATATACATATATACATATATATATATACACATATACATATACATATACATACATATACGTACATACATATACATATAGGGACACTTCCCTTTACAATCCCCCTGTTGTCGGGGACTTGACTATTTACCCCCCTCAACCTCCCTGGTTACTGGTAATGGTCTGAGATGGAAGGAAGTATACTATTGGACCTAGGTACTCGACATCAGCTATCTCCTCAAGGACACCTTCCTGCCAGTCCTCAGACTCTGGAGTCTAGTACCCAAAGAAACGAAACCTCAAAGTTCACAGAATGAAGATGAAATTAAATCTCCTAGTCCATAGAACAAAGCCTCAGTCCATAGAACGAAGTTGAAATAAAACTCACAGTCCATAGATCGAAGCCTCAAAGCTCATCAAACGAACAAAGCTCATACGAAAACCTCAAAGTCCATGAACCGCAGATTTCTTGTTCTTTCTTGCTTGGAATTTCTTCCTCTTGAGAGGCGTCAGCAGGTCTTTTTAGCATGCCGACCCGTGTAAGGCTACTTGTGCCCCCACATGGTCAGCCTTGGAATGGCTTAGCCCGCCTTTTGACAACCTTTGTACGCAATCCATTATCTTTCCAAATCTTTTCAGTATCTTGATTGAAGACAAAACAATCTTTGTGGGCCGATATCAATGTTTCTATCACGGCAGGTTAACATTCCTGAGGAGGAGGTGATGTCTTGGTACCTAGATATCTTTTGTGGGGCGGAGCATCGCCTTCCATTTCCACTCTGACATTCAATCCATCATCGTATTGACCATACCAGTTCTCAGGTTGAGGTGGCAAATACCTACAAGGGTGTGTGAATACCTTACCTGTCCCTAAGGGTTCCTACACACTACCCAATCATACAAACAAAGTGAAAAATAACCAAACATACCAAAATATTCCCCCACCAATTATTGGTATATGTACATATAGAGATTCATGCTCAAACAGCATCTCTCACTACTCCTCCGTAAACACGTAAAAGGTACACATGCAATTGGGGTGACTACAGGCTGTAAATATATACCCGCTTACACGTACACACTCACTCACTATGGGATGGGCACGTCCTTACTGAGTATGCCTATGTTGCGGACACATATCAACACCTAGAATGTCTATATGTACACCTTGAAAATTTTTGTACGACCCATTGATTGAGATTTACACTTTACAAATATATATACACACATACAATAATAAACAATTCTGGGTCATTATGTCCTTAGACCCCGTCTACGAATGTATTTGTGGCTTTCTGCTTGACCTTGTTATATTTGGTCAACCAGTCCTTTCATTCGTCGGTACACGCAGAACAGTCCAGCGTACATAATCGCCACAAGAGTGAGAAGGATTATCACTGGGTGGATGAGCAAGTTGAAGAAGGAAGTGGCCTTGGGACTATATCCGAACAAGCTCTCCCAAATAGACACTACCACGTCCGCCTCAAGGTTGTTCACAATTCCTGTGATCTTTTTAGTGTCATGTTCCAACTGAATAGTGGCTTGGTGTTGGGAATCTTTCAGTTTCTCCACGACATCCTCTTCCTCATTGAAGTCTAGCAGGAGATTTCTTAGTTCGATGCCAAACCCAAGAGGAATCGTCTGGAGTCTCACAGGGGTGTCTGGATGGATGTCGAGCCTTTTTTCAGGGGTCACAGGAGTTCTTCCCTTCTGATTCGCCACATCAACGCCTAATACGGGATTAAGGGTACAATGTGCTCCTGGGAGGAGTATGCCTCTTTCAGAGCAGTTAGTCACGTGGCATTCTGCATTAGATACCAGCACCAATATCCTTGACCCATGTCTTGAGGAGAGCATTGGATTAGCCTTCATATCACAGGACCCCTCGGTATCCCAACACTTGTGTAGGTCAGGATATCCGAGGGGAGCTGTGGATGAAGCACTGTTTTTGTGGTTCCTCACAATTCTCAGGTTTATGGAACTATACCCCTGTCTACCAAACCCATTATCTTAAAATCAAGATATGGGTGTAATGCCAGGGATATCTCCCCCTGTCCAAACTTTCCTAAGTTTCCTAACTCCAGTTAAACACAAAAGAATTAGATGTACTGTTATTCGCTGTATTTAATTGCACTCGCATTAGGCCTCAGATGAAGTTGTGTTACCTGTCTGAACCCCCCAGGTCTAGGTGCACAGAATAACATAAAACACTACACCATGAACTTATGTTACCTGTTCGCACTTCTCTACCTGAGTTCACAGTATAATAACAACTTCAATGTTATCCTAATAGAGAGCAATTAAAACATTGGGCGCAAATACACCACTATCCAATGATTGATTCTCCAGTTGTTTTCCTGGAGTGGTTTTCTAATTATGCATTATAAATACAGGCAACACCTATATAGTATAAATACATATTATTGATAACCAGGGATATACCACAATAGAATCTGTGGATGAGCCACAAAATGAAAACACAAATGAAAACAAACAGACAACTGGGGACAAACACAACAGACCACAAACAAACATTACAGACATAACACCTGACTGAACATGCAAGTTATGGCCAACTTCCTAAACTCCTCCCCAGTTGTGGTTGGTCATTTAGACCCTTGAGTACGTGGCGGAGCACATAAGGCTGTAAGGAGACTCTTATGCAGCCATTTTGTGTAAACCCACGTTTTGTTGTGACGTGGCTATTTTCTATTGCCATTTCGCTGGGCTTTCCATGGTTGCTTATGCCGTGGCAGTTCCACGCAATATGTCCCATCTGACCACATTTAAAACATTTAACAGGACCACATTTCTTAGTACTCAAAGACTCGCAGTACTTCACAATGTGGCCTGATCCGGCACATGCGAAACATTTAACAGTACATGCTCTGCTGGACTTAGGGCAGTCACCAGTGCATGATCTCTTAAAGTTCTGCATGGCTAGGGACGCACTTCTAAATATAGTACGCTTACATCTGAGTAACACTTTCGTAACAATGTTACCTTCAGGATTTCGGATGGGTTCACGGTTTGTGATATCTGGTCCATCACTCTTACTACTACCCCCTTTTTGCCCTGTAGAGGGCAAACTTACAGCATAATCAGGCTTTAAAAAAGACAAGGCCGGTAACATTTTTGAGAAATCTTTTATAAAGTTTTGCATACTGGCAACCAATTGTGACCTAGTAGCTAGCTCATCATTCAGCTTGGCAATGATGGCATCTGTAGATGCCGCCTTATCCTTAAATGCATTGATCACAGCATAAGACCCAGTCAGCTGTGCATCAATATCATCACCATGATTTCTCAAATCTCTCACCTGCGATTCCAGCATGCAAATTTGCTTATCTCTACATTGCGCATTCTCTGCCAGTTGTGTCTGCAAAGCACAAGCACGCTTCCCATTGTTGGCACAACACTGGCAGTAAAGATTTGGGGAATCACTCTTTATTTCTCAGTGATCAGGCTTCCACGTCTCCTCATACACACAGATTAATTTAGCGAGCATGTGGAGACGTTTGGAGGTTTTGTTAAGAACACTCCTCTTGCTAATACACAACTTATCATGTGCATAAGCCTCGTCCAGCAGAGTGGACCACAGCATTCCTGCTAACTTGTATGTTGTAGGTGTTACTGGATTAAATTGACTGTTTTTGGCAAGGTGTTTAAGTGTGGCGAAGTCCAAACTCACTGTTCCAGAACTCATCTCCATCTGCATTATCCTCCTTGTCCCCCACTGTTTTGAAAAAGGTCCTTTTCTTCCGGAACACCTTTTCCCGATCAGCTGGACTTCATCGGAAGAACACCGTCGTTAATACTTCTGCAAACTCTTTTGTATAAGTTGCTCGCTCGCCCGACGATTCGTCGCCGTAGAGCAGCACGCCGAAAAGCAAAATAAAAGACGTTAACACCTCAGAAAATAAAACAAAAAGCAATAGGTTCCCTGATCTATTGTATCCTTTATTAAGCCTTAAATAAAATTGTGTTACTCGTCTGAACTTCGAAAAGGTCTAGGCGCACAGTATAACTCAACACTACACCGTGTACGTATGTTACCTGTCCACGCCTCCCTACCTATCTGCAGTTCACGTTTTAACACAATTTTAATGTACAAAAGACAGAAATAAATTGAAAACAGTTTGGGCTGGCTCGCCAATGTTAAAGGGAATATATATATATATATCTATATATATATATATATATATATATATATATATATATATACATACACTACCGTTCAAAAGTTTGGGGTCACCCAGACAATTTTGTGTTTTCCATGAAAACTCACACTTATATTTATCAAATGAGTTGCAAAATGACTAGAAAATATAGTCAAGACATTGACAAGGTTAGAAATAATGATTTTTATTTGAAATAACAAATTTCTCCTTCAAACTTTGCTTTCGTCAAAGAATGCTCCATTTGCAGCAATTACAGCATTGCAGACCTTTGGCATTCTAGCTGTTAATTTGCTTAAGTAATTGGGAGAAATTTCACCCCATGCTTCCAGAAGCCCCTCCCACAAGTTGGATTGGCTTGATGGGCACTTCTTGCGTACCATATGGTCCAGCTGCTCCCACAACAGCTCTATGGGGTTTAAATCTGGTGACTGCGCTGGCCACTCCATTACAGATAGAATACCAGCTGCCTGATTCTTCCCTAAATAGTTCTTGCATATTTTGGAGGTGTGCTCTGGGTCATTGTCCTGTAGTAGGATGAAATTGGCTCCAATCAAGCGCTGTCCACAGGGTATGGCATGGCATTGCAAAATGGAGTGATAGCCTTCCTTATTCAAAATCCCTTTTACCTTGTACAAATCTCCCACTTTACCAGCACCAAAGCAACCCCAGACCATCACATTACCTCCACCATGCTTAACAGATGGCGTCAGGCACTCTTCCAGCATCTTTTCAGTTGTTCTGCATCTCACAAATGTTCTTCTGTGTGATCCAAATACCTCAAACTTCGATTCGTCTGTCCATAACACTTTTTTCCAATCTTCCTCTGTCCAATGTCTGTGTGCTTTTGCCCATATTAATCTTTTCCTTTTATTAGCCAGTCTCAGATATAGCTTTTTCTTTGCCACTCTGCCCTGAAGGCCAGCATCCCGGAGTCGCCTCTTTACTGTAGACGTTGACACTGGCGTTTTGCGGGTACTATTTAATCAAGTTGCCAGTTGAGGACCTGTAAGGCGTCTATTTCTCAAACTAGAGACTCTAATGTACTTGTCTTGTTGCTCAGTTGTGCAGTGGGGCCTCCCACTTCTCTTTCTACTCTGGTTAGAGCCTGTTTGTGCTGTCCTCTGAAGGGAGTAGTACACGCCGTTGTAGGAAATCTTCAGTTTCTTGTCAATTTCTCGCATGGAATAGCCTTCATTTCTAAGAACAAGAATAGACTGTCGAGTTTCACATGAAAGCTCTCTTTTTCTAGCCATTTGGAGAGTTTAATCAAACCCACAAATGTAATGCTCCAGATTCTCAACTAGCTCAAAGGAAGGTCAGTTTTATAGCTCCTCTAAACAGCAAAACTGTTTACAGCGGTGCTAACATAATTGCACAAGGGTTTTCAAGTGTTTTCTAATAATCCATTAGCCTTCTAACACAATTAGCAAACAGAATGTACCATTAGAATACTGGAGTGATGGTTGCTGGAAATGGGCCTCTATACACCTATGTAGATATTGCATTAATAATCAGACGTTTGCAGCTAGAATAGTCATTTACCACATTAACAATGTATAGAGTGTATTTCTGATTAATTTAATGTTATCTTCATTGAAAAAAACTGTGCTTTTCTTTCAAAAATAAGGAAATTTCTAAGTGACCCTAAACTTTTGAACGGTAGTGTATATAATATATATATGGACATATAGCCTCCTGGCTGGCTCGCCAATAGTAAAGGGGGTGGGGTGCTAGCGGGATTCACTGGTTAGTGTCACCCACTATTACTACCTCCTTTCTAAGCAGGGTCACTAGGGTTATGCCTAGTTCCCCTACCTTTTCCTTATACTAACGTCGATCTAATTGCTTTTGCTGCTACTCATGGGAATAAGACCGTATAGTAAATAACGGTAATATTTATTAACATACAGTAATCACTCATATATAAAATACAGTAACTAATCACAGTACAGTATACACACCGTATCACAATCCTAATTATACCGCCACCCACTTACCTAAACATACATAGAAGTTACGTTACAACACACATAAGTTACTTGTAATTCTCACACGCTCACTAGCTCTGTCCTACCCCCTCCTAATATAACTTTCCCTATACACTAAGGGTTAATACGGGATAAGGAGGAACAAGGGGAATGGGTTTCTGTGTGCCTGGGGATGTGCAGGCAAGGGTCACTGCAGGGTATTTAGGGCAGCAAGGGCTCACAGGGACTGCAAGTGTTCAGCAAGGGGTTAACTCAGGGACTGCAAGGGGTAGTGAGGATTAACTTAGGGCAGTAATGGGTTAACTTCAGGGATGGCAAGGGTTAACTTTAGGGACTGCAAGGGTTAACTTCAAGGGAACCAAGGGTTACTCAGGGAAGCAAGGGTTAACTTAGGGACAGTACTCAGTGAGAGCAAGGGTTAACTATAGGGGAACCAAGGGTTACTCAGGGAAGCAAGGGTTAACTTAGGACTCAGGGAGAGCAAGGGTTAACTTCAGGGACGCAAGGGTTACAGTACTCAGAAAGAGCAAGGGTTAGCTTAGGACTCAGGGAGAGCAAGGGTTAACTTCAGGGACGCAAGGGTTACAGTACTCAGGGAGAGCAAGGGTTAACTTTAGGGACAGCAGGAGGAGACAGGGAGAGAGAGGGTTAAGTGTAGCTGTTGCTACACTTGATACTTAGCGTGTCATTGATGGAGCAGAAGCAGGAGAGTAGCAGGAGCAGGAGCCGTCAATGGAGGAGAGGCAGGACAGGAGAGGTGAGCCGGTCCGTGGTGGTGTGGGAGGCAGGCAGGTCCCAGCTGCTCCTCGTTGGTGGAGTTTACCACCGTACTCATGACCAGGGCTGTGTTTCTACAGCCCTGGCTCATGAGACATTATATGTACAGTATAATACATACACATACATACCATATATATATATTGTAAAGGATCTGCCAGACACAACTTCTGTGTCGACGCCCATAGTTAATCAGTCTGCACCTGCTTCTATGTCTGTGAGACTGACTCCATCTTCCACCACCCAGGATGGCAGGCTTAGGAGTGGGAGAGCCTATCACAGCCTGGCCAGACGGAGCTAGCTCCCGCCGTCTGTCTATTTATACCTGCCTTTCCTGTTCCTCCTTTGCTTGTGATTCTTCTCTGCTGGTTTCCTGGCCCTGCTGCAGCTTCTTGAACTACTGATCCTCTGCTTGTGATTGACCTTGGCTTTACTGACCACTCTTCTGCTCTGCGTTTTTGTACCTCGCTCATCTCCTGGTTTGACTCGGTTCGTTCACTTCGCTTGTTGCTCACGGTGTCCCCGTGGGAAGCTTCCCCATTTCCCTGGCTTCTTTGTACCTTTGTCTGTTTGTCTGTCGTGCACCTATTGAGTGTAGGGACCGTCGCCCAGTTGTACCCCGACGCCTAGGGCGGGTCGTTGCAAGTAGGCAGGGACTGAGTGGCGGGTAGATTAGGGCTCACCTGTCTGTCTCCCTACCCCGACATTACATATATACACACATATATATATATATATATATATATATATATAAATATATATATACATACGTACATATATATATATATATATATATATATATATATATATATACATATATATATATATATATATATATATATATATACATATATACATATATATATATATATATATATATATATATATATATATACATATACATACATACACATATAGGGACACTTCCCTTTACATGCTCCTTCAGGGAGCTACAGTGGCGCTAGTAGATAGCAGAGCAGGGAGATACCTTCCTGCTCTGCTATAGTGCCATCACTACCGCTGTAGCTATGGCTGACTCAGCAGTAGCGATGGCACCTGATTGAAGAAGTGCCCGGGCTGAACGGCGACTACTGAGTCGCCAGGCCCAGGCGCTTCTGAAACAAGCAGGGGAAGGGAGCCAGCACAGCGCCCCCTTCCACCTGATGGAGTAATGCGCCCTGTGCAAAGGCACAGGTCGCACAGCCCTAAGGCCGGCCCTGCACGGAGCTCCGGACTGATAAGTACAACTGTGTATGTGCAAGTAGGGGGAGCTGTCAGTGTTATGTGTGTGTGTGTGTGGGGGGGGGGGGGTTCTTTATAAATAGTTTTTGTGTGGGAGGGAGGACTTGACTGTAAATATTATGTGTGGCGTGAGGGGAGTCTGTCTAAATTGTTTTAGTGGGGAGGAATGATTTGACTGTATGGCCTCATGCACACTTCCGTCTGCCGTTGAACGGCTGCTAATGAGTGTTCCGTGAATCATGCACTGCACACGGGTGGCTTCCGTGTGCAGTCCGTTGTTTCACAGACCAAATCAATGCAAATGCTGAGACTGTTCCATCAAAAATGGGTAGGAGTAGGACCTGCCCTAATTTTGAGGTAACGGCCGCACGGTTCTGTTAAAACAACGGAAGTGTGCATGGAAATGAATGTGTCAGGGTGCTATCAGTTCAAACAATGGATAGAGCCCTGATGAAAAAAACTGAAGTAGTCATAAGGCCTAAGGCCTCAAGCACACATCCGTTGCCATTTATATGCATATCACGGATCCGCAAAACAAGTATCGCACATAGAACTATATTGCTTGTAAAGTGTTCAAATGGTTTTATGCTCGAGTTACATTAAAAAAAAAAGTGACAAAAAAAAGTTACACCTCATTGATTGGTAGAGAAAGCAAACATGGTGAGTGGGAATTAGATGTTGGGAAAGAGTTGGGGGGGGGGTGCTAAGTTTAATCTTTGCCCCGGGTGCAGGAGTACCTAGCTACGCCTCTGCTTTGGGCCCCTGTTCTTCACATAGGTGAGGGTGTAAATATCTGAAATTGGAGATTTTCCAGAGAGTTGCGGTAAACAATTTTTCCTGGACACAATATTCTATTGTGCCAAAATAAGTCTCAAGGGAGTGTTAATTTCAGAGGCTAGTGAGCTGCTTCACCTTGAACAATTAGTCTCCTACATACATTCCTCCATGAGTACAAGGACAGTTCTTTTGAATCTTTGCTTTTTAACTGCTATTAAATAGTTTTTTCTTTCATTCATGTGGGAATCTAATTTCCATTGAGATAAGAAAAGTTTGTAATTAGGTTTAAGAAAACATAGTTTTAACTTTTATTTATCTGCTAGAGCCTTGTAGAAACCCTCATCACACATCGCAACACCATAATTGACCTGTACATCAGTGTGGAACCTTGGGGTAGGCTACATGCAATGGCCATTTTCGTGACGGCCGTCGCACGGCCGTTTTCAGAACAGTACAGTTTTATGGGTGTATTCACAGGGCCTTTTTTTTAACGGCCCGTGAAAACTGGCCATCAAAAGATAGGACATGACCTATTTTGGGTGTTTTGATGGCCCCACGGCTCTCATAGAAGTCAATGGATCCGTTTTTACCGGCCGTTTTTTAGAATCACTCCTTGCAACGGCCGGTAAAAACTGATCCTGGCCAAGGATTCCCCACACATAGCGCTACTTTGAGCGCTGAGCCAGAGGAAGCACTTGACCTTACTATCCATATATAGACAGTGATGTCGGCCTTTCAACTGTGGAGACTTTGGCCAGAGCATCGCAAAGTCTCTGGCCAGGGATTACTGTCTCCCTCTGACCCCCCCTTTAGATAGCTGCATTCCCTCTCCCTCCAGATAGCGCTGCTGTGAAGGAGCGGAATCCCTAGCCGACGCTCTGGCCAGGGGATTCCGCTACTGGAGAAGCCCTTGGCGTTACTGTCCATATATGGACAGTGATGTCATTGGCTACCTCTGGCATCCCCTGCCAGAGCGAAATCCCCAGCCAACGCTCTGCCCAGGGGATTCCGCTACTAGAGAAGCCCCTGGCGTTACTGTCTATAACGGTTCTCACCGGTTTGTTCGTGGATCCTCGTTGTCGTCTGGGAGAAGGTGCTTGGAACCCAGGCAACGCTTGGCACAGCGGGTAGAGGCAGTCGGATGGATAGGCAGAAGTCAGGACTGGCGGCAGGTGTTGTAATGGGTATGGTAGCAATAGGTCAAGGCAGGCGGCAGACGTCGTAACGGGTATGGCAGCAATCGGTCAAGGCAGGCGGCAGACAAGGATATTCAAGTTCAAGCAGAGGTCAGTAACGGGAAATCCAGACAAAGGCAGTAGGAACGGAAACAGGGAACTAGGGCACAGGGAACTCACAGGGAACTTGGTTGAACAAGCAGGGATGGTAGGGAGGAGTAACCTTTATTAGGAAGTTCAGGGAATTAAGGCGCATGCTGGCCCTTTAAGGCAGGACGAGTCAGCGCGCGCGCCCTCTAGTGAAAGCGGCTGCACATCGGGGATGCCGACCGCGGAAGGAGGTGATGGCTGCACTCACCTGACACCGTCCAGGGCCAGCAGAGCGTCCGGACCGGGTAAGTGGAGCTCGGGACGAGCAGCTGATGAGGAAGGGTGCCGGAACCGGAGCGGAGGCCGTGGGAACGGCGGGGAACGGCGCGGCAGCCGTTACACTGTCCATATATGGACAGAGACATCAGGGGCTCCTTCTAGGAGTGAAATCCCCGGCCAGAGGGATTCCGCTCCTACAGGGAGCTACAGTGCCGCTATCTACGGGGTACCGCTATCTACAGAGGATGCTATCTACATGTGGGCAGGCCATCTACATGGGGGGTGCTATCTACAGCGGGGTCATTTATGGGGGGGTGCTTTCTACAGTGGGGGTGTGCTATCTACAATGGGGGTTGGTGCTACCTACAGTGGGGGTGTGGTGCTATCTACAAGGGAGGTGGTGCTATCTACAAAGGGGGGTTGGTGCTATCTACAAGGCTGTGGCACTATCTACATGGACACTGTGGCACTATATGGGGGTGTGACTATCTACAGGGGACACTGTTGTGCTTTCTACATGGGCACTGTGGCACTATGAGGGCACTGTCGCTTTATATGTGGGCACTATGTGACTTTATATTTGGGTACTGTGGCACTATCTGCAGTGGGCACTGTGGCACTATCTACAATAGGCACTGTGGCACTATCTACAGGGTCATTGCAGCACTATGTACATGGGCAAAGTGGTGTTTTCAGGGGGTTTGGACAATAAAACCAACAAATTAAATCCATCAGTTTTTTTAACGGCCATGAAAAACGGATAATAAATGGATCACAAATGGCCATTAAAAATGGTTGATCAGTTTTTAATGGCCGTTTTTTTTTTCACTGTCGTGTGAATATAGGCCCCTGAGCAAAACATGTGAGGGCCCTTCCCTTTTTGGAAATTAAGGAAACAAAATAGTCCATAACAAACAGACTTAAAATATAATATAATATTTATAATATACTAAAATGACAAAAAAAGATGTACCATGACTACAATGTAATGCATTAATTCCCAGGAAGAGTTCCCTGGAAATTAGTCAGGATTTCCCCAGATGACAGGGATGGCAAACTCAGTCTGCTTATAGAAGCTTGCCATGGGTACAGGCAAAAAAGTTAGCAAATCTCAATATCAAAATATCAAAATTATAAAATTTGCTTTACCTCTCCTTACACCAAGCTTCTTAGAGTTAGGCTTCATGCACACGACCGTAGCGATGTGCACGGCCGTGATTTCCGGGTCGGCCGGCCATGGAGTGACAGCCACGAGCCGCCCGCAAATCGTGAGCTGTGCACATGGCCGCGGCCATTATTTTCAATGAGCCCGGACCACAGAACACGGCCGTAATAAGGCTTGCCCATTCTTTCTGCGGTCCGTGCTTTGGGGCCATGCACGGACCGTGAAAAGTGGTGTGCATGGCCCCATAGGAATGAATGGGGCCGCAATTCTCCCATGGTTTTTAGGGGGAAGTGCGGCTGCAAAAGCACGTTCATGTGCATGGGGCCTTAGAAATAAAAGAAGGGTTCCCCAGGAGTGAAAACATTTTCAGGTGCTTCCCCATGGTACTAAAGTTGGGAGTCATGAAATGTATGCTTTCAGAGAGAATAATATTGCTTTTCTGTGGCTTCATTCACACTTTGCTGCAAGATACGATTGGAAGCTACAATGTGCTAGTGTGCAGGCTCTGGAACAATCCCATTCACACTATTTAAAAGAGATACTAAGGGTGGGTTTACATGAGCAGAATTCTGTCCATAACGAGCGACGATCGACGATATCACAAGTCAATCGGCACTCGTTAACAGAGCCATTTACACGGGTCGACTCTATAGTCCATGGGGATGAACAATCATTAAAATGATCATGCAGTCCCCATTAAATTGCATCATTGCATGCACAACATCCCCTGTTTAAACGGGAAGATGTGCGGCCAACAATGATGATTTTACAGGCTGCATAAAAGATGTGATCAGCTTGTTTGTCGGCTAATCGCTGCTCTGTTTTCATGGGCCAATAATCGGGAAAGAGCGTTCATAAGAACAGACGATTACATGTAATGGGACCTTAAAGGGGTATTCCCATGAGCGACATTTATGACATATCCACAGGATATGTCATAAATGTCATATAGATGCGGTTCCCACCTGTGGGACCCGCACCTATCTCTAGAATGGGGACCCCTACACCATGTTCTAGCTTTTTGTGCTCACGCTGACTCCCGGCCACTTCCTGATTACATGGTCGGGAGTTACGGAAACAGAGTAGCATGCCAGCTACGCTGTTTCCATAAAAACTATTCAGGTCTATGGGAGTTATGGAAACAGCGTAGCTCAGCGAGTTACGCTGTGTCCGTAACGCCCGACAAAGTAATAAGTGGCCAGTAGGCAGCATGAACGGGGATTAGGGGGCCCCATTCTATAGATTGGTGCAGGTCCTAGAGGTTGGACCCACATCTATCTGACATTTATGACATATCCTATGGACGTGTCATAAATGTCCCTCATGGGAAAAACCCCTTTAAGGCTGACTACCTGTCTAGTGCTGGCTCCTCAGTCTTCTTGGTAAAGCTGTCCGTACATTTGAGATAGCTGTCGGACAAACAAAGGTTCGGCTGACAGCTATTTCACTCGACCCGACCAATACCCTCCCCGGTGGATAGGTCATCCGTTGTCAAGTAGTCGAAAACCCCTTTAATAGGGAGAAGCAGTAAAGCCACTTCCAGACCACTGGCAGCAGCTTATCTCATTACAAACAAAAGGATCAGTCATGTTGGAATCCAACAACTTAATCCTTCTCTCCCCCAACATCTGCCATTGGGGAAAGAGTCGGGGCCCTACACACGTGCTGCCCTATACATTAGATGGTCAGCTGGTCCCACTGAAATGGACACACAGTACATCTGATTTGTATGGCCACCTTAAGTTTAAAAAGCTTGCTGCGCTTCCTTCAAATGGTAACATGTCCTATTCCTAGCGGTATTATTGCATTTTCCTCCAATTGAGTTGAATATGGAAAAGGGCTGAAAACAAGGTGATTTAGTACCGTGATAGTAGTTTCACAAATAAGCAGTTCTAAAAACATTTCCTAGAACTGCCTCTTTGAGAAAGTATTAATGTGTAAGCTGGGGGTGCTTACGGTGTGATGGCGGAGCCTGCGCAAGAATGCCATGGAAAAAGATGAAACTAAGCAGAAGTAGCATAACCACTTTAACCTTTAATTTCAGCTTTACAACATGTACTGTGCTTTTGTTATTGCTGGTGGTGTTCTCGGCAACAAATAATATATACATTCTATTCATGTGGGAGGTACAGCACTAAGTTACAACTATGCACAGGTGGAGCAGGCTGGCAAGATAGCTGGCTTGTTGTTCTGTCTAACCGGCAGACCAAGTGTCAAGGACAACCCCCCTTAATGCAAGGGGATGTCGTGTAGGCCTAGTAGGCCACAAGATGGAGGCTGGGTCTGCGTGATTCAGGCGTATCGCCCCTTTTGTAGTTTGGTGGTGACTGGTCGCTAACTAACAATGCCCCTATAGACCTATTGCATGAGAACCATCTTTTTCTAAGTCATTTCCGTGTGTTTGGACACTGCAGGCCCACTCTTCACTTTGCCTATAACGAACGTCTCCTTTGGGTTCCTCCTGTAACTGCCTAGCAAGCTTTCGCCACAGTGTGGGCTACCTCTGTAACCACCGCTTGCTCTCGCTGTCACCCTGTTACAGGACTTTAGCTAACGCAGCCCAAAATTGCATCCAGACCTTACATCCTGGCACCAATGTTTAATATACAAGCCAGTTTCCGCCTCACCTTATTTATAACAATGTATCAGCAACCTTTGCGCCTGGTGTCTGGATTGTCAGATAGGCACCCAATCTTCGCCACATAACTTGTTCCTTAATGTTGCATATCTCAGCCAGTGAATCCACATTCCAGTGCCACCTATACTGGAGGAAAACTATTCTACAGTTACATCTAATATACACAACACATTGACTCGATACTATTTAAAGGCACAGTATACAAACTTTAGCCCCTAACATTTTAAGTGTGAATTGATACTACTTTTATTATCTGCCCAAACACTCACCCATGCACTAAGTCACTCACTAAGACAACCATTAACAGATGCTTTATCGTCCAAACAAGCTGCAGTAGAATCTGACTCAGTGACTCGGGACAAGGTGTTTTTTTTTTACTCATCCAGACACTCAGAACTTGGTACGTGAACTTTGTATTAAGCCTTGTGCTAATCTTACTCAGCCCTCGGCACACATATCTTACCATTCATCCACCAATGTGTTCACTTTCCAGCCCAACCACAAATGCGCTCACTCACCCCCCATGCATTTCTTTATCCGCACATGTTTTCACTCTCCCAAACACTTACCCATACACTATCTCACCAAACCCTCTCACAGAACGCTCATTCCCGATAATTGCCCTGTGTAAACAGGGCAATGATCAGCCGATTGTATAGTTTTAAATGCCAAAACTATTATCGTTGTCGGCAGCACATCTCCCTGTGTCCAGGAGATCTCAACTTTTTCCAGGAATCGTGTGGATGTTTCGGGAGTGTCGACAAGAGTGAATGTGTCCTTATAAAATGACAAACATATGTCGTACCAGGTTTATCAGGTGCTTTCTGACAGATTAACTCGAAAACATTACAAAAAGACCCTAGTAGTTGGTGGGCACATAAACAATTACTATTAACTAAATGGCCAAAGGCAAGTGGATCCCTGACTTCCCAACTACGTATAAAAGATAATAAATAAAATAAGAAAAAAACTTTATTGATGCTATTATAAGCAATTTGATGAACCACAAATATTAAAATAGTCAATGCAGGTTGATAGAGGATGAACTCATGGGCACAATGCCTGAAGGATAACCATAGATAGCACACTACTATCTAAATGTTGCAAATGGAGTCAGCGAGGGAAATACTTGTGGTTCGTCAAATTGCTAATAATAAAGTTTTTCCCTTTTTTATTTATTATCTTTTATAGGTAGTTGGGAATTTAGTGCTCCACTTGCCTTCGGGCATTTAGTTAATAGTTCTGACAGCTTACAGAGGCTCTGTCACCACATTATAAGTGGCCAATATTATACATGATGTGATCGGCGCTGTAATGTAGATTACAGGAGTTTATTTAGAAAAACAATCATTTTTGACAGAGTTATGACCTATATTAGCTTTATGCTAATGAGTTTCTCAATGGACAACTGGGCGTGTTTTACTATATGGCCAAGTGGGTGTTGTGGAGAGAAGTGTATGACACTGACCAATCAGTGACCAATCAGCATTATACACTTCTCCCCATTCATTTATACAGCACATAGCGATATAGCTATATCGCTATGTACAGCCACATAAACACACTATAACATTACAGCAGTGTCCTGACAATGAATATACATTACCTCCAGCCAGGACATGATGTGTATTCATTCTCCTGACCACTTCTCTGAACTTAAGTTCAAGACAGAGACAATTTCCTTACTTCTAATAAAGAATTCTGTTCTTCATTGATGCCTGTACAATAGCAAAGTAATAAAAAAAGCTATCATGCAGCTCAAGACAGAGACAATTTCCTTACTTCTAATAAAGAATTCTGTTCTTCATTGATGCCTGTACAATAGCAAAGTAATAAAAAAGCTATCATGCAGCGATATAGATTGAGACCAAAAAATATATACCTGCTGAATGACTGAGGAAGAAAAGGGAAGAAGGTTATACTCCAAGAAGTCTGTGTTTCTCCCTAGAAATTTAGGGCTGTTTAAGATTGGGAGCCACTGACTGTAGGTCATTTCTCTTTAAGAGATTCCCATAATGCATGCTGAGTGTGTGTTAAAATGTAATTGGATATAGGGATAGTCACATGGGGGCAGGTACTATGGCTTTGGACAGCACGGTGGCTCAGTGGTTAGCACTATTGCCTTGCAGCGCTGGGGTCCTGTGTTCAAATCCAACCAAGGACAATATCTGCATGGAGTTTGTATGTTCTCCCCGTGTTTGCGTGGGTTTCCTCCAGGTACTCCGGTTTCCTCCCACACCCCAAAAACATACAAAAAATAGGGAATTTAGATTGTGAGCCCCAATGGGGACAATAAAAAAGAGGACCTCTGTACAGCGCTGCGTAATATGTTGGCGCTATATAAGTAACTGAAATAAATAAATAATTTGATAAAATCAAGTGTACTTCCTATATTGAGCCTCTTTTCCCTGCTGAGAAAAGTAACCTCTACGCTATTCTGTAGGTTCAGAGGAGTAACCCCTGTTAAAACCTGGAGGATCAAGCGTTATTGGCTCTGCTTAAAGACAAGATAGAGAAGGAAGGCTCAGCATGGCTTACCCCGCTCCTACTAGGTGGGTCCGACCAACCAGCTGGCTCTGTGTCAGGGCCGGTTTCCTACCCACTTGAGTCCCTCCCCTAAGAGACCTCATAAACGGGGTAGGGCACCTTCTCGCCCAACTGTGCCGCAGCATCCAACTAGCTCAAGTGAGCACTGTGTGGGCGAACCTCTTCAGGCTCGCAGTCGGTGCATGGTGGCGGACGGCAATGCCTCCCCTCCCCCATTACATCACAGGCTTCAGCAGACGGTAGCTAAACAGCTCACTCCCCCACACTCGTCTGAGATGGCTGATAATAACAGTCGGTCAGCACAGGAGGCTGCATGTACGCAGCCTGCTCCAAAACCACCTGGCAGGCTTGCTAGGTAGTTTGGCAGGAAGCCCCATCCTGCAGTTAGCAAGGCTGCAGGGACGCTAGTTAACAAGGGAGATAGTGACATTCCCCCCAACACAACAGGGAATATCAATACCTTACGGGGATAGTGAGGAGGGCTTCTTTGAATGCACTCCGGGTACCCGCCAAGACAGGGTCAGCATGCATTTAGGCCTGCCAAGTTGTAATACAGAGGTGGGTTGCACGGCCGAAGAGCGGACACTTATTCGGAATCTGGTTCTGACTGGTCAGGAAGGTGTCACCAGATGAGATATAGCTCCCGCAGGCGATCCAGCACCAGGGATAAAAAAAAATAGACGTAGACAACGCTTTCGTAGTAGAGATCATAGACGGCACTCCCGAAGCTCGCGGAGGAGCCGGTCGACGTATCATGCTTCTTCTGCCTCCACGGAGGATTCGCTTGATAGATGCAACAGGCGGTCATATGGGAGTAGACAACGTGGGCGGAGAAGCAGATCGGTTGACTGAAGAAGACGAGGAACTACTCCCCGGCATCGTCATCAGCTGTCATTTCTCTGCTGCCCACTGCACCGGCTCCAGAAGTTCAGCCAGTAGTACATCAGAGTTGCGAGTTGTCATGCATACAAGCATGGAACAAAAATGCTAGTGGCGGGGATGAAATTTACGGTATGTTAAAACATGTTTTGGAAAAAATGGGTGGGACGGAGATCCCGGTTAATATGCAAGGGGCGGTTACGCCACAGCCTGCACAGGCTATAGACAATACGGGAATGTTGCTCAGGGATACATATTTTTGCGGGGGTTGCCACCCTGGGGACACACATCGCTAATGATGTGAGGGAAAAAATTATATAAAGTATGAGTTTGTTGATATATGGTCCTTGGTATCTCCTAAGCAATTGACTGTAGATAAAGAAAGAAAATTTTAAAAAACAGAGGATAAAAAGCCCAAAGTGGCAAAGACGTTTGGGAATTGGCTTCAAGCCTTCGCTGTTATGGCTAGTATAATAAGCCAGAGTAAATCGGAAAAAGCTTTTGAATTGTTTACTTATCTGGATACAATTTATTCTGCTCACAAGCTGCACGGGGGAACGGCATGGTGGAGGTACGATGAAGAATTCAGACGTTGACTTGCTATCCGGCCTGACATAGGGTGGTCATCCAAGGCCACGGATGTTTGGATTCAGCTAATGATGACTCAAAGTCCTCAGAATTTCTTTCTCCCCTCCAACGCCACATCTCAGGCCGCGGCAGCGGGTCGTAGACCAGGTGCATGTTGGCTCTTCAATGAAGGGCATTGCCGATTTTTCGCTTCATGTAAATTCAAACAGGAATGCTCCATATGTGGAGGATCCCATTCGGCTTTACGATGCTTCAAGAGAGGTAAGAACGCCACAAGACCGGCTGCGGCAGGTAAGCCGGAGGACACCGGTGAGCGTCCAAAGGATGCTCCCTTGGCTAGACAGGTACCCCAGGAGGCAGGAAGCAGAAACACTCATTAACGGTTTTACAAAAGGTTTTCATATACCTCATTCTTTCCAATCAGCTTCCACTTTTGCCGCTAATTTAAAATCTGTTTTGTCCCAGCCAGAGATTGCACATGAAAAAATGTATAAAGAAGTCAGTTTGGGACGCATAGCGGGCCCTTTCAGTGAATCAAATCTTGGAATATCCCCTTTGGGAACCTGGAAAATTCCGTCTTATACATCACTTGTCATTTCCTCCTGGTGACAATGATGGTATATCTAACAAAGAGGCGGCGGTGTCATACATTTCATTTGACAGGTCTATGCAATTAGTTTCAAAAGCTGGTCCTTTTTCTTTGTTGGCAAAATCTGACATAGGTTTCCGCCTTCTTCCGGTCCATCCTGACTGTTTTCATCTTCTGGGATGCCAATTGAACGAATTATATTACGTTGACATGTGTTTGCCTAAGGGTTGCTCCATCTCCTGCCGCTACTTCGAAATGTTTAGCTCCTTTTTGGAAGGGGTAGTTAGGTCAGAGACTGGCAATCCATCGGTAATTCACTACCTAGATGATTTTTTGTTTATAGGTCAACAAGACACAGCAGTATGCCAATATGCTTTGAACTCTTTTAGGTCTTTCATGTCTATGTTCGGTGTTCCTTTGGCTGAGGACAAAACAGAAGGCCCAAATAGGTGTTTATCCTTTTTGGGTATAAAAAGTGACACGAGCAGGATGATTCTCAGTCTACCGGCTGAAAAACTTGATAGATTGTACGAGGCAATTCGTAGTTGTCTCCGTGTTAAAAAGGTTACGCTGCATGACTTACAGTCGTTGTTAGGCCAGTTGGCTTTCGCCTGTCGTATATTTGCTATGGGCAGGGTGTTCTCGAGGAGACTGGCCATGGCCTCGGCAGACGTAAAAATGCCACATCATTTTGTAAGGCTACCAAAATTATTGAAAGATGACTTAAGGATGTGGCAATCTTTTCTTGTTTCCTACGAAGGCATATCCTGATGGAAGCAGAATTTGGTAATGCAGATTTACAATTATACACAGATGCGGCAGGAGCTCATGGTTATGGGCCTATTTTTTTATTCAAAGTGGTTGTCCGGTCAATGGCCTGCAGATTTGAACGAGAAGGGTTTTACAAAAAATGTCACGTTATTAGATTTGTTCCCCATTGTGGTAGCAGTGAAGCTTTGGGGATCAGAGATGGCGAACAAACGTATCCTTTTTTGGTCTGACAATGAAAGAACGGTGGTGGCTATTATACCAGTTAACATCAAGTTCTCTCACAGTTTTAGCATTACTCAGGCATTTGGTTTTAAAATGTTTATAGTTTAATGTGGTTTTCAAGGCATGCCATGTCCCGGGTGTATTTAACGAGGTTGCTGATGCTCTGTCTCGTTTTCAGTGGCTTCGTAGCCTCGCCCTCCGTTTTTATGGGATCTGACTGTGAACAGTTAACACCTCTTTTGCAGAATTCAGTGGCGTTATCAACATGGAATTGTCATGGTGGGGCTTGGTCCTAATGGCTTACATGTGCACAGGATAATGAAGTGCTTTCTCCTCAGGCATGTTATCAGATTACACTAAGATATTTATGTTTTTTGAGAAACAGAAGTTTGTCGGCAGCAGCGGTATGAAAACGTTTTTCAGGCGTCGCCTTTGCGTTAATATTGTTAGGAGTGGAAGACGTAACAAAATGTTTCGTTTTCTCACAGATTCTGAAAGGTTGGAAAAAAGAAATGCGTACTGCGGATGGTCGTCGTCCTGTGTCTTACATACTGCTCCGGCGTTTAGTCGATGCCACGTCATCATTGTGTGTTTCAAATTTTGAGTCCTGTTTATTTAGTTGCTCTTTCGCGCTGGCCTTTTTCTGTGCCCTGCGCGTCAGCGAGTTGGTGACAAAATCACGTTTGCATCCCTCTGGTTTGTTAGACGACGACGTGGTCGCTTTAGCGGATTCAATAAAACTGCGTCAATCAAAAACGGACATCTTATGCGATGGTATATGGTTATTTATTTTTGGTTTAAACTCAACCTTTTGCCCTGTCAGGGCCATAAAACTGTATATGTCCATAAGTCCTCCAGGTCCCAGTTTTTTGTTACACCATGACGGTTCCCCTTTATCCAAATTTCAATTTTCGTTGGTACTGAAAAAATGCATGACCGCCGTTTGTTTACCCCCGTCGGAATTCAGCACACATTCCTTTAGAGTAGGGGCTGCCACCATGGCAGATGCCACCGGTATGACAGATATTGAGGTCAAAAGGTTGGGTAGATGGAAATCGGATTGTTTTAAAGGATATATTCGTCCTCATTTGCTAACTTGTTGATTATCATCCTTCATTTCTTATACAGGTGTTTGTAGACCTTCGGTTTGGCTGATCAGTCATTCTTACATTTATTAGGCGGCCCAGACGGCGTCATACCGCCCCGGAGGGCTGGATCTAGGTTTCAAGCAAGTTGATTTATACTGGAGGGGTACAACGGGTTTAAAATGGCTCCAAGTCCTCCCAGAGGTCGTAGCAAATTGACACAATCACCAACGGTCTTAGTTATACATGCAGGTGGCAACGACCTTTGTTCTACTAGAGTAGCCGAGCTGATATCGATCATCCGTTCAGACTTCGATCGTTTTGCGGCTTTCTTTTCGGACCTAGAAGTTGTATGATCTGAAATAGTTCCGCGTGTTTTATGAAAAGGCGCCAGGAACAATACATCTTTGGAGAGGACTCGTCATTTATTGAATGTTAGAGTGTCCAGACACGTTAGGGGAAAAGGGGGTGTAGTCATCCGGCATCGCCAGTTAGAAGGCGATAACCGGGGTTTAATGTTACAAGATGGAGTTCACTTAAACGACATAGGTCTAGACATATTTCTTTCGGGTTTACAGGATGCCATAGACCGGGCCTTATTTTTGCTTATGGGGTGGGTCGGAGTTCGGTGTAGAATTACAGCCGACTCCAGTTGGCGTGTTTGGAGGCCCTTGTTCCGTTCGTTGAAGGGGTATTGTAATACGGGTCACCTTGCAAAACATCTAAGACATGCCCACCGCGGCTGCGGTGGCACAACATGTGAGGTGATTGTCATCTGAATATCAAGATAATGTAATACATAATGAATGGACAAGGTTCCCTTGTTGTATAAAATGTTAATAAAGCTGTGGCCACCCCCACTTTTTCTTCCACCAAAACGCCTCGGTATTTATTTCTATATAGTTGTTAAGGTTTCACTCAGAAGTTTTTAGGTGTACCTTAAAGAGAACTTTTCCACTGGCAAAAAACATGTGCAGCTGAATGCAGCATGTAATGGGCAGGGCTGTACAAACCCTGGGGCACTTTAACCCCTTCCCGACATTTGACGTAAATGTACGTCATGGAAAGCATTGACTTCCCGCAAAATGCCGTACATTTACGTCAAATGTTTGGCACCGGCTCAGAAGCTGAGTCGGTGCCATCATCGTCGGATCTCAGCTGTATCTTACAGCTGAGATCCGACTGTAACGGCGGGGACCGAAATTAGCTTCGATCCCCGCCATTAACCCCTTAAGTGCAGCGCTCAAACGCGATCGCTGCACTTAAGGTGTTTGCAGCTCATCGGAGCCCCAGCAATGAAATTGCCGGGGTTCCGGTTGCTGCAATGGCAACCGGAGGCCTAATACTGGCCTCCCGGTCTGCCTAGCACCGAAGCCGGTCAAGATCCGCCCGGCGACGGAGCCTGATCGGCTTCCGTAGCTGCCGGCAAGATGGCGCCGGGTCAGGAGCTGATCCGGCGTCATCAGCGGTGGAAGTCAGCTGTACTGTACAGCTGACATCCACCTGTAACGGCAGGAACCAGAGCTAGCTCCGATCCCTGCCATTAACCCCTTCGATGCAGCAATCGAAAGCGATTGCTGCATCGTAGCGGTTACTAGCAGATCGCCAGCCCTGAGAGGCAATCGGGACTGGCGACTGCTGTTATGGCAACAGGAGACACAATGGTCTCCTGTTCTGCAATTACGGAAGCCAATTTAGGCCCCGCCGGGAGGCGAAGCCTAATCGGCTTGCTGTCAGTGAATGACTGACAGATCTAATACATTGCACTACATAGGTAGTGCAATGTATTAGAAAAAAATAAAATCTGACCGTTGGACCTTCAAGTCCCTTAGTGGGACTTGAAGAAAAGTGTAAAAAAAAGTATAAAAAAGTGTAAAAAAAAGTGCAAAAAATAAAAGTTTGAAAACAATAAAAGTTTCAAGTAATCAAATAAAACACAATCCCCCTTTTACTCTTATCAAGTCCTTTATTATTGAAAAAAAATAATAAACCATATGTATTTGGTATCGCCACGACCGTAACGACCTGAGGTATCAAAATATTATATTATTTATTGCACGCGGTGAACAGCGTAAAAAAAAAACGTAAAAAACTTTACCAGAGTTTCTGTTTTTTGGTCACTTTGCCCTACAAATATTAGAATAAAAAGTGATCAAAAAGTTGCACGTATCCAAAAATGGTACCTATAAAAACTATAGCTCGTCCCGCAAAAAACAAGCCCTCATACACCTCCGTCGACAAAAAAATTAAAAAGTTATGGTTCTCACAACTTGGCGACAGACAAAATACATTCTTTTTACAAAAGTAATTTTATTGTGCAAAAAGTTGTAAAACATAAAAAAGTGCTATAAATCAGGTATCGCCAGAATCGTACTGACCCACAGAATAAAGTTAACATGTAATTTATAACGCATGGTGAACGCTGTATAAAAAAACGAAAAAAGCTGTGCCAGAATTGCGTTTTTTTGTTTACCTGGCATCCCAAAAAATAGGATAAAAGGTGATCAAAAAGTCACATGTACCCCAAAATGGTACCAATAATAACTACAGCTCATACCGCAACAAACCAGCCCTCATACCGCTACGTCTATGAAAAATAAAATTAGTTATGGCTCCAATAAGTCAGGAAATAAAAAAATATGCAGTTGTGCCCGAGGGGAACATTTCTTCTGTTTCAAGAGGCGATTTATCAAGGACCTAAAATTAGGGAACCAGGAAGGGGAGAGCCAAAACATATCCGCTGGAAGCGACGGTGCCCGTATTATACCAGGACAACACTTTCCCAGCAAAATTCCCCAAACTACAAAAGGTGCGGAGTGTGGACCAAAAGGGGGATAAGAAATGACACCATTTATCAGTGCGACACTGGCCTGTGCGGAAAGGATTGCTTCACAGCGTAACACACATCTATGGATTTTTTTTTATTTTTTATACCACCTGATTAAGCCCCTTATATACTCCGCCCCGCTTACATGTACCCCCACATTATAAAACACCAGCAATACTCAAACAAATATAGTACCAAGCAAAATCCGCTCTCCAAAAGCCAAATGGTGCTCCCTCGGCTCTGAACCCTACAGCGTCCCCAAACAGCAGTTTCCTTCAACATATATGGCATCGTCATACCCGGGAGAACCCTTTTAACAATTTTTGGGGTGTGTGTCTCCAGCGTCATAAGCTGGGCATGACATATTTGCCACTGAATGGCATATCTAGGGAAAAATATAAATTTTTAATTTGCACCATCCGCAGCGCATTAATTTATGGAAAAGACCTGTGGGGTGAAAATGCTCACTACACCCCTTAATAAATGCCTTAAGGGGTGCAGTTTCCATAGTGGGGGTCACTTATCAGGGGTTTATTTTTATTATTTCACATCTGAGCCTCTGCAGTTGTGAACCAATACTTTGTAAATCACCAAATTAGGCCTTCACTCCGCATGGTACTCTTCACTTCTGAGCCCTGTCATATGTCCAGACAAAAGATTAGGGCCACATGTAGGGTGTTTCTAAAACCAGGAAACACCGCATAATAATTAGAGAGCTGTCTTGTTATGGTGGCACAAGCCGGGCGCCACATATTGGCATATCTATGGAAAAAAATCCCATTTTCACTCTGCAACATCGAGTGAACACTAATTTCTACAAAACACCTGCAGGGTTAAAATGCTTACTACACCCCTTGGTAAATGCATTGAGGGGTGTAGTTTCCAAAATGGGGTCACTTCTGGGGGGTTTCCACTGTTTTTGGCCCACAGGCGCCCAGAAACCAATCCAGCAACATCTGCACTCCAAATGGCGGTCCTTCCCTTCTGAGCCCTGCCGTTTGCCCAAACAGCAGTTTATGACCACATATGGGGTATTGCCGTACTCGGGAGAAATTGCTTTACAAATGTTGGGTTCTTTTTTTCCTTTATTTGTTGAGAAAATGAAAAAATTTGCGCTAAAGCTACGTCTTATTGAAGAAAAAGGACTGTTTTTATTTTCACTGCCTAATTCTAATAAATTCTATGAAACATCTGTGGGGTCAAAATGCTCACTACACCCCTAGATGAATTCCTCAAGAGGTGTAGTTTCCTAAATGGAGTCCCTTTTTGGGCGTTTTCATTGTTTTGTCCCCTCAGGGGCTTTGCAAATGTGACCTGGCCTCCGCAAATCATTCCTGCTAAATGTGATCTCAAAAAGCCAAATAGTGCTCTTTCCCTTCTAAGCCCTGCCGTGTGTCCAAACAGCCGTTTATTACCACATGTGGGGTATTGTTTTACTCGGGAGAAATTGCTTTACAAATTTTGTGGTGCTTTTTCTCCTTCAGTCCCTCTGGAAATGAGAAAAAATTTGCTAAACCTAGATTTATTTTGAAAAAATGTAGATTATTATTTTCAGGGCCTACTTCCAATAATTTCTGCAAAAAAACTGTGGGGTCAAATCGCTCACTATACCCCTAGATAATTTCCTCAATGGGTGTAGTCTCCAAAATGGGGTCACTTGTGGGGGGTTTCCACTGTTTTGTCCCCTCAAGGGCTTTGTAAATGTGACATGGCCTCCGCAAACCATTCCTTCTAAATGTGAACTCCAAAAGTCAAATAGCGCTCTTTTCCTTCTCAGCCACGCCGTGTCTCCAAACAACCGTTTATTACCACATGTGGGGTATTATTTTACTCGGGAGAAATTGCTTTACAAATTTTGCGGTTCTTTTTCTCCTTCAGTCCTTGTGGAAATTATAAAAAATTAGCTAAACCTACATTTTCTTTGAAAAAATTTTGATTGTCATTTTCAGGGCCTACTTCTAATAATTTATGCAAAAAACCTGTTGCGTCAAAACGCTCACTATACCCCTAGATAATTTCCTCAATGGGTGTAGTTTCCAAAATGTGGTCCCTTGTGGGGGGTTTCCACTGTTTTATCCCCTCAGGGGCTTTGTAAATGTGATATGGCCTCCGCAAACCATTCCTGCTAAATTTGAGTTCCAAAAGCCAAATGGCGCTCTTTCCCTTCTCAGCCTCGCCGTGTGTCCAAACAGCCATTTATTACCACATGTGAGGTATTGTTTTACTCGGGAGAAATTTCTTTACAAATTTTATGGTGCGTTTTCTCCTTTAGTCCTTGTGGAAATGAAAAAAAATTAGCTAAACCTACATTTTATTTGAAAAAATGTAGATTTTCATTTTCACAGCCTACTTGCAAAAATTTCTGCAAAAAACCTATGGGGTCAAAATGCTCACTATACCCCTAGATAATTTCCTCAAGGGGTATAGTTTCCAAAATGGGGTCACTTGTTGGGGGTTTCCACTGTTTTGTCACCTCAGGGGCTTTGTAAATGTGACATGGCCTCCGCAAACCATTCCTGCTAAATGTGAACTCCAAAAGCCAAATAGCGCTCTTTCCCTTTTCAGCCACGCCGTGTCTCCAAACAACCATTTATTACCACATGTGAGGTATTGTTTTACTCGGGAGAAATTGCTTTACAAATTTTGCGGTGCTTTTTCTACTTTAGTCCTTGTGGAAATGAGAAAAAAAAACGCTAAACCTACATTTTCTTTGAAGAAATGTTGATTTTAATTTTCACGGCCTACTTCCAATAATTTCTGTAAAAAACCTGTGCGGTCAAAATGCTCACTACACCCCTAGATAATTTCCGTGAGGTGTCTAGTTTCCCAGATGGGGTCACTTTTGGGGGATTTTTACTGTTTTGTCACTGCAAGAGCCCTTCAAACCTGACATGGTGCCTAAAATATATTCTAACAAAAATAAGGCCCCAAAATCCACTAGGTGCTCCTTTGCTTCTGAGGCCGGTGCTTCATTCCAGTAGCACGCTACGGCCACATGTGGGATATTTCCTAAAACTGCAGAAACTGGGCAACAAATATTGAGTTGCATTTCTCTGGTAAAACCTCCTGGTGTTATAAAAAAAATTGTATAAAAAATTTATTTCTGCAGAAAAATATGAAATTTGTAAATTTCACCTCTACTTTGCTTTAATTCCTGTGAAATGTGTAAAGGGTTAAGACATTTTCTAAATGCTGTTTTGAATACTTTGAGGGGTGAAGTTTTTAAAATGGGGTGACTTTTTGGGGGTTTCTAATATATAAGGCCCTCAAAATCACTTCACAACTGAACTGGCCCCTGTAAAAATAGCCTTTTGAAATTTTCTTGAAAATGTGAGAAATTGCTGCTAAAGTTCTAAGCCTTGTGAGGTCATAGAAAAATAAAAGGATGTTCAAAAAACGATGCCAATCTAAAGTAGACATATGGGTGATGTTAATTAGCAACAATTTTGTGTGGTATAACTGCCTGTCTTACAAGCAGATACATTTAAATTGAGAAAAATGCTAATTGTTGCAATTTTTCGAAAATTTTTGGTGTTTTTCACAATTAAATACTGAACATATCGAGCACATTTTGCCAGTAACATAAAGTCCAATGTGTCACGAGAAAACAATCTCAGAATCGCTTGGATAGGTGAAAGCATTCCGGAGTTATTACCACATAAAGTGACACATGTCATATTTGAAAAATGAGGCTCTGTCAGGAAGGTCAAAAGTGGCTAAAGAGGGAAGGGGTTAAAAAAAAATCCTATCCTCTTCCGTTATTTAGATATTGGTGCCATTATATTTGTTGCCCGATATTTAAAGAGGCTCTGTCACCAGATTTTGCAACCCCTATATGCTATTGCAGCAGATCGGCGCTGCAATGTAGATTACAGTAACGTTTTTATTTTTAAAAAACGAGCATTTTTGGCCAAGTTATGACCATTTTTGTATTTATGCAAATGAGGCTTGCAAAAGTACAACTGGGCGTGTTGAAAAGTAAAAGTACAACTGGGCGTGTATTATGTGCGTACATCGGCGCGTTTTTACTACTTTTACTAGCTGGGCGTTCTGACGAGAAGTATCATCCACTTCTCTTCAGAACGCCCAGCTTCTGGCAGTGCAGACACAGCCGTGTTCTCGAGAGATCACGCTGTGTCGTCACTCACAGGTCCTGCATCGTGTCAGACGAGCGAGGACACATCGGCACCAGAGGTTACAGTTGATTCTGCAGCAGCATCAGCGTTTGCAGGTAAGTCGATGTAGCTTCTTACCTGCAAACGCTGATGCTGCTGCAGAATCAACTGTAGCCTCTGGTGCCGATGTGTCCTCGCTCGTCTGACACGATGCAGGACCTGTGAGTGACGTCACAGCGTGATCTCTCGAGAACACGGCTGTGTCTGCAGTGCCAGAAGCTGGTAGTTCTGAAGAGAAGTGGATGATACTTCTCGTCAGAACGCCCAGCTAGTAAAAGTAGTAAAAACGCCCCGATGTACGCACATAATACACGCCCAGTTGTACTTTTACTTTTCAACACGCCCAGTTGTACTTTTGCAAGCCTCATTTGCATAAATACAAAAATGGTCATAACTTGGCCAAAAATGCTAGTTTTTTAAAAATAAAAACGTTACTGTAATCTACATTGCAGCGCCTATCTGCTGCAATAGCAGATAGGGGTTGCAAAATCTGGTGACAGAGCCTATTTAAGTAACCCCCTGAACTATAAATGGGATGTGCAATTGGCAAGGGAACGTTTAACATCGCTGTGACACTGTCCAATCAGTTACGGAATGTGTCACAGCAAGAGCTGGAGAGAGGGGAGCGAGAGGAGAGCGAGAACATGTGCGAGAGCATGCGCGAGAGATCACACAGACTTGTCCTTGTCTGCCGAGAGCTGAAGACTGAGTTAGAGTGTGCGTGCGCGCGCGCACCCACACGCACGCATGCGCACACAGCTCCGGTGCCGCTGCCGAAGATACTCCCGCCACCATGGAACAGAAGAAGATAATTCTTCTACTCTTCTGTTCCTCTCTCCAGCTCTTGCTGTGGCACTATCTGTAGCTGATTGGACAGTGTCACAGCGATGTTACACGCCGCCTTGCCATTGCCAATTACATGCCCCAGTGACAGTTCAGGGGGTTATTGAAATATCGGCCTCCAAATACAACGGCACCGATATCTAAATAACGGAGGAGGATAGGATTTTTTTTTTATAGTGAGACAGCGTTTGTGAAGCCCCTGCCTATTACATGCTACACTCAGCTGCACATGTATGGGCAGGTAAAAGGTTCTCTTTAAACGTGTGCACAACATTGTACGGCATCTAGTGGACATAAAATGTAAATTAAAAACAATGCAGTAAAATTAAGATTTGACAAGAAACTACAAAAATGCAGTAAAAAAATAATAATAATAAAACAAAACATTAAATACAGATTAAAAGACCAAAACAGTAATCCAAAATAGATAAAAGATGACCCCTCTGTTCTGTTTGGGGGTAAATTTACAACATACAAGATAATGTTAGTACTGTTATTAATATTTTCATCTAAATCAATGGATTTGTAAATTTGTATGATTTGTATCACTGAGGACGATAGGAGTGAATTACATATTCGTTGAAAATTTGCATTGTGACTAAGCACTGGCTTAAACCTGTAGTACAGAGCACACAGCAGCAATTCTTTGCAAACAATGACGGTTTTGTCTCTGTCATGGTTCCCCTTTCATCTGCGAAATGTTAGTACGAAACACATTTTCACATGGGGAGATTTCTCACACCACAACTCACTTCACACCCGTCCATATGCAGAGACGAGTGTAACGTTTGTTTTAGAAATGAATATCTGTATAGTAAAGTATATCTTCATTTAAAAAGCAAATGTATTAATTGCAAAGTATTTCTGGGAATACTACAGTATGTTAATATGATTTATTGAGGCCTGGAGCTCTGTTCCTTTATTATGGAGCTCCGATGCCCTGTTCTTCAATTTGCACACGTGGTAAAGGATGCTTGTCCTCTTAACCCTCTGTGGAGATTAATAGGAGACTCTGTTGACGGATCCTATTCATCTCAACAGGAGGTGAGGACAGACAAGTCTTAGGGTATGTGCACACGCTAGCTGTCATTTACGGCTGAAATGACAGACTGTTTTCAGAAGAAAACAGCTGCGTCGTTTCAGCCGTAAATGCTCCTAATCGTAATATACGAGGCGTCTGTGACGCTCGTATATCTTGAGCTACTCTTCATTGAGTTCAATGAAGAACGGCTCAAATTACGTTGCAAAGAAGTGCCCTGCACTTCTTTGCCGAGGCAGTCAATTTACGCGTCGTCGTTTGACAGCTGTCAAACGACGACGCGTAAATGACAGGTCGTCTGCACAATACGTCGGCAAACCCATTCAAATGAATGGGCAGATGTTTGCCGACGTATTGTAGCCCTATTTTCAGGCGTAAAACGAGGCATAATACGCCTCGTTTACGCCTGAAAATAGGTCGTGTGAACCCAGCCTCATGTAGGATAGTAACTTTGCATTCATTTTGACTCTCCTTCTGGAAAACAAAAATATATATTTGCTTTGGTGATATCAGCCTTCAATTCTTGTGCACACATCTGAAGACAAAATATGAAACCATGAGCCAAAGCAATGACCTCTCACTTATCGCTAATTTACAACAAAAGAGCACTCTGAACTTTATCTCCTTTTTTAAGATTGAATTGTTATTTTTTGCTGTTACTGCTTGTTTCAAGGCTAATATTGCTGTTAGTTATAAAATCTTACGTGATACAGTTACAGTATGCAGAAATATGGTGTTTGCAGGAAGAATTCAATACCACAGTCAAGGGCATACATAGTTACATAGATTAAATGTTGATAAGATGGAAAAAGACATAGGTCTATCAATTTCAACCTATAATCTTACCAATTTAATCCAGAGGAAGGCAAAAATCCCCCATACTCAGTGGAAGGCCCCAAAACAAAATGAAGATCCTATCCCAAGTTTGATTCAACAGGCCTGACAACCCTCCCCATCACATGCTCACTTACTACCCAAACCTCTCGACTGCACCCTCCGCAGACCAGTGGAATTTATTCTAGGGGCCCAACCTAAAGCAACGGGGAAACATTAAAGGCTATGTGCACCTTTGAAAGGCAACAGAATCATGATTTATAAAAAATAAAAAAAAGTAGAGGGTGACTTTAAAATCTTTCTACCTATCCCATTTTGAGTCTTAATGATCAGACACTTTTTAGAGCTTTTATACACCATTTTGGCCTTAAAGGGGTTGTAACATCAGGACAAAACCTACCTATATGCCCTATTAGCCTATGCCCTATGGATGTCATGGATTAGGGTTTCCACGTAGCGTAAACGCTGCGGAATTTCCGCAATGGTATTTTGTGCGGAAATTCCGCAGTATTTAGAGTACCAGCAAAGTGCATGAGATTTAAAATATTTCATGCCTGCACTGCAGAAAAAAAAATGAGCTTAAACGTTCATAAATTCACATGCGGTGCAGAATTTAATTCCGCAGCATGTCAATTTATGCTGCGTGTTCAGTTGCGGATTTTCCCCATTGAATTTAATAGGCATGCAAAACCTGCAACAGAAAGCCCAGTGTTGCGACTTTTGCGGCGTATTTGCAGCGATTACGCCTCAAAAATCGCAACTACGAAAACCAAAAAAAATTATACTTAACCAGGATGCTCTCCTCCTTCCTACAGTCCAGCCTCCTGGGATGACGTTGCAGCCCATGTGACCGCTGCAGCGAATCACAGGCTGCAGCGGTCACATGGGCTGCAGCGTCATCCAAGGAGGCCAGACCAGACTGTGATGGAGGGACGCGTCGCCATAACAATGACCTAAGTAAGTATGAGCGTTTTTTTACTGCTACTTTCCGCAGCGTAAATTTCATCTGAAAAAACGCACAACAATGTCCAGGTTGGATACGCTGCATGGTTTTTACGCAGCGTATCCATCCAGTGGGAACTCGGCCTAAGTATATTAAAATGTTGTTTGTTGTTCGCCTCAACACACATATCATTAGCCATAACTTTTCTATTTTGAAAAGTTGTATTTTTAATTGGCTAATGTATTTTAACCACAAGTACCGTCCACCCTATATGTACGGTAGACGGTGCTTAAACCTGTACTGTTGCACATTTAGGGTATGTTCACACGCCCTATTGACGGACGTAATTCAGGCATTTTACGCCTCGAATTACGCCTGAAAATACGGCTCCAAACATCTGCCCATTGAATTCAATGGGTCTTACGATGTTCTGTGCAGACAGGCTTTTTTTTTACGCACCGCTGTCAAAAGACGGTGCGTAAAAAGACGTCCGCGTCAAAGAAGTGCATGTCACTTCTTGGGACGTAATTGGACCCGTTTTTCATTGACTCCAATGAAGAACAGCTCCAAATTACGTCCGAAAAAGACGCAGCGAAAAACGCCAGTACATGCAATTACGTCTGAAATTCAGGAGCAGTTTTCGCCAGATTTCAGGCGTAATTGACGTTGCCGTGAGAACATACCCTAATAGGTCAGGATGACCCCTTGCTGCCACAGCCATTTTAATTTTTTTAGTTTAGTTTTTTTCCTCACCACCTTCCGAAACCTTTTTTTATTTTTCCATCGACATAGCCGTATGAGGGCTTATTTTTTGCAGGACGAGCTGTTGTTATTAACGGCACCATTTATTGGACTATGTAATTATAGAGAAAAGCTTAAAACAAAATATTTGTGGGATGGAATAAAAAATAAAACAGTGATTCCTTCATTCCTTAATTATTTTTTTTTAACGTTCTGCCTTCGGAAAAATGACATGTAAACGCTACACTGCTGGTCAATGCGATTACCACACATTTTTTAGGATTTACTACTTTTACAAAGAAAAAAAATAATTTCTGTCGCCATATTGTGAGAGTTATAACCTTTTTTTTTTTCAGTCGATGGAGCAATGTGAGGGTTTGTTTTATGTGGGACAAGCTTTAGTTTTTATTGGTACTATTAAGGTACACATGACTTTTTAATCACTGTTTATTCCATTTTTTGGGAGCTAAGGTGACCAAAAAAAACAGCCATTCTGTCTTTTTCTTGTACGGCATTGACCCTGCGAGTAAAATAATGTTATATTAGAATAGTCCGGACTTTAATGGATGCGGTGATACCAATTATGTTTATTTTATCATTTTCTACATTGCTTTAACCGCTTAAGGACGCAGCCTTGTTTTGGCCTTAAGGCTCAGAGCCCATTTTTCAAATGTGACATATTTCACTTTATGTGGTAATAACGTCGGAATGCTTAAACCTATCCAAGCGATTCTGAGATTGTTTTCTCATGAGACTTTGGACTTCATGTTAGTGGTAAAATTTTGTCGATATATTCAGTGTTTATTTGTGAAAAATTACAAAATTTAGAGAAAATTTTGAAAAAATAGCATTTTTCTGAACTTAAATGCATCTGCTTGTAAAACAGATGGTTATACCCCCCAAAATAGTTACTAGTTCACATTTCCAATATGTCTACTTTAGATTGGCATCATTTTTTTGAACATTTTTTAATTTTTCTTGTACGTTACAAGACTTTTCAAAAAATTTCAAAAGCCTTTTTTTTAAGGTACCTGTTCAGTTCTGAAGTGGCTTTGAGGGGCCTATGTATAAGAAACCCCGATAAAACACCCCATTTTAAAAACTAGACCCCCTCAAAGTATACAAAACAGCATTTAGAAAGTTTTTTTTTGAACCATAGATTTTTATTGATTTTGTCATCTTCATTCAGTATACTATTATTCACAAATAATACACAAAGACCTAACTTTGTAATATCCAATAAATGTACAACAAATCAAGTGAAAAGTATTAAACATGTTCTTCTTAACATAAGGTAGAGAAAGGGAGGGAAAGAAGAAGGGAAGGGAAGAAAATCAGACTGACATAGGTAATTGGTCTCTACAGTCCACAAATCGGCGCAACCATGGGCACCATACATTGGAAAAGAAAACATATCTGTGATTTCTTAGGTAAAATAGGCGTTCATAGGTACAATGGTTAGACACCCTCCCTATTACTTCACCACAGGAGGGAGACGTGGAGGATTTCCAAGCCTTGGCAATCAGAAGTTTGGTTGTAAGAAGCACATGGCCCACCAGGCGCCTAAAATCATGTGGAAGGGCCTCTATTCCCAATGATAGTAGAGCTAAAGCAGGATCTTTGTTGATGGGAGTTCCCAATACTGAGGAGAGAAGGTGAAATACATCCTCCCACAATTGTAATATAATAGGGCACTTCCAAAAAATATGATAGATAGAACCTATCTGGCCACATCCCCTCCAACATAAGGCCGACGTATGGGGATAAATACTGGCTAACTTGGACGGTTATGGCACAAAGAGAAAAAAAGAGCTTTTGACGCCAGTGTATCAATATATAAAAAGGTTACAAATTTTATTTGGACAGACAACGTATACATTAAAATTAGTACAAAAAGAATGACTCTAGAATGTTGCGGAGACCGCACTCACAAGCTGCTACACACAATAGTCTATGGGCAAGCATATACCCAGCAGTGTATAAACCACCCCACAGTTTAAAGTCAGAGACAATGCATAACATAGGGTTTAAATGGTCAGATCAAGGAACTTACCCATGTGTGAGACAAAAAGTGAAGGAGTGTCTGCTCCGCCGTATACCCCGACGCGCGTTTCACTTCGAAAAGCTTCCTCAAGGGGATGTGTAACTGTGTGTGTCCCACCATTATCCCTTTATAGTGTCCATATCCTCTGATTACGATTGTGCCCAGCGGCGCATGAACGCTGAAGCAGACGGAAGCGAGGCAGACCCCACATCCGGCTCCAGGCACGGCAGCGCACATCCGGAATCCCGACGCGTAACGGGAATTCCGGACATGCGCAATGCGCCCATGGAGACGGAGGGGGGATGCCCCGCATCAAGCCGCCGCAACGGACATGCGCACAGCACCGCCGAATCAGGGACAGTGGAATCTGTCACGGTATGTGTCCCCGGGCCGATGGTCAAGACATTCACATGTCAGATGCATCGCCAATAGCTCCCAATACCTCTCATTCCTACGTGATCGGATTCTCCAACTCCATCTCATGATCTATTTCTATCCCCAATAGGGGAAGAGAGAGGGGACGCTAGTTATTATATATAATGATATGTGTGGTCATAAAGAGTCCATAAGGCTTAATGGGGCGCAAGTTACTATTACTGTAGATCCTATAATTTATAAACGTTCATCATGCCCATTACATATTGCTTAGATCCCGTGGATACTATAACAGTGAATGCAAAATACAATATTCCTCATATTTGCAGTGATATAACTCAAAACACGAAAAATACACACAAAGAATAGTAGTAATAATGATAATAATTATGACTCCAAAGAAAAATGGAGAACAAACCAATAATAGATGCTTTGTGGAAATATATAGTAAAATAGCATAAAAATACAAAGGTGCATAAGTGACCAAGTCTAATAATTAGTCCCAAAAAGATAATGTAAAGTGAAAAAAATTGGTATAAATGAAAAAAGTTATTAAGATGTAATAAAAATAATAATAACCAGTGAATGGTACAAAATAAAATTATACAATATAATGAAAGACAGTGAATGATACAAAATACAAATATACAATGTAATGAAAAACTGTGAATGGGAATCCAAAGTATAAAGTATGTATAAGTACACGACGGGCATAGGGAACGTATGTATAACAACAATTACATATCTATATCTAATCGATGTTACATCAGCCATATCCATAATTCACAAAAGGTACATGTCAAGGGACCTATGTCATTGTCCCTATATAGAAGCATTATTGTCAATGCAGTTTTTCAAAAAGTGATGTCCCACGAAGATTCATAAACTCCAGGCCGATTCCAAAGGACAGAACAAGGGGGCTCGGTCAGTTACTCGTCATATCTGGTAAAGACATATAAAATAGATATAATTAAAAATACAAATAGAGACAAACACGGGTGGTAGGGACTACGAGGTAAGCCTAAAGAAATGGAACAAAGCTAAGATTCTCATTGAGTCCCCGTGGAGTCATGGATCCCAACATAACTATCCATTTACTTTCCCTTTGCGCCAACACCTTTTTCGCATTACCCCCCCTGATGCCACAATGTATCCTATCAATGCCCTTCACCAAAAAGGTTTTTGGATTGGAATCATGATAAAGTTTGAAATGTCGGGGTATCGTTTTTAATTGTGCCAAATCTTCGACCGTACGAGCGTTCACAATATCCCGCACATGTTCACGGGTGCGAATTCGTAATTCACGTGAAGTTAGTCCAACATATATCTTGGAACACCCACATGTTGCAAGATAAATAACGTAAGCGGTACTGCACGAGATATAGTCCCGAATCTCAAAGTGACGTACTCCATCAGCTGATGAGAAGTCAGTTGCCCGACATATATTGGCACAGGCTCTACATTTACCACAAGGAAAACAGCCCTTTCTGGGTCCGCTTGAGCCAAAAAGCGCCATCTGACGTGGGACATAGTGACTCTTCACCAGTAGATCCCGCAAGTTCCTAGCTCTTCTAGCTGTCATGAGGGGTCTATCAGACAGATTTTGAGCTAACTGTGGTTCAGACATAAGAATGGGCCAGTGTCTCTCCAAGATGCCACGCATCTTATTCCACTGCCCATTATAAGTCGATATGAACCGTACCCCAGGTTCCTTATCCCGCTGCTGTTTAGAGGTGAGGAGATCTCGGCGAGGCGTTGTTTTTGCTCTCCTATAGCCTGATTTTATGGCTCTCTTACTATAACCTCGTTCCAAAAATCTCTCCCTTAAATCTGCGGATTGGTGTTCAAACAGTGCATCAGAGGAACAGATCCGCCTCATCCTGAGAAATTGGCCAACTGGGATGGCCTTGATCGTGGATGGAGTGTGGGATGATGAGGCATGCAACAGCGAATTAACCGATGTAGATTTACGGAAAACATCCGTATGCAAGTAACCCTCACTGTCCGAAAAAATTCGTATATCCAAGAATTCCACCTGTTGCTGGTGATACTTGTATGTCAATTTGATGTTAAATTGGTTTTGGTTAAGCTGCTGCATGAATCCCATCAGGCCAGACTCCGATCCCTGCCATATGAAAAAAATGTCATCAATGTATCTCAGCCACATCTGCACCTGGTCAGCAGCGTGGGCGCCGTCCCCCAGGAAAACCTGTCTCTCCCACAATCCCAGAAACAGGTTCGCATAGGACGGCGCACACGCCGCCCCCATGGCAGTCCCCTGTCTCTGCAAATAGAAACAGTCCTTGAATACGAACAGATTGTGGCTGAGAATAAACTGTAATAGCTCAAGAATGAATTCACATAGATGGCCATCCCGGTTACCGGTCCCCAGGAAGAAGCGGACCGCCTCCAGCCCATCCTGATGCCTGATGCTTGTATAAAGCGACTCTATATCCGCGGTCACCAAATACATGTCTGTTTCAATTTGGATTCCATTGACCCTCCCAAGCACGTCCGTCGTGTCCCTGACATAGGACGGCAGATCATATACCAGTGGTTTCAAGTAATGGTCAATATATTTACATACTGGATCACACAATCCATCTATCCCGGACACGATCGGGCGGCCCGGGGGGTCAATGGGATCCTTGTGGATCTTTGGGAGGAGATATAGAGTTGGAATTCTTGGGTCCTCAATGGTTAGTCCATCACGTATTTTTTTGGGGATAATGCCATCTTCAAAGGCCATGTCTACAATACTCCTCAACTGCTGGGAAAATAAATTAATTGGATTCGAGGATAGTTTTTCATAAGTCGCCTTGTCGCGTAGCTGCCTAAACACCTCCTTCTCATATTTGGCAGTTGGCCAAACCACGACATTTCCCCCCTTGTCCGCAGCCTTGAAAACCACATCATCAAGGGCCTGAAGTTCCCTCAATGCCTTTCTTTGGGTATGGGTTAAGTTGTCATTATTATTCCTAGTTGATAACTCCTTGAAATCCTCAGTAACCATTTTTGTGAAGATTTCAACCTGTGGGCATAAGGACAAGGGGGGAAATCTGGTGGATTTGGGTATAACGGCAGTGGGGAATGTGTCCTGTCTTTCCACAGTCTGCTCCAGGAGGAGATCTTCCAATGCTCGTAAAGCATCTCTCTCAGCCTGGCTATTGAATTCATTGGGCCCCCTATTATGTAGTTTTTTCAAGACTACCTTTCTTGCAAACAGGTGTAAATCTTTAAGGGCCGTGAAAAAATTAAAGGAGTTTGAAGGTGAAAAGGTAAGTCCCTTCCCCAATACCTCACATTGGGCATCAGAGAGGGTATGCGACGAAAGGTTTATTACCTCCAAGTTGTTTCTGGATTTTTTGTCCCGTTGATGGTTAAAGGTATTCTTCCGCTTAGCTTGGCGATCAAACTGCCATCGTGGTCCTTGTGTGCTTTGGGCATTCTCAGGATCTCCCGGATTTCTAGTTATTCTCATTCTGGTAGGTTCCTCAATAGAGGTACGGGAAGAGGCGGACGATGATCTCGAGTGGGAGACAAAGCTACCGTTTCTGGGTCTACCTCGTTCTCTATGCCACTTGTAGACCCTGTGTTGTTGATAGTCCTGGACATCCCGTTGGAATTTGCCTGCCTTGACTGAGCAGATCTCCTTCTCCCATTTTATGTACTCTTTGTCAAGGTCATCCGACATTTTATTCAGTGCTACACTTGATAATTCTAGTCTAAGTGTACTCTGAATCCCCTCTATTTCTTTTTCAATTAATGCCAGATTATTTTGATTGGAGAGAACTAGCAATTCCATAAATCCCCTAGAGCATTTATCAGAAAGCTCCTCCCACTGTATTTTAAAGCTGGCATCATTAATCTCAAATGAAGGGAAGATCTGTACACGTAACCCCCGGGGAATAAGATTTTTGGATAGGTATTTCTCAAGGAACGCCTTGTTCCACCACATTTTTGTTCTTTGATGTAGTAAGGTTCTTAATTTTTTGTTATGCTCTCTACAATCACTACCAATCCCATCTAAAACCAAGCTGGAGTCATCTTTAAAAATTTCCTCTAATTGAACGAGCCATGATTGCTCACGGACCCTAAAGTCCATTTGGTGTTGAGAGTCAGACGCTGTGAAAGACACAGAATAAATTAGAATAAATATATAGACTCTAAACAGAGTTGTATTAATGGCTGGGGATTGCTTTA
The DNA here is from genome assembly GCF_050947455.1 of Rhinoderma darwinii. Classification (NCBI taxonomy): domain Eukaryota; kingdom Metazoa; phylum Chordata; class Amphibia; order Anura; family Rhinodermatidae; genus Rhinoderma; species Rhinoderma darwinii. The sequence goes on along the minus strand of NC_134689.1, from coordinate 253,539,769 downwards.
AAGTATCATTGTCCCCCTAACAAATCAAATAGGCAGCTCCATACGCAGATAGTTATGGCACAAAGAGAAAAAAAGAGCTTTTGACGCCAGTGTATCAATATATAAAAAGGTTACAAATTTTATTTGGACAGACAACGTATACATTAAAATTAGTACAAAAAGAATGACTCTAGAATGTTGCGGAGACCGCACTCACAAGCTGCTACACACAATAGTCTATGGGCAAGCATATACCCAGCAGTGTATAAACCACCCCACAGTTTAAAGTCAGAGACAATGCATAACATAGGGTTTAAATGGTCAGATCAAGGAACTTACCCATGTGTGAGACAAAAAGTGAAGGAGTGTCTGCTCCGCCGTATACCCCGACGCGCGTTTCACTTCGAAAAGCTTCCTCAAGGGGATGTGTAACTGTGTGTGTCCCACCATTATCCCTTTATAGTGTCCATATCCTCTGATTACGATTGTGCCCAGCGGCGCATGAACGCTGAAGCAGACGGAAGCGAGGCAGACCCCACATCCGGCTCCAGGCACGGCAGCGCACATCCGGAATCCCGACGCGTAACGGGAATTCCGGACATGCGCAATGCGCCCATGGAGACGGAGGGGGGATGCCCCGCATCAAGCCGCCGCAACGGACATGCGCACAGCACCGCCGAATCAGGGACAGTGGAATCTGTCACGGTATGTGTCCCCGGGCCGATGGTCAAGACATTCACATGTCAGATGCATCGCCAATAGCTCCCAATACCTCTCATTCCTACGTGATCGGATTCTCCAACTCCATCTCATGATCTATTTCTATCCCCAATAGGGGAAGAGAGAGGGGACGCTAGTTATTATATATAATGATATGTGTGGTCATAAAGAGTCCATAAGGCTTAATGGGGCGCAAGTTACTATTACTGTAGATCCTATAATTTATAAACGTTCATCATGCCCATTACATATTGCTTAGATCCCGTGGATACTATAACAGTGAATGCAAAATACAATATTCCTCATATTTGCAGTGATATAACTCAAAACACGAAAAATACACACAAAGAATAGTAGTAATAATGATAATAATTATGACTCCAAAGAAAAATGGAGAACAAACCAATAATAGATGCTTTGTGGAAATATATAGTAAAATAGCATAAAAATACAAAGGTGCATAAGTGACCAAGTCTAATAATTAGTCCCAAAAAGATAATGTAAAGTGAAAAAAATTGGTATAAATGAAAAAAGTTATTAAGATGTAATAAAAATAATAATAACCAGTGAATGGTACAAAATAAAATTATACAATATAATGAAAGACAGTGAATGATACAAAATACAAATATACAATGTAATGAAAAACTGTGAATGGGAATCCAAAGTATAAAGTATGTATAAGTACACGACGGGCATAGGGAACGTATGTATAACAACAATTACATATCTATATCTAATCGATGTTACATCAGCCATATCCATAATTCACAAAAGGTACATGTCAAGGGACCTATGTCATTGTCCCTATATAGAAGCATTATTGTTCCTTGATCTGACCATTTAAACCCTATGTTATGCATTGTCTCTGACTTTAAACTGTGGGGTGGTTTATACACTGCTGGGTATATGCTTGCCCATAGACTATTGTGTGTAGCAGCTTGTGAGTGCGGTCTCCGCAACATTCTAGAGTCATTCTTTTTGTACTAATTTTAATGTATACGTTGTCTGTCCAAATAAAATTTGTAACCTTTTTATATATTGATACACTGGCGTCAAAAGCTCTTTTTTTCTCTTTGTGCCATAACTATCTGCGTATGGAGCTGCCTATTTGATTTGTTAGGGGGACAATGATACTTTAAAGCAATCCCCAGCCATTAATACAACTCTGTTTAGAGTCTATATATTTATTCTAATTTATTCTGTGTCTTTCACAGCGTCTGACTCTCAACACCAAATGGACTTTAGGGTCCGTGAGCAATCATGGCTCGTTCAATTAGAGGAAATTTTTAAAGATGACTCCAGCTTGGTTTTAGATGGGATTGGTAGTGATTGTAGAGAGCATAACAAAAAATTAAGAACCTTACTACATCAAAGAACAAAAATGTGGTGGAACAAGGCGTTCCTTGAGAAATACCTATCCAAAAATCTTATTCCCCGGGGGTTACGTGTACAGATCTTCCCTTCATTTGAGATTAATGATGCCAGCTTTAAAATACAGTGGGAGGAGCTTTCTGATAAATGCTCTAGGGGATTTATGGAATTGCTAGTTCTCTCCAATCAAAATAATCTGGCATTAATTGAAAAAGAAATAGAGGGGATTCAGAGTACACTTAGACTAGAATTATCAAGTGTAGCACTGAATAAAATGTCGGATGACCTTGACAAAGAGTACATAAAATGGGAGAAGGAGATCTGCTCAGTCAAGGCAGGCAAATTCCAACGGGATGTCCAGGACTATCAACAACACAGGGTCTACAAGTGGCATAGAGAACGAGGTAGACCCAGAAACGGTAGCTTTGTCTCCCACTCGAGATCATCGTCCGCCTCTTCCCGTACCTCTATTGAGGAACCTACCAGAATGAGAATAACTAGAAATCCGGGAGATCCTGAGAATGCCCAAAGCACACAAGGACCACGATGGCAGTTTGATCGCCAAGCTAAGCGGAAGAATACCTTTAACCATCAACGGGACAAAAAATCCAGAAACAACTTGGAGGTAATAAACCTTTCGTCGCATACCCTCTCTGATGCCCAATGTGAGGTATTGGGGAAGGGACTTACCTTTTCACCTTCAAACTCCTTTAATTTTTTCACGGCCCTTAAAGATTTACACCTGTTTGCAAGAAAGGTAGTCTTGAAAAAACTACATAATAGGGGGCCCAATGAATTCAATAGCCAGGCTGAGAGAGATGCTTTACGAGCATTGGAAGATCTCCTCCTGGAGCAGACTGTGGAAAGACAGGACACATTCCCCACTGCCGTTATACCCAAATCCACCAGATTTCCCCCCTTGTCCTTATGCCCACAGGTTGAAATCTTCACAAAAATGGTTACTGAGGATTTCAAGGAGTTATCAACTAGGAATAATAATGACAACTTAACCCATACCCAAAGAAAGGCATTGAGGGAACTTCAGGCCCTTGATGATGTGGTTTTCAAGGCTGCGGACAAGGGGGGAAATGTCGTGGTTTGGCCAACTGCCAAATATGAGAAGGAGGTGTTTAGGCAGCTACGCGACAAGGCGACTTATGAAAAACTATCCTCGAATCCAATTAATTTATTTTCCCAGCAGTTGAGGAGTATTGTAGACATGGCCTTTGAAGATGGCATTATCCCCAAAAAAATACGTGATGGACTAACCATTGAGGACCCAAGAATTCCAACTCTATATCTCCTCCCAAAGATCCACAAGGATCCCATTGACCCCCCGGGCCGCCCGATCGTGTCCGGGATAGATGGATTGTGTGATCCAGTATGTAAATATATTGACCATTACTTGAAACCACTGGTATATGATCTGCCGTCCTATGTCAGGGACACGACGGACGTGCTTGGGAGGGTCAATGGAATCCAAATTGAAACAGACATGTATTTGGTGACCGCGGATATAGAGTCGCTTTATACAAGCATCAGGCATCAGGATGGGCTGGAGGCGGTCCGCTTCTTCCTGGGGACCGGTAACCGGGATGGCCATCTATGTGAATTCATTCTTGAGCTATTACAGTTTATTCTCAGCCACAATCTGTTCGTATTCAAGGACTGTTTCTATTTGCAGAGACAGGGGACTGCCATGGGGGCGGCGTGTGCGCCGTCCTATGCGAACCTGTTTCTGGGATTGTGGGAGAGACAGGTTTTCCTGGGGGACGGCGCCCACGCTGCTGACCAGGTGCAGATGTGGCTGAGATACATTGATGACATTTTTTTCATATGGCAGGGATCGGAGTCTGGCCTGATGGGATTCATGCAGCAGCTTAACCAAAACCAATTTAACATCAAATTGACATACAAGTATCACCAGCAACAGGTGGAATTCTTGGATATACGAATTTTTTCGGACAGTGAGGGTTACTTGCATACGGATGTTTTCCGTAAATCTACATCGGTTAATTCGCTGTTGCATGCCTCATCATCCCACACTCCATCCACGATCAAGGCCATCCCGGTTGGCCAATTTCTCAGGATGAGGCGGATCTGTTCCTCTGATGCACTGTTTGAACACCAATCCGCAGATTTAAGGGAGAGATTTTTGGAACGAGGTTATAGTAAGAGAGCCATAAAATCAGGCTATAGGAGAGCAAAAACAACGCCTCGCCGAGATCTCCTCACCTCTAAACAGCAGCGGGATAAGGAACCTGGGGTACGGTTCATATCGACTTATAATGGGCAGTGGAATAAGATGCGTGGCATCTTGGAGAGACACTGGCCCATTCTTATGTCTGAACCACAGTTAGCTCAAAATCTGTCTGATAGACCCCTCATGACAGCTAGAAGAGCTAGGAACTTGCGGGATCTACTGGTGAAGAGTCACTATGTCCCACGTCAGATGGCGCTTTTTGGCTCAAGCGGACCCAGAAAGGGCTGTTTTCCTTGTGGTAAATGTAGAGCCTGTGCCAATATATGTCGGGCAACTGACTTCTCATCAGCTGATGGAGTACGTCACTTTGAGATTCGGGACTATATCTCGTGCAGTACCGCTTACGTTATTTATCTTGCAACATGTGGGTGTTCCAAGATATATGTTGGACTAACTTCACGTGAATTACGAATTCGCACCCGTGAACATGTGCGGGATATTGTGAACGCTCGTACGGTCGAAGATTTGGCACAATTAAAAACGATACCCCGACATTTCAAACTTTATCATGATTCCAATCCAAAAACCTTTTTGGTGAAGGGCATTGATAGGATACATTGTGGCATCAGGGGGGGTAATGCGAAAAAGGTGTTGGCGCAAAGGGAAAGTAAATGGATAGTTATGTTGGGATCCATGACTCCACGGGGACTCAATGAGAATCTTAGCTTTGTTCCATTTCTTTAGGCTTACCTCGTAGTCCCTACCACCCGTGAATGTCTCTATTTGTATTTTTAATTATATCTATTTTATATGTCTTTACCAGATATGACGAGTAACTGACCGAGCCCCCTTGTTCTGTCCTTTGGAATCGGCCTGGAGTTTATGAATCTTCGTGGGACATCACTTTTTGAAAAACTGCATTGACAATAATGCTTCTATATAGGGACAATGACATAGGTCCCTTGACATGTACCTTTTGTGAATTATGGATATGGCTGATGTAACATCGATTAGATATAGATATGTAATTGTTGTTATACATACGTTCCCTATGCCCGTCGTGTACTTATACATACTTTATACTTTGGATTCCCATTCACAGTTTTTCATTACATTGTATATTTGTATTTTGTATCATTCACTGTCTTTCATTATATTGTATAATTTTATTTTGTACCATTCACTGGTTATTATTATTTTTATTACATCTTAATAACTTTTTTCATTTATACCAATTTTTTTCACTTTACATTATCTTTTTGGGACTAATTATTAGACTTGGTCACTTATGCACCTTTGTATTTTTATGCTATTTTACTATATATTTCCACAAAGCATCTATTATTGGTTTGTTCTCCATTTTTCTTTGGAGTCATAATTATTATCATTATTACTACTATTCTTTGTGTGTATTTTTCGTGTTTTGAGTTATATCACTGCAAATATGAGGAATATTGTATTTTGCATTCACTGTTATAGTATCCACGGGATCTAAGCAATATGTAATGGGCATGATGAACGTTTATAAATTATAGGATCTACAGTAATAGTAACTTGCGCCCCATTAAGCCTTATGGACTCTTTATGACCACACATATCATTATATATAATAACTAGCGTCCCCTCTCTCTTCCCCTATTGGGGATAGAAATAGATCATGAGATGGAGTTGGAGAATCCGATCACGTAGGAATGAGAGGTATTGGGAGCTATTGGCGATGCATCTGACATGTGAATGTCTTGACCATCGGCCCGGGGACACATACCGTGACAGATTCCACTGTCCCTGATTCGGCGGTGCTGTGCGCATGTCCGTTGCGGCGGCTTGATGCGGGGCATCCCCCCTCCGTCTCCATGGGCGCATTGCGCATGTCCGGAATTCCCGTTACGCGTCGGGATTCCGGATGTGCGCTGCCGTGCCTGGAGCCGGATGTGGGGTCTGCCTCGCTTCCGTCTGCTTCAGCGTTCATGCGCCGCTGGGCACAATCGTAATCAGAGGATATGGACACTATAAAGGGATAATGGTGGGACACACACAGTTACACATCCCCTTGAGGAAGCTTTTCGAAGTGAAACGCGCGTCGGGGTATACGGCGGAGCAGACACTCCTTCACTTTTTGTCTCACACATGGGTAAGTTCCTTGATCTGACCATTTAAACCCTATGTTATGCATTGTCTCTGACTTTAAACTGTGGGGTGGTTTATACACTGCTGGGTATATGCTTGCCCATAGACTATTGTGTGTAGCAGCTTGTGAGTGCGGTCTCCGCAACATTCTAGAGTCATTCTTTTTGTACTAATTTTAATGTATACGTTGTCTGTCCAAATAAAATTTGTAACCTTTTTATATATTGATACACTGGCGTCAAAAGCTCTTTTTTTCTCTTTGTGCCATAACTATCTGCGTATGGAGCTGCCTATTTGATTTGTTAGGGGGACAATGATACTTTAAAGCAATCCCCAGCCATTAATACAACTCTGTTTAGAGTCTATATATTTATTCTAACTTGGACGGTGCATAGTACCATCTCATCATCACTTTATGGTAGACCTCCAAGAGATTCAAACATAATGAGGATTTCATAGTCCACTTGATTGCCTCAGCCCATTGCTCATTAGTAAACGTCTGTCCCAAGTCCCGCTCCCAGCCCAGAAAATGAGCCCGCTTGATGATCTCCACGTCTCCGTTTAGGCAGTCATATATACGCTTTGTAAAATTCAGGTCCCCCTTGCTGGGGTTAGAAAGGTGATCACAAATAAATCGGGGTAAGGAGGCCGTAATAGTAGGAAAAGCAGCTAAATAAGATGCAATCTGTACATATCGGAATAAGTCACTACATGGTACTTGATACGTGGCAACAAGATCTGGGAATAATCTTAGACGGTCTTCATGATACAAATCTGAGATATGATGGATACCACACCCCACCCATGTCTGCACCCTCAGGCCTGGAATCATCAGTTCAAGAACAGTTAAAGGTAAGGGAAAAGGCGCCCCCCTTTCAATGGAAGAAGTGGTCGACAAAAGAGACAACCAAGCCTGTATGGAAATCTTTATTGTGGGAACCACTGGTAGGGGCAGAGATGGTTTTATAGCATAAGCTAATAGGACACTTCTAAGAGATTTATTGCCTGTAGGATTTTGCTCTATGGAAGTCCAGTTAGATAATGAGGTCGGGGAAATCCATGCACATAATTGCTTGACTATCAAGGCTTTATGGTAGGAAATAATATTTGGCATCCCCAATCCCCCTTGTCGCCCATTAACTATCAAAGTGGATGCAGCTATCCTCGGATGACGGCCACCCCAAATAAATGTTCTAAGTTGTTTTTGGAACTTCATGAGAATGGAAGATGGTATAGGAATTGATAGAGTGCGCAGGAAATACAGTATGTTAGGTAAAATGAACATTTTATAACATACATTGCGACCCAGCCAGGAAGGTTCGTGTTTCGATATGCTGTTCAGATCTTCCTGAATAGAGGACAGTAAGGGTTCTAGATTCAGCTTAGGCATCAGAGTAAGAGGAAACCCAACCTGGATTCCCAAATAAGGGACAGAAGTGTTCTCCCATTTGAAAGGGAATTCGGCCTGAATAGCTCCCTTCAAAGTATGATTAATGAAAAGCCCTAACACCTGGGATTTTGTGGTATTGATCTTGTAATAGGAGACCAATCCAAATCTCGATATGACCTGCATTATTTCTCGGAGAGAAGATAAAGGGTCAGTAACCGTCAGGATGACATCGTCTGCAAACAGGCCTAATTTATGTTGACGGAATCCTACAGGTATCCCCCTAATATTTATATTGGAGCGAATAGATTCCGCAAATGGTTCCATAACTAACGTGAACAACAACTGTGAAAGTGGGCACCCCTGTCTCGTCCCATTTGTGATATTAAAAGGTGTGGATAGAGATCCGTTGGACAATACCCTAGCCGAGGGAGCAGTATAAAGGGCCTGAATAGCCTGTAATATAGGACCCACAAAACCAAATCTCCGCAGAGTAGCAAAAGCAAATCCCCAATGTAATCTGTCGAACGCCTTCTCTGCATCCAGGGTAAGGAAGAGAGAAGGCGCCCGACTACCTCCCACTTCTGCCAATAGGTTGACAATGCGTCTGGTGCCATCAGAGGCCTGCCTCCCCTTCGTGAACCCAACCTGGTCCGAATGTATCAGTGTGGGGAGAATATCTATCAAGCGAGTGGCTAAAATTTTTGCATATATTTTCGTATCACAATTGAGGAGGGATATCGGTCGAAAATTAGAAGGGGTGGTGGGAGATTTACCCGGTTTAGGGATAGTGACTATTGTGGCTTGTAACATTTCGTTAGGTAGACTGGCGGTTTCTAAAGCTCGATTATATACCGCTGACATATGTGAGGATAGAATCGGAGTGAAAGCGCGATAATACTCATTAGAGAATCCATCAGGGCCTGGTGCTTTATCTGATTTCAGTACACCTATAGTCTTGGAAACCTCCAGGGGAGTGATAGGAGCATTTAAGAGGGACAATTGATCTTGCGTTAGAGATGGTAGTTGCACCGAGCCTAAGAAGGCATTAATATTCAATTTAGTGGGCTGGGGGACAGACGAATCTTCATTAAGATTATAAAGTTTAGAATAGAAAGCACCAAATTGGTTAACTATTTCCTGTGGGTGTATAATCTTGGAGCCGTTCTCCGGTTAGATCGGGTTAGGTAATATGGATTTTAGACGCCTACCTTTAATTCTTTGGGACATTAGTTTACTAGCTTTATTATAAGAGGTATAATATGTCATGCAGAGGGAAGTTACTTTTTTATCATAGTCGTCTAGTAATAAAGATTTAAGTTGACACCTTAAGAACATAAGATCATCATGGCCGGACATAGATTTTGTCTGCTGCTGTTGTACCTCAAGAGATCGTATCTGAGCCATCAGGGAGGTGAATTTAGCTAATTTTTGTTTCTTATAGCGAGCTCCCTGCTGGATCAGAATTCCCTTCAGCACTGCTTTGTGAGCATTCCACACTGAGTAAGGATTAATATCCATCACAGCATTAAACTGAAAGTATTCTTGTAGTTTAGATGCAATGTTACCTCTATAAGTAGGTATTTTGAGGAGAAAATTATTAATTCGCCATGAGACAATAGGACGGTCAGATTGGGAGAGTTCAATTTGTAAATAAATGGGAGCATGATCGAACCAGGTTGTGTCCCCAATATCCGATGATCTAATATGCCGTAACGACTCTCTATCTACCAGGAAGAGGTCAATTCTAGAGAAGGTCTGGTGCCTCGGTGAGTAAAATGTATATTCTTTAGAGGAGGAGTTGAAACACCTGAATGTATCATACAATGCTGAGTTGTGTAACCAGGGAGACAATGTAGGGGCAGATCTCCCGCTCTGACATGTAGTGTCCCACTTAGCATCTGGGATCAGGTTAAAGTCTCCACAGAGGATAAGCTGCCCACTGGCAATTTTCTGAATTCTTCTCATTAATTTGTTTAAGAAGCGAATCTGAGAGGAATTAGGGGCATAAACATTAACAATCGTTATCTGGACATTATTAAGAAGTCCCACCAATATAATTAATCCTCCCCCCCTCATAAATAATAGACAGTTAGGTGAAAGGATAAAGAATCGCGAAAGGCAATTAAAACACCCGCCTTCTTTTGTAAAGCGTTAGCTTTATAAATGAGAGGGTATTTGTGGTGTAAAAACCTAGGGCATGCTTGTTGAGAAAAATGCGTCTCCTGAATACAGAGGACGTCCACCTGAGATGAAAGCGCATCCCTCCACACCGATGACCTTTTATATGGGGAGTTCAAACCTTTAGCATTTAAGGACATAAATTTAATCGCCATATGTAAGAGGGAGGAAGAGCTGACTGTAGCTAAAGACAAAGGCGGGGAGCCCACCATGTACATCACCATATACATGTACCACAAAGACCGAGTAAATATATCCTGACGGGAAAGAGGGGAGGAAGAAAGGGTTAGGCAGTAACAAAATCATAAAAAACATTGTCAACAATATGCAAACCAGCATAACTCCACCAAATCACTTGGCGGGCTGTTACCAAGAAAGAACGGGGTAGAAAAGTCTGTCTGAAGACCCCTATGACCTCATTCAAGAACAGTATACACTACAGTTCAACGGTGGGCCGGCCCGTGCTGCCAATCTTGCGAGATTCGTGCTGGAGAAATCTTGTCATTCTTAGGAGAGGGCCCAATTAAGGAAATTTGCCAGCGGCCCAACAGAGCTTCACCCTCAGTCACCGTCATCACGACATTAAGCAAACCATTTTTGTGGATAAGCAGCTTGGTCGAAAAAGCCCCATTTATAGGCTATATTATTCTTCCGTAGAGCTGTGGTCAGAGGAATAAAGTGTCTTCTTGCTTGAAGAGTCAATTGAGACAAGTTCACAAATAACTGGATTTTCTCATATGGAGTCGGTAGCGTATCGGATCTTCTAGAGACCGACATGAGAGACTCCTTCGTTTGGAAAAAATGGGCGCTATGACATCCCGAGGAATTTCAGGCGGTAGAGATTTCGGCTTAGGAAGCCTGTGGGCTCTATCAATTGTAAGGTCCAATTGCTGAGCAGATGGCAAAACGGTTTTCATAAGTTGCTGGAGATAGGCAGTTAAGGCAGCAGGTTGAACCGCTTCAGGGATGCCCCTGAATTTCACGTTGTTTCTCCTATTGCGATCCTCTAAGTCAGCCAGCTTTGATGTAAGAGTCGCAACTGCACATTCTAGGGTATGGTGAGCATCTACCATATCATTATGAGCCGACGTGAGTTCTCCCATCTTGGTATGAATATGGTCAACTCTGGGACCCAAGTCATCCACAGTAGCTGCCATTTTAGCAGAAAAGCGCGCCAAATCTTTCTGGAAGGAGCCCCTGAGAGCCATCATCATGGACTTAATAAAATGCTCTGAAGCCAACTGGTCAGTAGAAGGAATCACCTCAATAGGATCCGGGCTCGTATCTAGAATGGAGCTATCCCCCTCCTGTGATAACTCCTCTAATTCTAGCCTAGGCTTCTTCCTCCCTGGGCTGGCCTGGGGAGATGCGCAAAGGATCATGTTTGTGACAGACGCCATCACTGCAGGGCGGGAGGTTCCGCTCAAGGAGAGAGCAGGCAGCAGGGTTGGTGACCCTGGCGGGTAAGTACACCGCAGTTCATTGCTCAGGAGAGCTGACTCACTCCTTCCATCCGAAGTATCACCGGCTCAAGCCCCTCTCGGAGAGGAAGCAGGGCAGGCGCCCTCCAATGACGACGATCTGGCGCCATGTTTGTTGCCTCATGAGGCGAAGAGTCCGTGAGGCATTTCGGCCCCGTCGCGAGAGCCTTTTTGCGGGTCATCATGCTGTGGAGTCCCAGGAGTCTGTACCGGGTTCGGAGAAGGCACAGGTAAGTGTGTTTCATCGCTTATAGTAGTCGCTCAGAGGTCAGAGGACGAAGCTCACAGAGATGCGACTGCTCCGCACGGCATCCAGACCACGCCCCCATTTAGAAAGTTTTTTAAACCTTTAGGAATTTCACAGGAATTAAAGCAAAGTGGAGGTGAAATTTGCAAATTTCATTTTTCTTGCTGAATTTAAATTTTATTCCATTTTTTTTTCTGTAACACAGAAGGTTTTATCAGAGAAACACTACTAAATATGTATTGTCCAGATTCTGCAGTTTTTAGAAATGTCCCACATGTGGCTCTAGTGTACTCGTTTACTAAAACACAAGCCCCAGAAGCAAAGAAGCACCTAGTGCACTTTGAGGCCTCTTTTTTTATTAGAATATATTTTAGGCAGCATGTCGGGTTTGAAGAGGTGTTGAGGTGCCAAAACAGTAGGAATCCCCCAAAAGTGACCCCATTTTGGAAACAACACCCCTCAAGGAATTCATTTATGGTTGTTGTAACCATTTTGACCACACAGTTTTTTGTTTTCTTCTCTCCACCTTCCAATGAGGTGCGCGCATCTCCTGTACGACTCCGCTGTGTGGCTTTGCCTCGCTCCCGCCCCCCTTGGCGCACTGCGCATGCTCGGGATCCCTGTACGCGTCGGGGATTCCGGGCGTGCGCTGCGGCGCCGGGGGCTGGAGGTGGGGCATGCCTCACTTCCGGTTTTCGGCAGGGGATGCGCGCCGCTGTTCCTTGGAAGGTGGGAATTGAACCGATGAAGCACACCTGTCGCCCACCATATATAATGCTGTCTCAGTTTCTGATACGTCACACCCCTTGAGGAAGCAGACCGCGAAATGCGCGTTGGGGTTCAACAGCACACTTGATCGATTCTCACGGTCCATTCACTATGGGTAAGACGACTTTTTGAATAGAGGGGTGGTGGCTGATTTTTCAGTCTGTGGACCTGCTTTTTCAGGTGACTCATCTCCACACTTCACCCTGTTCTTTGTATGTGAAGGTTGCACTTGTATTAGGATTTAATTATTCATCCGTACCATTAGACACTGTGCCCTTGTCTCATACTTTGTATCTAGATTGTTTGTTTACCTTGTCCTGGATTATTTCTGGGAGTCTCCCCTGTTGTGCTGTTTTGGAACTACATAGTCCTTTTGTCCTTTTGTAATTTTTTAACATTTTATGTGTATTTATGTGTTAATAAAGGTATTTAATATTACTATATTTGGCTATCCAGCTCCTTGATCTTCTTCTGTTTATATATGAATCCATAGGAGTTGCCTTTTCTTGGTATTCAGGGAGGATGCTTTAAAGAGGCTCTGTCACCAGATTTTGCAACCCCTATCTCCTATTGCAGCAGATCGGCGCTGCAATGTAGATAAGAGTAACGTTTTTTTTTTTCAAAAACAAACATTTTTGACCAAGTTATGACCATTTTTATATTTATGCAAATGAGGCTTTCTTAAGTACAACTGGGCGTGTTTAAAGTTATGTACAAGTGGGCGTGTATTGTGTATGTACATCTGGGCGTTTTTACTTATTTTACTAGCTGGGCGTTGTGACTAGAAGTGTATGATGCTGACGAATCAGCATCATCCACTTCTCTCCGTTAACACCCAGCTTCTGGCAGTGCACAGACACACAGCGTGTTCTCGAGAGATCACGCTGTGACGTCACTTCCTGCCCCAGGTCCTGCATCGTGTCGGACGAGCGAGGACACATCGGCACCAGGCGACAGGGGCTACATCGACTTACCTGAAAACGCCGATGCTGCTGCAAAATCAACTGTAGCCTCTGTCGCCTGGTGCCGATGTGTCCTCGCTCGTCCGACACGATGCAGGACCTGGGGCAGGAAGTGACGTCACAGCGTGATCTCTCGAGAACACGCTGTGTGTCTGTGCACTGCCAGAAGCTGGGTGTTAACGAAGAGAAGTGGATGATGCTGATTCGTCAGCATCATACACTTCTAGTCACAACGCCCAGCTAGTAAAAGAAGTACAAACACCCAGATGTACATACACAATACACGCCCACTTGTACATAACTTTAAACACGCCCAGTTGTACTTAAGAAAGCCTAATTTGCATAAATATAAAAATGGTCATAACTTGGCCAAAAATGCTCGTTTAAAAAAAACAAAAAACGTTACTCTTATCTACATTGTAGCGCCGATCTGCTGCAATAGGAGATAGGGGTTGCAAAATCTGGTGACAGAGCCTCTTTAACTACATAGCACCTTATTACAATTGCCATATGAGCCCCTTTTTTTGTGTGTTTAATATTGTATTCTGTGTTTCTCACAGCAACCGGCTCTCAGCAAAAGATGAACTTTAGAGCACGTGATGAATCATGGCTCATAAATTGGACCAAATATTTAATGAGGACCCTGTTTTAGTCCCAGTAATTGGTTGTAGGGATAGTAGAGAGCTTTTTAACAAATGAAAGCTCCTTCTAAACAAGAGAATAAAAATTTGGTGGAACAAAGCCTTTCTTGCCAAATACATTTCTAGGGGTTTGATTCCAAGAGGTTTGAGGGTTCAAGTGTTCCCTTCCTTTAATATTGAAAATGACGATTTAAAAAAAAAAAAGTGGGAGTCCTTAGCTGACACTTGTTCTAGGGGCTTTATGGACCTCCTGGTTCAATCCAATATCAACACACTTATTGAACTAGAAAAAGATATAGAAGATGTCCAGGCAATTTTGAAAAAAGATTTTTCAAATGAGATACAGACCAAGATACAAGAGGATCTAGATAAGGAATACTCTAAATGGGAGAAGGATATATGTGCGACCAAATCAGGGAAATTTAAAAGAGACTTGCTGGACTACATATCCAATAAAGTCTATAGATGGCACATGAGACAAGGTCGTTCCAGATCTAGATCCTTTTCACATTCTAGATCCTCATCTATATCATCTTGAACATCAGGTGATGAGAGCCATAAGGTCAGGGACACTAATGCCAACATTAATACTGGGACTAACCAGGGACTCCCCGGCTCAAGACGGCACTATGACAGAAATGCCAAACAAAAAAATATATGACAACATCAGCAAGATAAGAACCCAGCCAATAAATTGGAGGTAATTAACCTATCCTCTCACACTCTCTCTGATGCCCAAATTGAGGTCCTGAGCAAGGGATTGACCTTTTCACCTACCTCGACTTTTTTACAGCACTAAAAGATCTTCACTTATTTGCGCGCAAATTGGTTCTAAAAAAGTTATACAACAGGAGCTCAGACACTTTAATGATCACTTGTGAGATGGAAAGAGAGGCCTTAAAAGCCTTAGAGGATTTGTTGCGTGAACAGATGGCAGAAGTAATGGGCTCATTTCCAACATCTGTGCTGCCCAGGTCTGTGAGGTTTCCCCCTTTGTCTCTGTGCCCTCAAGTGGAGATCTTTACCAAAGTAGTTATGAACGAATTTAAAAAACTATCCACAATTAGAGGAGTGGATAATCTCACCCGTACCCAGAGGAAAGCATTGAGTGATTTGCAATCATTGGATGACGTTGTAATAAAATCAGAAGACAAAGGGGGGAGCATCATGGTCTGGCCGGCACTTAAATACGAAAAAGAAGCTTTCAAACAACTACGTGACAAACAGACTTATGTTAAACTTACACATAGCCCTCTGTCTGCTTTTTCCTCAGAACTAGTCAAGATTCTTGATAAAGCCCTCGATAGGGGAACTATCCCAAAGAAAATATATGAGGGACTTGTCATTGAGGAGCCAAAGATCCCTACACTTTACCTCCTACCCAAGGTGCATAAGAATCTTTTGGACCCCCCAGGACATCCGATCGTGTCAGGTATGGGTGGTCTCTGTGACCCAATTTGCTAATTTGTTGACTATTATCTTAAACCTTTGGTCACTGAACTACCTTCATACGTAAAAGACACGACGGAGGTCCTGGGGAGGTTAGATGGAATCCAAATAGAGTCAGACATGCTATTGGTTACGGCTGACGTAGAGTCTTTGTATACATCCATACGGCATTGTGACGGTTTGGAGGCGGTCCGCTTCTTCCTGGAGATGAGCAACCGGGATGGCGATATGTCTAAATTCATCCTGGAACTTCTCCAGTACATTCTGACCCATAACTTCTTTGTATTTAAGGACCACTATTATCTACAAACCAGAGGCACTGCGATGGGCGCGGCCTGTGCGCCATCCTATGCGAACCTGTTTCTTGGCTTTTGGGAGAGGCAGGTTTTCCATGGGGATGGCGCCCGGGTCGCTGAACATGTGCAGTGCTGATTTCGGTATATTGATGACATCCTATTTATCTGGCAGGGGTCGGAATGTAGCTTGGCAGAATTCATGCAGCAGTTAAATTTAAACACATCAAATTAACTTACAAATCCCATAGACAACAGATAGATTTTCTTGATATAGGAATTTTTGCTGATGGTGATGGTTTCCTCCAGACTGATGTCTTCCGGAAATCCACATCAGTAAACTCACTGCTGCATGCTACGTCTTTCCATACACGGTCAACCGTTAAAGCCATCCCGGTTGGGCAATTCATCAGGATGAAGCGGATTTGTTCTACCAATAAGTTGTTTGAAAAGCAGTCAGGCGATCTCAAAGCCAGATTTGAGGATAGAGGTTATAGCACACACCTTATCAAATCAGGGTATAATCGAGATAGAAAAACACCACGACTCGATTTATTGCATACGAAAACACCCCCAATCGTAGATAACAATGTTCGATTTATCACAACGTACAATAGTCAATGGGACAAAATGAGGTCGATCCTTGGACAACATTGGCCCATCTTGAGATCGGAAACCCGTTTTAGCACAATGCCTACCCTCAAAACCGATGATGACAGCAAAGAGAAGTAAAAACCTCAAAGATCTTCTTACCAAAAGCCATTATATACCGAAACACGTTAACCCCTTCAGTTCTCGCGAACCTAAAATCGGATGCTATCCATGTGGCGACTGTAGTGCATGCCCTAATACCAGTAGAGCCATCGATTTTTCAACTGCAGATGGTATGAGAACATTCAAAATTAGAGACTATATATCTTGCAGCACTACACACGTAGTCTATTACGCACTTTGTGGGTGTCCTAAAATTTATATAGGTCTAACGTCCAGACAGTTGCGAATACGCATCAGAAAACACGTACGCGATATCATTGGAGCTAAGGCAATAAGCGACTATAGACAACTTAAAACATTGCCTAGACATTTCAAACAATACCATGGCTGTAATCCCAAGTCTCTCATGATTCGCGGAATTGATCGCATACACTGTGGCATCAGAGGGGGTGATCTGAGGAAGGTACTGGCTCAAAAAGAGTGTATGTGGATCGTAAAACTGGGAACTATGATCCCTAGTGGGCTTAATGAACAATTACATTTTGCCCCTTTTCTATAAATTTCCTTACCACCATTTGCTTTTAATGTAACTTTCTTTTAACTGTTGTGTCTTAATTTTGCTACATAGGCATTTGATACATTAACTCTGTGACAGCATTTGTCTTTGACAAGACCTTGAAATTATCACTGGATTCTGCTATCAAGAACAAAGAAGAAAATACTGTAATATTAAAAATACATATATATGTTCCTCTGCATAACTCCTATTTATGTACTGACCACAATATATGTGTTTAAGACAGCAATAGTTTTGTATTTTTCTTTGCTGTTCTTTCGTATTGTTAATACTTATTTTTTTGATCAGTGACATTGTGCCTACCGTTATATTTGGCTGACGGTTCTTTCCATGTCACTTTGATAACTAATACTGTATATCTATGCGTTAATTACGCTACTATAATGTCTGCACTATATATACACATGTTGGTTTACGTGATTTTATCCCTGCACTTTTCCTTTTTTAGCCATTTTTCATCACTCATTTTAACAAGACTTAGTGTCTTCCTTATATCTGCGGACACAGAATGTGTTTCTCTGTGCCCTCAGTCTTAATTCAATTTTGTTTTATAACCACTACGAATGTTTAGGGTTTTCTATGCATAACCTTTACTACACTTAAATGTTAGTGCCACTATTTTGAGCACCATACGTATTTTTCCAATTGTTAACCACTTATTTTACTGTCTTCGGTATCACATCCTCATTACCTATTTTTATCTATTCATCGTTCCACTAAGATGGCTCCGATTCACATTTTTTATACATGTCACTTACTTTTCTTTTCTTTTCTCTGGCAGTACATCGCTTCTTTTTTCTTCTCTCCACCTTCCAATGAGGTGCGCGCATCTCCTGTACGACTCCGCTGTGTGGCTTTGCCTCGCTCCCGCCCCCCTTGGCGCACTGCGCATGCTCGGGATCCCTGTACGCGTCGGGGATTCCGGGCGTGCGCTACGGCGCCGGGGGCTGGAGGTGGGGCATGCCTCACTTCCGGTTTTCGGCAGGGGATGCGCGCCGCTGTTCCTTGAAAGGTGGGAATTGAATCGGTGAAGCACACCTGTCGCCCACCATATATAATGCTGTCTCAGTTTCTGATACGTCACACCCCCTGAGGAAGCAGACCGCGAAACGCGCGTTGGGGTTCAACAGCACACTTGATCGTTTCTCCCGGTCCATTCACTACGGGTAAGACGACTTTTTGAATAGAGGGGTGGTGGCTGATTTTTCAGTCTGTGGACCTGCTTTTTCAGGTGACTCATCTCCACTCTTCACCCTGTTCTTTGTATGTGAAGGTTGCACTTGTATTAGGATTTAATTATTCATCCGTACCATTAGACACTGTGCCCTTGTCTCATACTTTGTATCTAGATTGTTTGTTTAACTTGCCCTGGATTATTTCTGGGAGTCTCCCCTGTTGTGCTGTTTTGGAACTACATAGTCCTTTTGTAATTTTTTAACATTTTATGTGTATTTATGTGTTAATAAAGGTATTTAATTTTACTATATTTGGCTATCCAGCTCCTTGATCTTCTTCTGTTTATATATGAATCCATAGGAGTTTCCTTTTCTTGGTATTCAGGGAGGATGCTTTAACTACATAGCACCTAGCCCCTTATTGCAATTGCCATATGAGCCCCTTTTTTTGTGTGTTTAATATGCAAACCAGCATAACTCCACCAAATCACTTGGCGGGCTGTTACCAAGAAAGAACGCGGTAGAAAAGTCTGTCTGAAGACCCCTATGACCTCATTCAAGAACAGTATACACTACAGTTCAACGGTGGGCCGGCCCGTGCTGCCAATCTTGCGAGATTCGTGCTGGAGAAATCTTGTCATTCTTAGGAGAGGGCCCAATTAAGGAAATTTGCCAGCGGCCCAAAAGAGCTTCACCCTCAGTCACCGTCGTCACGACATTAAGCAAACCATTTTTGTGGATAAGCAGCTTGGTCGGAAAGCCCCATTTATAGGCTATATTATTCTTCCGTAGAGCTGTGGTCAGAGGAATAAAGCGTCTTCTTGCTTGAAGAGTCAATTGAGACAAGTCCGCAAATAACTGGATTTTCTCATATGGAGTCGGTAGCGTATCGGATCTTCTAGAGACCGACATGAGAGACTCCTTCGTTTGGAAAAAATGGGCGCTATGACATCCCGAGGAATTTCAGGCGGTAGAGATTTCGGCTTAGGAAGCCTGTGGGCTCTATCAATTGTAAGGTCCAATTGCTGAGGAGATGGCAAAACAGTTTTCATAAGTTGCTGGAGATAGGCAGTTAAGGCAGCAGGTTGAACCGCTTCAGGGATGCCCCTGAATTTCACGTTGTTTCTCCTATTGCGATCCTCTAAGTCAGCCAGCTTTGATGTAAGAGTCACAACTGCACATTCTAGGGTATGGTGAGCATCTACCATATCATTATGAGCCGATGTGAGTTCTCCCATCTTGGTATGAATATGGTCAACTCTGGGACCCAAGTCATCCACAGTAGCTGCCATTTTAGCAGAAAAGCACGCCAAATCTTTCTGGAAGGAGCCCTGAGAGCCATCATCATGGACTTAATAAAATGCTCTGAAGCCACCTGGTCAGTAGAAGGAATCACCTCAATAGGATCCAGGGCTCGTATCCAGAATGGAGCTATCCCCCTCCTGTGATAACTCCTCTAACTCAAGGCTAGGCTTCTTCCTCCCTGGGCTGGCCTGGGGAGATGCGCAAAGGATCATGTTTGTGACAGACGCCATCACTGCAGGGTGGGAGGTTCTGCTCAAGGAGAGAGCAGGCAGCAGTTCATTGCTCAGGAGAGCTGACTCACTCCTTCCATCCGAAGTATCACCAGCTCCAGCCCCTCTCGGAGAGGAAGCAGGGAGGCGCCCTCCAATGACGACGATCTGGCACCATGTTTGTTGCCTCGTGAGGCGAAGAAGTCCGTGAGGCATTTCAGCCCCGTCGCGAGAGCCTTTTTGCGGGTCATCATGCTGTGGAGTCCCAGGAGTCTGTACCGGGTTCGGAGAAGGCACAGGTAAGTGTGTTTCATCGCTTATAGTAGTCGCTCAGAGGTCAGAGGACGGAGCTCACAGAGATGCGACTGCTCCGCACGGCATCCAGACCACGCCCCCATTTAGAAAGTTTTTTAACCCTTTAGGAATTTCACAGGAATTAAAGCAAAGTGGAGGTGAAATTTGCAAATTTCATTTTTCTTACTGAATTTCTATTTTATTCCATTTTTTTTTCTGTAACACAGAAGGTTTTATCAGAGAAACACTACTAAATATGTATTGTCCATATTCTGCAGTTTTTAGAAATGTCCCACATGTGGCTCTAGTGTACTCGTTTACTAAAACACAAGCCCCAGAAGCAAAGAAGCACCTAGTGCACTTTGAGGCCTCTTTTTTTATTAGAATATATTTTAGGCAGCATGTCGGGTTTGAAGAGGTGTTGAGGTGCCAAAATTGTAGGAATCCCCCAAAAGTGACCCCATTTTGGAAACTACACCCCTCAAGGAATGCATTTATGGTTGTTGTTACCATTTTGACCACACAGTTTTTCAACAGCACGTATTTGAATTGTTAAAAATTTAATGTTTTCCAATAAGATGTCATTTTTGATAAAATTTCTTATTTTCACAAGAAATAAAATACCCCATTTTGTTCCCCAATTTGTTCTGAGTGCGGCAATACCCAATTTGTGGTGATAAACTCCTTCTGAGCCCTCCCATGGGCCCAAACGGCAAAGGAGCGCTATGTGTTTGTTGGAGTCCAGATTTTGCAGACCCCCAGAGGTATCAAAGCAATGGAAACCCACCAGAAGTGACCCCATTTTGGAAACTAAACCCCTCAAGGAATTAATGTATGGTTGTGGTTACCATTTTGACGACACAGTTTTTCACAGCACGTATTTGGATTGGGCTGTAAAATTAAAAAAATTTAATTTTTTCCAATAAGATGTCATTTTTGATCAAATTTTCTTATTTTCACAGGGAACAAAATACCCCATTTTGTTGCCCAATTTGTCCTGAGTGCGGCAATACCCCATTTATGGTGATAAACTGCCGTTTGGGCCCATGGGAGGGCTCAGAAGGAAAGGAGCGCTATATATTTGTTGGAGTCCAGATTTTGCTGGATTGGTTTTCGGGTGCCATGTCGCATTTGCAGAGCCCCAGAGGTATCAAAGCAATGGAAACCCACCAGAAGTGATCCCATTTTGGAATCTACACCCCTCAAGGAATTGATTTATGGTTGCTGTGACCATTTTGACCGCACAGTTTTTTCACAGCACGTATTTGAATAGGTCTGTGAAATTAAAAAAATTGATTTTTTTCCAATAAGATATCATTTTTGATCAAAATTTCTTATTTTCACATGGAACAAAATACCCCATTTTGTTGCCCAATTTCTCCTGAGTGCAGCAATACCCCATTTGTGGTGATAAACTGCAGTTTGGGCCCATAGGAGGGCTCAGAAGGAATGGACCACCATTTGGCCTACTGGAGCTTTTCTGGTGCTAAGTCATGTATGCAGAAGCCCCTGAGGTACCAGTACAGTTGAAACCCCCGAGAAGTGACCCCATTTTAAAAACTACACCCCTTAAGACATTCATCTAGAGGTGTAGTGAGCATATTGTGTAAAAGATAATGCGCAGCAGATGGTGCAGTGTGAGATTTGCAATTTTCTATATATCTATGCCATTTCCGTGTCCGATATAGTGTGCCCAGCATGTGCCACTGGAGATATACACCCCATAAACTGTAATGTGGGTTCTCCCGGGTATGGCAATACCCTACATGTGGCTGTTATCAGCTGCCTGGGCACACAGCAGGGCTCAGAAGTGAAAGATGAGGGGGATAATCTGTGCGGAGTGCGTCACGGTAGATGAAAAATCTAAGGGATCTATGATAAATTTTAAAACACTTTCATACAGAGCCCTGGTTTTTCGGGACATGTGTCACATTGATATATTGTGTGCTCCCTTATCCCCCTCTTATAGCAGACTTTGCACCTCTTTTGACTTTTTCCCTTCTTGCCAGTTTGGGGAACTTCTTCTGGAAAGTGTTGCCCTGATACGATGCCTGTGGCCTCGCTTCCAGAAGTACTGGGTGCCCCCTTCTTGGTCCCTAAAGATTAGGTTCTTGATAATGATGTGCACGGCCAGCTTCTTATACCACACCGCATGGCACTGTAGCGCTTCAGTACTTGATATGACAAGTCCACCCCTCCCATGTACCTATTGTAGTCCAGGATGCAGTCTGGTTTCAGGGTCTCTGTACTGGTACCTTGTACAGGTTCATGGGTACTGGTGTGGCCATGTATTGTTGTCAATACAAGAACATCTCTCTTGTCCTTGTACTTGACACACTATATGTTGCTGCTAGAATGTGCCGTGCTCTCACCCCTTCTGAGTGTTTGCCCAAGCAGAGTCTTAGGGAGGCCTCTCAGATTTCTTCTAGCAGTGTCGCATGCCACAGGACTTCTGGAAGCGAGGCAGTTGAAGAGTGGGACGTTGGTATAAAAATGATCCAGGTAAAGGTGGTAACCCTGGTCCAGCAGTGGGTGCACCAAATCCCACACCATTTTTGCATTACCTCCCAGTAAGGGGGGCATTCTGGGGGCTGAATACTGCTGTCCTTCCCTTCATATATCCTAAATTTGTAGGTATACAATGATGCACTCTCGCACAGCTTATACAACTTCACACCATACCTTGCCCTCTTACTCGGCAGGTACTGGCGGAATTGAAGCCTCCCTTTAAAATCTACCAAGGACTCATCAATAGAAATACACTTCTTGGGGTGTATGCTTGGGAAAATCGGGCACTGAAACAGTCTGATAGGGGTCTCTGTTTATACAAACGGTCAAAACTGGGGACATCTCATGGTGGGCACTGCTCATTATCAGTATAATGTAAGAAGCGAAGTATTGCCTAATTTATTTTTTTTAGGTTCCAGTTCAGTTCTGAAGTTGCTTTGAGGGGCCTATATATTAGACACCCCTATGAAACACCCCATTTTAGAAACTAGACGCCCTCAAAGTATTCACAACAGCATTTAGAAAGTTTATGAACCCTTTAGGTATTTCACAGGAATTTAGAGCAAAGTAGAGGTGAAATTTACATTTTTTTTGTCAGAAAATCCTTTTTATACCATTTTTTTCTATAACACAAAAGGTTTTACCAGAGAAACGCAACTTAATACTTATTGCACAGATTCTGCAGTTTTAAGAAATATCCCACATGTGGCGCTAGTACGGTAATGGACTGAAGCACCGGCCTCCAAAGCATAGGAGCACCTAGAGGATTATGAGACCTCCTTTTTATTAGGCACCATGTCCGGTTTGAAGAGGTCTTGTGGTGCCAAAACAGTGGAAACCCCAAAAAGTGACCCCATTTTGGAAACTAGACCCCTTGAGGAATTCATTGTAGTTTTGATGGGGTGCATGCGGCTTTTTGATCAGTTTTTATTCTATTTTTAAGTGGCGTGGTGACTAAAAAACAGCAATTCTACTATTGTTTTTTTATTCTATATTTTTACTGCGTTCACCGTGCGCTATAAATGACACATTCACTTTATTCTGTGGGGCGATACAATTACGGCAATACCAGATGTTTATAGTTTTTTTATGTCATTTACTTTTTGTGTTGCCTTATTCTAAGAGCCAGAACTTTTTTATTTTTCCATCAATAAAGCCGTACCATTAGACACTGTGCCCTTGTCTCATACTTTGTATCTAGATTGTTTGTTTAACTTGCCCTGGATTATTTCTGGGAGTCTCCCCTGTTGTGCTGTTTTGGAACTACATAGTCCTTTTGTCCTTTTGTAATTTTTTAACATTTTATGTGTATTTATGTGTTAATAAAGGTATTTAATTTTACTATATTTGGCTATCCAGCTCCTTGATCTTCTTCTGTTTATATATGAATCCATAGGAGTTTCCTTTTCTTGGTATTCAGGGAGGATGCTTTAACTACATAGCACCTAGCCCCTTATTGCAATTGTATTGTCCATATTCTGCAGTTTTTAGAAATGTCCCACATGTGGCTCTAGTGTACTCGTTTACTAAAACACAAGCCCCAGAAGCAAAGAAGCACCTAGTGCACTTTGAGGCCTCTTTTTTTATTAGAATATATTTTAGGCAGCATGTCGGGTTTGAAGAGGTGTTGAGGTGCCAAAATTGTAGGAATCCCCCAAAAGTGACCCCATTTTGGAAACTACACCCCTCAAGGAATGCATTTATGGTTGTTGTTACCATTTTGACCACACAGTTTTTCAACAGCACGTATTTGAATTGGGCTGTGAAATTTTAAAAATTTAATGTTTTCCAATAAGATGTCATTTTTGATAAAATTTCTTATTTTCACAAGAAATAAAATACCCCATTTTGTTCCCCAATTTGTCCTGAGTGCGGCAATACCCAATTTGTGGTGATAAACTCCTTCTGAGCCCTCCCATGGGCCCAAACGGCAAAGGAGCGCTATGTGTTTGTTGGAGTCCAGATTTTGCAGACCCCCAGAGGTATCAAAGCAATGGAAACCCACCAGAAGTGACCCCATTTTGGAAACTAAACCCCTCAAGGAATTAATGTATGGTTGTGGTTACCATTTTGACGACACAGTTTTTCACAGCACGTATTTGGATTGGGCTGTAAAATTAAAAAAATTTAATTTTTTCCAATAAGATGTCATTTTTGATCAAATTTTCTTATTTTCACAGGGAACAAAATACCCCATTTTGTTGCCCAATTTGTCCTGAGTGCGGCAATATCCCATTTATGGTGATAAACTGCCGTTTGGGCCCATGGGAGGGCTCAGAAGGAAAGGAGCGCTATATATTTGTTGGAGTCCAGATTTTGCTGGATTGGTTTTCGGGTGCCATGTCGCATTTGCAGAGCCCCAGAGGTATCAAAGCAATGGAAACCCACCAGAAGTGACCCCATTTTGGAATCTACACCCCTCAAGGAATTGATTTATGGTTGCTGTGACCATTTTGACCGCACAGTTTTTTCACAGCACGTATTTGAATAGGGCTGTGAAATTTAAAAAAATGATTTTTTTCCAATAAGATATCATTTTTGATCAAAATTTCTTATTTTCACATGGAACAAAATACCCCATTTTGTTGCCCAATTTCTCCTGAGTGCAGCAATACCCCATTTGTGGTGATAAACTGCAGTTTGGGCCCATAGGAGGGCTCAGAATGAATGGACCACCATTTGGCCTACTGGAGCTTTTCTGGTGCTAAGTCATGTATGCAGAAGCCCCTGAGGTACCAGTACAGTTGAAACCCCCGAGAAGTGACCCCATTTTAAAAACTACACCCCTTAAGACATTCATCTAGAGGTGTAGTGAGCATATTGTGTAAAAGATAATGCGCAGCAGATGGTGCAGTGTGAGATTTGCAATTTTCTATATATCTATGCCATTTCCGTGTCCGATATAGTGTGCCCAGCATGTGCCACTGGAGATATACACCCCATAAACTGTAATGTGGGTTCTCCCGGGTATGGCAATACCCTACATGTGGCTGTTATCAGCTGCCTGGGCACACAGCAGGGCTCAGAAGTGAAAGATGAGGGGGATAATCTGTGCGGAGTGCGTCACGGTAGATGAAAAATCTAAGGGATCTATGATAAATTTTAAAACACTTTCATACAGAGCCCTGGTTTTTCGGGACATGTGTCGCATTGATATATTGTGTGCTCCCTTATCCCCCTCTTATAGCAGACTTTGCACCTCTTTTGACTTTTTCCCTTCTTGCCAGTTTGGGGAACTTCTTCTGGAAAGTGTTGCCCTGATACGATGCCTGTGGCCTCGCTTCCAGAAGTACTGGGTGCCCCCTTCTTGGTCCCTAAAGATTAGGTTCTTGATAATGATGTGCACGGCCAGCTTCTTATACCACACCGCATGGCACTGTAGCGCTTCAGTACTTGATATGACAAGTCCACCCCTCCCATGTACCTATTGTAGTCCAGGATGCAGTCTGGTTTCAGGGTCTCTGTACTGGTACCTTGTACAGGTTCATGGGTACTGGTGTGGCCATGTATTGTTGTCAATACAAGAACATCTCTCTTGTCCTTGTACTTGACACACTATATGTTGCTGCTAGAATGTGCCGTGCTCTCACCCCTTCTGAGTGTTTGCCCAAGCAGAGTCTTAGGGAGGCCTCTCAGATTTCTTCTAGCAGTGTCGCATGCCACAGGACTTCTGGAAGCGAGGCAGTTGAAGAGTGGGACGTTGGTATAAAAATGATCCAGGTAGAGGTGGTAACCCTGGTCCAGCAGTGGGTGCACCAAATCCCACACCATTTTTGCATTACCTCCCAGTAAGGGGGGCATTCTGGGGGCTGAATACTGCTGTCCTTCCCTTCATATATCCTAAATTTGTAGGTATACAATGATGCACTCTCGCACAGCTTATACAACTTCACACCATACCTTGCCCTCTTACTCGGCAGGTACTGGCGGAATTGAAGCCTCCCTTTAAAATCTACCAAGGACTCATCAATAGAAATACACTTCTTGGGGTGTATGCTTGGGAAAATCGGGCACTGAAACAGTCTGATAGGGGTCTCTGTTTATACAAACGGTCAAAACTGGGGACATCTCATGGTGGGCACTGCTCATTATCAGTATAATGTAAGAAGCGAAGTATTGCCTAATTTATTTTTTTTAGGTTCCAGTTCAGTTCTGAAGTTGCTTTGAGGGGCCTATATATTAGACACCCCTATGAAACACCCCATTTTAGAAACTAGACGCCCTCAAAGTATTCACAACAGCATTTAGAAAGTTTATGAACCCTTTAGGTATTTCACAGGAATTTAGAGCAAAGTAGAGGTGAAATTTACATTTTTTTTGTCAGAAAATCCTTTTTATACCATTTTTTTCTATAACACAAAAGGTTTTACCAGAGAAACGCAACTTAATACTTATTGCACAGATTCTGCAGTTTTAAGAAATATCCCACATGTGGCGCTAGTACGGTAATGGACTGAAGCACCGGCCTCCAAAGCATAGGAGCACCTAGAGGATTATGAGACCTCCTTTTTATTAGGCACCATGTCCGGTTTGAAGAGGTCTTGTGGTGCCAAAACAGTGGAAACCCCAAAAAGTGACCCCATTTTGGAAACTAGACCCCTTGAGGAATTCATTGTAGTTTTGATGGGGTGCATGCGGCTTTTTGATCAGTTTTTATTCTATTTTTAAGTGGCGTGGTGACTAAAAAACAGCAATTCTACTATTGTTTTTTTATTCTATATTTTTACTGCGTTCACCGTGCGCTATAAATGACACATTCACTTTATTCTGTGGGGCGATACAATTATGGCAATACCAGATGTTTATAGTTTTTTTATGTCATTTACTTTTTGTGTTGCCTTATTCTAAGAGCCAGAACTTTTTTATTTTTCCATCAATAAAGCCGTGCGAGAACTTATTTTTTGCGTAACGAACTGTAGTTTCGATCAGGACCATTTTTAGGTACATGCGACTTTTTGATCTAATTTTATTCCATTTTTTGGGAGGTGAAGTGACCAAACAATTGTGATTCTGGTACGGTTTATTATTATTTTCTTTTACGGCGTTCACCGCGTGGGATAAATAACAAAATAATTTTGTAGTTCAGGCCGTTACGGACGCGGCGATACCAATTATGTATAGTTTATTTGTTTGTTTATATATTTTGATTAATAATAAAGACTGATAAGGGAAAAAGGGGGATTTTTACTTTGATCACTTTTTAAAACTTTTATTTTCTTATTTTTACACATCTTTTTTTAACTTTTTTTTTACTTTATTACTTTGTCCCACTAGGGGACTTGAGGGCAGGAGGCCCTGATCGCTATTCTAATACACTGCACCACATGCGTAGTGCAGTGTATTAGAACTGTCAGCTACTCACTGACAACAAGCATAGTGGGTCCTGACTTCGTCAGGACCCACTAGGCTTCCGTCGATGGCATAGTCGGACGCCATTGTTAGGTGTCGGGTTGCCATAGTCACCATCGCCTTCCGCTATAGTGTAGCAGGCCGGCAATGGTAGCTTAACCCCTAAAAAGCCGCGATCACTATTGAACGCGTCTTTTAAGGGGTTAATCAGCGGGGACACAGCGATCGGTCCCCGCTGTAGGAGCTGCGGCAACTGCTGTACGAGACAGCAGCTGTCACAGCTCCTGCATGTGTCGGGAGGACGGCCGAATTGGCCGTTACTCCCTTGACATACTATTCCGTCATGGAGTGCGAACGGGGCGGTTTTTCATGACGGATTAGTACGTCACTGAGCGTTAAGGGGTTAAAGGAAAAATGGTAAAATGTTTTTTTTTTACTTTAATTTTTTTTTACAAAAACTTATAGTAGCCCAGCAGACAGTATCACACATGAAAGGCTTAGATACATGGGCCAGCAGACAGTATCACACATGTTACTTAGATACAGGGCCCCAGCAGTAAGTATCCTTGTACTAACATATGTTCACCCCCCAAAATGTGTGTATGTATGTGTGTGTGTGTATATATATATATATATATGAGACAGCATATCTATAACACTACGACCCTATAGCTAGGATTAGATACATTGGCTCAGCAGACAGTGTCACACATGATAGGATTAGATATAGGGCCCAGCTCGCTGACATGGACCCAGGAAAGGTAACAATAATAGTTGTTTTGCTTTTTTATGTGTTACTAATTTTTTGGTGTGTTTGTGTTTTTATACAGGTTGGGTTGTTGGACTACTTCGGATTCGAGGACTACTTCGATTACAGCTTTTTTTATTCTCAATAAAATGGTTAATGAGGGATGTGTGGGTGTTTTATTTCAATAAAATATTCCTAGTATATTTATAAACTTTATTACTACTGCCTTAGTAATGTCCGCTGGCTGACTGACATTATTACCATTACCATTATTACCCCGGTACCCACCGACACCAGGGGTACCAGGTTCTGTAGTGATGGTTGGGTACTGGGGCGGCCCCAGGCTGGTATTATTAGGCTGGGAAAGGCCAAAAACAGTGGCCCTTCGCACCCTGCTAATGCTAGGCTGCTGCTAGTTATCTGGCTAGTTATAAAAAATGGGGAGGACCATTTTTACCATTTTCATTTAAACCATTAGGAGGGGGATGCCCAATGGCATCCCCTGCAATGCGGGGGGGGGGGGCACTGATTGTCATGACATTCCGGGGGCCTAATGAAGGCCACCAGGTCTGCCTTCTGTCTGCCTCTGCTAAGCACTGCCTCCGGCAGGGCTTATGAGGAGCCTGTAAAAATGACAATATACTGCAATACATGCGTAAAAAACCCACCAGAATCAATTTGTTTTGGTTACCTCGCACCGCTCAATCGATGAAAAGATATAAAAGTTATGGCTCTTAGAATGTGATGAAACAGAACAAATATTTTTTTAACAAATAGTTTTTCCCTGTAAAAGTAGTAAAATATGAAATCATTTTTCCTATTTTCTGTTCTCTAAAACCTGGGTGTGTCTTATAGTCAGGTGCGTCTTATAGTCCGAAAAATACAGGTATAAGATTGGTGTGTCTATGAATATTCTACAGGATGGAAGCTTAAAAGAACTATATAAGGAGAGACATTCTAAAGTTATTTTCATTTCACCACCTACCACAGAAAATGTGTTAGTCATATCTGAGGTATCTTATCATACCATTTCCCAAGTAAATGTTCATGGGAACAGAAAATATTGTCCTGGCCCGAAATCAAAGTGCTGCTGAATCACTAATGATAGCCCTCAGCTCAATGTCTCATGATATATAAAGACTTCCTTCACACCACATTTTTCCAATTTACAGAAGCTTTTTTTTTTTTTATATTTTAAACTTAAAAAAAAAGTATTTAGAAATACATATGGATACAAATAGATGGACATCCATTTCAATCTTTCAGAATATCTTTGCTGACTTTTGAGTAAAGAATTATTTTAGACAAAAGTATAAGGGTATATTCACACAGGGCGGATATGCTGCGTAAAATCACACAGCTTAACCGCCCTGGGTGCCACAGGGAATTCTGGCCGAAAAACCACACCAAAGTGTGGTGCCGTTTTTCAGCCAGAATGTCGGCTGCGGAAAACGGCACAAAAAAAGTTTGATACTTACCTAGCCATGGCCGGCCGCCTTGGATGATGTTTCATCATATGTGACCACTGCAGCCTGTGATTGGCTGCATTGGCCACATGGGATAAAATGTCATCCCAGGAGGCCAGCCTGGATGAAGAAACACAGAATTCTGGGTAAGTATAAGATTTTTTTTTTCTCTGAGTTGCGTTTCATGCAGCGGAATTGCTGCTTTTTCAATGCAAAAAACACAACATCTGCTATACATCTGCTATTTGTCGCGGGTTTTACCTCTCCATTAAATTCAGGGCGGATATACACGAACGTGTGCATTTTGCACGCGCAAAAAACGCTGCATTTTGCGCGTGTGGCAGGTGCGTGACAGCTCCGTGTGTCATGTTCATATGGATGCGCGGCTGCGTGCTTTTCGCGCAGCCGCCATCATTATGACACTCCATTTGGATGTTTGTAAACAGAAAAGCACGTGGTGCTTTTCTGTTTACATTCATTCTTTTACTGCTGTTGCGCAAATAACGCGCGTCCCACAGAAGTGCTTCCGTGTGGTGCGCGTGATTTTCACGCACCCATTGAAATATAGAACATGTCGTGAGTTTTACGCAGCGGACTCACGCTGCACAAAACTCACGGACAGTCTGCACTGCCCCATAGACTTGCATAGGTCCGTGCGACCCGCGTGACAACCACGCGGGTTGCACGGACGTATAGCACGTTCGTGTAAATCCGCCCTCAATGTGGAGAACCCTCAGCAAATAA
Source organism: Rhinoderma darwinii (assembly GCF_050947455.1). NCBI lineage: Eukaryota > Metazoa > Chordata > Amphibia > Anura > Rhinodermatidae > Rhinoderma > Rhinoderma darwinii. Next base: position 253,508,868 of record NC_134689.1, on the reverse strand, counting down.
GCAGCGATTACTCAAATACAATTGACATGCTACGTATTAACAAATCGCACCGCAGGTCAATTTCTGAGCGGTTTTCCTGCTCATTATTTACACAGTATGTGAATGAGATTTGTTCAAATCTCATCCACTTTGCTGCTACTGTATTATGCTGCAGATTTTCTGCACTGTTTATGCTACGTGTGAACTTACCTTAAAAGTAATACAGCTTTGTACAACTCAAATGTTGTATAGAGTCGTAATACACTTGTGTGCATGAGGCCTTAATGCCAGTGAAACAGTAGTGATACGGCTGATGATGCTGACTTAGGCTTCGTTCACATCTCCGTCAGGGGAGCCCATGAACGGAAACCAAACTGAAACAAACGGAAAACATAGGTTTCCTTTGGATCACCATTGATTTCAATGGTGACGGATCCGTTGCAAATGGTTTCGATTTGTCACCGCTGTGTAAGGGTTCCGTTGCTTTGACGGAATCAATAGCACATTCAACTACAGTATTGATTCCGTCAAAATAACGGAACCCTTACACAACGGTGACAAATGGAAACCATTTGCAACGGATCTGTCATCATTGAAATCAGTGCTTTCCGTTTGTTCCAGTTTGGTTTCCATTCATGGGTTCCCCTGATGGAAAGCTTAGACGGAAGCCATTAACGGAGCCCCGACGCAGATGTGAACGAAGCCTTACACAGAAAAGCATGTTGTTCCAAACACATTCCTGGCCGGAATATTATCTCTGTTACCTGTATTGGCTAGTAAAACCGTAGGATACATTTTTTTATTGATGCCGTTCAAAGTTAAAAGGGTTATCCTACAAAGGTCATATATCACCTATCCAGATGATAGTTGATAAATGTCTGATCTCTGCCCCCCCCCACTGGGACCCCCGCTCACTAGAAAAGTGGCCCCAAACTACCCATTCCTAATCATTTCATGACCGCAGTAAGGTGGAGTTTGATGTCTATAGGGCTGACGAAAACAGCCAAGTTAGCGCATACTATTTTTCCATAGTTGTACAAAAGTGGACTGCAATAGTGTCATGATGATAGTAAAACTGTGTTCATACGTTGCGATCACATTGTGTTTTTTTGCTGCGATACCATGGAAAAATTGCAACAGTTTTGCTGCAATGTTTGCAAAATGATGACAAAAGCAATGATATGACTGCAATGTGCGAACACAGCCATAACTTTGAAATTGACTTTAATTAAAAAAAATTTAAGTTCATCCACTTAGATGTGATCATTATTAGCTTTATCTCTCTGAGGGTACGGCCACACGGAGTGACCCTGAGATGGTTGCAAACGCGCTGGCACTATGTAGGAGCGGCTGTCAAATACCTCGTTAAGGGGTATTCCGGTTAAATGCGCATGCGCCCTGCCACTCCATTCATTCTCTATGGGAGCGCCGGAGATAGCCGAATGCAGTGTTTGGCTTTTTCCGGCGCTGCCATAGAGAAGGAATAGGGGGTAAGTTGTAAAAAATGTGCGGCCATAAAGGGTGTAATAATTCATGACCGCACGATTTTGCAAATAAAAAATAAAGGGACGGTTTACCCGCATTAACGTGCGGCCACTAACAGGCTGTTTGACAGCCGCATCGAACATGGTGCCGGCGCAGTTGTTAGCCGCGTTGCGACCGTGTCAGGGCCACTCCGTGTGGCCCTACCCTAACACGCAGGACCCAATCTCAGCCGAGCCGACAGTCCAGCTGACCTGACGAAATTGGCTTTGACAGAACGGTACAGCTTGTATGTGTAGAGGATATTTAGAAACTGTATCTTAAAAAGTAAAAATATTTTTTAATTAGTCAATTTAAAGTTGCTTTAAATCACTTAAAACATTGTTTTCTTAAAAAAATTATAATTTTGGTTTCAAAGGTGTACACAGCCTTTAAAACAAATGTTAACGTTCATATACAGTCCATTGCCTTTCACACGCAGTACACAAGAAGATTGCATGAATTCTAATCCTCTTTCGTTAATCAGTCTACCCAGTAAATCTCTTTAGAGATTCCAGTAAATAGGACAGATCTCGTCATCATTTCTTGTTTCTAACTTTTACATAAACTTCAGCTTTACTATGTATTAACAGAGCAAACAGAGTTTAGTTAGCATTTTAACCACACAGGGTTTTTTTGCAGAATTTAGTGGAATTAGGCCGTGAAATTGAAAATCAACTTTTTTTCTGAAAAAACATAGAAATGTTTAATTTTTATAAAAGGAATAAAGGAAAATAAGAACCACAACATTTGTAAAGCATTTTTTCCTGATTACGGCAATACCCCATATGTGGTAATAAACTGCTGATTGGACCCATGGCAGCGCTCAGAAGGGAAGGAGCACCATTTGGATTTTGGAGCACGGATTTTGCTGGATTGGTTTTCGGTGCCATGTCGCGTTTGCAACGCCCTGGAAGGACCAAAACCGTGGAAACCTCCCAAATGTGAACTCATTTTGGAAACACTCCTCGAGGAATTTTTTTTGAGGGGTATAGTGAGCATTTAGACTCCACGGGTCTTTTGCAGAATTTATTAGAATTAGGCCTCGAAAATTAATATCACAATTTTTCCCATTAAATGTTGAATTTTCTCATTTTCACAAGGGCTAAAGGAGAAAAAAACAACCAATTTTTGTAAAGCAATTCCTCCTGAGTACGGAAATACCCCACATGTGGGCATACGTTTTTTTTCCCATTAGAAATAAATTAACCCTTTCAGGACTTATCCAATTTTTGCTTTCTTATTTTCATTTTTCACTCCCCGCCTTCCAAGTGCCATAACTTTTTTATTTTTCTGTCCAGTAGAGCGGTGTGAAGGCTTATTTCTTGTGGGAGGAGTTGTAGTTTCTATTGACACCATTTAAAGTACCATAAAATGTACTGGGAAACTGAAAAAAAAAAATATTTGCGGGCTGAAATTGGAAAAAAATCTGATTCCATTTTTTGGTGGTTTCGTTTTCACAGCTTTCGCCGTGCGGTAAAAACAAAAACTTTTACTTTATTCTGCGGCTCAATACAATTACGGTGATACCAAATTTATATAGTTTTTTTTTATATTATACTACTTTTACAAAGAAAAATCTATTTGTTAAAATAAAAATTGTTTTGTTTCATTTTGCTTTTGGAGCGCAGATTTTGCTTGGTAGTAGTTTTGTTTGCGGTTTTACTAGTATTTCAGTTTATAATGTGGGGGCATATGTCACCTCTGCACAGTACATCAGGGCATAATAAGAGGGTATAATAATGGGGTAAATAAATAATAATACATGGATATGTGGCCTGTGTCGCACTGATAAATGGTGCCCAATCTTATCTGCTTTTGGAACACTCTGCATAGTTTGCATCGTCATTCTGAGAGCCAGAACTTTTTTATTTTTTCACCACTGGAGCTGTGTGAGGGCTTATTTGTTGCGGGACAATCTGTAGTTTTCATTGGTACCATTTTAGGGGGAAATGCTATTTTTTTTATTACATTTTATTACATTTTTTTGCAAGCCGGTGTCCAAAAACAAGCAATTCTGACAATGTTTTTTATCCTTTTTTTTGCGGCGTACACCGTGTGCTATAAATGAAAATTTTACTTTATTCTGCGGGTCTGTACGATTACGGCGATACATATGTATATAGGTTTTTTTAATGTTTTGCAGCGTTTGCGCAATAAAATCACTTTTTTATAAAATTAATTTATTTTCTGTTACCATATTCTGAGAGCCATAACTTTTTTATTTTTTAGTCAAAAAAGCCGTGTATGGACTTGTAGTTTGGGGGACGGGTAGTTGTTTTTATTGGTATTATTTTTGGGTACACACGACTTTTTGATCACTTTTTATTCCCTATTTTGGGAGGGGTGGTGACCAAAAAATAGCGATTCTGGTGTAGTTTGTTTATTGATTTTTTTTGGGGTGTTCATCGTGCGGGAAAAATAACATTATAGTTTTATAGATTGAGTCGTTACGAATGCGGCGATACCAAATATGTGTACTTTTTTTAACGTGTTCATTTTTTTCCTATAATGAAAGTCTTATTATAGAAAAAAAAAGCCTTTTTTGTTTACGTAACTTATAACTTTTATTTTTACACTTTTTTGAAAACATTTTTATTACCTTTTTTTTTACCTTTTTTTTACTTGTTTACTTTTACTTGTCACACTAGGGGACATTTAGACTTTCAGCTTTGATCGCTGCTAGAGTACATTACAGTACCTATGTAGTGTAATGTGTTCTAACTGTCATTGTGACGTGACAGTCACACTGACAGGAAGCCTAGGAGCTCCGCACATGGTAACTCGGAGGCCATTGTCTGGCCTCCGATTGCCACGAAAAGGCATCGGCAGCCCCCACAAAATTTAGTGTCTCAGAAAATTTGAATATTATATAAGCCCAATTTCATTCATTATTTTTAATACCGAAATGTTGGCAAACTGAAAAGTATGTACGTATATGCTCTCAATACTTGGTCGGGGCTCCTTTTGCATAAATTACTGCATCAATGCGGCGTGGCATGGAGGCGATCAGCCTGTGGCACTGCTGAGGTGTTATGGGAGCCCTGGTGGCTTTAATAGCGGCCTTCAGCTCATCTGCATTGTTGGGTCTGGTGTCTCTCATCTTCCTCTTGACAATACCCCATAGATTCTCTATGGGGTTTAGGTCAGGTGAGCTTGCTGGCCAATCAAGCACAGTGATATTGCAGTTATTAAACCAGGTATTGGAACTTTTGGCAGTGAGGGCAGGTGCCAAGTCCCGCTGGAAAATGAAATCAGCATCTCCATAAAGCTGGTCAGCAGAGGGAAGCATGAAGTGCTCTAACATTTCCTGGTAGATGGCTGCATTGACTCTGGACTTGATATAACACAGTGGACCAACACCAGCAGATGACATGGCTCCCCAAACCATCACTGACTGTGAAAAAAATCACACTGGACCGCAAGCAGGGGCGTAACTAGGAAAGACTGGGCCCCATAGCAAACTTTTGACTGGGGCCACCCCCACCCCTGGGTGTCACACAACCCCCCCTTGTAGATAGTGCCTTTTTTACAGCTCCCCCTGTAGATAACGCCAAACAGCCCCCCTGTAGATAACGCCATACAGCACTCTCTGTAGAGTACGCCATGCAGAGTCCCCCCCTGTAGGTAACAACATGCAGAGTCCCCCCCTGTAGGTAACGCCATGCAGAGTCCCCCCCCTGTAGGTAACGCCATGCAGAGTCGTCCCCCCCTGTAGGTAACGCCATACAGATTCCCCCCCTGTAGGTAACGCCATGCAGAGTCCCCCCCCTGTAGGTAACGCCATTCAGAGTCTCCCCCTGTAGGTAACGCCATGCAGAGTCGCCCCCCCCCCTGTAGGTAACGGCATGCAGAATCCCCCCCCCCTGTAGGTAACGCCATGCAGAGTCCCCCCCCTGTAGGTAATGCCATGCAGAGTCCCGCCCTGTAGGTAATGCCATGCAGAGTCCCCCCCTGTAGGTAACGCCATGCAGAGTCCCCCCCTGTAGGTAACGCCATGCAGAGTCCCCCCCCTGTAGGTAACGCCACTCAGAGTCTCCCCCTGTAGGTAACGCCATGCAGAGTCGTCCCCCCTGTAGGTAATGCCATGCAGAGTCCCCCCCTGTAGGTAACGGCATGCAGAATCCCCCCCCCCTGTAGGTAACGCCATGCAGAGTCCCCCCCCTGTAGGTAACGCCATGCAGAGTCCCGCCCTGTAGGTAATGCCATGCAGAGTCCCCCCCTGTAGGTAACGCCATGCAGAGTCCCCCCCCTGTAGGTAACGCCAAGCAGAGACCCCCCTGTAGGTAACGCCATGCAGAATCCCCCCCTGTAGGTAACGTCATGCAGAGTCCCCCCCCCTGTAGGTAACGCCATGCAGAGTCCCCCCCTGTAGGTAACTCCATGCAGAGTCCCCCCCCTGTAGATAACGCCATGCATAGTCCCCCCCCTGTAGGTAACGCCATGCAGAGTCCCCCCCTGTAGGTAACGCCATGCAGAGTCCCCCCCTGTAGGTAACGCCATGCAGAGTCCCCCCCCTGTATGTGACGCCATGCAGAGTCCCCCCCCTGTAGGTAACGCCATGCAGAGTCCCCCCCTGTAGGTAACGCCATGTATCCCCTATCCACAGGATAGGGGATACATGTGTGATCGCTGGCAGCGATAGGGAGAACGGGGGACCGAAAGTCCCCCGAAGTTCTCCATGACTAACCTCTGACTTCCGGCGTCTGCGCAGCTCAATAAAAATGAAAGGAGCGCTGGTCTCGCATGCGCACAAGCGCGACCGGCACTCCATTCATTTCTACGGAGCTGACGACACAGACCCCGGAAGTCCGAGGTTTGTGATGGAGAACTTCAGGGGACTTTCAGTCCCCCGTTCTCCCTATCAATGCCAGCGATCACACATGTATCCCCTATCCTGTGGATAGGGGATACATGTCTTTTGTTTAATGGCAGAGCGGGGAGATACCTCCCTGCTCTGCCGTAGTGTTCAGTGGCGTTGCGCCGTAGCAGCAGCTAGCGGAGCCTCCGGCCATGGTGGGGGCTCATGCCGCTGGCCCCGTAGCAACCGCTACGGCTGCTACGGCGGTAGTTACGCCATTGATCGCAAGCAACTTGTATTGAGTGCCTCTCCACTCTTCCCCTAGACTCTGGTACCTTGATTTCCAAATGAAATGCAAAATTTACTTTAATCTGAAAACAGGACTTTGGACCACTGAGCAACAGACCAGTCCTTTTTCTCCTAAGCCCAGGTAAGATGCTCCTGACGTTGTCTCAAGGAATGCGACAATTGTAGCCCATGTCCTAGATTTCAAGGCTGCGGTTATCCCTGTTGCTTGTGCATCTTTTTCTACCACACTTTTTCCTTTCTCTCAACTCTCCATTAATATGCTTGGATACAGCACTCTGAACAGCCAGCTTCTTTAGCAATGTCCTTTTGTGGCTTACCCTCCTTGTGAAGGGTGTCAATGACTGTCTTCTGGACTGTCAAGTCAGCAGTCTTCCCCATGATTGTGTAGCCTACTGAACCAGACTGTTGGACCATTTAAAGGCTTAGGAAACATTTGCAGGTATTTTGTGTTGATTAGCTGATTAGAGTGTGATACCATGAGTCTACAATCCACAACTTTTACCCAATATTCTAATTTCCTGAGAGACTAAATTTGGGGTTTTCATTAACTGTTAGCCATAATCATCAACATTAAAAGAAGAAAATGCTGGAAATAAATCACTTTGTGTGTAATGAAACCATATAATATATGAGTTTAAAAAAAATAATTGAATTACTGAAATAAATTAACTTTTTGATGATATTCTAATTCATTTGGAAGGACTAGTATACATTAATGCTGTTACATGTACCCTCCTTGCCCCAATCCCTTTTCTGGTCCACCAGAGATCTTTCCACAGTGTCACGATGTCACATGGGCCAGCGGTGTAGCTAAAGGCTCATGGGCCCCGGTGCAAAATTTCTTCTTAGCCCTCCCAACTTCTCTTTATGGCCAATGGCCGCAGACCGCCAATAGCTTTCAGCTGCATCATTGGGTCTCTTAAGTTTCCCATCGATGTGGCACTAGTGTTAGGAAGCATCTGTGTCTTTAAGATCGCCATGACTACTGATCTAGTTTACTTCCTGAGCCTATCCCACTTCTCTGTCTTCTTCCAGTCAGGTGTAGGGTGGGGTATTTATACCTGGCCTCCTCCCTCTATCTTTGCTTGTGAATTTTCTCCTTACTTAGGTGTTGTGATCAAGCTCCCACTTGCCCTGTGCCCTAGACTTCTGGACCTCTTGGAAACTGACCTCGGCTTGTCTTTCGTTAACTCCTTGTTTACCGATTTTGATTATCTGCTTTCGGCTGGTTCTGACCTCTGCTGTACCTGATTTCCACTTGCTCTGTTTTGGACTTTCTGTTTTACCCTCTGGCTGTCTGGTTAGTCTGGTTACCTGTTCAGGTATAGCCCGCATTGCACCCTTTATCCAACACTGAACTCTGTTAGAACAACCTGGGTTCTGTGCAGCTAAAACTATCCCACCTTGCGGTAGGCTCTGGCGAATACCTCAGAGTAGCCTTAGATTCTGTCGTTTAGAGTTGTGACGGATTTGGGGTTGTGGTTTTATTTGCACGCTTACTCCCTAGAGTCTCCAGCAACCTTTTAGGAATTGCGCAACCAGTGATTCCTTAACAACTAGCAGTCAGAGGCGTAGATAGTGTCTTGAAAGATCAGAGGCACAAGCCCCAAGACATATTTTTATTCCCGCTATCCCCCACAAATGTATACATATCGGAGACAGCTTATCTATAAGAATTTGATCCCTATAGCTATGCCAATGGATAGGATTAAATACAGTGGCTCATTAGATAGTATTCCATATGATAGGATTAGATACATTGACTCAGCCGACAGTATCATATATGATATGCTTAGATACATAGCTCAGCAGACAGTATTAGATGATAGGTTTACAAACAGTGGTTCAGCAGACAGTTTCACACATGATAGTCTTAGAGACAGGGCCCAAGCATCAATATCCATATACTTACCCTTCTCGCTCCTGAGTCGAGTCCTCTTTGGGCGCAGTGCTGGATCCTGATGCCGTTCAACATCACTACATTATGTGTGCGGCACACATAAATGCTTTATTTTGAATGGCCCGTCTTGGGAGATATGGAGATGTTACTGCAGTAACAGGAGCTCTTGTAGTTTACTACATAGACCCCCATAACTACAACTGAGACTACTATGTCCCCCATAGCTACGGCACTTACACTTCGGCCAATTATGTGGGCAAAGCAAAGATCTGCCCTTATCAAAAACAGGAATAAATTCCTGACAAAACACATTAAAGGGAATCTGTCATCAAGTTTGTGCTGCCCTATCTGTGGGCAGCATAAAGTAGTGCTTAGAGACCCTTATTCCACTGCTGTATTACTGATGAGAGTCAGAGATAGTTTCTATAAAATTCACTTTTTCTCATGCAGCCCATATTCATGAGCCGCAGCTAGCTCCGCCCACTGGCCGCTGATTGACAGCTTTCTCCTTATACTGTGCATAAGGAGAAAGCTGCCAATTAGTGGCGGATGGGCAGGGCTAACAACAGGTGTTCAGTGCTAGCCGCAGCTCATGAATATCGAGGACTACATAGCTAGCTGCTCCTTCCCACTGATTGGCAGCTTTCTCCCTATGCACAGTATGGAGGGTAAGCTCTCAATTATCTGCTGGTGGACGTGGCTAGCTACAGTTTATAAATACAGGCTGCATGAGAAAAAGTTATTTTAACCCCTTCAAGACTAAGCTATTTTTTTGCTTTTACATTTTCGTTTTTCATTCCCCACCTTCCAAGAGCCTTACCTTTTTTATTTTTCCATCAATAGTGGTGTAAGGGCTTATTTTTTGCGGGAGGAGCTGTAGTTTCTATTTAAAGTGCTATATAATGTACTGAGAAACGGAAAAAAAATTCTTTGGTGGGTGGAAATGTTTTTGTGTTTTATTTTTATGGCTTTTACTGTGCGGTAAAAATGACAACTTAACTTTGTTCTGCGGCACAGTACGATTACGGTGATACTAACTTTTTATAGTTTTTTTTATATTTTACTACTTTTACAAAGAAAAAACTATTTGCTAAAAAAAATTGTTTTGTTTCACCACATTCTGAGAGCCATCATTTTTTTTATTTTTTCATCGATTTAGTGGTGTGAGGGCTTATTTTTTGCAGAATGAGCTGTAGTTTTTAATGGTACCATTCTTTGGTACATACAACTTTTTTGATCACTTTTTATTACATTTGTTTTAGAGCTAAGATGACCAAAAAAAGGATAGATTTTGGTGTTTTGAATTTTTTTTTTTACGACGTTCACTGTGCGTGTTAAATAATGTATCATTGTAGTAGTTCGGCCTTTTATTCTGTTTCTTTTTTACATTACTTTAGTGCAGAAATGGGAAAAGGTTGTTTTTTTTTTACTTTAATAATATACAATTGTTTTTTTTCACTACTAAAAATTGTATTAAACTTTTTTTACACATTTTATTAGTCCCCCTAGACTTGAACCAGAGATCTTTAGATCGTTAGATCAGATAGGGCAGCATAAACCTGGTGACAGATTCCATTAAAGGGGAACCACATGGATGATTGTAATCCCATTTGGATCCCAGAGGATCCGGGGTTGCCTCAATCGATAAAGGAATAGAAAATGCCTTGTACATTAAACATCTGCTGATGTGCTCTCTCCTCCAGATATGATGTAAGCTGCAATAACTCAGAACGAGTTGCCAGTTTGAACAGAGCCTAACACGAAAGCGCCAGCATGCCGACTAGGCTCTCATGCATAATCGTTTTTATCGTTTATTGGTGATCTTTTTCTTTATTTACTTAGGACATTTATCATTAAAATCACTCAGAAATGAATGAAAATGTTATAATAATTGGTCAGAGTAGAGTCTTGAAGACAAACTTTGTTTTCGGCTTTTAATATGGGCTGATGGGTTTTGTAAGGCAGGTCCTGATGTTATTTCCTACTATAGAATGCATGGGCAGCGGCTTTCTACTTATATTTCAAGTCTTATCTCTTGTTAGTGAGCAGTGTTCCTTACTGATTACGTGGAATGAGCTCATTAGTTCCTGTACTATGAATTCTTAGTAATCCATAATAACAAGTTGGCTGAGTCATTCAATGTATTTTCTAATATTGCAATGTATGTAATGTTAATGTGTAATATTGAAACCAAATCATAGTTACTTCATGTTACATTTTACCACATAAGTAATGGGGCAATAACAAACATTTTTAAAATACTGTTCACATATAGCTGCATATTGTGTCATGAATTACAAGTTCAATATCCGTTAGAGAGCTTGGCAATATCCTCATTTTACTTGAATCCACGATTTTAAAATAACCATCCCAAAAAGCATAGATGATACTGTATTTGTAATAATGTGGTGTTTACCGTGCAGGTGTGGGGTAATAAACCATCAGGTGATTATAGATATATCATATGAATATTGAACTTTGCATAAAAGTCTTTGTAAATAGCAAGACTGTGCAATATAAAAACACAATTCTTTTGAATCTCTTTATTAATGGCCTTGTGGGTGGAATGTTGGATCTAGGAAAAGCAGATAACATACGGTCTGTATCTCACGCACTGAACACAGCCATGTGAATTAACCACATAATTCCCCTCACATATTAACCCAATGAGACCCACTATAATCATTATAGTAAGCGATCCCATCAAGTATCTCGCTCACAGTTGTAATGAGCAACATTGGGTTAATGTGAGGTACATGATGGGGTTAATTACTATTAATGTGAGGCACATGGAGGTTCAAAATTGGTATCACCCTGTGCCTCACATCAGAAAATGGAATGACTTTATATTTTTCAGGCTCTGTTTTATTATTGGTAAAGTATTGTTTTGGTATCGAGTATCGCAATACTACTCTAAGTAACATTATCGAAATCTAAATTCTGGTATCGGGACTACCCTAGATTCAACTGTGCACGAAAACATAGGAACTGAGGTGCAGAAAAATGCAGCAGGTGCTCTGGACAGATGAGTCAAAATTTGAAATATTGGGCTGTAACAGAAGGCAGTTTGCTGAAGGGCTGGAGAGCGGTACAATAATGAATGTCTGCAGGCAACAGTGTAGCATGGTGGATATTACTTGCAAGTTTGGGGCTGCATTTCGGCAAATTGAGTTGGCTATGTGGTCAGGATTAATGGTGTCCGCAATGCTGAGAAGCACAGACTGATACTAATTCATCATGTAATACCATCAGGGAGGCGTCTGATTGGCTCCAAATTTATTCTGCAGCAGGACAATGACCCCAAACGTACAGCCAATGTTGTTGAGAACTACCTTCAGCGTAAAGAAGAACAAGGAGCCCTGAAAGTGATAATATGGCCCCCACAGAGCCCTGATCTGAACATCATCGAGTCAGTCTGGGATTACATGAAGAGAGAGAAGGATTTGAGGAAGCCTAAATCCACAGAAGATCTGTGGTTAGTTCTGTAAGATATTTGGAACAACCTCCCTGCCAAGTTCCTTTAAAAACTATGTACAAGTGTACCTAGAAAAATGTATGCTGTTTTTAAGGCAAAGGGTGATCACACCAAATATTGATTTGATTTAGATTTCTCTTCTGTTCATTCACTTATATCTTGTTAATTGATTTAAAAAAATTATAAACACATTGAGAAAGGTTCTAGACAATGCTGCCCTGGAAACACATTCTAATTTTAAATAAGCCAAAAATCCATAAGGTAGACATCATTTTTATACATCCTAAAAGTCTGGATCAGACACTTCAGGTTTAACTACCAACAATTCATTGGCGGAGTCCATGATTGGACCAAATTACAGGGGCTTTCCAGGGTTAGAAGAACATAGCTGCTTTCTTCCAAAAGCAGCACCACAACAGCCCACAAATTGTATGCTGCATTGCAGCTCAGCCATATTCACTTCAAAGGAGTTGAGTTTCAATAACGGACACAATCCATAGACAGATTTCGAGCTGTTTCTCGAAGAATGCAGCCAAGGTTGCTCTAATCCTAGGGGCTGTTCACATCTGCAATCGGTGTTTCCGTTGCTCTGCCCCATCAGAGGAGTAGAACAACTAAAAGACCTGAACCGCCGATTCCGTTGCATTATGGACACCATTTGCGTCCGTCAGGTTTTTGTCATGTCTGTCGTTTTATTGAAAACAATAGTGCATCATGCTGTGCTATTGGTTCCGGCATTTTGGACTGGATTTGCGCAGAGGCCTCTAACGGAGCCTCCAACGCAGATGTGAACAATCCCTAAGCTCAACTATGATACTGTTTTTCATAAACAGCTTTCATCCTGACCAAATTATGCAATCCTATTATCTAAAGGTTTGATATCCCCTTCGGCCTCATACACACGGTAGAGCCTCCACAGCAGTGCACAGAGACTGCACGATTCCCTAGTATGTGTTCTCCCATACTGCCTCTGTCGGTTGCCCTATGTACAGAGCTCTTATCCCATCATGATTTTTTTTCTGTCTAAATCATACCTCCTTATGAACTGAAAAGATAAAGGCCCCATGCACTTTTAGCAAGTATCTGACATTTCAAAGAGCCCTGGAGATGTTCAGAATCCTCTCAATTGATCTCTTGGATGCCTACATATTTATCAATAAAAAAAACTTTATTCCAGATTGTCCAGAAAAAAATACAGTATACAAAAACATTGGAATTAGTATAGAACAAGAGATCCTCAAGTTTTTACAGATAATTTAGTAGATGTTACCTGCAGTCCTATGTAACACCACAGATAACACAGTGATAACTCTCTGAGTACAGATAATGTAGTAGTGTTACCTGCAGTCCTAAGTAACACCACAGATAACACAGTGATAACTCTCTGAGTACAGATAATGTAGTAGTGTTACCTGCAGTCCTATGTAACACCACAGATAACACAGTGATAACTCTCTGAGTACAGATAATGTAGTAGTGTTACCTGCAGTCCTATGTAACACCACAGATAACACAGTGATAACTCTCTGAGTACAGATAATCTAGTAGTGTTACCTGCAGTCCTATGTAACACCACAGATGACATAGTGATAACTCTCTGAGTACAGATAATCTAGTAGTGTTACCTGCAGTCCTATATAACACCACAGATGACACAGTGATAACTCTCTGAGTACAGATAATGTAGTATTGTTACCTGCAGTCCTATGTAACACCACAGATAACACAGTGAGAACTCTCTGAGTACAGATAATGTACGAAACCTATAGAGGAAAGAGGTCAAGTACACACAAGATATTGCAATAGAAAAAATTCTTTATTAACAAATACAAGAGACAGGACAATTTTTAAAAAATGAGTCATACAATGTAAATTGGCGTCAGCCCATGTTGTATATATATTAATGGTAACACAATGTCACAAATGAGTAGCAAGACCCGGGGTCAGTACTGTTGTATATCAAACAGTCCTAAAATGCATATGGCTATATGTAACATGTCATGAATGGGTGGTGCAGATAGTGCAGATCCTCAGATTGAAACCACTGTTTACCTGTTGTATAAAGATTATAAATATATGTGGCCAGTATACATGAATGAAAACATTCATGTATAAGGTATACAGTTTACAATTGTTGAGGAATGTAAGTCATAAGTGTGATTGGTAGCACTAAAACAGATACAGGTGAAAGTTAAAGATCTAAGTCACAATACCAGCAGATAGCCAGATGCATAGGAAGAGAGTAGTGTTACGTACCCGGATTCATATAGCAAACATGGGGGAGACGCCAATCTCTGTTTTAGTGCTACCAATCACACTTATGACTTACATTCCTCAACAATTGTAAACTGTATACCTTATACATGAATGTTTTCATTCATGTATACTGGCCACATATATTTATAATCTTTATACAACAGGTAAACAGTGGTTTCAATCTGAGGATCTGCACTATCTGCACCACCCATTCATGACATGTTACATATAGCCATATGCATTTTAGGACTGTTTGATATACAACAGTACTGACCCCGGGTCTTGCTACTCATTTGTGACATTGTGTTACCATTAATATATATACAACATGGGCTGACGCCAATTTACATTGTATGACTCATTTTTTAAAAATTGTCCTGTCTCTTGTATTTGTTAATAAAGAATTTTTTCTATTGCAATATCTTGTGTGTACTTGACCTCTTTCCTCTATAGGTTTCGTAGTAATGCTATGGTCAGAGTACCAGGTCATATTGGGTTATATGTGTGTTCTCCCATAGTTATGTGTGTTACTTTGACCTTTACAGACATATAAAGATATATATATAATAATTTTTGGAGTTCACACGATTCCTGCTGGTGTACATATTGGTTGTGTACAGATAATGTAGTAGATGTTACCTGCAGTCCTATGTAACACCACAGATGACATAGTGATAACTCTCTGAGAACAGATAATCTAGTAGTGTTACCTGCAGTTCTATGTAACACCACAGATGACACAGTGATAACTCTCTGAGTACAGATAATGTAGTAGATGTAAGAGACAAACACATGCAGAGACACAGACAGACAGACACACACACACACTGTAACATATACACATACTAAGACAGAGACACACAATGTATACACACTACACACAGACACTCACCATGTCTCCTTGCTGACAGGTCAGGACGGGCTGTGTGTGGGCGGAGCTTCCTTTTCTGCTCGTCGGCAGTAACAGGAGAGCAGAGTAGAAGCAGATGCTGGGAGGCTGCAGCACGGGAGTGGACCTGTCCCCTGGCCTGAGTCATCTGACCTCATGTCACTGACGTGAGGTCAGGTGACAGGTCAGGTGACTGGACTGATCCACTCCCTGGCCGTCACAGAACCCAGTAAGAACGCCGATGTGTAAACATACGGGGCGCCTATCAGCAGTGATCAGCTGCTCTTCGGCGCCCCCCCTTCCCTTGCGCCCGGGGCACATGCCCCGGCTGCCCCCCCCAGCTACGTCCCTGCAGATGTCCACATGAGCAGGTCCAATAAATATAAACACACATCCAGCTGTTACATATGTGGCCACGTTAAACCGGACAGCTCACAATCCTGAGTAGATTTTGCATTAAAACCAAAATACAATAATAGGTATCAAGGCCTTTTTGGTCAAAAATGGAATAATATTGTAATTTTCAACATAAACCCAAGTCAACTCAGAATGCCACCTGCGCACGACAATTTTCCTGATCTGAACAGACGCTCGCATTCTCCTAGGCTGTTCCAAGGTCATCACTACACACAAGATGGCAGAAACGTGCAAGTCCAAGAACAGGAGCCCAAGATACCATCCAGACACTGGTCATCAAAGACACATCAGCTAAGAACTCTAAGACTGTGTTCCCACAGTGCAGATTTGCTGCAGATTTTGCATGTGTTTTTTTTTTTAACCAAAACCAGGAACAGAACCTAAATAGAAGAAATATATAAAGAAAGGCCTTATAGGTCTCCCCCCTTGGATCCTATTCTGGTTGTGGCTTAAAAAAAATGCAGGCAAAATCTGCAGCAAATCTGCATTGTGGGAACCCAGCCTAAGGGTAGATACACACGTGGCAGATTTTGTTGCAGAAATTTCTGCACCTGAAAAACGGTTAGGGCATGTTCACACGTGGCGGAAATGCTGTAGAATTCCGCTGCGGACAGTCCGCATTTGAAATCCGCAGCAGACAGTCTGTCCATTGGTTTCCACACCTTTTTAGTTATCTTCGTGCAGACGTTGCGGACAACTCTGCTGCGGACCATAGGCTGCGGTGCGGAATTTGGTGTCCGCAGCATACACTGGCTATTGCGGACTTTATACGTACTTGTGCCGGAATTTCTCCATTGACTTCAATGGAGTTGCAAAATTACGCAATGAAATCCGCAGATGTTATGTGTGTTGCGTTGGGGATTGCTTTCACAAACAGGATATTTCTTCATTCTGGCTGGACCTATGTGTTTCGAGGTCTATAGCCAGACTGAGATGGAATGTTTCAAAAGAGAGCAGGATGTACTCTTCACCTGTATCCGCAACGACTAATCCACAGCATTTTACTTCACAATTTAGGCAAAAGCGCAACGGCATCTTTAACGCAGATGTGCGGCATTGATGCGGACAGTGCCTGCAGAATTCCGCCATGTCTGAACATGTCCTTAGGGCAGATGTGGCGGAATTGCTGCAGACACTGTCCGCATCAATGCCGCACATAATCCGCGTTGCGGATTCCGTTGCGGATTTTGGTAAAATGTTAGGTAAAATGCTGCGGATTTGTCGTTGCGGATTCAGGTTCGGATCACACCCTGCTCTCTTTCAAACATTCCATCCCAGTCTGGGTATAGACCTCGACACACATAGGTCCAGCCTTGATCCTGTGTGTTGCGCTCACTATGCCCTGCACTGGAGGTGTCCCACAATTTGGGACGGTTATGTACCTGAAAAACAAATAGACAGTGCATATTGAAGTTTGATTTGTACTTATGAATAATGTTATATATGTTATATGTTTATCTTTAAAAAACGTGTAAAAAGTGCATGCTTTAAGCTTCCCATTGACATCAATGGGAAAACACATTGTGGTGCATACGACGCGTTTTTTTTATACGCCTGTGTTTAACCCCTTCCCTCTTTGGCCACTTTTGACCTTCCTGACAGAGACTAATTTTTCAAATCTGACATGTTTCAATTTATGTGGTAATAACTTCGGAATGCTTTTACTTATCCAAGCGATTCTAAGACTGTTTTCTCGTGACACATTGGACATTATGGTACTGGCAAAATTTGCTCGATACATTCAGTATTTAATTCTGAAAAACACCAAAATGTAGCGAAAAATTGCAAAAATTTGCATTTTCTAAATTTAAATGTATCTTCTTATAAGACAGGCAGTTATACCACACAAAATAGTCGCTAATTAACATCCCCCATATGTCTACTTTAGATTGGAATCATTTTTTGAACATTCTTTTATTTTTCTAGGACGTTACAAGGCTTAGAACTGGAGCAGCAATTTCTCCCATTATCAAGAAAATTTCAAGTGGCTTTGAGGGACTTATATATTAGAAACTCCCAATAAGTCACCCCATTTTAAAAATGTCACCACTCAAAGTATTCAAAACAGCATTTAGAAAGTTTCTTAAGCCTTTAGAAGTTTCACAGGAATTAAAGGAAATTAGAGGTGAAATTTACACATTTAATTTTTTTTTGCAGAAATTCATTTTAATCAATTTCTTTTTGTAACACAGGAAGTTTTACCAGTGAAATGCAACTCAATATTTATTGCCCTGCAACTTCTCTGGAGTAGGGAAATACCTTATATGTGGTCATAAACTGCTGTTTGGGCACACGGCACGGGTCAGAAGGGAAGGAGCGACATTTGGCTTTTGGAGTGCAGATTTTGCTGGATTGGTTTCCGTTCACTATGTCACATTTGCAAAGCCCCTGGTGGAACAAAACAGTGGAAACCCCCCAGAAGTGACCACATTTTGGAAACTACACCCCTGAAGGTATTCACTTTTGGGTGTAGTGAGCATGTTAACCCTGCAGGTGTTTTGCAGAAATTAGTGTGCACTTGATGTTGCAGAGTGAAAATGGGATTTTTTCCATAAATATGCCAATATGTGGTGCCCACCTTGTGCCACCATAATTATACAGCTCTCTAATGATAATTTTTTTAAACATAACAAATTTTCCATATAAATGTACATATACATATAAATATACAGATATTGGAATACATACAAATAAAAGGAGAACAATTGCGCTATCAGTCCCAAAAGTTGGATATTTGACATCTACTGTAATGGCAGGAAGGAGGTGAAGGGAAAGTGAGCCCTAATCTACCCACCGCCCTGTCCCTGCCTACTTGCAACGACCCGCCCTAGGCGACGAGGTACAACTGGGCGGCGGTCCCTACGCTGTCTAAGTGCACAGGAAAACAAACAGGGAACATGCAAGGGAAGGGGCAGTAGCCACGGAACGCCACGAGGAAACGGAGCGGCGAACGGACAGTCAGGACCAGGACGAAGTGAGTACACCCAAGCGGGCAAGGAGACAGAAGCAAGCCAGGGGCAAAGCAAAGCAGGTCAAGCAGAACTGCAGCAAGGCAGAAGCACGGCAGAAGCAGGCTGGAGCAAGCAGCAGTGGGGCCAGGAATCCAAAAGAATTACAAGCACTGAGGGAGAGAACAGGGCAGGTAATAAAGGACAGGGGGCGGAGCTAACTCCGACAGACCAGGCCGCGATAGGCTCTCCCACTCCTGAGCCTGCCACCCTGGTTGGTGGGAGATGGTGTCAGTCGAACAGGTCTGGCCTCAGGTGTGGATTGATTAATCCCAGGAGTATACCTAGATGAAGTACCTGGCAGATCCCTAACAGTACTCCCCCTTTTATGAGGGGCCACCGGACCCTTACTAAGGGGACCCGGTTTAGTGGGGAAGAGAAGGTGGAACCTCCTGATCAATACCCCAGCGTGAACATCACGGGCAGGTACCCAAGTCCTCTCCTCCGGCCCGTATCCTCTCCAATGGACCAGGTACTGGAGGGAGCCCTGGACCATCCTACTGTCCATAATCTTGGCCACCTCGAATTCCACCCCCTCAGCGGTGAGAACGGGAACAGGAGGTATCCTCGAGGGGGACCAGGACGGGGAGCAGCGTTTAAGGAGGGAGGCATGGAAGACGTCATGTATGCGAAATGATGGGGGGAGTTCCAGACGGAAGGATACAGGGTTGAGGACTTCAATGATCTTATAAGGTCCAATAAATCGGGGAGCAAACTTCCTGGACGGGACCTTAAGGCGCAAGTTCCTGGACGACAACCAGACCAAATCCCCGACGACAAACCGGGGGTTAGCAGAACGTCTACTATCCGCCTGAATCTTTTGTGCGCTCTGGGACGCCTCTAGGTTCTTCTGAACCTGGGCCCAGACAGTGCACAGTTCCCGATGAACATCCTCTACCTCAGGATTATTGGAACAACCAGGGGAGACGGAGGAGAATCTTGGGTTAAACCCGAAATTACAGAAAAACGGGGAGACCCCTGACGAGTTACTGACCCGGTTATTCAAGGAAAATTCAGCAAGGGGAAGGAATGAGACCCAATCGAATTGACAGTCAGAGATGAAACACCTTAAATATTGTTCCAGGGATTGGTTGGTCCTTTCCGTTTGGCCATTAGTTTCGGGATGGAAGGCGGAGGAGAAGGACAGATCAATCTCCAACTTTTTACAAAAAGCTTTCCAAAATAAGGAAACAAATTGTACCCCTCTGTCAGAAACGATATTGACTGGGGCCCCATGGAGACGCAGGATGTGTTTCACAAACAAAGAAGCTAACGTTTTGGCGTTAGGTAGCTTCTTAAGGGGCACAAAGTGGCACATCTTGCTGAAGCGGTCGACTACCACCCACACCACCGACTTGCCCTGAGATGGAGGCAAATCGGTGATAAAATCCATGGAGATATGGGTCCAAGGTCTCTGGGGAATGGGCAAGGAACGTAGTAGGCCCGCAGGTCGGGACCTAGGGGTTTTGGACCTAGCGCAAACCTCACAAGCGGCGACGTAAGCCCTAACGTCTTTAGGCAACCCAGGCCACCAATAGTTTCTGGTAATGAGGTGTTTGGTGCCCAAGATGCCAGGATGACCAGATAGAGCGGAGTCATGGTTTTCCCTGAGTACCCTCAGCCGGTATTGCAGGGGAACAAACAGTTTGTCCCCAGGGACGTTCCCGGGAGCTGCACCCTGATCAGCCGCGATATCAGAAGCTAAATCAGAATCCGTGGCAGAGACGATTATACCAGGGGGTAAAATACAAGCAGGATCCTTCTCAGAAGGAGGATTGGCCATGAAACTACGTGACAGAGCATCAGCCTTAATATTCTTGGACCCAGCCCTATAGGTAACCAAGAAATTAAATCTGGTAAAGAATAGTGCCCACCGAGCTTGTCTAGGATTAAGCCTCCGGGCCGATTCTAGGAAAACCAGATTCTTGTGATCCGTAAGGACCGTTACCTGGTGTCTGGCCCCCTCCAGGAAGTGCCGCCACTCCTCAAAAGCCCATTTAATGGCTAGAAGTTCGCGGTTGCCAATATCATAGTTACTCTCCGTGGGCGAAAACTTCCTAGAGAAGTAAGCACAGGGGCGGAGATGGGTGAGGGAGCTGGTACCCTGGGACAAGACGGCCCCCACTCCCACCTCGGAAGCGTCAACCTCCACAATAAATGGCTCCTCTTGGTTGGGCTGAATCAGCACGGGGGCCGAGATAAAGCACTTCTTGAGGGTCTCAAAGGCCTGGACGGCCTCAGGGGGCCAATGGAGGACATCAGCACCCTTGCGGGTAAGGTCC
Organism: Rhinoderma darwinii; assembly: GCF_050947455.1. Classification (NCBI taxonomy): domain Eukaryota; kingdom Metazoa; phylum Chordata; class Amphibia; order Anura; family Rhinodermatidae; genus Rhinoderma; species Rhinoderma darwinii. The sequence goes on along the minus strand of NC_134689.1, from coordinate 253,488,031 downwards.
GTAAGAGGCTTAGCGACGACCGAGAAGTTGGCAATAAATCTCCTGTAATAGTTGGCGAACCCTAAAAAACACTGTAACGCCTTAAGGGAGGCAGGTTGGACCCATTCCGCCACAGCCTGAACCTTGGCAGGGTCCATGCGGAATTCATGAGGAGTGAGGATTTGCCCTAAAAATGGTATCTCCTGTACCCCAAAGACACATTTTTCAGTCTTAGCAAACAGATTATTCTCCCGAAGGACCTGGAGCACCTTCCTGACATGCTCCACGTGGGAGGACCAGTCCTTGGAAAACACCAGTATGTCATCAAGGTACACAACAAGAAAATTACCCAGGTACTCTCTCAGGATTTCATTAATAAAATTCTGGAAGACAGCAGGGGCATTACACAACCCAAAGGGCATGACCAGGTATTCGAAATGACCCTCGGGTGTGTTGAACGCAGTTTTCCACTCATCCCCCTCTTTGATGCGGATAAGGTTATATGCCCCCCGTAGATCGAACTTAGAAAACCATTGGGCTCCCTGAACCTGATTAAAAAGATCCGGAATCAAAGGAAGTGGGTACTGGTTCCTTACGGTGACCTTATTCAGGTTACGATAATCAATGCACGGCCTAAGACCACCATCCTTCTTCCCCACGAAGAAGAAGCCAGCACCTACAGGAGAAGTCGAGGGGCGAATGAAACCCTTGGCCAGGCATTCTTGGATATACACCCTCATGGCTTCACGTTCAGGACATGAAAGATTAAATATCCTACCCTTAGGAAGCTTGGCACCAGGCACCAAATCGATAGCGCAATCGTAATCTCTATGGGGGGGCAACACCTCGGAGGCCTCCTTGGAAAACACATCGGCGAAGTCCTGAACAAACTCAGGAAGCGTGTTTACCTCCTCCCGGGGAGAAATAGAGTTAACAGAAAGACATGACATAAGACATTCATTACCCCATTTGGTGAGATCCCCAGTATTCCAATCAAACGTGGGATTATGCAACTGCAACCAGGGAAGGCCTAAAACCAGATCAGACGATAATCCCTGCATCACCAGTACAGAGCACTGCTCCAAATGCATGGAGCCAACAAGGAGTTCAAAAACAGGAGTATGCTGAGTAAAATAACCATTAGCAAGGGGAGTTGAGTCGATTCCTACTACAGGGATAGGATAAGGTAAATCAATACAAGGCATCTTAAGAGACATAGCAAATTCCGCAGACATGATATTAGCAGATGACCCTGAATCCACGAAAGCACTGCCCGTGGCAGCCCGGCCAGCAAACGAGACCTGAAAAGGAAGCAAAATTTTATTGCGTTTCACATTAACGGGAAATACCTGTGCGCCCAAGTGACCTCCCCGATGATCACTTAGGCGCGGAAGTTTTCCGGCTTCTTATTCTTGCGCCTGGGACAGGTGTTCAGTAGATGCTTGTCGTCCCCACAGTAGAAGCAGAGACCATTCATTCTGCGAAACTCCCTACGTTGTCGAGGGGACATGGAGGCCCCGAGTTGCATAGGTACCTCCGAGTCCTCCGTGGAGGGGCGAGGAGACGGGACCTCGGGGGGGATCGCAGAAAAGTCAGAGGGGAGCACACTGAAGCGTTCTAGCTGACGTTCCCTGAGACGTCGGTCAAGTCGTACTGCTAGGGCCATAACCTGGTCAAGGGAGTCAGACGAGGGGTAGCTAACCAGCAGATCCTTCAGGGCGTCAGATAATCCTAACCTAAACTGGCACCTTAGGGCCGGATCGTTCCACTGAGAAGCTACGCACCACTTCCTAAAATCAGAACAGTATTCCTCAACCGGTCTCCTACCCTGACGTAAGGTCACCAGCTGACTCTCGGCTAAGGCAGTCCTGTCAGTCTCATCGTAAATGAGTCCGAGGGCAGAGAAAAAACGATCAACAGAGGAAAGTTCAGGGGCGTCAGGAGCCAAGGAGAAGGCCCACTCTTGGGGCCCTTCCTGGAGTCGGGATATGATGATACCCACCCGCTGGTTCTCGGAACCTGAGGAGTGGGGCTTTAGGCGGAAATACAGTCTGCAACTCTCCCGGAAGGAGAGAAACGTCTTACGGTCCCCTGAGAACCGGTCAGGTAACTTGAGGTCGGGTTCTAGAGGTGAGGTGAGGGGTACTACTAAAGCAGCTTCACCCTGATTGACCCTTTGGGCCAGGGCCTGGACCTGTAGGGAGAGGCCCTGCATCTGCTGGGTCAGGGTCTCAAGGGGGTCCATGATAGCGTCAGCGTAGGAGAAATGGTAGACTAGGTAAGGGCTTGTAATTATGTAATGGCAGGAAGGAGGTGAAGGGAAAGTGAGCCCTAATCTACCCACCGCCCTGTCCCTGCCTACTTGCAACGACCCGCCCTAGGCGACGAGGTACAACTGGGCGGCGGTCCCTACGCTGTCTAAGTGCACAGGAAAACAAACAGGGAACATGCAAGGGAAGGGGCAGTAGCCACGGAACGCCACGAGGAAACGGAGCGGCGAACGGACAGTCAGGACCAGGACGAAGTGAGTACACCCAAGCGGGCAAGGAGACAGAAGCAAGCCAGGGGCAAAGCAAAGCAGGTCAAGCAGAACTGCAGCAAGGCAGAAGCACGGCAGAAGCAGGCTGGAGCAAGCAGCAGTGGGGCCAGGAATCCAAAAGAATTACAAGCACTGAGGGAGAGAACAGGGCAGGTAATAAAGGACAGGGGGCGGAGCTAACTCCGACAGACCAGGCCGCGATAGGCTCTCCCACTCCTGAGCCTGCCACCCTGGTTGGTGGGAGATGGTGTCAGTCGAACAGGTCTGGCCTCAGGTGTGGATTGATTAATCCCAGGAGTATACCTAGATGAAGTACCTGGCAGATCCCTAACATCTACAGTATATTGCATGTATTATAAGTAGTACATTTGGTTAGAAAGAACAAAAGAAAACAAAAGAACAAAAACTTGGTTTCCATGGAATAATAAAAGAAAACTTGAATTCCAAATGTTATGTCACGTCAGTATTGATTATCAGTAAGGTCTCGAGAGCATTAGCTCTTAGGAGAGATGGTGGAATTGTTGTATTTGCTCCTGAGCCATGTACCCCATCTTTTCTGAAACATGTCTTTTTTTTACAGATGCAGGCATACATTCGAGCCAGCAGTTATCGTTCATAACCCTTATAATATCCTCTATCTTTATATGTGACTTTTCCTTCCAAGTACAATTGAATGCCTAGTGGATATTAATAAGTGTTGAAGGATGGTTTGAAAAGAGATTGGGAATATATTTAAACCTACTGAAGGAAGTGCTAATTCAGGCTTTGGGGAGATGTTAGAACCATATAGCTCAGAAAGCAATTTGAAACTTTGGTCCACACTGTATTGGCTTTATCACAATCCCACCACATATGAAGAAAGGTACCCCTATGTATATCGCAGATCCAGCAATTAGAGGATTAGTTCGGGAATATTTTAGACAATCTATTTGGAGTATAATCCCACCTATAAAATAATTTTCTTGCATTTTCTACATGGTTGACGCGCCTGGAATGTTTGACAGTAGCAGTGAGAGCGAATTTCCATTGATCGTTTGTAAATGATTGGGATAAGTCAGATTCCCATTTCATCTTAATATGAATCAGAAGATCTGATTTGGGGGTAATCAGTATTTTATAGCACTTAGACCAGGGGTCTCAAACCCGGCCGGGTAAGTGGGCCACATATAGAAAAAATGGGAAGTTGACGGGCCGCATTACTTTCAAATTTGATACAATACAAAATTATTGTTAATCAATTAGTTATTTGAACTACTATAACGCTAAATTACTATAATAATACTACTACATTACTATAATAATAATACCGCTAAGTTTAAAATTTGAGAGAATTCTCCACATGCTTATTTCAACAATCCAGTTTTGTAGTTTAAGTGTCGCTAAATGAAGTCCGGCGGCTCAGTTGCCAGCGTTTGGCAGACACACATGTCAAGATTGGGCAGGCCCCTTTTTAGATAGTGCCACAGAGTCCTCTGTAGATAATGCCACAGTGCCCTCTGTAGATAATGCAACAGTGCCCTCTGTAGATAATGCCACAGTGCCCTCTGTAGATAATGCAACACACCCCTAGATAATGCCACAATGTCCTCTGTAGATACTGATGTCAGGGTAACTTCCTTTTCCCTGTTATTTCACACCGAATAGCCACCTCTGTAAATTTGGGACGTGCTTAAGCCATATTGGCTCTATTCAGCTGTAAGTTCATCTGTACACTCCTCTTGCATTCCAGGGGTGGTGTCTCCACAGGCGTGTTCCTTATGCATGCTCCATTTTGTTACATTCGAGTTCTTTGTGGAATATACTGATATAAAGTAATAATGTTTTTGCAAGCAATATACAGGCTAATGATCCCTGACAGTCCCCCCTAAAAATATTATTACTCTATCCCTGAGTCTTGCCTAGCAACCTACTACTGACCACTCGAACCAGGCGGGTAGGGGTTTTGGATTTCTTCACCAGCTTGAGACGAGCTACTCCTTATGAGTAATCCCCCTTTGTACCTGGACTTCCAAGGTTTTGGAGTGGTCCTAACTTTCCCTATTCTCCTCAGGATACAGGATGGTTGTCTTGGTATAATTTACAAACCGCTGCTGGTTGCAATATATATAATTAATCCAGTCTACATTTTTATTAACGGTAATAATTGTCGCACTGTCACTTACTGTCCTAATGGGACTTTTACCCCTGCAGATATAACAGGTCATGGGCAGCATCTTCCCCAAACCTAAAGACACCCAGATAACATAACCAACGGGCTCTCATTGCTGCCATGTACTTCTTACATATGAGTGACAACAACCAGTGACCTTCACCTCACACCTCCACATAAAACTCCTCAGATTGTAATTTGCAGTACCGTTGCATATTTACACACATTATAATTATAAACCTCAGACAATATAAAAAATAGGGCCTCAATTAATAATATAATGCTATCACCAATCTCATGCTATCACCCTCAGGTTTTGGGTCCCATCAGTTCATTGCAAGTCCTGTACATCATCGTCCTCTTCTTCTCCTGTCTTCTGTCTTCTGCTCTTCTGTGGAGTCAGACTGCACAGTGGTGTCCAATGTGGGATTTATTATTACCCCCCCCCCCCCCCCCTGGTCACTTACTTATTAAAGCACTTGATACTGCTGACAGATTCACTCAGGTCTTTGGTCTTTACTTTAATTTTTGCTGATGTCATCAGGACTTGGTTTGGTCCTTCTCATCTTTCAGACACCGTCTCTTTTAGTATACGTCACCGGACTGTACATAGCACCTCATGCTGTGAGTCTGGGTTGAGATCCCACGTAGATGGAGTAGTGGAGTTTTATTGTGACTACCACAAACCCTCCGCATCTGTCCTCTTCCTCTGGCAAGTTACATGTCTGCACGGCTGCTTAGAATTGTGACGCTGCCGTCAGTTCATGACAAACGCGTTGTATTGGCTCAGGCTGCGCCTGCCGCATCTCAGTGATGGAGTTCATCATATTAAAAGTCTTCTAGTTCATGTTTGCTGGCACTTGCTGGGGGACCCCCAACCCTTGTCAATTGTTAAAATAAATACTGATCTGCTGATAATACTGATCTGCTACCGGTTTACCTTCCTTTATCCGTCCACATTCTGTTAGAATCTGGTTCTCACGCCTTTCGCTCCCAGTTGGACTCTTCCTGTGGAGAACAATCTTTTTCATCACATAATTAATCAGATAATTAATTTGAAGAAAAACATTAACAAATAACATCTTTACATTAAACGTTCACATTGAGCATTAACTAGAAGTGATACATGCAAACTCATTTTTCTTCTTTATATATATCTATACATACATACACTGCACAAAATTCTGGGCTCTAAAATTTTCCTTCCACAACAAAAATATTTTCAAATGGGAATCTACTTGCACCAAGGAGTTATCATTTACACAAACATAATACTGACGCCTTCAATAGTCCAATGCTAAGGCTGGTCCAGAACTTTACATAAAACTTAACCTCAGTATTTAATATTCCCTCAACACTTTTTGAATATCGTTATTAAACAAACTAACTTTGGAACAACATCTGAAGAACTGCTGACATCTTATCATTGTACAAATACCAGTTCAATACTTGGGATAAGCACTGTTCCCCCCTTTTTGCGAAAGTAATGTAGCAGGGTTCAAAACTACATCTCAACATAATAAGGTTGGGCACTCTATCTGGGGGGCACTAGTTTAACCCCCTGTAATACACAACAGCCTGGAACAAAAATGACTTTCTCGTGACAAAAATAAATTTTATCTTAAAAATGACTTACCATTTACCTGTAAAACATCTCACATTTTCCAAAATAACATTTAGGCCACACTATAGCACGTGCCGCATGTGTGAAAACAAAAACAAAACAATACAGTTGTAATTACTTATTCAATAAAACGGAAAATAATATATCTGGTAATATTAATTACTGCAAACCAATAAACTATATACAAGAATAGGGAACAGTGGGGGCACATACATTTTCAAGACCCCGTGTCTCACAATATCTGTATTTTAATTCATTTGAATTAACATCAAAACATTCCAACATTAACCCGTTAGTGACCGGCCCATCGTGTTTCTACGTCGGTCACTAACGGGCCTTATTCCGATGCCATAGACTTTTTACGTCGCGGCATCGGAATAAGTAAACAGAGCAGGGAACTGTCAGATCTCCCTGCTCTCAGCTGTTAGAGGCAGCTGAGGGCTGGGAGCGTCCCTGCTCTGCCGTGTGAGATCGATATTAGTATCGATCTCACACGTTTAACCCCTCAGATGCGGTGCTCGATAGCGAGCACCGCATCTGAATGGTTTTGGAGAGAGGGAGGGAGCTCCCTCTCTCCCCCACCGACACCCGGCGATACGATCGCCGAGTGTCTGTGTCTCTAATGGCAGCCGGGGGTCTAATAAAGGCCCCCAGGCTGCCTAGAGTGAATGCCTGCTAGATCATGCCGCAGGCATGACCTAGCAGATGCCTGTCCGTGTTAAACGGACAGGCAGTAATACACTGCAATACAAAAGTATTGCAGTGTATTATAAATGCGATCGCAGAATCGCATATTATAGTCCCCTAATGGGACTAGTAAAAAAGTGAAAAAAAAGTTTAATAAGGTTAATTAAAAAAAAAATTTGAAAAAAAATGAAAAACCCAGCTTTTCCCCTTACAAACTGCTTTACTATTAAAAAAACAAAATAAAGTTAAAAAGTTACACATATTTGGTATCGCCGCGTCCGTAACGACCCCGACTATAAATCTATTACATTATTTAACCCGCATGGTGAACGCCGTAAAAAAAATAATAAAAAACTATGGAAAAATTTATGTTTTCTGTGAATACTGACTTTAAAAATAATGGTACCAAGAAAAACTACAAGTCGCCCCGCAGAAAAAAAAGCCCTCATACAACCGCATCGGCGAAAAAATAAAAATGTTACGGCTCTTCAAATATGGAGACACAAAAACAAATAATTTTGAAAAAAAAGCGTTTTTACTGTGTAAAAGTAGTAAAACATACAAAAACTATACAAATTTGGTATCGTTCCAATCGTAACAACCCGCTGAATAAAGTTATTGTGTTATTTATACCACACGGTAAACGGCGTAGATTTAGGATGCAAAAAAGAGTGGCGAAATTTCAGATTTTTTTCTATTCCCCCCCAAAAAAAAGTTAATAAAAGTTAATCAATAAATAATATGTACCTAAAAATGGTGCTAATAAAAAATACAACTTGTCCCGCAAAAAACAAGACCTTATACAGCTATGTCGACACAAAAATAAGAAGGTTATAGCTCTTGGAATGCGACGATTGAAAAACGTAAAAAATAGCTTGGTCATTAAGGTCCAAAATAGGCTGGTCATTAAGGGGTTAAATCTTATCACATCATAACACATAAATATGCAGCGTAACTTTTATCATTTTGCAGACATTTCCAGCGGTCTGTAACATTTCCCTCGCTTGGTGTAGTTACGGACAACAGCGCATGCGCAAAGATAAGAAACTTTCCTTTACCCAGAAAAATAGAAACTGATTTTAACCCCAAACACATAACACTAATAATTGTTTTTAGACATTACTGCTGTTGAAAATAAGAGCATACAATATAGATCTAAAATCAGTGCAACATTGTAATCACTTGTCTATATACAAGCTTATACCAGTCTGCTTCTCAGACTTCACACTGCACACGTTACATCAAATTCTACGGGAGGGGGTCACACACTCACTCCTCACAGCTTCTGTTCTCACAATCTTAACAATTTCAATGCCAGCAAAAATTCTCCCATACAATGAACCTCCAAGAGTCACACATCTGTACAACAACTCAAGATAACGTACGTATCTGCAATCATTCATCACACTATTGTATAGGAATTATCTACGTTCAAAACATCAAACACATAATCTGTAACAGTGTCCAATCTGTCGACCACTATCTCCATATTATGATGACGTGTCTTTTCACCAGTGCACAGCGGCCTGCACCCCTGGGATGGAATCTAGAATAGAAGAAAATACTGCAGCATGTCTTACTGGCAACTCTTTACGAAGGGAAATAATTTGGTTGGGCCGGGCGTGACCTCATCAGGGGGTGGGGGGCAGCCTCTCCCACAGGAAACACATTGCTCAGCTGTGATGGGGGTTTTGCTGCCCACAATGAGGACACACCCAACATGAGGGACTGCCGCCATTATAGGGCGGTGGCTGGTCCTGTGGTTTCTAATACATATAACATAATACAATCCCTTTTCTTATTCCTAACTTCCCTTTGTTCTCTTTGAATACCTTTTGCCCAGTCTCCGGCTTGTAGTCGCCCTCCCTTATGCATCCCGCACGCTTCCATCAATTTCTTCGTTTGACACACATACTGTTTCCCTTCCCTTCGCTTCACCAAATCATAACAATTTCTAGGGTCTCATGGACGAACTTTGACCCGTGAGTACCCTGGACTTTAAGAGGGGTCCAGCCCCCTAGTTCTATGCCTGAGCGCTGTTGTGTTCCCTATAGTTTGTCTATGCAAATGGTCCCCTAGTGTTTCCTGCTCCCAGTGTTTCCTGTTTCTGTTCCTGTAACCTGTATCCTGATCTAGTGCCATGCTTAGCTGTAGTCATGCTGTTCTGGATACCACGCCTGTCCTGCTTCTCCATGCCTGACCTTTACCTTCTGCCTAGTTCCTGCCAAGCTACTGTCCGTGATGCCACAGGTACCCTAAATAACTATAGACTCTGACCTGCGCCCTGTTGGCCAGCTGCCTTACCGCCAAGGCGGTACGGCCCAGTCGGTCCACAGACCCTTCGTGACAGTAGGCTCAGGCCATGGACCCCGCTGGTTTATTCAAGACTATGACGATGAAACAGGAGATGCGAAAGGATGTGCTGGACCTCCGGTCTCGACAGGACCAACTCCTCCAGGCATTGAACATTCTTGCACGTCGGCAGGAGGCACAAGCTGCCGTTCCTTCTACTACACCTCCTGACAGTGTGGATCCTCAGTCTACACCTCTTGGCAGCATTGACCCACGTGTTTCTTTGCCACTTCCTGACCACTATGATGGAGAATCAAGTACCTGTCGTGGTTTTCTTAATCAATGCCAGATCCACTTCCGCCTGTATGCTAGGACATTTTCGTCTGATGGTGTCAGGGTCGCTTTCATCATTTCTCTCCTCACCGGAAAGGATCTTGCATGGGCGAACCCTATCTGGTAGAGACAAGGACCAGAGACCCGTGACTTCCCTGCCTTCCTCCGGAATTTTCGCATGGTGTTTGAGGAGCCTGGATGGGTCTCATCTGCAGAGACTTCATTGATTAACCTGCGCCAAGGAGACACCTCTGTGAATGAGTATGCCATCCACTTCCGCACCCTGGAGCAATGAGGCTCTGGTGGCTGCATTCTGGCATGGACTATTTTCCAGAATTAAAGACGAACTTGCCGCCCGGGATCTGCCGTCTTCCCTGGTTGACCTCATCCTTCTGTCTGCCCGGATTTATATACGGATCCGTGAACGCCTCCAAGAGGTTCAACGGGAGGGAGCCCTTCCTATGCTTTTCCCTATGTTGCAGCAACCCCTGCTGTCCTCAGATGTCGAACGTCCTAAGAAGTCGGTAATAAAGGATCAGTATAAGTTATCTACCCAAGAGAGACAATGCAGATGCACATCTGGACTCTGTCTTTATTGCGGTCTTGATGGCCATCTGGTGCGCCTGTGCAGACAAATATCCCAAAACCTTGGGTTGCTTGGAGTGACGACCTTGGGTAAAGATGGACTTCCGTCTAAATTGTCCATACCTGTGACCATAGTGTCCGGCGAGAGAACGCATCAGGTCTCTGTGTATTTGAACTCTGGATCCGCTGCTAATTTCATCCGCAGAGATCTGGTGGACCTTCTACAATTGTCCACCACCCCTCTGGAGAGCTCGTTGACAGTTGCTTCAGTAAATGGACCACCTCTGCCAGATTCTGTTATAGCTGTGACCAAGCCACTGAGGCTCCAAGTGGGAGGTCTTCACTCCGAACTTCTGCCTTTCTATGTCCTGCCCAAAGCTGTTAACCCTGTGATGCTAGGCCTGCCTTGGCTCCGTCTGCATGCCACAGTTCTGGACTGAAATTCTGGAGAGGTTCTCCAGTGGGGCCCTGAGTGTCAAGGTCGTTGCCTGGTGCGGATTCGTTCTGCTCAGCCTTCGCTGCCTCGGTCATTGGCAGGATTGTCGGGTCATTATGCTGCCTTTTCGGACGTCTTCGGCAAGAAGGAGGTGGAGACATTGCCTCCACATCGGGTGTATGACTGCCCTATTGAACTGATTCCTGGTGCATCCCTTCCCCCTGGTAGGGTATATCCTCTCTCCTTGCCAGAGACTCTGTCCATGTCCTCCTATGTGAAAGAGAACTTAGAAAGGGGCTTCATACGAAAGTCTTCCTCCCCGGCAGGAGCCGGGTTCTTCTTCGTCAGAAAGAAAGATGTCTCTCTTCGTCCTTGCATCGACTACCGTGGTCTCAACCAGATCACGGTGAAGAATAAATGTCCGTTGCCACTGATCTACGAACTGTTTGATCGTATACGTGGTGGAATTTTTTTTTCTAAACTAGACCTGCGTGGGGCTTACAACTTAGACCGGATTCGCCAGGGTGATGAATGGAAGACTGCATTTAACACCCGTGATGGATACTATGAGTATCTAGTAATGCCCTTCGGCCTGTGTAATGCTCCCGCGGTCTTCCAGGAGTTTGTGAATGACATTTTCCGTGACCTCCTCTATGTTTGTGTTGTAGTCTACCTTGATGACATCCTGATTTTCTCCCCAGATCCTATGACGCACAAGAGACATGTCCGTCAGGTTCTGCTATGTTTAAGGGAGAATCGTCTGTACGCCAAGTTGGAGAAGTGCGTATTTGACAAGGATGCTCTACCCTTCCTGGGCTACATCGTCTCGAATCGAGGTCTCGAGATGGACCCTGAGAAGGTAAAGTCTGTCCTGGAGTGGTCACATCCTCAAGGCTTGAGGGCCATACAGCGCTTTCTGGGATTTGCTAACTTCTACAGGCAGTTTATTCCGAACTTCTCCTCACTGACTTCTCCCATCTCTAACCTTACTAAGAAGGGTATGAAAGTCAAGGTGTGGACTCCCGAGGCAGAGTCCGCATTCAATAGCCTGAAGTGTGCCTTCACGTCAGACTCTATCCTCCATCATCCGTTTGTCTCTCTGCAGTTCTCGTTGGAGGTGGACGCATCCTCTGTCGGTGCTGGTGCGCTCCTGTTCCAGAGAGGTCCCAAGGGCAAGTCAAGGGTATGTGGATACTTTTCCAAGCTCTTCTCTTCCGCAGAACGCAACTACTCGATAGGGGATCGGGAGTTACTGGCCATCAAATTGGCTCTGGAAGAGTGGAGACATCTACTAGAGGGCGCAGCTCATCCGATCTTGATTTTTACGGACCACAAGAATCTGACCTACCTCCAGACAGCCCAACGGCTGAATCCTTGTCAGGCCAGGTGGTCACTGTTCTTTGCCAGGTTTCAGTTTGAGCTTCATTATCGCCCGGCCGACAAGAATGTGAGGGCTGATGCCTTGTCCAGGTCTTTCGAGACAGAAGACACCATTGAAAGTCCATAGAACATTATCGATCCATCTTGCATTGTCTGGGTCAATCCCCTGCAGATTGGGGACATTCCTTCAGGGAGGACTTTTGTGCGCCTGGCTGATCGTGGAAGAATCCTCAGCTGGGGACACTCCTCTAGACTGGCAGGTCATGCGGGGTTACTTAAGACCCGGGATTTGATTGCTCATCATTTCTTGTGGCCCACTCTGCCCCAGGATATTGTGGACTTTGTTTCTTCCTGTGCTGTATGTGCAGCCAACAAGGCCACCCACTCCAGACCTGCTGGTCTGCTCCAGCCATTGCCTGTGCCCAATGCTCCCTGGCAGCATATAGCGATGGACTTTATCACGGACCTGCCTCTCTCTGCTGGACACAGTGCTGCCTGGGTGGTGGTGGACCGATTTTTGAAGATGGCCCACTTTGTTCCTCTGACCGGTCTTCCTTCTGCTCCTCAGTTTGCTAAGTTATTTATTCAACACATCTTCCGCCTGCACGGCTTGCCACAGCATATTGTGTCTGTTCAGGGGGTTCAGTTTACCTCAAGGTTCTGGAGAGTCCTCTGCGGACTTCTTGGCGTGAAGTTGGACTTTTCTTCTGCCTACCATCCTCAGTCTAATGGTCAGGTCGAGAGGATCAACCAGATTTTGGAGAACTACCTACACCACTTCATCTCCAAGCAGCATGATGACTGGGTGCAGCTGCTCCCATGGGTGGAGTTCTCCTACAATAATCACACCAGCGAGTCTACTAGGAATACACCGTTCTGCATTGTCTACGGCCAGCACCCACGAGTTCCTCTTCCGGTGCCTGATACTTCCGAGGTACCCGCAGCTGACTCCATGTTTAGAGACATTTTACAGATCTGGCAGCAGACTCGATCCTCCATCCTAATGGCAGTGGAGCGCATGAAACAGAAGGCTAACACAAGGAGAAGAGAGCCTCCTCGGTTTCTTCCTGGCACTAAGGTCTGGCTATCGTCTAGGAATATCCAACTGAGGGTACCGTCATGTAAATTTGCCCCCAGGTTCCTCGGACCATTCGAGGTCCTGCAGCAGATCAACCCTGTCGCCTACAAGCTTCGGCTGCCTCCTACCCTCAGGATTTCCAACTCTTTCCATGTCTCCCTCCTGAAACCAGTGATCCTGAACCACTATTCCAAGACTCCCAGCCCTGCGGTTGCCTCCAGCGGCCCCTCTGACATCTTTGAGGTCAAGGAGATCTTGGAGACCAAGAGAGTGAGATGAAAGACTTTTTATTTGGTGGATTGGAGGGGTTTCGGTCCTGAAGAGAGGTCCAGGGAGTCAGAGGAGAACCTCAATGCCCCTACTCTTCTGAAGAAATTTCTCTCTCGCTCTAGTCCCAAGAAGAGGGGGCGTAAGAGGGGGGATACTGTAATGTCCGTGGCTGCGGTCTGTCAGTCCCAACCTCCCCCTGACAGCCGCAGCCACGAGTCGGCAAGCGCTGGCCCCAGCCTCCTCCTCCGGAGACGGCAGCATTCGCTTCCACTCACCTCTGCCGGATCCCGTAGGGTGCGCGCGCACACTCGTGCCTGCTCTTAAAGGGGCAGCGTGCGCACCGCACCTCATGGGCGAACTTTGACCCGTGAGTACCCTGGACTATAAGAGGGATCCAGTCCCCTACTTCTATGCCTGAGCGTTGTTGTGTTCCGTATAGTTTGTCTATGCAAATGGTCCCCTAGTGTTTCCTGCTCCCAGTGTTTCCTGTTCCTCTTCCTGTGACCTGTATCCTGATCTAGTGCAATGCTTAGCTGTAGTCGTGCTGTGCTGGATACCACGCCTGTCCTGCTTCTCCACGCCTGATGTCTACCTGCTGCCTAGTTCCTGCCAAGCTACTGTCTGTGCTGCCACAGGTACCCTTTATAACTATAGACTCTGACCTGCGCCAGCTGCCTTGCCGCCAAGGCGGTACAGCCCAGTGGGTCCATTCTTGATTTTGAAAGGTGAGGATAGGAAACCAGAAGAACATACAGTTGCACTAGGTGAAGAATATAGGGAAAGTATTGCCGATAAAAAAGGACCTGTAAAACCAAATTTCTGTAAAACCAATCTTAAGTATCCCCAATGGACCCTGTCATAAGCCTTTTTCGCATCCAGGGATAAGAGCAGAGAAGGCGTTCGACAAGAATGAATAACATTAATTATGTAAAACAAATCTCCTTGTGCCATCTAAAGTTTGACGACCTTTAATAAAACCCACATTATCGGGATGAATAATTGAGGGAAGAATGTTTATGAGTCTGTTCGACATCAATTTAGCCATTATTTTAAGATCAGAATTTAATGAGGATATTGGTCTAAAGTTTGAAGGTGAATCTGGAGATTTCCCTGGTTCCCTGAAGAGTAACAATTATTGCATGAAGCATCTCACTTGGGGTGTTACCAGTGGACACATTATTGGTTAAACATTTTAATAGATAAGGAGATATTATGTGAGAGAATTTTTTTTATAGTATTCATTCGTGAGACCATCAGGTCCAGGAGATTTGTTGAGTTTTAAAGACTTTACTACCTCTGTAATCTCCCTCTCAGAGAGCTCATTGTTCAAGATTTTTAATTGGTCAGTAGTAAGTGAGGGTAGATCCATACCTTACAAGAATTTATTTATGCCCTCTAGATATGGTCGAGGGGTATTGGGATAATTTTGTAGATTGTATAAAGAGGAATAATAGCTAGTAAATTCATTAGCGATATGGAGAGGGTTGAGGATTTTTTGTTAGTTTTTATCTAAAAGGTAAGGGAGTCCGGATTTGGCTGCTTTTTTCTTTAATTTGTTTGCCAAAAGTTTGGAATTTTTATTATTTTGCCAATAGTTTGCAAGTTTAGATTTCTGGAGATGGAGTTCATAAGTATTTTGAAGGATATGGTACAATTGGTGACGAAGGGTTTTGATTTCTTCGGTTAGTTTAGAGAAAATGTTAGTTTTATTTTTGTTTTCTAAAATAGATATTCTGAAAGTTCTTTGACACGAGCCAATCTGGTTAGTTTTTCGAACGCGGCTAATTTGAGAAAGTGACCTCTTATAACAGCCTTATGGGCGCACCACAAGGTGGTTTTAGAAATATCATCAGTAGAGATGAGCGAACTTATGAAAAGTTCGGTTCGGCAGGTTCGCCGAATTTCATGAAAAAGTTCGATTTGGACCGAACTAGTTCTGACCGAACCTGTAATACAAGAAAGCCCCTAAAAATCGTGTATAACACTGTTTAAAAGCCCTAGAAGCCCTGTATAACACTCTTAGGTCACCCATGAGTGTATCCAAGTACTTTTGAGCTGTCTTTAAGGCAAAGTTAGTGTCAAAGTTACGCCAACATGTATGGCTATAGGAAAACGGATGGGACGCGGTGATAACTAACAGAACTCTTGTGCATGTTATATGCTTAATGCATTGTTAAAAAAGGTACAAAAATTAACCATTTTTTGCGGCAGATGCCTGCCAGGGTTCATACATATAAGGTAGTAAAAGAAGAAGCAATGGCTTTTGACAAGCCCTCAAAAAATTTACCCTTTATGGTGGCAGATGCCTGCCGGGGTTCTTCCATACATGGATGTAAAAGCAACAAGCAATGGCTTTTGACAAGCCCTCCAAAAATTTACCCTTTTTATTGGCAGATGCCTGCCGGGGTTCTTCCATACATGGATGTAAAAGCAACAAGCAATGGCTTTTCACAAGCCCTCCAAAAATTGACCCATTTTATTGGCAGATGCGGCTTGCTCTCTGAGGAGTGAGGAGGTGCTTTGGTTTTGGGTGTGTTTTTTTTTTGTATATACCTTCCCAGGGACTCTGCTTTATTACCTGCCCAGGTTTGTTACACCTGTCTGGGCTTGCAGAGTGCCCTGAGGGGGGCTCCATCCGGAGATGGAGTCCCGGTCCTCCACCCTCCGGAGTAGGCCGGTGGGGGGTGGAGGGACATACCAGCCGGCTGGGAAAGTGGAGCCAGCCCTGGGGGAGAGAAGGTCATCTCGGGGCTGCAGCAATGTGGCCTCGTCGCCCCCCAGGGCTGGGGCATCGCAGCATGCTGCAAAGAGAGCAGAGGCGATGGAGCACTCTCCAGGAGAGGGACCAGCAAGATCGGGCCCGGAAGACCATGGCAGCAGGGACCCCGCGGAGTGGGGGTCACTGAGGCCGGGAGAGGAGGCTACCACTTTTGGCTCCCGCCTGGTGGCCCACCTCGAGGAGTATAAAGACCTGGGTAGGTCCCTGCAGCGCCTCCGTGGAGAGCTAGCGGTAGCCCGGCAGAGGGCAGCGAAATCCTCTGGCGGCAGGAGAGCCAAGTTTTCGGCGCAGGTCCGCTCCCTGCTCCGGGAGGTGAAGGAAGTGGAGGAGAGGAGAGCGACCATCCTAAAAGGAGGAGGCGTTTTCGCTGAAAAGTTAAAAAATGAGGACCGTTTTACGGAAATGGCGGTTAGAGGAAGCGGTCAAGGAACCTCGGCAGCAAGCATGGAAGCTGCCATGGAGGAAACCCCTGTCGAGCCGGTGCCTGTCCCAGCACGGGAGGAGTCGGACGCAGAGGCGCCGCGCGAGTCGGGGGATTTAACGGCAAGGACTATTTCACAGAATATGGTACGTTTACCGGGGAGCAGCTCCGGGTCAGAGGAGGAGCACCCCCCCGGTCTACTGACACAGATCTGCGACCAGGAATCCCCTGTGTCGCTGGAGGGGTTCAGTTTCGGCTCGGAGCTGCCCCCAGAGGAAGAGGAAAAAAGTGCAGCAGCAGAGAAACGGAGGAAGAAAAAGATGCGGCAGAAGCTGAGAGAGGAGAGGCGGCTGAAAGAGGTGAGACTCGTGTATGTCCATGGGTCTCCCCTGCACTCCGGGTCACAAGAGATTCTGGTTCGGAGTGCAGAACCCGCAAACCCCCCAGCCCCGGCTCCTGCAGTGGGGTCGGGGTGGGAAAGCGGGAAGATCGCAGCGAGGACGGGCAAAATGGCGCCGGACGGCGCTCGCTGTGAAGTGGGCGGCACTGGCGGCCAGAGCGCAGCAGGGGGCGTGGTCCCAGAGCAGGCTGACGGCGAGCCCCGGAGACCGGTGCTTGGCGTGAGCCGAGTATCGGAGGAGGGGGCGGACCGGAAGTCAGCGGCGGCGCGGTCCCGTGGATCGGGTGCCTGTAACGTGGCCGGTCCTGTCACACCGCGACCGGTCAGCGTAATAGGTCTGCAGGCACCCGATGCCTCGGATAAGGGCGGAGCCAAAGCCTCTGGCAGAGGCGGAGCCAGTCACTCCGGAGTGGAGGAGGGGAGTGGCTTGGCAAATGTAAATCCAGAGTTGCTGCTGAAAAGCAGCTCAGAAATTAAAGTGACAGTACCAGTAAATGAAAAGTGTAAAATAAAAGTTAATGAAGAGCGTAAAATAAAAATTAATGAAGAAGGTAAAGAAAAGAGCAATGATGTAAATAAAGAGGTGATTAATGAAGTATATAGTGATGTAAATAGAGAAGTGTCTTTTCCTGCCCTGGCAAGTGATATGGACACCGATGATGCGGAGGGTTGCTTGGAGGTTCCGCTTATGTCATCTGGCGGCCCCTCCGTAGCTGCACCTGATGATGCAGAGGTGGGAGTTGGAGTCAGGGCAGGGAAAGCGAGTGAAAAGAAAAAAAATGTTGAGCCTGGCTTGGCCAAGGGAATGACAGGGTTGCGAGAGAAAGTGTCAGCTGGAAATGTGGGAGGGCCTGGTGCTCCTCTTCCCAGTGCCCCAAGCAGGACTTATGCCGGGGTAGTGGGGGGGGGCCACCAGCCCACCCACCCTCGTCCTCAGGCCCTGGGGAAGGTCACTTGCAACAGCGCCTCCTGCAGGCCTTAAGGGAGGGGAAGCAGTCCCTGACTGTAGGGGGTGTGCAGAGGGACCTATCATTCTGCATAGATAGGTACGGGTTGGAGGCCTTCCGAGAGAAAAGAGGAGATCAGTGGTCGCTCCCGACAACCGGGCAGGCTGTGGTCAGGAGGAATGTGGTCCGTCTCCGGTGGCGTGGCAATGAGATCTGTCCCCCCAGGAAAACGGTGGTGGAGCTGCTGCTGGGGATGGGCTTCAGGGCACGTGACATCTTTGCCCTGATACACCCTCATGGCTCAGCTGAGTTCGAAATCAGCTTTGTTCAACCAGGAGGCCTGGAGGTCTTCTGGGGGAATTATGAGCTGGTGAAGGACGAGCCCGGCTGGCGGGATTTTGCTGCACAAGCGATATATATGTCCCTGTGTTTTTATCGGTTCTGTACAA
Organism: Rhinoderma darwinii; assembly: GCF_050947455.1. Lineage (NCBI taxonomy): Eukaryota > Metazoa > Chordata > Amphibia > Anura > Rhinodermatidae > Rhinoderma > Rhinoderma darwinii. Next base: position 253,469,683 of record NC_134689.1, on the reverse strand, counting down.
GCGATATCCCGCCAGAATGGTCTCAAGAAGGTGACCGTTCTCACCCGTAACGAGTCACTTTCTTGCATTGACATCATGACCTGGTTAAGTCATTTTGGAGAGGTGGCGGAGATGCCCAGGAAGAATCTGGATGAGTTTGGCATCTGGTCAGGGGCCTGGACGTTTATGGTTAAACTTAGGCGTCTGGGGCAAACTGTGTCCCACATTCCATCCTCTGCTTTCCTTGGGAGGGATCGCATCCTGGTCTTCTACCAGGGGCAGCCGAGGCTGTGTCACCGGTGTGGCGACCACTCACACTTGAGCGCAGGCTGCACGGTGCAGAAGTGCGCTCATTGTGGGGGGGGGTAGGTCATCTGGCCGCATCGTGTGACCAGATTAGGTGTCACCTGTGTGGTGACTTAGGTCACCCATTCAGTAGGTGTCCTCGCTCCGTGGTCAATGTTGTCGCCAAACCTGCAGGAGAAGAGAGTGGGGTGGCTCCTGTGGGTGAGGGGGCATGCAGAGACGGCGGGGCAAAAGGGCAAGTGAAGATATCAAGGAGAGGACTCCAGCCTTCCTACCATCGAAGGCTGGAGAAAAGGCAAAAGGAGAGGGAGCTGAGGGAAGCCCAGGCAACTGGGCGGACCTCTGGCCTGAACCCGGAGCCTGCCCTGGAGACGGATGCCCTTGGGGACACTGAATTGGATGAGGAGGTCAGGAGGATCCAGAGGGAGCAAGCGGCTGAGGACTCTCAATCCTCCCAATATGAAAGTGTTGGTGAGGAAGAGAGGGTACAGCCTAAAAAAACACCTGGGACACAGGGCAAGATCTTGAGCGGGCCAAAGTCATCTGGCCATGCCCCGGCCACGGAAGGCAACATCTGCACCCCTCTGGTGCTCTCCCCCAACCGCTACCAAGCCCTCATGGATTTTCCAGCTCTTCAGCAAAGTGAAGAGGAGGGTGAGGTAGGGGTCTCAGAGGGCGCCGGACACCTTCCCCCGAGAGGTACAAAGGCCTCTGGGGCAGGGGTCAACCTGGGGCAGGGGGACGAGGATGGGAGTGTGAGTGAGGGGGGGAGTTCCTCCAGGAGGGGATGGACTCCACCACCTCCAAAAAACGTGCTAAGAAAGGGAGAGAGTCTGGGGGGTCCTCCTCAGACCATGACAGGGGTGGGAAGAAGAAAGCCATCTAATTTTATCATCCAGGATGGCGGTACCCACACCGTTGACGCTGGCTTCCATTAATGTCGCCAGCATTAAGTCAGATATGGCTAAATTTATGGCCTTTGATTTTCTCAGCCGAGTTGAAGCTGACATTTTGTTTTTGCAAGAGACCAGGCTGGCGCTTTTGGCAGACGTCGTAAAAGCCAGGAGGGATTGGCGACGCGGGCCCTCCTACTGGTCTCTTGCGGCCGAGCCATATAGCGGTGTGGCGGTTCTTTTCACCGCACCGGTAAAATGCCGACGGATGATAGAATTAGAAATGGGAAGGTGCCTGATTTTAGATGTTCTCATAAAGGGACAAGAATTGCGATTAATCAACATCTATGGTCCCCAAACTAAGTGGGACCGGAAAAGTCTCTTTATGAGGATTAAGCCTTTCCTTTTTTCTAGGCGACAGGTCATCTTTGGAGGGGATTTTAACACTGTCGTTAGACCCCGCGATAGAGGAGGTTCCATAGACAGACTGGCCTACGATAGTATAGCCTTAAATAGCATAGCTAGCGAGGCTCGCCTGGTGGATATCCACATCAGGCATACCCCAGGTCACCCCGGGTTCACCTATCAAAGAGGAAGCTGTAGGTCTAGGATAGATAGGTTTTTTTTGAAGGAGGAAGCCATTTCTTCACCAGTGTCCGTTGTTGAGGTGGAATTCTCCGACCACTGTATGATTTTGTTTTCTCTGAACATTGCAGAATCCCTTCGGATGGGTCGAGGTATATGGAGGCTGAATTCTACTCTCCTGGAAGAAACGGAAATAAGACAGGCCTTTGAAGATTTTCTCCAGGACCAGGTACCTTTGTTGGATCTAGGTGGCACTAAGTCTGAGTGGTGGGAGTTGTTTAAATATCGGGTGTCAGGATTTTTCCGCCGGCTTTCAGGCCTCAGGTCCATGAGCAGGTACCGCCTGTATCAGGAGCTGAGGAGGAAACTCGAATGTCTGGTCTCGGACGGAGGTAGCCAGGAGGAGATCTCCGGGGTGAAAGCGTTGCTCAAGAGGTGTCAGTATGATAGGCACGCATCTTTGGTTCTTGAGAGGGATTTCGGGAGGTACCGCTCGCCCGACCCCTACAGGAACTGTAAGATGTCAGTGAGTCGTAAAATAGTGACAGGACTAATAGACAGTACAGGGTCCCTGAGGAGATCCAAGTCAGGGATTCTGGAGGTCGTTAGATCCTTCTACTCTCACCTTTTGGGTAGGCAGGATCCAGACCGGGAGGAGATGTCGGCTTTCCTGGCTGAAACTATCCCTGAGCCGGGAGAGGACTCCTCCCTTAATGTTTTGATGGATCCAATCAAAGAAGAGGAAGTAATGCTGGCGATTGACGGACTAGGTCTGAAAAAATCGCCAGGGCCGGATGGCTTAACATCCGAGTTCTATAAGACCTTTAAAGGAACCCTAGTTCCTCTCTTGACAGCGGTATTTAATGAGTGTCTATCCTCGGGCACTCTGCCAAAGTCAATGAGGAGGTCAGCTTTGATTGTTCTATCAAAGGGTAAGGATTCGACCCGTATTGAGAATTGGCGTCCCATAGCGCTCCTCAATACGGACAGAAAGGTTCTCGCAAAGGTGCTGTTTAATCGGTTGGTGAAATTTGCACCACGGCTCCTTTCGCCGGTCCAGCATTGTTCCGTTCCAGGCCGCAGCACTTTTAGTGCTGTCCTCAGTGTCAGAGAGGCAGTGGAGCGGGGAAATTCTGGCCAGTGGAAGGGGTACGTTCTGTCCTTGGACCAGGCCAAAGCATTTGACCGAGTGAATCATGAGTATCTATGGTCGGTCCTTCTGAGGTATGGTCTGCCGGGAGGGTTTGTCAATTGGCTCCAGACCTTATACGCTGGGGCAGAGACATTCGCGCTGGTTAACGGTTGGGTTGGAACCCCCTTTGAGGTTGGGTCTGGTGTCCGCCAGGGCTGTCCTCTGAGTCCCCTGCTATATGTGTTTGCGATTGACCCTTTTTTAAGAAGGGTTGACCGTGGACCATTGGCGGGGATCGGGGTAGGCTTGGAAGGGCCGGAAGCCACTCAGAGGGTGGTTGCATACGCGGATGACGTCTCCATTTTCGTCTCCTCGCAAGGGGAGGCGGAGTGGGTGATGTCAGAAGTGAAATGTTACTCACGGGCATCTGGGTCCAAGGTTAATCGTGACAAGTGCGTGAGTCTCTGGCTGGGAGGAGGAGATCCTAGTTTTGGTCTCCTGGACACCCTTCCAGAGCCTCAGGGGTCTGCAAAGATCTTAGGAGTGGAATTTGGCCCGGGTGATTATCCAAAGAAAAACTGGGATGGCAGGCTAAAGTTAGTTGCCCAGAAGGTCGACCAATGGAAGGGTTGGTCCTTAACCCTTAGAGAAAGGGTTCACTTGGCCAAAGCTTACCTGGTGCCCATGTTGCTCTACCTTGGCAGTGTGTGCATCTTGCCAGAACCTCTCTGGGCTCGGGTCTATAGCCTGTTCTTCCAACTGTTATGGGGGAACAGGCTCAACCTAATTAGGAGAGATGTTACGTATCTACCAAGAAAACTAGGAGGGTTAGGTATGGTTAACCCAGTGGTGTTCCTAGTGAACACCTTTGTTAAGATCAATATGGCAAACCTCTGGCAAGAGAGGGCTCCTTGGTGGATTCTCTCCTGCAGGGAGTGGTTTCAGCCCTTCTTCCAGGAATGGGAGAGAGGAGGCCAAGTGAAAGACCTGCGTACACCCCACGGACAACTCCCAGCTTATGCCGCCCTGGTCTTAAAGATGGTACGCCGGTGGGGTCTGGGGGTGTGGGAGATCAGGACCATGCCGAGGAAATTCCTCGACAGAAGGGTTCTGATGACCCACTTCCAGAAGCCCCTGGCACTCAAAGACTGCCCAAGTAGTGACCTCGGGGAGGGATTAAAACGTTTAAATTCGGTGAGGATTCCCCAGAAGTTTTGGGATCTGGCTTGGCGCTGCTTCCACGGGAGACTGTACGTAAGGGGCAATTTGAAGTACAGAAACACTGACGACAGAGGATGTCCTCGGGAGGAGTGTAGCGATACACTAGAGAGTATGGAGCATTTCTTGCTTCATTTCCCCTTTAATGCAGAGGTTTACAAAAGGGTGGGTGCCTCCATCGGCTGGCTCGGCTTAGCCAACCTCTCCTACGCCGGGTGGGCTTATGGTATGTTCAGAGACCTAGGTGGTAGGGACCGTAACATTTCTTTTTTAGTTAGCATAGTGGTTAGGCACTTTACCTGGAATGCACGGTGTTTAGTATCTACGCAGAGCAAAATCCTTCTGGTGGAAGAGGTTGTAGGGAACATCATCGGTGACCTGGTGAAGGTACGTTCTTTGGAGGTTGATAGACTGGGAGAATTCAAAGCCTCTCGCTTATGGAGGGGCTTTTCTTTTGGGGTGCCTTAGGGTATTGGCCTTCAGGGGGAGGGGGGCTCATCTGGCTCGTCTGGGGGGGGGGTCCGCACTCGCTTAGGCACAAAAAAATTAAGCGATAGGGAAAACAATAGGGAAAGGAGGGCGAGTTTAGGGCTAGATCAAACATAGGGTAAGAGAAGGGACAGCATTAGGGGAAAGCGATAGGGGAAGCGATAGGGAATGGTGTCGGCGTGGGTGGATCCTATCCCCGGGGGGGTCGGGTGGGTCTCTTTCTCCTCTTTCTGGTGGTAGGCTGGGATTGTGCACGGCAGAGTTTTTTGTTTTCAGTACATAAAGGCAGTATAAAGGCTTACAGGAACCGAACTTGGAGCTTTCGGGTTGTGTTTTTGTTGTTATGTATATGCGAGGGAGAGTGACAGGGGTTTAGATAGGTTGGGTGGGGGAATGGGGGGGTGTGGGGAGGATTATATTGATTGTTCTTTTTTCTCCCGCTCGGGCCCGGACTATGCAGAACATGAGAGGACATGGGGCGAGGGTCTGAGTGGGAGGTTTACGGTGTGGTGGCGGAGGCCAACATCAGGACTAAGCGGACATGAGAGGACATGAGGCGGGGTGTTGGCCTGGTGTGGTGAAGGGTTAGTTTAGTTAAAGTTAGGGCTAGTATATATATATAAAAAAATAATTTTTTTTTAAAAAATATATAGGTATATAGGTGGAAGTGTATATAGGTGTATATATATTGTTATGTATATGTGGGTGTATATTAAAGTGTGTTGTATGTATATAAATATGGGTATGTATGTTGGGGGGGGTTGACATATTCCGGCTGATTGTTTCAAATGAGTACGGAAGGGAGTGAGTGGGGGCGAATGGATACTGGGAGGTGGCGGGGGGAAACGATAAAGGTTGAATGCGGATGAGTGTAGCTGGATGAGGAATTGGCCAAGTCCAGGAATATTGAGGAATACAGTGATGTATTAAAAAGTATGTATATAATGTCTCATGTTTATGTTTGTATATGTTGTATTTTGGTTATGTTTTACATCGGCTGATGTTGTTGTTATGTTTTTTTACTTTTATAATAAAAGAGTTCCATACATAGATGTAAAAGCATTAAAGCAACAAGCATTGGCTTTTGACAAGCCCTCCAAAAATTGACCCTTTTTATTGACAAGGGTGAGTAGTAGCAGCACATTAAAAGACACTGGACGACAGTCACAGGACAAAGCCCTGTGGTGGGGCAGGCCTGCTTGTAGCAGACGGGCGGCAGTGGAGGTGTATTGGTGGTAGTAGAGGTAGCCAACACAGACAGCAAGGGTGGTAGACTGGTAGTAGCAGCAGCACATTAAAAAAAGAGACTGGACGACAGTCACAGGACAAAGCCCTGTGGTGGGGTAGGCCTGCTTGTAGCAGACGGGCGGCAGTGGAGGTGTATTGGTGGTAGTAGAGGTAGCCAACACAGACAGCAAGGGTGGTAGTAGTAGTAGCAGCACATTAAAAAAAGAGACTGGACAGTCACAGGACAAAGCCCTGTGGTGGGGCAGGCCTCAGGCCTGCTTGTAGCAGACGGCAGTGGAGGTGTATTGGTGGTAGTAGAGGTAGCCAACGGACAGCAAGGGTGGTAGTAGTAGTAGCAGCAGTAGCAGCACATTAAAAAAAGAGACTGGACAGTCACAGGACAAAGCCCTCTGGTGGGGCAGGCTTCAGGCCTGCTTGTAGCAGACGGCAGTGGAGGTGTATTGGTGGTAGAGGTAGCCAACACAGACAGCAAGGGTGGTAGTAGTAGTAGCAGCACATTAAAAAAAGAGACTGGACAGTCACAGGACAAAGCCCTCTGGTGGGGCAGGCCTCAGGCCTGCTTGTAGCAGACGGCAGTGGAGGTGTATTGGTGGTAGTAGAGGTAGCCAACGGACAGCAAGGGTGGTAGTAGAAGTAGCAGTAGCAGCACATTAAAAAAAAGAGACTGGACAGTCACAGGACAAAGCCCTCTGGTGGGGCAGGCCTCAGGCCTGCTTGTAGCAGACGGCAGTGGAGGTGTATTGGTGGTAGTAGAGGTAGCCAACGGACAGCAAGGGTGGTAGTAGTAGTAGCAGTAGCAGCACATTAAAAAAAGAGACTGGACAGTCACAGGACAAAGCCCTCTGGTGGGGCAGGCCTCAGGCCTGCTTGTAGCAGACGGCAGTGGAGGTGTATTGGTGGTAGTAGAGGTAGCCAACGGACAGCAAGGGTGGTAGTAGTAGTAGCAGCACATTAAAAAAAGAGACTGGACAATCACAGGACAAAGCCCTCTGGTGGGGCAGGCCTCAGGCCTGCTTGTAGCAGACGGCAGTGGAGGTGTATTGGTGGTAGTAGAGGTAGCCAACGGACAGCAAGGGTGGTAGTAGTAGTAGCAGTAGCAGCACATTAAAAAAAGAGACTGGACAGTCACAGGACAAAGCCCTCTGGTGGGGCAGGCCTCAGGCCTGCTTGTAGCAGACGGCAGTGGAGGTGTATTGGTGGTAGTATAGGTAGCCAACGGACAGCAAGGGTGGTAGTAGTAGTAGCAGCACATTAAAAAAAGAGACTGGACAATCACAGGACAAAGCCCTGTGGTGGGGCAGGCCTGCTTGTAGCAGACGGCACTGGGGTGGATTGGTGGTAGAAGTAGTAGCAGCACCAACAGCGGCACATTAAAAAAAGAGTGGACGGGACTGAATCTCGTAGTAGCAGGCGGCAGTAGCAGGCGGCAGCGGCAGCAGCAGCAGCAATGTCAGATCTAATCAGTGGCATCAGGCACAGGGGTTTTAAAATCCTCACCGATCCACGCTTGATTCATTTTCAGAAACGTGAGATTTTCCAAGCTGTTGGCGGACAATCTTGTTCGCTTAGGGGTGACGAAGCCCCCTGCCGCGCTGAATACCCTCTCTGATGCTACACTGGAGGGTGGACAAAACAGTACACCCATGGCAAACTGGGCCAGTTCTTGCCAATGATCCAATCTGCTGACCCAGAAGTCCATGGGGTCTGGGATTAGCATTTCTGACGGAGAAAGGGCACAGTCCAGGTACGAGTGAACCTGGTTGTTTAGGTGCTGCACCTGGTGATGGTGAACATCCCTTTGGTGACTACGATGTGTGTCAGGTCGGGGTATTGGATGTAAAAATGTTGTCATCATATTTTCCAAACTGAATTGGCTGCTGCTGCTGCTGCTGCTTCTGCTGCTGCTGCCGCGGCTGCCGCCTATTGCAGAGGTAGCTCTGCCAGAGGCGGTGGAACGATGAGACAGTGGGGAGCTGAGAGTGGCCCCCCGGTCAGACATGCTTGCAGCGGGTGTTTGCCGTTTGAAAACAGTGACAAGCTGGCTGCATAGCTTCTCTCGATAATAAGCCAATTTTGCCTCCCTCTCGGAAGGCGAAAAAACTCCCCCATTCTGGCTTTATACCGAGGGTCTAAAAGTGTGGCTATCCAGTACTCATCTCATCTTCATGCTAACAATACGACAGTCAGCACGCAAGTAACGAAGCATACAGCTCGCCATCCTGGCCAGCGTTTCAGAGGGCCCGGTTGGTTCCATCTCCGCCCCATACTGCCATGGTTGTCCATCATCAAGGTCGTCGTCAGACTAGTCATCACCACCATCACTGTCAAGTTGCGCGGCTGCCTCGTCCCCTATCCCTTCCTATGATTCCATCTCCAAATCCAGCTCCTCTTCAGGTCCTGTTTCCTCATCCTCATCCTCCTCCTCCTCCTCAACATCCATAGCCAGATGTGATCCTTCCTCCATCCTTTGCTGAATCATCGCTGTGAGTGTTTGCTCCATAATGAATATCAGCGGCATAACATCGTTCATTCCGCTAGCGTCACGGCTCACAAATCGTGTGGCCTCTTCAAAGGGCCTCAAAACGCGACATGCGTCTCTAACCAGCTGCCAGTGCCTGAGCTCGAAATTACACTGGCTCCAAACGCTGCCCGTCTGCTGCATCAGGAAATCATTCACGGCTTTCCGCTGTTCGTACAGACGGTCCAACATGTTCAGGGTGGAATTCCAGCGTGTTGGAACTTCGCAAATCAGGCTGTGTTCTGGGAGATTGTTTTGACGCTGCAAGTCCAGGAGGGTGTGCTTAAATGCATACGAACGTCTAAAGCGAACGCAAACCCTCCTGGACATGGCCAGCACACCCTTCAAACCAACATATGACTTTAAGAAGCGTGTTATGACCAGATTGATCAGATGTGCCATGCAAGGAGCGTGTGTCAAGTGACCTAGACGCAGTGCAGCCACAACGTTCTTGCCGTTATCAGAGACAACATTGCCCAGTGTGAGTTTCAGAGGAGACAGCCAGCGTGCGATTTCCTCCTTGATGCACAGCAGCAGCTCCTGCCTTGTGTGGCTTTTCTCGCCCAGGCTCAGCAGGTGTAAGACAGCGTTGTGGCGCTTCACCTTGCACCTATGAAAAGAGGAGGGAGGAGGAGTGGAAGATACGCTGTGTCCTGTCGGGGACGGGAAGACCTCCAAGGAGGAAGGCAAGGAGGAGGAGAAGGAGTAGGAGGAGGAGGATGGTAGGCGCCTGGTGTCCGGAGTTGAACCAGAAAGATACAAGCGTGGAGGTGGTAATGCCTGGCATTGCTGCGGTGGTGCATCGGACTGCAAAATATTGACCCAGTGGGCCGTGAAAGACATGTACTGTCCCTGCCCATAGTTGCTGCTCCACGTGTCGACGGTGGCATGTACCCTGCTGCACACGGATAATTGCAAGGACTGGCACACCTTTTCCTCCACATGCTTGTGCAAGGCAGGGACAGCTGTTTTGGAGAAGTCGGCTAGGTATTCGCCACCTAGGCTGAGCGCACGCCATCAATTGCTTGAAGCCGGTGGAGTTGACCAGGTGGTACGGCAGCGACTGCACCACCAACAACTTAGCCAGGTGTGAATTAAGCCGCATGACAAGTGGATGACTGGGTATATATTGTTGCTTATTGGACAACGATTCCGTAATGGATAACTGACGGGACGTAGGAGGAGCACTAGATGACAGTGATGATGATGATGACAACGACATGGTGGATAAGGCCTGGCTACTACTTAGATGACAGGGACTCGGAGCAGCAGCAGCAGCGGAAGAGGGGTCTTCATTAGATGTACATGATGATGGTGGGGCATGTCGATTGTCCCACATGGCCTTGTGATGCCGCTCCATGTGTTTACGTAGAGCAGTAGTTCCTACATTGCTGCCCTGCCCACGCCTTACTTTCTGCTTGCAGATACGGCACTGTGCCATGTTTTCGTCCTCCGGGAAGGTACAGAAATATTACCACACGGCAGAGTACCGTAAAGAGGTAGTACCACGTCCACCACCACCACCACCACCACCACAACCACCCGAGCTTGCCCCTTGTCTGGCAGGCTTTTTTCGGAAGCCTACACCAGCATCTGTGTCGCCGTCACCGGCTGACCCTACCGCTGCAACGTTTTGCAGATTGACTTCTGCCCCTACCTCGGCTTGGCTGTTTATCACGTCCAGTGCCGCCACTACTACCCTCCTCCTCTGACGACGTCATCACCTCGTCACCTGGTTCCCACGTCCTGTCTAAAACAACATCATCATCATAGTCTTCCTCATCATCCCCGCCACTTCTGTCACTGTGTTGTTAATGTGATGTGACATCATGGCGGGCTCCATGCCCCCCCTCATTACTGCATCTGCTACCACGGCTACCACCACCAACACCCCCACTACCGCAGCTATGCGTCTCGGACACCGCTTCCACCTCCACCACCGCCGCAACACACTCCGTTGGCTGACTCGCGGAAAACAAATCATCATCATCATCATCACTATGTTGTTCAGTATCTTCCTTCGCACCCGAGGAGATGTCTCTTAGGACTCTCAGGAAAGATAGCTTCCCGCTAGGAAGGGGGAGCGAAGACATAGATGATGGAATGGAAACGCTAGAAATACCTATATTACTACTGTCACTGTGCCAAGGAACTGTAGAGGATCTGGAATCCAACCAAACCTGGCTTGAAGCCAGATCGTCAGAGTCTTCCTGCTGAGATGACCGCGAGCCAGCCAACCAGTCCACAATGGCCGTATTGTCTAAAGTAACCCGCCCACCGGAGGAGATGGACAAGTCTGGCTTGGTGATACTACTACCAGCAGGCACATGGCAGCTGCTACTAGTGGAACTGGGCACATGTCTTGTGCCACAAATGCTGGTACTGGGTCTGGCACCAACAGATCCAACATTTGGACTGGTAGAGGAGACGGCATGGGTGTTTTTTCCTCTACCCCGTCCTTTCACAACCTTTTTTTTCCCAGACATTTCAGAGGCCCTTCTAAAAGCGTATTCACACACTGACACTGGCTTGGCAAATGGCAATGAATGAGAATTTCTATCAGCCACGCCGCAGTGCACTCAGGGAATGCTGGGCCTTGTAGTACTACTACTACCACTACTACAAAGGCTGCCTGTATTGCAAGTTGTATTGTTATTTGTTTGTTATGTTAACGGGCCGGGGATGAGCCCCTTCTAAAAGCGTATTCACACACTGACACTGGCTTGGCAAATGGCAATGAATGAGAATTTCTATCAGCCTCGCTGCAGTGCACTCAGGGAATGCTGGGCCTTGTAGTACTACTAGGCTGCCTGTATTGCAAGTTGGATTGTTTGTTATGTTAACGGCCGGGGATGAGCCCCTTCTAAAAGCATATTCACACACTGACACTGGCTTGGCAAATGGCAATGAATGAGAATTTCTATCAGCCACGCCGCGGTGCACTCAGGGAATGCTGGGCCTTGTAGTACTACTACTACCACTACTACTAAGGCTGCCTGTATTGCAAGTTGTATTGTTATTTGTTTGTTATGTTAACGGGCCGGGGATGAGCCCCTTCTAAAAGCGTATTCACACACTGACACTGGCTTGGCAAATGGCAATGAATGAGAATTTCTATCAGCCTCGCTGCAGTGCACTCAGGGAATGCTGGGCCTTGTAGTACTACTAGGCTGCCTGTATTGCAAGTTGGATTGTTTGTTATGTTAACGGGCCGGGGATGAGCCCCTTCTAAAAGCGTATTCACACACTGACACTGGCTTGGCAAATGGCAATGAATGAGAATTTCTATCAGCCTCGCTGCAGTGCACTCAGGGAATGCTGGGCCTTGTAGTACTACTAGGCTGCCTGTATTGCAAGTTGGATTGTTTGTTATGTTAACGGCCGGGGATGAGCCCCTTTTAAAAGCGTATTCACACACTGACACTGGCTTGGCAAATGGCAATGAATGAGAATTTCTATCAGCCACGCCGCAGTGCACTCAGGGAATGCTGGGCCTTGTAGTACTACTACTACCACTACTACAAAGGCTGCCTGTATTGCAAGTTGGATGCAACGGGGATGAGCCCCTTATAAAAGCGTATTCACACACTGGCTGAGTAGTGAGTAGTGGATGAGCCCCTTCGATTTCTGGATTCCTGCCTTTTAGATTCCTAAAGCTTTCCCTTACTGCACAGAGATGCTATCCCTACAGCTCCTGTCTGTAAAATGGCCGCTGAGCTCCGTGCATAGACTTTTATTGCAGGCTTGAGCCCGCCCCTATGCTGCCTCCCGATTGGCTGGGAGAGCCGTTTGCAAGGCATTATGGGGTAGCCTGATGTCAGGTGATCTTGTGAAATCCTCCATTTTAGATGTAACATGTGGCAGGCGCCAAAATGTAGCCGGGTTCGGTCAAAACGGGTTCGGCCGAACCCGGTGAAGTTCGGATTCGCTGCGAACCGAACTTTTCCGGAAGTTCGGACCGAAACCGGGTTCGGTTGTCCCGGTTCACTCATCTCTAATCATCAGTATTGTTTCATGAAAAATATTCAGATAGAGCGTTTTCTATGGTAGATTCATACGATTCATTGTTGAGAAGATAATTTTTTATTCTCCAGGAAGATGTTGGAGGAGAATTAAAGGATTCTTGGAAGGTGATGGATGTCGGTGCGTGATCTGACCAAGTAATCGTATCAATTGTTGTGCATGATATTCTATGTAATAACCATCTATCTACTAGTATCAGATCTGTATGAGAGTATGTATTATGTGAGTTAGAAAAGAAAGTATAATCTTTTTCGGATGCATGAGTGATTCTCCAAGCATCATATAATTCTTCTGTGTGTAATAAGTTACGAAGGTCACAATTATTGTCTCTAGGATGTGAGGGATTTCTGTCAAGAATAGGATAAGAAAAAAGGCAGCGTCCGATTAAAGTCCCCACAAATTATTACGCTGCCTTTTTTCTTTGATTAAACTATATCAAATAATTTTTTTGTAAATTTGTGTTGATGGGTATTGGGTGCAAGAAGATTAACTATGGTAAATGGTGCATTGTTAATGAGACACATAGGGTATGTGCACACGTAGTGACCAAAAACGTCTGAAAATACAGAGCTGTTTTCAAGGGAAAACAGACCCTGATTTTCAGACGTTTTTTAAGCAACTCGCATTTTTCGCGGCGTTTTTCGCGCCGTTTTCGCGGCGTTTTTTACGTCCGTTTTTGGAGCTGTTTTCATTGGAGTCTATGAGAAAACAGCTCCAAAAACGTCCAAAGAAGTGTCCTGCACTTCTTTTTACGAGGCGTAATTTTACGCGTCGTAATTACCGTACGACGCATAAAATTACGCGTCGTGCGAACAATACAGCGTTATACCCATAGAAAGTAATGGGCAGATGTTTGACGACGTATTTGAGACGTATTTTCAGACGTAAAACGAGGCAAAAAACGCCTCGTATACGTCTGAAAATAGGTCGTGTGAACCCAGCCATAATCACCAAATATCTACCGTATTTATCAGAGATCAAAGACGTTAGTTGAAAGGCAATAGTATCTCTGAAAGCTATCAAGACTCCTTTTTTTTTTTTCCGTTGCGTGAGAGTAAAATATATGCGGGAAATGTCTATTACATATTCTAGGGGCATCAATTTAGTTTAAATGGGTTTCTTGGGCACACATTATGTATTTTTGTTTAACGCATTCTTTCCAGAACAGAGACCTCTTAAAAGGGCTATTGAGACCCTTAACCGCTTCCCGACCGCCCACAGTAAATTCACGTCGGCGCTTGCTGGGCTCTGTGCAGCGCAGACGTGAATTCACGGTGGGTGTTAAAAGCGCGATCCGGGTGTCTCAGAGTAGCGCTGACACCCGGATCGCGCTGTTATCCCCTGCCTCTAGTCCCGGAGACATGACCAGGACCTAATTGGTTCAGGTCCCGGTCATGTGATCGCAGGGAAAGTTTGTTGTAGCAACGAACTGGAAAGTTTGTTACTACAATAAACTGGAAAGTTTGTTGCTACAACAAACTTTCCCGGGGACCGATTGCAGGTGCTGCAATCGGTTATAAGGCAAGACCGGAGGCCATACCACAGCCCCCGGGTCTGCCATGCACAGCAGCCTATGAGAACCAGCCGGAGGCCGGTCCTCATAAGCTTCCTGTCAGTGTGACTCTCAGCGTCACACTGACAGTTTATAATACGTTACACTACCTAGGTAGTGTAATGTATTATAGCAGCCATCAGTGCTGCAGATCTTCAAGTAAAAAGTTAAAAAAAAAGTAATAAAAATGTTTTATAAAAGTGTAAAAATAAGTTATAAGTTACAAAAACAAAAAATGCTTTTTTTTCCTATAATAAGTCTTTTATTATAGGAAAAAAATGAAAATGTTAAAAAAAGTACACATATTTGGTATGACCGCGTTCACAACGACCCAAACTATAAAACTATAATATTATTTTTCCCGCACGGTGAACAACGCAAAAAAAATAATTAAAAAACAATGTCAGAATCACTATTTTTTTGGTCATCAACCCTCCAAAAATATAGAATAAAAAGTGATCAAAAAGTCACATGTACCCTAAAATAGTACCAATAAAAACTACAACCCGTCCCGCAAAAAACAAGCCCTTACGCAGCTTTTTTGACTAAAAAATAAAAAAGTTATGACTCTCAGAATATGGTGACACAAAAAATTTATTATTTTATCGAAAAGAGTATTTATTGCGCAAACGCCACAAAACATAAAAAAAACTATATACATATGATATCGCCGTAATCGTATCGACCCGCAGAATAAAATAAAATGTCATTTATAGCGCACGGTGAAATGTGTAAAAAAAAAAGACAAAAAACATTGTCAGAATTTGTTTTTTTTGTCACTTTGCTTGCCAAAAAAAATCTAATAAAAAGTGATAAAAAAAATCACATGTACCCTAAAATGGTACTAATGAAAACTACAGATTGACCGGCAACAAATAAGCCCTCGCACGGCTCCAGTGAAAAAAAAATAAAAAAAGTTCAGGTTCTCAGAATATAGCGACAGAAATTGTGCAGTGTCCAAAAGCAGATAAGATCGGGCGCCATTTATCAGTGCCACATTGGCCACATATCTGCGGATTATTATTTATTTGCCGAATTATTATACCCTCTTATTATGTCCTGATGTACTCTGCCCAATTTACACATACCCCCACATCATAAACTGAAATACCGGCAAAACCCCAAACAGAACAGTTACCAAGCAATATCTGCGCTCCAAAAGCCAAATGGCGCTCCCTCCCTTCTGAGCCCCACAGCGTGCCCAAACACCAGCTTACGTCCACATATATGATATTTTATATCCGGGAGAACCCGCTCAACATTGTACGAGGTATTTGTCTTCAGTGGCACAAACTGGGCACAACATAATGTGCATTAAAATGCCATATCAGTGGAAAATTTTAATTTTCACTTTGCACCATCCGCTGCGCATTAACGCCTTCACTCACCACGACTTAATAGCATGTCGTAGTGCGGAGGGTTATATAAGGAGCGGGCTCATGCGCTGCACCCGCTCCATATTCTGCAGGTGTCCGCTGTGTGTTACAGCTGACACCCGGGACTAATGGGCAGGAACAGCGATTGCGCTGTTACAGGAGCCTGTAAAAATGATATTATACTGCAACACATTAGTACTGCAGTGTATTGTACCAGCGACCTAATGATCGCTCGTTCCAGTCCGTAAAGGGACTTTTGGGAGGTTTACACTGTTTTGGTACCTCAGGGGCTTTGCAAATGCGACATGACACCCGAAAACCATTCCAGCTAAATTTGAGCTCCAAAAGCCTAATATTGTTCCTTCCCTTCTGAGTCCTGCCGTGGGTCCAAACAGCAGTTTATTACCACATATGGCGTATTGCTGTAATCAGGACCAATTGCTTTACAAATTTTGGGGTGATTTTTCTCCTTTATTCATTGTAAAAATTAAACATTACTATGTTTTTTCAGAAAAAAGTAGATTTTCATTTTCACGGCCTAATTCCACTAAATTCAGCAAAAAAACAAAACTGTGGGGTCAAAATGCTAACTATACACCTAGACAAATTCCTTGAGGGGTGTAGTCTACAAAATGGGGTCACTTTTGGGGGGTTTCCACCGTTTTGCTCCCTCCAGGGTGTTGCAAACGCGACATGGCACTGAAAACCAATCCAGCACAATAGGCGCTTCAAAATCCAAATGTCGCTCCTTCCCTTCTGAGCTTTGCCGTGGATCCAAACAGCAGTTTAGTACCACATATGGGGTATTTCTGTAATCGGGAGAAGTAGCTTTACAAGTTTTGGGGTGCTTTTTATTCTTTATTCCTTGCAAATATTATTTTTTGATTTTTTCAGAAAAAAAGTAGATTTTCACTTTCACAGGCAAACTCCAATAAATATAGCAAACGACCTGTGGGGTCAAGAGGCTAACTATACCCTTAGATAAATTCCTTGAGGGGTGTAGTTTCCAAAACCATGTCACTTTTGGGGGATTTCCACTGTTTTGGCACTACAAGACCTCTTCAAACCGGACATGGTGCCTAAAATATATTCTAATAAAAGGAGGCCACAAAATCCTCTAGGTGCTCCTTTTCTTCTGAGGCCGGTATTTCAGTCCATTATCACACTAGGGCCACATGTGGGATATTTCTAAAAACTGCAGAATCTGGGCAATAAATATTGGGTTGCATTTCTCTGGTAAAACCTTCTGTGTTACAGAAAAAAAATGTATTACAAATGAATTGCAGCAAAAAAAAAAAAATTTGTCAATTTCCCCTCTACATTGCTTTAATTCCAGTGAAACGCCTAAAGTTTTAAGAAACGTTCTGAATGCTGTTTTGAATACTTTGAGGGATGCAGTTTTTAATATGGGGTGATTTATTGGGTCCATCTAGTACATAAGGCCCTCAAAGCCGCTTTAGAACTGAACTTGTCCCTGTAAAAATCGCCTTTTGAAATTTTCTTGAAAATGTGAGAAATTGCTGCTAAAGTTCTAAGCCTTGTAATGTCCTAGAAAAATAAAATAATGTTCAAAAAACTATGCAAATATAAAGTAGACATATGGCATATGTGAAATAGTAACTATTTTGTGTGGTATTACTATCTGTTTCACAAGCAGATACATTTAAAATTAGAAAAATCATCATATTTGCAAATTTTCTCCAAATTTTGGTGTTTTTCACAAATAAGCAATGAATTTATTGACCAAATTTTTCCACTAACATAAAGTACAATATGTCACGAGAAAACATTCTCAGAATCACTTGAATAGGCAAAAGCATTCCAGAGTTATTACCACATAAATTGACACATGTCAGATTTGAAAAAATGGGGCTGGTCCTGAAGGCCAAAATGAGCTCGGTCTTGAAAGGGTTAACATTTAATAACCATTTTGAGAATCTTGCATACGCTATAAAGACATTACTATGAAAATTACTTATGACATCACATTGCTCAATGGAAACATCATATCTAGAATACAAAAAGACAAGAGCTTTTTTTGGGTAAAAAAGTCTCGGTTCTACGTGAACCCGTCTGGACATCCTAGGATAGTCACCTGACATGGGGGGGGGGTGGGTCTAGAAATACAAGATCAAAAAGATAATAAAAGTGTGCATCAGCAGGATACATGAAGGGATTGGTATAAAAAGGAAAGGCACGTATCTTTTAGAAGGGCACTTATCACAACTACTTATTTCTCCAAATTGTGGATTACAGTTCAAGTAACAGGAAGAGAGGGAGATTCATGGCGTTCTTCAGTGGACCATTCCTGTTGAATAGTAGCTGGTTTCTTCCTCTTTGGTGATTTGTTATCGCCATCTTGTGGAGGATCTAGAGACCATTTCTTAAGTAAACTGGCTGCTTCTTTAGGAGAGGAGGCAGAGTGAGTCATACCATTGTTTCTTATTATCGTTTGACTGGAGAGCTCCACTTGTAGGGTATATTATGTTGTCTCAGAACCTGGGTTGTTGGAGCAAATTCTCTGAGCCAGTGTGGCTATTGATAAAACTGCATATAGTGAAATGTATTGAAACCTTTCAGGAAGATTTTTAGTAGTAGCTGCCGCCTTCAGTAGCGCATCTTTAAAATTATTATTTTTTATTATAGCCAGAACATCACAAGGAATTGCGGGAGCCAGGTGTTTGGGTTTAGGGACCCTGTGGGCCCTGTCGATAAGTATGTCTCTTTCTGAGGCGTTGGAAATCAATCCTGTGAATAAATCAGCTAAGTATTCTCTTAGCTTGTCATCTGTAATATTTTGAGGTATATTCCTGAATCGAATGTTGTTTCTCCTGGATCGGTCTTCCAGGTCAGCTAATTTCAGCTTAATAATTGTTAAATCATCTTCTGCAGCATTATGAGCGTCCACCAGACTATTATGAGCTGTGGTGAATTCCTCCATCTTGTCCTCCAAATGTGCCGTTCTTTCTCCAATAGCTATCAGCTCAGTACGGAGAGATGATATTGCACTTTGAATGTCTACATGTATAGTATCTTTTAACTCATTCAGCAGGAATTTCATGCCAGAGATAGTGATAGGAAACTCTGCAGAAGAAATGGACTGTAAGGGAGCATCAATGCTTGGGGAAGATGTGGTAGCAAATTCCCCCATAGATTTGTTGCAGCGATTTTAGAGAGGCAGAGGAGTTTGTCGGCGGGTCTCACCTTGGTTGGACTGCTGAAGGGTTGGGATCAGTGGCGGATTATCATATGGGCGTTTCGGGCGGCCGCCCGGGGCCCGAGGCTCCCAGGGGGCCCATGGCAGCCCGAACCGCACATCATCTGCAAAAATCTATTCAGCGCGCTAGCGCTGCTAAGTGCCGAAGATGAAGAGGAGCAGGGAATTGGCCGGGAAAGGGGTAGGACACGCCTCCCTGACAAGTGCGGGCCGCCGCCATTGAGTAACAGAACAGCGACGGACGGCTGTTCTGTTACTCCAAAGCAGCAGGAGGGAGAAGAGCCGGGCGGGCGGTCACCGGCGCTGAGGTCAGTATAGGCTTATCCTCCTGCCCAACTGGTTCCTGACCGCTGGCTGTATTTTTACGGCCAGCGGTCAGGGACGGGTCCTTAAAACCCGAGCCATAGACTTTCTACGGCTCGGGTTTTAACTTGCTGCCCGCGCGATCGGGCAGCTGAATGTCGGGTCTCCGGCTGTCAGTGACTGCCGGGGACCCTGAGGAGAAGATAGGAGCAGCTTTCGCTGCTTCTGTCTTCTCTGATCTCTTTTACACAGCGCTCAATGAACGCTGTGTAAAGGAATAGAGACAGCAGCAGCGGCGCTGTCTCTATTCCTCCCGGTGATCATGTGACTGGTCACATGATCGCCGGGTGCCGTTAGTGGCAGACTGTTGCTGGGTCTTACTAGACCCAGCACAGCCCTATTAGTGACAATCGTCACTATGAGAGGGCTGATTTCCCCTGTAACTGGGGCTGCTGTGCAGCTCCAGTTACAGTGGAAAAGATGGTGTAACAAAGAAAAAAAATATATAAAGTTCCCCAAAGGTCTTTTTTGACCTTTGGGAGACAGACCATAGTAATAAAAAATAATAAAGTAAAGTGCAAAAAAAAATGTAATAATAAATACACATAAAATACCCACCCCAATAAAAACGTCGCCCTCCCCCCCCCGCCAATCATTGTTGTAACGCTAGCGCTGACCCAATTACCCTAATATAGACATGTAATATATTAAAATTTACGGTAGACAATGACGATTACAAATAAAAGGTCTATTTTAGGGTAAAACTATGTTATTAACAAAAAAAAAAATAGCTGAAACGTAAAAAAGCTTATTTTTTTACTATTATTTTCAAACTTTATGAATAAAAATTCTAAAATAGCAAAAAAGGTGTGTATAAAAACGATAAAAAACGAAACCTGCATTATCTACGGAAAAAACGTCGCAAAAATCACGTCGGTTTTATTTTTTTTTAATAAAAATGTGTGTTTGGGGCAACTTTGTAATTACGTTTTATTAAAAAATATTTTAACTTTTTGAGATACAGCTGCTTTGTATCCTGTATCCGTCAGGTCAGCAGGACTGACGGGATCAGTGAAACGGGCCCTGCGCTAAATTATAATCTTAAATGTGATAGATTTGAGGTGGATCCTGCGTGTCACTGATCCTGTCAGTCCTGCTGACCTGACGGATACAGGATACAAAGCAGCTGTATCTCAAAAAGTAAAAATATTTTTTCATAAATCACACTGATACACACACATACACTATATATATATATATATATATATATATATATATATATATATATATAATTATAATATAAAGTTTTTAAATGTGTACATAACCTTGTGGCACTATATACAAGGGGGAGCGCTGTGTGGCACTATATACAAGGGGGAGCGCTGTGAGGCACTATATACAAGGGGGAGCGCTGTGAGGCACTATATACAAGAGTGAGCGCTGTGAGGTACTATATACAAGGGGGAGCGCTGTGAGGCACTATATACAAGTGGGAGCGCTGGGAGGCACTATATACAAGGGGGAGCGCTGTGAGGCACTATATACAAGGGGGAGCGCTGTGAGGCACTATATACAAGGGGGAGCGCTGTGTGGCACTATATACAAGGGGGAGAGCTGTGTGGCACTATATACAAGGGGGGCTGTGTAGTGCTATCCACAGTGGTATGTGTGTGGCGCTCTTTATAGGGGGGGCTTTTTGGTGCTATTTACAAGAGGGGGAGGGCTGTGTGGCGCTCTCTACAGGGGGGCTGTACGGCACTATCTATAGGGGGCTGTGTGTAACGCTCTCTACGAGGGGGATGTGTGATATATAGAGGGGGCTGTGTATGGCGATATCTATGGGGGTGTGTAATATCTACAGGGGCTGTGTGTGGCACTATGTACAGGGGGCTGTGTGTATGTGGTGTTTTACAGTGTGTGGTATTATTATATGCAGTGTTTGGTGCTATTATATTTAGGGGCACAGTATGTGGCACCATGATAACTTTATTTTCGTTTATAGGTGTGGAAATGTTGGAAAAGTGAGGAGACGTCTGAGTGGCAAATTCTGCAGAAATGAGTCATGGCCGGGAGAAGTCGTCATGAGCGCTGGACCGGATGGAGAAGAAAAGAGGAAAAAAACTACTAGAATCTGAGACGTCGTAACCTGTGAGTCACTAGATTTAAAGAGAATCTGTCACCTTTCCTGACATGTTTATTATAGGAATCCTTGTATTTAACAAAAAGTCTTTCTGCAGTCCAGGACTGATAGACAATTCCCCTTGTCAGGAGGTTGTGTCCCTGCACAGTGTGATACTCTCAGTATGTAGGGACACCGCGCTGTGACAAGGGAAATCGTAACACTGTTAATGCTTGCCCAAAAAGGTAGTGTTAAAAATAGTTACGGCGCGGCAGGGCGGCGGTGAGGAAGGGGGGCCCAAGTTTGGGTAACAGCCCAGGGCCCATGGTCTACTTAATCCGCCACTGGTTGGGATCCTCACATTACTGACCGCGCTGGAATGAGGAGCAGGTTGGGGACTCCTTGTCTGCAGTGAGGAGGTCGATGCGCCACGCGGTCCGTTGCCATCTTGGTTCTGTACTGCGCTGGAGAAGAAGGAGGTAAGTTTGGCCGGGCTTCCCAGCTTTCGCCTTGTCCTGGTCATGTCGGCGGATTCACTAGGCTAACAGCCGGTTAGTGAGAGTAAGTAGGGTGATTTTTTTTGGCCATTACGTGCCTGTTTTGAGTCATTTTGTCCCACTGATGCACAGAACTAACTTTTCCTGCTGCTAGTCCGCTCTACATCCGGCAAAGCTCCGCTCTCTAATTATTATGCTGTATTTCCCTGTTTTAGAAACACCCTACATGTGGCCCTAATCTATTGCCTGGACATTTGACAGGGCTCAGGAGTGAAAGCGTACCATGTAAAATTGAAGCCTAGTTTGGTGATTTACAAAGTACTGGTTCACAATTGCAGAGGCTCCGATGTGAAATGATAAAAGAAACCCCCGAGAAGTGACCCCATTTTGGAAACTACATTCCTCAAGGCATTTATTAAAGTGTGTAGTGTGCATTTTTACCCTACAGGACTTTCCCATAAAGGATTGCGTTGGGGATGGTGCAAAGTAAAAATCTAAATTTTCCCCTCGATGTGCTATTTCAGTGGCAAATATGTCGTGCCCAGCTTGTGCCACTGGAGAGACACATCCCAAAAATTGTTAAAAGGGTTCTCCCGGGTATGGCGATGCCATATATGTTGAAGTAAACTTTTGTTTGGGCACACTGTAGGGTTCAGAGGGGAGGGAGCACCATTTGGCTTTTGGAGTGTGGATTTGCTTGGTAGTAGATTTGTTTGAGTATTGCTGGTGTTTCCGTATGTAATGCGGGGCATATATAAGCCGGGCGGAGTATATAAGGGGCATAGTCAGGTGGTATAATAATGGGGTTATTAAAAAACAGTAAAAATAATCCATAGATGTGTGTTACGCTGTGACACAATCCTTTCTGCACAGGCCGGTGTTGCACTGATAAATGTCCTTCCTTATCCCCCTTTTGGTCCACACTCCGCACATTTGCAGTTTGAGGAATTTTACTGGGAAGTATTTTCCTGGTATAATACGGGTGCCCTCGCTTCCAGCAGATGTTTGGGCTCTCCCCTTCCTGCTTCCCTAATTTTAGGGCCTTAATAATTTCCTCTTGAAACAGAAGAAATGTTCCCCTCGGGCACAACCGCATATTTTTTATTTCCTGACTTATTGAAGCCTTAACTAATTTTATTTTTTTCATAGACGTAGTGGTATGAGGGCTGTTTTTTTTGCGGGACGAGCTTTAGATTTTGTTGGTACCATTTTGGCATACATGCGACTTTTTGATCACTTTTTATCCTATTTTTTGGGAGGCAAGGTGACCAAAAAACTGCAATTCTGGCATAGTTTTTTTATACAGCATTCACCATGCATTATAAACTACATGTTAACTTTATTCTGCGGGTCAGTACGATATCGGCGATACCTAATTTATAGAACTTTTTTATGTTTTACAACTTTTTGCACAATAAAATTACTTTTGTAAAAAGAATGTATATTTTCTGTTGCCATGTTGTGAGAACCATAACGTTTTAATTTTTCCGTCGATGTAACTGTATGAGGGCTTGTTTTTTTTGCCAGACAAGCTATAGTTTTTATAGGTACCATTTTTAGATACATGCAACTTTTTGATCACTTTTAATTCCAATATTTGTAGGGAAAAGTGACCAAAAAACATAAATTCTGGTATAGTTTTTACAGGTTTTTTTACGCTGTTCACCGCGTGGAATAAATAATAATATTTTTACAGCTTAGGGTGTTACGGTAGCTGCGATACCAAATATGTATGGTTTATTTTATTCAATTTTCAATAATAAAGGACTTGATAAGGGAAAAAGGGGCGATTGTGTTTGATTTTATTACTTGAAACTTTTGTTATATGTTTTCAAACTTTTTTTTTTACACTTTTTTTATACTTTTTTTTTCAAGTCCCACTAGGGGACTTGAAGGTTCAACTGTCAGATTTTTTTTTTCTAATACATTGCACTACCTATGTAGTGCAATGTATTAGATCTGTCAGTCATTCACTGACAGCAAGCAGATTAGGCATCGCCTCTGGGCAGAGCCTAATCGGCTTCCATAATGGCAGAGCAGGAGGCCATTGTTAGGCCTCCTGTTTCAATAGCAGCAGTTGGCAGCTCTGATTGCATGGCAGTGTTGCCGATCTACTAGCAACCTCTAAGATTCAGTGATCACTTTTGATCGCTGCATCTAAGTGGTTAATGGCAGGAATCAGAGCTAGCTTCGGTTCCTGCCATTACAGGTGGTTGTCAGCTGTAACATACAGCTGACATCCACTACTGATGACGCCGACTCAGCTCCTGAGCCAGCGCCATCTTGTCGTCGGCTACGGAAGCCTTTTAGCCTGGAAGAGTTCAGTGCTAAGAAGACCGAGAGGCCAGTATTAGGCCTCCGGTTTCCATTGCAGCCACTGGAACTCCAGCAATTTCATTGCTGGGGTGCCCATGAGCTGCAAACAACTTAAAGAGGCTCTGTCACCACTTTATAAGTGGCCTATCTCCTACATAAGGTGACAGCAGTGCTTTTTATTTTAAAAAAACCATCTGTTTTCACCACTTTATTAGCGATTTTAGATTTATGCTAATGAGTTGCTTAATGCCCAAGTGGGCATATTTTTACTTTAGACCAAGTGGGCGTTGTACAGAGGAGTGTATGACGCTGACAAATCGGCATCATACACTCCTCTCCATTCATTTACTCAGCGCATAGGGATCCTGCTAGATCCTTATGTGCTGTCTTATACTAACACATTAACGATACTGAAGTGTTTAGACAGTGAATAGACATTCCACGGGATGTCTATTCACAATCTCTGCACTTTGTTACTGTTTCTATGGTAGTTGCAGCAGAGCAAAGCGTAATCTCGCTGTAACCTGTCATTTACTGCGTAATCTTGCGAGATCAAGCTTCCTCTGCTGTAACTACAACAGACAGAGTAACGAAGTGCAGGGATTGTGAATAGACATCCTGTGGAATATCTATTCACTGTCTAAACACTTCAGTATTGTTAATGTGTTAGTATAAGACAGCCCACTTGGTCTAAAGTAAAAATACGCCCACTTGGGCATTAAGCAACTGAATTAGCATAAATCTAAAATCGCTAATAAAGTAGTGAAAACAGATCGTTTTTTTAAAATAAAAAGCACTGCTGTCACCTACATTATAGCGCCGATCTCCTTATATAGGAGATAGGCCACTTATAATGTGGTGACAGAGCCTCTTTAAATGCATTGATCGCTTTTGACCGCTGCATTTAAGGGGTTAATGGCGGGGATCAAAGCCGATTTTGGCCATACAAATTAGGAGGGGGTTAAAGGCGGGGATCAAAGCCAATTTTGGCCATGCTCACAAATTAGGATGGTAAAAACCCGTTCCAAACAGGACGTGACCAGGTCAGAGAATGCTACTGAAGGGATGTGCCTAGGTGTGTTAAATAATGATAGCCACTCCCATTAAAGAGGCTCTGTCACCAGATTTTGCAACCCCTATCTGCTATTGCAGCAGATAGGCGCTGCAATGTAGATTACAGTAACGTTTTTATTTTTAAAAAACGAGCATTTTTGGCCAAGTTATGACCATTTTTGTAGTTATGCAAATGAGGCTTGCAAAAGTCCAAGTGGGTGTGTTTAAAAGTAAAAGTCAAAGTGGGCGTGTATTATGTGCGTACATCGGGGCGTGTTTACTACTTTTACTAGCTGGGCGTTCTGATGAGAAGTATCATCCACTTCTCTTCAGAACGCCCAGCTTCTGCCAGATCACGCTGTGACGTCACTCACAGGTCCTGCATCGTGTCGGACACATCGGCACCAGAGGCTTCAGTTGATTCTGCAGCAGCATCAGCGTTAGCAGGTAAGTCGATGTAGCTACTTACCTGCAAACGCTGATGCTGCTGCAGAATCAACTGTAGCCTCTGGTGCCGATGTGTCCTCGCTCGTCTGACACGATGCAGGACCTGTGAGTGACGTCACAGCGTGATCTGGCAGAAGCTGGGCGTTCTGAAGAGAAGTGGATGATACTTCTCATCAGAACGCCCAGCTAGTAAAAGTATTAAAAACGCCCCGATGTACGCACATAATACACGCCAACTTGGACTTTTACTTGTAAACACACCCACTTGGACTTTTGCAAGCCTCATTTGCATAACTACAAAAATGGTCATAACTTGGCCAAAAATGCTCGTTTTTTAAAAATAAAAACGTTACTGTAATCTACATTGCAGCGCCGATCTGCTGCAATAGCAGATATGGGTTGCAAAATCTGGTGACAGAGCCTCTTTAAGCTTGAGGGGAGTGGTGTGTGGGGTATGGAAGTAAATGTGTAATGGAAAACAATACTGTATATGGTATACATGTCAAATATAGGGGACATTACTAAGTGTAATGTGTAGGGGTCAGGGCTGTGAGTTATACAAAGACGTGAGTGCAGTGTGTAAAACATTGTGTTTGGATAGTGAGGCACAGCATATATCGCCGAATAGCAACCTATTTAGAACGCCCATACTGTAAGAGAGCGGGCTGCCCTGCATGCAATGCCAGACACCTGTACACCATGCTCTCCCAGCACCATAAGACCTGGCCGCGTCCTGAAATAAAGTATGTACAGTGTAAGTAACCATGAAAAAACATGGGGTATTGGTTTTCAGTAGCATTCTCTGACATGGTCGCGTCCTGTTTGGAACGGGTTTTTACGCTCCTAATTTGTGAGTATGGCCTTTTCTGTGTTTTTAATTATATTCTATGTCCCAAATTTTTTTGCAAAGCCAATTTTGGTACCCCGCTATTACAGCCAGATGTCAGCTGTAATACACCGCTGACATCCGGCGATGATGGCACCGACTCAGCTTCTGAGCCGGTGCCATGCATTTGTCATATGGATATGACAAAATTCAGTTAGAACTAGCTTTCCATGATGTGGTCTATGAATAAATTAATAAATAACTTTTATTGTTTTTACATTAAAAGGAACAATTGATTAAAAGGTCCAGTGGTGCAAAATGGTATGTGTGAGTGACCCCTCAGTTCACACACCCTTGGCTATGAATTAATGATAAGGTAGTATATAATATGGCTGTCAGTATGCTCCGTTAGCAGTATTTGGTGATTAGACTGTAACTGCCACAAATTGCAATGCAGATGAAGCTATTGAGCTATAAATTATACCGATCACTCTGTCTTGAAATTGAGACTGACTGTGTTACTTAGATTGAAGTTATGTCTGTTGCACTATGCAGCGATTAGCGCAGCTGGGCTGGTCTTGAAATGCCCTGCTGCGTGTTGGGAAGAAAATTAGTGATATAATGTAGTAAGCGAGGTGAGGCCCCGCAACCCTGCGTTAGTGTTAGTGCAACAATGTGAACAGTCACTTAACCGCACCCTCAGAAGAAGCCAGAATTCTGGCGAAACGCGCGTCGGGTGCTTAGCAACAACTTTTAACTAATCCTTGGTGCATTACTTGGCCCTAGCTGTCTAGGCTTCACCATTCGCTCCACGATCCTCTCATGTGCGTTCACGGCTGCTAGCTGCTTGCTGGTCTTCCGTGCTCGAGGCTGCAGTGCGCCCTGCTGTTGTTTCCAACCAGCTGGGTTGAATTCTGTCTGGCTTAGTGCCGGCTCCCGGTGGTGCTTCACATCCACCTGCGGGTACTGACAGCAGCCCCGCCGCACACATTTAGTCGCTCTCGGGGTGAGGTTCGGTCCCGGACCTCAGCCCTTGCCGCTCTGCTCTTGCCCTGGTTTGTGCTGAGGCATACTCTGCTTTAGCACATAGGCAATTTGCAGGCGGTTAATGTGACACTGCCCCTCGGCTGACAGCTGAGGACGGCGACTGTCACAATAGCAGAGTCACTATTGTGAATGACTCATTGCCTCTTAGCTGACAGCTGAGAGTATTCTTATTTACACACACGGCCGTTCCCCACGCTGCTGCTCTGACTCGCAGGGACACCAGCGTGAGGGTGCGGTTAAGTGACTGTTCACATTGTTGCACTAACACTAACGCAGGGTTGCGGGGCCTCACCTCGCTTACTACATTATATCACTAATTTTCTTCCCAACACGCAGCAGGGCATTTCAAGACCAGCCCAGCTGCGCTAATCGCTGCATAGTGCAACAGACATAACTTCAATCTAAGTAACACAGTCAGTCTCAATTTCAAGACAGAGTGATCGGTATAATTTATAGCTCAATAGCTTCATCTGCATTGCAATTTGTGGCAGTTACAGTCTAATCACCAAATACTGCTAACGGAGCATACTGACAGCCATATTATATACTACCTTATCATTAATTCATAGCCAAGGGTGTGTGAACTGAGGGGTCACTCACACATACCATTTTGCACCACTGGACCTTTTAATCAATTGTTCCTTTTAATGTAAAAACAATAAAAGTTATTTATTAATTTATTCATAGACCACATGCTGTTTCCCCCTTTTCCTTTCCTGATCTAACTCAAATTAACTTGGTGGTGCACACCAATGTGGTCTCTCGGAC
Source organism: Rhinoderma darwinii (assembly GCF_050947455.1). Lineage (NCBI taxonomy): Eukaryota > Metazoa > Chordata > Amphibia > Anura > Rhinodermatidae > Rhinoderma > Rhinoderma darwinii. Next base: position 253,441,771 of record NC_134689.1, on the reverse strand, counting down.
ACGATATAATATTGTGTAACAGGTGATCCACACCAATCTTTAGCTTTCCATGATGTATCCATACGCCAAATGTCGGGAAGGGGTTAAAAAACGTGTCGTGTAAAAAAGGAAGAATCAGGTCAATGTGCCGAAAACGTGCCAAAACATGCCTAATTCCCATAGTGAATAGGAGTCCTAATTGCGCGCCCAAAAAATATGCCTAAAACGCACCAAAAACGCCTGTAATTTAAAAAGCGCTTTGCAAAAAGACTAGCGTTTTTGACGCATTTACACATTGTTCTTTTTTAGCGCCATGTGAACAAGGCCTTCTACTGTATTAGTCATATCTGACTGTTTATCTACATACATACTGTATACAATTTGTGATTCTTTTTTTTTTTAGTTTGTGTTTAGCTTTTACTCTAAGGCCAGATTCACACGAGCGTGTTCGGTCCGTGATATACAGTCCGTATGTCGGCCGCATTTCCTGTACCGAACACACTGCAGGGAGCCGGGCTCCTAGCTTCATAGTTATCTATGATGGTGTCACTGCCTCACTGCGGGACAACTGTCCTGTACTGAAAACATGATTACAGTACGGGACAGCTGTCCCGCAGCGAGGCAGTGACACCTAGCGTCATAGATAACTGTTCGGTGTGGGAAATGCGGCCGACATACGGACCATATATCAGGGACTGAACACACTCGTCTGAATCCGGCCTAAGGGCATGACCACACGTGGCGGATTTCCTCCGCAACTGTCCGCATCAATGCCGCACAGAATCTGCGTTGCAGATTCTGCTGCGGATCTGCACAAAATGTGCAGTAAATTGATGCGGACTAGCTGCTGCGGACTGCGGTAAAAGTACTTCCCTTCTCCCTATCAGTGCAGGATAGAGAGAAGGGACAGCACTTTCCCTTGTGAAAGTCAAAGAAATTCATACTTACCGGCCGTTGTCTTGGTGACGCGTCCCTCCTTCGGCATCCAGCCCGATCTCCCTGGATGACGCGGCAGTCCATGTGACCGCTGCAGCCTGTTATTAGCCTGTGATTGGCTGCAGCCGTCACTTACACTGAAACGTCATCCTGGGAGGCCGGACTGGAGACAGAAGCAGGGAGTTCTCGGTAAGTATGAACTTCATTTTTTTTTACAGATAGATGTATATTGGGATCGGTAGTCACTGTCCCGGGTGCAGAAACAGTTACTGCCGATCGCTTAACTCTTTCAGCACCCTGGACAGTGACTATTTACTGACGTCTCCTAGCAACGCTCCCGTCATTACGGGAGCCCCATTGACTTCCTCAGTCTGGCTGTAGACCTAGAAATACATAGGTCCAGCCAGAATGAAGAAATGTCAAGTTAAAAAAGCAAGACGGATCCGCAGCACACATAACATGTGCATGACAGCTGCGGACTTCATTGCGGAAATTAGAATCTCCATTGAAGTCAATGGAGAAATTCCGCCATGAGTCCGCCACTGCTCCGCAACAGACAGAGCATGCTGCGGACACCAAATTCCGCTCCGCAGCCTATGCTCCGCAGCGGAATTTTACGCCTCGTCTAAACGAACACTGCTAAATTAAAGTGTAAGTCAATGGACAAACGGCTCCGCTGCGGATTAACGCTGCGGAGTGTCCGCAGCGGAATTTAAGTGAAATTCCGCCACGTGTGAACCCAGCCTAACAGTGTGGTTATACTGTATACAAATATCTGCAAACAGCACGATATTCATGTCAATGTCTGTTTATAGTGTATTTGGAACTGCTACTGCTGTTTTCTAACTTTGCATATTCAATGTAAGAAGAAAATCAAACATATTATCAACTAAATGATGTGCGCAAAAAGATCACGGCCTTTCAGTTCTGGGATTCTAAGCCAGGATGTGGACTCAGTGATGGCATCATTTCCTCTCAGTTTGCGTGAACTTGCTGGAAAAGGCAGGAAAATGTGACATCTGGGTAATCCCCGTCCCTCTTCAAATGAGTTTAAAAGTGCATCTCTGAGTTGGAAGTAGATGAGCTTCAAGTGTACCACCAGTAACATTGTTTAGGATGTGGGGCATGTTATTTAGGTATTTTGATTATTTAGGTAAGGAGCGAGATAAGCGGCTATAAACATATCTAACACCACTTATCTAAGGAAACAAGTGAACAGACGGTTAAAAATCCAATCTGTCACAGCTGGGTTGTTACAACAAACATCATGTTGGCAGATCTCGTAAAAATTGACAGGAGAATGAAAGGAGAATACTAGGCTGCAAAGCACCTCTATCTCCGTTGGTGGAAAAAGTTACTGTACAGGTTCAAATAAAACCTGTCCAATCCATCTTTGATGGGAGACTGTTAGGGAATGACACTCGATCCCGATCATCGGCCCGTGTGAAAGGTCGCAGCGATCAGCCGACAATCAAGCAAACGCTTATTTATCAACTGATGTAAAAATCATCGTTGTGAGCCGCACTTCTCGCTGTGTAAACAGAGGACAGTAATGCAAACTCTATGGAGATGAACCATCTGTGTAAATGAGCAATGGTGAATACCAGATCATCAAATTAAATGAATCCTTTATACAAAAAAAAACTGAATGACCACCCATGCATTCCAGGAACTGGTCAAGTTGAAAATATTGCTACTTAGTGTTTAGTGCAATTTTTTTGGGAGTAAATGGGTTTAAAGGACATAAACACCGACACTGACCAGAGCTTGTACAGAGGTACATGAATAGGTACGTGTCAATCCTTCACCATTTCTCCCTACTAGATACAATAAAAGATGGACTCCTGAGGCTCAATATATGTGTGACAATAACCTTAATTGTACTACAATTGTAGGTTATAATTTTTCTGTCTTTGCTGTGATGGAATCCTCTTAACATGCACTGACTTTCTGGGGCTTGGGTTTATATACAGAGGCCAATCTGAGCACACAGGGCTCCAGTATAAAGCATGGTGGAGGGACCCAGCAAAACTCTGAGACATTGAGGAGAAAGTTTATGTAAGACTACCTCAGACTACCTTTACAGCTCAGTCTACCCGTCCTTATTACAGATCCGATAACACTCAATGTGCTGCTATATGGTGCCCATAGAGGAGAATGCCGCTGTAATATGGCATACAATGGAGAATAGCACAATGCTTTTTTCTTTCAATACCTACAGAATACATGGTAACACAAACCCCAACATATAAACATACAAATAAATGACAACCACAACTTTATAATTGGAAATATAGGCCGCGATGTTTATTAAGGGTTACCCAAGAATAAATAATTCAATCCAACATAACCATAAAATTATTGAAAATTCATTAATCAATCATCATCAAATTATTGAACCAAGTCCCCCCAGCATTAGCTGGGAGACTAAACCCCACAAGCCATGAATCATCGATACATGGCCCCCCCCAAACATCGCAGCCATTTTTCAATAACATTTTGCAGACCTAAATTAAAAATATCAATCCCCACTTCAGAAAGATGAATACCATCTGACCTATAAAGGCCTGAGGTAAAACCCTCCAGATCAATATGTCTGTATGAAAAACCCCCTAAAGAGGGTAAATACTTCTCCATTGCTCGATTGACTCTCTTTCTTATTTTCTCTAAATATGAACATACCTTACCTGTCCATAATAATCGAGGAACAATTTCCGAAAAAATTAAAACAGAACTGGGAAACATACATTGTATTACAGCTAAAACCCAAAAATATTAAAAACATTATTGATTCATCCAAACCTAATCTGGCTGCTTCCGTAGCAGCCCCAATTCTAAAAGAATGGGATGAAAATGTAAAATCACCCAAGTCTAATGAAACTAAACATTTCTTAAAAATTGAAGTAAATTGGAACCTAGTTAATGGAGACATTTCCTGGTGTAACAAAAAGGGGCCTGTAACTGCAGGTCTAATTTTAAACCATTCCTGAATATTTAGTACCGGACAAATTTCAGAGCCTTCAAACTTATTTAGACGAATCCAGAAACCACGACCAGACTGATCCGTTTTTGATTTTCTCAAGAAAATAGATGCAAACGAACTTCCCAACTGAACATCTTTACAATCTAAGCCAGAACTAACTTTATTATTAATCGATACTAATTCACCTATTCTTAATGCTGCAAAGAAGGCGACTACAAACGCTGTGCGAAATAAACAAACTTCAAAACTGTCAAAACCAATCTGCTCCAAAGCAGACCACAATTTAGATCAACAGAAATAGGTCTCCTACCATCTGAGCAAGAAAAATTCCTCCGATAACCCTTCAGTAATTGCCTGACTGGAAAATAATTGATTGGTTGGGAACCCAATAATTTCCTAAAAAATGAGATTCCTGCCAGGATTTATGAAATGTAAGACGCAGAAAATTCATTCTGAATTAAATCACAGATAAATGATAAAAATAGACCAACATCATCATGTAAATAATCGACCTCTAAATTTGCACAAAAGGAAAGCCAATCATTCCATGCAGCTGAATACTCAGCCCATGTTCTAGGTGCTAATGAATTTCTAATATTAGAAGAAATCAATCCCAGATCAAGTCCCACAAATGAATTGGGCATGGGATCCCTTCTTCCTCTGCCTCCGGAGCCAGCTCTCGAAACTTCTGCCACTGACAACGAGACAGAGAATCTGCTAAATTATTACTTCTTCCTTCAATATAACTCGCTTTCAACCATATATTAAAAGATAGACAACACAGTACCAAATGTCTTAACAGCTTAGTGGTAAGATCACATTTTGATGACAACGTATTTATAGCAAATACAACTCCTGTTGTCTGTAAACAAACAAATTCTAAATTCAAAACCCCAAATTACAATAGCAACTAGCACAGGAAAAAGTTAGAGTAACACTAAATTCTTCTTAACTTTATTCAATATCCAAGAATCCGGCCAAGTCTCTGCCGACCATCTACCACACCAGTATGCTCCATAGCCACTACTACCTGCTGCATCCGTGAATAAACAAAGCGAGTCTGTATCTTCAAAATCTTGCTGCCAGCAACTGTGACCATTGAATTTGCTCAAAAATTCAAGCCAAATTCCCAGATCGTCTTTCAAGTATCTCGATAATCTGATATGAGCCCTAGGCGACTTCAAACCCCGCGTAGCAAAATAAAGTCTTTTAGAAAAAACGCGTCCCATTGGAATAACTCTGGTAGCAAAATTTAATAAACCAAGTAAAGATTGTAGTTTCTGTAGCGTAGTTTTCTTTTTTGCTAACAGCTCAACCAATAAAACTCTGATTTTTAACAACTTATCTACTGGTAATCTAAATTCCATATTAACCGAATCTATAACAATACCTAAAAACTCTAAACAATAACAGGGCAAAACCGTTTTTTCTTTAGCAAGTGGAACTCCAAAATAACTAGCCACTTCAATAAATTTATCTAATAACTCTAAACATGAAAACGAATCAGCGTAACCAACAAACAAGAAATCATCCAAATAATGTAATATACCTCCATTAGGCATCTGTTCCTGAACTACCCAATGCAAAAATTTAGAAAAAGCTTCAAAATAATGACAGGATACTGAGAATCCCATCGGGAGGCATTTGTCAAAATAAAATGCATCATCAAACTGGAAACCTAAAGAGTTAAAGCCACTAGACTTAACTGGTAATAATCTAAAAGCTGATTTTATGTCAGCCTTGGCTAATAGAGCTTTGTGGCCAAACTGTCTTAATAAAGCCACTGCCTGATCAAATGAAGCGTATGTAACTGACGCTCTTCCTTTATCTATCTCGTCATTTAAAGACGTCTTCTCCGGGTAAGAAAGGTGATGAATTAGTCTAAAAGACCCAGCCTCCTTTTTAGGAACTATACCTAAAGGTGATAACCTGAAATTACTAAATGGAGGAGCACTAAATGGGCCAGCGATCCTGCCTGACTCTAATTCTTTACACAACTTTTCCCTAACAATAGCTTTATGCATATCTACTGATTTCAAATTTTCAACCCAGCAGCAGCCATGACCAATAAACATTGGAATTTCAAAACCTTCATTGAAACCCTTAAAAATGAGCTCAGCTTTCTCCCTGTCTGGGTAACGCTCGAGCCATGGGCGCATTCTTATTAGCATCACTGGCGTCCATGCTTTTTGATAACAACTCCTTGGTTCTTGACTGTTGCTGCGCTGACTGACTCGCTTTCTTGAAACATTTACACATGGGGTGAGCGCCCCCACAAAAGGAACACTCGTGTTTATACCTACAACTACTAAACCATTTGCAAGTTGTTTCATTAAAAGCGAAACATACCCCTTTCCTAAGGTTACCTTGAGCAGCATTTTGCTGTTTAACCGGCGCAGCTCTTTGTGGTAACATTAGATTGAGCCAAAGACCCACATCTTTAACCCCCCAATTAATGGACGGGTAAACTGCTAACTTCTGTCTAAACATTTCGTCATAGTTATACCATGCCATACCGCCAAAATTGCGATAAGCCTCAAGAATAATGTCAATATGTTGAAATAAACCACAACACTTATCCGGATATTTCTCACCTAAAACTGCAGAATAAATACAAAACGCCTGTAACCAATTATTAAAAGATCTTGGCATACTACGCTTCCTATCATCCTCGTACTTTTCATCTTTCTTATCACTACGCACAATATGTTCCTTAGCTGAGGGCAATAGTGTTAAGACTTCAATAAATTCATTACGCCAAATGCGCTCCTTAATATTCTTCAACAAATGAAAACCTAAAGGTGACACTTCACATGAAATTGCCTCCTTAACACAAGTCTCTACAACTCCTGCACCTCTGTCTAATAAAGGAACAACACTAACAGACTCAGAAACCTGTGGCAAAATGACAGAAGTATTACCATTACTCTCTGTCACTTTATCATTTGAGCTGTTCTGTTCACTCCATGCTCCAGCTGCTGTACTAGGAGCTGCAGCTTTAGTAATAAAATCTGATAAAACCTTCATAAAATTAAAAAGATAGACATTTTGGTTAGCATTCATCTCACCATTCGCTGGGTCCATTGCAGACTGATTTTCTCCCGACCTTGAACCGGCAGGTGGAGCTAAGCCCTGCTGGTCCTGACGAAATCCCTCTCTAGGCTTTGCAGCTCGTCCTGAGGAAGCTGTACTGCGCTGCTGCTGTGAGGCGCTTTCCCGCCCTTCTGACTCCGTAGGACCCTGGAAACTCTGCCTCGTCACTGTCCCACTCCGTTCTGACGACACCGACCGCTGACGCTGTCTCCCCTCTGCTGACAGGCAAAACTCTGCCCTTTGGCCGACTGAACGACCACTGCTTCTGCTCCTGCTGCCATGAGGAGGCGGTGAGTAAATTACCCGGCTCCTCCTTGTCCTCTTGGTCGGCCTCCTGTCAGTCTCTGTAAGGCCCGGCTCCTCCTCTGTAACCGCCTCACTCCGCTCCGTTACATCCTGTGGTAGTCTTCCTCCTTGTTCCGGTGGCAGCTCTGCTACATTAAGGCATCTTCTTAGCCATTCCTCACCTCCCGCTGACTCCGCTCTCTGTAATAGCTGTTGCATAAGGTCCTCCATGGCTTGTCTTGAATCTTCTTCAAACGGCCTGGAACACTGCCAGACACCAGAATTTAAACAGGAAATCTTCCCGCCGTTGCTGCTCGTTATCCAATCAGTAAAAAGCGTGGGCTTCACGAGCGCAAGGTGGAAAATTCCAGAACCTGCTCGTACATTCCTGTACAGCTGACCTGAACCTGACCCATGCAGGTAAATACCAACTGTAATAATAAAAGAGGGGTGGGGAGGAAGAAACCAAACCAGAAACCACCAACCTTTAAATCAAAAATTATATGGGGCTGTGATACCATGTGTCCCCCAAGCGATTGCTATGGGGGGCCCTGGAATTAGAGGTATAGTATGGACCCATAGAAAACTATGGGTGCCATATTATGGATCTGAACAGCACAGATACATAAAGCAGCTGTTTCAAAATGCTAAGATTATAATACTTGTAAGGCTATCTCACTTCTGAGACCACACAACTAAATCACAGAGGATGAAAATGTCCCATCACAATCAGTGGCGGATTAAGTAGACCATAGGCCCTGGGCTGTTCCACAAGCTTGGGCGACCCTTCTCCACCACCACCCTGCCACACCGTGTCAGTATTAAACACCACCTTTCTGTGCGAGCGTTGACAAATGAGTGTTACGATTCCCCTTGTCAAAGGGCTGTGTTCCTACATACTGACAGTCTCCAAACATCGCTGACAGTATCACACTGTGTATCACACATCCTCTTGACAATGGGAATGGTAACACGCATTTGTCTATTAGTCCTGGGTACACAAAGACTTTTTATAGAATGCAAGGATTTCCTATAACAGACATGTCAGGAAAGGGGACAGCTCTATAAATCCAATGACTCACAAGTGATTTCTTCTGTGATGGGAGTCGTTCTCTTTTCTTCTCTCCTCCATCTGACAGAGACCGTTATGGCGACTTCTCCTGATGACTGCAGAGTTTCCTGATGAGAAATCTTTGCCCCTCCATTCTGCAGCCATTTTCAGCATCTACAGCAACACAAAAATTCAGAAACGAAACACCCTAAATTGTTTTATACCCCAGTCCAAGCCCCTAAGCAAATTAAGATCCCAAGCCCATACATTAACTCAGACCATTAAATTCAGTCCCCAAGGGGTAACTAAACTTTTAAAAAACTTTTGCCGTTTCATAGTGATATGTCAGAAGTTTTGATCGATGTGGGTCCGAGCACTGAGACCCCCACCGATTACTAAAACAAAGCTGCAGAAGCGCTCGGGTTAGCACTGTTCCACTTAATTTCTGATAGTCTTTCCTCGGAGCGGGATCTCTTACTCTTAGACTTTCTATTGAGCCCGTACACCGCTTGCTCGGCTATCAGAGGAAAGACAATCAGAAACAAAGCGACACAGCACTCACCTGAGCGCTCCTGCCGCTTTGTTTTAGCGATTGGTGGGGCCTTAGTGCCCGGACCCCACCGATCAGAACTTTTGACATGTCACTATGATTTGTAAATTTTTTAAAAAAAAGTTTAGTTACCCTTTAAGCAGTCAGATACCCCTCCCCTTGCAGTAAAATAACTCCTGAGGGCTATATGGGGGTATTATACTGCAAGAGGGGGTCAGTGCATCTGACTGACTGCTGAGTGCTCTATGTGAGGATCTGAGCGTCTGACTCCTATGGCTCTGGGGGGAAGGAGTTATCCCCCCATAGAGACCTCAGCAGTCATTCAGACACTCTGACCCGCACCCCCCTTGCAGTATAATAACTAGCGAGGGCTCTATGGGGGAGATTATACTGCAAGGGGGTGGGGGGTTCTGAGCATCTGACTGACTGCAGAGGGCTGTATGGGTGGGAAACAATTTCACACACAAAAATGTAGAAACTAAACACCCTATAAACAATTCACACTAACAACACACACTATATATTCAAACCACACACACTATATACACATACACTACACACACTACACACACACACTTACACTATATAGACTTAAATTATACACACTATAAACTCTATAAACACAGCACACACTATATAGACTTACACTATATACACTATACACACTATATAGACTTACACTATACACACACACACACACACACACATGCACACGCACACTATATAGACTTACTTTATACACACAATAAACTCTATACACACAGCACACACTATATAGACTTACACTATATACACTATACGCACACACACACTATAATATAGACTTACATTATGCACACAGCACACACTATTTACACACTATACAATATATACACTATACACACATATATGCATTATACACACACACTTACACTATATACACTTACATTTAACACTATAAACCACATACACACTGCACACACACTATATAGACTTACATTATACACACTATATACACTTACATTATACACAAAGCACACACTATATAGACTTACACTATGTTCACTATACACACACACACACTATATAGGACTTACACTATATAGACTTACATTATACACACAGCACACACTATTTACACACTATACAATATATCCATTATACACACATATGTGCAATATACACACACACTTACACTATATACACTTACATTTAACACACTATAAATCCTATACACACTGCATACACTATATATACTTACATTATACACACTATAAACACTATATACACTTACATTAAACACACAGCACATACTATATAGACTTACACTATGTTCACTATACACACACTACATAGACTTACACTATACACCGTTCCCTGGCCGCAATTGACTTCCCATGTACACGCCCCCCCTCATCACCAGGTAAGACCGATGACCGCGAGAATTCGGCCGGCAGCAGCCCTACATAGTTTTTTTAACTTATGTGTGGTTTGGGCGGCCGTGGGCCACCTGGGAGCCTTGGGCCCACGGGCGGCCGCCTGAACCGCCCATATGAGGATCCGCGACTCATCACAATAGACTTATGTCATAATCATCATCAATCGCTTAAAGGAAGAATTAGTCAGTATGTATGATTTTATCACTGGCGTTATCAAGAGTTAGAAGTGAATAAAAAGAAGACTATGGGGCACTTCCTGAATTTGAGAGCCACGTAGCGGGTCACAGATGTAGCAAAGTAATGCGACATGACTGGGCGGGGAATTCATGAGCATCAGGTTTAAGGGATTAATGTTAGTGCAGGGTTAATATCAGTTTTGTATCAGCCACTAGGGGGATTTAGGAATGAGCTAGTATTATAAATTGGTGTGGGGGAGGGGCTAATGTAGGCGCAGGGATTTAACTATTTAAAGGGGTCATGCAGAAGGTAAAGTCCTCTTTCAGCATGAGACATGAGAGGAAGAGAGGAAGAAGTTCGCATCTGCCCTCCCTTTTTTATTTGGTTAGCTTGGAGTGGGTAATTGGTTTTCTTTTGTATTGACGACAGGTACAAGGTCTTTAGGGGCTAAGAAGGTTGAAAAGAGCAGAGCAACTGCAATTTTATTTAAGTAAAATGTTACAATATGGATATTTGGAACTGTGAAGGTACAGCTAGATTTGGGCTCCTGGCGGACTGGTACCTCAGAAGTGTGCAGAATTTTATGCTTTCTTTTTGAATAAATTTGATGCCCTTGGGTTGGTGTGGATAGCTATGGACAATGTTCACAGAGCATTGGAGAATTTTATGGAGTAAGTTGGTGGAGTATTGTAAATAAAGGACGCAGTTGCGAACTGCCATCTTCACTCACCTCCCGACGGAGGCGACCACAGACCTCTGTCTTCTTGCCTGCGTCTCCCTCCTCAGAGACGCCAGCACACACGGCTGTCCTGCTCTGAAACATCTGTAAACAGTTACCAATTATCCCCAGATCACCCTGCACTATAAAAAGAGCTCTGCCCTTACACTCCTTGCCTGAGTGTTGTTGTTGTATTCTCATGCTGGTCCCTTAGTTGTATCCTGCTCCCAGTGTTCCCGTATCCTGCTTCCTGTATCCTGTATCCAGTGCTGTGTTTGTTCCTGTGCCTTATCTAGTGTTGGAGTCACGTTGTGTCATCTGAAATGCCTGCTGTCATATACCACGTCTGGTATCATCCACCACGTCTGGTGTCATCTGCCATGCCTGCTGTCATATACCACGTCTGGTATCATCCGCCACGTCTGGCGCCATCTGCCACATCAACTTTCATCCATGCCAGAGCCTCTGCTACTGCCTGAACTCTTACAGGTACTCTTGTGCTAAGGACTTTGCATAGACTTTATAGACTGTTTAGCCAGCTTCTACTACGCTACGGTGGTGCGGCCTAGTGGTTCCACATACCCCCAGACCGTGACAAGTATGACTTCAAGGACCCTTCCTGTCAAAATAAGTATTGTCAGTAAAATGTTTAATGGGTTAAATATTTATACTTAATCGTATAAAATGTGTAGGATATGTAATTTATTGTAATCATTATTTTTTTCTGTTTGTAACAGTTGTGTTAATAAAATTGACTGCTGCGGCCTTTTATACCATAACAGGTGTCTTCATTATTGAAAGGGTTTTCTTTGGCTAAAGAAGGGTATTGGTACAATGCATTCAGAAAGTCTTCAGACCCTTTCAGTCTTTTTACATTTTGTTATGTTGAGGACTTCTGCTAAAAGTAAAATAAAAAATAGGTTTTTCCCCATTATCTGCACTCAATACCCTATAATGACAAAGTTAAAACAGAATATTAGTTAATCTTTGTTAATTTTTGAAAAAGGAAAAACTAAAATCTTGCATTGACATAAGTATTCAGACCCTTTACTCAGTACTTAGTTGAAGAACCTTTGTCAGTGATAACAGCCTCCAGTCTTTTGGGTATGATGCCACACGGTTTGCACACCTGGATTTGGGGATTTTCTGAAATTTTTCTCTCCAGATCCTCTCAAGCTCTGTCAGGCTGGATGGGGACCGTCAGTGGACAGCCATTTTCTGGTCTCTACAGAAATGTTCGATTGAGTTCAATTCAGGGCTCTGGCTGGGCCACTCAAGGACATTCACAGAATTGTCCCTAAGCCACTCCTGTGTTGTCTTGGCTGTGTGCTTATGGTCATTGTCTTGTTCGAAGGTGAACTTTCAGCCCAGTCTGAGGTACAGAGCACTCTGGATCAGGTTTTCATTAACCTCTTCACGACTGCCATACGGCTATATACATTCTAACTGCCGACGCCCCATGCAGTTAGTACATGTATAGACATTGGCAGCCTGGAAGGGGTTTAATGAATGCAGTGCTGCTTCAGCATGAGCAGCACTGCACTCTCATGTGTGCGAGGGCTTTGAGAACCCCAGAATACACCCCCCACTCTAGATAGTGCCACCCACAACCCCCGCAAAACCCTCTGTAAATAGTGCCACCTAAGCTCCCTCCAGCATTGGAATCTCCGGCCAGCGCTCTGGCCAAGGATTCCCCTCCTAGAAGGAGCCCCCGCCGTCTTCCCATCTCCACTGTAGATTGTGCCACCCCCCCTGCAGATAGCAAACCCCCCGACCTGCTCTACATAGCATTGCACGCCCCACTGTAAATAGCACCACCTGAGCTGAGTCTAGGAGCGGAATCCCCTGTGTCAGATCACACTGGCCGGGGATACCGCTTCTAGACAGAGCCCCTGTCGTCACTGTCCATTTGCACAGTGACGTTAGTGGCTCTCTCAAGGAGCGGAATCCCCGGCCGACACTCTGGCCGTGGATTCCGCTACTGGAGAAGCCCCTGGTGTCACTATCCATATACGGTGTCACATCGCTCTGTGTCGGGGATTCCTCTACTTGGACAGTGAGGTCAGGGGCTACGAAATCCCTACTCTAGCAGGGGATTCCGCTCTTAGAGTTAACCCCTGACGTCACTGTCCATATATGGAGAGAAACACCAGGGGCTTCCTGTAGGAGAGGAATCTTTGGCCAGAGGGATTCCACTCCTACAGGGAACTGCAATGGTGCTATTTACAGGAAGGGGATGCTATTTACAGGGGGGGGGTGGCACTATCTGCAACGGGGATATTGCTAAATACAGGGGGGATGTTGCTATCTACAGGGGGTGACGCTATTTACAGAGGGTGTGGTGCTATCTACAGGGGGTGCTATATACAGGGGGTGTGGCACTATCTACATGGGTACTGTGGCCTTATATTGTCACTCTGCAGGGGACACTGTAACGCTATTTACATTGGCACTGTGTGTGGCACTAAGTGGGCATTATCTAGAGGGAGAACTGTGGCACTATTTACATTGGGCACTGGCACTATTTATGTGGACAATGTGGCACTATACTACAGCGGTATTGCGTCACTATCTACATGGTCGCTGTGGTGTTTTCAGGGGGTTGGGACAAAAAGCCCTAATGAATAAAATTCATCCATTTGTTTTACGTCCGTGAAAAGCGGATGGCAAATGCCGGTTAAAAATGGTCAGACGGCCGGGAAATGGATTAAAATTTTGAGACACATTGATGCAAAACAGCCATGAAAAACTGACAGTTGATTCATTGTTGACTGCCATTTTCTTCACGGTCGTGTGTATATAGCCCTCTTCACTCTTCCCTCACAGCGATCCAGGTTAACGGAGAGAGAAGAGGACTAATTGTTACAGAGCTTACAGTGTATATATACACTACCGTTCAAAAGTTTGGGGTCACCCAGACAATTTTGTGTTTTCCATGAAAACTCACACTTATATTTATCAAATGAGTTGCAAAATGACTAGAAAATATAGAAATAATGATTTTTATTTGAAATAATAATTTTCTCCTTCAAACTTTGCTTTCGTCAGAGAATGCTCCATTTGCAGCAATTACACCATTGCTGACCTTTGGCATTCTAGCTGTTAATTTGCTGAGGTAATCGGGAGAAATTTCACCCCATGCTTCCAGACGGCCCTCCCACAAGTTGGATTGGCTTGATGGGCACTTCTTGCGTACCATACGGTCAAGCTGCTCCCACAACAGCTCTATGGGGTTGAGATCTGGTGACTGCGCTGGCCACTCCATTACAGATAGAATACCAGCTGCCGGCTTCTTCCCTAAATAGTTCTTGCATAATTTGGAGGTGTGCTTTGGGTCATTGTCCTGTTGTAGGATGAAATTGGCTCCAATCAAGCGCTGTCCACAGGGTATGGCATGGCGTTGCAAAATGGAGTGATAGCCTTCCTTATTCAAAATCCCTTTTACCTTGTACAAATCTCCCACTTTACCAGCACCAAAGCAACCCCAGTTCATCACATTACCCCTCCACCATGCTTGACAGATGGCGTCAGGCACTCTTCCAGCATCTTTTCAGTTGTTCTGCGTCTCACAAATGTTCTTCTGTGTGATCCAAACACCTCAAACTTCGATTCGTCTGTCCATAACACTTTTTTCCAATCTTTCTCTGTCCAATGTCTGTGTGCTTTTGCCCATATTAATCTTTTCCTTTTATTAGCCAGTCTCAGATATGGCTGTTTCTTTGCCACTCTGCCCTGAAGGCCAGCATCCCGTAGTCGCCTCTTCACTGTAGACGTTGACACTGGCGTTTTGCGGGTACTATTTAATGAAGCTGCTAGTTGAGGACCTGTGAGGCGTCTATTTCTCAAACTAGAGACTCTAATGTACTTGTCTTGTTGCTCAGTTGTGCAGCGGGGCCTCCCACTTCTCTTTCTACTCTGGTTACAGCCTGTGTGTGCTGTCCTCTGAAGGGAGTAGTACACACAGTTGTAGCAAATCTTCAGTTTCTTGTCAATTTCTCGCATGGAATAGCCTTCATTTCTAAGAACAAGAATAGACTGTCGAGTTTCACATGAAAGCTCTTTTTTGCAAGCCATTTTGAGAGTTTAATCGAACCCACAAATGTAATGCTCCAGATTCTCAACTAGCTCAAAGGAAGGTCAGTTTTATAGCTCCTCTAAACAGCAAACTGTTTACAGCGGTGCTAACATAATTGCACAAGGGTTTTCAAGTGTTTTCTAATCATCCATTAGCCTTCTAACACAGTTAGCAAACACAATGTACCATTAGTACACTGGAGTGATGGTTGCTGGAAATGGGCGTCTATACACCTATGTAGATATTGCATTAAAAAGCAGACGTTTGCAGCTAGAATAGTCATTTAGCACATTAACAATGTATAGAGTGTATTTCTGATTAATTTAATGTTATCTTCATTGAAAAAAACTGTGCTTTTCTTTAAAAAATAAGGAAATTTCTAAGTGACCCTAAACTTTTGAACGGTAGTGTATATATATCTATCTATCACATACATACATACATACATACATACATACATACATACATACATACATACATACATACATACATACATTATATATATATAATACAAAAGTGTTTTCTCTTTAATTTTTAGTGGTTTGTCTGCTCATAATAAAAATTAAAAACACTGAATTAATTAAACTAATCTAGAAAATGAAAGCCTCATAAGTCTTGTAAAGAACAAAGTAAAAATAGTTGTGATCTTCAAAGTGGTTCCAAAGATATTATAGTTTAACGAAGTGCATATCAAAAATGGCAAATTTGACCTGGACACAGGTCATGAAAGGGTTAATATCTCTGTACTTTGCTCCGTTCATCTTTCCCTCAATCCTGACTAGTCTCCCTGTCCCAGCCACTGAAAAACACCCCCACAGTATGATGGTGCCACCGCCATGCTTCACTGTAGGGATAATATTGGGCAGACATGACACTTAGAATTGTGGCAAAATTTTAATCTTGGTTAAATCTTGGTTTCATCAGACCACAGAATCTTGTTTCTCACAGTCTGAGAGACCTTTAGGTGCTTTTTTGCAGACTCCAGGCGGCTTTCATGTGACTTTTACTGAGCAGAGGCTTCTTTCTGGCCAGATTGTTGGAGTGCTGCAGTGATGGTTGACCTTCTGGAAGTTTCTCCCATCTGCACGCAGGATCTTTGGAAATCAGCCAGAGTGACCATTGTGTTCTCGGTCACCTCTCTTACCAAGGCCCTTCTCTAGTTTGGTGGGGTGGCCAGCTCTAGGAAGGGTCCTGACTGTTCCAAACTTCTTCTATTTAAGAATTATGGAGGCCACTGTGCTCTTGGAGATTTTCAGTGCAACAGAAATTTTTTGTGTACCCTTCTCCAGATCTGTGCCTCCACATAATTCTGTCTCTGAGCTCCACTTGCAATTCTTTCCTCCTCCTGGCTTGGTTATTGCTCTGATATGCATTGTCAGCTATGAGACCTTAAATAGACAGGGGTGTGTCTTTCCAAATCATGTCCAATCAAATGAATTTACCACAGGCGGACTCCAATTAACCCCCCTTAACGACATACCACGTACATGCACGTGGTAGCTCCTAAGGGGAAGTATTGAGCGGGCTCACGGGCTGAACGGGCTCCATACTCAATACTCCATAATACAGCCGACACCTCACTGCAACGGGCGGAATCAAAGATCACTTGGATTTTGCTTGATTAAAACCTTAAATACCACGGTCAATCGTTGGAATCAGGGGGGCGGCCCCCTCCACTACGCGATTGGGGGTTGCTGATGGTCGTCATGTCAGCCTGGGGGCCTAATGAAGGCCCCAGGGTTAGCCATCTTTGTGCTCAGGGCTTCAAAGGAGACTGTCAGTTTAGCAAAGTACTGCAATACAGTAGTATTAGCGGACCAACAATTGCTGGTTCAAGTCCCCTACAGTTAAATAAAGTTTTTTTAATGTTCAAAAACAAAATAAAAGTTAAAAAAAAAAACCTTTTCCCATTTTTTCCCTAAAGTAACCTTAATAAAAAATAAAAGTTAACATAACTGGTTGCCACATCCATAAAAGTCAGAACTATCACATCATAGCACTGTTTAACGCGCCCGGTGAATGCAGTAAAAAAAAAAATATATATATATATATATATATAGGAAATACAAAGAAGAACCGCACCACAAATCTTGAAAAATTCACCTCTATCAGGGGTTTCGTGTGTGCAAGCCTCCAGACCACGACCAATAGTCCAAATTTCGGAATTCAAAAAATAGGCAGCACTCCACAGCATAGTAGTCAAAAAAGTGAAAAACGTTTATTCACCCATGTAAGATTGCTACGTTTCAGTCCCAATCTGGACATTCCTCAAGCAGAAAGGTCCAGATTGGGACTGAAACGTAGCAATCTTACATATGGGTGAATAAACGTTTTTCACTTTTTTGACTACTATGTTGTGGAGTGCTGCCTATTTTTTGAATTCCTATATATATATATATATATATATATATGTTAAGGATCTGCCAGGCACAGCTTCTGTATCCACGCCCATAAGTAATCAGTCTGCACCTGCTTCTATGTCTGTGAGACTGACTCCATCTTCCACCACTCAGGATTGCAGGCTTAGGAGTGGGAGAGCCTATCACAGCCTGGCCAGACGGAGCTAGGTCCCGCCCTCTGTCTATTTATACCTGCCTTTCCTGTTCCTCCTTGCTTGTGATTCTTCTCGTTTTGTTAGAATGGTCTCTGCTTCTATTGTGGGGATGACAAGCATCAAGTGAACACCTGTCCTAGGCGTAAGAATAAGCAGCCGGAAAACTTCCGCGCCTAAGTGATCATCGGGGAGGTCACTTGGGCGCACAGGTATTTCCCGTAAATATGAAACGTAATAAATCTTGCTTCCCTTTCAGGTCTCTTTTGGTGGTAGGTCTGCTACCGGCAGTGCCTTCGTGGATTCAGGGTCGTCTGCTAATATCATGTCTGTGGAATTTGCTATGTCTCTAGCTATGCCTTTGATTGATTTGCCTAAACCTGTCCCGGTAGTGGGTATCGACTCCACTCCTCTTGCTAATGGTTATTTTACACAGCATACCCCTGTTTTTGAACTCCTTGTTGGCTCCATGCATTTGGAGCAGTGCTCTGTACTGTTGATGCAGGGATTATCGTCCGATTTGGTTTTAGGCCTTCCCTGGTTGCAGTTGCATAATCCCTCGTTTGACTGGAATACTGGGGATCTTACCAAATGGGGTAATGAATGCTTGACGTCATGTTTTTCTGTTAATTCTATTTCTCCCCCTGAGGAGGTGAACACGCTACCTGAGTTTGTTCAGGACTTCGCTGATGTTTTCTCACCAAGTATCCCCTTCCTTTGATTCCTGATCTCTTTAATCAGGTTCAGGGGGCCCAATGGTTCTCTAAGTTTGATCTACGGGGGGCGTATAACCTTATCCGCATCAAAGAGGGGGATGAGTGGAAGACTGCGTTTAACACGCCCGAAGGTCATTTCGAATACCTCGTCATGCCCTTTGGGTTGTGTAATGCTCCCGCGGTCTTCCAGAATTTCATAAATGAGATTTTAAGAGATTACCTGGGGGTATTTCTCGTATTGTACCTTGATGACATACTTGTGTTTTCCAAGGACTGGTCCTCCCACATTGAGCATGTCAGGAAGTTGCTCCAGGTCCTTCGGGAAAACAAACTGTTTGCGAAGACCGAAAAATGTGTGTTTGGGGTGCAGGAGATACCATTTTTGGGTCAAATCCTCACTCCTCATGAATTCCGCATGGACCCCGCCAAGGTCCAGGCTGTGGCGGAATGGGTCCAACCTGCCTCCCTGAAGGTGTTACAGTGCTTCTTGGGGTTCGCTAATTATTACAGGAGATTTATTGCTAACTTCTCGGTCATCGCTAAGCCTCTTACGGACCTCACTCGCAAGGGTGCTGATCTCCTCCGCTGGCCTCCTGAGGCTGTCCAGGCTTTTGAGGTCCTTAAGAAGCGCTTTATCTCGGCCCCGGTGTTGGTTCAGCCCAACCAAATGGAGCCATTTATTGTGGAGGTTGACGCGTCCGAGGTGGGAGTGGGGGCTGTCTTGTCCCAGGGTACGAGGTCCCTCACCCATCTCCGTCCCTGTGCCTACTTCTCCAGGAAGTTTTCGCCCACTGAGAGTAACTATGATATTGGCAACCGCGAACTCTTAGCCATTAAATGGGCATTTGAAGAGTGACGCCACTTCCTGGAGGGGGCTAGGCACCAGGTAACGGTCCTTACAGACCACAAGAATCTGGTTTTCCTAGAATCTGCCCGGAGGCTAGACCCGAGACAAGCTCGATGGGCGTTATTTTTTACCAGATTCAATTTTTTGGTTACCTATAGGGCTGGGTCTAAAAATATTAAGGCTGATGCACTGTCGCATAGCTTCATGGCCAGCCCTCCTTCGGAGGAAGATCCTGCTTGTATTTTGCCTCCAGGTATAATTATTTCCTCTATTGATTCTGATTTAGTCTCCGAAATTGCGGCTGATCAAGATTCAGCTCCCGGGAACCTTCCTGAGAACAAGCTGTTTGTTCCCCTGCAATTCCGGCTAAGGGTACTTAGGGAAAATCATGACTCTGCACTATCTGGTCATCCAGGCATCCTGGGTACCAAGCACCTCATTGCCAGAAACTATTGGTGGCCTGGGTTGCCTAAAGACGTTAAGGCCTATGTCGCTGCTTGTGAGGTTTGTGCTAGGTCCAAGACTCCCAGGTCCCGACCAGCGGGCTTACTACGTTCTTTGCCCATTCCCCAGAGACCTTGGACCCATATCTCCATGGATTTTGTCACCGATTTGCCTCCATCTCAAGGCAAGTCGGTGGTGTGGGTTGTAGTAGACCGCTTCAGTAAGATGTGCCACTTTGTGCCCCTCAAAAAACTACCCAATGCTAAGACGTTAGCTACCTTGTTTGTCAAACACATCCTGCGTCTCTATGGGGTCCCTGTCAATATTGTTTCTGACAGAGGGGTACAATTTGTTTCTTTGTTTTGGAGAGCCTTCTGTAAAAAGTTGGAGATTGATCTGTCCTTCTCCTCTTCCTTCCATCCTGAAACTAATGGCCAAACTGAGAGGACTAATCAGTCTCTAGAACAATATTTAAGGTGTTTTATCTCTGACTGTCAATATGATTGGGTCTCATTCATTCCCCTCGCCGAATTTTCCCTTAATAACCGGGTCAGTAATTCGTCAGGGGTCTCCCCCTTTTTCTGTAATTTGGTGTTTAATCCTCGGTTCTCCTCCGTTTCACCTGGTAGTTCCAACAATCCCGAGGTAGAGGTCGTTCATCGGGAACTGTGCATAGTCTGGGCCCAGGTTCAGAAGAACCTAGAGGCATCCCAGAGCATTAAAAAAACTCAGGCCGATAGAAGACGTTCTGCTAACCCCTTGTTTATGGTCGGGGATCTGGTGTGGCTATCGTCTAAGAACTTGCGCCTTAAAGTCCCGTCCAAGAAGTTTGCTCCCCGGTTTATAGGGCCGTACAAGGTCATTGAAGTCCTCAATCCTGTCTCCTTCCGACTGGAGTTGCCCCCATCTTTTCGATTGCACGACGTGTTTCATGCCTCCCTCCTTAAACGCTGCTCCCCGTCCTTGGCTCCCTCGAGGAAACCTCCTGTCCCCGTTCTCACCACTGAGGGGGTAGAATTCGAGGTGGCCAAGATTGTGGACAGCAAGATGGTCCAAGGCTCCCTCCAGTACCTGGTCCATTGGAGAGGATACAGGCCTGAGGAGAGGACTTGGGTACCCGCCCGGGATATTCACGTTGGGGTATTGGTCAGGAGGTTCCACCTTCGTTTCCCCAATAAACCAGGTCCACCTAGAAAGGGTCCGGTGGCCCCTCATAAAAGGGGGGGTACTGTAAAGGATCTGCCAGGCACAGCTTCTGTGTCAACGCCCATAGGTAATCAGTCTGTACCTGCTTCTATGTCTGTGAGACTGACTCCATCTTCCACCACTCAGGATGGCAGGCTTAGGAGTGGGAGAGCCTATCACAGCCTAGCCAGACGGAGCTAGCTCCCACCCTCTGTCTATTTATACCTGCTTTTCCTGTTCCTCCTTGCTTGTGATTCTTCTTGTTTGGTTTCCTGGCCCTGCTGCAGCTTCTTGAACTATTTGTCCCTGCTTCATACTGACCCTGGCTTACTGACTACTCTCCTGCTCTGCGTTTGGTACCTCGTACACTCCTGGTTTGACTCGTCTTGTTCACTACTCTCCTGCTCTGCGTTTGGTACCTCGTACACTCCTGGTTTGACTCGGCTCGTTCTCTACTCTTGTTGCTCACGGTGTTGCCGTGGGCAACTGCCCCATTTCCCTTAGCTTCTGTGTACCCTTGTCTGTTTGTCTGGCGTGCACTTATTGAGCGTAGGGACCGTCGCCCAGTTGTACCCCGTCGCCTAGGGCGGGTCGTTGCAAGTAGGCAGGGACTGAGTGGCGGGTAGATTAGGGCTCACTTGTCTGTTTCCCCACCCCCATCATTACAATAAGAAAGCAAAAAATGGATCAGTCCTGAAAGGGTTAATTCATTTCTAATGAAAAACGTATGACCAAATGTGGGGTATTTCCGTACTCGGGAGAAATTGCTTTATAAAAAATTGTTGTTTTTTTCCTCCTTTATCCCTTGTGAAAATGAGAAAATTCAACATTTTAGTGGAAAAAAATGTGATATTAATTTTCGCGTCCTAATTCTAATAAATTCTGCAAAAGACCCATGGGGTCTAAATGCTCACTATACCCCTAGAAAAATTCCTTGAAGTTTTTTACAAAATGGCGTCACTTTTGGTGGGTTTCCACTGTTTAGGTCCCTCCAGTGCATTGCAAATGCCACATTGCACCGAAAACCATTCCAGTAAAATCAGAAATCCAAATGGTGCTCCTTCCCTTCTGAGCCCTGCGTGTGGGTCCAAACAGCAGTTTATTACCACATATGGGGTATTGTCGTAATCGGGAGACATTGCTTTACAAATGTTGGGGTGCATTTTCTTCGTTTTTCCTTGTAAATATAAAAAATATATAAAAAATTTCTATGTTGTTTCAGAAAAAAAGTAGATTTTAATTTTTACAGACTAATTCCAATATATTTAGCGAAAAACCTGTGTAGTCAAAATGCTAACTATACCCCTAGATAAATACCTTAAGGGGTCTAGTTTTCGAAATGGGGTCGTTTATGGGGAGTTTCTATCGTTCTGGCAGGTCAAAGCTTCTCCAAATGTACAGTGGGGCCTAAAACATTTTCAAGCAAAATATGAGTCCTGAAAGTCTTTGGGTGCTCCCTTCCTTTTGGGCTCTGCCGTGTGTCCAGGCAACGCATTAGGGCCACAATGTGGGCATTTTTGAAAACAGGAGAAACAGGGTGATAGATTTTGTTGTGTGTCTTCATTCTCATGGTCGCTTTACAAAGTTATCGGTCTTCAAACTGATATTTTTATGAAAGAAGTGAAATTTTTTTTCACCAGCTATGTATTAAATTTAGCATAAAACTGTGGGGTCAAAATACTTACTATACCTCTAGATAAATACCTTAAGGGGTCTAGTTTTGTAAATGGGGTCAATTGTGGGGGTTTCCATCATTCTGAGACCTATGAGCCTCTGAAAACCTGGCTTGGTGCAGGAAAAGAAAATGTACTTAAAAATGTATAAAATTATTATTCAATTTGTAAGTCCTCTAAATTGCTGAAAGAGATGGAAATATATATTTAATTAAAATAATTGTACAGTATATGTGTACATATGTGACATATTGCAGTTAAAA
Source organism: Rhinoderma darwinii (assembly GCF_050947455.1). Taxonomy (NCBI): domain Eukaryota; kingdom Metazoa; phylum Chordata; class Amphibia; order Anura; family Rhinodermatidae; genus Rhinoderma; species Rhinoderma darwinii. The sequence goes on along the minus strand of NC_134689.1, from coordinate 253,418,827 downwards.
ATAGGGAAAAATTGTAATTTTTACAAAATTTATTCCATTTTTCTATTTTTTAATTAATTTCCGCAAATTGTATCAGTCTACTTTTACCACTAAAATAAAGTACAACATGTAACGAAAAAACAATGTCAGACACATTCTTTTGCCATGACTAAGAGCAACATGTTTGCTCGAAACGCGTAGGCTAAGGCTATACAGCCCACTACCACATACACTTTGAGACTGCGTCTCCGTGTGTTTTTTAAATTGTTTTTGCAATAAAATTGGGAATATATTTCCTTTTTAAAATCAACACAGCGCTGGATTTTTCTCTCCTTTTCCGAATGTCAGAATTACTTGGATATTCAAAACTTTAACAGAGTTAGGCCCCATGCACACGAACGTAAAAACGCCCGTAATTACGGGCCCACAGACTTCTATTGGCCACGGGTACCTCCCCGTAAGCTTACGAGAAGGTGCCCGTGCCGTTGAAAAATATAGAACATGTCCTATTTCAGGCCGTAATTACAGCACGGGCAGGCCCATAGAAGTCTATGGGGCTCCCGTAATTACGGGTGACTACGTGTGTGCACCCGTAATTACGGGAGCGTTGCTAGGCGCCGTCAGTAAATAGTCACTGTCCAGGGTGCTGAAAGAGTTAAGCGATTGGCAGTAACTGTTTCAGCACCCTGGACAGTGGCTACCGATCATAATATAGATAAAGCTGTAAAAAAAAAAGACGTTCATACTTACCCAGAACTCCCTGCTTCTTCCTCCAGTCTGGCCTCCTGGGATGACGTTACAGCCCATGTGACCGCTGCAGCCAATCACTGGCTGCAGCGGTCACATGGACTGCTGCGTCATCCAGGGAGGTCGGAGTGGATGTCAAGAGAGGGACGCGTCACCAAGATACCAGCCAGGTAAGTATGAATTTCTTTTACTTTTATTACGGAAAGGGCTGTCCCTTCTCTCTATTCTGCACTGATAGAGAGAAGGGCTGCCGATTAGTGCAGTGCAATTTTGCAGCCAAAAACGTGCCCGTAAATACGGGTGGAATACTGGTGACACCGGACCCGTATTTACGGGCACGGGTCGGTAAATACTGGTGCAATACGGGTCGAATACGTGTGACCAAGGACCCGTATTTACGCCAGTATTTACGGGTGGACAAAAATATGGTCGTGTGCATGAGGCCTTATTCTCTGATAAAGTCAGACATACCAGATTTGACAAATCTGACTTGGTCATTAAAGAGGCTCTGTCACCAGATTTTCAAACCCCTTTCTTCTATTGCAGCAGATCGGCGCTGCAATGTAGATAACAGTAACGTATTTTTTTTTAAAAACTTGGATTTTTGGCCAAGTTATGACCATTTTTATATTTATGTACAACTGGGCGTGTTTAAAGTTATGTCCAAGTGGGCGTGTATTGTGTGTGTACATCTGGGCGTTTTTACTTGTTTTACTAGCTGGGCGTTGTGAATGGAAGTGTATGATGCTGACGAATCAGCATCATCCACTTCTCTTCGTTACCACCCAGCTTCTGGCAGTGCACAGACACACAGCGTGTCCTCGCGAGATCACGCTGTGACGTCACTCACTTCCTCCCACAGGAACTTCATCGCGTCGGATGAGCGAGGACACGCTGTGTGTCTGTGAACTGCCAGAAGCTGGGTGGTAACGAAGAGAAGTGGATGATGCTGATTCGTCAGCATCATATACTTCTATTCACAACGCCCAGCTAGTAAAACAAGTAAAAACGCCCAGATGTAACGAACACAATACACGCCCAGTTGGACATAACTTTAAACACGCCCAGTTGTACATAAGAAAGGCTCATTTGCATAAATATAAAAATGGTCATAACTTGGCCAAAAATGCTTGTTTTTGAAAAAAAAACAACACTTTACTGTTATCTACATTGCAGCGCCGATCTGCTGCAATAGGAGATAGGGGTTTGAAAATCTGGTGACAGAGCCTCTTTAAGGTCCAAACAGGCCCGGTCATTAAGGGGTTAAAACATATGCCATCGAGAAAGTAATAGGTTCTATACGAGGTGGTAATATGAAGCAGACACTACTGGACAGAGAAGCTTTCTGGATATACAGCCTCAAAACCAGATTCCCCATGTGGCTTAATCTCAAGAGGGAACTTATGTTCCACTACTAAGTGATCAAAAATTAGGTTTAAGCTATTTGATATATATAATTTTTTCTATACCTGATTCATAGTTCCAATATATTACTCCCCACCGTTTTAATATATTATTCTTCATCATTTTTTATTTTTTTTCTCTGTGTCCAGTGGTGTCTACTTTATGCCCATAACCCTGGGTTTTATTGCATTCATATTATGTTTTCTCAGATTAAAATGTAAGCTGATAGACTACAATAATAGATAAGTTATGTCTCTGTACTGTATGTAATACAACGTTCAACTTTTTGACTAGGACAACAAAGTGCATTCATAGATCTCAATATTTTGCTGCATTATACTTCTCTAGCATTTTCCTATTAGCTATGATATACTGTTTGTAAAGTATAAATATTCAATAGTGAAGGGCGAAGTTGCCACATGTCATTTAATTATAACATTCAATATTTTATATCTAACATCTCCTCTAGAAAACATTATAATGCAACTGGTTACATCAATCGCTAAATTACTTCCTAGAATAGCCTAGATAGCAACATATATATATTTTTTCATATACATTTTTTTTATTTTGTCATAGCCGGGCATTAATAGTTCTGAAATAGCCCGCTAGGTTGTCCTTACAAACAGTCCATTATGTGCTATACATTAGCTGTACATCAGAACCTCCAAATATTTAGTTATACCAATAGGGTGCTGCCTTATGTTATATTTACACATGTTGGGAATAGCAGTATGGCTTCTCAAGTAATCATTTTGACATATATATTTGTGAATATTTTAACCTGTTTGACAGGGGACAAAACATTTGTTCTCTCCAACAGACATTTTAACATTATTTTAAATAGTTCTTCGTTGATTTATGTATTTTGTGTACAAACTCATTGCTCACACCCTGATATTTCTCCTTTTTATATCCGGTATTCTCAGATCTGTCATCTCAATTTAGTAAGTCTATACCATAAACAAACATATCGAGTATATCTTCTATTACTATAAACTAATAAGGGAAGTTCATTTCCCTGAATTAGATAGCTCTCTCATGTATTGAGTGATAAAACACACACACACACACATATATATATATATATATATATATATATATATATATATATATATATATATAAACAATTAATCACGTAAACAATATATATTACGAAATAGAGGGATTACATAGTTGATACACACGGTGTCTCTTGCTTCCGGGAGACACAGCTGATGAATAGAGTCCATCCAAAATACACAGACCGGATATAAAGGCCAGGAGTGGATACTGAGTTGTACACATGCCATGATTAAGGACACAGGACGTGTTAGAAACGGGTAGGCGAATTAACTAAAGGCAATTTCAATCTTCCTCCCTTATTCCTCCTGCACTTTCTTACTTCATCTTCTTTTAAAAATTTGTTATATCAATGAAAGTGGAACGTCGATTCCTTTTATCTACCTTCAAGTGCTGCATTATAGTTCTGTCTTCTCCTTGCTGTTTGCTGCTGGCCGTGCGGGAATCTAGGCGCTGTCTGTCCAGGGACACAACCAACGGTGAGCTGGAGGATAAACCTCCCCCCCTTCCCTATACTAGTTTTTTGCATGCAGATTTATAATCCGCACCGCAGGTCAATTTATGCATGTATTCTGTGCAGAATTTTGCCGCAACGTAAGGACAGGGCTGGGATCCGGACGGTTCGCCCCGGTTCCCACGAACCGGTTGTTAAAATGGCAGCTGGTTCACAGAACCGGGTGAAGTGGGAAGCCGGAACCGGTTCGGTCCCCTGCACTCAATTTTATCCACGTCCTTAGGACGCGGATACAATTGAGTTGAATAGCGCTGCCCTGGCGAGGTACATGATGCCTCGCCATTCGGCGCTTTAGTGATGATGCAGTCGGCGCGATGACGTCATCGCGCCGCTGCATCGTTTTCGATGGAGGAGGACTGACGTCGCTGGAGGATGGCGCGGCTACGGGGCAGGTAAGAATATGTTTTTTTTTCCTTCTACTGTGGGCACTTCATAGGGGACTATACAGGGAGCTATATAGGGCAGTGGTTCCCAAAAGTTGTGTTTTTTTTGCTACAAGCTCCGCCTCCGTAGCAGACGTGACGCGCGGACGTCTGTTACGAGTACTGCCCACCGCTTCCCACTAGAAACCTGATGGAGGGAGAGGAGCCGTTAACGCTGGGCAGGGTAAGTATTTTTTTTCTTTACTTTGTTAGCAGTTGTGTGAGAGAAATGGAGCCAGAATGCCGGAAGTTGTAGTCCTCTCCTCTTATACCTCCTCTCTGTAATGTCCTCTGATATCCCATAATAACAGCCTGGACATGTTGGTAGTTGTAGTCCTCTCCTCTTATACCTCCTCTCTGTAATGTCCTCTGATATCCCATAATAACGTCCTGGACATGCTTGTAGTTCTAGTCCTCTCCTCTTATACCTCCTCTCTGTAATTTCCTCTGATATCCCATAATAACGTCCTGGACATGCTGGTAGTTGTAGTTCTCTCCTTTTATACCTCCTCCCTGTAATGTCCTCTGATATCCCATAATAACAGTCTGGACATGCTGGTAGTTGTAGTCCTCTCCTCTTACACCTCCTCTCTGTAATGTCCTCTGATATCCCATAATACCAGTCTGGAAATGCTGGTAGTTGTAGTCTTCTCCTCTTATACCTCCTCTGTAATGTCCTCTGATATCCCATAATAACAGTCTGGACATGCTGGTAGTTGTAGTTCTCTTCTCTTATACCTCCTCCCTGTAATGTCCTCTGATATCTCATAATAACGTCCTGGACATGCTGGTAGTTGTAGTACTCTCCTCTTATACCTCCCTGTAATGTCCTCTGATATCCCATAACAACAGTCTGGACATGCTGGTAGTTGTAGTCCTCTCCTCTTATACCTCCTCTCTGTAATGTCCTCTGATATCCCATAATAACAGTCTGGACATGCTGGTAGTTGTAATCCTCTCCTCTTATACCTCCTCTCTGTAATGTCCTCTGATATCCCATAATAACAGTCTGGACATGCTGGAAGTTGTAGTTCTCTCCTCTTATACCTCCTCCGTGTAATGTCCTCTGATATCCCATAATAACAGTCTGGACATGCTGGTAGTTGTAGTTCTCTCCTCTTATACCTCCTCCCTGTAATGTCCTCTGATATCCCATAATAACAGTCTGGACATGCTGGTAGTTGTAGTTCTCTCCTCTTATACATCCTCCCTGTAATGTCCTCTGATATCCCATAATAACGTCCTGGACATGCTGGTAGTTGTAGTACTCTCCTCTTATACCTCCCTGTAATGTCCTCTGATATCCCATAATAACAGTCTGGACATGCTGGTAGTTGTAGTCCTCTCCTCTTATACCTCCTCTCTGTAATGTCCTCTGATATCCCATAATAACAGTCTGGACATGCTGGAAGTTGTAGTTCTCTCCTCTTATACCTCCTCCCTGTAATGTCCTCTGATATCCCATAATAACAGTCTAGACATGCTGGCAGTTGTAGTTCTCTCCTCTTATACCTCCTCCCTGTAATGTCCTCTGATATCCCATAATAACGTCCTGGACATGCTGGTAGTTATAGTCCTCTCCTCTTATACCTCCTCCTGTAATGTCCTCGAAAATCCCATAATAACAGCCTGGACATGCTGGTAGTTGTAGTCCTCTCCTCTTATACCTCCTCCCTGTAATGTCCTCTGATATCACATAATAACAGTCTGGACATGCTGGTAGTTGTAGTCCTCTCCTCTTATACCTCCTCTCTGTAATGTCCTCTGATATCCCATAATAACGTCCTGGACATGCTGGTAGTTGTAGTCATCTCCTCTTATACCTCCTCCCTGTAATGTCCTCTGATATCTCATAACAGCCTGGACATGCTGGAAGTTGTAGACCTCTCCTCTTCTACCTCCTCCTCCTGTAAACTTTCTCTGATATCACATAACATCCTGGACATGCTGGGAGTTGTAGTTCTCTCCTCTTACATCTCCTCCCTGTAATGTCCATTGATATCACATAATAATAGCCTGGACATGCTGGGAGTTGTTGTTCTTACACCTCCTTATTTATTCCTTCCCCAGGAGTAAGCACACTTTCTCTCTGTGATGGTCACTTTACTAGAGGGCCACATGGTCATTTTATCGGGGGGACGACTGAGGCTGATGGTGGCTTTACTGGAGGGGGTTGATGGTCATTTTACTGGGGGGACGGGGACGGAGGCTGATGGTGACTTTACCGGGGGGGGGGGCTGGGGCTGATAGTCACTTTACTGGAGGGGGCTTATGGTCTCTTTACTGAGGGGTCATTATACTGTGAGTGGAGGGCTAATGGTCATTACTGTGAGTGGGGGGCTGATGGTCTTTACTGTGAGTGGGCGGCTGATGGTCATTTTACTGTGAGTGGGGGGCTGATGGCCATTACTGTGAGTGGGGGCTGATGGTCATTACCGTGAGTGGGGGGCTGATGGTCATTTTACTGTGAGTGGGGGGCTGATGGCCATTACTGTGAGTGGGGGGCTGATGGTCATTACTGTGAGTGGGGGGCTGATGGTCTTCGAGTGGTTTCCGCCTCTGACCTCCCATTGAAATTAATAGGAGGCAGAAAAGATTTTTAGTTTCTGCCTTACAAAAAACGTTGTGTTAACATACCCTAAGCCTGGGTTCACACAACCTATTTTCAGGCGTAAACGAGGCGTATTATGCCTCGATTTACGCCTGAAAATACGGCTCAAATACGTCGGCAAACATCTGTTCATTCATTTGAATGGGTTTGCCGACGTAGTGTGCCGACGACCAGTAATTTATGCGTCGTCGTTTAAAAAGCTGTCAAACGACGACGCATAAAATGACTGCCTCGTCAAAGAAGTGCAGGACACTTCTTTGAAACTTAATTTGAGCCGTTTTTCATTGAAGTCAATGAAGAACAGCTCAAGATTACGGGCGTCAAAGACGCCTCGCATAATGCGAGGAGGAGCTTTTACGTCTGAAAGACGCAGCTGTTTTCTCCTGAAAACAGTCTGTCTTTTCAGACGTAAAAGGAAGCTAGCGTGTGCACATACCCTAAATACCCAATTACCTCAGCAAATTAACAGCTAGAATGCCAAAGGTCTGCAATGCTGTAATTGCTGCAAATGGAGCATTCTTTGACGAAAGCAAAGTTTGAAGGAGAAAATTATTATTTCAAATAAAAATCATTATTTCTAACCTTGTCAATGTCTTGACTATATTTTCTAGTCACTTTGCAACTCATTTGATAAATATAAGTGTGAGTTTTCATGGAAAACACAAAATTGTCTGGGTGACCCCAAACTTTTGAACGGTAGTGTATATATTGTGAGACAGTGACAGGTAAAGTCATTGAGGGAAGGTACATTTCCCCTAGAATCCTGTCATATGTATCCTAGGCTCCAGGGAATGAGTAGTTCTTGCAATAGAAAGCTGTAGCTTTCCAATCTCGGCTTAAGGAAAAGCCGGAAAAAGGGCCTGGAGTTGGATTGGAGAAGAGCAGGGCGGGTTCCCCAATCCCTAGTCCATCTCTGTTTGTAGGACAAGGCTGCTGCTCAATTAGCTGCACCTGTAGCCTGTGTATAAAAAGGTGCAGACACAGTGTGTGTGAGTCTCACCCCTGACTCAGACTGGAGACTACTAAGGCTGGAGTAGCCTGTATTCTATGTGAGTAAAGACCTGTGTTACTTTGTGTCCAGTGCCTGGTAGGAAGGCACTCGGTATAGTTAGATAATATCTTGTTTAGTTAGTGCTCAGACAAGCAGGATTTATTTTGTATTTTGCCTTGTTGTACAAGAGGCTGTTTCTTTGACAAGAATAAAAACCAGGCAAAGCCCTGTTATGACTTTTAATGCACGGTGTCCCTGTCTCTGGCTACAAAGAAACCGCTGTACCAACCTCTCCTGATGCTAAACCCTCACATATGGTGGCCGATGCGGGCGCAGTATTAAAGAGACATACACCTATTTAAAAGGACTTTTGCTGCTCCAAGTGGAAAATCGTTGCTAGGGGCAACAACACAATTTTTTCTCCCCGAGAGTGCTTGGAAGTGTATGTCTTGGGTGAAGGCGGCAACAGGGCTAAAAGAGACTGTTAAAATGGATGAAATACTTAAACAGCTGATTCAGTCTAATATCAACCAGGGGAAGATAAGCACAGCTCTGCAAGAAGCCAGCGCGACTCAGCGAATGGTGCATGAGGAAGCCATGCGTGACCAGGCTAAAACAAATATTCTGCTGGGTGAAGCCCACAGACTGGCCTTAAAAGAACAGCAGCAAATTAATCGCTATTTGCAAGACCAAATTCAGGCCTCAGTGGAGAGGTCAGTGGGGCCTCATGGTTTGCGCCAAACCACTCGTGCAGCGGTACAGACATCTCTGCAGAAGATGACATCCACCGATGACGTTGAGGCCTATCTCAGGGGCGTAACTAGGAAAGACTGGGTGTCACACAACCCCCCCCCCTTGTAGATAGTGCCTTTTTTACAAACCCCCCCTGTAGACAACGCCATACAGCCCCCCTGTAGACAACGCCATACAGCCCCCCTGTAGATAACGCCATACAGCCCCCTGTAGATAACGCCATACAGCCCCCCTGTAGATAACGCCATACAACCCCCCTGTAGATAACGCCATACAGCCCCCCCTTTAGATAACGCCATACAGCCCTTTGTAGATATCTACAGAGGGGGCTGTGTGGCGCTATCTACAGAGGGGGCTGTATGGCATTATCTACGGGGGGACTGTATGGCGTTATCTACGGGGGGACTGTATGGCGTTACCTACAGGGGGGACTGTATGGCGTTACCTACAGGGAGTCTGTATGGCGTTCCCTACAGGGGGGTCTGTAGGGAACGCCATACAGCCCCCCCTGTAGGGAACGCCATACAGCCCCCCCCTGTAGGGAACGCCATACAGCCCCCCCCTGTAGGGAACGCCATACAGCCCCCCCCTGTAGGGAACGCCATACAGCCCCCCCTGTAGGGAACGCCATACAGCGTCGTCCCCCCTGTAGGGAACGCCATAATGCGTCCCTCCCCCCCCTGTAGGGAACGCCATACAGCGCCCCCATCCCCCTGTAGGGAACGCCATACAACGTCGTCCCCCTGTAGGGAACGCCATACAGCCCCCCCCTGTAGAGAACGCCATACAGCATCCACCATCCCAAAAAAATGCGACCTACAGTGTGTCCTAATAAAAGACATGTATCCCCTATCCACAGGATAGGGGAGACATGTGTGATCGCTGGCAGCGATAGGGAGAACGGGGGACCGAAAGTCCCCCTCAAGTTCTCCATGACTAACCTCTGACTTCCGGCGTCTGCGCAGCTCTGTAGAAATTAATGGAGCGCTGGTCACGCATGCGCACAAGCGGGACCGGCGCTCCATTCATTTCTACGGAGCTGCCGACACAGACCCCGGATGTCCGAGGTTTGTGATGGAGAACTTCAGGGGACTTTCAGTCCCCCGTTCTCCCTATCGCTGCCAGTGATCATACATGTATCCCCTATCCTGTGGATAGGGGATCATGTCTTTTGCTTAATGGCAGAGCAGGGAGATACCTCCCTGCTCTGCCGTACTGTTCAGTGGCGTCCCGCTGTAGCAGCCATAGCGGCTGCTAGCGGAGCCTCCGGCCATGGTGGGGGCCCGTGCCGGCGGGCGACACGGGCCCCCTCATGCCGCGGGCCCCGTAGCAGCCGCTACTGCTGCTACGGCGGTAGTTACGCCACTGGCCTATCTCATGGTGTTTGACCGAGTGGCAGAACGAGAGAAGTTACCTTCAGATCAGTGGGCAGCAGTGGTGGCACCTTTCCTAACCGGAGAGCCGCAAAAGGCGTACTTTGATCTCAATGAGCAGGATGCCAAGGATTACTCCAAGCTGAAGGTTGAGATCCTTGCCCGTCTGGGTGTTAATATGAATGTGCGTGCTCGACGGGTGCACAACTGGACTTTCGTGGAACACCTACCTGCGCGATCACAAATGTATGATCTTGTCCATCTTGCAAGGAAATGGCTACAGCCAGAGGAATCAACCCCTGCGCAGATCGTGGAGAGAGTGGTGCTTGACAAATACATCCGCTCCTTACCACCGAAGGTTCAGCGTTGGGTCGGTCAAGGAGATCCTACAGATGCGGAACAGCTGGTGAACCTGATTGAAAGGTACAGAGCTACTCAGGATCTACTCCAAGAAGTACCGCCTGGATGTTCTAACCCCAGGAACAGCAAATCGTGCGGAGCACCCGGTAAGACTGTTCCATTTACTAGAGGGGTGAGAAATGTCTTTAAGGGAGGTGGCTCAGAAGGGGAGCAGACGGAGGGAAGAAATCCCAGAGAGACACTGAAGGCCAGACCAGGGTCTCAAGTTGGGGACCGGGGCCGCATACAGTGCTGGCGGTGTTATGGACCTGGGCATATTGCTGCCAATTGTCCCCTGACTACTGAGCCAATGGAGTGTGATGCAGCAAGGCGAATATCCTTGTTTGCACGTCCTGTTTGTTCTGCTGAGACTGTTTACGAGACTGAGCAACAAATGTGTGTCGTAAAAGTGGAAGGGTGTACTGTGAGTGCCTTGCTGGATTCTGGGAGTCTGGTTACCCTGGTGCATGCCAGCCTGATAGACCCTGGAACATTCAGCGGACATAGTATAGGGGTCCTGTGCATACATGGGGACACTAAAGAATACCCCACCGCTTTGGTCACTCTAGAGACTTCCTGTGGAACAGCTTGCCATGAAGTGGGTGTGGTCAACTCCCTGATGCACAGTGTGATCCTGGGGAGAGATTTCCCAGTGTTCTGGGACTTGTGGAGGAAGAAAGATGTAACCTCCACTGTAAATGTTAATGATGGTATTAATGTGTGCCCTGTGATTAGCCCAGAACCCTTTAACGAAGATGATGAGGTGCCAGCAGTAGGGGTGACCACTGAGCCTGATAAATTTCCTCTGTCTGTCTTTGCTGGTGAAACAGATGAGCAGGAGGAAATTTCTGAGATACCAGAGTTAAATATATCACGTAAAAATTTTTGGACCGCTCAACTTAGCGATCCCACATTGGTAAAAGCCAGGGAAAATAGTAAGGTATTAAATGGAGTGCCTCAACATCCAGGGGCTGATAAGGTGTTTCCACACATGGCGGTTAAACAGGCTTTGCTGTATCGGATAGATAACGTACGTGGGGAGGTTGTTGAACAGCTGGTGATACCCCAACCGTATCGTAGAACGGTGTTAGACCTGGCTCATAAACACGTGCTGGGTGGACATCTAGGTTGCGAAAAGACCAGAGAGCGTATCTTACAACGATTCTTCTGGCCGGGGGTATATACGGAAGTTCAGAGGTATTGAGAGTCCTGCCCGGAGTGTCAGATAACGGCTCCTATGCCACATTTTAGGAGTCCGCTGGTGCCTTTGCCTATCATTGGGATCCCTTTTGAAAGAATTACCATGGATCTGGTCGGCGTTTTAGTCAAATCCTCTAGAGGACATCAATATATCTTAGTGGTGTTGGACTATGCCACACGCTACCCTGAGGCAGTCCCTTTGCGAAATTCCTCTTCAAAAGCCATTGCAAGAGAGTTGTTTTACATGTTTTCCCGTACTGGTTTACCTAAGGAAATCCTTACCGATCAGGGAACTCCCTTTATGTCCAAAATCACCAAGGAATTATGTAAACTGCTGAAAATTAAACACCTGCGTAGCTCTATATATCACCCTCAAACTGATGGTCTTGTCGAAAGATTCAATAAGACATTAAAAGGCATGTTGAGGAGGGTGGTTAGTAAGGATGGGAAGGATTGGGACTGTCTTCTGCCCTATTTGATGTTCGCTGTACGTGAAGTTCCTCAATCATCCACAGGGTTTTCTCCTTTCGAACTTGTATACGGCAGACAACCCCGTGGTCTCCTGGACATAGCCAAGGAAACCTGGGAGCAAGAGTCCACACCTTATAGGAGTGTAATTGAGCATGTCACGTTGATGCAAGACCGAATCGCTGCGGTCATGCCGATAGTTAAGGAACACTTGGAGCAAGCTCAGGATGCTCAGAGCAGGGTGTATAACCGAACTGCTAAAGTTAGAAATTTTAACTCTGGTGATCGAGTGTTGGTCTTAGTGCCAACCATAGAAAGCAAATTTCTTGCTAGATGGCAAGGGCCGTATGAGATAATTGAAAAGGTGGGGGATGTAAATTATAAAGTTTACCAACCAGGTAAAAGGAAGACAGTGCAGTTATACCATGTAAACTTAATTAAGCCATGGAAAGAAAGAGAGACCCTCGTGGCAGTAAGGACCCCCTATAGTCCTAACCCAGATGTGTATGTGTCAGAATCCCTCGCAAAGCCACAGAAACAGGAGACAAAAGAGTTTGTGCAGAGAAACACAGACGTGTTTTCAGAACTGCCAGGACAGACCAGTATAATAAAACATGACATTGTGACAGAGCCTCAGGTTCGGGTCCACTTGAAACCCTACAGAGTCCCTGAAGCTCGTAGACAAGCCATATCTGAGGAGGTCAAGAAAATGCTAGACCTTGGGATTATTGAAGAGTCAAAAAGTGAATGGTCAAGTCCCATTGTATTGATTCCGAAACCAGATGGGTCATTGCGTTTCTGTAACGACTTCCGCAAATTAAATGAGATGTCAAAGTTTGACGCATACCCAATGCCAAGAGTTGACGAGTTAATAGAGAGACTGGGCCATTCAAGGTATTTTTCAACACTTGATTTAACCAAAGGCTATTGGCAAGTACCCCTCACGGAGGGCGCCAAAGAGAAAACTGCGTTCATCACCCCGGATGGTCTGTTTCAATATATTTGTTTACCATTTGGGCTACATGGGGCTCCAACGACCTTTCAAAGGTTAATGGACATAGTCCTCAAACCCCATCGTCGGTATGCTTCGGCATATCTGGACGACATTATAATCTTTAGTGATGACTGGGAAAGCCACTTACCAAAAGTACAAGCAGTACTAAACTCCCTCAGAGCCGCGGGGTTAACAGCAAACCCAAAGAAATGTTCCTTAGGCTTGGAGGAAGCACGGTATCTGGGGTACATAATTGGGAGAGGGGTGATAAAGCCACAGGTCAACAAAGTTGAGGCTATCCAAAACTGGCCCCAGCCCTCAACCAAAAAGCAGGTCAGAGCTTTTCTAGGAATTGTAGGTTATTACCGCAGGTTCATTCCAAACTTTGCCAGCACAGCAGCGCCCCTGACAGATCTTACCAAGGGAAGTAAGTCTGTCATGGTCAAGTGGGACACGAAGGCTGAAAGCGCCTTTCAAGAGTTGAAACTGGCCTTGTGTAACCAACCAGTCTTAGTCACTCCTGACTTCAAAAAGGAGTTTGTTGTCCAAACTGATGCTTCTAATGTGGGGCTCGGAGCAGTTCTGTCACAAGAGGTGGGTGGTGAGGAACATCCTGTGACCTATTTGAGCAGAAAACTTACCCCGGCTGAGAAAAACTATAGCATAGTTGAACGGGAGTGCTTGGCAATTAAGTGGGCACTTGAGTCCCTGAGATATTATTTATTGGGTCGTCGGTTTAGGTTGGTTACAGACCACTCTCCTCTTACGTGGATGTGTCAAGCTAAAGAGAGAAATGCAAGAGTTACACGGTGGTTTCTTACTTTGCAGAACTTCAAATATACTGTGGAACACAGAGCAGGAAAACTGCAGGGCAATGCTGATGCTTTGTCTAGGACACACTGCCTTGTAGCTAAATGTGTCCGATTCCACGGGCTCGAACAGAGGAAGAGGGTATGTGAGACAGTGACAGGTAAAGTCATTGAGGGAAGGTACATTTCCCCTAGAATCCTGTCATATGTATCCTAGGCTCCAGGGAATGAGTAGTCTTGCAATAGAAAGCTCTAGCTTTCCAATCTCGGCTTAAGGAAAAGCCGGAAAAAGGGCCTGGAGTTGGATTGGAGAAGAGCAGGGCGGGTTCCCCAATCCCCAGTCCATCTCTGTTTGTAGGACAAGGCTGCTGCTCAATTAGCTGCACCTGTAGCCTGTGTATAAAAAGGTGCAGACACAGTGTGTGTGAGTCTCACCCCTGACTCAGACTGGAGACTACTAAGGCTGGAGTAGCCTGTATTCTATGTGAGTAAAGACCTGTGTTACTTTGTGTCCAGTGCCTGGTAGGAAGGCACTCGGTATAGTTAGATAATATCTTGTTTAGTTAGCGCTCAGACGAGCAGGATTTATTTTGTATTTTGCTTTGTTGTACAAGAGGCTGTTTCTTTGACAAGAATAAAAACACAGGCAAAGCCCTTTTATGACTTTTAATGCATGGTGTCCCTGTCTCTGGCTACAAAGAAACTGCTGTACCAACCTCTCCTGATGCTAAACCCTCACAATATATATATATATATATATATATATATATATATTTATATATTTATTTATATGCAGTATATTATATGCACTGAACTGGATACAGAAGCTGTGCCTGGCAGATCCTTAACATATACAGCACCAAAGAGTATCTCAAAGTATATATACAACTCAAGAACTAAGCTTTGCATATATATACAGCACCAGGGCAAAGCTCAGTACATATGTACAGTACCACAACAAAGCTTAGTACATATATACTGCACTAGAACCAAGCCCAATACATATATACAACACCAGAACAAAGCTCAGAACATATATACAACTCTGGAACTAAGCTCCGTATAGAAATACAGCACCATAACAAAGCTCAGTACATATATACAGTACCACAACAACGCTTAGTACATATATACAGCACCAGAACAAAGCTCGGTACATAAATACAGCCCCAGAACCAAGCTCAGTACATATATACAGCACCAGAATAAAGCTCAGTACATATATACAGCACCAGAATAAAGCTCAGTACATATATACAGAACCAGAACAAAGTTCAGTACATATATATCAGAACAACCAAGCTCAAAACATATAAATATATATGTACTGAGCTTGGTTCTGGTGTTGTGTTTATGTACTGAGCTTGGTTTTGGTGCTATATATTTGTACTGAGCTTTGTTCTGGTGCTGTATATATGTACTGAGCTTTGGTCTGGTGCTGTATATATGTACTGAACTTGCTTCTGGCACCGTATCTCTGCATTAGCCCGGGGAGTTGTCGTGGCTTACTGCGCACACCGCACTGTCCTCCACCCTTCTCATATGCACAGCCTAACTAAATGGGCTGAGCACGCTTAGGATATTGAATGTGCGCAAATAAGCCTATATGTAATGGATAAGTTTAATATAATGTGTGGTAGGTCTGTACGCTTATGTAATTATATAAATAGTGTGGCAATCCACACTAAAACATTCTGGACAGGGTAATTCTTAATTTAGAGTCCACTTTAATGTAGGGGGTATTTGGAGTAACATAATTGTTTTATTTTATTATTAGAATAATTTTCAATGGCGCGATACACCGCAAAACACTGCACGTCTTCGTCCAAAAAACAGGGAACCTGTTGTTAAAAATTTGAATCCCACCACTGCGTAAGGATGAGATTTGTTCAAATCTGATCACCTTTGCAGCTACTGTAATACACTGCAGATTTTCCACCCTCAAATCCGGATGGAAAATCTGCAGAGTATACGAAACGTGTGAACATACACAAAAGGAGGCACAATTAATTGTATTCATTGCTAAAAACCAACAACTCTGGCGGACTAGGGATGTACATGGACAATCATTTATCTAAATGGCCGCCACGGCAACTTCCCTCAACAAAATCAGCAGTTTGACAGGGGTTTCCGGAGCTGTTTCGTAGCTGCCCTTGTATTAAAGGGGTTGTCTGTAAAGAGATAACCCCTTCAAGAGGGCTACATGTTGTGCATTTTACCCCTTCGCGCTCAGCGACGTACTATTCCGTCGTGCTAAGTGCATCGTTCGCGCTCAGCGACGGAATAGTACGTTGCGGCAGGAACGGCCATTTCGGCCGTCTTCCCGACACATACAGGAGCTGTGACAGCTTCTGTCTCGTACAGCAGTTGCCGCAGCTCCTTCAGCAAGGACCGCTCGCTGTGTTCCCGCTGATTAACCCCTTGGAAGCCATGTTCAATAGCGATCGCGGCTTCTTAGGGGTTAAAATAACATCGTCGGCCCGCTACACGATAGCTGTTTCGCAGCGGCCCCTGTATTAAAGGGGTGTTCTGTAATGAGACAACCCCTTCAAGAGGGCTGCATGTTGTGCATTTAAACCTGTATTTAAAGCGGTATTTCTATGACAGATCCTCTAACTATTCATTCAAGCCTCTAATCCTGAGTAGTGTTTTATTAGGTATATACCTGAGTAGACTTTTGCATATTTCTTTCTTCTTTTCTATATCTGTGAATTCTAAAATTGAAAACATTGACCGTAGATTCTTAAAAAAATTATGTACTGAGTTCTGGTTTTGTATTTATGTACTGAGTTTAGTTCTGGCGCTGTATTTATGTGCTGAGCTTGGTTTTAGTGCTGTATTTATGTACTGAGCATTGTTCTGGTGCTCTATATATGTACTGAGCTTTGGTCGTCCATGGCCGCGGGCCGTCGGGTTTACTCACCTCCCAACGCCCGCAGCCATGGATCCGTGAGCACTGGTCCCCATCTCCTTCCTAGGAGACGCCAGCGCTCACTTCCGCTCTGGTCTGCTGTGTCCCGTAGGGTGCGCGCGCACGCACGCTCGTGCCCGCCTTAAAGGGCCAGTGCGCGCAGAAAGGAAATCGTCATCATCATCAACTGCCACGATTTCCTGGTCTATAAGAAGGTCCCAGGCCTTCTGATCCTTACCGGAGCGTTGTTAGTTTTCCCAGTCTGTCTTGCAAATGGTCCCTTAGTGTTTCCCATTCCAGTTGTTACCCGTGGCTTGCTACCTGTACCAGTTTCCCCTGCTGTGCCCTTAGTATCGTGCCACGTCCTGTGTCATCTGCCATGTCCAGAGGAATCCGCCTCATCCTGTGTCATCTGCCACGTCCAGAGGAATCCGCCACGTTCTGTGCCATCTACCACGTCCAGAGGAATTCGCCACGTCCTGTGTCATCTGCCACGTCCAGAGGAATCCGCCATGTCCTGTGTCATCTGCCACGTCCGGAGGAATCTGCCACGTCTGGCGCAACCTGCGTCACCTGTGTCATCCGCCACGTTTGGCGTTATTTGCTCCAGTTCTACCCCACTAACTGCTTGCTCAGTCAGCAGCATGCTCCGCTCAAGTTTGTCTATCGCCCTCAGTGTTGCATTTTGCTCCTCCAGATCTCGAATGCGAGCTTCCAGGCAAACAACATGCTCACATCTGCCACAGAGGTATTCACCCTGGAACTCCAGCTCCAGTTGTGCATACATATGGCAGACCGTGCACTGAAGAAAACCTCCAATCTTGCTATCCATTATCCCAGTTACAAAAAAACAGTGAAGAATTGTTAAAGTAAAAGAAAAGAAGAGTACTTACAGGGGCTTTAACTCCTGTTTTGTAACTCCACTTGATATACAAAAACCAGTTGTTTAGAAAGCAAAACAGGCTCAACTGAGGCCTGCAGGATAATTTATATCACCTGAGAGCAGTTAACCCCTCCCTCTAGTCAGCTGCACAGCAGGACAGAAGCTAAGAAGGAAAAAAGGGTTTTATATTGTGTCAGTTTTGCAAACTTTTGGACTCAATTCATTCATTACACACAATATCCCACACTGTATGCCACACAAGAACACAGCAAGTCAATCTGGTTTTGTAACTCCACTTGATATACAAACCACTTGTTTAGCAAGACCAAAACAGAACAGAGCAAGCCAAAACAGAGCATAAATAATAGTTAAATAATACTGTTTATTGCATATGTGTTCCAGTAATGAAAGAACGATTTTTTCCAACATTTGCATTTGTCATTGCTCTGGATCCTCAAACAGTTCCTAGAGGGACAGTTGGTTGGAAAAGCTTCTTCCGATCAAACCATTGTGGCTCTTGGGTGGAGTGGAGCCCCTCTGACCTATGCCCCTTCCTCATATCCTCTTATACATATATAATTTGCATAACAGATATAATTCCAGATACAGTTTCTAGTAACTGTGAAATAACCTTTTAAGTAAACACTATTTTTCTGGTTAGTATGCCTTTAGCCTGTTACTAAAATCTACATTAGACTGTATGTACACCAGCATTGTTGGAGTTAAAATTGAAGCTCCCAGCTGCGCTGCTTTTGAACAAACAGATTAATTAGAGCTTGTTAGGGGAATATTGCACTAATTATACATTTCAGCAGTACTAGATATCACCACTAGGTGGTGGCAGATATCTAGCATGCTTCATTACAAACCTGCATTTGTTTTCTATGATGCCTGTAAACGGAATATTGTTCCATGTTTGACCACTAGGGGCTTTAGCAAACATTTCCTTTTTATAGTGTTTTTAATTCAGATCTCCATAAATACAAAAGTATTTACTGATCTACTGATCCTTATCTGAAAATAATCTGTGGGATATGTTTAATTTAATTTTTAAAGTAGTAAGCAATATAATCTTATTGTGTTGCTTCAAAAAATCACTGATTAAAACATATCTGTACTGCATTGATAGAGCAAGGGTTAATATGACCGCTATTTCCCCATTATAGAGTAAGGGCAGTGTGGAGCTGGCAGTTTGGAGGATTCTGTGCCCCTCACTCCCCTCAGGGCTTTGCATCAACAAGCTCATTAGAGATGCAGAATGGAAATTAATTGGTGTAAAATTCTAAGATTTTTTTTTTGTGTTGCAAATAACACACTACTTAGTGATTGACATTGCTCAAGGACATGGCGACATTTGCTAAAATATTTCTCTTTCCTTTGACGGACATTTCCATTGTGTGCATGTAGTTGTATCAAATGAATGAACGAACAAACAAACATGGTCCTGCACTTATACAATTCAAATGAATTATTATCTTCCATATTACCTGACCAACCCCCCCCTTCAGTAGACATTCTAGCCACACATGAAAATGTAGCCTTAAACCCTTTTCTGTCTGTCCAGCTGTTAAAGGGAACCTGTCATGTTGACAATGCCGTCCAATCTGCGGGCAGCATGTTATAAGAGCAGGGGGAGATGATCACATTGATATATGATTTTTGGGGAAAAGATTTAGTATTCATTAAAGCTCAGCTTATTCTAGACTTAGGAGTCTGGTGGGCGGTACTACTCAGTGATATACAGTCTTATCTGCCTGTATGAATGAGCATTCAAAGATAGCTGTCAATCACTCAGTAAGACCGCCCACTGGACTCCTGAATCTTTTACCACCAAACTGTATGTCTAAATCTGTTTTGCTCCTCTTGGACTGTGTTCTCAACATGACAGATTCCCTTTAACATCATTATGTTCTATGAGAGAGAAGAGTTAAAATGTCACTGGGCCTTATCTGGAGTATGTACCCTGAGCTGTATTGGTGAGGCATCCTACAAGGAAACGTCTTCAGGCTTTCATTAATATATTATAATTATTTAGCTGGAAAGCCAGATTCAAACAGGGCGTTTTTCAGTGATCTTACAGCTGCAGTTTATATGGCAGGGGCCAGATGTGCGACGTTAGCCAACGGGAATTAATGAATTCACAGCCATAAATTGCAATTTTTTTTCCCTGTCCAATATGGGTCTTTTGCTATGGTTTCACAACTACTGTTGGGGTGTGAACTCAGCCTAGAAACAAAAAATCCAATATGCACTAATTTACAAGATTGTCTTAGATGGTGTATTGTCAGTGGCGGTCATTATTTGTTCTTTATAATACAATGATCTGTGGTTTATAGATATATTGCTATTAGACAGTGTTTACAAGATTTTGGCAGATTAGTTACAGTGTGTAAATCTATCATCTATCTATCTATCTATCTATCTATCTATCTATCTATCTATCTATCTATCTATCTATCTATCTATCTATCTATCTATCTATCTATCTATCTATCTATCTATCTATCTATCTATCTACCTACCTATCTATTGTCTATTAATAATATGTGTAGCAGTCTGTGTGAGCTGAAGAAAATCCTGGCAGACAGCAGTGTGTATTTTTTCCGACATGTATTCCAATTAACACTTTTCACCCTGAGCTCAGCATCCCACAGGAAAAGGTCTGGAGAGCAGGCAGGATGGGGACGCAGGATAAAAGAGCTATTAGATTAGAGAAAAGGGAGATAGATCAAATTAGAAAAGCTATGTGAAAAGGAAGAAGAAAGGCAGAGAAATGTATGAGCTGCAAAATACAGAATTTGATTGAGTTGCAATAAATTCTGATATCATCAGTGTGATCATCAGAATTTAGTTCAGATCTGTATTAAACGGCTCATTAATATATGCATGGCCGTATGCCAGTCCCCAGCTCATATGCATATGGTTTGAACAATACCTATTGATCTATGTATTTTAACTGTCCTTTAATTTAGCAAACTAAAATCTTTCCGTGTACGTATCCATATTTTTAAGATAAGGTATTACAGTTGATTTAAAAGCAGTCTGGAATTAGGGTGCAGTATGCTACATAGTTTACATTTCTTGGTAATACATATAGTATACTAATAAAAAAAATTGACAGTAAAGTTTAAATTTGCACAGCGTGGCTGTAGTACATGTATAGAGAAATGTGGAATTGCCTCGTAGTACATGTTATCCGGTGTTTGTTTTTATTTTTTTTCAATTGGTTTAAATTTTAAAAGAGAGATGTAAAAGAATCATGTGTGGCATTGACTTTTATGGGAGCTCAGCCAATCCTTTAAAGGAACATTAAATCTAGAAGTGATTGCGTCACAAACAGGTAGAAAATACATTGTTGTCAGTTTGAAACACTTTTTGAGTTTATTTATAGGGACAGAGTCTATCTTGCCTGGTCATCAGAACATTGGGGGTTTATTTCTGCTACAACAAGTTTCCCCTAGTAACAGAAAAAAAAATATTCTAAGCTTACCCGTGTCAAAACTGCTGACAGACCGATAAAGGGGAGGACATTTTACTCATGCAAGTTGCATGACCTAGAAAACAATGTTTAATTTCCCGGCACTCCAATCACAAGCGCCACTTGTGCGGGACATGATGTGCAAGTGCTCCTGCACTGCACACTGCAAGCCCTGCCCCTATGCTCTGAGTAATGGTTATTGCGGTCTCCTGATTGATCGCTAGAGCTGTCACTTAGAGCAGAGAGTGGCACATGTGACCGCCACATCGTGGGAATCAAATGTTGGTTTCCCGGTCATGCAACTTGGATAACCAAGTAAAATGTATATTCAAAATGCCCTCCCCTTTATGGCTCTATCAGCAGTTTTGAGACCTCAGAATGGCTAACAGGTTGCCTTAAAATTGTTTCACGTACAGTGGATATAAAAAGTCTACACACCCCTGTTTAAATGCCAGGTTTTTGTTGCGTTACAAAATCAGTCCAAATGAATAATTTCAGAACTTTTTCCACCTTTAATGTCACCTATAATCTGTACAATTCCATTGAAAAACAAACTGAAATCTGTTAGGGTGCAAAAATAAAAATAAAGAACAAAAATAATGTGGTTGCATAAATATGCACACCCTTAAATTAATACTTTCTTGTACTACCCTTTGACTTTATGACAGCATTCAGTCTTTTTGGGTAGAAGTTTATCAGCATGGCACATCTTAAAATGGTAATTGTTGCCCACTCTTCCTTGCAAATGCGCTCCACAAATGTATGTTCACAAATGCCAGAAGTCTAGCAAGCAAAATGGGGGAGCTGGAGGCCTTGATACTGGAAGAAAATATAGATATAGTTGGTGTTGCTGAAACATGGGTAGACTCTTCACATGACTGGGCTGTAAATCTACAGGGTTTTACACCGTTTCGGAAAGACAGGGCGAATAGGAAAGGCAGTGGTGTATGTCTGTATGTGAGAAATGATATGAAGGCGAGTGTGAAAGAGTCATTAGAGGATGAAGACTGTGAGGAGGTTGAAACCTTGTGGGTGGAATTATAAACGGAGGTAAACACTGAAAAAAATTACCTTTGGTGTAATCTATAGACCCCCCAATATAACTGAGGAGATGGAAGTTCAGCTATATAAACAGATGGAGCGGGCTGCACAGGCGGGTACTGTAGTAATAATGGGAGATTTTAATTACCGGGATATTAATTGGTGTCATGTTTCGGCTTCAACTGCAAAGGGGAGACATTTCCTCAACCTGTTGCAGGGAAATTTTATGGGCCAGTTTGTGGATGACCCGACTAGAGGTGAAGCTCTGTTGGATCTGGTCATTTCTAATAATGCAGATCTTGTTGGGAATATCAATGTTCGTGAAAACCTCGGTAACAGTGATCATAATATAGTTACATTTTACCTATACTGTAAAAAACAAACACAGGCTGGGAGGGCAAAAACACTTAATTTTAAGAAAGCCAATTTCCCCAGGATGAGGGCGGCACTTCAAGATATAGACTGGGAAGAACTAATGTCAAATAATGGGACAAATGATAAATGGGAGATTTTCAAATCTACTTTCGGTAATTATAGTGCAAAATTTATTCCTATAGGTAACAAGTATAAACGACTAAAATTAAATCCCACATGGCTTACACCTTCTCTAAAAAGGGCAATATATGACAAAAAAAAGGGCATTTGAAAAATACAAATCTGAGGGTACAGCTGTAGCATTTTCAAATTATAAAGAGCATAATAAGTAAAAATTTTATAAAATTAGCAAAAATACAAAATGAAAGGAAGGTGGCAAAGGATAGTAAAAGAAATCCCAAACAATTCTTCAAGTATATAAATGCAAAAAAGCCAAGGTCTGAACATGTAGGACCCCTAGATAATGGTAATGAGGAGTTGGTCACAGGGGATCAAGGGAAGGCAGAGTTACTAAATGGGCTCTTTATCTCTGTATATGCAACAGAAGAAAGAGCAGCTGATGTAGCCGCTGCCAGTGCTGTTATATATCAGTTTATATACTGAATTGGATGAATGTAGATATGGTCCAAGCTAAATAAAATAAAATAAATGTGCACAAGGCCCCGGGACCAGATAGGTTACACAGTAGAATTCTTAGAGAGCTTAGTTCAGTTATTTCTGTCCCCCTTTTCATAATATTCAGAGATTCTCTAGTGACTAGTATAGTGCCAAGGGACTGGCGCAGGTCTTCCCCGGGTAATTATAGACCAATAAGCTTAACATCCATCATGGGGAAAATGTTTGAGGGGCTATTGAGGCTATTGAGGGACTATATACAGGATTATGTGACAAAAAATAGTATTATAAGGGACAGCCAGCACGGTTTTACTAAGGACAGAAGTTGTCAAACTAACCTGATCTGTTTTTATGAAGAGGTGAGCAGAAGCCTAGACAGAGGGGCCGCTGTGGATATAGTGTTTTTGGATTTTGCAAAGGCATTTAACACTGTCCCTCATAGACGTCTAATGGGTAAATTAAGGACTATAGGTTTAGAACGTATAGTTTGTAATTGGATTGAGAATTGGCTCAAGGACCGTATCCAGAGAGTTGTGGTAAATGATTCCTACTCGGAATGGTCCCCGGTTATGAGCACTATTTCTATTTTTGCAGATGACACCAAGCTATGTTGTATTGTTCAGTCTATGGAAGATGTTCGTGAATTGCAAGCGGATTTAAACAAACTAAGTGTTTGGGCATCCAGTTGGCAAATGGAGTTTAATGTGGATAAATGTAAAGTTATGCATCTGGGTACCAACGACCTGCATGCATCATATGTCCTCGGGGGAGCTACACTGGCGGATTCACTTGTTGAGAAGGATCTGGGTGTACTTGTAAATCATAAACTCAATAACAGCATGCAGTGTCAATCAGCTGCTTCAAAGGCCAGCAAGATACTGTCGTGTGTTAAAAGAGGCATGGACTCACAGGACAGGGATGTAATATTTACAAAGCTTTAGTAAGCCCTCATCTAGATTATGCAGTTCAGTTCTGGGCTCCAGTTCATAGAAAGGATGCCCTTGAGTTGGAAAAAATACAAAGAGCAACGAAGCTAATAAGGGGCATGGAGAATCTAAGTTATGAGGAAAGATTAAAAGAATTAAACCTATTTAGCCTTGAAAAAAGAAGACTAAGGGGGGGACATGATTAATTTATATAAATATATTAATGGCACATACAAAAAATATGGTGACATCCTGTTCCATGTAAAACCCCCTCAAAAAACAAGGGGGCACTCCCTCCGTCTGGTGAAAAAAAGGTTCAATCTGCAGAGGCGACAAGCCTTCTTTACTGTGGGAACTGTGAATCTATGGAATAGCCTACCGCAGGAGCTGGTCACAGCAGGGACAGAAGATGGCTTTAAAAAAGGCTTATTTAATTTCTTAGAAAAAAAAATATTAGCCTCTATGTGTAGAAATGTTTACCTTCCCTATTCCCATTCCTTGGTTGAGCTTGATGGACATGTGTCTTTTTTCAGCCGTACTAACTATGTAACAAATCTGTCCTATTGTGAGGGCGTCTCCTGTGTACAGCCCTCTTCAGGTCAACCCACAGATTTTCAATGGGATTTAGGTCTGGGCTCTTGCTGGGCCATTCCAAAACTTTTCTCTTCTTCTGGTGAAGCCATTTTTTTGTTGATTTCGAGGTATGCTTTGGGTCGTTGTCGTGCTGAAATGTGAAATTCCTCTTCATCTTCAGCTTCTTAGCAGAGGTTTGCAGGTTTCGTGCCAGAATGGACTGATATTTGGAACTGTTCATAATTCCCTCCACCTTGACTAAAGCCCTAGTTCCAGCTGCAGAAAAACAGCCCCAAATCATAATGCTGCCTCCACCATGCTTCACTGTGGGTATGGAGTTCCTTTGGTGATGTGCAGTGTTGGCTTTGTTCCAAACATACCTTTTGGAATTATGGCCAAAAAGTTCAACCTTGGTCTCATCAGACCATAACACGTTTTCCCACATGCTTTTGGCAGACTTGATGTAGGTCTTTGCAAAACATAGCCAGACTTGGATGTTTTTCTTTGTTAGAAAAGGCTTCCGTCTTGCCTCCCAGACATATGAAGAATAAATTAGATTGTGGTCACATGCACTGCACAACCAGTACCTGCCGGAAAGTCCTTCAGCTCCTTTAATGTGGCTGTAGGCCCCTTGGTAGTCTACCGGACCAATTTTCGTCTTGTCTTTTCATCAAGTTTTGAGGGACGTCTGGTACTTGTTAATGTCACTGTTGTGCCAAATGTAATCCACTTCTTGATGACAGTCTTCACTGTGTTCCATGGTATATCTAATGCTTTGGAAATTCTTTGGTACCCTTCTCCTGACTGATGCCTTTCAACAATCAGATCCCTTTGATGTGGTGTAAGCTCTTTACGGACCATAGCTTTTGCTGTCACATGCAACAAAGAAAATGTCAGGAAAATCCTAATAGAACTGCTGAACTTTATACCGGGTTACTCAGAATCACTTTAAATAATTGCAGCTGTGTAATGACTACTATTTAACATGAGTTTAAATGTGATTAGCTAATTCTGCACACAACCACACCCCATAATTATAAGAGGGTGTTCACACTTATGCAACCACATGCACCATAATGGAATTGTACAGATTATAGGTCACATTAAGGGTATGTGCACACACAAAATAAAAAAAATGTCTCAAAATACGGAGCTGTTTTCTGATTTCAGACGTTTTTTTTAATCATACTCGCGATTTTCGTGGCATTTTTAACGGCCATTTTTGGAGCTGTTTTTCTATAGAGCCTATGAAAAACGGCTCCAAAAACGTCCCAAGAAGTGACATGCACTTCTTTTTTGCGGCTGCTTTTTTACGCGTAACAGCCGCGTAAAAAGCAACCCGTCGTAACAGAATGCTGTTTCTCCTATTGAAATCAATGGGCAGATGTTTGGAGGCGTTCTGCTTCCGATTCTTCAGCCATTTTTTAGGACGTTTACGGCCTGAAAAACAGCTGAAAACACTCCGTGTGAACATACCCTAAAGGTGGAACATTTTCTGAAATGATTCATCTTGTACTGATTTTTTGACATGACTAAAACCTGGCATTTTAACAGGGGTGCGTAGACATTTTATATCCACTGTACATTAGCACTGGAGAGGTGGGCCACTTTTTTCATTTTTCAAAGAAGAGGATTTTTATTGTAAGTGCTGCTTGAGTGTTTCTTTATAAACATTTTTCTAACTTTTAGCCAGATTAGGCGATGTTCATGGGAGTGGGGTAATTGATTGAAAGCCGTATGTAAAATCATTTACCATGTCCTGATAATTTATATCTCTAGAATATAAAATATTTTCTTCCAATTTTTACAGTGTAATGGCGGATTTATTTTGAGTGGTTTAAGTCTTCTGTAGTATTTAAAAGTAAAGAACTAGGCTACAAGCTGAAGGGAAGGACCTCCAAGGTTGTATTCTCAGGAATACTGCCTGTGCCATGCGCATCACAGGAAAGACAGCGGGAGCTCAGGGAGTTAAATGCATGGCTAAAGTCTTGGTGTAGAGGAGAAGGATTTGGGTTCCTAGAGCACTGGGCTGACTTTTCATTGGGGTACAAACTGTATTCTGCAGATGATTTGCACCTAAATGGAAGGGGGTCCGCTGTGCTGGGGGAGAGAATTCTAGCTGGGGTGGCGGAGTATTTAAACTAGGGCTGAGGAGGGAGGTCAATGTAGAAAAAAAAAAAGGGGTAGCCAGGTTAGAGAGGGGTCAGACTATATTGGTGGGGGGAGAAACAGAATGTGGGGAGAGGACTAGACAACAAGATAAGGAGATCCTTTCGTTACAAAACATCAGTGTAAATAAAAAGGCCCGATTAATGTCAAATCACATTTCTGATAATAAAAGTGAAAAACTGACAGGCAAGTTAAAGTGTATGTTCACAAATGCCAGAAGTCTAGCAAGCAAAATGGGGGAGCTGGAGGCCTTGATACTGGAAGAAAATATAGATATAGTTGGTGTTGCTGAAACATGGCTGGACTCTTCACATGACTGGGCTGTAAATCTACAGGGTTTTACACTTTTTCGGAAAGACAGGACAAATAGGAAAGGCGGTGGTGTATGTCTGTATGTGAGAAATGATATGAAGGCGAGTGTGGAAGAGACAATAGTGGGTGAAGACTGTGAGGAGGTTGAAACCTTGTGGGTGGAACTAGAAAGGGAGGTAAACACTGAAAAAATTACTTTTGGTGTAATCTATAGACCCCCCAATATAACTGAGGAGATGGAAGTTCAGCTATATAAACAGATGGAGCGGGCTGCACAGGCGGGTACTGTAGTGATAATGGGAGATTTTAATTTCCGGGATATTAATTGCTGTCATGGTTCGGCTTCAACTGCAAAGGGGAGACATTTCCTCAACCTGTTGCAGGGAAATTTTATGGGCCAGTTTGTGGAAGACCCGACTAGAGGTGAAGCTCTGTTGGATCTGGTCATTTCTAATAATGCAGATCTTGTTGGGAATGTCAATGTTCGTGAAAACCTCGGTAACAGTGATCATAATATAGTTACATTTTACCTATACTGTAAAAAACAAACGCAGGCTGGGAGGGCAAAAACATTTAATTTTAAGAAAGCCAATTTCCCCAGGATGAGGGCTGCAATTCAGGATATAGACTGGGAAGAACTAATGTCAAATAATGGAACAAATGATAAATGGGAGATTTTCAAATCTACTTTGAGTTATTATAGTGCAAAATTTAGTTTAAACGACTCAAATTAAACCCCACATGGCTTACACCTTCTGTGAAAGGGGCAATACATGACAAAAAAAGGGCATTTAAAAAATACAAATCTGAGGGTACAGCTGTAGCCTTTGTAAAATATAAGGAGCTTAATAAAATCTGTAAAAATGTAATAAAATCAGCAAAAATACAAAATGAAAGGCAGGTGGCCAAGGATAGTAAAACAAATCCCAAAAAATTCTTCAAGCATATAAATGCAAAAAAACCCAGGTCTGAACATGTAGGACCCCTAGATAATGATAATGGGGAGTTGATCACAGGGGATCAAGAGAAGGCAGAGTTACTAAATGGGTTCTTTAGCTCTGTATATACAACTGAAGAAGGAGCAGCTGATGTAGCCGGTGCCAGTGCTGTTAATATATCAGTTGATATACTGAATTGGATTAATGTAGAGATGGACCAAGCTAAATTAAATAAAATAAATGTGCACAAGGCCCCGGGACCAGATGGGTTACACCCTAGAATTCTTAAAGAGCTTAGTTCAGTTATTTCTGTCCCCCTCTTCATAATATTCAGAGAATCTCTAGTGACTGGTATAGTGCCAAGGGACTGGCGCAGGGCAAATGTGGTGCCTATTTTCAAAAAGGGCTCTAGGTCTTCCCCGGGTAATTATAGACCAGTAAGCTTAACATCCATCGTGGGGAAAATGTTTGAGGGGCTATTGAGGGACTATATACAGGATTATGTGACAATAAATAGCATTATAAGTGACAGCCAGCACGGTTTTACGAAGGACAGAAGTTGTCAAACTAACCTAATCTGTTTTTATGAAGAGGTGAGCAGAAGTCTAGACAGAGGGGCCGCTGTGGATTAAGTGTTTTTGGACTTTGCAAAGGCATTTGACACTGTCCCCCATAGACGCCTAATGGGTAAATTAAGGACTATAGGTTTAGAAAATATAGTTTGTAATTGGATTGAGAATTGGCTCAAGGACCGTATCCAGAGAGTTGTAGTCAATGATTCCTACTCTGAATGGTCACCGGTTATAAGTGGTGTACCCCAGGGTTCAGTGCTGGGACCCCTATTATTCAACTTATTTATTAATGATATAGAGGATGGGATTAATAGCACTATTTCTATTTTTGCAGATGACACCAAGCTATGCAATATAGTTCGGACTATGGAAGATGTTCATGAATTACAGGCAGATTTAAACAAACTAAGTGTTTGGGCATCCACTTGGCAGATGAAGTTTAATGTAGATAAATGTAAAGTTATGCATCTGGGTACCAACAACCTGCATGCATCATATGTCCTAGGGGGAGCTACACTGGCGGATTCACTTGTTGAGAAGGATCTGGGTGTACTTGTAAATCATAAACTCAATAACAGCATGCAGTGTCAATCAGCTGCTTCAAAGGCCAGTAGGATATTGTCGTGTATTAAAAGAGGCATGGACTCGCGGGACAGGGATGTAATATTACCACTTTACAAAGCATTAGTGAGGCCTCATCTAGAATATGCAGTTCAGTTCTGGGCTCCAGTTCATAGAAAGGATGCCCTGGAGTTGGAAAAAATACAAAGAAGAGCAACGAAGCTAATTAGGGGCATGGAGAATTTAAGTTATGAGGAAAGATTAAAAGAATTAAACCTATTTAGCCTTGAAAAAAGACGACTAAGGGGGGACATGATTAACTTATATAAATATATTAATGGCACATACAAAAAATATGGTGAAATCCTGTTCCATGTAAAACCCCCTCAAAAAACAAGGGGGCACTCCCTCCGTCTGGAGAAAAAAAGGTTCAAGCTGCAGAGGCGACGAGGCTTCTTTACAGTGAGAACGGTGAATTTATGGAATAGCCTACCGCAGGAGCTGGTCACAGCAGGGACAGTAGATGGCTTTAAAAAAGGGTTAGATAATTTCCTAGAACAAAAAAATATTAGCTCCTATGTGTAGAAATTTTTCCTTCCCTTTTCCCTTCCCTTGGTTGAACTTGATGGACATGTGTCTTTTTTCAGCCGTACTAACTATGTAACTATGTAACTATGTAAATCCCTGGTTTCAACTATATAACGTTTTTTTAAATGTGTAATTTTATACATTTGAAGCTATTATGGCCATAGACGCTAAATTGTTGTCAATCCAAAAGTTTAGTATCATTCAGTGCCCAAATAATAGAGCGTCCACTTAATACTACCATTCAATTCTTAAATATTACTGCATGTACATTTCCCAAATAATAGTCCCACATAATACTACTATAAAGTTTCAAGCACATATCATTGACCATATAATCATTGGCTATATAAAAATATAACCCACAGTGCCCATATAATACCAGGCATTGTAATGTCCTTATAATTCTACCATCCATAGTGTCTATTAAATAATAATATCTGTACCCATAAATAGGTCAAAAATAGGGCCAGGTAACACCATCCATATTGCCATTCAATCATTCCAGCTATGGTACCCATATAATAGTGCCCTTTTAATTATAATAGTTATAATAGAAAAAATAAAGAAAGAACAACCTATTATGTTCTTTAGGTTGTCAGTTCTTGCCCAGGTGTACACCACCAGTATATATCATGAGTTTATAGGTAGGGGCAAAGAGGAAGAGGGGCAAGACTGTTATATGTTAGGTCGCCTTCAATTAGTGTAAAGATTGATACTGACAACTCGGACGTGAAAAACAGCCGTTTTTACATCCGAGTTTCCCCACGTTCGTCTGAATTCGGCCTTACAAAATTTAAGCTTCATTAACCATAACCATAACCATATGAACAGTATGTGAGAGTGCTGTATCTTTAGTGGAAAAAAGGTTCAGCTCTTGTGACAGGAAAGCAGTGAAGCCTTCCATTTGTGCATAGGAATATGTTGGCACTATATAACTAGAAGCCATAAATAATACGTATATACATTTCATATACTTCTTATGTAGGATAGAGCAATGGCTTTATTCATTTAGTGAGAAACGACTATGACTGAAGGGAAACATATGGGAAATAGAACAGACCTTCCTCTAGACAAACAGTAAATAGATTTTGGTTGACTTCATAAAGGTAGCTTATGCTTTTCAGAAAATGGAATTATGGGAGAGGATTAAGGCCCACTCCTCTTTGTCTATTGCCACTTCTTAGGCTATTGCAGCTGGTGTGCTCCCAGAGGAAGTCTTTGGACCAGCTACTTAGCCCTCCTTTAACCCATTTTCTCTTGTTATAGAGCACAGTTCTGTTAAGCGCATATAAAATTCTTGGCTCACTGTCCCTTTCCTGTCCCTTCCAGTATGTTTCTTACATTCACGTGTGTTGTTTGTGCAATATTAATGACGTGTTTATTTTTTACTTTTTTATTTTAAAATGGAATGTATTGCAAACAGTTTTGCTTTATTGTTAGAATATAACCCTTTAGGGTCTATTCAACTGGTGAAGTGAAATTGCGGCAAACTACTGTGGCTTTTGCCATAATTCTGCAAAAAACACGGCATTTTGCAGAGATTTTACTTGTTGGGATCTGTATGTTTGGGAGGGGTTGCGGTTCGTAATAAAAATGTTGATACCATTCAGGTTTAACCCCTTAGCCTGACCACCCTATTTTAGGCCTTAATGACAAGCAATGTTTTTTCGCTTTTCCATCGTCACATTCATAGAGCTATAACTTTTTTACATTTCTGTCGACATAGCTGTATGAGGACTTGTTTTTTTGCAGGATTAGTTGTATTTTTTAATAGCACCATTTTGGAGTACATATCATTTTTTGCTGAACTTTTATTAACTTTTTGTGGGGGGGAATAGAAAAAAAAAAAAGAAATCCTGCCATTGTTCTATGCGTTTTAAATTTACACTGTTCACAGTGCCGCGCAAATAATGTTTATTCTATGGGTTATCACATATGTATAGGTTTTTTTTTATGTTTTACGACTTTTGCACAATAAAAACACTTTTGATCTAAAATTATTTGTTTTTGCATCGTCGCTTTCCAGAGAGCTACAACAGATTTTCAGACTTTTTTGTGCCACTCGCGATTTTTGCTGCGTTTTTTACAGGCCGTTTTTGGAGCTTTTTTCAATAGAGTCTATGGAAAATGGCTCAAAAAACGTCCCAAGAAGTGTCCTGCACTAAAAAACGCTGCGAAAAACACTCTGTCGGAACAGAACACCGTTTTCCCATTGAAATCAGTGGATAGATGTTTGGAGGCGTTCTGCTTCCGATTTTTTGGCCGTTTTTCGGGCGTTTACGGCCCGAAAAACGGCCTAAAATAGGCCGTGTGAACATACCCTAAAACTGACAGGCAATCTGTTAGGATGTGCCACACTTGACTTTAATTCCGTCCAAAAATAAAAAAGTGCTTATCCAACATACAAGACTTGCAGCATATTAACCAAACAAACACCTGGTCAGTCTAGGCACTAACTAAACAGCAGGCTTACTCATCTATTATGGACCACAAGTACAGTGTTCCATGGATCACGCCTTATACACTATCCTTGTGTGGATTCCCAGGCTCTGACCCTCTCTACACTAACTGCAAAGCTTTAATAACTCAGTAAGGAGCCGAACTTGAGTGGGGAAGGGAATGACAGGTCCCACTACCAATCCTACCGGCATTGCATAAAAATACAGTCCCAGAAGACACATTTAACGAAGGCCTCAGCAAACTAGGTTTACTGAGAAAACCCAGCTTTCCTGGATGCCTTTATCTCACCCATCCCAATAAACTGAGTGAGTATACACCTCCTCCAGTACTTTTTCTGTAGACACCGTAATATAGTATAAACACAAAATTGACTATCTTGTGCAGAACAACAAGAGTACTAATAATCACAAACAGACACAGATATTTGTGTTGTAAGTTCGGAGTATATATGAAGAGCACTTACGGGCACATAAGCCATTGTTCACAAAGACTTCAAAAGCCAGACATATGCCCAAATGCTCATATGTTTGAACGGTATTTTTTCTCTGTGTCGAAAAGTGTAATTGACTATGCTTCTCAATAGAATGAAATCCCACAAAAAAAACCATATACTGCGCAGTATATGTTTTTTTTTTTTAACAATGGTAGTTATGGGCAAACATATGCTACTGTACAGGCATTCGTTTACATAAGTCTTTGAAGGCACTCAGGCTTATTGGCCGTTGTGCCCAGGACTGTGTAGCTAGGAAGGGGTTAAGGTTGGCTACGTAAGCTAGGTGGGTCTGGTTACATAGGAGGGGTATGAAAGGGAGCCTATAGCAGTGGGGCACCTGCCCATAAGGGGTGTTTTGGGGAGGGTTATAGGGTAGCTGGCACACCCTCCCAGGCTAGGGTTTATAAGGGGAGGTGGGTAGGACATCTTCCTCTTTTGGCTGTTACCACTCAGGGATTTGTATTGCCAAAGAACCGTGTGTACACTTACGTGTTTTCCCACCCTCCCTACCAATTTTACTTTTTATTAAAAAAAAACAAAAAAAATATATATCATAAAAAAGGAAAGTGGTAAAACTCAAAGGAAATGAGAGAAAAGAAGCATGATACCCTTGGTGATACTAAGAAAGGAAACCGCATACGATTTGGCTTTTTTATGTATGTTCATGACACTCCATGGGAGTCCAATATGTTGTTTGATGGCCATTTTGGTTGTCATTGTTTTATCTTCTCGGTGTGTTTGTTGTTTCTCATGTCACAGCAAGCGGTATTTGTGAAAGTACGACCTGCATGCCCTGCCGTAGGCGGGCTGGCATACGGGTACATTAATAATGGTTTAAAGTTATATATTTTGAAAATATTAAATTAATAAATAAATAAAGCTGTGGCCGACCTTCCGTGTCAACCCACGTTTAAAAGTTCAGTGGCAGTGGTCTGGTTTATTTATGGTAAAGGGTTTAGTCTAACCTAGCGTGATAGAAGGGTTTATGCATACAGTCAAGCCATTCACTCTGCAGCACATTTCTAAACGGCAGAAAATTTCAAATGATAAAATTCAATCTGCATCAGAAAGGAGAAACTTGTGGCGTGGCTAGCGAGGGAAATGGACGGACGCATATGCTGTAAGCTCTGCCATTGCACATAGTGTCCAGCGCCATCCTACCCTTTCCAGCGGGCTTACCTGGAATCTGAGCCTACCCTGGCATTGGGCATCGTGGGTTGAACACTTGGAGCCCAGTCTCGGCTCCGTTGGGTGCTGTTTCCTTCTGCGGCCTAGCACTGGCCTGAAGCTGCGGCCTAAATTTGCCCTTGCTACTGCGGGAGAAGCCCAATCGGAGCGGCCGAACCAGCCCGTTTTGAATCCAACAGCTGGGATAATACAGAGGATACCTGCGGTCCAGGGTCTCCCATGCCTACATACAGCATTGTGGGCTGATCAGCTGCCACCACATCTTGCCTCCGTCAGGCATTTTTTGCTCCTGCGGCCTAACATAGGCCTGAAGCCGCGGCCTCGATTTGCAGCTGCTCCCGCCGGAGTGGCCTGGCTGAAACGGTCTTTTTTGGCTCCTGGGAGCTGCAGTATTGCCATGGATTCCTGGTGGTCCAAGGCCCTTCTCACTGATGTTAAGTGGGACAGGTAGATTTAGGAGAGACTTGTCTGCACTCCAACAAGGAGTACAGCAGTGAGGGCACCGTCTCTCAGGAAGTAAGAGGTGAAGGCCCCTGAGACCTGCTTCTGGGACATGAGGAGTTGTACTGCACAAGGAGTTGAGGTAAGGTGGGATTCCAACTGCTGCCCCATGCCTGCATAGCAGCCCCTCCTCCCTCCTCTTAGCTACATTCAGACATTGTAGCCTCAGAAACTGAGGCATTGAGACAACAGCCTGTAAGATGATAATTCTGAAGAACAACTAGACTGTCTCCTTACTGACCTCAGTGCCTGGGAAGCCCTACATGATCTTGCTTTTATCTTCATTTTACGAGATGAACGGACCCTGATCTACCCCCGCAATGATTGCATCCCAATACACTTTAGTTGCACCACTACATGGGCTTCTCAGCCTTCATAGCAAATCTAACTTAAATGGTCCTTACTATTACCTAATGGGTTCTCCAACAGCTAAGATAGCGCTTCTGAGAGACACTATGGTTAAAATTGGTCTTCAAAAAACGAGGGAATCTTCTGGGACAGCAAAATCCACTAGCCTTGATAATTTTGTCAAGAAACCCCACCTTGACTTCAAAGACCAAACACAGAGCCTCCTCCCGGAAAAGTTTGCCTCCCCAAAACTAACAGAAACTCCTATGATGGTAGAAGACAGTGACATGGAAGAATCCTCCACTGCCAAAGATTTACCTGTCTCTCATTCCTTTATCAGTAGAGCTATGATTAAGGCCTTGGAACCGGTGGTACAAGAACTAATTGACATTAAACATGAGGTTCGACAGATAGGCCAAAGAGTGGAACAGCTGGAAGCTACACAAAATCTCAACTCATCTCGTACACAGAATATTCCTCCTCCTCCTTTTCAGCCTGTCACCTCAACAAAATAGTGGATTGGCTGGAGGACCAAGACAATCGAGGGAGGCATAACAACTTACGTCTCAAAGGGGTTCCTGAATCTATCCCAACGGAAGCTCTTTCCTCCTCCATTCATACCCTACTGAAATTACCATAGAACGTGTCCACAGGGCGCTGAGAGCAAAGCCTAAGGGTATGTGCACACACACTAATTACGTCCGTAATTGACGGACGTGTTTCGGCCGCAAGTACCGGACCGAACACAGTGCAGGGAGCCGGGCTCCTAGCATCATACTTATGTACGATGCTAGGAGTCCCTGCCTCGCTGCAGGACAACTGTCCCGTTCTGTAATCATGTTTTCAGTACGGGACAGTAGTTCCACGGAGAGGCAGGGACTCCTAGCATCGTACATAACTATGATGCTAGGAGCCCGGCTCCCTGCACTGTGTTCGGTCCGGTACTTGCGGCCGAAATACGTCCGTCAATTACGGACGTAATTAGTGTGTGTGCACATACCCTAAGCCTACCGAACCTCCCAGAGACATCATCATCAACTCCAAAACGAGAGATGACATCCTGAGGAGAGCACGGGTTCTGGAGCCTCTAATGTGGGAAGGTTCCAGAGTTGCACTATATCAAGATCTGGCGAATGTTACCCTTTCCAAGAGGCGTATGCTTAACCCGTTAGTGACTGCCAATACGCCTTTTAACGGCGGCCACTAACGGGCTTTATTCTGATGCATATGCCTTTTTACGGCACTGCATCAGGATAAAGTAAACAGAGCAGGGAGCCTTATAATCTCCCTGCCCTCAGCTGCCAGAGTATAAGTATCGATCTCACCCGTTTAACCCCTCAGATGCGGTGCACAATAGCGTGCACCGCATCTGAGTGGTTTTGGAGAGAGGGAGGGAGCTCCCTCTCTCCCCCACCGACACCCGGCGATACGATCGCCGAGTGTCTGTGTCTCTAATGGCAGCCGGGGGTCTAATAAAGGCCCCCAGGTCTGCCTGGAGTGAATGCCTGCTAGATCATGCCGGAGGCATGACCTAGCAGATGCCTGTCCGTCTTAAACGGACAGGCAGTAATACACTGCAATACAAAAGTATTGCAGTGTATTATAATAGCGATCGGAGAATCGCATATTAAAGTCCCCTAGTGGGACTAGTAAAAAAGTTACAAAAAAGTTAATAAAGTTAATTTAAAAAAAAATGTGAAAAAAAATGAAAAACCTACCTTTTCCCCTTACAAAATGCTTTACTATTAAAAAAACTAAATAAAGTAAAAAAGTTACACATATTTGGTATCGCCACGTCCGTAACGACCCCGACTATAAATCTATTACATTATTTAACCCGCACAGTGAACGCTGTAAAAAATGTAATAAAAAACTATGGAAAAATTGCTGTTTTCTGTGAATCCTGACTTAAAAAAAATGTGATAAAAAGTCATCAAAAAGTCGCATCTACTCCAAAATAGTACCAATAAAAACTACAAGTCTTCCCGCAAATAAAAAGCCCTCATACAACCGCATCGGCGAAAAAATAAAAACGTTACGGCTCTTCAAATATGGAGACACAAAAGCAAATAATTTTGAAAAAAAAGCGTTTTTACTGTGTAAAAGTAGTAAAACATACAAAAACGATACAAATTTGGTATCGTTGCAATCGTAACAACCCGCTGAATAAAGTTATTGTGTTATTTATATCACACGGTAAACAGAGTTGATTTAAGACGCGAAAAAGAGTGGCGAAATTTCAGGTTTTTTTCTATTCCCTCCCAAAAAAAAGTTAATAAAAGTTAATCAATAAATAATATGTCCCCCAAAATGGTGTTATTAAAAAATACAACTTGTCCCTTAAAAAACAAGACCTTATACAGCTATGTCGACGGAAAAAATAAAAAGGTTATAGCTCTTGGAATGCGACGATGGAAAAACGTAAAAAATGGCTTGGTCATTAAGGTTTAAAATAGGCTGGTCATTAAGGGGTTAAGCCCCTTACAGATGTGCTCAGAGACAGAAACATCAACTACAGATGGCTCTTTCCTTCGGGATATCCTTTGCTACCGAGGGTCACCAGGTGATGGTTCGGAAATATGAAGATCTACCTGAAGCATTGGCGATACTCAACGAACCTAACCTTCAGGTTGCAGATTGGTCAGCCGCTCTTGATGTGACCTCTCTATTGGAGTTCCTGACACAGATCCCATGGGAGACCGTTCATTCCGGTAAACCTACCAAGGCTCGAAAAAGGCTGGGGAAGCTCACCCCCAAGAAGATCCCCATGGACTCCACTTGATTTGTTGATAAGTATATTTTCTTAATCTCCTTTTCTGTATAGGCACAAGCAGAGACACTTATTGGACCTTTCCTACCCATTAGGGGTTGCGACTCAGTTTGCTTGCTGACCAGGGGCTACAGGGGTTTCTCTCTAGTTTGTTTACAGCTAGGCCCCACGGACTACTTGTATGAGTTGTATCCTATAGAGTTGAACTAGTGGAACTGTTAACCTATATCGGTACAGAATGCATACTTACCTTTCCTGGTTCAAACCTTGCTGTGTTTACTTAGAAGCTACTTGAAATGTGGTTTTCATTGACTAACTACGAGCTCTTTCTTTACCAATTTGATAATGCCTGAGAATGTTCTTGAAGGCGGAGCTTGCGGTTAACTTATCTCTAAACGTTATGACCCCATACAGAGGAGTTGGGGTTTTGGAGCGGATGCTGACCGTCACCCTCCGGTACCCACTACCCTTCTTTCTATTGTTTACCGGAGTCGAAAGGTACATAGTGTCTCCCTTTGAGAGGGCGGATTTACCAGTGTTTGTCAGGTCATTGTCACTGTGTATTGCGGTTTGAATTGATGTCCCAGTGCATCTAGTGTTCATTATTATTCTATAGGTCTAGATGATACCAATTTCTATTTTTCCTTGTTTAAGTTTGTTGGAATTTACTTGTTCTAATTATTCCCCAGGGAATGTTTCACTTTCCACATGTCCAAGACTAGTCTCCTCTATTCCCAATTACTGTCTGAAATACATCACTTGCCTTTTTCTTTCCAAATCTAGGGATGACCATAACACTTCCAGTATGAATATTGCATATACACTATACACTGTAGTGACTTATTATGGCGTCACAAAATAACGATCTTCGTATTACTTCATTTAATTTTCAGGGTTTCAATGATCCTAGAAAAAGATGTCAGGTATTGTCTCTCTTAACTAAAGCGGGCTCTAGCATCCTTATGCTACAGGAGACCCACTTTAAAGCATTGAGTATCCCATCCCTCTCCCACCACCAGTACTCAGCCTGGTACCATAGCACGGACCCCTTGGCTTCATCAAAGTGAGTGAGTATAGCCTTTCATAAGAAGGTACCGTTTGTCCATGTACTCACATGCTCTGACCCTGAGGGAAGATTTATTTTTCTCAAAGGCACTCTGGCAGGTAACCCGGTCACATTAGCGAACTTATATGCCCCAAACAGGCACCTGGTCCAATGGCTGATTCCCACGCTGGATGCTTTAAGAGACTTTGCTGAAGGTCAACTGATAGTGGGAGGAGATTTTAATGTGGCATTAGACCCCTTGATAGTTATCTCCAACGGTAACTCATGTATTTCATTTTCATTACTCAAGAAACTCAAAATTAGGCTTAGGTATTTAGACCTTTTAGATGTTTGGAGAATACATCACCCCACGACAAAAGATTACACATATTACTCACACATACACAAGTCCTATCACAGATTGGATTATATTCTCCTCTCTAACAGATACTTACCTGCCATGACTTCCTCACGTATAGATTCTATTACCTTGTCGGACCATGCACCTGTTTCTGTAACTATCTCTTTTCATAAGTTGCCCCCTAGGTCCTGGTCATGGTCCTTAAATTAAAACCTTCTTGATAATCCTAGACACTTAGATTATCTGAAATCCTCCCTAAATGAGTTTTTTTGAACGTAATGAAATGCCAGGAATTGCCTCCACTACCATCTGGGAAACCCATAAAGCTTACATCAGAGGGGAACTGATAGCGCTGGGATCTAGATGTAAAAAACAGTACTCAGCCGAACTTAACTCTATTTTAGCACAAATTGCAGCTATGGAGTTGATAAGTAAACGCGCTGAAGCTGCTTCTACCCAACATTCCCTCGCTGAGCTTAGGAACAAACTCAAAAAATTGCTTAATATACGATCCGCCAGGTTATATCAAAGGAGTGCTTTCAAATTCTACGCTCATGGAGACAGAGGCTCTAAAGTTATGTCTGCACTTCTCAGGAGACGTAAAGACCTCTCTTTCATTCATGAAATCCGAAAGAGTTCTGGTTCCCTGACCGCTACTATTCAAGGAATAACCAAGGAATTTTTGAATTTTTACTCGGCTTTGTATGGCCTGTGGGATCACCCAGATGCAGAACAGTTGACCACAGATTTTCTAGACTCCATGTCGCTTTGACCTCTACAGAAAAACAATCACTTTTAGAGCCCTTCACTCATGCCAAAATTTTACGAGTTCTTAATACCATCCCTAATGGCAAAAGTCCAGGTCCTGACAGTTTTCCCATAAGCTATTACAAAAAATTTAGCCAAATCTTTTTACCAAATTTTTTAGTTATGTGTAACGACCTCCTGAAAGGAGCTCACTTCCCGCCTCAGACGCTGGAGGCGCACATCACACTGGCACCTAAAGAAGGTAAAGATGTTACATAATGTAGCAGTTACCGTCCGATCTCCCTTCTCAATTCAGACATTAAGTGGTGGGCCAAAATCCTCGCTAACAGGCCGAAACCTCTGTTAACTAAGCTTATTTCTCCTGAACAGGTTGGGTTTGTTCCATCTAGGGAAGGTAAACATAACACCACCAGGCTCATTAATATTATACATTATGCTAAGTTAAAAAAGTGTTGTTAAGCACTGATGCAGAAAAGCATTTGACAGGGTCCAGTCGTCTTATATGCATGCAACCCTTCTTAAATTTGGTTCCCCCCCATTCATTGATGCAATTTTTTCAGTATACTCCTCACCTAGTGGGAGACTGCGTCTGAACGGTACCCTTTCCCCTTCCTTCAAAATAACAAATGGGACGAGGGAAGGCTGCCACCTTTCTCCGGCATTATTTATACTCACAGTAGAAACATTGATTCAAAAGATTGTCCAAACTGACTCTATCCAAGGGTTCAAACTGGGTGGGTTTACACATTCGACAGCCGCCTTTGCTGATGATCTGTTGGTATTGATTACTAACCCCAGACAAGCGCTCCCAAGCGTATTGCACATATTTGAATACTTTGGATGGATATCCAATTTTAAAATCGGAAATACTTAATATTACTATTGCTGACCGAGAAGTACTGAACTTAAAACATTAGCTCCTTTGCGTTGGCCCCCTACTTCCATAAAATACTTGGGCATAATATTGTCTAAAGATACATCTATGCTTTATTCTTTGAATTATCCTCCCTTGGTCACTAAATTTAAAAATCACCTTAGCTCACTTAATATCCTATTTTTGTCGTGGACAGGACGTAAAAACTACATTAAGGCTTACATCCTTCCTCAATTACTGTACACTTTACAGGCATTCTCCATCCATATACCGAATTCCTTCTTCGATACTATTAGGCAACTATATTCCGAATACATATGGGCCTCCAGGCGTCCAATATTGCCTCACAGTTTGTTAATCCTTAAACCCTCTTCTGGGGAATGGGGCTTCCCGATACGCAGTTATATTACCAAGCTGTACATTTATCCAGATGGACAGCACTAACTAGATTACAGGAATCTTTCCTAGCCTTTAGCGATACGACTTTGGAATCCCACAGCCACGTCACACCTGCCCCGTGATACCTGCCCTACTGTTAAAGGCACTATCGAAGTGTTCCGTAGATTCATGACAGCTAGAGACCCACCTGCAAACATCTCATCCCTTACTCCTTTAAGTTTACTTCCTTCCATTCTGGGGCACTCGAGTTCAACACATATTCTCTGGAGTAAACTGGAGAAAATAACAATTACTGAGGCCTTTAGGCCCGGCGTCACTCCAGCACTCAGCTCTTTGGTCCCAGATATGCCCGGAAACGCTACAAACTTTTTGCAAGAACTGCATTTTGATGACCTAGTGAAGGAATTCCTACATAGGTTTCCGAGGTTGCCAGAACCATCCTGGATAGTGACCTTTTTATTACTACCCTCTTTACCTAGACGCCTGCTTTCCAAAGTTTACTCAGGACTTCTACATGACAGAACTCCGACAACACCTAGCTATCTTTTTGCATGGGAAACAGAACTTCACACCACATTTACTAAAGAACAGACTACTAAGATATTAAAACACTCCCACGGCTTCTCTAGTTGCATTAAAATCCAAGAGCATTTGTCCAAGACTAGGTGGTATAGGGCCCCCATTTTCTACATGGAATTAATCTCGTTGGGTCGGATAAATGTTGGCGCTGTCATAACCAAAGGGGGACCATGACACATTTATGGTGGGATTGCTCTCGTATCCAGCCTTTCTGGCAGGAAGTAGCTCAAACTATACATACA
This sequence comes from Rhinoderma darwinii, assembly GCF_050947455.1. Classification (NCBI taxonomy): domain Eukaryota; kingdom Metazoa; phylum Chordata; class Amphibia; order Anura; family Rhinodermatidae; genus Rhinoderma; species Rhinoderma darwinii. Next base: position 253,377,131 of record NC_134689.1, on the reverse strand, counting down.
GTCTCTGGATATAGTTAATCTTTAAATGCCCTTCTGGTGCTTCCTTGGGAACCTTCTGGAGACCACCCCCAAAAAACATGACCTTACCACTCATATGCTGACTGCAGCAAAACTGATTATACCTCTTCACTGGAGATCTACATACACACCCACTGTACAGGAATAGTTTGGAAAATTGGACTCCATTTGTAGAATGGAAGAGTTACTTGGTTGGGAACTTAGGCGCCATGATAGATATCTGAAGACCTTGCAACCATGGATAGATTTTAGAAAGACCCAATGAGCATATTAATATCTGATGTATTCTCTAAAAGACAGAGGTTATTTGGTTTAACTTCTTTTCATATTTTCTGACAAGTGTGTAATTCATTGTTTGTATATAGTTAATTTATGTAATTATTTCTTATTACACTTAAATATGTAAGTCTATTATATATGCTTGTTTCAACCAGCTATTCGTTGCCACATGTAAGTGTCGCATGTGAATGTTATGACTTTTCCTTGAGTTTATGTGAAAACTTAATTTAAAAAAAAAAGAGATTTAAAAAAAAAAAAAAGGAAGGAGAAACATAAATTGAGGCCTCTTGGGCACTCCAGACACCAAAATAGATAACTCTAACAAATCTACTGTAAACAGAAGTAGATTAAAAAAAGGATATAATGAAAGGGTCTGAACTGCAATACCAGACACAGCCTATGGGCTGGTGTGGCGCTGTTTCCTGAAAAATTAGAAGATTCTAATCCTGGACAACCCCTTTAACCCCTAACCGTACCACTCAGTAACTATACGTCATTGCAGGAGGTTACTCCGCACGAGGACATACAGTTACTGAGTCTTTCCGGTGCACACTTTCGGTCTCCGACAGCGGACACTCTACTGTTGCCGGCCAGCGGTCCTTTGCCGCTGATTTTGGCAATTAACCCCTTAAACGTGGCAATCAATTGCGATCGCTGCATTTAAGGGGTTTTGAGCACATCGCAGCCCCCCCCGATGCGATCGTAGGGGTTACCAATGGTTGTCATGGCAACCGGAGGCCATGTACAGAAGCCTATCAGGACCTGCCTCCGGCTCATCCTGATAGGCTTCCCATCAGAGTGACAGGAACGTCACAATGACAGTTAGGGTATGTTCACACAACTTATTTTTGGTAATTTTTCGGGCTGTAAATGGCCAAAAACGGCCGTAAAAATCTGAAGAAGAACGCCTCCGAGCATCTTCCCATTGATTTCAATGGGAACAACGGCGTTCTATTCCAACAGGGCATTTTTTTCACAAGTCTGTTTTGAAAAACGGCCGCGTAAAAAACGCCCATGAAAAAGAAGTGCATGTCACTTCTTGAGCCGTTTTTGGAGCCGTTTTTCATTGACTCTATAGAAAAATAGTTCAAAAACGTCCGTAGAAACCGCCGCGAAAAACGTGAGTTTGAATAAAAAACTGTTTTCCCTTGAAAACGGCTCTGTATTTTCAGACGTTTTTTGCTAAGCGTGTGAACATACCCTTAGAATACATTACACTACGTAGGTTTTACTTGCAGATACATTTAAATTTAGAAAAGTGCTAATTTTTGCACATTTTCTCTAAATTCTGGTGTTTTTCACAAATAAATATTGAATTTATCCAAACTTTTTCACTAACATAATGTAAAATATGTTTACGAGAAAACAATCTCAGAATCTCTTGGATAGGTAAAAGCATTCCAAAGCTATTACCACATAAATTAACACGTCAGATTTGATAAAATCGTCTGTGTCCACAAGAACAAAACAGGCTGTGTCCTAATCCTAAAGGGGTTAAATTTGTGCCCAACATTGCATGAACGACACTGCCTTTCTTTTTTATTTAGATCACTGTTTACAGTATTCTAATGTGAACTGGCCATTACATCACATTTAATAGTGATATATTTACTACTCTTATGCAGGAAACAGAACATGTCTTTCCTGCACCTCCCTGACATTATGATTTAGTGGGTATTAATGTTAACTAAGCTTAGTATGACTTTCCAATAAAACTTTTAGTCAAGTAAGCAAATAAAGTTTTGTTTTGTCCTTGTACTTTTAATGCCACTTTGCACTTTGCACTTACATCCATAGTGCTAAGGAAAATGTCATGGAGGTCTAAAGTGCAATTCCAAGTGGAAATGCTCGGAGGGCAGAATATTAATGCAGTAAAATAGTACAAATATTCGAAAGAATTAAAAAGTGAAATGTGTTTTTAAAGGCTATACATCGATCGCTTGCAATATCAGAGGTTTGTATATCCGGTGTCCTTGTTTAGCCCAAGTCTAGACACAGGGAGGATTACTACAGGGCAATATTATCACACATCTTGAAAACTTTGCCTTGGGCATTATAGAAACTTGTCCTAACCCTGCATGCCCCTGTCATGAACTCATTTCTGATATCAGCTAACTCTTTTAGTTCAAGCCATGACTTGAGATAAATGCTGGGTAGAATTTTTTAAGAAGTTTGAATTGTTTAAAGAGATTGTAACAATAATTGGCAGATGTAAATGAAGGAGGAAATCAACGGTTATCATTGATCTTGAGCAATCATGCTGCTGTTTGCAGTGACATTTTCATTGATAATAGGCATCTGTTATAGAAAGCTTGTTTGGCCGATTATTTCCCCTGTGTAAATGGGCCTTAAATAGTGTTTTTCCATAATCAATATTTATTACCTATCCACAGGATATGTGATAAATATCTAATTGGGCGGGGTCGGACCAATCACGAGAATAGAACCTACATAGAAATGAATGGAGCAGTGGCTGAGCATGTACATTACCGCTCCATTTATATGGGGCTCCCAGGAACGGCAAGGTATGATCACGCTGTGCTGTGGATTAAGCTGGACATGAATGAAGAGAAGTGTATGATGCAGATTGGTCAGCGTCATACACTTCTCTTTACTACGCCCACTTGGTCAAGAGTACAAAAAAAAGAACAAATTTGCATAACACTTAAAATGCTCATAACTTTGTAAAAAATAAATCTTTAAAAAAAAACAACACATTACTTATCTACATTAAAGCGCCTATTAGATTAGGCAAAAGATAGGGCAGTTATAAACTGGTGACAGAGCCTCTTTAATATGACAATTTGGATGGAAATACTCTTTAAAGGGGTTGGCCACTTTAGGAAAAATATCAGCAGTGCATTATTAGCAATATTTTTGTTAAACTTAATATTTAACTTTAGTTTCAGTTCAGCATCGTTTTCCCAAAGTAATGAGCAACGCCCGCTTGTCATGACCACAGTATCTTCCTTATGGCCACGGATCCCTTTCCTAATATGGTCAAGGATGGAGAAGCATGCAACTAGACATGTTACTCTGCAATCTATTCAGCTCACCCAGCTCCGAAGTTTCCACAGCTCTGGCCTTTATGGATTTTCTGCAGGTGCCCATAAATGACTTTAGAATGAAGAAAATAGACCGCACTTTAAAGATTAGCCACAAAATATATAATATACTTTTAATTAATTAAAAAAAAAAATAACTTAAGACTACATTTCAATTTTCTTTTCCTCCTCCTCCGCTTTCCTCTTTCTTAAAGAGGGGTAGGACTAGAGGGGAAATGGGCCAAGCTACATGAACCATTTTCAGAGCAACAATGTAACAAAATCTTCACATATTATCAATTTATCTGTCTTAAGTTTGACCCAGAGTGAGGTCTCCATTCTCAGTAGGTGTCTTTCTTTTGTTCACACAGCTAGGTTCAAAGTATTTAACTAGGTGAAGGATTTACATTTTTGTTTTTTTTTACAATTATGTTTGTTAAACTTTTTTAAATATGGGATACAGGAATAAAAAGGGGGAAAAATAAATAAATAAAAACAAATAAAAGAATGGTGGGGGGGATCCCCAGAAGCAAAGCATGGTTACAAGAGATTACAGGTTTTATATAATACACAGCAATCAATCAGAATATCTTGTAATATTAGCGAGGGGAAGAGGGGGAAAGGGAGGGAACAAACAAACAAGTTAGCCTGTATTCAAAACAAAATCTCCTACTTCATTATTGACATTCGAAAGTAGAAAGCATGCCCTTCCCTCTCTTAATCAAAGCTTAATGCAACCATGAGCAAAGAGGTGGGACGGGGAGCAGCCAACCGCCCATCTCCGTCCACGCCACTGCAAAAGCTGCAGGGGCGACTGAGAGAAGAGAACACGCCAACTGAGTGCACGACTCCCACCAATACCTCAATCGCTCCAGAATCCTGCACACCCTCACACTGGTGTGTCTCCTAAAAAGTGTCTGTTATTGAAACCAGATAGTGTGCTGAAAGCAGTTCCTAATATCCGACCTAACTCTCTGTGGAAGTAGGGAGATGAAGGTTTCCCATGTGGCAAAAAAACTGCTCCACTTGGAGTTCTTTATGGAGAGATGCCTCCATCCAATCCATTTTAAATAAGTATGAGAGTTTGTCAAGAAGCAATTTAAAGGGTGTTGCCTGATTGTGCAGCCAGGTTTGAAAAATGGCCTTCACACCTGCCACTGCCACGTAATGTAACAGTCTATATACCCCCCTGAGAACATCTATGTGTGTCTGGATCTATGTAACCGAAAATTGCCCAAAGTGCAGGATTGTAGTTCGTTAGGTTTTGAGACGTGTAGGATCGAATACGTGACCAAAAAGTCTGAATATTAAGGCAGGCCCAGAGAGCTGCAAGTGCCTGACCCGGGAAGAGACTAGAGTCAAGAGGAGTGGACGTGTAGCATGAAAAGGATTTACATTTATTCTTAAGTAGATTGAAAAGGTGAAGAATAAGGAATTTCCTCATGTCAAAGATCTAGCATCACTCTTTGACAAGAATTTAAGAGACAGGAGTCGTGGACCTATTACTAAATGTCAGAGAAAAAGCACAAAGATGTCTCCTGTGGGGGATGATAAAATCATAGTTGTCTTCCTGAAAGTTGTATCTGAAAATATTGTAAAACTAACTACCTACTAGCATCTATAGTATTTAAGCAAAGGAGAAGCGCAGGAGCAGGGAGGATGGGTGAGAGACTGTTGCTCAAACTACGCTGCAGGGTACAGATTGACATAAGATATATTTCTGCAACTGGTGACTGGTACTCTGGGGCGATAGATTTTATTTTATATAGAACAAGTAAACCCACTTTCAGGAGATCTTGTCCCATCTAGAAATAACCTTACCAGAGAATAGAGGAAGGCCCGCGTTAATTTTGAGTCTGACCACATAAGTGTCATAAAACCGTTAAATAAGGGCGGAAATATTGACATAATGGATTATGACAAACAGCGCCAAGCCCCTATTACCGTGTTCACCATCGTCTTTCAGCTATTTTCAGAGCCGAAACTTCCCCCTGTGGTCGGCATGCAGTACTACATGCAGGACATCTCTTAAAGAGGACCCATCACCAGGTCAGTAAAGCCCAATTTCGTGCTGATGATGTCAGTATAATTTACGTCTCAATCCGTTTTTTACTTTCCGAGTTATGAGCAATTTTCTTATTATGCTAATCAGGCTATACTAGCCAAAGTGGCGGTAACGCTGAGGTTTCACTGGGAGCGGGGTCTCTGTTGGATGTATGATTCTGTCCTATCAGCAGTGGCGTAACTACCGCCGTAGCAGCCGTAGCGACCCACCATGGCCGGAGGCTCCGCTAGCAGATGCTATGGCTGCTACAGCGCGACGCCACTGATCACTACGGCAGAGCAGGGAGGTATCTCCCCGCTCTGCCATTAAACAAAAGACATGTATCCCCTATCCACAGGATAGGGGATACATGTGTGATCGCTGGCATTGATAGGGAGAACGGGGGACTGAAAGTCCCCTGAAGTTCTGCATCACAAACCTCGGACTTCCGGGGTCTGTGTCTGCAGCTCCGTAGAAATGAATTGAGCGCCGGTCGCACTTGTGCGCATGCGTGACCAGCGCTCCTTTCATTTTTATTGAGCTGCGCAGACACCGGAAGTCAGAGGTTAGTCATGGAGAACTTCGAGGGACTTTCGGTCCCCCATTCTCCCTATCGCTGCCAGCGATCACACATATATCCCCTATCCTGTGGATAGGGGATACATGTATTTTGTCTTTTCACACTGTAGGTCGCATTTTTTGGCGTTCCCTACAGGGGGGGCTTTATGGCATTCCCTACAGGGGGGGGCTGTATGCCATTCCCTACAGGGGGTGGCTGTATGGCGTTCTCTACAGGGGGGGGGCTGTATGGCATTCCCTACAGGGGGGCTGTATGGCGTTCCCTACAGAGGGGGGGGCTGTATGGCGTTCCCTACAGGGGGGGCTGTATGGCGTTCCCTACAGACCGCCCCTGTAGGGAACGCCATACCGGCCCCCTGTAGATAACGCCATACAGCCTCCCTGTAGGGAATGCCATACAGCCCCCCCCCCCTGTAGGGAACGCCATACAGACCCCCTGTAGGGAACGCCATACAGACCCCTGTAGGGAACGCCATACAGCCCCCCTGTAGATAACGCCATACAGTCCCCCCCTGTAGGGAACGCCATACAGCCCCCCTGTAGATAATGCCATACAGTCCCCCGCTGTAGGGAACGCCATACACCCCCCCTGTAGGGAACGCCATACAGACCCTGTGTAGATAGCGCCATACAGCCCCCTTGTAGATACCGCCATACAGCCCCCTCTGTAGATAACGCCATACAGCCCCCTGTAGATAACGCCATACAGCCCCCCTGTAGATAGCGCCATACAGTCCCCCTGTAGATAACGCCATACAGCCCCTCTGTAGATAGCGCCATACAGTCCCCCCTGTAGATAACGCCATACAGCCCCCCCTGTAGATATCTACAGGGAGGCTGTGTGTGGCGCTATCTACAGGGGGGCTGTATGGCGTTATCTACAGGGGGGGCTGTAAAAAAGGCACTATCTACAAGGGGGGGGGGTTGTGTGACACCCAGGGGAGGGGGGGCCCAGTCAAAAGTTTGCTATGGGGCCCAGTCTTTCCTAGTTACGCCCCTGCTTATCAGCGTCATACAGCTTCTCCCATTCCCTGCACAGCGTGATCTCAGCTTCTATCACTAGGTTGTTCCAATGTTTCTTGCGCACTTGGTGGATAGTGGAGGTGCCTTAAAGGCTATGTGCACCTTTGATGGCTTTTTTTTTTCTAGTAAATAGATTAGTCAGTGTGATTTGTGTAACTCACTAATTCGTTTTTATTAAAAATAAGTTTTACTCTTACTATTCCAGCTGTATCGTTCGATATTCACTGAATCCGTCAGTCCCTCGGACCTAACGGGTTCAGTGCCATGCGGGTCCTGGGTGTCTCTGACACGCAGGATCCACCTGTAATCGTTCACATCTAAGTTCATAACTTAGATGTGATAGATTACAGGTGGATCCTTCATGTCAGAGACATGTAAGACGCGCTGTCAATGAAACGGTCAGGTCCGCGGGACTGACGGATTCAGTGAAAAGTGAATGATACAGCTGCTCTGTATAGAGACTACAGAACAGCTGTATCTCCAAGAGTAAAACAAATTTTTAATAAAAATTAATTAGTAAGTTACATAAATCACACTGACTAATCTATTTATTAAAAAAAAAAAAGCCCCCAAAGGTGTACATAGCCTTTAAATAGTCCTGAAGGCAACAGGGATTGGTTGAGTGGCTTTTGAATTTCGCGCGCACTACGGCCACCGCTTAAAGGGCCAGCGCACAAAATGCAATAATTATTGCAAACACAATGCATTTATTCAGTTACATCTATTTCATTTTTATATACTCTTTGAGTGAGAATGAAATATTGGTATGTCCAAATATGTCATTTTTATGGTATTTATATTGTTTTCCATGTGCCTTGTTGAAGTACTGTATAATTTTAATATAAATGTATAAGAAATGTGAAAGATAATTTGTATCCGAGAGAAAAATCTTTGCATGTATGCAGAGCTGTGACATTGCACAGGGCGCATTACTCCAAGGTGGAAGGGGTCGCTGTGCTGGCTCCCTTCCCCTGCTTGTTTCAGAAGCGCCCAGGCCCGGTGACTAAGCAGCTGCCTTTCTGCCCAGGCACTTCTTCACTCAGTGGCGTCGCCTCCACTGTAGCAGCCATAGTGGCCGCTAGCGGCGACACCGGGCATGAAGGCACCCGTGCCACCCTTCAGCGCGCCCCCCCCATGGCCGGCGGTGCCACTAGTAGCCGGTTTGGGTGTTACAGCGGTAGCGACGCAACATTCAATAGAAGCTGCATCCTTAGGACACAGATACTATTGAACACTATAGCAGAGCAGGGAGGTATCGCCCTGCTCTTTTTTTTTACTAGCACCACTGTAGCTCCTTGATGGAGCGGAATTCCTGTGTGGCTGAGAATTCCGCTCCTGGAGGGAGCGCTTGATGTCCCTGTCCATATATGGATGGTGACATCATGGGCAACTCCTGAAGTAGAAACCCCATCCACAGCGCTGCCGACATTGTGACAGGGCATTCCACTCCAGGAGAAGCCCCTGATGTCACTGTACATAAATGGACAGATACGTTAGGGGCTTCTCCTGAAGTGGAAATCCCGGTCACAGCGTCGGCAATGCTGTGGACGGGGATTCCACTTCAGGAGTTGCCCCTGATGTCACTGTCCATATATGGTCAGAGACATCAAGCACTTCATCCAGAAGTGGATTCCCCGGCCATAGGGGGATTCCACTCCTTCAGGGAGCTTCAGTGGAGCTATCTACAAGAAGGGGGGTGCAATCTAAAAAGGGGCTGTGTGGCACTACCTACAAGGGGGCTGTGTGGCACTACCTACAAGGGGGCTGTGTGGTACTACCAATAAGGGGGCTGTGTGGCACTACCTACAAGGGGGCTGTGTGGCACTACCTTCACGGGGCTGTGTGGCACAATCTACAGGGTGCTGTGTTCCACTATCTACAGGGGCCATCTGTGAGTGGCGGGCTGTAGGTCATTTTACTGTGAGTGGGGGGGGGGGGGCTGATGGTCATTTTACTGTGAGTGATGGTCATTTTTCTGAAGGAATTTTGAGGCAGATTTTTTTCTGCCTTACAAAAAACGCTGTGTGAACATACCCTAAGAGTGTAGTGCTTGTTTTTAGCCATTTTATGTATTTCTCGAAACTATTTTTGGTAGGGGTACCCTGAGGAAATTATTTTTCCCAGGGGTGCCTCGAGTCTGAAAAGGTTGGGAAACTCTGTACTAGGCTACAGGATCACGCCGGCCTATGCAAGGATCCCGTCATGGAGCATCTTGTCACGATCTGTGGGTATGTGGACCCTGTCACGTTGGGTACGTGGACCCACTGAACCGTAAGGCTTGACGGTATGGCAGCTGGCCAACAGGACACAGGTCACAGTCTATAGTTCGTATAGTCTGTGGTAGCTCAGACAGTAGCAAGACAGGCTCGGCTGGGACTTAGGCAGCAGGCGGACACCAGGCGTGGTGAAGCAGGACAGGCGTGGTACTCAGGGCAGCACGACTCCAAATCAATACAGCACTTGACCAGGATAGCACAGGATACAGGTTACAGGTAGCAGTAACGGGAAATACTGGGAACTGGAGAACACTTAGGAGACCTGTAATGATGGGGGTAGGGAAACAGACAAGTGAGCCCTAATCTACCCGACACTCAGTCCCTGCCTACTTGCAACGACCCACCCTAGGCGACGGGGTACAACTGGGCGACGGTCCCTACGCTCAATAAGTGCACGACAGACAAACAGACAAGGGTACACAGAAGCAAGGGAAAAGGGGCAGTTGCCCACGGCAACACCGTGAGCAACAAGAGTGGTGAACGAGCCGAGTCAAACCAGGAGTGTACGAGGTACCAAACGCAGAGCAGGAGAGTAGTGAACAAGACGAGTCAAACCAGGAGTGTACGAGGTACCAAACGCAGAGCAGGAGAGTAGTCAGTAAGCCAGGGTCAATATGAAGCAGGGTCAAATAGTTCAAGAAGCTGCAGCAGGGCCAGGAAACCAAACGAGAAGAATCACAAGCAAGGAGGAACAGGAAAGGCAGGTATAAATAGACAGAGGGCGGGAGCTAGCTCCGTCTGGCCAGGCTGTGATAGGCTCTCCCACTCCTAAGCCTGCCATCCTGAGTGGTGGAAGATGGAGTCAGTCTCACAGACATAGAAGCAGGTGCAGACTGATTACCTATGGGCGTAGACACAGAAGCTGTGCCTGGCAGGTCCTTAACAAGACCGTTTGCATAGACAGACTAGGGTCATAACAACAAAGCTCAGGCAAGGCAGGAAGGGGCTGGACCGCTCTTATAGTCCAGGGGCTCATGGGCTAATTTTGTACTTTAATTCAGGTGCCCGCACTGGCCCTTTAAGAGCAGGCACGAGCGCGTTAGCGCACCCTACGGGACCCGACCAGGAGAAGCGGAAGTGAGCACTGGCGTCTCCTGAGGAGGAGATGGGGACCAGCGCTCACAGATCCATGGCTGCGGCCGTCAGGAGGTGAAAGAGCCTGACGGCCCGCGGCCATGGACATGACAGGTCCTCTGAGCTGTAACGCCGTAGTGGGATAGCAGCTGGCCAAACAGTGCACCAAGTCAATGTCTATAAAGTCCAAGCACAAGGGTACCTGTAGCAGTTCAGACAGTAGTAACGGCTAGGTTCAGATGGGACCTTGGCAGCAGATACCAGGCGTGGTGTAACACAGCAGGCGTGACAGGTGGCACATCATGACTCCAATTTTCTAAGGCATACGAATAACAGTAGCACGGGATACAGGATACAGGTAGCAGGTATGGGAACCCTGGGAACAGGATAACACTAAGGGACCATTTGCAAGACTAACAAGGGTAAACGCAACACCGCTCAGGCAATAAATGAAAGGGCAGAGCCCTTTTTATAGTCCAGGAGGATCATGGGCTAATTACATGTGTGTGTACTGACCATTTAAGGCCGGGCTTGAGAGCGTGCGCGCACACTATGGGAACTAGTGCAGCGATGCGGAAGTGAGTGTCGGCATCTTTCAGTAGGGAGATGCCGCCCGGCACTCACTTGTACATGGCCGCGGCCGTGGGGTGGCAGGTAAGCACTATGGTCCATGGCTGTGGACGTTACACATCTCAGTCTGTCTTGGGAACAAGGCTAGGTGAGTAAAAAAAGTTTTTGTTTGGTGGGCACTGTCTACAAGGGGGAAGTGAGGGGTTGCATGGCACTATCTACATGGGGAGGTGGGGGGCTGTATGGCACTGTCTACAAGGAGGAGGTGGGGGATTATAGCACTGTCTAAAAGGAGGCTGTATGACAAAATCTACAGGGGCCACAATCTAATAAGGGGGGGCTGTGTGTAGCAGCCAGGGGAGGGGGCATTATACTATGTGGAGGCCAGTGAGCGGACATTATACTGTGTAGGGACACTACACAGGGCAATATACTGTGTGTGGCACTTAGGAGGCATAATACTGTGTGGGCACAATTAGAGGACAAAATACTGTCCTTGAAGGAGTTATAATATATTATATTATTAAATGTTATTATTATACTGTATGGGGGCACTAAAGGGGCATTATACTGTGTGGGGGCACTATATAGGGCATTATACTGTGTGGGCATTATACTTTTTTATGGGGCATTTTTTTTATGATGGAGGTGGGGCGCCGAAAGATCATTTGTGACACTAGTATTTTTTCAATGTATTAAGTAGTATTGCCTGTCAATTGTTATTGTTACAGCCCCTACATGTACCATAAATGGTTTTTGTTTTGATGGTACCAAGAGGGCAGTTATAGTGAATTTGAATTCCCCGAAGCTGTCCTGGTCTGTTTTCTCAATGCTCACATTTGTAAAGAAAGGGTTCTCTAGAAATGAATCTCTGTTAAACTAATTGCCTTATATAATGTTTTATGGTTGAGCTTCACTACGCATTTCACAGTGTTCCTTAGAAAGGATATGCATCTACAGTTTTTTTTTTATTACTGTAGTTTAAATTTAAACTTTTGCCAATGACTGAAAGCCAACTGTTCAATATTAAAACGTTTGTAAATTTAAATGCTCACTGGTGCATCCTTTTCAATTATCAAGAACATTGTTTTCCAAATGTGAGTATCTAAAAAACAACATTGTTCTGTTCATCAGATACTCGTTTGTTGATCAGGGAATTTCCTGGACAACCAACGGCATAATCATTTAGTTTAGAAATTAATGCAAGGGGAAAAAAAATGCATGATTCTGTGTTCAACTCACTAGAGTGCATATAGAAAGTCAGCCTTGCGGCATATTAATTATTGATCCATTTATAAAAGGAAAGCAGTTTTGTATCTTTTTATCCATAGTACTTGCTAAACAAAGTTACATCATGTATGCTTCTTTAAGTCTTTTTCAATGTCATTTTCATTTGTACATTTTTGCAAACAAAATGAGCAAACATGAGTAGGAAGGAAGAAGAAAATGTGATTGGATGGTGATATTACATAGTTAAAGAGGCTCTGTCACCACATTATAAGTGCCCTATCTCCTACATAAGGAGATCGGCGCTGTAAAGTAGGTGACAGTAATGCTTTTTATTTAAAAAAAAGATCTATTTTTACCACTTTATTAGCGATTTTGCTTTATGCTAATGAGTTGCTTAATGCCCAAGTGGGCGTATTTTTACTTTCGACCAAGTGGGCGTTGTACAGAGAAGTGTATGACGCTGAGCAATCGGCATCATGCACTCCTCTCCATTCATTTACACAGCAGCATTGCGTTCTTACTAGAACACAATGTGCAGCCACATACACAGACATTAACGTTAATCTAGTGTCCTGATAATGAATATACATGACCTCCAGCCTGGACATCATGTGTATTCAGAATCCTGACACTTCTGAATCTTTTCTGTGAAATTTCCAGCAAGGGAAACAAAATTACCTCGTAATCGCGCGAGATTACGCGTGGCTTGCTGGAATCTCACAGAAAAGATTCAGAAGTGTCAGGATTCTGAATACACATGACGTCCAGGCTGGAGGTCATGTATATTCATTATCAGGACACTTGATTAACGTTAATGTCTGTGTATGTGGCTGCAGATCGCGTTCTAGTAAGAACGCGATGCTGCTGTGTAAATCAATGGAGAGGAGTGCATGATGCCGATTGGTCAGCGTCATACACTCCTCTGTACAATGCCCACTTGGTTGAAAGTAAAAATACGCCCACTTGGGTATTAAGTAACTCATTAGCATAAACCAAAATCGCTAATAAAGTGGTAAAAATAGATCTTTTTTTAAATAAAAAGCATTACTGTCACCTACATTACAGCGCCGACCTCCTTTTGTAGGAGATAGGGCACTTATAATGTGGTGACAGAGCCTCTTTAAGCAGGGTCAGACCTGACCATTGGGGGACAGGAGGATCCCAGATTTTTAAAAAACAGGGCACAGTCACAAAAGAGCCTAAGAGATCCAGCAAAGGACAACCCCAGCTAACGCTGATAGTAGATTGAGTCACGGTTTACTTTTTTGGGGAATAATCTCCAAAATACATATACATATTTGGTATCCACATACATATAAAAACCTGCGCAATGAAGTTATCATTTAATTTAAGGTAAATAGTGGATAAATAAAAAAAAAAAAAGAAGACAGAATTGCTTTTTTTATGAATATATTTTAAACGCTAACTAAGGCCCCAATCACTTTACATGTTTGGTCTACATTTAACGTAAATGCCGGGAAAAGCTTCCGAAGTGTACAGTAAATGTAGACTGTAACAGATGATTAACAGTAGCATCCATCACCCATAGACTATTAGGAGATACTACATTATCCCATTCCTCAAAAATATATACCGACCTAAACCAGCACGACGGAGACCAAACAGACAATATTTTGGCATCTGTCGGGTTAATAGAGCCCTATGGACAAGTTTAGTGTGCACGCCCGGAGCTCTCTTGGTCTATACGCTAAACATACATCACAAATGTGAAGTGAACAGGGCCTTATTTGTATCTCAAAATCCGCCAAAAATTTCTGTAACTAATACTGAAAATACAAGGACTCAAATAGCGACATAGTCATAAAAATATGGCTGACAAAATGTTGTGAGATAAAAATTTAAATATTCCTGGAGCATCTTTTCTTAGGACTCTGCGTTGTGTCGTTCCTCTGTAATTCCTGTTACCAGTTAGGGGTGTGTGCCTACACAGACGGACATTGTCCAATTAGGACTGACAGTGTAAGACTGTGTAGGGACACATCCCTTTGGTAAGGAAAGAATAACTGAGGAATTTCACAATGCAGAGTTCTAAGAAAACTTATTTCAGAATTGTTATTTCATGGTGAATACAAGTATTTACTAAAATAGACTTAAAAAAGTGATCTTGTGTCAACACTTTGCTGCCACATGTTTGTTATGGCGCTCCCTGGTGTTGTATTGATTCCCTCTTAGAATGTCTACTTAGCGTGGATCTGTTAGATATTTATGCTGCCCTGTCTGAGGGCAGTATAAAGAAGGGACAGAAATGCTGATTTCAGCATGCTGTTTTTTATTAGTTAACTAGCAGTAAAGCAAGTTCTGTGAAAAAATACAACGGGCTCTAGAAAAATCTGCCTCCTAATATGCTATCACTCTGCCACCTATATACCACCACTCTGTCCCCTGGGTATGCCATCACTGTCTTCTGTATGCTACCACTCTGTCCCCTGGGTATGCCATCACTGTCTTCTGTATGCTACCATTCTGTCCCCTGGGTATGTCACTACTCTGTTGCCTATATGCCATTTATTCCCACTGTGTGCCACCACACTGTCCCCTGTGTGTCACCACTCTGTAGCCTGTATGATCCCTGTCGCCTGTGTTACCACTTTAACCCCTGTAAAAATACAGAGGGCTGTAGAAAACTTTTGTTAGTCAGTTCTTTCATTTTTCATGAAACATTAAAATATAAAATGCGGAAGGATTTACAGGATGATAATCCTCCCAAGGCAGGAGAAATGGACCCCTTCGTGTTGCTTCATAGGTTTTTTTTTTTTTATATCTACAGTATTATACTGACTGTATCCGCACACTGACCTCCAGACAGTGATAGACCCCCCTACTCAATATCTTTCTACTAGGTGTGGATTGGGAGCTTAAAGTGGCCCTGCAAAAAAATCTAAACGTGGCCATATTTTGTGGGTGGGGCCAGCACAAGTAGGCGTAGTCAGCAAACAGTTAGCTGTAGCCACTTTGGTGGTAGATGTTATAATGCAGCCTTATTATTATTGGCAGCATTGGGCTGTGTTCATATCTGCATTGGACGCTCTTAGGCACGTTTCACATCACAGTATTTCTATTAATATAATGTATGTGCTGATAAAGCTCCCAGGAGATGCATTAAATGGTTTAAATTACGTATGTCTTCTATCCGTCCTCCATAGACGCCCATGTTAAAAAAAATAAAAAATAAAGCACATTTATATGCATTGCAATAGTGCAGCCTTCAAAGCTATTCCACACAGCAAAAAAAATCTTTTTTAGGATCCGTTGGGTGTATGGGGGTCTATGGATCCATTTATCATGGGCAGGGGGGCCCGGCCAAACCTAATTGAAAGGGGGGGCCCGGCAACTGCCACGACTTGCCTTTGGTAGAAAAAAACAGGCCCCTGCAAAGGGGCCCGTTTTTTTCACCAAAAGAATGTCGTGAGCTGCGGGCCCCCCCCCTCTCATGGGGGCCGTCAAACACCGCCGACCGATCGCGCGCACCCGCAAACTCCCGCCCACACTATCTTGCCGCGACCGCCTGGAAGCGCGCACCGAATTTTGAGGCAGATTTTGACCTGCCCACACTATCTTGCCACGTTTTTTGCCCGCGGCGATTGAGGACAGCAGACAAAAAACGCAGCGAAAAATGCATTTTCTGCCTCCCATTGATTTCGATGGCAGGTCAGAGGCGGAACCGCGGCAAGAAAGGACGTGCTGCTTTTTCTTTTTTCCGCGACTGGCTCCCATTGATTTCAGATTAAATCAATGGGAGGCGGTTTTGGAAGTTGTTTGGTGCTGATTCTGACGCAGTGTCCGAGTCAATATCAAGGCCCAAAAACCCTGTGAACTGGGCCTTATTGTTAGGGCTTATTCAGACGAACGTGTAATACGTCCGTGCAATGCGCGTGATTTTCACGCGCCTCGCACAGACCTATGTTACTCTATGGGGCCGTGCAGACTGTCAGTGATTTTCACGCAGCGTGTGTCCGCTGCGTAAAACTCACGACATGTCCGATATTTGTGCATTGTTCGCGCATCACGCACCCATTGAAGTCAATGGGTGCGTGAAAATCACGCCCAGCTCTTCCGCAGCAGTATAAACTATGAATGAAAACAGAAAAGCACCACGTGCTACAAACATACAAACAGAGTGTCATAATGATGGCGGCTGCACGAAAATCACGCAGCCACACATCATACGCTGCTGACACACGGAGCTGTTATGGAACTTTTGCATGCGCAAAATGCCACATTTTTTGCACGCGCAAAAAGCACACGCTTGTGTGAATCCGGCCTTAGGGTAGGAACACACTAGGCATGAACACTGCGGATTTTATGCAACACATTTTATTGTGGAAAATCCGCAGCGTATTACAGTCTCAGCAGAGTGGATGAGATTTGAACAAATCTCATTCACACGCTGCAAAAAAAATTGACCTGCAGTGTGGCTTTTTTTAAGCCGCAGCATGTCAATTTATTCTGTGTAATCGCCGCTGCTCTGTTGCGGAAATGCTGCGGTTCTGCTGCAAAAATCACAAATGAGGAAAAAAAAGGTACTTTTTTAAATTTATAAAAAAGTTTAGACTTACCCCGGCCGTAGTCCTGGTGACGCGATCCTCTATTCTTAGCGCAGCCCGGCCTCCTGTCATGATGTTTGATCCCATGTGACTGCTGCAGCGGTCACATGGTCTACAGCGTCATCCCAGGAGGCGGGGCTACGTTCATAAGAGAGAGATGCGTCACCTAAACTACGGCCGGGGCAAGTCTAAACTTTTTTTTTCCTGCAGAAACCTGCACCACTATTTGGCGGAATTCCCTGCGGCTACCGGGGCGGATAAGCTGTGTAGTTTTACTCAGCATATCCGCCTAGTGTGTTCCTACCCTTATGATGTCGCTCCTGGAGCTGCTGCCTGTCTCTAAATAGGCAGTTGGTCCAGTAGAATTTGGAATTATTTTTTTTTGTGAACCAGCTTAAAAAAATACAAAACTTTTGTGTTAGGGCCTGTTCACATCACCGTTCGCTTCCGTTCCGGGGTTCCGTCTGAGGTTTCCGTCGGGTGAACTCCGCAACGGAAAGTGAAAGTGACAGCACAGCTTCCGTTTTAGTCACCATTGATCTCAATGGTGACGGAAACATCGCTAATGGTTTCCGTTCGTCACCATTCCGGCTGGTTTTTGGTTTTCCGACGGAATCAATAGCGTAGTCGACATCATAAGGGTAGGAACACACTAGGCGGATATGCTGAGTAAAACTACACAGCTTATCCGCCCCGGTAGCCACAGGGAATTCCGCCAGCAAAACCGCACCAAATAGTGGTGCAGGTTTCGTGAGGCATGTCCGCTGCGGGAATCCTGCAGGGAAAAAAAAGTGTTGCATAAAATCCGCAGTGTTCATGCCTAGTGTGTTCCTACCCTAAGGCCGGATTTACACAAGCGCATGCTTTTTGCGCGCACAAAAAATGTGGCATTTTGCGCATGCAAAAGGTCCATAACAGCTCCGTGTGTCAGCAGCGTATGATGCGTGGCTGCGTGATTTTCTCTCAGCCGCCATCATTACGACACTCTGTTTGTATGTTTGTAAACAGAAAAGAACGTGGTGCTTTTCTGTTTTCATTCATAGTTTATACTGCTGCGGAAGTGCTGGGCGGGATTTTCACACACCCATTGACTTCAATGGGTGCGTGATGCGCGAACAATGCACAAATATCGGACATGTCGTGAGATTTACGCAGCGGACACATGCTGCGTGAAAATCACTGACAGTCTGCACGGCCCCATAGACTAACATAGGTCCGTGCGAGGCGTGTGAAAATCACGCGCGTTGCACGGATGTATTACACGTTCGTCTGAATAAGCCCTAACAATAAGGCCCAGTTCACAGAGTTTTTGGGCCTTGATATTGACTCGGACACTGCGTCAGAATCAGCACCAAACAACTTCCAAAACCGCCTCCCATTGATTTAATTTGAAATCAATGGGAGCCAGTCGCGGAAAAAAGAAAAAGCAGCACGTCCTTTCTTGCCGCGGTTCCGCCTCTGACCTCCCATTGAAATCAATGGGAGGCAGAAAATGCATTTTTCGCTGCGTTTTTTGTCTGCTGTCCTCAATCGCCGCGGGCAAAAAACGTGGCAAGATAGTGTGGGCAGGTCAAAATCTGCCTCAAAATTCGGTGCGCGCTTCCAGGCGGTCGCGGGTGCGTGCGCGATCGCGCACGCTCGCAAGTGTGCACGCTCGGGAGTTTGCGGGTGCGCGCGATCGGTCGCGCGAGCGGTGTTTGATGGCCCCCATGACGAGGGGCAGGGGGCTCTCATGGGGTACAGGGGACATTGAAGGGGATTTTGAACCTTTATTTGTGGTGGGGGGACAGATGGTGGCAGAGGCTCTGTGGGAGGAGCGAGAAAGGGGCATAGAAGGAGGTAGAGGTTAAGTGGGGGGCAGGGGGGAAAGTGTTGGTGAAAGCTGGGCCATATTTAGAGTTGATGCTGCCCTATAACTCCTGAAGTTACGGCAACAGTGTAGCTCGCTGACATTGCGGCTCCAGCGCTGGACCCAGGAAACGTAAGTGTAATAAATGCTTTGCTTTTTTATGTGTTACTATTTATTATTATTTTTTGTGTTTTATTACAGGTTTGGTTGTTGGACTGGTTTGGATTCGAGGACTACTTAGATGACTGCGTTTTTTTATTCTCAATAAAATGGTTAATGAGGATTGTGTGGGAGTTTTTGATTTCAATAAAATATTTCTTTTTAATTTCTGTTTTTTTTTTACTTTATTACTACTGCCTTAGTAATAGCCGCTGGCTGATTGACAGCATCCATTACTAAGGCAGGGCTTAGTGTTTTAGCTGGTGCAGAGGCTAACACTAACCCTCCCATTATTACCCCAGTACCCACCACCCCCAGGGGTACTGGGAAGAGCCGGTTATGATCCAGTACCTAACCACCTGTAGCGACGGCCGGGTACTGGGGCGACAGCAGACTGGTATTATTAGGCTGGGAAAGCCCAAAAACAGTGGCCCTTCCCACCCTCATAATGCTAGCCTTTTCACAGGCTAACACTAAGCCCCTCCTTATTAATGGACGCTGTCAATTAGACAGCGGCCATTACTAAGGCAGTAGTAATAAAGTTAAAAAAACAGACATTAAAAAAAATATTTTATTGAAATAAAAAAAAAACACACAACCCTCGTTAACCATTTTATTGAGAATAAATTAAACGCCGTCATCTAAGTAGTCCTCGAATCCAAAGCAGTCCAACAACCAAACCTGTAATAAAACACAAAAATAATAATAAATAGTAACACATAAAAAAGCAAAGCAATTATTACACTCACGTTTCCTGGGTCCAGCGCTGGAGCCGCAATGTGAGCGAGCTACACTGTTGCCGTAACTTCAGGAGTTATAGGGCAGCATCAACTCTAAATACATCTAAAAAACCACTGCCATCGAAGTAGTCCTCGAATCCGAAGTAGTCCAACAACCAAACCTGTCAAAAAACGCAAAAAAAATAAATAATCAGTAACACATAAAAAAGCGAAATAATTATTATACTTCCCTTTCCTGGGCCTAGCGCTGCAGCGATGGGAAAGTTCAGTACATAAATACAACACCAGAACCAAGCTCAGTACATATATACAACACCAGACCCAAACTCAGTACATATATACAGGACTAGAACAAAGCTCAATACATACATACAGCACCAGAACAAAGCTGAGTACATATATGCAACACCAGAACAAAGCTAAGTACATATATACAGCACCAGAACAAAGCTCAGTACATATATACAGCACAAGCACAAATACAGCTCAATTTAGTGCAACCCCTGCTGTATAGGTTTATACGGCGTTAAACTACTGCTCCCAGCATGGCCCAAACAATGGTAAGGTTATGCTGGGAGTTGCTGTTTCACCCAAAAAAATCATATCATAATAAACACAACCCATCATCTCACTGCAGATCATACAGTGACTACAGTACTGATTAGTGGCAGAATAAAAATTTACATTAAGTGACTCACTGGTGACGTCTCAGATTCTAGTTTTTTTTCTCTTTTCTTCTCCATCTTTTCTTCAGACAGGTTAGTACAAGAGTACACCTCGCTGCACGGTGCGTGCCAAAGTAGTACAAGGCAATGGCGCATCCGAGAGAATTGTATGTGCAAGGGGGATTTCCTGGTAGATGGCTGCGTTGACTCTGGACTTGATACAACACAGTGGACCAACACTGCTTCTCAGTGGTTCAAAGTCCTGTTTTCAGATGAAAGTGCATTTTGCATTTCATTGGGAAATCAAGGTCCCAGAGACTGGAGGAATTGTGGAGAGGCACTCAATCCAAGTTGCTTGCGGTCCAGTGTGAAGTTTGTAGTCAGTGATGGTTTGGGGAGCCATATCATCTGCTGGTGTTGGTTCACTGTGTTATATCAAGTCCAGAGTCAACGCAGCCGTCTACCCGGAAATTTTAGAGCACTTCATGCTTCCCTCTGCTGACAAGCATTATGGAGATGCTGATTTCATTTTCCAGCAGGACTTGGCACCTGCCCCCACTGCCAAAAGTACCAATACCTGGTGTAATAACCACAGTATCACTGTGCTTGATTGGCCAGCAAACTCGCCTGACGTAAACCCCATAGAGAATTTATGGGGTATTGTCAAGAGGAAGATGAGAGACACCAGACCCAACAATGCAGATGAGCTAAAGGCCGCTATCAAAGTAACATGCCGTGATCGCCTCCATGCCATGCCGCATTGATGCAGTAATTCATGCAAAAGGAGCCCCAACAAAGTATTGAGTGCATATACTGTACATACTTTTCAGTAGGCCAACATTTCGGTAATAAAAATAATTTTTGAAATTGGGCTAATATAATATTCAAATTTTCTGAGACACTAAATTTGGGGTTTTCATTAATTGTTAACCATAATCATCAACATTAAAAGAGAAAAATGCATTAAATAGATCACTCCGTGTGTAATGAATCTATATAATATATGAGTTTCACTTTTTGAATTGAATTACTGAAATAAACTAACTTTTTGATATTCTAATTCATTGATAAGCACTAGTATATATAGCACTAGAACAAAGCTCAATACATATATGCAGCACTAGAACCAAGCTGAGTACATATATACAACACCAGAACAAAGTTCAGAATATATATACAGCCCCAAAACCAAACTCAGTACATATATACAGCACAAGCACAAATACCGCTTAATTTCGTGCAACCCCTGCCGTATAGGTTTGTACGGCGTAAAACTACAGCTCCCAGCATGGCCCAAACAATGGTGAGGATATGCTGGGAGATGCTGTTTCACAAAAAAAAAAAAAATCATATCATAATCAAACCACCCATCAACTCGCTGCAGATCATACAGTGACTACAGTACTGATTAGAGGCAGAATAAACATTTACATTAAGAGACTCACCGGTGACGTCTCAGATTCTAGTTCTTTTTCTCTTTTCTTCTCTTTCCGGTCCAGACCTCTATGATGACTTCTCCCGGCCATATCCCATTTCTGCAGTTTGCCGCTCAGATGTCTTCAGCTTCTCACTTTTAAAAAATTTCTGCACCTATAACGTAGATAAAATTCTCAACGCCCCTAAATATAATAGCACCATACACTGCACCTCTAATTATAATAGCGCCATACACTGAGTCCCTGATTATAATAGTACCAAACACTGTGTCACACACACACACACATACACACACACACACACACACACACACACACACACACACACACACACCGTGCCCCCCTGTAGATAGGGCCCCATAGCCCCCCTATAGATAGTGACCCCCATAGAGCCTCTGTAGATAGTGCTCTACATAGAAACCCCTGTAGATAGTGCCCCACATACAGCCCCCTGTAGATAGTGCCCACATATGGACTCTAGAGCCGCAAGGCAATAGTGCTAACCACTGAGCCACTGTGCTGCCCTACATATAGCTCCCCCTATAGATAGTGCTCCACATATAGCCCACCTCTGTAAATAGTGCCTCACATATAGCTGCCCCTGTATATAGTGTCCCACATATAGCCCATCCCTGTAGACAGTGCCCTTCATATAGCCCCCTGTAGATAGTGCCCCACATACAGCCCCCTGTAGATAGGGCCCACATATGGACTACAGAGCTGTAGGGCAATAGTGCTAACCACTGAGCCACCATGCTGCCATACATATAGCTGCCCTATAGATAGTGCTCCACATATAGCCCACCTCTGTAGATAGTGCCTCACATATAGCTCCCCCTCTATATAGTGCCCCACATATAGCCCACCCCTGTAGATAGTGCCTTACAAATAGCTCCCCCTATAGATAGTGCTCCACATATAGCCCACCCCTGTAGATAGTGCCTCACATTTAGCTCCCCCTGTATATAGTGCCCTACATATAGCTCCCCCTATAGATAGAGCTCCACATATAGCCCACCCCTGTAGACAGTGCCTCACATTTAGCTCCCCCTGTGTATAGTGCCCTACATATAGCTCCCCCTATAGATAGTGCTCCACATTTAGCCCACCCCTGTAGATAGTGCCTCACATATAACTCCTCCTGTATATAGTGTCCCACCCCTGTAGATAGTACCCTACATATATGTCCCCCTATAGATAATGCTCCACATATAGCCCACCCCTATAGATAATGTCTCACATATAACTCCCCCTGTATATAGTGTCCCACATATAGCCCATCCCTGTAGATAGTGCCCTACATATAGCTCAACCTATAGATAGTGCTCCACATCCCCACATATAGGACCCCCTGTAGATAGAGCCCCCTTGTAGCTAATGCCATTCTTAGTTTTATTAGAAAAAACAAAAAACTTTACATACTCACATGACCCCGTTCCCACGCCATCCGGTGGCGATGCCGACCTGCTCTCTTCTGAGCAGATCTGCTGGGGCTGAATGACGCAAGTGGCGCGATGACGTCATCACGCCACTAGCATCGTTGAAAGGTGCTGATTGGCAGGGCAGAATGACTTGCCCCACCAATCAGCACCTTTCAACAACGAAAGCGTTATTGCGCCGCCAGCATAGTTGAAAGGCGCTGATTGGTGGGGCAATCAGCATCATTGTAAGGCATTGAGTGGTCGGCCATTCAGCGCTTATGCATGTAATTGTATCTGCATTCTATAGACGCAGGTACAATTAGTACAGGAGGGAGTGGCGGCGGCTGGTTTCAGTGGCGCTGACAGGCCCCTCATAGAGGCAGCAGGCCATTGATCGAGGTGAGTTGAGCTCATCTCGGGCTCATCTCGCCTCATGGACGGTGCGATCCTGTACAGGATTGTAGAAGAGAGCGGCTCCTGAGCAGTGGAGCGGCCGGCCCACCCGGAAAATTTCCGGTCAAGTGCATGGCCAATCCGCCCCTGCTTTCTGCTGGCGCAACATAACCCGCTCTACACCCACACTGGGAGAATCCACTACTCAATATGACTCTTCCCGTAGCAGAGGAATAGAGGGGGAAGAGGGCTATTGAGTAGTGGACTCTCCCAGCATGGTTGAAGAGTGGGATGCACTGCGCCTCCTTCTTTAAAAAGTGAATCATTGGCTACACAGCTTGCCTTTTATATATTAGTATGATGCTGATTCTTTACAAATCAGTCATCAACATTGGAAGACTTCTTTGTATACAATTCTTTTGTAAAGAGTTTTTCAGAATCGTGAAGCAATTT
The DNA here is from genome assembly GCF_050947455.1 of Rhinoderma darwinii. NCBI lineage: Eukaryota > Metazoa > Chordata > Amphibia > Anura > Rhinodermatidae > Rhinoderma > Rhinoderma darwinii. Next base: position 253,353,313 of record NC_134689.1, on the reverse strand, counting down.
GTCTTGCTCTGATCCATGGACAATTGTAACATTTACATCATGAAAGCATCACATTCTTGAAATGTAACATAGAGTTGTCCATGGCTAAACTGGTTCCAGAAGTTAGAAACCTACTTTATCCAGTGTTTGACCTTGAGATCGATGCAAATGCAAGAGAACTATTAATTGACATTTGTTATCAATAAAGTTTTTAGAATGCTCATGAATGCGATCTAATTTTGCTATTCCATTGGAGCAACATTTATAAAACATTCTATCGGAATGTCTTTCTCCTGGAAAGTGTTTAGCATTACAAATTTGGTTAAGAGTGCTACATAAATGTCTTGCAACAGAATTTATCATGTATGTCGTTTAAGGCCTTATAGCATGTAGCATTTTGTTTAGCCTGGAGAGCTATAACATTTATATTTTTGTGGTTTTGACGCCTTTGAATAGTTTCTGCATGCCGTTCTTGTTGTCTGTTTCTAAGTTGTTTTTGTGCCTTTCGATTACTGTGATACGCCCCTTTTTCGGGGGTCATGTTTTGTGCTTTTGCAATATTTACATTACACATGCGCTGTGATTCAGCTTCAATTTATTGTGGTGTCATTTCATAATAACGATCACGCAGATGCTAAAGCTCAGCATTTCTTTCATCTGCAGTTCGTTGTTGCCGCCTTTTTCGGTGATAATTGACTTTGCGGCGTTTAATTAAACTGCTCTGGTAAAATCAAAGCTGTGCTGTGATTGGTGATGGGCAACAAACTGTTTTTCTTTGCTCACTAAAACAACACATTTATTAAGGGAACCAGTCACCAGCATTTTCAGAACCAAACCCACAGCACCCTAACTGAGGGTGCTATGTGTTTAGTGTTGAAAATAATGGTGACAGGTTCGCTTTAGTCCATGCAGGGAGATGAGAGGAAGGCTGGCAAGTCATGCCTCAATAGTTACAGTTAGCACTATACAGAGTGGGCCATTTATATGGCTACACCTAAATAAAATGGTAATGGTTGGTGATATTAACTTCCTGTTTGTGGCACATTAGTATATGGGAGGGGGGAAACTTTTCAAGCTGGGTGTTGACCATGGCTGCCATTTTGAAGTCGGCCATTTTGTATCCAACTTTAGTTTTTTCAATGGGAAGAGGGTCATGTGACACATCAAACTCATCGAGAATTTCACAAGAAAAACAATGGTGTGCTTGGTTTTAACGTTACTTTATTCTTTCATGAGTTATTTACAAGTTTCTGACCACTTATAAAATGTGTTCAAAGTCCTGCCCATTGTGTTGGATTGTCAATTCAACCCTCTTCTCCCACTCTTCACACACTGATAGCAACACCGCAGAAGAAATGCTAGCACAGGCTGCCAGTATCCGTAGTTTCAGTTGCTGCACATCTCGTATCTTCACAGCATAGACAATTGCCTTCAAATGACCCCAAAGATAAAAGTCTAAGGGGGTCAGATCGGGAGACCTAGGGGGCCATTAAACTGGCCCACGACGACCAATCCACTTTCCAGGAAACTGTTCATCCAGGAATGCGACATGTCAATGGCTGTAAACAAAGAGAAGCTTGTAAATAACTCATGAAAGAATAAAGTAACGTTAAAACCAAGCACACCATTGTTTTTCTTGTGAAATTCTCGATAAGTTTGATGTTTCACATGACCCTCTTCCCATTGAAAAAACTAAAGTTGGATACAAAATGGCTGACTTCAAAATGGCCGCCATGGTCAACACCCAGCTTGAAAAGTTTCCCCCCTCCCATATACTAATGTGCCACAAACAGGAAGTTAATATCACCAACCATTCCCATTTTATTTAGGTGTATCCATATAAATGGCCCACCCTGTATATATCTGCTTCAACCTGCCACTGATTGGCTGAAGTGGTTACACCATGTGACTGCTGCAGACAATCGGAGAAGAAGTGAGTCGTTGGTAACACGGCTAGTCTTTTATATATTAGTATATGATGTTCTATATTCTTTTATATATTAGTATATGGTGTTCTGTAGTACAGGAGTATTTAGAACTTGCAGCACGCGGCCTCTGCACAAGTATTAGTCCATGTATAATCGTATATATTCACCTTTCACCGGCTTTCCCCCGCCCACCAGTAGCTTATTGGTAATATTTCTCCCTGGGTATAAGTTCTAAGTATAAGTTCTAATTACTATTAAACTACAGAACATTAACTAATAAGTGACAGCACGCTGAAATCAGCATGTCTGTCACTTCTTTATGCTGACCTCATACAGGGCAGCATAAGTATGTGACTAATCCGCTTTATTGTCTCGAGTGTGAAGAAGCTGCTATAAGTGCGCTGATTCTTATAGGCTGGCCTGCATAATAGCATGAATCACATCAGATCCAGGTGGTCGGACTCAGCTACTAAGCATGTATGTCCACCCGCACTGGACACATCAGGTGTACTTTCTGAGAGGGAATAAAAAAAAAAACACCAGGGGACGCCATAACAAGTATGTAACAGCAATATCTAGACACGGAATCACTTTTTTAAGTGAATTCAATTGAAAAACTGTACTGTTTTGTGAGATCTAACAGATATTTAATCAAGGGACAACCCCTTTAAGAGAAAATGGTCTTGGTTTATTTGCGATTAGTACTAAATATGTTCTTTTTTGTATAAGGGAATGTAGCGTCTATGGCCGCGGGCCGTCAGGTCTACTCACCTCCTGACGCCCGCAGCCATGGATCTGTGAGCGCTGGTCCCAGTCTCCATCCTAGGAGAGACCAGCGCTCACTTATGCTCCGGTCCGCTGTCTCCCGTAGGGTGCGTGTGCACGCTCGTGCCCGCTCTTAAAGGGCCAGCACGCGCACATGAAGACAATCATCATCAACTCACATGAATTCCTGGACTAAAAGAAGGCTCCAGCCCTTCTGATCCATGCCTGAGCGTTGTTATTATATCCCAAGTCTGTCTTGCAAATGGTCCCTTAGTGTTTCCCGATCCAGTTGTTACCCGTGCCCTGTTACCTGTTCTTGTATCCCGTGCTGTGTTCTTGTTCCTGTGCCTACTAAATGGAGTCGTGTCTACTGCACCTGATGTTGTTTGCCACATACTGTGTCATCCGCCAAGTCCTGTGCCATCTGCCATGTCCAGTGTGATTCGCCACGTCTGGCGCAAACTGCGGCACCTGCTGTCATCCGCCATATCTGGCGTTACCTGCTGCTCCCACCTCCATCTGTGCCAGAGCTGCGGCCACTGTCTGGACTATCCAGGTACCCTTGTGCGGGACTTTGTATTGCTGGGGTTCCCTGATATTTGGCCAGCTGCCTCCCCGCTATGGCGGTACGGCCTAGTGGGTCCACATACCCACAAACCATGACAGTACGCTACAGGCCATGGACCCCGCTGGTCAACCTGAGACCTTGACAACACAAGCCGTGCTGGCCGAGATGCAAGACCTCCAGTCACGGCAAGACTAGCTCCTCCTGTCGGTGAACGCCATTGCCCATCGGCTGGTTGCTCCAACCACAGTTGTCACTGCACCCATTCCTGCTGTTCCTCCTGCTACACTTCCTGTCTGTACCAGTGCCAATCCCCTGTGCTTCTTGCCGCTACCTCCACGCTATGACGGAGACCCGAGGACATGAGGGGATTTTTTAATCAGTGCCATATCCACTTCAGACTACATGCCAGGGCCTTCTCTTCAGATGACGTCAGGATCGCCTTCATCGTCTCTCTCCTTACTGCTAAAGCCCTGGCATGGGCAAATCCTTTGTGGGAACATCAGGGACCAGAGACCCGTGACTTGCAGTGCTTCTTATGGACTTTCCGCTCGATCTTTGAGGAACCCTGGGAGAGTTTCTTCGGCTGCTGCATCTCTGCTGACCCTACACCAGGGAGACTTCTCTGTGGGCGAGTATGCCATTCAGTTCCGAATCCTAGCTGCTAAATTAACCTGGAACAACGAGGCTTTGGTGGCCACATTCTGGCAGGGACTGTCTTCGGGGATTAAGGACGAGCTGGCTGCTCGCGATCTGCCATCTACCCTGGACAATCTTATCCTACGAGGTTCTACAGGAGAGAGAACTTCCCAGGCTGGATTCTACTTTCCAGCAATCCTTACTATCCTCCTCAGTCGTCCCACCAGAGGATCCTATGCAGATGAACCATGTCAAATTGTCTACCCAAGAGAAACAACACAGACGCACTTCTGGACTTTGTCTGTATTGCGGCCTCGGAGGCCATACTGTGCCTCTGTGTCCCCAGAGGCTAGAGAGACCCCAGTGCCTAGGATTGGTTGGAGAGACAACCCTAGGTGGAACGGTACCTAATAAAGCATTCTGTTCCAAGTTGACTATTCCTGTGACCCTAGTATCCGGCGAGAGGACGCATCGGGTTTCTGCCTATCTTGACTCTGGGTCTGCGGCAAACTTCATCGAAAAGGAGCTAGTGGATCATCTTCAGTTGCCCACAGTTCCCCTGGAGACATTTTGGCTGTTGCCTCAGTGAATGGACTGACTCTGCCTGATCCCATCGTTTCTAAAACCAAGCCGTTGAAGCTCCAGGATGGAGTCCTTCATTCTGAACTAATTTCTTTCCTTGTTTTTCCCAAGGTCATCAATCATATTCTGCTGGGCCTGCCTTGGCTTCGACTGCATGCCTCAGTCCTGGACTGGAATTCTGGAGAGGTTCTCCAGTGGGGCTCCAAGTGCCTCGGTCGTTGTCTGTTGCAGATTCTCCGTGTCCAGCCACCTCTGCCTCAGTCATTGGCGGAACTGCCCCCCCATTTCGCTCAGTTTGCAGATGTTTTCAGCAAAAGGGAGGCTGAGACGCTGCCTCCACATCGGACTTATGACTGCCCCATTGAACTGGGCCCTAATGCCTCTCTCCCCCGTGGACGAGTATATCCTCTCTCCTTGCCAGAGTCTCTATCCATGTCGGCCTATATCAAGGAGAATTTGGAGAGGAGTTTCATACGGAAGTCTTCCACCCCGGCCGGGGCTGGGTTCTTCTTCGTTTAAAAGAAAGACGGATTCCTTCGACCCTGCATTGACTACCGTGGTCTCAACCAGATCACGGTCAAGAACAAATACCCGTTGCTACTTATATCTGAACTGTTTGATCGTATACGAGGAGCTAGAATTTTTTCTAAACTGGACTTGCGTGGGGCTTATAATTTGATCCGAATCCGTCAAGGGGACGAGTGGAAGACGGCGTTCCACACTCGAGACGGGCACTATAAGTACCTGGTGATGCCATTTGGGCTGTGTAACGCTCCCACGGTCTTCCAGGAATTCGTTAATGATATCTTCCGAGATCTCCTCTATATCTGTGTTGTAGTTTATTGCGATGATATTTTGATTTTCTCCCCAGATCCGACGACTCATCAGAGGAATGTCCGTCGAGTACTACTACGATTAATGGAGAATCGTTTATATGCCAAGCTAGAGAAGTGCATCTTTGAGAAGAGTTTTCTGTACTTCCTGGGCTACATAATTTCAGATCAAGGTCTCAAGATGGATCCTGAGATAGTGAGAGCTGTCCTGGAGTGGCCACTGAGGTCCATACAGCGTTTCCTGGGATTCGCCAATTTCTACCGGCAGTTTATCCCAAACTTCTCATCACTGACATCTCCAATTTCCACCCTTACCAAGCAGGGTGTGAACGCCAAGGTGTGGACTCCAGAGACAGAGTCTGCATTTATTAGTCTCAAAAAGGCCTTCACTTCAGCCTCGATCCCCCATCATCCTGACGTATCTCGGCAGTTTTCTCTGGAGGTGGACGCCTCTTCTGTTGGTGCAGGTGCACTTCTGTTCCAGAGGAGCGCCAAAGGAAAAGCAGTAATATGTGGCTACTACTCAAGACTATTTTCTTTTGCAGAGCGCAATTACTCTATTGGGGATCGGGAGCTACTGGCCATCAAATTGGCTCTGGAGGAGTGGAGACATCTGTTAGAGGGCGCAGCTCACCCCATCCTGATCTACACCTACCATAAGAACCTCACCTACCTTCAGTCCGTTTAACGTCTGAATCCCCGTCAAGCCAGATGGTCGCTGTTCTTCACCCGTTTCCAATTTATGCTCCACTACCGTCCCGCTGACAAAAATGTGAGGGTCGATTCTGTCCATGTCATTTGAGACTAATGACAGGGTGGAGTCCTTCAAAGTATCATAGACCCATCCTGCATTGTCACTGCCAAACCTTTGCAGGTTAGGGACATCCCTCTAGGGAGGACTTTTGTTCGGTTGGCAGACAGGAGAAGAATTCTCAAATGGAATAGGGACACAGTTCTAAACTGGTTGGGCACCCTGGTGTTTGTAAAACCCGAGACCTGATTGCTCGTCACTTCTGGTGGCCCACGCTACCCAAGGATGTTATGGACTTTGTCTCTTCTTGCAAGGTGTATGCTTCTAACAAGGTTACTTACTCCAAACCTGCCGGCATGCTTCAACCTCTGCCTGTACCCAATGCCCCCTGGCAGCACATTGCGATGGACTTTGTCACTGACCTTCTTCCCTCAGCAGGATGCAACACTGTCTGAGTGGTGGTGGACCAGTTCACGAAGATGGCACATTTTATCCCGCTGACCGGCCTACCTTCTGCTCCCCGACTGGCGAGTCTCTTCACTCAGCACATCTTCCGCTTGCATAGCTTGCCCCTCAACATTGTGTCCGATCGGGGGGGGGGGGGGTTCAGTTTACCTCGAAATTCTACAGAGCCCTCTGTAAACTCCTGGACGTGAGATTGGACTTTTCCTCAGCCTATCACCCCCAGTCCAATGGAAAAGTCGAGAGGATCAACCAGATCATGGAGAATTATCTCTGTCACTTCATCTACTTACAGCATGATAACTGGGTACAGCTTCTTCCATGGGCTGAGTTCTCGTACAACAACCACACAAGCGAGTCCACCACTTCCACTCCGTTTTACATTGTGTACAGTCAACATCCTAGAGTCCCTCTTCCAGTGTCTACTACTTTTCAGGTACACACTGCTGACTCTGCATTTGGGGACTTTCTGCAAATCTGACAACAGACCCTGTCCTCTATTTTGCTGGCAGTCGATCGCATGAAGCGAAAAGCGGACACAAAGAGAAGAGAGTCGCCTCAGTATCTTCCAGGTACCAAAGTCTGGCTGTCCTCACGGAACATTTGTTTGAAGGTGCCTTCATACAATTTTTCTCCCAGGTTCCTCGGTCCTTTTGAGATTCTGCAACAGATTAACCCTGTCTCCTATAAACGGCGGCTGCCTCCTACCCTCAGAATCCCCAACTCCTCTCATATGTCCCTCCTGAAACCAGTGGTCCTGAACCGCTACAGCAAGACTTCCAGTTCCACAATTGCTCCCAGCGGTTTTTCTGATGTGTTCGAGGTGAGGGAGATCCTGGACTGCAAAAGGGTAGGAGGAAGGACTTTCTATTTGATGAACTAGAGAGGGTTTGGTCCTGAGGAGATGTCCTGGGAGCCGGAGGAGAACCTCGATACCCCTGCTCTCGTTAAGAAGTTCCACTCTCGCTCTGGTCCCAAGAAGAGGGGGCGTAAGAGGGGGGATGGTTCTGTGAGCGCTGGTCCCTCTCTCCTTCCTAGGAGACACCAGCGCTCACTTCCGCTCCGGTCCGCTGTGTCCCGTAGGGTGCGCGTGCACGCTCGTGCCCGCTCTTAAAGGGCGCACATGAAGACAATCATCATCATCAACTCACATGATTTCCTGGATTATAAGAAGGCCCTAGCCTTTCTGATCCTTGCCTGAGCGTTGTTAGTATATCCCAAGTCTGTCTTGCAAATGGTCCCTTAGTGTTTCCCGTTCCAGGTGCCACCCATGCCCCGTTACCTGTTCCTGTATCCCGTGCTGTGTTCTTGTTCCTGTGCCTACTAGTTGGAGTCGTGTCTACTGCACCTGCTGTTTGCCACGTCCTGTGTCATCCACCACGTCCTCTGCCATCTGCCACATCCAGTGTGATTTGCCACATCTGGTGCAACCTGTGGCACCTGCTGTCATCCGCCATGTCTGGCGTTACCTGCTGCTCCCACCTCCATCTGTGCCAGAGCTGCGGCCATTGTCTGGACTATCCAGGTACCCTTGTGCGGTACTTTGTATTGCTGGAGTTCCCTGTTGTTTGGCCAGCTGCCTCCCCGCTACGGAGGTGCGGCCTAGTGGGTCCACATACTCACAAACCGTGACAGGGAAGTAGGGACATTCATAATAACTTTCTCTAGTAGACTCCAAACATTGTGCAAACCTTATTTGATAGCACGTAGTGATGTAAATACAATTCTGTGTAGAGCAATGAATATATACACATATATTTGATTCATTACATTCACTATAATCAATAATGGTCTAGTACCTCTTATAATTTCCTTACCTTATGCAAATCTCTAAATAGAAAGGGTATTTCCATTAGGAATTAGTATAGATTATTGATTTACCTCTCAGACCATTCCAAATGTCAAGACATTGATGATCTAATGACGCTTTCTGGTAGAAGTATAGATGTCCTGTTGTCTTATCTTTTTTAGTTCAGTACTGTTTACTGGCCATATATGAGTGCAGGGTCCATTGTGTATTTTTCTTATATAAGATATGAAACTGTATTGAAGGCAGAGTAAGCTGGACTATGTGATTTTAGAAGGCACATATCCTCTATTAACCTCTGCATAAGGTTTAATTGGCTGGGTATTGCTATTAACTCATTAATGTCCATGTATGTTTGGAATGGGATCTTACAGATGTACAGACTGCTCACTGGAGCCATGTGGTTGAACAGGAATACGTTACATATTCATTTCATTGATTCCCTGTGCTTTTTGCTTCCTTGTTTTGTTGTATTTGCATCTCCCAAGAGTAGGAAGGACAAATTTGCCATTTTGAGACATTTAGAAAGAGCTACATCGACTTTCAATGAGAAATATATTACACCAGTCTACATCGCCATCTCAGCCTTGCACATGGAGAAAGCTTATATTACTTGCTGGTGCTGATGATTGTAATTACGCCTGAGAGTCCTGATTCATAAGCTTGGATGTAGAAATCTCAGGCTTTGTTTCAGATTTTCCAGCTTTTTCAGAGCAGAAAATAGAGGTGGGGGATATTATTGTGAACAGAAGGAGTGACAGAAGGAGGTACGGCGAGGACAGAGGAGGTGTGATTGGCAAAGTAACAGTTATTATAGAAAAGACAAATACATAGTAGGGAGCTCAGCGTAAAAAAGCATTAAAAGTAATAAGAAAAGATCAGGAAATTATAAATCATTTTTTGGATTGAATGGTTATTGTGCTAGCAATATATGCTAGAGATTAAGGTGTAAGGGAGTAAGACAGAGGAGGGGGAGGGTCATTGCTGTGTCCTTGAGGACGGTCTTATTCAGCACATTCACTGGTGTATCTCTTAATATTTAATTTCTAAAGGAGAAGCTTCAAAGAGTAGTGAAAGAGGAGGAGGGTCATTTCTGGGTAGTGTACCACTGGACATGTGGAGGGGGGGGGGCTGATTGACATTCTGAGCACTCCAGTCTTTGACACATAGCAGAAAATATTGATTTTTCCAAAGCTACAATCTCAGCCGATAAATATTGAACAGGGCAAGACCCTGTAAATAAATATAATAAGCGTGTGCCGAACTGTGGATAATAGAAATTTCACTACACATGGAAGTTGGAAATTGGTTGAATGACAACATTGGGAGAGCCTTTATTTGACAATTAAATATGACTAAACTAAATCAAAACCTACCACTATTAGGGTATGTTCACACGCAAACGCAAAATACGTCTGAAATTACGGAGCTGTTTTCAGGCGAAAACAGCTCCTGAATTTCAGATGTTTTTGCATGTACTCGCGTTGTTCGCGACGTCTTTTACGGACGTAATTGGAGCTGTTCTTCATTGGAGTCAATGAAAAACGGCTCCAAAAATGTCTCAAGAAGTGTCCTGCATTTCTTTGACGTGGGCGTATTTTTACGCGTCGTCTTTTGAAAGCGACGCGTAAAATTACACCTCGTCTGAACAGAATATCATAAAACCCATTTCAAGCAATGGGCAGAAGTTTGTAGACGTAATGGAGCCGTCTTTTCAGGCGTAATTCGAGGCGTAAAACGCCTGAATTACGTCTGAAAATAGGTCGTGTGAACATACCCTTAATTGTTTCATGTGTCCCAATGGGTTGCTATTCTGCACATTTTACATAAAGGCTATGTATACCGTTGAAAGGATTTAATTTTTTATAATAAGTCAATGTTTTATTTAATAAAACTTAGATGTGAGTGAACATTAGCTGAATCCCATATGTCAGAGAAACACAGTACCCGCTTTCAGCTGAGCCGTCAGTTCAACTGAACTGATGGAATCGGCTGAGAGAGAATGATACAGTTTCTATGTATAGAGGATACATAGAAACTGTATCCTAAAAATTTCATTTTTAAAAAAAACAATAATAGTCAATTTAAACTTTTTTTAAAAACACATAAAACACTGATTTACAAAAAAAAAAAAAAAAAATTCTTTCAAAGGTGTACAAGGCCTTTAATAATCTAGTTCACATTTGGTAGATCTTAAAGCAATGTGTGGACATACTTTGTGCTTGTATGCTTACTATTGTAAAGAAGAAGATATATGCAGATGAACATGTGTTGCTGGATCTAGTACTTGTATTTGTTCCTAGGTATGTTTCAAGTAACTGCATGATCTTGGGGCAGCATTGTCTCTCATTGGTTAGCAATGTTTATTGCCTTGCATCACTAGGATCCTGGGTTAAAATTCGACCAAGATCTGTTTCAATATGTCTTTATTAAACAGTTGAGACATCAGAAAATATATGTGTATAACAGTTCTACTCGCAGGTAGAAGTAAATAGTTAGTCTCAAATAATAATTAAATCGTTAATTCCTATAAGTTTTAACATTTTGAGAAAATGGGATTCAAAATAATATGGGTAATAAAAGGTAAATAAAATAAATGTGAAGAACGTATACAGGTCATAAAGAAAAAATAAAATGTATACAACAGGCAACGGATGAGCTCCCACTAGAAAGGGAGTGGTACGGCATATACAGAATTATTCCAGCACATCCAATCTTTACAGAACCGGTCATGTCTTTGTATGCTACAGGCATAAATATATTCATATTGATAGTTTGTATTGACTCTTTTAATGATGTCTGTGATAGTCGGGATGTTACATGTTTTCCATCTGAACGCTACAGCTGATGTGGCAGATATTAAAATATGACATATTACAATTTGGAATTGTTTGGGAATAACCTCAATTCCAAGCCGTAGTAACCCAAGTTTCGGCGTGAGGTTGATATTTTGAGTTGTAACCTCATTTAGTAGTGCGCTAATAGATTGCCAAAAGGTTAATAATAAAGGACATTCGGAAGTCGGGAGGTCTGGCTCTTCCTGACATTCGCTCGTATTACAACGCAACTCATTTGGTGCGCATAGTGGATTGTGTAGACACGCCCCTTTTAAGGTATGGGTAGGTATTGAACAAAGCTTCTCGACGGTCACTCTCGAGGTATCTCCGTGGCTGAAACGCGGACTTCTCACATCCTTACATCATCACCCCACGATCGGTCCCACGCTCAGATGTTGTGCCCTCGTAGCGGTCCGTTCACACCTCCTGCCTCTTTGCTCCCCCATGTCTCCGATCCTGGGGAACCCATCTTTTTCCTCAGGGTTGAGTGACTCGGTGTTCAAGTCTTGGGCAGCGATGGGTGTATTTAGGGCAGAGCATTTTCTGAAGAACTCGGAATGGCTCTCCCTTGAGGAGTTGACACAGATGCCTGAATTCCCTTCTTTGGGTTACTGGCGCATATTTCAACTCCGCCATATCTACTCCTCTTTACCACCCTCGGAACTATTCCTATCTCCGAAGTCCCTACTGGAAGAATTGTGCGTGGGCGCTGAGCCGGTTCGTCATTCATTGTCCACGATCTATCATCTCCTCCTGAACCCGCCTGGCCTCCCAGCGCCTGGGTATATTTCTGAATGGGAGTCGGATCTGGGTATTACCCTAACCACAAACTCTCTTGTTCATAAAACCTCAATTAGCTCGCGTTACCAAGAGCCTAGCTTTAAATTACTCTCGTGCTGGTATAGGACCCCGGTGCGCCTACATCGGATTTTTCCTAATATATCTCCTCTCTGCTGGAGATGTGGATTGGACAATGGTACCCTCCTTCACACTTTCTGGTCATGCCCGCTACTTGCAGAATTCTGGAATGGGGTTAAAAGGGTGATTTACGAGGTAACAGATACCAGCTTAACTATGGACGCGGCTTTCTTCCTTCTCCATCACTGTGATATCCCAGCAAACACCTACAAACGCTCCCTGCTGCACTATCTAGTGATGGCGGCGCGACACTGCATTCCCTTGCGATGGAAGAATTCTTCTCCTCCCACTCTGTCCCTCTGGGTCTCCAAGGTTAACTACATAATGCACATGGAGGACTTGACCTCGAGCATTCATGATAATCATGCCAGATTCTGCCGCACTTGGGCTCTGTGGATTATATTCCAGGACTCTAACTCCTACAAAGACATTCTGGGACAGACGAGCATTGGTGAATAGTCTTTATTGGACGTGGCCTGGGGCGGCGGGGATGTCCCCGGAGGGAGCAACTATCCCTCCACCCACTTGTCCATCCTTCATCTTTTCCTCCTTCATTGTGTCCTTCACTACCTCTTATGTGCACGGGGGGGGGGGGGAGTTTATAACACTATAATCTAGAAATGACAGGGTTGTTATACACGGCTAAATTTTGGTTATATCACTCAATTCAATGCATTCCTAACCTTGTACATGTATATCACCCTCCCCGTATGTATGTATGTATGGACGTTTATCTGTATTCTTTTTTGTTGTAAAAATTTGGCTGTTAGCCTTGAAAATAAAGAATTTAAAAAAAATAATAATAAAGGACATTCCCAAAATATGTGAAGTATGGATCCCAAATGGTTATAGCCTCTCCAGCATTGGGGCGATGCATCACTATATATTCTGGAAAGTTTATACGGAGTGAGATACCATCTATAGAATATTTTATAATATAATTCTTGATGATTAGTACAGGAAGAGGATTTAAGAGAGATGGAGAATGCTCTTAACCACTGGTCTCTTGAAAATTGGCCGTTCAGATCTCTATGCCATTTAGATATATGTATTTGATTTTCAAAGGTAAGTGATTGGGAACCAATCTGATAAAACTCAATTCTACAAATTTCTGCAGATAAGAACGATTATGAGAGAAATTCCATATCCATTACTCTCCCTACCTATGCCGGCTTCTACGTACTTAAAATTCGACCAAGATCAACATCTGCATGGAGTTTATATGTTCTCTATGTTCGTGTGGGCAGGGACTGATCTAAATGATGGCTGTACAGCGCTGCCGTAATATAAGTTATACGCAACAGGAAATAATAAATAAATATGATGTACATCCACTCCATCAGCTTCCACTGTTGCACATGCAAATACAGTATGCATATGTGGGGACTTACATTTCTAAACTTAATTCGAAAAATCTAAATCTCTACTGTATACTGTCATATGGCCATATACATAGACTAATTGTTGGCTAAAAAATATTTTATTGTGCGATTAACATCCTACATTCCCACACAATCGTATGATCTACTAACAACAACCTAATGTGGACTCCAATATCTTTAGGGTAGATGCGCTTCCACTTGACTTAGCTTGAAATACGTAAAGGTAGGGAGGGTAGGGAGTGGGATATTTACTCTGATATTTGCTGGCTGTAATTCATGTAAAAAATGTGTTTATTGTTGTTCCTTTTTACTTTATTAAAACTTAATAAAGAGATTTAAAAAAATAAATAACAGGGGATAACAGGATGCAAACTTAGGGAGTGACATCTCTAAGCCTGGACGACTGAGGCATAAGTTTCCGGTCTCTTTCCCAATCACCCTGGTGTCTAGGCAGTAGATTGTCACTATGCTTAGGAGGATATGGATGCAGTTGAATTAAATCTACCGTAGAAGTGATCATCAGCTAATAGAGGGAGCACTACAGTACTGTGAAGATTGAGGTATTTCTATTTTGGTTGACTTTGTTATGAGGCATTGAGTGACTCTGTGGCTGTTATGGGAACACTGTGGCTGGCATTATTATGAGGAAATAAGGCTGATATTGTTATGGGAACGCTGTGGCTGGCATTAATATGAGGCAATATGGCTGACATGGTTACGGGAATACTGTGGTTGTATATGCTGGCAGTGTGGCTGTTTTATTGAAACACGGGCTGGTCTTTAAGGGGCAAGAAGGCTGACTCTTATGTGGACACTATGGCTGTCACTCTTACATGGGTACTGAGACTCTAACTCTTACATTGGTACTGTGACTGTCACTCTTACAGGGATACTGCGACTGTCACTCTTACATGAGTACTGTGACTGTCACTCTTACATGGATACTGCGACTGTCACTCTTACATGGGTACTGTGACTGTCACTCTTACATGGGTACTGTGATTGTCACTCTTACATGGGTACTGTGACTGTAACGCTTAAAAGAGAACTGTGACTGTCACTCTTACATGAGTACTGTGACTCACTCTTACATGGGTACTGTGACTGTCACTCTTACATGGATACCACGACTGTCACTCTTACATGGGTACTGTGACTGTCACTTTTACATGGATACTGCGACTGTCACTCTTACATGGGTACTGTGACTGTCACTCTTACATGGATACTGCGACTGTCACTCTTACATGGGTACTGTGACTGTAACTCTTACATGAGTACTGTGACTGTCACTCTTACCTGGGTACTGTGACTGTCACTCTTACATGGGTACTGGGACTGTCACTCTTACATGGGTACTGTGACTGTCACTCTTACATGGAAACTGTAGCAGACACTACAGGCATCGTGGCTGACACAGGAATAGGGTACAGAGTACTGAAACATGAAATTATAAGTCACAAGAATCACTTTTCTTCCTTTTAAGTGTTAAATGTTAAAAATGTAAAGGGATATTTAATCCCATAACAATGTTTTTTAAATCAACTGAATATGGTTTGATTTTGGTACGGAAGCAACAGGGGATTTAAAAAATGAAGTACAACTTCTGTTGTTATTTTTCCCATATTCAGTTGACTTCAATATTCTATAGGGCTGGAAAATCTATTAAACTACATGCTTTATGCCGTCATTGGATTTTGTATAGTAGTATTATTTGGGCATTACATGCTGGCATTATTTTAGGCACTGTATGATATGCATGTATGGCACTGTTACATGATTAGTTTAGGGAAGTATTTTGTCTACACTTTCTGGCACTGGTATGTGGGGATTGTATGGTAGTATTATTTGTGCACTCTATTGCAGTATTATTTATACATTGTTACTTGGCTACATTTGGTTTAATTTAGAATCCCCCAAAAAATGCATGCTATTTTGTGAACAGCGCTCACTACCCTAGCCTATAGCACCGTGACGTACCTCATATTGACATTCTAGAAACAGCCCAGAACATAACTATGCTTTATTACACATGAATATAGCTTGAATCACCCAAATCAAGCAACCAAGGCAAGGTAAAAATTATGTCCCAGTAAAAAGGAGACAAATCTGTGCGCAGCGCAGTCTACCCATGAAGCAAGAACCCATATATAACAGAAGTATTGTTATCCAGTATAAATTGGGAGGTTTGTAATGCTTTGCATAGCACATGAACCCTGTTTTATCTATTTGATTTTCTGGTTGTTGGAGCTTGGATTACAATGCTGAACAATTGGTGTATAATGCGTTTTTTGCTGTGACATTGATTGCGTCTGATAGCTTTCATTCATAGACTCTACCCTTCAGATTAAGCAAGAATTACCTGATCAGCAGATATCTAGAAGCATTAAAATCATGTGAACTCCTAATCCGATGTAAGTAATCTGCTGGATTATATCAAATTGTCAGTTGTAATTGGATTTACCACGTAATTAATTTTAGATTACAATAGTAGAATCAAGAGGTTTAGGTTAAATTGGTCCATTTGACCCCACATCTAGATAAATATAAAATAGGAAGTGTAATCCTTTATTAAATGCATTATGTGAATAATTTGATATTGTTTATTATTTTGTTTTATGTCCCCACATGTTTATTAAGATTGTAAAGAACAAAAATACATAAAATTTAACCTCTTACATATAGAGATGTGTAATTTATGTCTATGGTTGTAATGCTGGTTGTAGAATGGGACTTGTACCATCCAGATCAGTTCTGCTCAGAAATAAGCAGAACAGAGTGTTCACAACAAGCCAACATTAAAGTATAACATAACATATCTGTCTACGTAATAAAAGACCCTGAGATTGTAATAAATCCCTGGAACTCAGGGTCATTTGCTGAATGTGCCAAGGTTTTAGTGGAGTGATACTTGATTAAAAGCAGTAAAATATAAGTGTACAAAACATGAGATCATGACTACATAAAACTTTCAATGTAAATATTGTTTAAGATAAAGAAATTAAATAATCACATTTGTTATACTCAATTTTTACATTTAATTTAAATGTTTTCAGAAACTATAATACCACAGTTTCCCCTACTGATCATATTTACAATAATTTGTATGGTGGGAGTGTTTTCTCCTATACCAGATTCATGTAACCCAGAGAATGTTAACTTATGATACTATTTCTTAAGGAGATTCTCTAATATATATATATATATATATATATATATATATATATATATATATATATATATATATATATATATATATATATATATGTGTGTGTGTGTATATATATATATATATATATATATATATATATATTATATACTGTATGCATTCCTTAATGTATGGACTGACTCTATGTAAGCAAATAGACAATGGAACACCTGAAGCTGTTGTCCCTGTCCCATCTGTTCTCAGGGATGGAATTGCTACAGGGAATACATTAAAGAGCTTAATCACATCTTGTGTTCATGAGCGGTCTGGCCATATACAATTCAGAAGTGGGAAGAAGTAATATTTAAGTGAGCAGGGTTTTATTTCTAGCTTTAATTTATATGGATGTATGTAGTCCTTCAGAGATGTAGGCCATGGTGGATGTAGCTTTTGCCTCTAGTTAGGAACTTATTGCAGTTACCCCCATCTATTAGCCCAGCAGGCCTTAATAGGGAAAATTAAAGGAGATTGTCTGAAGCCACCCAATGCCCAATTAATGCCACCATATAGTGACCAAACTTAGTTAAGGTTAAAAGGGCTATGTAAAACATGTAGTATCCAAATAAAACCACTATTTATAATAAAGTGCCCAAATAATGCCTCATAATTCCAGCATGCAGTGGCCAAATTAAACCACAATTCAGTTATTATAAAAATTCTAACAGATATTGACCACATAATAATTATATGTAGTGCCAAAACTACCGTAAAGTGCCCCAATAATATTTCTGTTACGTACACAAATAATAACTCCACATTGCTTTTCCAATCCTGTCGTGCAGTGCTCAGTTAAAACCATCATACAATGTTTACATAATACCACAGAAAGTGGCCAAATAATTCTACCATGTAGTACTAAAAAAAATAATTACCACACAGTACCCAAATAGTAACAGCAATAATCTCCCAAATAAGAATGCTACACAGTGCCAAATAAAACCAACATACAATGCCCTAGTAAAACTTCTTACAAGGCTCACATTGTACAGGTATGCAGTGCTCAAATTTTCAAACTGGAATGCAATGTCCTTTTTTTCTACAGTACCCCCTTATACTTGCATATTGTGCCCGCATAACAGTAGTAGCTTAAAAGGGTTGTCCATGATTAGAAAAACATACTTGCTGTCTTCTAAAGCACCACACAGCAATATGCTTTAGAAGAAAGCAGCCATATCAGGTGCTAGAACATATGTCCCACTTTCCACAGAGATGTTAGACCATGTATAGACCCTAATTTGACTCCTATATACCCACTGCTCTCAGCTGTGTTGTCATATTGTGTGGCAAGCTTATAAAATCACCACACAACCACCCAGTAGCCACCAACACTAAACTTTTAATGTGTGTACCATAGATGACATTGCTCTACAGAAATGTATCTTATTTTCTCATTGATTTGCTGCTGCAAAACATTGAGGCCAAAAATGTTAAAACGTATACAAGTTCCGATCCAGCAAGTGTGCTTCTACATGAAGAAAGGCTCACCGGGTCTATGATAGAGTGCAGTAATAGAGAAGCTATGACTGAATGATGGAATACATTACTACCCGAATGAGGATCCTATCTGTGGACACTGGCTTGCCATCAACCCGAACAACCTGACCGTAAGGAGTAATCGACTGTACAACTTAAGACATCGACTGTCATATAGGTCATGCTCACCTTTTTAGCATCAAATTTAAAGTGTTGTTCTTTTATCTTATGGAATATTCACTGGCTTTTAAAGCAACATTATGATTACAAGGGGTTAAAGAATTGTACAAAAAATAGTCTTTTTCTTTCCTGTTTTTTTTTTTTTTTAATTGCGCACAATTTTTGGACCATTCACCTGCTGTTTTTTTTTTAGAAAAGCAAATTTCTAGATGCAGATGTCAAGCCTAATAAAAGCATTATCACAACATGCAAGTGAAGTGTGATAAGAACAATTCAGATGTTCTCTCATTATCATTAATAATTTACGGAATAAATGAAGTAAAGCCAAGTAGCCCTGAATGTTTCAGCCTCCAGTGCTGACTGTATAATCCAATATTTGCAGCTTTTTAAGTCAGATCTTGATGGTATAACAATGTGGAAATGTTGTTTTTTAAAATATGAGTTTTAAGGGGTTGTTCAGGATTAGAAAAAAAGGTCTGATTTTTTTTCTAGAAACAGCCACGCTTCTCTATGGTCTGTGTCTGTTATTGCAGCTCAGCTGCATTCAAGTAAATAAGACTGAGCTGCATTACCAGACACATCCCATGGACAAGCGTAGTCCTGCTTCTACAAAAAAAATAGCAGATCCTTTGTTCCAAACCTGCACAACTGCGCAATGTTCACACATAGTGGAATTTCTGCGGATTTTTCATCCGGCATTGCAGGCGGAAAATTCGCAGAGTATTACAGTAACAGTAAAGTGGATGATATTTTAACAAATCTCATCCACGTGCTGTAGAATATCTGTGCAGAAATTGACCTGCAGTGCAAGAATGGTTCCACATTTGTTGCAGATTTTCTCTATTGATTTCATTTGGGAAGTGAAAATCTGCAACAAATGCCACATGTTGCATTTTTTGCCTGTGGATTAGCTGCAATTCCGCAGCAAAAATCGCAAGTAGAAGAAAAACAAAATCCTATTTTCACTTTAAAATAAAAAAAATCTTTCTGCAGTCAGCCTCCTTGGATGACTTTTCATCTTATCTAACTGTTGTAATCACCGTTGTCCGCAGCAGACTTTTGGCAGCAATTTCCTGCGGAATCTGGGTCGGATTTGCTGCAGAGTTTGCTGCAGCAAATCCGACGCGTTTGAACATACACTTAAATAGGAATTACACCCATTTATCACATTTTTTATATGTCATAGAGACATATCAAAAGTTTGGATCGGTGAGCAGTCCGGGTGCTCATCGTCAGGCTGAAGACGGCTCATATAGATCGTCCATGAGAGCCGTCTTCAGCTTGACAGGGAGCGACGATTACAGCTGAAGATGCAGTACGGCATTACATTTTGATGGATATTGGACACAGATAGTCAACATGCCATTTCTGAAATATTCTTACTATGTTATCAATTTTATGTTCAGTTTTGTTATATGTTTAGAAGAAGTTCTTATGAGTAAAAATACATTGCTCAATGACCCTTGCTAAAGATTTGGCATCTGCAAAACCCATCAGGTTGAGACAGAGGCCACCTTACAGCCTGTGACACATGTTTATCTGCACAGGGGGTAGGGGGCCTACTTTGACCAAAGGGTGGTTTCTCCATTTATTTTCTACAGTGTCCTGCTTCTAATGTCCCCTCTTCCTGCTCACACTAACCACAGGTCTCTCATAGATTACACGGACACTACATCGTCCCAATCATACAGAAAGGGGACCCAACTTTCTGCAAGGGAGCCAGGGGCATAGCTAAAGGCTCATGGGCCCTGGTGCAAGAATTCAGCTTTGCCCCCCTACCCCTCACCAACACCACAAGACCCATGCCGCGTCTATGGCCAGCCGCCTTGCCCAACAGCCCCCCCAGTATACTTCCCCCCCATAGCCGCCCCCACACAGTATAATGCCCCCCGTAGCTACCCCATACAGTATAATGCTCCCCGTAGCTGCCCCATACAGTATAATGCTCCCCATAACTGCCCCATACAGTATAATGCTCCCCATAACTGCCCCCACACAGTATAATGCTCCCATAGCTACCCCCCACACACAGCAACATGCCCCCATACAGTATAATGCCCCCCATAGAAGACCCCATACAGTATAATGCCCCTCATAAATTCCCCCATACAGTATAATGCCCCCACAGCAGCCCCATACAGTATAATGCCCCCATAGCAGCCCCATACAGCATAATGCCCCTCATAGCTGCCCCCACACAGTATAATGCTCCCCATAAAGTATAATGCCCCCATAGCGGCTCCATACAGTATAATTCCTCTATAGCTGCCCCATACAGTATAATGCCCCCCTCAAATGCCCTCATACCGTATAATGCCCCCATAGCAGCCCCATACAGTATAATGCCCCTCATAGCTGCCCCCGCACAGTATAATGCCCTCCTTAGCTGCCCCACACAGTATAATGCCCCCATACAGTATAATGCCCCCTTTCAGCTGCCCCCACACAGTATAAAGCCCCCATAGCTGTCTCCCTACAGTGTAATGCCCCCATAGCTGCCACCATATCAGCCCCCCCGACATGATAATGCCCCCATATGGTATAATGTCTCTCATAGCTGCCAACATATCAGCCCCGCCAGACAGTATAATGCCCCTCATAGCTGCCACCATATTAGCTCCCAATACAGTAATGCCCCTCATAGCTGCCACCATATCAGCCCCCCTCCTTATACAGTATAATTCCTCCATATGTGCATAATAGAAAAATAATAAAGTTACTTACCTATCCCCGTTCCCATGACGGGTGGAGGAAGAGATCCTTCTCCTTCTTTGCCCTGTGTTATGGGTGACTCGGCGCAGACAGGCGCGATGATGTCACTAAATTGCGCCTGTCTGCGCCGAGCCGCTAATAGCTCACGGCACAGTGAATGCTGGAGGAAGGAGCCGTCAGCTCCTTGCTCCAGGATTAAATTCAACTGGATCTGCGTCCTGAGGACGCAAATACAGTTGGAAGCAGGAATTCGGTGAGTGGTTCGCGACCCCCCGGTGGTCTTCACACGACCTCCCAGGGGGAGTGCGACCCACTGTTTGTAATGTATTGTGTTGTGCAGTTTGTGTTTGCGGTGGAGAGAGGAGAGGGGGGACTGTAATTTAAAGCCCCCCTCTCCTCTCTCCATCGCAAACACAGACAGTACAATACAACAGACAGTACAACACAATACAATACAACACACATACATTACGCGAGCAGAAAAAATGGGACATAGATAACATCAAAACCACAAAAAAGGCCATACTTACTAGGTAGGTGGGTGGGTGAAAACCCATTCCCAGCAGGACGCAGACAGGTCACATACATTACGGTCCCCCTCTGCAGCTCACCTGCAGTCTTCCATGCTCTTCCGCATCGGCTCTTCCACAGTGGCTGGAACGCCCCCTCTCGTGACGTCACGGACACATGGTGACTGTGACTTCTAAGCAAACCATGCCCGTAACCAGGAAATGCCAGCATCATGGCACATACAAACTTTGTATTAGGCTTGTGGGCCCAGTTGCAACTGCGACCGCTGCGACCCCTATAGCTTATAGCTACGCCACTGAAGGGAGCCCTCAGTTGTCTGTGTCCGCCTCTATGTTGAGAAATATGTGTCATCTAGAGAAATCCACTTGACCCTGCCGCAGAGCCTCTTTTTTTTTTACCATGCATTTTTGTTAGCTATTCCTGTCTTTGGCTTCACCAAAACTGCACTATGTGAACACAGCCTGAAAAGCCATGCTAAGCTTTCCATTGTTTGTTGTCTCAAGGTTAAGATGAAGTGAGAGTCATGGTAATTTAGAAGAGACATAGCTCAAGGCTCATGGACCCTGGTGCAAAAGTTAAGCGTGGGCCCACCACCTATGACATACCCAAAATATTATTGTGTATACATCATATGAATAAGGGCTCATGTACAAAGGTATAGTACAGCTCTGCACTAAATTAATAAAGACCCTATTCCAGGCTCCTAAATTCATTCAGACCCCAGACAAAACTAGACCTCTAAATTAATCCAGAACTAAGACCAAACCCGAAATTCATTCAGCCACCAAATCAGACACCTAAATTAATCCAGACCCCAGAGCAGATGCAAAAATTAGTTCAGACCCCAGACCAGACACCAAAATTAATTCAAATGTGGCGGAATGTGGCACCTGGAACTGAAGAGAACTTGGGAACAAGTAGGGGAAATAAATAAAGGAGTTAATATAGTTACTTGGGCCCATGTAGCTGGCCATACACTAGAGATTTTGGATGGCTGAAAAAGGTGTGACAGTAGAGTAAAAGCAGAAATTTGTAAAAAAAAAAAGTTGTTATAACGTGTATGGATTTTTTTGGTCGTTGTTTGGTGCAGTGGTCCATGCCAAATGACAGATCTGTATCCCGTCAATAGAAACCTAGATCAGAAACAACTATCTTCACAGGGATTCTTTAAAGAGGCTCTGTCACCAGATTTTGCAACCCCTATCTGCTATTGCAGCAGATAGGCGCTGCAATTTAGATTACAATAACGTTTTTATTTTTAAAAAACGAGCATTTTTGGCCAAGTTATGACCATTTTTGTATTTATGCAAATGAGGCTTGCAAAAGTACAACTGGGCGTGTTTACAGTAAAAGTCCAACTGGGCGTGTATTATGTGTGTACATCGGGGCGTTTTTACTTCTTTTACTAGCTGGGCGTTAGGAATGGGAGTGTATGATGCTGACGAATCAGCATCATCCACTTCTGTTCGTTAACACCCAGTGCAGTGCAGACAACACAGCGTGTTCTCGAGAGATCACGCTGTGACGTCACTCACTTCCTGCCCCAGGTCCTGCATCGTGTCGGCCACATCGGCACCAGAGGCTACAGTTGATTCTGCAGCAGCATCAGCGTTTGCAGGTAAGTAGCTACATCGACTTACCTGCAAACGCCGATGCTGCTGCAGAATCAACTGTAGCCTCTGGTGCCGATGTGTCCTCGCTCGTCCGACACGATGCAGGACCTGGGGCAGGAAGTGAGTGACGTCATAGCGTGATCTCTCGAGAACACGCTGTGTGTCTGCACTGCCAGAAGCTGGGCGTTCTGAAGAGAAGTGGATGATACTTCTCGTCAGAACGCCCAGCTAGTAAAAGAAGTAAAAACGCCCCGATGTACGCACATAATACACGCCCAGATGTACATACACAATACACGCCCAGCTAGTAAAAGAAGTAAACACGCCCAGATGTAACACACATAATACACGCCCAGATGTACATACACAATACACGCCCAGCTAGTAAAAGTAATAAACACGCCCAGATGTAACACACATAATACACGCCCAGTTGGACTTTTACTTTAAACACGCCCAGTTGGACTTTAGCAAGCCTCATTTGCATAAATACATAAATGGTCATAACTTGGCCAAAAATGCTCGTTTTTAAAAAATGAAAACGTTACTGTAATCTACATTGCAGCGCCTATCTGCTGCAATAGCAGATAGGGGCTGCAAAATCTGGTGACAGAGCCTCTTTAAAGATTGAGATCAATGGTGACTGAAACGGAAGCTGTGCTGTCACTTTCACTTTCCGTTGCAGGGTTCACCCGACAGAAACCTCAGACGGAACCCCGGAATGGAAGCGAACGGTGATGTGAACAGGCCCTAACACAAAAGTTTTGTATTTTTTTAAGCTGGTTCACAAAAAAAATTATTCCAAATTTTACTGAACCAATTGCCTATTTAGAGACCGGCAGCAGCTCCAGGAGCGACATCATAAGGGACACACTAGGCGGATATGCTGAG
Source organism: Rhinoderma darwinii (assembly GCF_050947455.1). Classification (NCBI taxonomy): domain Eukaryota; kingdom Metazoa; phylum Chordata; class Amphibia; order Anura; family Rhinodermatidae; genus Rhinoderma; species Rhinoderma darwinii. Next base: position 253,329,257 of record NC_134689.1, on the reverse strand, counting down.
TAAAACTACACAGCTTATCCGCCCCGGTAGCCGCAGGGAATTCTGCCAGCAAAACCGCACCAAATAGTGGCGCAGGTTTCGTGAGGCATGTCCGCTGCGGGAATCCTGCAGGGAAAAAAAAGTTTAGACTTGCCCCGGCCGTAGTTTAGGTGACCCATCTCTCTCTTCTGGGATGACGCTGTAGACCATGTGACTGCTGCAGCTGTCACATGGGATGAAACGTCATGACAGGAGGCGGGGCTGCGCTAAGAATAGAGGATCGCGTCACCAGGACTACGGCCGGGGCAAGTCTAGACTTTTTTATAAACTTAAAAAAGTGCCTTTCTTTTTTTTCTCATTTGTGATTTTTGCGGCAGAACCGCAGCATTTCCGCAACAGACGAGCGGCGATTCCACAGAATAAATTGACATGCAGCGGCTTAAAAAGCCAAAAGCCACACTGCAGGTCCATTTTTTTTGCAGCGTGTGGATGAGATTTGTTCAAATCTCACCCACTCTGCTGCGACTGTGATACGCTGCGGATTATCCACAATAAAATGTGTTGCATAAAATCCGCAGTGTTCATGCCTAGTGTGTTCCTACCCTAAGGCCGGATTTACACGAGCGTGTGCTTTTTGCACGCGCAAAAACGTGGCGTTTTGCGCATGCAAAAGTTCCATAACAGCTCTGTGTGTCAGCAGCATATGATGCGTGGCTGCGTGATTTTCACGCAGCCGCCATCATTACTACACTCTGTTTGTATATTTGTAGCACGTGGTGCTTTTCTGTTTTCATTCATAGATTATACTGCTGCGGGAGTGCTGGGCGTGATTTTCACGCACCCATTGACTTCAATGGGTGCGTGATGCGCCAACAATGCAAAAATATCGGACATGTCGTGAGTTTTACGCAGCGGACTCACGCTGCGTGAAAATCACTGACAGTCTGCATGGCCCCTTACTGTAACATAGGTCCGTGCGAGGCGCGTGAAAATTACTGACAGTCTGCATGGCCCCATAGAGTAACATAGGTCCGTGCGAGGCGCGTGAGAATCAGGCGCGTTGCACGGATGTATTACACGTTCGTCTGAATAAGCCCTAACAATAAGGCCCAGTTCACAGAGTTTTTGGGCCTTGATATTGACTCGGACACTGCGTCAGAATCAGCACCAAACAACTTCCAAAACCGCCTCCCATTGATTTAATCTGAAATCAATGGGAGCCAGTCGCGGAAAAAAGAAAAAGCAGCACGTCCTTTCTTGCCGCGGTTCCGCCTCTGACCTGCCATCGAAATCAATGGGAGGCAGAAAATGCATTTTTTGCTGCGTTTTCTGTCTGCTGTCCTCAATCGCCGCGGGCAAAAAACGCGGCAAGATAGTGTGGGCAGGTCAAAATCTGCCTCAAAATTCGGTGCGCGGTTCCAGGCGGTCGCCGGTGCGCATGCACGGGAGTTTGCGGGTACGCGCGATCGGTCGCACGGACGGCGGTGTTTGACGGCCCCCATGCTACCCAGGGCCGCCATCAGGGGGGTTATTAGGGGTACTGATGTTAGAGGCCCGGCCAAACCTAATTGAAAGGGGGGCCCGCAGCTCATGACATTCTTTTGGTGAAAAAAATGGGCCCCATTGCAGGGGCCTGTTTTTTTTCTACCAAAGGCAAGTCGCGGCAGTTTGCCGGGCCCCCCTTTCAATTAGGTTTGGCCGGGCCTCTCACATCAGTACCCCTAATACCCCCTCTGATGGCGGCCCTGGGTACCATGATATAGTGCTGGACGGAGTACCGTTAACAGGCGGTGCCACGGTAGGGGGGCCCAGAAAATTTAGCTGTAGGGGGCCCTGAAATTCCTGGTGCTATAGATATGCTGTCTCCTATACACACACACGTACACTTTTTTTTGGGCGGACAGATATGTATTGGGTCTATTTCCCCTGACATTTTAAGACCTTAGTGACGCCCCCAGCTGCTAGTGCTTCAATATTGGGTCACTTAGGAGACCCAGCGATGCAGCTGAAAGCAGCGGACCGTCGGCCATGAGAAGTTTGCGGGGGGGGGGGCCAATAAGAACTTTTGCCCCATTGAAGTGAATGGGAGAAGGCTGCAATACTGTAAATCACCGCTACAACTGTGTTGACAATTTAGGCTATGTTCACACGGAGTATTTTTCAGGAGGAATATCTGCCTCAAAATTCCGTTTGGAAGTTTGAGGCAGATTTTCCTCTCCCTGCACGCCGATTTTCGCGGAGTTTTTCGCCCGCGGCCATTGAGCGCCTCGGGCATAAAACACCGCGAAATATGCTTTCTCTGCCTCCCATTGAAGTCAATGGGAGGTCAGAGGCGGAAACGCCCGAAGATAGGGCATGTCGCTTCTTTTTCCCGCGAGGCAGTTTTACTGCTCGCGGGAAAAAGACGCCGACGCCTCCCATTGAAATCAATGGGAGGCATTTTCGGGCCGTTTTTGACGAGTTTTGCGATGCGGTTTCCGCGTCAAAAAACTCGTCAAAATACTCAGTGTGAACATAGCCTTACAGTGAGCACGTAGAAATGAACGGGAAGCAGCGCTTGTACGAGCGCTGCAACCCCCTCAAAATAGCTGATCGGCGGGGGTCCCAAGAGTTGGACCCTGACCAATCAGCTATTGATGGCCTATCCTGAGAATAGGCCATCAGTTTTTAGGGACTAGAAAACCCCTTTAATACAGAGGCATATAGTGGTTTTTCAGATTCTGTATGAATCCTTGTGCCTTCATACAGGCTCTACTGTGTGCATGAGGCATTAGGGCTCGTCCACACAGAGTGTAATTGCTGCATATTTTGCGTCTGGAATTGCGGATGGAAATTACGCAGCAGAATACAGTAGCAGCAAAGTGGGTGAGATTTAACAAAACACGCTGCTTAAAAATTCCGACCAGAAATTGACCTGCGGTGCGTATTTTTCGGACCACAGCATGTAAATTCCAGCTGTGGAAAGTGGACTGAATTGCTGCGTTTTTCAGAGGCGATGTCACCATCTCCCAGCATTGTGAAAAACGCTGCAAATTACGCACCATTTTCTGCAGTCAAAAACGCAGAATATGGTCCGTTTTTCCCGCAGCGGAAAGTCTGCTACTTTCAATGGAATTGTTGCAGGAATTTTCTGCAGCAATTCCGTTACGTGTGGACAAGCCTTTATACTTATATTAGTGATAACATTCCAGTAAAGCACTTTTAGAATGGACAATACCTAAGTGATAACATGAGAAGAATAACAGGAAATATACTCCTCTTCCCTGCAGAAAACGGAGATCAATCTTTTGTGTTACCACATTTGTATGTCCAGACTTTAAATTTGCAAGGATTAATGGTAAGTCCTTCCTAGAATTCATTTTATTGCTTTTATTTTCTGTTTAATCTCATAGACTGGCAGTTTGCAGTGGACGATATATGAAGAATACGCATTTGCCTCGTTTTTGTGAATCTCACTGTAAAGTTATTCGTCTTTCTCATATTACCCCCTGTTATGACTGTGCTTTCATGTATAACTTGAGACACCAGTTCATCACACTCTCTGCTCTCTATTTCCCTGACTCTTCTCTCTTCCAATCTTTATGAGGTCTCTGTATATTGCTCTTTATATTTATCTCTCCCTGGAGCTGTTAACACAACATTGTGTGATCATAAAACAGATTGTTACAGACACGGCCCCACATAAAGATCATGTACTGTGAAGAGTGAGATGTGGAGATGCCGCGTATCACTTATCGTATAAATGGTTACATACATCGTACACCCTTTATATTAATGTCATATACATAAAATAAACTTACCGTTTATGTATTTCCCTATTATGCAGCATGATCTACTGGATGATATCCACTCCAGCACATAGAGTGTCTGGCGAAGCTGTTTCACACCCTATTGATTTCATTAGTAGATTCATCTCTGAAACACACATCAGAGTCATAAACGCAGGTTATGGCGGACGTCCAGTTTCAAGCCTTTAAGTGGATTAAATTATTTTAAGGATAATTTAATCCAGTTTTTTTATTTAGAATAAATCCAGATAAATAGTTTGTTAATAAAACTTATTAATTACATGTCTGTATCGGACCCCATTGATTTCAATGGATTCTATCGAGTTTCCGTCACGGTATTTGTCATTTTCCCAGGCAAAAAAGCACTGCATGCTGCACTATTTTGTCTGGGATTTTTGGCAGAATCTGCGACAGAGGGTCCTGACGGAGACACAGCACAGATGTGAACAACGGCCAAAATGGCGGTGTTTTTTTGTTTCGTCTAATTTTCTCTACAGAACTTATTTGGTATAGTTCCTACATATGGACCTGAGCATAAAAGTTTTTACCATATCATGGGTTAGGGGCAGGCACAGACAGCTGAAGGCCCCTGTGCAAGAAGAGTATATGGGTCCCTTGCTTTCCTATATCTCATCATAGTTCACCACCTTATGTCTCTCTAAGGCTGGATTCACACGAGCACATTACGTCCATAATGGACGGAACGTATTTCGGCCGCAAGTCCCGGACGGAACACAGTGCAGGGAGCCGGGCTCCTAGCATCATAGTTATGTACGATGCTAGGAGTCCCTGCCTCTCCGTGGAACTACTGTCCGGTACTGAAAAAAATGATTACAGTATGGGACAGTTGTCCTGTAACGAGGCAGGGACTCCTAGCATCGTACATAACTATGATGTTAAGAGCCCGGCTCCCTGCAGTGTGTTCGGTCCGGGACTTGCGGTCGAAATACGTTCCGTTCATTACGGACGTAATGTGCTTGTGTGAATCCAGCCTAACAATCCACCAGTAGATGTTGGGCATAAAATTCATTAGCTCAGATTTTTACATTTAAAGGAGTTATGTGGGGTCCAAAACTTATTAGCAATGTTCTCACTGCAGTATGTACGTACACGAGGCTAATATACATTAGCAAGGAATTTCCCATTCCTTGGTTGAACTTGATGGACATGTGTCTTTTTTCAACTGTACTAACTGTGTAACTATGTAACATTTCAGTCCCCCGTCGTGCTGATTCTGAGATTTTCATAGATTTCATAGAGGGGGACTGAAGTCTAGTTGCACAGCCTTCTTCAATGACGATATGGCTCTTTGTCATGTGACCGGCCCCGATGTACTCTATGTATTCGCTATACTACTGCTACTTCTAGTACATAGAGTACAGCAGGGCCGGTCACATGATAAAGAGTTGTATCGTCATCAAAGAAAGCTGTGCAACTGGACATCCGGTCCCCCGCCAGCGCTTTAAAAATCTATTATAATCTCAGAATCAGCACGACGGGGGGGGGGGGGGGAGGGGCGAATCTATTAGACAGAAGAAGGTTGTGTTAGGGTGACATTGGGCCCCCTTACCTACCGGGCCCCTGTGCAGATGCAAAGGTTGCACTAATGGTATGTTTGCCCCTGCCATTTGTGTTGTGTAACATTAGCACCTTGTCTTTGTGGATTCTATGTACTTTTTATAAGTGTGCATTATGTTCAGTACCTGCCAATGAGCAAGCTGGTCCTGCCTTTTAGGACAGTGGTTTTGAATGAGTGCTCTGTAAAATGCTGACGTATATTGGGATCTCCTTGTGAAAACTGTCTGAAGAACTGGTCTACCCTGCTCTGTACTTGGCACTGTTTACCACCACTTTTTTCTGTAGAAAAGTATCCAATCAGAATAGCCACTTTCCATGTGCCCTGTTACGCCAAATGAACTTATAACAGGGTGTTTCAGCAGCCAGACCCTTGGTAATCAAATATTGCCATCAATACTGCCATCTAAACTATATTATTACTTTATAATTACTTTACTATTTTGGCCATATATAATTTGCATTTATATACGATTCTATACTGCTTCTCTTCTGAACCCGTAATACCGCCTTATTTTTGTCCTAACATGCCGCCTGATTATGTAAAGGTTATTAAATGCCATGATCCTTTACACTAGGAATAAATAGATATCTCATCCATCACCTATAGTAGGTGAGACATCTCCCAGAACCCCTCAGCATCATTAATACAGAAAGGGTCAGTTCTTGGGAATCTTATAAGAAAAGGGAAGCATTGCATGATTACAAAGGGATTTTCCAGCTCTACATCTACATTTGATTGATGAGGACCTCCTAGATCAGGGCATGTTTCTTTGTTCATGTTCTCACTAGTGCTAATAGAAGTTCACATGGGTAAAGAACACTGTATAACTACTGTACCTGGCACAATTCTAATAACTCTAAGGCTGGGTTCACACGTGGCAGAATTTCACTTAAATTCCGCTGCGGACACTCCGCAGCGTTAATCCGCAGCGGAGCCGTTTGTCCATTGACTTACACTTTAATTTAGCAGTAGTGTTCGTTTAGACGAGGCGTAAAATTCCGCTGCGGAGCATAGGCTGCGGAGCGGAATTTGGTGTCCGCAGCATGCTCTGTCTGTTGCGGGGCAGTGGCGGACTCATGGCGGAATTTCTCCATTGACTTCAATGGAGATTCTAATTTCCGCAATGAAGTCCGCAGCTGTCATGCACATGTTATGTGTGCTGCGGATCCGTCTTGCTTTTTTAACTTGACATTTCTTCATTCTGGCTGGACCTATGTATTTCTAGGTCTACAGCCAGACTGAGGAAGTCAATGGGGCTCCCGTAATGACGGGAGCGTTGCTAGGAGACGTCTGTAAATAGTCACTGTCCAGGGTGCTGAAAGAGTTAAGCGATCGGCAGTAACTGTTTCTGCACCCGGGACAGTGACTACCGATCCCAATATACATGTATCTGTAAAAAAAAATGAAGTTCATACTTACCGAGAACTCCCTGCTTCTGTCTCCAGTCCGGCCTCCCAGGATGACGTTTCAGTCTAAGTGACGGCTGCAGCCAATCACAGGCTAATAACAGGCTGCAGCGGTCACATGGACTGCCGCGTCATCCAGGGAGATCGGGCTGGATGCCGAAATAGGGACGCGTCACCAAGACAACGGGCGGTAAGTATGAATTTCTTTGACTTTCACAAGGGAAAGTGCTGTCCCTTCTCTCTATCCTGCACTGATAGGGAGAAGGGAAGTACTTTTCCCGCAGTCCGCAGCAGCTAGTCCGCATCAATTTACTGCACATTTTGTGCAGATCCGCAGCAGAATCTGCAACGCAGATTCTGTGCGGCATTGATGCGGACAGTTGCGGAGGAAATCTGCCACGTGTGGTCATGCCCTAACAACTGTGGTGCAAAATTGTATGTTAATCCTTGTTAACACAATGCAGTTTTGGTTTAGATAGGAACTTATCTTAAATTTTAGACTTTCTCCGCAGATGTGCGTTTTTGGTGGCGTTTTTCAATTTGTGACATTTTGCACATGACTTTTTCTTGGAGTTTCTGAAGTTTAGAGAACTCTATGGAAAAAACTGCAGAAAAAAACGGCATACCTTGAGCATTTGAAATAAAATCCAAAAACGCTACAAAAAAAGACACAAACCAAAAAGCCGTATATGTAGACTTTCTCATATTTTAATATACACTTTGAACTAATATATGGCTGCAATATTTTGGGGCAAAAAAAATCGATGTGCAAAACATCACAAAAATGCTGCCCAAAAAAAAATATGCATCAAAAACTGCAATATAACTGCACTGTTTAAAAGAGTCCTAATTCTGTAAGGACATGTTCAGACGTGGCAGAATTGTTGTGAAATCCCGCTGCGGACAGTCCACAGTGGAAATCCGCAGCATACTGTTTCTTCCATTAGTTTCTATAGCTTTTTAGGTAACTTTACTGCAGACGTTGTGGAAAAAGCAGTTGCGGAAAATAAATTTTCATTCCGAAGTATTCATAGCCACCAGCGGAGAAGCAGGGGATTTTCACTGCGGATTTCAACCTTTGCAATACAAAGGCTCAAATCTGTGGCAAGTCCGCTGTGAAATCCATAACGTCTGAATTACCTGTCAAATGTGCAAATGTTGCTGCAGATTCGTTGCGTAGGTGCCACAAATTTTCAGCAAAATCTGCAGCAGAAAAATTCTGCCACGTCTGAACATGCCTTTAGTCTACAATCAATGCAAGTGTTACCATTAAGATAACCCTTCTGTGGAAAGTAGTAATATCCATTTTTTATTTTTTTAAAGTGAAATTTGTAACTTTAGATAATGGCATAAAAATGCTGGGTATATATTTTAGCTTACAGGGTACAATACTGATGATTACGTAGCATAAGTTCAATGATGTCATTGATCTGGTATTGCTAATGTATACATGGTATTGAGCGTATTCCCAAGTGGCATGTTTGATTCTGCTCTGAAAATCTGAAAAGTACCCTACAATGCATGTGAATGGGGTTTTACATACCTCATATAACTGCTATAGAAGTAATTCACATGGCATGCCCTATATTTTGCAGATTTCTCTGGGATTTCTGGATTACACTTATGGCTAAGTGTACAATACATGCATGGCCTAACTTTATTTTCCTCCTCACGCAGCGGTGATACTGTTGCACCAAAAACGACAGAGAATAATACATGCTTGTAAGGGCATGTTCAGACGTGGCAGAATTTTCCGCTGCAAATGTTGCTGCAAATTCACGGCAATTACGCAACGAATCTGTAGCCATATTTGAAAGGTAATTCAGATGTTGTGGATATCACAGCGGACATGCCACAGACTTCAGCCTTTGCATTGCAAAGGCTGAAATCTGCACTGAAAACCTACTACTTCTCCGCTGGCAGCCATGCATGCTGCGGAAAGAAAATTCTGCACCTCTATTTTTTGCAACGTCTGAACTAAGTTACATATTAAGGTATAGAAAACAATGGGAAAAAACGTCTGCTGCAGATTTCCACTGCGGACTGTCCACAGCGGAATTCAACAGCAATTCTGCCACGTCTGAACATGCCCTAAGGGCCTGGCCCCACGTGGCGTATTTCTTCCGCAACTGTCCGCATCAATGCTGCACAGAATCTGCGTTGCAGATTCTGTTGCGGATCTGCCCAAAATGTGCAGTAAATTGATGCGGACTATCCGTTGCATAATGAGGTGAAAGTACTTCCCTTCTCTCTATCAGTGCGGGATAGAGAGAAGGGACAGCACTTTCCCTAGTGAAAGTAAAAGAAATTCATACTTACCGGCCGTTGTCTTGGTGACGCGTCCCTCTTTCGGCATCCAGCCCGACCTCCCTGGATGACGCGGCAGTCCATGTGACCGCTGCAGCCTGTGATTGGCTGCAGCCTGTGATTGGCTGCAGCCGTCACTTGGACTGAAACGTCATCCCGGGAGGCCGGACTGGAGGAAGAAGCAGGGAGTTCTCGTAAATATGAAATTCTTTTTTTTTTACAGGTTGATGTATATTGTGATCGGAAGTCACTGTCCAGGGTGCTGAAACAGTTACTGCCGATCGCTTAACTCTTTCAGCACCCTGGACAGTGACGTCGCGTAGCAATGCTCCCGGACTTACGGGAGCCCCATTGACTTTCTCAGTCTGGCTGTAGACCTAGAAATACATAGGTCCAGCCAGAATGAAGAAATGTCATGTTAAAAAACCAATACGCTCTGCAGCACACATAACATGTACATGACATCTGCGGACTTCATTGCGGAATTTAGAATCTCCATTGAAGTCACGTGGTGCTTTTCTGTTTTCATTCATACTTTTTACTGCTGTTGCGCGAGTCACGCGCGTCACACGGAAGTGCTTCTGTGTGCTGCGCGTAATTTTCACGCACCCATTGACTTCAATGGGTGCGTGATGCGCGAACAACGCACAAATATCGGACATGTCGAGAGTTTTACACAGCGGACACACGCTGCGTGAAACTCACGGACAGTCTGCACGGCCCCATAGACTAACATAGGTCCGTGCGAGGCGCGTGAAAACCGCGCGCGTTGCACGGACGTATAACACGTTTGTCTAAATAAGCCCTAAATGTTTCTAATTAACTATATTTGTAATAGCAGATGTAAAAACTGCACACATGGCTGTTGCATGAGTTGTTCAGTATGGTTGTGGGCAAAAAGAAGTCCTAAAATGCCACACCTAGAGCATACAGTGATTTAAAAAAATTAGCGCATATTTTAAATTCATAATTTTCTATCCAGTCCCATTGCACATTTGACCAGGACAGTAAAATACACAACAAGAAACAAAAATATAGCGGATAAAAAAAAATCATTCTGAGACCTGCAGGGATTTTGTCTGGTGTTTTAAACTACATGAAAAAATGTAAGTAAATGCAAGATGTTTTTATTTTGTGCATTTTTTAAGTTCTATAGAGAAGTCTATGGAGAAAAACGCCAGAAAAAACACTATGCCTAGAGGATACTGTGTTTTGCCAAAAATGATACTTACCCCAAAAACACTTCAAAAACCAAAACAATGTTTATGGATTTATTTCATGTGTTTATGCATTCTCATATTTCACTAGAGACTTTAAACAAACATCTGACCGCAGCATTTTTCACCCCCCCCCCAAAAAAAAAACGCAATAAAAAGGGGATTAGTTTCCACCTCTCATTTTTCAGAGGCCCTTCAGAAAATGAAAGCGGCAACCTGATTGGTAGCCATGGGCAACTACTCCACTATTCCTTTGCACCAGTTTTGATAAATCTCCTCCACTGTGTAAAACCGGCCTGAGAGTTTATACTTTTCAGGCGTGGAATCAGTTCACCCCATCTTTAAAAACAACAGCCTGGCCTGACAGGAATGACGGACCCAGATCATTCCCAAGCTGTAATGCATTCATATTAGTGGTCACAGATCCTGGAAGAAAGAGAAACGGTACATTCAATGTTTCTCTGACCGTTGTTTATGGTGGATGACATTTTGGTAACTTTTTGATCAAAACAGGAAAACTATTCTTTGACTTTTTAGTGTAAAAGGTGGAGGACACTATCAAGAAGGACACATTAGTGTGAATACACCCTTATATGCTTAGGCTATAAACCGTGCCAAAATCCGCATGAAATCTGCTCACAAACCGCCTCCCATAGATTTGAATGGGAAATCTGCATGGCAGTTGAAAAGACTAGGCTAACCTTTATTAGGAGCCGTGGCACATAAACTGGAAACCTGCATAAAAAAATTTGAGAGTATCGTGTGACCATAAACTTACCGAATTATGTCTTATTTTGTCTCTTTTCACACTTACATTTCTGTTACTCTTTTAAAGTCAGAATAAAGCAGCAATATTATATCCAAAAGCAAACCTAATAGAGTCATTATAAGCCAATAGGATCTGTGACATCATGGCACCTATAAAAATGGAAGCCATGATGCCAGTGTGAACAGAACTGTACACACTAATGTGCCAGTTATCTTTCCTCTCTATACATCATCACCCTCCTGTTTTCACTCCTCCATTCCACACTCGTATATAACAATGCTTTTATCACCTTTAAATATCTCTATCGCCATCCAGTTCCCTCTTCCCCACCCAACCTGTCTTCCTGATTCTCTCATCACCTTGTATATCTTACTAGCGCTACTTCTCCCCATCTATTCCACACTAGATTATTCAGGTGTGAAGAAATAGGAATTACATGTTACATTGTTCAGTCTCAGATGCCCAGAGCTGAGAGAAGAGCAGACAGTTTGCAGATCTGTTTATTTTCTGCATGAGAGCGTAGAAACACACACACACACACACACACACACACACACACACACACACACACACACACACACAACACACACACACACCACACACACACACACACACACACACACACACACACACACACACACACACACTGCCCTACAAACAACCAATAGATGGCAGAAAGAAAAGCAGCATCCTGAATTAACATCAATGAGAATGCATTTACTGAAAAACTAAAAATCTGTGAGCTGCACAAAGTAAAGGAAGAGGATAAAGCAGCTAAGCATGCAGCAGACAGAAATAAATGGGCAAGCAAAATACATTGCGGAATTGCTGTTGAATTCCAGTGCGGACAGTTCGCAGTGGAATTCTGCAGCAGCCGGTTTTTACATTTCTTTCTATAGCTTTTTAGGAAACTTAGTTCAGACGTTGCAGAAAATAACTGTGCGGAAATCAGGCTGCGGTGCAGAATTTTCCCTCCGCAGCATGCACATTATGTTGCGGAGAAGAAACAGAATTTCACTGCGGATTTCAGCCTTTGCAATGCAAAAACTGAAATCTGTGGCAAGTCCGCTGTGATATCTGGAACGTCTGAATTATCTGTCAAATATGCAAATGTTGGTGCAGATTTGTTGCGTAATTGCCCCGAATCTGCACCGACAGTTGCAGCAGAAAAATTCCGCCATGTCTGAACATGGCCTAAAGGTGGCCACAAATGTTGCAGATGTAGCAATATATTATAAAATTTGGACCTGCCTAATGATTTTGTTTGCTGGTCAGTACTGCCAAATTTTATAATATTTCATAACAATCAGTAGAGAATGTCCCATATACAACAATGCAGAGCAAAATTCCAATCTTTTATTGGAATGCCATTTGATCCTGGCCAAAAGTTTGCATCTATGCTCCTTTAGGGATTGCCCAGACGTGGCGGTTTTCCTCCGCAGCTGTCCGCATCAATGTCGCACATAATCTGCGTTGCAGATTCTGTTGCGGCTTTGCCTAAAATGGGCATTAAATTGATGTGGACTAGCCGTTGCATATTGAGGGGAAGAGGGCTTCCCTTCTCTCTATCAGTGCAGGATAGAGAGAAGGGACAGCCCTTTCCCTAGTAAAAGTAAAAGAAATTCATACTTACCCGGCCGTTGTCTTGGTGACGCCTCCCTCTTTCGCCATCCAGCCCGACCTCCCTGGATTACGTGGCAGTCCATGTGACCGCTGCAGTCTGTGATTGGCTGCAGCCATCACTTGGACTGAAACGTCATCCCGGACTGGAGGAAGAAGCAGGGAGTTCTCGGTAAGTATGAACTTCTATTTTTTTTACAGGTTGAAGTATATTGTGATCGGAAGTCACTGTCCAGGGTGATGAAAGAGTTAAGCGATCGGCAGTAACTGTTTCAGCACCCTGGACAGTGACTTCCGATCACAATATACTTCAACCTGTAAAAAAAATAAGTTCATACTTACCGAGAACTCCCTGCTTCTTCCTCCAGTCCGGCCTCCCTGGATGACGCGGCAGTCCATGTGACCGCTGCAGCCTGTGATTGGCTGCAGCCGTCACTTGGACTGAAACGTCATCCCGGGAGGCCAGACTGGAGGAAGAAGCAGGGAGTTCTCGGTAAGTATGAACTTATTTTTTTTACAGGTTGAAGTATATTGTGATCGGAAGTCACTGTCCAGGGTGCTGAAACAGTTACTGCCGATCGCTTAACTCTTTCAGCACCCTGGACAGTGACTATTTACTGACGTCGCCTAGCAACGCTCCCGTAATTACGGGTGCACACACGTAGTCACCCGTAATTACGGGTGCACACACGTAGTCACCCGTAATTACGGGAGCCCCATTGACTTCCTCAGTCTGGCTGTAGACCTAGAAATACATAGGTCCAGCCAGAATGAAGAAATGTCATGTTAGTAAAACCAATACGCTCCGCAGCACACATAACATCTGCGGACTTCATTGCGGAATTTTGACTCTACATTGAAGTCAATGGAGAAATTCCGCAATGAGTCCGCAACAAGTCTGCGACACGTCCACAACAACCATTGTATGCTGCGGACACCAAATTCTGCACCGCAGCCTATGCTCCACAGCGGAATTGTCCGCAATGTGTAAACGAACCCTACTAAAAAGCTGTGGAAGGCAATGGAGAAACGTGTATGCTGCGGATTTCCGCTGTGGACTGTCCGCAGCGGAATTCCAGAGCAATTCCGCCACGTCTGGCCATGCCCTTAGGGTACGAACACACAAAGCCTAAACACTGCAGATTTTCCTCAATGGATTAATGGCGGAAAATCCGCAGTGTATTACAGTAGCAACAGTGTGGGTGATGTTTCAACAAATCTCGTCCCCACACTGTGGAAAAATGGTGCTGAAAACACAAAAATTGATTTGCGGTGCAGTTTCCTCAACCGCAGCATGTCAATTAATGCTGCGGAATCGCAGCTCTTCTGTTGCGGGTTTTCGCCATTGAATCCAATAGGGGGGGGGCAAGAAAGTGGTGTGTGTTGCGACATTTGCAGTGGAATCACAGAGATTCTGCCGCAAAAATCGCATGCAATAAAAAATAAAAATAAAGTTATACTTACCCACAGTTCCCTGCTTCTTCTACTTTCATCCCAAATGAATGCTGCAGCCAATCAAAGGCTGCAGCGGTCACATGGCCTGCAACGCCATCCTAGGAGGCCGGACTGCAGAGAAGAGGGTGGGGCTTAGTCTGAACGTTTTATTTTATTTTTCCGGCACTGCTTTCTCAGCACAACGTGGTGCGATTTTTCGGACGGCATTCCCTGCGGTGCTCAGGGCGGATACGCTGCGAAGCTATAACACCCAGTGTGTGTTCGTACCCTAAAGGAACACTGGGCAAAACTGAAACACTGTGTTATGCCTAGTGCTGGGTCTAAGGGAGTGGTGCATGAAGAGAATCTTCAGGCACTGCACTAGGTATAACAGTATAATTGTATAATTTTATCTGGAGTGTTCCTTTAACTGCAGAACCAATATTCACCCTATGATATGGAGCAGTGGTCTCCAACCTGTGGGTCTCCAGATGTAGTGAGCTGGTAAAGGCTCTACTCACCACACATGAAATGCAATATTTAGGCAAGACGTTGATAGCCTCTTAGATTTCAACAACATAAAGGATCCTACTTTTTCTTGAAACCTAAAATTAGGATATCACTTTTCCTTCTTTATATTCCTGTACCTTGTGTGATGCCTAGCAGAGTCTGTAGAGCACAGCCATCATAGAATACCCTGCACAGTTTAGCCTTTTTAACGCTAGCTCTGTAGCACAACATATATAGCAGAGCTCTTATGACTTAAACGGTATAGCATAAATACAATTGCATAATCTCTGCAGCAGAGATTTATAGCACAACCTGTATAGTATAGTCTGTGCTCTACAGGTTGGGTTATACAGGTTAGTATACACAGTCTATATACCCCAATTTAAACAGCACAGCCTGTATAACACAACATGTTGAGAATAGGCTGTATGATTTATCCCACACAATGTAGATTGTATGGAATACACACTGGAACAAAAGCCTGTTTAACAAAAATCTTACATGTTGCTTGTTTATGGATTAGTACAGTTTTCCGACACCTTGATGATGATGATGATGATGATGATGATGATGATGATAATTATAGTACACTCACCTGATCTAATATTCCATAAAATAATATATAAGCCAAAATGATCTCCCTTAATAACGACCACATAGACCAGCCCTGTCCATTGTATTTTTCAATAATATTTTAGATTTCATATCAATGTGCTGTGACAAAATATCAGTATAGGAAACACCAAAATTGACCAAACAGGTGAGTGCACCAACCTGATAACACAATGTTTACTGCGCAGGTGTTTACATGACTGTAGAATCATATTAATATATATATATATATATATATATATATATATATATATATATATATATATATATAGTTGTTGTTTTTTGTAAATAGCTGTTCTGTATACATTTGTTCTAGCCAGATGGAAAGAAGGCACAGAAAGATGGCAGGCAGGCGCAGAGGGCTAGTGGGAGCTGCCTATGTATATTCATACCCACACCCTTATTACAGTGCTGACTATTTTTTTTTTTTTTTTGTCTCTGGAGTATTCTAAGCTGTCGAGAAATTAAAATCTGGTTACAAAATCAATTATTTATATCGCTTCCTGGAAGGAATGATGAATAAAGAGGATAAAAGAAATAAATAAAAATGTGGAGTTAACCCATTAGGCACCGGACTGCTCCAGACGTATGAAATAAATATAAGTGTGTGTCTAGCATGAATCACCAATCTGTTGACTTGGAGATATTTACATTCAATTACCCACACAGGGATGTGAACCTGGAATAAGGGAAGAGAGGTGCATAACAGAACTGCAGAGGGAGGGGTCCAGGCACATGTATGGGGTGGAGGGACACTCTTGTGTCATTAATGTTTCATTTTATTTGTTGAGGGGGGTTCCTGCAGCTTTAGCCCACTCACAATCTACAGTAGTTGGGGTGGGGTATGGGAGTGGACTAACCATAGTGCACAGTTTACTGATGGGAAGCTGAGAAAACCCACAAAACCCTAGTTATTTCCTTCATACCCTAAGAACTGCTGCCAATGTAACCCCAAACCTAGCCTATTATTGTTAATTCTTCTGCTTTGTCAAGTCTAAACTTTGGATACCTGTTATACTGGAGCCCTGACAGCACTCTGGAGGCACAGACAGGAGGTAAGTCTCTGCTCTCTAGGAAAAGAGCATTGGGAATGGGTTTATGCGAAGAATGTAGATTGTGGCTGTATATCAATACAGATAGAAGTAATATGGCATGTGCCTAGTTATTGGTTAGCACTATATATATATATATATATATATATATATATATATATATATATATATATATATATATAGATGACATGATAGATACATAGATACTTGTCGATACGTAATAGAAGCTATAGATGTAGGCAATAGAGACCACATACATACCATAACAGATAGATAGATAGATAGATAGATAGATAGATAGATAGATAGATAGATAGATAGATAGATAGATAGATAGATAGATAGATAGATAGATAGATAGATAGATAGATAGATAGATAGATATATATAGGCAACACACACATAATGTACATTAATTATAGAGACTGGAGACTCTCCCAAGTGCTGCCCACAGAGCAGTGAATACTGAGCGCTTTGCTATTATAAGCGATCAGGCTGAATGTGTGATAGTGATCTGGGCAGCAATCTGTGGAGGGATTATACTGGTAGGATGGGGCAGGCAGCTGCAGGATCTGATTCTTATCTATCCTCTGAGGAGATTTTACTTCCAACAAAAGCAACACGTTGAGGCTGCAACAATGTATTCCTTCAAGTGGCTGAGAATTAATCAGCGAGAATTTATTGCAGCACCGTGGACAGCTCCTGATGAATTCAATGAGCCTCTACCGCTTTATGCCTCCCATAGGAGAGGACCCTGGTTGTGTTTTATGGCTGGCCACATTCACTTACACATACTGCATGGGGCTCGCCTGTTCAGATGGGCTTTTATAATAATGACCTATTGTCTACGTGTTCTAGTATTCTCTTCATGTGTCATATTCTAAATGTGTTGTTTCTTATATGTTTGCTACATCAATATATGAATGACTGTGGAAAAGTATATATGTGAATATGTTTACCTATATGTGTACACGTCTTAGGAGTGTGTATGTATACAAATGATATATGAATGCTTATGTGTATCTTTACATGTATATTTGTGTATATGTTAATGTTTGTATCTATGTACAAGTATATGTATAACTGTGTTATCACATTTGTGCATATATATACCTTTAAGTGACCATGTATATGTACTGTATGTATTTATGTGTATATGTAGTTAGATATGTGTACAGTATGTATAACAATTATATTAGTATATGTCCATATGCATCCATCTATGCAGGGGTATATGAATACGTCTGCCAATATATACATGTTGTATGTATATCTGTGTGTGTGTGTGTGTGTATATATATATATATATATATATATATATATATATATATATATATATATATATGCATGTCTGTCCGTGTATGTATGTATGTACATGTATGAGTGTTAATATATTAATGTTCTATGTATATCTGTGTATGTATGTATGTATGTATGTACATACATGTATGAGTCTGTTAATATATGCATGTTGTATGTATGTATGTCTATGTATTAGTCCGTTAATATATGCATGTTGTATGTATATCTGTATATGTATGTATGAACATGTGTGAGTCTGTTAATGTATGCATGTTGTATGTATATCTGTATATGTATGTATGTATGTATGTACATGTATGAGTGTTAATATATTCATGTTGTATGTATATCTGTGTATGTATATCTATGTATGTATGTAAATGTATGAGTCTTAATATGTGCATGTTGTATGTATATCTCTGTATGTATTTATGTATGTACATGTATGAGTCTGTTAATATATGCATGCACGTACCTTTCTCTCTAGCTATCAATCTATGACACTGTATTCTTCTAGCCTTTTATATACATATCTCCGCGATTATCTCTCTGTAGTTTCTGTGCCCCCCTTCCTCCATCACTCTCCCTCTTCCCCTCTGTTCCTCTGCACTCCCTGTGTATATTTAATGCATGTATAATTCTCTTGCATGTCTGCATTAGTTTCTTTCTGCCCTCTCAGCATGAGGCCACTGGGCCATTCAGAGCAGGACAGACTGCATTTGCCCCCCCAACCTGTTCTCTTTGTGGCTGCAGCATTTAAGGTTAATTTAGCAAATGACTGGGACAGGACACCGAGAGCATGAATGATGCCAGGCAGAGATGAGGAGCAGAGTTAAGAAGAAAAACAAGGATTAGAGAACAGCACATTTTCTTGCTTGCCTCAGGCAGTGTGTCAACTTTTAAAGGGTTTTCTTTTATTTTAATGGAGATGTGGGCACCAGTGTGTTTTCTCTGGGGAAGAAGGGAAAGTCATTATTGAAGTGACATTTACTAGGGCAGGATACATGAAAAGAGGAATGTGGAAATTAAATCAACAGGAGGAGAGAGGGGAGGAAATATGGGCTCTAAACTAATGGATTGTGGATTAAAAGAGGCCAAATGGACGTTCACACTGATCGAGATAAATGGGAGGGAATAATGACACAAAATATTAAATCCACAGTATAATGCCACAATGATGCGGACACAGTAAAGAAAGATCTTACTGGACGAATAGCTGGTGTAAAACGGGCACAAATTAGAAAACTAAACAAAGTAAAGGAATACAACATAAACTGATGATGATGATGATGATGATGATGATGATGATGATGATGATGATGATTGATGATGATGATGGTGGTGAAGGTGATGGTGATGGGGATGTGTGTATTTTGGAGGTGGGGGTAGCAGTTTTGTAAGATGGTAGCCGGTGAATTGGAATCTTCAAATCTCATTCTAGAACGTGTGCCAAGGTCACAGAGGACAATGCCGGAACACATGCTGAACACTCATAGAAAACATATGGACAAATACTGCAACTGTCACATCGTGTGCAGAAATAGATAGAATAGAGGTAGATGCATGTTATACAGAGGCATAGAGAAATACTAAATACAATAGGCAGCTCAAACATGAGACACAGATATAGATACACATATATAAAAGCAAATAGATGACTCGATTGACAAATAGATACGTGTAGATACGTAATAGAAATAAATAGATGTAGACAATAAAGGCAACATACATACCTAACAGATAGATAGATAGATAGATAGATAGATAGATAGATAGATAGATAGATAGATAGATAGATAGATAGATAGATAGATAGATAGATAGATAGATAGATAGATAGATAGATAGATAGATAAAATTACCTCGATATACAAGTTAAAAAATAAGCCTAAATAATTTTCAGATACAGTATTAACTCTATATTTTTAGCATTTATTTATTCATCTAGATAGCGTGCAATAGGTGTAGACAATAAATACAGCATACCTGTATATATAGCAGATAGATAAAACAATAGATGAGAATTAGATACATACATAAATACATAAATAAATTTGTGCATACAAATTAGAAATAATATAGGGTTTTTAAGGTCATTTTACCATATGTCCATCTACATTATAGAGCTCACTATCAATGTTTCACCTACGGACCTCTCATTCCTTGCACATACGTGAATACAAGAAGAAAAAAAAAGCTATTTAACAAAGTAAACACAGCCTCCACTCTTTCAAAATGCTAAAATGTGTGTATACATATTCTATTTTGCTATATATCTTAGCCGCACCTTTAACTTGCTCTTGCAATGTATTCGTTTTCCATACGTTATGTCCGTAATTTATATCCACAAACCCAATGATAAAACATACATTACTTATTTAGATCTACTTTAAATCACTACAAATCAATGTATACTCGTGGTGATTATTTTTCTTTTGATTTCATTTTCTGTCATTTAGATTCGATTTTGATTCATTTTTAAATACATTCATCTTTGTATACAAACATAACTACAATCTGATTAAATCTATAATATTACTATGCAATAATAGAAAGAGATATATAAATATATATAAGTACAAATAATAGAAAGAATTACATATATATATCTCCCGATAAACGAGCCATTCCAGGATGAAAACACACAAGAAACAAATTATTTATTACATACCGAGTAACCAAAATTATAAAAAGCAGACAAAAGATGATTAGATATCAATACTTTAGAAGATTAGATAGAGATAGAAAGATAAATAGTATAGGATAGATAGTATTTATGAGATAGATAGATAGATAGATAGATAGATAGATAGATAGATAGATAGATAGATAGATAGATAGATAGATAGATAGATAGTACAATAGGCATACATATAGATAAGAGATAGATAGATAGATAGATAGATAGATAGATAGATAGATAGATAGATAGATAGATAGATAGATAGATAGATAGATAGATAGATAATACAATAGGCATACATATAGATAAGAGATAGATAGATAGATAGATAGATAGATAGATAGATAGATAGATAGATAGACAGATAGATAGATAGATAGATAGATAGATAGATAGATAGATAGATAGATAGATAGATAGATAGATAGATAGATAGATAGATAGATAGATAGATAGATAATGTAAAATTACCTCAATATATAAGTACTAAAATAAACCTCATTGTTTTGAATGATGAATATCATGTCTATATAATATTCAACATACCATAGAAATCTTCACAAATATAATTTATGATGACTACGCATATTATTATTAGTTAATTTTGATGATTTTATGTTTCCCAAATACCAACTACATACAAAGTAGTGCTGTATTGCGGTTATTGCAGAACGTTAGGCTTGATGTGAAGGCAGCATTCAGAGATGTGTCTAAGGTGAGATGCTCTGCAGGGTTCTCTGCATGTCCCTCCATTAGATGCACAGTGATTACACGGCTGATAAGCTGCAGACAGTCAGCCTGGACAAGATAATAGAGACACTTCTCTCAGTGACAATGTGCCCTGCTCTCTGTAGCATGGAGGGATTAGCAGTGGATGTAGGAAGGGAGGGGGTGCTGCCATTGTTCTCATGAATGTACACATTCCACAGGCACCTGTTGTCCTGAGTTGTCTTCTCCAAATCTGGAGAATGCCACTAGAGTGCATACCTATTGCTTTTTCAATGTCAATGACCATGTGATGATGTAAGTAGCAGAAGTACAGATGCCACAATGTCTTTGGTACATATACTAAAGGGCTCTCTTGTAGGCTGCATGCAGGTTACTGAAATCACTATATATATTTTTTTACATTTAATACAAATGATTGTCTGTTTACAGAAGAAGGCCATGTAAACTGATATATTACAGTGTGATTATCACTGGGTCTATAGATCAATATTTTACAGTGACATTGTGCTTAATACTTCTGCATACATTCTTATTTTGAATATATATATATATATATATATATATATATATATATATATATATATATATATATATATATGTATATATATATATATATATATATATATATATATATATGTATATATGTAAACACACATACACACGCACATTTTACAGTGACACTGTACTTCTGCATAAATTCTGTGTATATACTGTATATATTTATATATGCGCCAAGGAAATTAAATATATTTACCGTATAAATTATTATCTAATATATTTGTATTATAAGGGGTTTCACTTATTAGTATTTATTGTCAAGATACCCTAGTGTTTTATTTACACAGGCTTACCTCTAAAACGAATATGCTAAACTTTTTGTACATGCCACTTGCCATTATTACATTTTCTACAGGGGTTTCTAATTGAGCTACTGTTTTGTATTCTTTGTACTTTGTATACATTGTTTCCATTAGCGTTTACGCTGTGTTTTTTTCCGCAGCGTGGGTGTGAGATTTTCTGAATCTCATCCATTTTGCTGCTACTGCAAATGCTGCGAAATTCCCGCACGGAATTCCATTGCGGAAATTCCACAGCGTTTACGCTATGTGGGAACCCGGCCTAACACTTCCACGGCAGACGAGTCATTCCATTGCTAACAAAGGCCCCAGGGCTGTCCAGTAATAATACTTTAGATATGCCCCAACAGATATCTGAGCATTTTATATGCATATACAATCATCTAATCTCAAGCAAAAAATATAACATTGCATTTCATTTTTAAAAAAAGGATGTTTAAAAGTAAAAATCACACAATGTTGCTAAAAACCTGACTTTTGTTCGATAAAACATTTCTATTAAATAATAGTTGTTAAATACTTAAACACAAATTTGGTATTCCTATAACCGTAGCAAAACCGTATAATAAGAAGTTCATGTAATTTATGGTGAAAGGCATTAACCCTTTCATGCCCCAAGACATATAGGTGCACCCTGGGAGGGAAGCGGCTCCCGCGATTTTCCGTACAGTTACGGCACTTAGGACTTGAGTCTGCTCAATTCACAGTGGGAACCAGCTGTAATATACAGCTGGGCTCCCATGGCACTAACTAGGATTGGAGCTGGTCCGATCCCAGCCGTTTAACCCCTTAGATGCAGCGGTTAATAGCGACTGTGGCATCTAATTGGTTTACAGAGGGAAGGAGGCACCCTCCATATACCATCCAGTGGCCTAGCTATAGGGGTCGCAGCGGTCGTATATGCGACCGGGTCCCTAAGCCTGGGGGGCCCACGGGGCCCCCGTTGCCATACAGCATGCTGAGTAAATAAATTTTCTGTGTTGTGAAGCCGGCACTTCCTGGTTACGGTCAAATGGTACACTTAGTGTAGTATGTGACCGTGACGTCACGTGACACGTATTCCAGCCAATGCAGTGGAAGAGCCGGTGCGGAGGACTCCAGGTGAGCTGCAGAGTCTGTATTGTAATGTATTGTATTGTGTTGTCTTGTAATGCATTGTGTTGTAGTGTATTGTGTTGTCTTGTAATGTATTGTGTTGTATTGTGCTGTCTGTTTTTGCGGTGGAGAGGGGGGGCCCGTTAAATTACAGCCCCCCCCTCCTCTCTCCACCGCAAACTGCACAATACAACACAATACATTACAAACCGTGGGTCGCGTCCCCCTGGGGGGTCGTGTGAAGACCTCCGGGGGGGGTCGCAAGTCACTCACCGAGGTCCCGGTTCCATTCAATGCTGGAGCAAGGAGCTTACGTCTCCTTGCTCCAGCATTCACTGTGCCCTGAGCGGCTTGACGCAGGCAGGCGCGATGTAGCGACATCATCGCACCTGTCTGCACAGAGTCACTCATAGCACACACCGGAGGAGGCAAAGGATCCTCCACCCGGCAAGGGAACGGGGATAGGTAAGTAGTTATGTTATTTTTCTATTATGCACATATTGGGGCATTGTACGGGGGCTGATATGGGGGTGCATTATACTGTATGGGGAGCTGATATGGAGGGACATTATACTGTATGAGGAGCTAATATGGGTACATTATACTGTATGGGGGCTGATAAGAAGGGGCTTTATACTGTATGGGGAGCTGATATGAAGGGGCATTATACTCTATGGAGAGCTGATATGGGGGGCATTATACTATATGAGGGGCTGATATGGGAGGATTATACTGTATAGGGAGCTGATATGGAGGGGCATTATACTGTATGGTGAGCTTATATGGGGGGCATTATATTGTATGGGGAGCTGATATGGGGGGCATTATACTGTATGGGGAGCTGATATGGGGGCATTATACTGTATGGGGAGCTGATATGGGGGACATTGTACTGTATGGGGAGCTGATATGGGGGGAATTATACTGTATGGGGGCTGATATGGGGGGCACTATACTGTATGAGGGCAGCTATGTGGGGCATTATACTGTGGGGGCTGATATGGGGAGCATTATATGGTATGGGGCAGTTATGGGGGGCAGCATTATACTGTATGGGGTAGTTATGGGGCATTATACTGTGTGGGGGCAGCTATGGGAGCATTATACTGTGTGGGGGCATTATACTATGGGGGCTGTTGGGCAAGGCTGCTGGGCATAGGCGCGTGCAGGGGTCTGGTGATGGTGGTTTTGGGGAGGGGTAGGGGTAGGGGGGCCCAAGCTGAATTCTTGCACCCGGGCCCATGAGCCTTTAGCTACGCCCCTGACCCCATTGCCCCTGCCAGCGATCGCAGGGTGCCAATTGGTTGCTTTGGCAACCTAAGGCCTAACAATGGCCTGAGGCAGGGCCTAATATTCTGCCTGAAAATGAGAGTTATACTACATTGCACTAGATAAGTAGTGCAATGTATAATAACAGCAATCAGAAGATCAGGACTTCAAATCCTCTACTGGGATGAAAAAAAGATAATTAAAAAAGTTTTATAAAACGACATAAATAAATAAAAGTTTAAAGTAATAAAAACAAAAATTACCTTTTTTCCTTATCAAGTTCTTTATTATCGAAAAAACCCGAAAAAAAA
The DNA here is from genome assembly GCF_050947455.1 of Rhinoderma darwinii. Lineage (NCBI taxonomy): Eukaryota > Metazoa > Chordata > Amphibia > Anura > Rhinodermatidae > Rhinoderma > Rhinoderma darwinii. The sequence continues at coordinate 253,304,738 of NC_134689.1, read as the reverse complement.
AACAACCAAAACTATACATACTTGGTATCACTGTGTTTGTAACAACCGGAACTAAAAAAAAATCACGTTATTTTTAATAAAAAAACAATGGCAGAATTGCTAATTTTTGGTCACCTTGCTGTAATGATGGGGGTAAGGAAACAGACAAGTGAGCCCTAATCTACCCGCCACTCAGGCCCTGCCTACTTGCAACGACCCGCCCTAGGCGAAGGGGTACAACTGGGCGACGGTCCCTACGCTCAATAAGTGCACGACAGACAAACAGACAAGGGTACACAGAAGCAAGGGAAAAGGAGCAGTTGCCCACGGCAACACCGTGAGCAACAAGAGTGGTGAACGAGCCGAGTCAAACCAGGAGTGTACGAGGTACCAAACGCAGAGCAGGAGAGTAGTCAGTAAGCCAGGGTCAATATGAAGCAGGGTCAAATGGTTCAAGAAGCTGCAGCAGGGCCAGGAAACAAAACGAGAAGAATCACAAGCAAGGAGGAACAGGAAAGGCAGGTATAAATAGACAGAGGGCGGGAGCTAGCTCCGTCTGGCCAGGCTGTGATAGGCTCTCCCACTCCTAAGCCTGCCATCCTGAGTGGTGGAAGATGGAGTCAGTCTCACAGACATAGAAGCAGGTGCAGACTGATTACCTATGGGCGTGGATACAGAAGCTGTGCCTGGCAGATCCTTAACACTTGCCTTTAAGAAAATGGAATAAAAAGTGATCAAAAAGTCGCATGTACCCAAAAATTGTACCAATAAAAACAGAAAAACAAGCCTTCGCACAGCTTATTCAACAGAAAAATAAAAAAAGCTATGGCTCTCAGAATATAGTGACACCAAAACATGATTATTATTTTTTTTTTAAAGTGTTTTTGTTATGTAAAAGTAGTAAAACACAAAAAAAAACTATATAAATTTGGTATCGAAGTAATCATATTGACCTACAGAATAAAGTTAACATGTTGTTTATACCGCACGGTGAAAGTCATAAAATTTTTTTAAAACAATGTCAGAATTGCTGTTTTTTGGTCTTGCCTCCCAAAAAACAGAATAAAAAGTGTTTAAAAAATTGCATTATCCCCAAAATGGTACCAAAAAAGCTTGTCCCGCAAAAAACAAGTCCTCACACAGCTCCGTCAATGGAAAAATAAAAAGTTATGACTCTCGGAAAGCAATGATGCAAAATAAAGGCCCAGACTAATTTATAGGCCCAGCAGTTTTTCGCCCAAAACCCCATCGGTGATGATGACATTTTAGGGCCTTGAGCTGCATATGGTACTAGTGGATAAGCAAAAGATTAGGCAATACTGAAGTGCAGATATTTACTGCATATGTGGTATTGGCGCGCTCAGGAAAAATTACGTAAGAAATTTTGGAGTGCTTTTTCTCCTATAGTCCTTGTGAAAATGGAAATTTTTAGCTAAAACAACATCTTATTGGAAAAACAATTAAGTTTCAATTTTTATGGCTACATTCTAATAAAGTCACTAAAACACGAATGGGTCTAAATGCTTACTACACCCCTAGGTGAATTCCTTGAGGGTGTAATTTCCTAAAGGGGATCATTTTTTTGGGGTTTCCATTGTACTGGTACATTAGGGGCTTTACAAATGTGACATTATTTCAAAAAAACATTCAAGCAAAATCTCCGGTCCAAAAGCCAAATGGCGCTCCTACCCATCTTAACCCTGCCGTGTGCCCAATCAGCACTTGGTGCCTAAAAATAGATTTTGCACATTTTATTGAAAATTTTAAAAACTGCTATTAAACTTATAAGCCTTAAAACGTCCAATGAAATGAAGAAAAAAAAAAAATAGAAATATGATAAACCTTATTTATTAAAACTTAGTGTGGTATCAGTATCCATTTTAGAAGCAAATGATATTAAATGTAGGAAAATGCAAATTTTTCTACATTTTCTTGGTATTTCTAATTTATTTTTATAAATAAAGAGAAAATATATGAACTAAAATTGTACGTGTCACAAAATAATCACAGAATCACTTGGACTAGTAAAAGCATTTAAAAGTTACTACCACATAAAGTGACACGTGAGATTTGAAAATAGCACTGCATCCTGAATTCCAAAACAGGCCACGTCCTTAAGGGGTTAAAGGGATATTCTCATGACAGACATTTATAGCATATACGCAGGATATATGCTTGCACAGCTCCCACAGAAGGGAATGGAGAATGCTGTGCGGCTACCTCTCCACTTATTCTCCGCCTAGGTGCAGCGGCCTATCAGGCATTCATGGCATATTTTGTGGATATGCAATAAATGTCTGTGATGAGAATACCCCTTTAAGATAAAATGGCAAATTGGTTTTCTATATGAATTCCACCATCAATAAAATCATATCAATTAAATACCAACGTATATGTACTGAAAAAAAACCCTCATAAAACTCCAAAAGACCTATGCAGGTGTCCTGTGGTATCTGGCCCCAAGTCGATAGCAGCAGACCCTTTATGTCCTGTAAGTCGCCTCCATTTATCGGACTTGCTTTTCCAGTACATCCCACAGAGGCTAGATTGGATTGAGATCTGTGGAATTTGGAGTCCAAGTCAACATCTTGAATTGTTGTCATGCTCCTCAAACCATTCCTGAACAATTTTTGCAGTGTGGCAGGGCACCTGATCCTCCTGAAAGCGGCCAGTACCATTAGGTAATGCTGTTGCCATGAAGCAGGGTTGCCAACCTCCACTTCAGAAATTTCTGAACAACTGAGCTAAAATTCACGGACAAACCAAAATTTTTACGGACACATTACAAAATCATTGCCTGTGCACTGTGCAGGGTGCTAGGAGTGACTCACCAATCACAGCTGCACTTGTAGCTTTCCCCCGCTAACTTACGGCGGATTTACACGAACGTGTGCGTTTTGCGCACGCAAAAAACGCAGCGTTTTGTGTGCGCAAAAGGCACTTAACAGCTCTGTGTGTCATCACATAGGATGTGCGGCTGCGTGATTTTCGCGCAGCCGCCATCATTATGACACTCTGTTTGGATGTTTGTAAATAGAAAAGCAAACATACTTTTGACTGCTGTTGCGCGAATCACGCGCGTCCCACGTAAGTGCTTCCGTGTGGCATGCGTGATTTTCACGCACCCATTGACTTCAATGGGTGCGTGATGCGCGAAAAACGCAGAAATATAGGACCTGTCGTGAGTTTTATGCAGCGGACTCACGCTGCGCAAAAATCACTGACAGTCTGCACTGCCCCATAGATTTATATAGGTCCGTGCGACACGCGTGAAAAGCACGCGCGTTGCACGGACGTATATCACGTTCGTGTAAATCCACCCTTAGGTAATGTTTTCTCTGATTAGAGTCGTTCACTTTCCTTTTTTTTCTCCATCCGGCCCAGACCATTGTGACGACTTATTCCAGCCACGACTCGTCTCTGCAGAATTTGACACACAGACATGTTGGTTTCTCGCTTTTCCAGCATCCTCCTCACGTATACCTCATCCTCTAGACAAACTCGTAACCCACAGTGTTCCAGATGGTAGTAATGATCCCTCAGTGCTCGACACAATAAACGTGCCCATCAGTAACCTTGCCCCCTACAGATAACACAACACAAAGCCACCCTTGTAGATAGACACACACAACCCCCCTTGTAGATAGCCACACACAGCCCCCCCTTGTAGATAGTCACACAGCCCCCTTGTAGATAGCCACACACAGCCCCCCTTGTAGATAGTCACACAGCCCCCCTTGTAGATAGCCACACAGCCCCCCCTTGTAAATAGCCACACACAGCCCCCTCCTTGTGGATAGCCACACAGCCCCCCGTTGTAGATAGCCATGGCCGGCCTTAGATACGTTCGACCAGTGCGGTCGCACAGGGCGCCAGCCGCCACACTGCAACAGGGGCGCCAGCGGGTGTGTGTATCCCTGCGCCGTTGCAACTACCAGCAGGTCAGGTGCCACTCGCTAACTGCACCCAGGGCCGGCCTTAGGCAGTCGCCTTTCCGCCCGGGCGCTTCTTCACTTAGTGGCCGTCGCTACCGCTGTAACAGCCATAGCGGCTGCTAGCGGCGACACCGGGCATGAGGGCGGTGGAGCCGCTAGCAGCCGCTGCGGCTGCTATAGCGGTAGCGACGGCACTATAGAAGAGCAGGGAGGTAACTCCCTGCTCTGCTATCTACTAGCGCCACTGTAGCTCCCTTAAGGAGCGGAATCCCCATGTGGCCGGGGATTCCGCTCCTGGAGCGCTGCTTGATGTCTCTGTCCATATATGGACAGTGACATCAGGGGAAACTCCTGAAGCGGAATCCCCGGTCACAGCGTTGTGGCCGTGGATTCCGCTTCAGGAGTTTCCCCTGATGTCACTGTCCATATATGGACAGAGACATCAAGCAACGCTCCAGGAGCGGAATCCACGGCCACACGGGGATTCCGCTCCTTCAGGGAGCTACAGTGGCGCTATCTATACTGGAAGGGAGGGGGGGGGGTTTGCTATCTACAAGGGGGCTGTGGGCTGTGTGGCACTACCTACAAAAAAGGACAACTGTGCTGGAGCACACAAAATACCCAGCTTTCCCGGCTATCAAATAAATGTGTGGAAATAAACTAAGATATAACTTTTATTTAATCTGGCTAAAAGGATTAATCCTTTAGCTAGACTAAATAAAAGTTATATCTTAGTTTATTTCCACACATTTATTTGATAGCCGGGAAAGCTGGGTATTTTGTGTGCTCCTGCATAGTTGTCATTTTTTGAATGTCTATTGCCCGCCAGCTGTCAGGGTCATTTCGTAGTCCTTGCACTACCTACAAGGGTTCTGTGAGCAGTGTGGTACTTCCCACCAGGGGGCTGTGGGCTGTGTGGCACTACCAACCAGGGGGCTGTGGGCTGTGTGGCACTACCAACCAGGGGGCTGTGGGCTGTGTGGCACTACCAACCAGGGGGCTGTGTGGCACTACCAACCAGGGGGCTGTGTGGCACTCCCTACCAGGTGTCTGTGTGGTACTCTCTACCAGGGGTCTGTGCGGCACTCCCTACCAGGGGGCTGTGCGGCACTCCATAGCACGGGACTGTGCAGCACTGCCTACCAGGGGGCTGTGTGGCACTCCCTACAGGGGTCTGTGTGGCGCACTCTACAGGGGGCTGTGTGGCACTCTTCACATGGGGCTGTGTGGCGCTATCTACAAGGGGGTTGTGTGGCGCTATCTACAAGGGGGCTTTGTGGCGCTATCTATAAGGGGTCTGTGTGGCGCTACCTACAAAGGGGCTGTGTGGTGCTACCTACATGGGGATGTGTGGTGCTACCCACAAGGGGGCTGTGTGGCTCTACCCATGAGGGGCTGTGTCGCGCTACCTACAAGGGGCTGTGTGGCGCTACCTACAGGGGGAATCTGTGAGTGGTGGGCTGATGGTCATTTTACTGTGAGTGGGGGGCTGAGGGTCATTTTACTGTGAGTGGGGGGCTGATGGTCTTCAAGTGGTTTCTGCCTCTGACCTCCAATTGAAATTAATAGTAGGCAAAAAATACCTGCGGCGCTCGTTTGGAGCTTATTATCCTGCGTCTTTTGCATTCGCTTCAACAGTTTAAGAAAAAAGACCAAAAAAAGGTCACACAACGCTGTCAGTTGCTGAAGGAATTTTGAGGCAGATTTTTTTGGCCTTACAAAAAACGTGTGTGAACATACCCTACGAGTGTAGTGCTTGTTCTTAGCCGTTTTCTGTCTTTCTCGAAACAATTTTTGTTAGGGGGGCCCTGAGGAAATTTTATTTTTCCAGTGCTGCCTCGAGTCCGAAAAGGTTGGGAAACTCTGTACTAGGCTACAGGATCCCATTGTGGAGCAGCTCAGTTCGTCATGGGAATGGGGCCTAGGTGAGTACAATTTTTATTTTTGTTTTCGGGGCACTGTCTACAAGGGGGAGGTGGGGGACTGTATGGCACTGTCTACAAGGGGGAGGCGGGGGGGCTGTATGGCACGATCTACAAAAAAGGAGTTGGGGGATTATGGCACTGTCTACAGGGAGGCTATATGGCAAAATCTACAGGGGGGCACTATACTGTATCGGGGCCACTAAGCCATCATACTGTGTAGGGGTACTACAGGTGGCATAATACTGTGGGCACAATTAGAGGACAAAATACTGTGTCCTTGAAGCGGTTGTAATATATAATATTATTAAATATTATTATACTGTATGGGGGCACTAAAGGGGCATTATAATTTTTTTATGGGGCTTTTTTTTAATGATGGGGTGGGGCGCCGAAAGATCATTTTGCACAGGGCGCCATCTATCCTTGGGCCGGCCCTGTAGGTAGCCACACAAAGCTCCCCCTTGTAGATAGCCACTCACAGCCCCCCCTTGTAGATAGCCACACAGCCCCCCCTTGCAGATAGCCACACACAGCCCCCCTTGTAGATAGCCACACACAGCCCCCCTTGTAGATAGCCACACACAGCCCCCCTTGTAGATAGCCACACACAGCCCCCCCTTGTAGATAGCCACACACAGCCCACCTTGTAGATAGCCCCACAGCTCCCCCTTGTGGATAGCCACACAGCCCCATTGTGGATAGCCACACAGCCCCCCTTGTATACAGCGCCACACACTGCCCCTCTTGTACATAGCACCACACACAGCTCCCCATTGTAGATAGCCACACAGCTCCCCTTGTAGATAGCCACACACAGCTCCCTTGTATATAGTGCCACACACAGCTCCCCCTTGTAGATAGCCACACAGCCCCACCTTGTAGATAGTCACACACAGCCCCTCCCCCTGTAGATAGCCACACACAGTTCCCCCCTTGAAGATAGCCACACACAGCTCCCCCTTTGTAGATAGCCACACAGCTCCCCCTGTAAATAGCCACACAGCTCCCCTTGTAGATAGCCACACACAGCGCCCTCCCTTCCCTTGTAAGTAGCGCCGCTCCGCACAGCCTCCCCCCTTCCCTTGTACTTAGTGCAAACAGAGCGGAGGCCTGCCGCTACCACTCTCCACTCTGCCTGATACCTGGCACTCACCGTCAGGATGTGGAGGTGGTCATGCGGCGAATAATCACTTTTGAATGGGGTCGGTGACGGCACAGGACTGGACCAGTGCAGTCACCTGACCTGAGTCACCTGACCTCATGTCTGGTGATTGGATTGGTCCACTCCCGGCACTGACTTCACTTGGCAGCGGCCGGCCGGCATATTTTCAGATTCCGCAGAATCTGAAAATATGCCCGGCCGCGGCCTACTATTCCTTTGCACTGCACATGTACATTTTGGTGCATGCGCAGTGCAAAGTTCCAGGAGATTGACGAAAAATCCCCACGGTGCTTTTTTCTGCTGGACGCCACGGACGGCAGAATAAAACACCCATTTTTGCGGACTGTCCGTAAATTTACGGACGGTTGGCAACCCTGTCATGAAGTGGTATACTTGGTCTGCAACAATGTTTGGGTGGGTGGTACATGTCAAAGTAACATCTACAATACTGCGCTGACCCAAGGTTTCCCTGCAGAACATTGCCCAGAACATCCCACTGCCTCTGTCGGCTTGCTTTTTTCCCATATGGAATTCTGGTGCCATCTCTTTTCCAGGTAAGCGACACACAAACACACCTGACCGCACACATGATGTAAAAGAATCAGACTAGGCCACCTTCTTCCATTACTCCATAGTCCAATTTTGAAACTCAGGTGCCCATTGTAGTAGCTTTGGGAGTGGATATGGGTCAGGTTGCGCACTGTGACCACTCTGCCGCTACGCAATCGAATATGCAGCAAGCTGCCTTAGGGCACATTCAGACGTGGCAGAGTTTCTCCGCTGCAAATATTGGTGCAGATTTGGGGCATTTATGCAACGAATCTGCACCAACATTTGCATATTTGACAGGTAATTCAGACGTTGCAGAAAACACAGCGGCCTTGCCACAGATTTCAGTTTTTGCATTGCAAAGACTGAAATATGCAGTGAAATTCCGCTTCTTCTCCGCAACAGACAATGCATGCTGCGGGAGGAAAATTCTGCACCGCAGCCTATGGTCCGCAGCGGAGTTTTCCGCAACATCTGATCTAACTTTCCTAATGTATAGAAACAAATATGAAAAACGGCCGCTGGAGAATTCAAAATGTTTGATGCTAAAAACTGGCTGAAAATCAGAGGCTGTTTTCCCTTGAAAACAGCTCTGTATTTTACAGCCGTTTTTCGTTTAGCATGTGAACATAGCCTTATACTGTTCATGTGTTTCATTGAGCAAATTGAGTAAACATCCAAAGGGCAGGGATAAAAATTAAGTGAATGCTTGTATTTAACCCCTTAACGACATCCAATGTAAGGCTGGGTTCACGCGACCTATTTTCAGACGTAAACGAGGCGTATTATGCCTGGTTTTACGTTTGAAAATAGGGCTACAATACGTCGGCAAACATCTGCCCATTCATTTGAATGGGTTTGCCGACGTATTGTGCAGACGACCTGTAATTTACGCGTCGTCGTTTGACAGCTGTCAAACGACGCGTAAATTGACTGCCTCGGCAAAGAAGTGCAGGGCACTTCTTTGCAACGTAATTTGAGCTGTTCTTCATTGAACTCAATGAAGAGCAGCTCAAGATATACGAGCGTCACAGACGCCTCGTATATTACAAGGAGGAGCATTTACGGCTGAAACGACGCAGCTGTTTTCTTCTGAAAACAGGCTGTCATTTCAGCCGTAAATGCCAGCTATCGTGTGAACATACCCTAATAGTACGTCTTTGTCGTTAAAGAGGCTCTGTCACCAGATTATAAGTGCCCTATCTCCTACATAATCTGATCGGTGCTGTAATGTAGATAACAGCAGTGATTTTTATTTTGAAAAACAATCATTTTTGAGCAAGTTATGAGCTAGTTTAGATTTATGCTAATGAGTTTCTCAATGGTCAACTGGGCGTGTTTTTACTTTTGACCAACTGGGTGTTGTACAGAGGAGTGTATGAGGCTGACCAATCAGTGACCAATCAGCGTCATACACTTCTCATTGTTCCAGCCCAGCATGATCCACAGCACAGTGTGATTGTGCAGTGAAAGAAGCAAACACGCCCAGTGGCTAAAAACACAATACACGCCCAGTTGGAAATAAGAGAAAACATGCCCAGTTGTCCATTAGAAAGGCTCATTTGCATAAATATAAAATTGCTCATAACTTAGCCAAAAATGATCGTTTTAAAAAACAAAAACAAACGTTACTGTTCTCTACATTGCAGCGCCGATCACATGCAATAGGAGATAGGGATTTGATAATCTGGCGAAAGAGCCTCTTTAAGTAGGACTTAACGGACTAACGCAACACAACGTACTGATACGCTGTGTTGCTGATGCACCATCGCCAGCGGATGTCAGTTATATGTTACAGCTGATACTCTGCTGCATGGCCAGGACCGAAGCTAGCCTCTGATCCGGCCGATTAACCCCTTAGATACAAAAGCGAGCGCTGCATCTATGGTGTTTCCTAGCAGATCAGAACCTCGCAATGCAAATTGCGGGGTTCCGATGGCTGTTCTGGCAGAACGGAGGCCTTACAATGGCCTCCTGTCTGCCAAGTACAGAAGCCTGCTGGTCTTGCCCAGAGACGGGGCCAAAAAGGCATCCGGCCGCAAAAGAAAGATGGCGCAGGCTCAGAAGCTGAGCCTGCGACATTAGCCGCCAATGCCAGCTGTATGTTACAGCTGACACCGTGCTGTAACGCCAGGGAACGGAGCTAGCTCCGAACCCTGCCATTAACCCCTTAGATGCCGCGATGAAAAGCGATCGCGGCATCTTAGTGGTTTGTAGCGATCGGCATCGACATGATTTGACGGAACCTAATAGTCTTGCTGTCAGTGAATGACTACGTGGGTAGTGCAATGCTTTAGAGTAAAGATCAGAAGTGCAGGCCCTCAAGTCCCCTAGTGGGACAAAAAAAAAGTTTAATAAAAGTGTAAAAATAAAAGTTTCAATTTCATTAAAAAAAACACTGCCTTTTTTCCTATAATAAGTCTTTTATTATAGGAAAAAAAATAAAAAACAATGCCAGAATCGCTATTTTTTTTATCACCACCCTTCCGAAAACATGGAATAAAGTGTGATCAAAAAGTTTACTATTCGACCTCAGAGCCCAGCAATTGTGGGCCATTGGTGTGAAAATCACCAAAATAGACCTCAAATGCGCATGCTACTCTTCCTTTCTAAGCCCTGTCATATGTCCAGGCAAATGATAATTGCCTTGAGGGGTGTAGTTTCTAAAATGGGGTCACTTCTTGGGGGCTACCACTGTACCCTGGTACCTTAGGGTTTTGCAAATGCAACATGGCGCCCAAAAACAAAGCCAGCAAAATCTGCATGCCAAATAGCGCTCCTGCCTTTCTGAGCCCTGCCGTGTGTCCAAATAGCAGTTTATGACCCCCATATGGGGTATTGCCATAATTGGGAGAAATTGCTTTTCAAATGTTGGGGTGTTTTTTGTCTTTTATGCCTTGTAAATATTGAAGATTTCTACATTTTATTGGAAAAAATTTAGATTTTAGTTTTTACAACCTAATTCCACTAAATTCAGCAAAAAACCTGCTGGGTTAAAATGCTCATTATACCACTTGATAAATTCCTTGCGGAGTGGAGATTGCCAAATTGTGTATTTTTTTAGGGGTTTCCACTGTTTTGGCACCACAAAATCTCTTCAAATCAGACATGGGGCCTAAAATATATTCTAATGAAATGTAGGCCCCAAAATCCACTAGGTGCTTCTTTGTTCTGACACCGGTGCTTCAGTCCAGTAGCGCACTAGGGCCACATGTGGGATATTTCAAAAAACTGAAGAATCTGTGCAATAAATATGGAGTTGCGTTTCTCTGGTAAAACCTTCTGTGTTACAGAAAAAATGGTTTAAACAGATTTTCTGCAAAAAAAAAAAATAATTTGTAAATTTCACCTCCACTTTGCTTTAATTCCTGTGAAATACCAAAAGGGTTAAGAAACTTTCTAAATCCTGTTCCGAATACTTTGAGGGGTGCAGTTTTTTTAAATGGGGTGTTTTATAGGGGTTTTCTAATATATAGGGCCCTCAAAGCCACTTCAGAACTGAACTGGTCCCTGTAAAAATAGCCTTTTGAAATTTTCTTGAAAATGTGAGAAATTGCTGCTAAAGTTCCAAGCCTTGTAACATCCAGGAAAAACAAAAGAATGTTCAAAAAACTATGCAAACATAAAGTAGACATATGGGAAATGTTAACTAGTGACTATTTTGTGTGGTATTACTATCTGTTTTACAAGTAGATACATTTAAATCTAGAAAAATGCTTCTTTTTGCAAATTTTCTCTAAATTTTGGTATTTTTCACAAAGAAACACTGAATGTATCGACCAAATTTTACCAGAATGTGTCACGAGAAAACAATCTCAGAATCGCTTGAAAACATAAAAGCATTCCAAAGTTATTATCACATAAAGTGACACGTCAGATTTGAAAAAAATGGCCTGGTCCATTAGGTAAAAACAGGCTGTGTTCTTAAGGGGTTAATAACCTGTAGATCCCCATTTAGCGGTAATCACCTTTACCAAACATTTCCTGTAGCTGCAAATAAGATTTGCCCAATGTTGAGGTGGAATTTTTGACCATTCCTCCCTGCAAATTGTAACATCCAATTGGTTTGTGGATTCACTGGGCTACTCTGCCGTAACGGAGTAGCTGATGACCAGACAGCCGTTACACAGTTACAGGTAGATGGTACCTTGGGGGCAGCTGGATACAGTCAGATTGTAGGTAGCGGATACAAGCAAGTGCCGGATTACTGGAGGCAGGCTGTTGCCGGATTACTGGAAGCAGACTGTTGCCGGGTTACTGGAAGCAGGCTGGTGCCGGATTACTGGAAGCAGGCTGTTTGCCGGATTACTGGAAGCAGGCTGGTGCCGGATTACTTGAAGCAGGCTAGTGACGGATTACTGGAAGCAGGCTGGTGCCGGATTACTGGAAACAGGCTGGTGCCGGATTACTTGAAGCAGGCTGGTGCCGGATTACTGGAAGCAGGCTGGTGCCGGATTACTGGAAGTGGCCACAGGATACAGGATACTGACTGGTCAAGAACACAGGACACAGGATTCTGAATGGTCACAGACACAGAATGCAGGATACCGACTGGTCACGGACACAGGATACCCACTGGTAACTGACACAGTATACAAAACCTTCGCAGGCTAATACTAGGTTAGTACAATATTGCTCAGGCACTGGGATACTGGGCAGATTTACTTTAATAGTCCAGGGTATGTGGGGACAGGCTGGGGAAACTATTACTGGTGCGTGTGCTGGACCTTTAAGAGACTGACAGAGAGCACGCACGCACGCGCACCCTACAGGCAGATCGTACTCTACCTCACAAAGTTCAGAGCTCGCCAGCGTTCCGGAGGAGGCGAGTGGCGATAAGCACAGATCAGCTGGCGGCCGCGACCGCGGGCAGGAGGGGAATGTCAGTGGTCAGCGGCTGTGGGCGCTACACAAATGTGTTTCAGTTCATCAATATTTCTGGGATGACTTGCGTGCACAACCCTCTTCAGGTCCTGCCACAGATCAGGACTCTAACTTGGCCTTTACAAAACAAAAATCTGGCCGCATGCTTTTTCAACCAATTTACTTGTGTGCTTTGGGTAATTGTCTTGTTGCATTACCCAATGTCCCTTCAGCTTGAGGTCACGGGCTGCTTCTGTAAAATGTTGTGCGACACCATGGAATTCATTGTTCCTTCTATGATCCCAATTCAGCCACAAACCATGATGCCAGTTGGGATGAGGTTTTGGTGTTGGTGTGCAGTCTTCTTTTGTGTAGACAAAGTCTCTAATCGTGGATTGATGTACACCCAGGTCTCTAGCGATGCTTTTGTAGCCTTTTCCTTCTTCATGCCACTCTATATCACATCTTCTAAAAGTTTTTGGACTCAAGCAGGGGCGTAGCTAGGGAGGGGGCAGGCGGGGCATGTGCCCCGGGCGCAGCTTAGAGGGGGGCGCCAGCGCCACCTCCTCCTGCACTATAATTGTACCTGTGTCGCAAGGACACAGGTACAATTAGAAGCAATGAATGACCGGGTACGTTCCGTGCCCGGCCATTCAGCGCCTTTCCACGAATGAAGCGACTGGTACCTTTTGTACCAGTGACGCTTCCGTCGATGAAAGGCGCTGACTGACTGACAGGGAAAGTCATCCTGCCCAGCCAATCAGCGCCTTTCATAGACGCCGCATTCAACCCCCTGGAGACCTGCGCAGAAGAGAGCAGGTCTCCATGGCTGCCGGACGGCGTGGGAGCGGGAATAAGGTGAGTTTGAATAGTTTTATTTTTTTATTTTTTTTATTGTAATAAAAGTGTGGCTGTATCTGTGGGGGGGACTTTGTCTACACGCGGGGGGCTTTATCTACGGGGGGGGGGGGTGTCTATCTACAGGGGGACTATATCTACAGGGGGCTATATACAAGGGGACTATATCTACAGGGGGTGGGCTATATACAGGGGGACTATATCTACAGGGGGTGGGCTATATACAGGGGGACTATATCTACAGGGGGTGGGCTATATACAGGGGGACTATATCTACATGGGGGCTATATCTACAGGGGGACTATATCTACAGGGGGACTATATCTACAGGGGGGGCTATATCTACAGGGGGGCTATATCTACAGGGGGGGCTATATACTGGGGTGGGCTATCTATGGAGCACCATATACAGGGGTGGGCTATAGCTACAGGGGAGGCTATATAGTATATAGCCCCCTGTAGATATAGCCCACCCCTGTATATGGTGCTCCATAGATAGCCCCCCTGTAGATATAGCCCCCCTGTAGCTATAGCCCCCCTGTATATAGTCGCCCTGTATATAGCCCACCCCTGTAGATATAGCCCCCTGTAGATATAGCCCAGCCCTGTATATAGCCAAGCCCTGTATATAGCCCAGCCCCCTATATAGCCCAGCCCTGTATATAGCCCAGCCCTGTATATAGCCCAGCCCTGTATATAGCCCAGCCCTGTATATAGCCCACCCCTGTAGATATGGTCCCCCTGTAGATATGGTCCCCCTGTAGATATGGTCCCCCTGTAGATATAGCCCACCCCTGTATATAGTCCTCCTGTAGATATAGCCCACCCCTGTATATAGTATAGTATAGTATATAGTGTATAGTATAGTATCCCACAAATAGCTCCCCCTATAGTGCTCCACAGAAAGCCCACCCCTGTATATAGCCCCCTTGTACATATAGTCCACCCCTGTATATAGTGCTCCACAGATAGCCCACCCCTGTAGCACTATATACAGGGGTGGACTATATGTACAAGGGGGCTTTATACACGGGTTGGGCTATCTGTGAAACACTATATAAAGGGGTGGACTATATGTGGAGCTCTATATACAGGGGTGGGCTATATCTACAGGGGGGCTACATACATGGTTGGGCTATCTGTGGAGCACTATATACAGGGGTGGACTATATGTGGAGCACTATATACAGGGGTAGGCTATATCTACAGGGGGGCTATATACAGGGGTGGGCTATCTGTAGAGCACTATATACAGGGGTAGGCTATATCTACAGGGGGGCTATATACAAGGAGGGTGGACTATATGTACAAGGGGGCTATATACAGGGGTGGGCTATCTGTGAAACACTATATATAGGGGTGGACTATATGTGGAGCACTATATACAGGGGTAGGCTATATCTACAGGGGGCTATATACAGGGGTGGTCTATCTGTAGAGCACTATATACAGAGGTGGGCTATCTGTAGAGCACTATAGAGGGAGTTATTTGTGGGACACTATATACAGGGGTGGGCTATATGGGGGCACTATCTACAGGGGGCTCTATGGCAGGCACTATCTACAGGGGGCACAGTGTGTGTGTGTGTGTGGGACACGGTGTAAGGTGCTATTATAATTAGAGGTGCAGTGTATGGCGCTATTATATTTATGGGTGTAGTGTGTGGTATAATGATAACTTTATATTTATTTATAGGTGCAGAAATGTTGGTAAAGTGAGAAGCTGAAGACATGTGAGCGGCAAACTGCAGAAATGGGCTGTGACCGGAAGAAGTCGTCATAGAGGTCTGGACCGGATGGAGAAAAATAACTAGAATCTGAGACGTCACCGGTGAGTCACTTAATGTAAATGTTTACTCTGCCTCTAATCAGTAATGTAGTCACTGTATGATCTGCAGCGAGATGATGGGTGGTGTGATTATAATATGATTTATTTTTTGTGAAAATACATCTCCCAGCATATCCTTACCATTGTTCGGGCCATGCTGGGAGCTGTAGTTTTACGCCGTACACACCTATACCTATAAGTAGCTACATCGATTTTCCTGCTAATGCCGATGCTGCTGCAGAATCAACTGAAGCCTCTGGTGCCGATGTGTCCTCGCTCGTCTGACACGATGCAGGACCTGTGAGTGACGTCACAGCGTGATCTGGCAGAAGCTGGGCGTTCTGAAGAGAAGTGGATGATACTTCTCATCAGAGCGCCCAGCTAGTAAAAGTATTAAAAACGCCCCGATGTACGCACATAATACACGCCCACTTGGACTTTTACTTTTAAACACACCCACTTGGACTTTTGCAAGCCTCATTTGCATAACTACAAAAATGGTCATAACTTGGCCAAAAATGCTCGTTTTTAAAAAATAAAAACGTTACTGTAATCTACATTGCAGCGCCTATCTGCTGCAATAGCAGATAGGGGTTGCAAAATCTGGTGACAGAGCCTCTTTAAGCAGACGCGGCTGGCCGCAATGAGAGGTTCTCTGCCAGCCACGTCTGCTTAAGCACTATCTCGCAGGAACCAGCATAATGTTGTGCGGAGGAGGGAAAGGAAGGACACCTAGGAGAGGAGGGAGAGCAAGAGGGGGAGGAGAGAAGGAGGAGAAGAGGGAGAGAAGCAGGAGGATGGGGGTGGCGAAAATTGAGTTTATCAAGCTAGCTGCTGGAATCTAACTGCTGGATTCTGCTGACGGCTCTTAGTGCAAGCCAGTGGCGGACACAGACTGCAAAAGGCCCCTGTGCAGATAATGTGCCAGGGCCCCCCCGCCCCCCCCCCAATACCGACAAAGTTACCTAAACATATATATGCATATAAAAATAAACCTTACTAATAAAAATTATGAAGGAAGATTTATATTGTACATTTTATTACCAGTTTAGAACACAAGTAACACATTTTTTTCCGGGTTAAATTCTTATCTAAACTAAGTCCCTAAATGTGGGCAAAGAAAATGAAAAACCTATACTCACCTCCTCCGGCGCCTCCGTTCCCCCTCCGCAGCCCCTATCCCTTTCTGTGTTTACAAAGCTGCTGTGGTGACGCGCGGTCGATGGCACATGACCGCTGCAGCCAATCAATGCCCTCAACAGCGATTTGCTGTGGAACTACTGTCCTCAGCAGCACACCAATGAGGAGTTATTGGCAGCAGCGGTCACGTGCCATCGGCAGCGCGTCACCAGTGCAGCCTTGTACACTTGTAACACAGACCGAGACAGGAGGATGGGGGCTGCGGCGGGTGAACGGAGGCGAGGGAGGAGGTGAGTATAGTTTTTTTATTTTCTTTGCCCACATTTAGAGACTTAGGTTAAATTGAATCATTGAATATAACACAAAGCACTCATGCAACTGAGATGCAATAATTTAGATGATCTTATCATGCTTAGCTTACTGCACTGTTACCTATCAAGCAGGACTGAATCTCAAGATATCTACAGAGGGGGCTGTATGGCGTTATCTACAGGGGGGACTGTATGGCGCTATCAACAGAGGGGGCTGTATGGCGTTATCTACAGGGGGGACTGTATGGCGCTATCTACAGAGGGGTCTGTATGGCGCTATCTACAGGGGGGTCTGTATGGCGCTATCTACAGGGGGGACTGTATGGCGCTATCTACAGGGGGGACTGTATGGCGCTATCTACAGGGGGGACTGTATGGCGCTATCTACAGGGGGGACTGTATGGCGCTATCTACAGGGGGGACTGTATGGCGCTATCTACAGGGGGGACTGTATGGCGCTATCTACAGGGGGGACTGTATGGCGCTATCTACAGAGGGGGCTGTATGGCGTTATCTACAGGGGGGCTGTATGGCGTTATCTACAGGGGGCTGTATGGTGTTATCTACAGGGGGGACTTTATGGCGTTATCTACAGTGGGGTCTGTATGGCGTTATCTACAGGGGTTCTGTATGGCGTTCCCTACAGGGGGGGTCTGTAGGGAAAGTCATACAGCCCCCCCCTGTAGGGAACGCCATACAGACCCCCCTTTAGGGAACGCCATACAGACCCCCCTGTAGGGAACGCTATACAGCCCCCCCTGTAGGGAACGCTATACAGCCCCCCCTGTAGGGAACGCCTTACAGCCCCCCCCTGTAGGGAACGCTATACAGCCCCCCCCCTGTAGGGAACGCCATACACCCCCAATCACTCAAAAAAATGCGACCTACAGTGTGAAAAGACAAAAGACATGTATCCCCTATCCACAGGATAGGGGATACATGTGTGATCGCTGGCATTGATAGGGAGAGCGGGGGACCGAAAGTCCCCCGAAGTTCTCCATCACTCACCTCTGACTTCCGGTGTCTGCGCAGCTCAAGTGTGACCGGCGCTCCATTCATTTCTACGGAGCTGCCGACACAGACCCCGGAAGTCCGAGGTTTGTGATGGAGAACTTCAGGGGACTTTCGGTCCCCCGTTCTCCCTATCAATGCCAGCGATCACACACGTATCCCCTATCCTGTGGATAGGGGATACATGTCTTATGTTTAATGGCAGAGCGGGGAGATACTCCCTGCTCTGCCGTAGTGTTCCGTGGCATCGCGCTGTAGCAGCCATAGCGGCAGCTAGCGGAGATTCCGGCCAAGGTGGGGGCCCGTGCCGGCAGGTGACGCGGGCCCCCTCATGCCGCGGCCCCGTAGCAGCCGCTACGGCTGCTATAGCAGTAGTTACGCCCCTGTGTTAGGGGGAGTTCACACTGAGGTTTTTTTCGCGAAAAACGTCAGAAAGTGCCTCCCATTGAAATCCATGAAATTTTTCCTGCGAGCAGTAAAAACCGCATGCGGGAAAAAGAAGCGCAATGCCCTTTCTTCGGGCGTTTCTGTCTCTGACTTCCCATTGACAACAATGGCAGGCAGAAAATGCGTTTTTTGCTGCGTTTCCCTGCCCACGGCCCGATGGCCGAAAAACGCCACAAAAAAACGCAATGAAAAACGCGGGAAGTGTTCTACCGGCAGGTCAAAATATGCCTCAAAATTCCGGAAGGAATTATGAGGCAGATTTTTCTACATAAAAACTTCTCCCTTCTGACATGAACTTTTTAACTTCATCTACCTGTCCTCTGCAGTCTGCACGTCCTCCACTCGTCCTGTGTCTGTCCTCCGCTCATCCTATGAGTTCTCCGGCAGTCCTGACTGTACTGTCCAGCCGCCCGAAGTCTTACGTCGCACCGCCCCCTGTCCTCTCCCCTGCCTGAGCGCTCCTCCTACCACCAGCATCGCCGTCCTGTCCTATTCATCTGTGCCAGATTGGCAGTGCAGTGTAGCGGCTATCACCGGGCCCGGGCACCCGCCCCCTCCCTCCCGATTGGTAGTGCAGTGTGGCGGCTATCACCGGGCCCCCGCCCCCTCCCTCCCCTCATGCCTAGTGTTGTGATGCTACTAGGCATGAGGGGGCCCGTGCCGCCAGGCCTGGTACATAAAATGTAATGTGCCTGTCAGGGCGACACGGGCCCCCCCATGCCGCGGGCCCCGTAGCAGCTGCTACGGCTGCTACTGTGGTAGTTACGCCACTGAACGGGCCCCCTTCCCACGCGGGGCCCTTGTGCAGCTGCACCGGCTGCACATGCGGTATGTCCGCCCCTGGTGCAAGCAGGAGGGGTTTGTGGATGGTTGGGGGTGTCCTTAGTAGTCTTGTGGCGTCCATTGACTTAGCACGCCTAATCGAGGGAGAAGAAGGAAGGCAATGGTGGAAGAACGGAAGTTGTAGGGAAGGTGGCACCCTCTTTACTGTGCAAGGGCCATGGGTGGCCGCACAGGTCGCACAACCCCTAAGGTTGGATCCTACTACTTGTGAAAGGGTTGTGAATACAATCCTGTTAGAGATGTGTATTTCTGCTTTTACACTGTGCTGCTTTTCTCCAGAAGTGAGATTATATCATTTAAGTGAACAAGATAATCGCTTTCATCCTTGTGAGGTGAGACATTTTTTAAAGCTGCTTAAAATTTCGTCTTTAAGGGTATGTTCACACGACCTATTTTCGGCCGTTTTTAGAGCCGTAAACGGCCGAAAAAAGGCCGAAAAATCGGAAGCAGAATCCGAAGGATAGTTTTTCGCAGCGTTTTTTATGCGTAAAAAAAAACAGGCCGCAAAAAATAAGTGCAGGTCACTTCTTGGGACGTTTCTGGAGGCATTTTTCATTGACCCTATTGGAAAGAGCTCCAAAAACGGCCGTAAAACGCAGCGAAAATCGCGAGTGGCTTAAAAAACGTCTGAAAATCAGGAGCTGTTTTCCCTTGAAAACAGCTCCGTATTTTGAGACATTTTCGAGTTGGTGTGTGAACATACCCTAACAGTCCACATTATTCTGAAACATGTAAATGGAGATAAGAGAAGATCCAATTATGAGGAATAGCACTCTTTTTCTGTTTCATTAAACATTGTTCAAATCATCAAAATGTATCGATGTAAATGCACAGCATAGGCTTCATTTACATCTTGCACAGCAGACTGTCACGGTCACAGGGTATGTGGACCCAATAGGCCGCTCTGCCGTAGCGGAGAGGCAGCTGACCAGGTCTCAGTCTATACGAAATTCTACAGCAGTTCGTAACACTCGGGTACCTGAACTAGTCCAGACAGTGGCTGTGGCTTCAGCACGGATGGAGGTCGGTGCAGCAGGTTGCGCCAGACGTGGCGGGCAGTACAAGACATGTCCGAAGACTCTGGACGTGGCAGAAGACACTGGATGTGGCAGAAGACACTGGACGTGGCAGAAGACACAGGACGTGGCAAACGACAGCAGGTGCAGTAGGACACGACTCCAACACTAGTAGGCACAGGAACAAGAACACAGCATGGGATACAGGAACAGGTAACAGGGCACGGGTAACAAATGGAACGGGAAACACTAAGGGACCATTTGCAAGACAGACTTGGGATAAACTAACAATAGGGCAGGAGCACTGAGGTTCTCTTCCGGCTCCCAGGACCTCTCCTCAGAACTAAACCCTCTCCAGTCCACCAAATAGAAAGTCCTTCCTCCTACCCTTTTGCAGTCCAGAATCTCCCTCACCTCGAACACATCAGAAGAACCGCTGGGAGCAACTGTGGAACTAGAAGTCTTGCTGTAGTGGTTCAGGACCACAGGTTTCAGGAGGGACACATGAAAGGAGTTGGGGATTCTGAGGGTAGGAGGCAGCCGCAGCTTATAGGAGACAGGGGTTATCTGTTGCAAAATTCAAAAGTAAACATGTAAACTTGTAGGCACCTTCAAACGAATGTTCCAAGAAGACAGCCAGACTTTGGTACCCGGAAGATACTGAGGCGGCTCTCTTCTCTTTGTATCCGCTTTTCGCTTCATGCGATAAACTGGCAGCAAAATAGAGGACCGGGTCTGTTGCCAGATTTGCAAAAAGTCCCCAAATGCAGAGTCAGCAGCGGGTACCTGAGATGTAGTCGACACAGGAAGAGGGACTCTAGGATGTTGACTGTACACAATGTAAAACGGAGTGGAAGTGGTGGACTCATTTGTGTGGTTGTTGTACGAGAACTCGGCCCATGGAAGAAGCTGTACCCAGTTATCGTGCTGTAAAGAAATGAAGTGGCGGAGATAATTCTCCATGATCTGGTTGATCCTCTCGCCTTGCCCATTGGACTGGGGGTGATAAGGTGAGGAAAAGTCCAATCTCACATCCAGGAGTTTACAGAGGGCTCTCCAGAACTTTGAGGTAAATTGAACCCCCCGGTCAGACACAATGTGAAGGGGCAAGCCATGCAAGCAAAAGATGTGCTGAATGAAAAGACTCGCCAGTCGGGGTGCAGAAGGTAGGCTGGTCAGCGGGATAAAATGTGCCATCTTCGAGAACCGGTCCACCACCACCCAGACAGTGTTGCATCCTGCCGAGGGAGGAATGTCTGTGACAAAGTCCATCGCAATGTGCTGCCAGGGGGCATTGGGTACAGGCAGAGGTTGAAGCAGGCCGGCAGGCTTGGAGTGAGTAACTTTGTTAGAAGCACACACCGTGCAAGAAGAGACAAAGTCCAGAACATCTTTAGGTAGCGTGGGCCACCAGAACTGACGAGCAATTAGGTCTCGGGTTTTACGAACACCAGCGTGCCCAGCTAGTTTAGAACTGTGTCCATCCTTAGTCGTCTTTTTTCAAGGCTAAATAGGTTTAGTTCTTTTAATCTTTCTTCATAACTTAGATTCTCCATGCCCCTTATTAGCTTCGTCGCTCTTCTTTGTATTTTTTCCAACTCCAGGGCATCCTTTCTATGAACTGGAGCCCAGAACTGGACTGCATATTCTAGATGAGGCCTCACTAATGCTTTGTAAAGTGGTAATATTACATCCCTGTCCTGCGAGTCCATGCCTCTTTTAATACACGACAATATCTTGCTGGCCTTTGAAGCAGCTGATTGATAGTGCATGCTGTTATTTAGTTTATCATTTACAAGTACACCCAGATCCTTCTCAACAAGTGACTCCCCCAGTGTAGCTCCCCCTAGGACATATGATGCATGCAGGTTGTTCGTACCCAGGTGCATAACTTTACATTTATCTACATTAAACTTCATCTGCCAAGTGGACGCCCAAGCACTCAGTTTGTTTAAATCCGCTTGCAATTCACGAACATCATCCATAGTCTGAACTACTGTATATTACATAGCTTGGTGTCATCTGCAAAAATAGAAATAGTGGTATTAATCCCATCCTCTATATCATTAATAAATAAGTTGAATAATAGTGGTCCCAGCACTGAACCCTGGGGTACACCACTTATAACCGGTGACCATTCAGAGTAGGAATCATTGACCACAACTCTCTGGATACGGTCCTTGAGCCAATTCTCAATCCAATTACAAACTATACTTTTTACACCTATAGTCCTTAATTTACCCATTAGACGTCTATGGGGTACAGTGTCAAATGCCTTTGCAAAGTCCAAAAACACTATATCCACAGCGGCCCCTCTGTCTTGACTTCTGCTCACCTCTTCATAAAAACAAATCAGGTTGGTTTGACAGCTTCTGTCCTTAGTAAAACCGTGCTGGCTGTCACTTATAATACTATTTATTGTAACATAATTTTGTATATAGTCCCTCAATAGCCCCTCAAACATTTTCCCCACAATGGATGTTAAGCTTACTCGCCTATAATTACATGGGGAAGACCTAGAGCCCTTTTTGAAAATAGGCACCACATTTGCCCTGCGCCAGTCCCTTGGCACTATACCAGTCTCGAGAGAATCACAAAATATTATGAAGAGGGGGACAGAAATAACTGAACTAAGCTCCTTAGGAACTCTAGGGTGTAACCCATCTGGTCCCGGGGCCTTGTGTACGTTTATTTTATTTTATTTAGCTTGCACCATATCTACATTCATCCAATTCAGTATATCAACTGATATATTAACAGCACTGACAGCGGCTACATCAGCTGCTCTTTCTTCTGTTG
This sequence comes from Rhinoderma darwinii, assembly GCF_050947455.1. NCBI lineage: Eukaryota > Metazoa > Chordata > Amphibia > Anura > Rhinodermatidae > Rhinoderma > Rhinoderma darwinii. Next base: position 253,282,072 of record NC_134689.1, on the reverse strand, counting down.
TATATACAGAGCGGAAGAACCCATTTAGTAACTCTGCCTTCTCTTGATCCCCTGTGACCAACTCCCCATTACCACTATTTGTTTTACTATCCTTGGCCACCTGCCTTTCATTTTGTATTTTTGCTGATTTTATTACCTTTTTACAGATTTTATTAAGCTCTTTATATTTTACAAAGGCTACAGCTGTACCCTCAGATTTGTATTTTTCGAATGCCCTTTTTTTGTCACGTATTGCCCTTTTTACAGAAGGTATAAGCCATGTGGGGTATAATTTTAGTCGTTTATACTTGTTACCTATAGGAATAAATTTTGCAGTATAATTACCCAAAGTAGATTTGAAAATCTCCCATTTATCATTTGTACCATTATTTGACATTAGTTCTTCCCAGTCTATATCCTGAATTGCAGCCTTCTTAAAATTAAGTGTTTTTGCCCTCCCAGCCTGTGTTTGTTTTTTACAGTATAGGTAAAATGTAACTATATTGTGATCACTGTTACCGAGGTTTTCACGAACATTGACATTCCCATCAGGCTCTGCATTATTAGAAATGACCAGATCCAACAGAGCTTCACCTCCAGTCGGGTCTTCCACAAACTGGCCCATAAAATTTTCCTGCAACAGGTTGAGGAAATGTCTCCCCTTTGCAGTTGAAGCCGAACCATCACACCAATTAATATCCCGGTAATTAAAATCTCCCATTATCACTACAGTACCCGCCTGTGCAGCCTGCTCCATCTGTTTATATAGCTGACCTTCCATCTCCTCAGTTATATTGAGGGGTCTATAGATTACACCAAAAGTATTTTTTTTTAGTGTTTACCTCCCTTTGTAATTCCACCCACAAGGTTTCAACCTCCTCACAATCTTCACCCTCTAATGTCTCATTCACACTCGCCTTCATATGGCTTCTCACATACAGACATACACCACCACCTTTCCTATTCGCCCTGTCTTTCCGAAAAAGTGTAAAACCCTGTCGATTTACAGCCCAGTCATGAGAAGAGTCTAGCCATGTTTCAGCAACACCAACTATATCTATATTTTCTTCCAGTACCAAGGCCTCCAGCTCCACCATTTTGCATGCTAGACTTCTTGCATTTGTGAACATACACTTTAACTTGACTTTAAATGTTTCATTTTCAGTATCAGAAATGTGATTATTTGACATTATTTGGGCTTTTTTATTTTCACTGCTGTTTTGTAACGAAAGTATCTCCTTATCTTGTTGCCTAGTCCTCTCCCCGCCGTCTGTTTCTCCCCCCACCAATACAGTCTGACCCCTCTCTAACCTAACTACCCCTTTATTTTCTACATTGGCCTCCCTCCTCAGCCCTAGTTTAAATACTCTGCCACCCCACTTAGAATTCTCTCCCTAGCACAGCAGACCCCCTTCCATTTAGGTGCAAATCATCTGCAGAATACAGTTTGTACCCCTATGAAAAGTCAGCCCAATGCTCTAGGAACCCAAAGCCTTCTCCTCTACACCAAGACTTGAGCCATGCATTTAACTCCCTGAGCTCCCGCTGTCTTTCCTGTGATGTGCATGGCACAGGCAGTATTCCTGAGAATACAACCTTGGAGGTCCTTCCCTTCAGCTTGTAGCCTAGTTCTTTAAAATTATTCTTAAGGCTCCCCCACCTACCATTTATTCTGTCGTTGGTACCCACATGGACCACGACAGCTGGATCATCAGCAGCCCCTCCCAGCAATTTTTCCACCCGTTCCACCACATGCCGAACCCTGGCACCAGGGAGACAGCAAACCATTCGGTTGAGACGGTCTTGGCGACAAATTATTCTATCCGTCTTCCTGATTATAGAATCCCCTACAACTATCAATTGTCTTGGCTTACCTGCATTACCATCCCGCCGACTACTAGCTGGGCTGTTCTTCCGGCTGTTAGGGAGATCAGTATCCACTAGGGCTGCCATTTCTGAGACCGACACCCTCGCATCATCACCCAACTTGGCAATTTTGCTTGGAATATCAGAAACAGCATTGGCCTTCCTTTTCTTTGATCCCTTTCTACTGCCCCTAACTACATTAACCCAGCTACTTACCTAATCCTGCTCACCCATGTCTTCACCCTCCAGTTCTACCCCACTAACTGCGTGCTCCGTGAGCAGCATGCTCCGCTCAAGATTGTCTATCTTCCTCAGTGTTGCATTCTGCTCCTCCAGATCTTTAATGCGAGCTTCCAGGTGACCAACATGCTCACATCTGCCGCCGAGGTATTCACCCTGCATACATATGGCAAACTGTGCACTGAAGAAAACCTCCAATCTTGCTGTCCATTATCCCAGTTACAACAAAATTTTCAAAGTAAAAGAAAAGAAGAGTACTTACTGGGGCCTCTACTCCCCTTTAAAACTTTGGTTTTATAACTCCACTTATATCACAAGCCACTTAAACCACCAAGCTCATATATGTATAAATGTTTTATTTTATTCGGTTTCCATGACATCAGGGTAAGTCCCATCTAATGATCCAACATCAATGGTAGGTGTCAGGTGCGTAGATACGGCTCATGTGCCCTGGTGCAAAAGTACTTCTTGGCCTCCCCAACTTCTTCTCATGGCCGATGGCCCGCAGCTTTAAGCTGCATCGCTGGGTCGCCTACGTGACAACGAAAATGCCGGAAGTGCAGGAGACAACTGGCGCAGACGGAACCCATTGACTTTAATGGGTTCCATCTCAGTGTTCGTGGTCTTACTGGAAACAATAGGGCAGCATGCTGCCCTATTGTTTCCGGTGGAATCCGCGACGGAGGTCCCTAACGGAGCCTACAATGCAGATGTGAATTAGGCTTGGGTGACAGATGCAACTGTATGACATCCATCACAGGTATACGTTAAATGTATACCTTGGGGAGCTCCTGACATATCTGTCCATCTATGGACAGTGACATAGGGAGCAGTACTGGGGTCCCCGGGCAGAGCACTAGTGCCTAGTGACAAATACAGGCCTGGATACAAGGCCCAGCACACAGTATCACACCATATGTGACACTGTCTGCTGGGCCCTGTATCTAAGCTTACCACATGGTAGGCTTAGATACAGGGGCCCATGTGTGATCCTGTCTGCTGGGCCCTGTATATAAGCCTACCACATGGTAGGCTTAGATACAGGGCCGAGCAGACAGGATCACACATGTATGATGCTGTCTGCTGGGCGCTGTATCAGAGCCTACCACATCGTAGGCTTAAATACAGGGCCCAGCAGACAGGATCACACCGTGTGTGATGCTGTCTGCTATGCTCTGTATCTAAGCCTACCACATGGTAGGCTTAGATACAGGACCCCAGCAGACAGCAATCCTATACTTACCCTCCTCTTCTTCTCCGGACACAGCAGAGGTCCTGACGCAATTAAGTGTCACTCCGTTGTGATATCATGCACATAATGTTGTGACATCATGACATGGAAAGACGTCAGGACCTCCACTGCGGTAGGGAAATAGGAGCTTAAGTATACTGTTACTATAGTAACAGGGGCCCGTGTAGTTTATTACATAGGCCCCAGTTACTATAGTATCTTTTAATAGATGTGGTGCGGGGGGCAATTGCGACCGCTGCAACCCTTATCGCTATGCCACTGGTAAGTGTCCCAATTCGAGTCTTTTCCTCCCTTTTTAGTCCATGTATCCACCTGTTTTCTTTGTGTTTCACCTGTTCACTATTTCCTCCTATTCTGAGTATTGGAACGTGATCAATTACCCTAAATTTCAACTAGCTCACATTATATCCAATAAATGTTAAACCACTGGTAAATCTTGGACTTTACTAGTGGTACTCTTATGTTTATTGATACTAGTTTTTACCTCATTAGTTGTTTCATCTATTTATGCCATACCACAAGTTACATAGTTACATAGTTACATAGTTACATAGTTAGTACGGATGAAAAAAGACACATGTCCATCAAGTTCAACCAAGGGAAGGGAAAAGGGAAGGAAAAATGTCTACACATAGGAGCTAATATTTTTTTGTTCTAGGAAATTATCTAACCCTTTTTTAAAGCCATCTACTGTCCCTGCTGTGACCAGCTCCTGTAGTAGGCTATTCCATAGATTCACAGTTCTCACGGTAAAGAAGCCTTGTCGCCTCTGCAGCTTGAACCTTTTTTTCTCCAGACGGAGGGAGTGCCCCCTTGTTTTTTGAGGGGGTTTTACAAGGAACAGGATTTCACCATATTTTTTGTATGTGCCATTAATATATTTATATAAGTTAATCATGTCCCCCCTTAGTCGTCTTTTTTCAAGGCTAAATAGGTTTAATTCTTTCAATCTTTCCTCATAACTTAAATTCTCCATGCCCCTAATTAGCTTCGTTGCTCTTCTTTGTATTTTTTCCAACTCCAGGGCATCCTTTCTATGAACTGGAGCCCAGAACTGAACTGCATATTCTAGATGAGGCCTCACTAATGCTTTGTAAAGTGGTAATATTACATCCCTGTCCCGTGAGTCCATGCCTCTTTTAATACACGACAATATCCTGCTGGCCATTGAAGCAGCTGATTGACATTGCATGCTGTTATTGAGTTTATGATTTACAAGTACACCCAGATCCTTCTCAACAAGTGAATCTGCTAGTGTAGCTCCCCCTAGGACATATGATGCATGCAGGTTGTTGGTACCCAGATGCATAACTTTACATTTATCTACATTAAACTTCATCTGCCAAGTGGACGCCCAAACACTTATTTTGTTTAAATCTGCCTGCAATTCATGAACATCTTCCATAGACTGAACTATATTACATAGCTTGGTGTCATCTGCAAAAATAGAAATAGTGCTATTAATCCCATCTTCTATATCATTAATAAATAAGTTGAATAATAGTGGTCCCAGCACTGAACCCTGGGGTACACCACTTATTACCGGGGACCATTCAGAGTAGGAATCATTGACCACAACTCTCTGGATACGGTCCTTGAGCCAATTCTCAATCCAATTACAAACTATATTTTCTAAACCTATAGTCCTTAATTTACCCATTAGGCGTCTATGGGGGACAGTGTCAAATGCCTTTGCAAAGTCCAAAAACACTAAATCCACAGCGGCCCCTCTGTCTAGACTTCTGCTCACCTCTTCATAAAAACAGATTAGGTTAGTTTGACAACTTCTGTCCTTAGTAAAACCGTGCTGGCTGTCACTTATAATGCTATTTATTGTCACATAATCCTGTATATAGTCCCTCAATAGCCCCTCAAACATTTTCCCCATGATGGATGTTAGGCTTACTGGTCTATAATTACCTGGGGAAGACCTAGAGCCCTTTTTGAAAATAGGCACCACATTTGCGCTGCGCCAGTCCCTTGGCACTATACCAGTCACTAGAGATTCTCTGAATATTATGAAAAGGGGGACAGAAATAACTGAACTAAGCTCCTTAAGGACTCTAGGGTGTAACCCATCTGGTCCCGGGGCCTTGTGCACATTTATTTTATTTAATTTAGCTTGGACCATATCTACATTCATCCAATTCAGTATATCAACTGATATATTAACAGCACTGGCAGCGGCTACATCAGCTGCTCTTTCTTCTGTTGTATATACAGAGCTAAAGAACCCATGTGAATCTTCTTTAATCAAGCAATTACAGTTGCTACATTGTAAACAAGAAAATGACCATTCTTCGGTGGATGTAAACATTTTTGTATAATTTTATTGCTAGATCCCACATCAGTATTATCCAACGTGTCCTGTAAATTTCTGGCCCTCCTAAATGCCATAATAATAGAAAAAAAAACAGGGATCCTTGCTCCCAGTCCTTTCTTTGTTAAAGAAAAGACTGGGAGCAAAAAACCCTGAATAGGGCTTAATAAGAGTACAGATGGCAGTCCAGGGGGCCTTCATAAGGTCCCCAGGCTGCCATGACAACCATCGGCACCCTGCAATCGTGTCAAGGGGAGGTTGACAAGCTGTCGGAGGGGGCCGCCTCCCTCTTTCCAATAGCTTAGATGCTATTGATGGTCGCTATTGATCTCGCCATATAAGTGGTTAAATGGGCTGAATCAAAGTGATCTTCGATTCCGCCCGTTGCAGTAGGGTGTCAGCCCGGCCCGTGAGCCTGCTCCATACTTTGCGACTGCCACGTACATGTACGTGGCATGTTGTCAACGGGTTAAATGGAATACACTGTTTTTTGGTTATATACATATGAATGGTTGATAGAAATACAGAAAGTATTTTTATGCACTGTTATGATATTTGTGATTGGTTGATTGACTAAGTGTAACCATTGACTGTCACTCACATAAGCATGTGGAATTGTTCACTGACATTTGAGATTGAAAAACACCCAACCACTGTAAGGCTAAATGCAGACTATGCGTATTACGTGTGAATTATTTTCATGCTGAAAATCCGCAGCATAATTCAGTGCCAGCAAAGTAAATGAGATGTAAAAAAATCTCATCTACACGTTGCAGATTGTTTTCTGAACGTAAATTGACCAGTGGCACGTATTTTAAAATCCACAGCATGTTAATTTATCTTGCGTTTCCACTTGCGAATTGTATCTGACTAGTTTAAAAAAAAAAATGCACCAAAATCTGCAGCATTAAAATGCACCTATCTACGCATCAATAAGTAAAAAACAATAAGTAAAAACCCATAAAAAAAATCGCAAAAACGATTAGGTGCGGATCTTATCTGCGGAATTACCTGTAGTTTGGATGCATATTTTATGCAACAAATTCCGCCTAACAGGTCAAAATGTTGCGCTTCTATTTTTGTACGATGATTGGCACAATAATAAAAATTAATTGGAAAAGCTGCTGTTTTCTCAACTACTATTTTGAACATCGTTGTGGGAGTGGAGACCATCCCATGTGAGTACATGCACCCTTAGATTGTATCAAGTGTTGCCATCTCAAATGGAATAACACTATTTCCGGCCATTATATGTCTTGTATCCTGCAGTATCCAGCCTCTGCAGTCCCTATTTGTAGTTCTCCCTGGGTTAGCGAGTAGAGCATAACGGTGTGCGCGTGTCTTTCATTCAGATTCTGCTTTCTCACCCCTCCCCTCTCCATAGCCTTTTATGGGCAGCTGTAACATGATCCTTCAGTGAGCTGATGGTCCATCTTGTGTTTAGGAGACGGAAAAATCTGTAAATTCAGAATGAGTGACCGGTTAGGAGGGAAGGGGAGAAAATAAGCCTTATTAGTGGAGGAAGAGACATTTTTCTCTAATAAGATATATTACAAAGTTTCTTATATTCGTTTTTACTATTGATTTATGTAAAATGTGTTAAAAAATGTGTGCCATTTAATAAATATGCTGTATGCAAATACCACATAATGTAATTATTTCAATATTAAACTCCTTTTTTATTTACATTGCAACAAAGGAAAACTGAATGGTGAATAATACAATACTCTACAATTTATTTGGCAATAAATGCAGTAAGGGGAATTTATCATGCATGACTTTATGTCAGCAAAAATTGCATAAATTACACCTGCTTTATCAAAATGGCAGATGCGCCATATTATACTTGGCATGTTAGGCTTCGTTCACATCTGTGTCTGGGTTCCAGTCATGGGTTCCGTCAGACCTTTCCGTCAGGGGAACCCATGAAACTAAATGGAAACCATAGCTTTCCGATTGCATTACCATTGATTTCAATGGTAATGCTTTCGTTGCTAATGGTTTCGGTTTGTCTCTGTTCCATAAGGTTTTCTTTTTTTTTTTGCAGACTCAATAGTGTAGTCGTCTGCGCTTTTGAACGAAGCCTTAGACATATTCTTTTAAATGCTATTCACACCTTTGAAATGTTTTTTTGTTCTTTATAAGTTTGTCCATCAGAGTAATTGTTGCAACTTCCTAGAAACATTTTATTAAAAACTATTTAGAATTTTTGAGATACAGCTGCTTTGTATTCTGCTATGTACCCCAAAATGATATCTAAAAAATCTTAACTATTCCTGCAATAAAATAAGGCTTCAAATAGTGATGTAGTCATACAAAAAAAAATGTTTACCTGACGGAAAGCAGAGAAAATTACTGTGGCCCTTAATGAAAAAATTCTGCTTGGCCCTCATGGGGTTAATACGTGAAAATGGTATCTAACAATTAGTGGACAGTACACTATATTATTAAAATGTTGTATACCTCTGCAATTTGTGAAAGCCATTGGAATATTCCCTTGTAGAGTTCAGGAATGGAAGAGGAAATTACCCGACCCCTGAAAAGCTAGGTATGCTTTACAATGGCAGGTCGGACCTAGTGCTACTGTATTTCCCACTTTTCTAAATGTGAGCGGCTCTCCAATCAGGGGACCCCCCTATAAAGTATATGTGCCCTAATAAGGCTTTAATGGACAGGGCTTGTATTCATTAACAATATTGTGACGTTAAAGGGGAACTCTGAGGTGATAAGTGTTGGTTGGAAGTTTCAGCTTGCAGATATCGAAATACATTTTAGAAGTGTTCCTAATTCAGATTTTAATTTTAATTTTTCATTTGCATATTTTTCCAGTACGTTAGCACTATGAGAAAAGTCATCTGGTTGCCCACACAATTGTTCCAAGCTCTATCTCTGCATAATAACACATGACAGCTGTGTATAACTGCTAGGCAGGCTTCAATGACAAATGATATACTGTAAGGCAGTACGTATAATACCATCAGGAGAAAAACAGCATTGTTGTTCAGGCTCGAATTAATGTGACACATGATTCGTAGGGGTATGAATTAAGAATGTGTACCTGATGTAAATGTTTAGGGATAAAGAAAAGGTCAGGTCAATATTAAAACTTATGTTCATACTGGACTGGGTGTCTTTTCAATTGTGTTTAGTTTAAATATTGTATAAGGGTGCACTCACACGTGGCGCATGTGCCTCATATTTCCTTAGCGTAAAAATAAGATTAAAAAAGCTTTACAATGTATGCCTATGGGAAGAATTTCAGCAATGTAAGAACTAGAGAAATCTGTCTGAGTTGCAAATTTTTTTTCCCATAGGCATACATTGTAGTATTCCACAGTGTACTTTTTTGCTGCAGAATTACGAGGCACATATGCCACGTGTGAGTGCGCCTTAATAAAATGTTATACAATTTAATTTTCTACTGTACTTTGGGCTTAAATTCCTCACTGTCTTACTGTCATTGAATACAAACATTCTTATATACATCCAGAGGCTCAAACCCCATACTGACATAAGGACATGTTCACACAGAGTGGGATTTTTCTGCAGCACACCCTTAAAAAATCCTTGAAACACGTGGATTTACAATCAGTTCTTAAGAGGGTTTCTTTTTCTTTAAAAAGCTTATCCACTTGCATTATAGTTTGTTGAGAATTTTCAGTAAGAAGGAGATTGGAACAATGTAGTAATTCATCACCGACACACATCTCTTTTAGTCCTGATAGTTTGCTACAATGGATCAATGTTGGTAAATTTTATAAGCCTGAAGTCAAGATGATAGCCTAGACTGGATACAATTGTTGTAAACGCTAATGCTATATTCACATGACAGTTAAAAACTTCCATGTGGCTGATGTTTTTTTTTTAGTGGCCGTCACATGGCTGTTTTTAGAACAATATACTTCTATGGGTGTATTCACACAGCCGTTTTTTTAATGGCTCACGAACACCGGCCATCACAAAATAGGAGATGTATTATTTTTGTCTGTTTTCACGCCTGACAGCCCAAAATAGCAGTCAATAAATCAGTTTTTAATGGCCGTTTTTCAGAGAGCCATTCATGTGACGCATATTAAAAATGGATCCTGGCCCTTACAAGTGGACTCCCTGGGCACAGCACAACTTTAGGCGCTGTGCCTGGGGAAGCCCATGACATTACTGTCCATATATGAACAGTGATGTCAGGGGCTTTAAACTATGGATTCCCCAGCCAGAGCAACACAAGCGCTCTTTCCAGGGACGTCTTGGGAAGGCCCCTGACATCACTGTCCATATATGGACAGTGACGTTAGGGGCTTTGTAATGCAAGAATTCACGGCAAGAGCGTCAGCCCCCGACGTCACTGTCCACTGTGGCACAATGTGGACACTATCCAGAGGGGACACTGTGGCGCTATATACATGGGCACTCTGTGTGGCACTACCTATATGGGCACTGTGGCACTATGTAGGCACTGGCACTATATATATGGACACTATCTACAGTGGGCGCTGTCTAAGTGGGCACTGTTTCACTATCTATGTGGGCACTAGCTACAGTGGGCACTGTGGCACTATCTAAGTGGGCACTGACACTATCTATGTCGGCACGATCTACTTTGGGCACTGTGGTACTATCTACAGTGGGTTCTTTGGCATTATCTACAGTGGGCACTGTGTAACTGTCTATGTTGATACTATCTACAGTGGGCACTGTGGTATTTTCTACATGGGTACTATGGTTATTTCAGGGGCTTGCGACAAAAAAACAATCCCTCATGAATGAAATTCAACCATTTTCTTTAACGACCGTGAAAAACGGATGGCAAAAACGTTCAGACGGCTTGGTAATGGATGACATTTAAGAGACACAGTGATGCAAAATGGCCATGAAAAACTGACAGTTGATCTGTTTTTATCAGCGGGTTCCTTTCACTGTCATCTGAATATAGCCTAAGCCATGAGAAGTATTAGGTTTGAATGGATTTTCAGCATCTTGATGCCCACAAGAATGATTCCATTTAATCTTAAAAATGGTGAAGATTGTTGTATTACAATTACCAGCAATTAAATTAAAAATAATTGGGTAAATCAAAGGATTAACTGACATTTCAGACTGTTTTTGCTCCAAAAACAGTTTTGATGTGGTAAGATTATTGTCGGTTCTGTCCAATCTGTCAGGTATTTTTTTTTTCTTTTCTAGGCAGTTAGAAAAAAAATAACATTGTTGGGTGTAATATCTCTTGCCGTATGCCTCAAAAAAGAAATAACAGTATTATTACTGTTTCGCAAATGATACAGAAACCTATTCTCATCGGGGCAAATATCGGAAGAATCACTGCTATCCTAGTTAAATGCTCGCTATCAGGAATGGTGTAACTATAGTAGTTTCCAAATGGTGCATTTGCAACCGGGCTCCTATGTTTTGGGTTGAGCCATATGCTTGAAGAGAAATATAAGAAAATAGTAGCACTGTTAGTGGTCTGTCAGTTATGTAATCATGGTAGACATCATGAAGCCATGATATTCACTGTCATGTGACAACAATGCCAGTTAGGTGGTGGGTCAAACTTTTGTTTTATGATTGCAGCTGAACTAAGACTATAGATCAGGAGCTGTCAAAATAGTTTGTGTATAAGGGAACCAACGGTTGTTACAAGGATCAAAGACTTTGGCAGTTTTAGGGATGCTTCAAGCAATTTACTTCTGGTGAGTACGCCACCGGTAAAATAATATCTGTCTGAAATACCCTTTGGCCATAATACAGATTTTAAAATGCAGTCCGATGGTGATCTAAGTTTAGATCAGTAGGACTCCACAATGTGCAAGTTTTCCATCTCTTATATGAACACAAAAATACAACTGTACTAAGGCCGTTTAAAAATGGTCTTAGGCTTTATCTTTTTCTGTTTTTGTTTTCTTTTCTGCAAAACATTTGAAAAAATTGCTGTTCCAGAAATGTACTTAGATGCTCAAATAATAATAATTGAAATAATAAAAAAATTAAAATAATTGGTATCGCCGCATCCATAATAACCCTAACGATTAAAATATAATGTTATCTATCCCGTAAGGTGAACATCATAAAAAGCTCACCCCCCCAAAATAAATGGAATAAAAAGTCTTTAAAAACAAGCCACAGTCTTTACTTTATAAAAGTAGTAAAACATTAATAAATAATATAAAATTGGTATTGCCGTAATCGTACTGACCCACAGAATAAAGTCAACATGTCATTTTTAACCCACGGCGGATGCCACAAAATCAAAACTTTTAAAACAATCGTGGAATTGTTGATTATTTTAAATTTTTACCATGTTTTAAAAAGTTTTTCAGTACATTACATGGTACATTAAATAGTGCATTAAAAATACTTCTCGTCTAGCAAAACAAATGCCCTCTTACGGATATGTTGGTGGAAAAATAAAAAAATGATGGCTCTGGAAATGCGAGTATATAAAAATAAAATGAAAAAAACAAACACTAGCTGAGGCACCGAAGGGGTTAAGGGCCATGCCCATGTCTCCTTCTTAGGAAATATCATATGGACACAAATCTGCTATTAGGTGTAAGTTAATTGCTGGGCATGAGCCATGCACACATAGTCAAAGTGCTAGCTTTTAGCTAGTGTTTGGAATCACATGAACAGAATTCGATTACGTTTTTGATGTCGTTTATTGAGCCAAACCCAGGAGTGGATAAAAAAAACAGCAGACACTTCAGTCTTTCCTTTATACTTTTTCTTACTTTTAGATCCATTCCTGTTTTTCTTCAAAAACTGCTACAAAAACTTTTTGTGTGATTCCTGCTTTAAACCACTTTAGCCTTTAATAGGAAAATACAGATCTTCATCAAGACAATAAAACAATAGCCTAATAATAATCTTCATTTGGCCAGGTCCGCCTCGCAAGACTTATAAACCCTCTGTAAATAAATGTAAAGCAAGAGCGGAGGAGAATGAAGCAACAACAAGTTGATCAAAGCCATGCTCACTAATGCAACCATAGAACACCCATGCACCCTTAAATAGAAACTTACAGGTGTTGTCTGTCCTTACACTAATGGCATATCGCTAAGATACTCCATCAATGTCTAATTGACTAGGACCCAATCGCTGTGACCCTCACTCGGTGGCATACACAGGAGAGAGGGGGCCCCATAGCAAATATCAAAATGAGTACCCCCATTATGTGATCCAGTTTTGTCACCCAGGACAAAATGGCCTCCATGCTATTTTCAATACCCCTTGGGCTAATTCTACACACCCTTGTTTGCTAACAATGCATTTCCTCTAGAGAGGGAAGTCCTGCAGAAGTTTTCGCCAGTCATAAAGGGGGACGGGACCAACCAGGGCTCTGCCTCTTTTCTCCAGGGCCTCTTAACAGTGCACAGGGCCTGACTCTGTAGTATGTACGCCCTTGCCCCTGTTGAGCGAAATTGCAAATGCGCTAGGAAATATCTGTGCCACTTTGTCCTTCTGACATCTCTGCTTAGCTTTCTCCATGGTTTAACAATGATAATGGGCCAACCATACAGCCTTCACAGATGCATTATATATTTGTCTTGTTTGAGAATCAAGGGGGACAAGTCTCCATTAGGATTAAAATTGATTCTAGGGGAGAATACATCAGTAATACCCTACAGTAGAGAGACACCAGTCAGTAAGCATACATGGTGCCAAGGGCTCCGTAGTGCGGTGCCGTACAAATGCCATATAGCTCCGCAAAGACTCTGTACACAGGCTGTGTGCATGAGACCTAACATTGCAAAAAAGTTTCAGTCCATGACAAATTAGTTTTAGTTTCATATAGTGTGTGAGCTCACTGCTGAGATGAGATTACTTGTTTCAAAGGACATATTATTTGTTATCTTAATCATCTCTTCATATGCAATTTATATTTATTCTAAACATATCCTTCATTCTGAAAGATGTTTTATCCAATGTAATATTATATTTATCTGTCTTGCAGGTGGAAGGATGGGTACATTCCTCTTCCTTTACATTGCTGTGTCTCTTCTGAGGACAACATTCAGCTGCCCTGAGGCATGCTCCTGTGTGGACAAATACAATCAACAATTTGCTGACTGTACTTACAAGAAGCTACAAAAGGTTCCCACTGGGTTCCCTTCCAATGTCACCACTCTTAGTCTTTCAGCTAACAAAATCAGCGCTCTAAAGAAATCTAACTTCGTAGGGGTGCCACAGGTGACATCACTGTGGTTAGCTCATAATGATATTAGTTTAGTAGAAAAGGGTACTTTGGCAACATTGGTACATCTTAAAAACCTGGATATTAGTCATAACCAACTAGTGGAATTCCCGTGGGAGGACCTGGCCAGTCTTCCTGCCCTTCAACTGGTAAAAATGAACAACAACCGCATGATCAACCTACCTATCAATGCCTTTGATAATTTAAAAGATCTTAGGTCTCTCCGAATAAATAACAATCATTTTACTGTCATTCGGGAAGGAACCTTCAAGCCTCTAGCTTCTCTTCTACACATCCAGTTCTACAATAATCCCTTCCACTGCACTTGCTCACTTATGTGGCTGAAAAAATGGATTGAAGAAGCTCAAATCACTGTAGCAGAGAAGGATTTAATAGTATGTGGTTCCCCTGAAGAGCTCCAAGGGAATACACTTCTGAAAATTCCAGATTTGTCATGTGAGGTTCCTACTGTGCAACTAAGCTATCACCCTAACCTTGATAGCACAGAGCTATATGATGGATTCACTCTCACTTTACATTGTTTGGTTAGTGGTAGTCCCAAGGCAACTATCCAGTGGAAAGTTCGCAACTCAACCCAAGAGACAGAGATTAAATTGCCCAGTGATGTGGCCAAAGCAGAGTTATCTGGAAATTTTCTAGTTTATCAGAATGGAACACTGGTCATTCCACACCTTAGCAAGAAATTAGAAGGGGCATACACTTGCATAGCCACAAATGAGATGGGAAGTAGCCAGAGTTCGGTCAATGTCTCTGTTGCAGGAAGTCAAAAATATCCCACCAAGGTTGGGGATCCGGCAGCAGGAAAGATACCTACAGACACTAAAAAAACAGCAGATAAGGAATTGGGTAACAGTGTTCTTAAAATAGATAAAGCAGAGGAAAAATTGAATTCCATACTTCCAACAGTGTCACTTGTTGGTACTGAGGATAAAATAAATACCATCGAAAATTCTCACTCAAACGAGAAGAAATGTGGTCCTAGTGTAGGAGGCCTTCATGTTTCCAACCATGCATTCAACGAGAGTGGCAACCTGAAACCTCATGTGTTTGAGCTGGGAGTTATCGCACTGGATGTGTCAGAGAAAGATGCAAAGGTACAAATAACTCCATATAATACACATTCTGGTAAGCAGAACCTAAAGATGCTATACCTCTGCCAGGAAAATCCTAAAGGTTTTTCTTTGGTTCAGTGGTCAGAAATTGAGGATCGAGTAAACTCCTATTGGTTTCAAGGTCTAACACCTGGTACTAACTATTCTGTATGCCTAACATACAAAGGAGAAGACTGTCAAGTGCAGGTGGTGTTTACTACTAAGAAAGAAGTGCCTTCTTTGATCATTATCATTGTAGTGAGCATTTTCCTTCTTGGTTTGGCTACAATACCTCTAGTGGGAGCCACATGCTGTCACCTACTATCGAAATATCATGGTAAAAATTATAAATTAATAATGAAGACCCAAAAGCAAGATCCAATGAAGCAAAACATGGCTGCTGATTTTGACCCCAGATCATCTTATGTGGAGTCAGAAAAGAATTTTGACCCTAGTGAAGCTGGAGGGGGAGAAGAGGGAGAAGCAGATGCAGAAGAAGCACCTGCAGAAGAAGATGTTGAGAAGGAGGTTGAGGGAAGTGTATCAGATGAAGCTCTTCCAAGCTCTCAATCCAAAACCAACCAGGAAGATTTTGAGGTGGGTTCGGAGTACAGTGATAAGCTCCCTTTGGGAGCTGAGGCTGTGACCATCTCTGAAGAGATTAATGGTAACTACAAGGAACCTGCTCGCTGATATGACAAGAGGTGTCAAGCTTTCACCTTCATTCAATCCCTTTGATTTATCCGCAAATGTGTTCAAGAGTGAGACCTTCTTTAATTCACTAACGCATCAGTATTCCTACAAGAGTAAAAACAATTCTCCCAGAGTCTCCAGAAATCTGCTACCTATTGCTCGCTCTATATATTACAGGTGAAAAGAAGAGTGTAAAGCATTACCACATGTTAAAAGGTGCAATGGATAAACTTTACTAATAACCACAATGAGAGTGTTTTCACTAATGTTTGTCAGCCTGAGAATATTATTAAACCAATACTCACCAGTCCGAAGCCATAATGAAAGAATTCTGCCCATCATAGCAGTAGACAGCTTTGCTGGTGGTTTCATAGCACTGCACATTTGGATGCATGCCCTGTGTGTTGCATATCTGTGTGCATCAGTGTTTATGTAGCAATGTTTGTGTACATGCCGCAAAATGTGTACTTTAGGTTAGACTAAAAAAAGTGTGTAAATGTTTTGCCAAAAGGTGAGTGCACAGTGCGTATTTATCTATAGGTAAATGTATATAAAGGAGTGTTTCTGCAGAGAGCACTTATGACATAGCACATAGTGTATACCTGCATACAAAATAGCATACTTATGCATATACCGTATACACATACCTGGTATCCTAAATATTTGCAATTTAACTTATTGTTTCAAGCATTTGCCGTACATATACACATTATTAGAATATAATGAGCTACTAAGAATTTGCATATTCTATCAAAAGGCCCAACTGGAATTTTTAATTTTGGAGTCTATAAACCACACAGGAACCAAGATGATGAAACAATTACTTCTAATATTATGGGCCTAAAAATCTACTACAGTATACAAATGTTTTTCATCAAATCACGACTGAATCCATTAGGTGCATATATCAACCAGGACTATACAGTATATGTATTCCATAATACATGATCAGATGGTTCTCTGTCACCACTTAAAATAGAAATAAAGATCTATGGAATTCCCAAAGGAGATCTAATAACATTAAAAGTGGAGGATTATGGAATGAAAAAGGAGTAATAAGGGGGCACCTGCTCAGTGTCTTCTCTGAGCTACAATACTGTATACAATCTTCCAACTTGTCCTCCAGGGACTACATCACTGTCCCTCTGCTGCGAGTCAAAAACACTTGGACACACAGTTAACCTCTAACTGCCCTGAAGAGATGACAGCACAATATTTCTACGGAGAAAATGTTTGTTATATCTAAAGAGTGAAGTAAGGTGTAGTTTGTGGTCTTCACCTTTTACTGTCACGGATAAACTGAATCTGGAAGTCGGCTTTGGACATAACCTTCAGTCTACTATGGACATGTAGTTTGTTTTCATTTCTTTTGGTAGTTTGTTTTCATTTCTTTTGACTTAAAGTACGCAGAATGGAAAATTAGGAAATCGGCTACAAATGTTAAAAACAAATTTTTCTTATCACACAGTGTTTTATTACATTTTTTATTGCTTCCTGGTATAAAATGACAGATATTACTGTGAAGTGTTGTTATCACCTGATGAGTCCAGTTCAGTCCAATTTTACAACTGGGATACTCAGCAGGGTGGAAAGAATATTAGAGAAAAATACTTTTAATATAAATTATGATCTACTATTAAATGGTTATTACTAGACCCGCAGGCCCACAATTGTATATTCTTATTAGAAACCTTACCAACTTTGCTTTAGTTAGGTTTGCCAGTGACTGGCACCTAAAATGTGAACGTTACTGCAGGTATGTACTATATTTACAGTATAACATCATATACATACAATCTGTATATGTTTATACTGCACATATTCATGCACTTATTTGTAACTTTCTTAGTGCCTGAACCATATCCATTGTTAAAGATGTAAAAGATTTTTACCTTTGTAATCTGTTTTGTTGTGGTTTGATACTTTGGATATTTTGGGTGTTTTTTATTTGTTTTTTATGGTAGTGACTTCTTTGAATAATAAGGGAATAATATAAATGTTACACAGGACATTTTTTAGAAACATGGTGTTCATTATATTAACTTCTGGAAGTAGAGTTTTGAAATCTAGAATGTCTCAGAGGGTTATTTACAATCGGGTCATATGAAGAGTGTTGCAGAGCATGGAAAACATGTACTGTAACTTATTGTTTTGTAATATAAAGCACCTATTTTACATTCTTGTATCTACTCAAAGAGAATTTCCTATTAGGGTGGCATTGCTTGCTGGCATTTGCCCAAGAGGGTTAGCAATTGCTGCATGAATTATACTCGAATCAATACTATTTATGAGAAATATTGGACTGCAAAGTGCACCTAAGACCTCTCTTTAAATCTAAAAACTTTACAAGTTGTGAGAGAACCTGCAGAGCATAGTGGTGGCAGTTAGAACTTAGACATAGGATTCACATCAACATTTGATAACCACACAGTGGATGAAATTTAAAACTGGTACAAAGGAAAAGTAAAGCATTTGACCATAGTAACCCATGGGTGTGGTAAGGGGGGGGGGGGGTTTGGGGCTGGTAAGGCATATGCCCAGGATGCTGGGCACCGAAGCGGGCAGCAAGTCACTTTGCCTTTGCCAGGGTGTAGATAAAGATAAAAGGCAGGGGCAAACTAAATATTTACGCTAGGTAAATAAAAGCCAAGCTGCGCTTTTGAGTAACCAATTTGGTTGCAACTTTCAATTAAAAGAGTACATCTGAAAAATTGATAATAGAATCTGGTTATTATGAGCAACTGCTTCACTTTTCCGTTCCACTAGCTTTGATAAATCTCCACTGATGTGAAATGCATGAAGAACACAGATAGATTTATACATCTCTCGGTGCCGTAACTCCTGTCATATCCATCTTTTTGGAACATTTGTAGCTTTTTTTTTTAATTATTATTTCTAAGTTTAACAATAAACGTGCTGCTAAAATACATTAAAGCATTCATCTAGTTCATATTAAATCTAAAGCGATCCCATTTTTCTTTTGCAATGAAAGCAAGTTGGCTTGGCATTTGTGCAGGGAGGCCCCTCTTAGTATATAAGCCCTGCATGACTAATTATAAATCTGGTCCTTATAATAGATACAGTAAATGATCCTCCAATTAACCTGGCAATGTCCAAAGTCATAGTAGACTGTACTTTGGGGTGACATCTTTAGTTCTGCTGACTTTTTGGTTAAAAATAATCATTAGAAATATCAATAAATTATTCATATGAAGAAAGTGCTCAGACAGACTGGAAATGCAGCATGGTGGTGGTATACATCCATTTATAGGCTATAGGCACAAATGCACATAGCATACATAAATCACCACCTTTAGTTAGCTACTCAAAATAACCCCTATTTCTAGCTAGCAATATGAAATATTCAGATTTGCTTCCGTTGAGAGCCCAGTTACATCTATTAAAAAAAGGGCAAGTAAATCGACTACCTACAAAACAGGCAAGGCCTACTGCTTCCTATTCATATGCACCTTTCCTGCTTTGATGCCATATTTCATAGCAACCACACACACAATAATATTGCACATGCATCTGCAGCAAAGCTTAAAGAGGCTCTGTCACCAGTTTATAAGTGCCCTATCTCCTACCTAATCTGATAGAGCTACGGGAGAATGGCCAGACATCGCCTCCAGCCAGGAGATGATGTCTTTTCATTCGCCCGTCGCTCCGGTGAAGGAACTGTGGGTGTAAGTGACGTCACAGCATGATCTCGCGAGATCACACTGTGCTGTGAGTACAGCTGAACATGAATGAAGAGAAGTGTATGACGCGGATTGGTCAGCGTCATACGCTTCTCTATACAACGCTCACTTGGTCAAAAATAAAAAATAAACGCCCCGTTGGGCATTTAGAAGAAGTTAGCATAAAACAAAAAAATAGTCATAACTCCGTCAAAAATAAAAGTTTTTTTAAAAAAAAAAAAAAAAAAATTGTTATCTACATTACAGTGACTAACAGATTAGGTAGGAGATAGGGCACATATAATGTGGTGACAGAGCCTCTTTAATTATAAAGTATATTGTGAATTTATTCAGATATAATCATATTTATTGATATTGGACACTTACCTCAGATTGTGGCTACAGCTGGTGGACTAGTTAAAGACATTATTATTATTATTATTATTATTATTATTATTATTATTATTATTATTATTAAAGGGGTTGACCACTTTGGACAATGCCTTTTTGCTATAATCTGTAATGAAATCTTGTAGAAAATGTTACATTTTGCTTCAGAAATAAAGTATTACACAGTTTTCATTGATATCAAAGGCCTGTCATTCTCTACTCTGGCTAATATATAAGAGTCTCAAATCGAGATTCCCCTCTAAGTCAGAATTCCCTAATAGGATATTAAAACATTTGTAAACAGACAACCCCTTTAAATTGAATTATGTTGATTTACAGAGAATACTAATTGTAAATTACCCTCATTATTCCCTATTTAAAAAAAAAATTTAATCGCTTTTAATTTAGTTAAAAAAAACATCATAGCCTTTTTTTTGGGAGGGGGGTTGTATATTGCATAGCTGTATATATACACTGTATATCCACATATCCACATTTATGTGGTTATGTCATATATGTCCCGGATAGTAAAACCCCTTCAAATATAGATTTTCATGTAAAAGTACAAGAGTTAAAGGACGTTTCATTTATGTATATTACCAAAAGCAACATGAGGTTTCCATTTCCTTTCTACACGTTATAAATGGCTGTATTTAATAAAACAAACATGCCAAAGTTTCACAAAGTCCACAATTACAGCCAATGAAGAGATTCTCAGAATAACAGATATAAAACAATGTATTACAATGCACGAGAACAAGACGAGTACAAGAGTTCACAGTAGCCAATCTATGACCAAGCATAGCAATATTTTTCCTTTTTCCATTAATGAGTCTGAGTAATATATATACATATGTATGTATATATATATATTTTATATATATATATATATATATATATATATATATACATACACACACACACACACACACACACACACACACAAGTAGACCATACATTATCCCACAATAATAATTTTACCCTTAATTGCTGATGTTTCTTTTCTTCATAATCTCTATAAATTATATATACACACTGTACTTATATGGTCTCTATCCAATTTCTGCTTACTTGGCTTGCAATCATAGACATTTTTCCAAAGGAGCATCCTTTTTTTAATTTCCATTTAGCTCAGTACTATTATTCTTTACTATTTTTCATGATTGACTATGTACTATTTCTCTAACAAATGTGTATTGTTATTAGTAAGATGTTTGTCATTGTGAATTGTTGGTTAAGAATACAGTGGCACTGAGATATGCTGTATACAATTCCAATAAAATGCTGTAATAACAGAAAAGCTGGAAGTGAATGTTATTTGTATAGTGGCCTGAAACATGAACAGCATTCATTCATGTCCTCTGTATTTTTCTGCTATTTTCTGTCTAAATCTCACCAGGGTATTTTATTACCTTTTTTCACTCACACAATCCCATCTCTCAATTATTTCTATATCTCTGGAATCATATGACATATATCTCAAGATAGTCCAAATAAAGGAGATAAGGGTAATATTACATGGCCCGACGTGGGCCGTGTAAACGTGCGCCGATCAACGAGACAACTCATTGATCGGCGCTCGTTTGCTTCTTTCAAAGATTGCTTATGTATAGGGACAAGCGATTGTTACTCTGATCGCTCGCCCCCGTACATCTTTATCATGTATTCCGGTTTACACACAGAGATGGCAACGATCATTTTTAATTCTGCATCAAAGAGCAGATCAGCCGATGAATGAGCGTTTGCCCATTCATCGGCTGATCGTTGCCCTGTTTACGCAGGGCAATGATCAGGTACGAGCACTCATATGAACGCTCATTTCATGATCATTGTTGTGTGTAATAGGGCCTTAAGATGTCAGCACGCTCAGAGTATCTTTCATCCTGCCATACAGTTCACAAATCTGTGGCGGAATAAAATATATACTGTATGACATGCTGACGTCTTAATCTACTTTATTTGGACTATTTGTTTGAAGTAGTGGAGCATCCTCTATTGATGAACTGTGCAAGTTTACTTTTATGATATTTTACTTTGTGGTATACCCAGGGGCGTAACTAGGAAAGACTGGGCCCCATAGCAAACTTTTGACTGGAGCCCCCCCTCCCCTGGGTGTCACACAACCCCCCCTTGTAGATAGTGCCTTTTTTACAGCCCCCCTGTAGATAACGCCATACAGCCCCCCTGTAGATAACGCCATACAGCCCCCCTGTAGATAACGCCATACAGCCCCCCTGTAGATAACGCCATACAGCCCCCTTTGTAGATATCTACAGAGGGGGCTGTATGACGTTATCTACAAAGGGGGCTGTATGGCGTTATCTACAGGGGGGCTGTATACAGCCCCCCCCTGTAGGGAACGCCATACAGCCCCCCCGTAGAGAACGCCATACAGCCCCCCTCTGTAGGGAAAGCCGTACAGCCCCCCCTGTAGGGAACGCCATACAGCCCCCCCTGTAGGGAACGCCATACAGCCCCTCTCTGTAGGGAACGCCGTACAGCCCCCCCCTGTAGGGAACGCCATACAGCCCCCCCCTGTAGGGAACGCCATACAGCGTCCCCCCTCCCAAAAAAATGCGACCTACAGTGTGTCCTACAAAAGACATGTATCCCCTATCCACAGGATAGGGGATACATGTGTGATCGCTGGCAGCGATAGGGAGAACGGGGGACTGAAAGTCTCCCAAAGTTGTCCATGACTAACCTCTGACTTCCGGAGTCTGCTCAGCTCAATAAAAATGAAAGGAGCGCTGGTCACGCATGCGCACAAGCGCGACCGGCGCTCCATTCATTTCTACGGAGCTGCCAACACAGACCCCGGAAGTCCGAGGTTTGTCATGAAGAACTTCAGGGGACCTCCCTGCTCTGCCGTAGTGTTAAGTGGCGTTGCGCTGTAGCAGCCATAGCTGCTAGCAGAGCCTCCGGCCATGGTGGGGGCCCGTGCCAGCGGGCGACACGGGCCCCCTCATGCCGCGGGCCCCGTAGCAGCCGCTACGGCGGTAGTTACGCCACTGGGTATACCTTACCTAAGAAGTAGTGATGTCTCTCTAATCGGAAACATCTCTCAAGATGCCTACTCCATGGAAAACAAGGATTATAAAACGGACATAGCATGTGGTACAATCCAGAAGATTCTATGATCATATTCTTGATTCCTTTATACTTAACAAAAGTAATTAACAGTGGTCCCTCGAGTACAACGGCTTTAATGATCGTCCCGGAACCAATAAATATTGTAACATGAGGGTCCACTGTATTATTCTGCTCCTTCCTAGACATTACTTTCCTATTTTTCAATGTAATTTTTTTAGGACCTCATTTTAATGTTCACTATATTCTGCTTTAATGTTCTTTGCACAAGGGACATGATGTGAATTAGATGTGGAGATTTTTTTTGCTCCAGGCCTAAGTCTCACACATAGGAGTTTACAGCTTCTTGTACAGAAGCTGAAACCTGTCATCTCCGGATTGCTATCCGGCCTTCCATGATCCTCAAGGGCATTGTCATTGTGCAAGAGCTGACACTCTAGATCCTGTTTTAGGAATAACCTTGGCTTCCCCCCCTTTCTTGTCTTCCAATTTGCTTTCACTCTGTCTCTCAATTATTCTGTCAAATTCAAGAATGTTCAATAGATTATGTGACGTCTGCATGTGATAAAAAGGTGGCAGATGAACATTTGCTAACAAAGCACCTGACAAGAGGCAGGAAGAACTTAAACAAAGACATGGGTGAAGATGAGCGCACAAGGTGACAGATGAACTGGTCACGTGTCATGTTCTGAAATGTTGTATATTTTGGCTCACAAATATAACATTATAATTTCTGATTAATACACACACGTGATGGCATTGTGATATCAAGATGTTTATGAATTTCAATGAACATCCTTCTGTCACATCAGAAGCCAGACGTTGCCTACTTTCAAGAAGATAACAAGAAGCCATCATAAAAGCTGACTTGATTTAGGGCACTTACTCCATATTGTTAGACCTGTTGACCATATTTTGTACATAGTGAATTCAAGGAAATGTTGGGAGAACACTTTATTCCAACATAATGGATACCCATAAAACCATAGAAACACGTATACTGGTTAAGCCTAGATTTGTGCACATGCACAGTATATTGTACATCTCAATGCTAGTTTGTGTGTGTGTGTGTGTATTTGTAGTATATAGAATGTTATTCTTCTATGTTACAGCAAGAAGAAAAAATGGTCAAACCACAACATACACAGCATAACACAATCTACAATCATATGCTAATATAAATTCATATAAACCTTAAATATTTTACGATACATTGAGGTTGTTTTGCAGTCAATCATGCTGGTGATGACCACTTATATGATGCAGGCACATTTTCTGTTTTTGTTATATATACAGAAATCCCATAAATGCAGTCGCTGTTAAAATAATATTTTTTTTGGCCTGGAATAATTCTCTTAGATCTTCCATCCTAACTGTTTATTCACAGTAAAAAAATAAATGCCAACAGATTGTACTTAGTACTGGCACACGTTCAGTTTAAAAATTCTCAATTTCACATTCGATATATCGAATTCCCTATTTACCCATATCCAGGAGAAGTCCTGAGCGTACCAATGTTTATCACATTATGTCGTTTCATAGATTCGGACCGAAAAAGATGCACGATGGTTCACAAAACCTATTTCTGACTAACAGAAAGGTCAATAATGTCAAAACACACCAGACACATTTCATATACAACCGGCGGAATCAACTGAGGGCTGGTAAAGTTGTGAAACGCCCTACACCAGAATGATATGCGTGTGATCAGTTGTACTTTTGCACATATACAGTGTATCTTGTAGTAGGCAATATTCACAGACATTCCCGTTCTATTCCATGTCAACATTTCCACTCTTGCATCAGTCCTCCACCCCTAGAATTTGCACTGCAGATGTATCGGATGAATCACCAAGTATTCACGGTTTGGGTGAAAGCCTTAGTCACGGCCCTTATGTCTTATTTTGAGTCTGTGTGTATCCCTCCCTCCATCCCTTTCTTCCTCCCTCCATCCCTTTCTCTCTCCCTCCATCCCTTTCTTCCTCCCTTCCTTAGAGTCTCTCACTTTGTGATTTCCAGCTTCGCTCTCCATGTCACTGCACACATCTCTCTTTCTCTCTCGCTTCCTGCATATCAAGCTCTCCCCACCACTCTGTCAAATCCCCCAGGCTGTGATACTTGGAAAAGCTTTTATCGGAGGTGTGATTATTATGTGACCTCAATCTGACAGCTGAAGAAGAGGAGTGTGGTGGAGTGAGTAGGGGGAGGGGTTAAAAGAACAACGATGAAACCTACTAAGAAAGAAAACAAACAATTATAAAAAGCACAGAATGATAAAGTAAATTTAATCATCTATAAATTTATTAGAAAAATTTCAATGTTATATTCTGTACAGAACCACTATATTGTGTTGTGCCAGGAGGTGACATTCTGTCGTGTACAAAAGGTGTCTCATGATTGCATTAGTGTTTCTCAATGTTCCCAAACCAAGTACCCCAAATTCCATCAAAGTACCCCCAAGACCATGATTACTGACTACTGAAAGCACAGCATGAGCACAGTGCCGATACCCTCTAGAGACATAGCATGTACCCCCTATTGTACACGTACTACAGGTTCAGAACCTACGTCTTAAAGTAAAAATCTAGAGAGTCTATCTTTACCTTCTCAATTTAAATAAAAGTTTTCAAGACATGGGAAAAAAAATTACAGTTTTGATGCATTTTGGTCAAAGTGTCAATTAAAAAAATTCATTTTCGAGTGTTTTAAAAAATACAGAGTTTTTAGGGCATGTTGTGTTATTGTAAAATCCATGTGACTTTGCAATATTTTATCATGTTTTCCTCAATTGAATTAGCCAATTTTAAAGAAGTAGTTCCAAGTGCATTTCCTGGGACTGCTTCTTAAAGATCAAAATTTTTCAAAAACACAAACACATGTTTATCATTAGGTTTTGCTATGTCCTTCCAGTGCGGTAGTCTTGCATTAACATAACCCATAACATATACATCACAACAGCCCCCACTTATTAGTGTTAAGTAGAGATTTCACTGCACTTTCAAAGAATTAGAGTAAAGGGACCAAGGGGCTGTATAAGCCTATAAATGCACCCTGCCATATAAACTTTAAATAGGCAGCAGCTAGTTTACATCATCCCAAAGGTTCTGTAACATTACTCTTCTATGCCTTCCCCATAAACACGGACGTCTCGAATCAAAACACACTCCATTCCCCGCAGAAGTTGCTCAATTCAATCCAAACGGTTTCCTTTTCATTTTAACCCTAAGTCCTTATGCACACATCCGATGCCCGTCGTATGGCCCCTAATAACAGATCCGTGAAACACGGACCGCACACGGACGGCTTCCGTGTGCTGTCCGTTGTTTCAATGGACCAAGTGAATTGAATGGTCGAGACTGTTCCATCAAAAACGGACAGGAGTAGGACCGTTCCTATTTTTGTTGGAACGGCCACACGGTTCCGTTAAAACAACAGAAGTGTGCACGGCCCCATAGAAATAAATGTCAAATGCTATCCGTTAAAAAAACTATAGCACCCTGAAGAAAATAACTGAGGTGGGCATGAGGCCTAAGTAAATGACCTTCACTATATAAAAATATGTAGTACAGTAATAGATCACATCAAGAGATTATGAAAAGGTTCAGCTACTGTACTTACAAATTACAAGGGATCTAAACAAGTCAGTAAAATTAAAACAAAGAAAAACTAAAAGTATGCAATATAAAACTAATGAACGGCTACTGTATATTTCTCATGCCTTAAAGCAAGGAGAATTCTGTCTTCATGCTTAGTATTGCAAGAGCATTTTTCTGTAATATATAAATCATATATTCATTTTCAGACAAAACCTTTCGGGCTTAACCCTTTAAACACACTTCTTTATAATACTTGTACATTATTGTCTAAAGTCTCAGTAAAGTTATATTCATGGCACTTCACATTGCTAACCATATCCCCATATTCTGCTCTGATGAGCTTCTAAAGGTTAAAACAGACATGTCCACAGATGGGAGTATGAAGTTTAGACATTGACTTACTAGGAAACCACGTAAACAGAATTTTGGAAGCAGTTTTCTTCCTTTTGGAGAAGAGCTATTTGTATAAACTGATTCTGTACTACAGACTTTCATAGATACCAAACAGTGGAGGAGGGACAAAATACAACAGGCTGTAGAGTTTATTTTCTTTAACTTCAGCCAAAGGATACATTTTTGGCCTGTACCCAGCCTGTTAGAGGAGGAACAGGAAAAGAAGGGCTGAGTTCATTTATTTTATCCGAATAACGTGGAAGAAACAGCTATATTCAGGTAAGAGGAGCAAGCTTGTGTACTGTATATTGCATGGCATTGACGAAAAGCTCTTGAAGAAGTTATCAAAAGAAATTATAATTGAGGTTGGATATAATAAACAAAAAGCGGTGTACATTTGTATTCGAGAACTCAGCAGGACAGCTACACATATAAGATGTAGCCATCTTTATCTTGACTTTTAACACATTAAATACATAGTGGCAAGAAACTTTAACTTGACTTTTTCAATGACTTTTCAATGGCTTTTGTTGTGTGATATCACGTTGCAGCAAGTTATCAGAGTCAAGATAACCTTGGCTATATCGGTGTATAGTGATGACAGAGATAGGTCAAAGAATCAAAATCAGAGAGGGCTCATTGTTATTAAGTGGAAGAGAGAGCTTTAATGTCTCCTTATGTTTAGCGAACATTTGGTTATGTCACGTGAAAGGAACGCGTGTTAACAGGGGTTGGCAAATGTCCTATAGTTATATTGCCAAGAAGCGGAAATATGTACAGTGCCCAGAATAGAAATAAGAAATAGAAATAAGAAAGAAAATGTCGATGCATTGAAAATTAGGATTAGATTAGAAATACTGACCTAGAGATATCCTGATAAAATGTGCATGACAAACACAACATGGTAGTAGTAGAGCAACCTTATTGTTTGTCGTCCAATACACAATGGTGAAAAAACATCTTTGTCTTGAATGTCTGAATGTAGTAATAATGATTTAAACATTGTTGCATGCTGATCATTTTGTACGAAATCTCCTTTACAGTTATTTCCAGGACATGGGCACCTTTATTCCTTTATTTGCTATTGTTGGATACTTGTGTCTAGTTCAAAGCACATCTTGTCCAGCCACCTGCCAATGCATTACTACTGCCCGGCCTTCAGCAGACTGCTCTTACAGAGAACTCATGCATGTACCGGTGGGTTTTCCTGAGAATTTAACTCAGCTATCACTATCCGTCAACAACATAGAAGAACTTAACAAAACTTCCTTTGCTAGTGTTTTAAAATTGACATTACTGTGGCTGACATATAACAACATATCTACTATACATCCTGGCACATTCCAGTTTCTGACCAGTTTGACAACTCTAGACCTAAGTCATAACCAGCTCAATGAGTTTCCATGGAAAGACCTTTCAACTATTGTAGATCTTGAGCTCCTTAACCTCAACAACAACCAGCTGGTTACTATTCCACTTGGAGCCTTCAACAGCTCTAGAAGTTTGAGATCTCTGCAACTCAGTAGCAACCAGTTATATTCCCTTCCCGAGGGTCTTTTTGATCCATTGACCTCATTATCACATGTTCAGCTTCACAGGAACGCCTTCCATTGCACTTGCTCCTTGGAATGGCTAATAGATTGGATTAAAAGAATTTGGATCACAATTGATAGAAGAAGAGAAATTATCTGCCTATCTCCAAAGGATCTAAAGGATATCAGATTAGACAAGGTACCCGACTTACAGTGCAGAAAACCACTTGAGATAATGAGTGATGATCCAAATTTAGGTAATACTTTGTTGCTTTGCAAAGAGGTAGGAGTACCTTACTTTATGATCCGAAAAGACATAGACGAGCAAAGAAACTACAATGACATTGAGGTAGCAATTAGAACATTTGAGAATGGAAGTGTCACAGTAACTCCTATTACGCAGGGTACAGCTTATCTATGTCATGTATCCAACTACACAACAGAAAATACTGGAGAAATTTCCGTCACTCTTGCCCATCATCAAATTTCAGGTTGGCAATTGGATCGAGAGGAAAAACTTCTGCTTCTTCAAGTGTCGGGAAAGATTAGGTCAATTACAAATGCAGGATCAACAATTCTGGCTATCCCTAATCTATTTTGGCATGCTTTGTTTATGGTATTATGGCACAAAGTTTCATGATTACAATGAAAAGTATAATCACTCACTGTTTGAGAAGTTTTTGGATATTATATTACATATGTAACACAAGAACATCCAAATATACAACTCAGCTCTCTACTCACTGAAATATCTCAACAAGGAGATAAACAACCGGAGCAGGAAAAAAAGAGGTGAAATCTTCAACACCACAAAAAACAGAGACAAATTGATAGTTTTTTACCGTAACACAAGAACATATTCTGCATATAAACTACTGTAGTGTAGATTTAAATTCACAGTTTGTATTATTAACACCAGAAAAATATATCATAGACATAGGAAGAAAGACATAGGAAGAAAGACGTAGGAAGATAAAAGTAGGCTACACATATATTTAGTAGTACATAAAAAAATATGAAACAAGGAGGCACAGTACAATTACAGGACACATTAGGTGATCGGAGTCATTAAAACAGGTTATTGATAGAAACAAGTGAAAACAATGTTCTACTGGAGAAATATATTTTACTAAACTACAAAAATAAAGGGGCCACCATCCCCCTACAAAAACCATACCCTGCCCAGCAGTGCTTCTAGGGGATAGGACAGAAGGGAGGTGGGAGGTAGACTATGTTACTGAAATGTCCCTGGATGTTGGCCAGGTGCTATTTAGAACGTGGAAGAGATCCTCCATTGATGGTACTGGATGCACGATGACTGACAAGAGATGGGTTGTGAATTAGAGAATACGCAAGACCCCAGCGAGCTCGAGCTAAGTGAGAACGTGCTCCTTTCAGTAATCGACCATCTGCTGGCATGAGATGAATTCCTAGACACAAAGAAAAAGATGCTTAAGTAATTTGTAATATAAAAAGTGGGATTAAAGAGGCTCTGTCACCAGTTTAATTCTTCTCAATCTCCTACCTAATCTAATAAACGCTTTGTTGTAGATAACTACTGTGTTGTTTTTATTGAAAAACTTTTATTATTGACAAAGTTTTTTGATTTATGCAAATTTTTTCTAAATGCCCAAATGGGTGTTTTTTTTCCCATTTAACCAAGTGGGCATTGTAAAGAAATTAATATGGATTTTCGAGCACATTTATTGTAAAGAAAAGAGTATGATGCTGACCAATCGTCATTCATGCCCAGCTTTATTATGATCTCGCGAGAACACGCTGTGATGTGACTTCCTCCCGCAGTTCCTTCACTGGAGCGACGGGAGAATGACCAGACATCGCCTCCAGTCGTGCCAGGACTGCTGCTGAGGAGGATAATCGTCCTGGCAGGAGTATTATGCCTGGCTGGGCATGAATGAAGAGAAGTGTATGACGCTGATTGGTCACCGTCATAGACTTTCCTTTACAATGCCCACTTGGTTAAACAAAAAAAAAACTCCCAGTTGGGCATTTAGAAAAAAATTGCACAAGGCTACATTCACACGACAGTGGAAAAAAAATGGCCATGAAAAGCTGATCAACTGTCAGTTTTTCATGGCCGTTTTGCATGTGTGTCTCCAAATTTTCATCCATTTCCAGTCCGTCTGTTCGTTTTTAATGGCCGTTTGACATCCTTTTTCATGGCCATTAAAAAAAACTGATGAATTTCATTTGTCAGGCTTTTTTTGTCCCAACCCCCTGAAAACACCCAAAGGAAGGTCATTGTCATAATAGTTTAACAGACCCCCTGTATATGATGCCACACAGACCCCCTGTATATGTTGCCACACAGACCCCTTGTATATGATGCCACACAGACCCCCTGTATATAATGCCACACAGACTCCCTGTAGATGATGGCACACAGACCTCCGGTAGATGATGGCACACGGACTCCCGGTAGATGATGGCACACGGACCGCCGGTAGATGATGGCACACGGACCCCCGGTAGATGATGGCACACAGACCCCCGGTAGATGATGGCACACAGACCCCCGGTAGATGATGGCACACAGACCCCCAGTAGATGATGGCACACAGACCCCCGGTAGATGATAGCACACAGACCCCCGGTAGATGATGGCACACAGACCCCCGGTAGACGATGGCACACAGACCCCCGGTAGACGATGGCACACAGACCCCCGGTAGACGATGGCACACAGACCCCCGGTAGACGATGGCACACAGACCCCCGGTAGACGATGGCACACAGACCCCCGGTAGACGATGGCAAACAGACCCCCTGTAGATGATGGCACACAGACCCCCTGTAGATGATGGCACACATACCCCCTGTAGATGATGGCACACAGACACCCTGTAGATGATGGCACACAGACCCCCTGTAGATGATGCCACACACATCTCCGGAGAAAGCACCACACCTCCCCTCCATGTAATAATTTTCTGGGACTGTCTCTGCAAATTCTGGACAGTCCCCAAAAATTCGCTACAGTTGACAACAATGCCCCCTGTACTAGCGCCACACTACCCTTGTAGTGAGCGCAACAATACCCGACATATAATTCCGCCTGACTGCCCTACACACTCACCGATGCAGCGCTGTCTACTTCACGTGTGGTTTCTAGTCTCACGAGTTCTGCGAAGGCGGCGCGATGACGTCATCTCATCGCCTTCGCAGAACCCATGAGACTATAGACCACACCTGTAGAGGACGGCGCTGCATCGGTGAGTATGTGTCATCGCGTCGCCGATAGCCAGCAATGGAACCAGTAGTTCCCTTGCCTCTTGAATACCCATGTCACAGATCCGTTTTTAACGGTTGTTACATGTATTGACAGCCGTTAAAAACTGATCCATTGACTTCTATAGGGGCCGTATGGCCGTGAAAATGGCCAAAAATAGGACATGTCACGCAACCGTTTTTCACTGTCATGTGAATGTAGCTAAAAATGATCAGAACTTTGTCAATAATAAACGTTTTTGAAAAAAAACAACACAGTAGTTATCAGCATCAAAGCGTTTATTAGATTAGGAAGGAGTTAGAGAAGTATTAAACTGGTGACAGAGCCCCTTTAAATAGTAAAATGCTGAAGAATATGGATAAGCAGACAGAAATCAATTTTATAACTAAAAGAAGGGTGACTAACTGTATGTTATATATTTGTATTGATAGCACGGTATAAATATGGAAATGTGTAAAATGAAGGACGTATATAAAGAGAAACAAAAAAAGTACAGGGTATCGCACTGATGTAGGGCAATTACAATATCAAGTGGTAGAATTAATATATTGAGCCTTATTTTTCTCAAAAACTACCCTTCAAATTCACATTGATTCTGACGCATTTTCTCCACGTTGGAATCAGCGTGAATTCCGCTAATAAAAAGCCTTCCATTGCTTTTTATTTCAGAATTTTCAGCATGCGAAATTGCAAACCTCCACACTGTAAAAAGAAAAGTGACATGTCACTCCTTGATGCAGTTTCCTCTGCGTAAACAGAGTTGGGTCGCCACATGCAGGTTACAGCTATTAAATGGAGCCAACCTGCATGCAGAAGCACCGTTATTTTTAAGACAAAGCCTCAAATTTCTGCCACGGAATCTCAGGCCAAATCCAAGTTAATTTTTTTTAATCAGGAAAATCATTCATGTGAACATAGCCTAAGACATAACCCCTAATTCAATGCACATTACCACAATTTTTTCTACTTATCTGTATTCCATCACATCATTCAAGCACATGTCCTTCCAATTTAACCCCAGACTGCATTTCCCTGTCTTTTCTCTCCCAGGTTTTTGAATTAATGCTTCTGACTGCAACAGTTGGGTCTGTTTAAAGACTGGACTCTCTGGTCACTGAGACAGGAAGTGATGTCATTTGACTGTCCGGTGCAGGCAGGAGCACATTATTTGGAGCAGAATTGGGCATCACGCAGGAAAATGACTGCAATCATACAATGTATGTTGTATCTGCTACATAAGTCACATGTTGTTTTGCCGTTGACACTAGATTGTCAGCGGAACGCAACAAAAATGATAAGATAAATAATGAATATGAGCGGCTTTAGAGAGAATATATTGTAGAGAGTATAGGGGCCAAATAAGATACACAAATTGGGCGTGAAAATTTTTAAAGGGTAACTAAACGTTCAACAAACTTCTGACATGTTATAGTGACATGTCAGAAGTTTTGATTGGTGGGGGTCCAAACACTGAGTCCCCCAACAATCGGTAAAATGAAGCGGCAGAAGCGCTCAGGTGAGCTCTGGGGCCGCTTTGTTTCTGTTCAGCTTTTTCTGGAAATCGATGTAGCCGTGTAAGGGCTCAATAGAAAGTCTCAGAGCCCGTACACTGCTACATCGGCTTTCCGGAAAAAGTCAAACAGAAACAAAGCGGCTCAGCGCTCACACGAGCGCTTCTGCCACTTCGTTTTAGCGATCGGTGGGGGTCTCAGTGCTCGGACCCCCACCAATCAAAACTTCTGACATGTAACGATGATGAGTCAGAAATTTTTTTAATGTTTATTTACCCTTTAAACACTAAGTCAGTGATAGATTTAACTTTTAAATCTAATATAAATTTCCCTTTTATTATTTTTTATGTAACATAAATTTGAATGTCCTGTTAGATAAGGTAATACCAATGCTGTGTGTGCCCTATTTGACTTGAAACCAGAATGTTTCTTATATTTAATCCAATATAGTTGTTCAGATTCATTTTAACTAAATTAGTTTATTCTAACTGGTCGATTATTTTTTCTACATCAAGTTAAGAAGACATAACATCAGCACTGGGAGGTGGAATAGTAGCCCTGATTTCATTTATATCTCCATCCTAACAAGTAAACTACATTAGTAAGAAATTTGTCTGCACAATTGTGAGCAATAAAATCTGCAGTAATCTTCACTGTCATATTGCAATAAAGTATGGCCAATTATCCTAAAAATAAATTGATTGTTTCTAAATGTGTTTTCTTTGTAAACTTAGAATCAGAATACGGGCAGATAGAATATACTGTATGTGTTTTTCCATGTGGAGCAGTAATCAATATAAGCACTCATGCACAAGGCTATGTGTGCTTGCGTACGGGTTCCATTGGGTGCCATACATATGGAGATATTCTCTCTTGGAAGCAATGTTTCTAGAGGAGAATACCTCTGCATGTACAGAATTCTAGGCAACATGGCCCTTTTTTTCTTTCAGGTTTGTACAGAATATGACAGGAAAAACCTTTTTATGATATCGGAGGCATAGGGAGGTATAGCTAGGGTTCGTACACGTATATGGGTACCATATTATGGCTCTGAACAACTCAGAGGATGTCCAGTGCTGTAATAGAGCAGTGTTCATGAGCCCTAAAGCTCAATTTACTTGACATGGCTTCTGTTTTTACAGGATCCATGACGAATCTGTCATGATCCATTTCACAGATCCATCATGATCGGTTGGGATCCATTTACTTATTCTCTATTGACATAATGAAGCTGGCAGGTTTCCATGTTTTTAAACTAATAGATAGACTAGAGCAGCGTAGTAGGCTAATTTGATTGTCAAACAGCCATATGTCATGGGTATATGTTTGCATATCAAAAAAAAGTATGCCAATGTATACTGTACCTTTTCTATAGATATCTATGGGGGAACGTAGGCCAAAAGAATGTATTTCAGCATACGTTTCACAGGTTTACATCTGGATACTGTTTTCTGTAGAGAATAGCTCAGAATGGGCATTATCTACAGTGCTTAAACATGTAAACCTCAGCA
This sequence comes from Rhinoderma darwinii, assembly GCF_050947455.1. Classification (NCBI taxonomy): domain Eukaryota; kingdom Metazoa; phylum Chordata; class Amphibia; order Anura; family Rhinodermatidae; genus Rhinoderma; species Rhinoderma darwinii. The sequence continues at coordinate 253,247,469 of NC_134689.1, read as the reverse complement.
GTTCTATTCAAATGTTGTGTGAACAGAGCCTTAAAAGGTTTCTATATTGTTTTGTAACCTTGCTTATACTGATGACAACAACTTTCGGTCCTCAAACGTAGATATGTATGAAGGAAATATATTTAATTGCAAACTGCAACTACACTAAAATCTATGGATGCCTTGCCTGTATAGACTTTAATGTATGAAGCGAGTCCATAGACTTTGCTGATATTTTAAAAAACATTAAATAATGCAGTATTTTTATACAATATTGCTCTGAACCCATGGATTAGATTTTTCGATTGGTTGCTTAAAAACGACGTGCTGACTGGTTTCTGCAGAAGGCTTTTTCTTATGACTATATTGTGATCACAATCCAAAAATCTAATCCATGAGTTCAGAGAAATATTGTATAAAAATACTGCATTATTTAATGTTTTTTAAAATATCAGTTAAATTGTTTTAGTCTCTTTAGATATAAAAGTAAATACATCTGTACCAGGAGAATGGTACAAGTTTGTGACTTGTGCCAATGTAATTGGGCCCACTGCTCCAAATTTTTTATTTATTTTTTTAAACCCTCATGGAGTCCCAGTTTAAACATTGTGCAAGGCAGACATAGACATTTAGATTATATAAAAATGTTTTACCTTCCTCTAGGTCAGGCTTCTTCCAACTAGGGGGCTTCAAGAGCAAGCAAAAGGCTATAACCAGCGGATGACACTCGTTGACCTCCAACAGTAGGAAATTACAATAGTTCCTGTAGCCTTCCAGAGCAGATAAACAAATCAATGGGTAAATTAATAAATTAGATCAATGAGTTAACAGACAAATAATAAGATTGTGAATATTATGGTATTAATGCTTTCCGGCAAGAATGTTGGAAAAGGTATAATGATTTAAAATAATATATAAATGGAAAGCCTAAAGTTTACAGCACAAAAAATGACAATGAATAAAAGAAGTAGCGAAGGAACGAGTAGGTAGCAAAAGCCTGAAAAGTATGGGATTTATGTTTAACACATACCTGGGTCCCAGCCCTGTACACTATGCTGCAGTAAACTCAAGTCCAGACGACAGAAGTGGATGACATTAAAGATAATGGACACCACAAGACGTGCAATTGAGAGCAGTCCGCCTCGTAAAATATTCACCGGGAGGAAAAGATATGTGAATAGGAAGAGACTTCTCCTAAATATTTATATAAAAAGGTATTTCAATGTGATATTTATATCATTTCATTTATGGAATAAATCATAATCAGCTTATGAAATGAAAGGAGGCCTGAGGGGGCGGTGCATGACACAGAGATTCCCTCTTTGATTTTCTTTGAAGCTTTGTGTCATGCACCGCCTCCTCAGGCCCTGCACTTAGCACAACACAGTGTTCAAGATTTGCTTGGAGTGTTCCATAAAAAAATAAAAAATAAAAATGCATAAAATTATAGCACCATATCAACATTTAGCAAGGACATAAAAATGTATATTGTTTAAGCCAAACTACCAAACCATTTACTTTGGAAAATATAGCACATGTTTCTGCGATTACTTAGGCTAGGTTCACACCATTGTAATAGATAATGATGAATATGTTTCTCAGAAAAGAATTTCAACTGTGATTTCTTTTCACAATGATTCCTGTAAATAGATGCTGTCTGCTGTTTACACGGAGGCTCTCTAATAAATGGAGGTGAAGTCAATGAGCATTTACATCGGTTAGGTCATGCCATTAATTTTTATCTATAGAGCATCATTTTGCAAATCGTTCCAGTCTTCTTCCTTGAGGTTCAAATGTATGCTTAAAGGCTATGTAAACCTTCCAAAGTGATTTATTTATTTATTTATTTTTAATAAAAATTTCAGTTAGTGTGTTTTGTGCAACTTTCAAACTAGTTTTTATTAAAAATTATTTTACTTTTTGAGATACAATGGTATTCTGTATACAGAGCAGCTGTGTATAGCGCTAAGACCTGAATCCATCAGGTCCACAGACCTGATGGGTTCAGTTTTAGCGGGTCCTTGCGTGTCTCTGACATGTGGAATACACCTGTAATCTAAAGTTATGAACGTAGATGTGATGGATAACAGCTCGATCCTGCGTGTCAGATACACGCAGGACCCGCTGTCACTGAACCCGTCAGTCCTGTGGACCTGATGGATTCAGGTCTTAGCGCTATACACAGCTGCTCTGTACACAAAATACACAGCAGCTGTATCTCAAGAAGTAAAAATAATTTTTAATAAAAACTAATTAGAATATTGGACCAAACAGAGACATTTTTATTTTAAGAAAATCACTTTCAAAAGTTTACATAGCTTTTAAGCTTTCTTATTAAATACAACTACAAAAAGATGCTGAAACCTATTGAGGCAAAAATTGGGAATCCAAGCATATACAGTCATATATTGATCTGATATAATGAATTCATCTTTTCAAAACTAGGAAATAAAAAATGCAGCCGTATTTGAATGGGTTACTTTTTAAGAAACTCAGCATTTTTAGGGTTCACATTCAGCATACAGATGCGTCCTTCATTACCCTTTCTCTTATCTCAACATAACTTGAGATGTGTGGCGTGAGATGACCAGCTTTGAAAAAAAAACAACATGATTTCACGATACTCTTCACAAGATGTCTAAGCTATATGGGTCTTTGTGTGGCCACCCAGTGCTTTTGATGTGAATTGCAACATTTTGAGGGTTCTGTTAGCATGCTGCGATATTGCGTTGGATTTGTTTCATGATAAATTAACCAGTTTAACAAAGGTAAGGGTGGACACAGCTGTATGTCACTGGCAGAAATATACAGTTGCATACATCAAGGGCATACGTTTAACAGATCATTTCAAATACATCCAGCCGACATTAACCCATTAATGACTGGGCCTGAAAAGACCTTAATGACCAGCTACATTTTTCTGTTTTTGCCTCTATGCCTTTCAGCAGCCATAACTTTTTTAGTTTTTCATTGACGTGGCTGTATGAGGCCTTGTTTTATGCGAGAGAAATAGTATTTTTTTTCCACGCAGTTTGGGCGGAAAAAAAATATTTTTTTATGGTGTGAATATAGGAAAAAGCGATACTCGGCATTGTTTTTATTGTTTCTTTTTTAAGCCATTCACGTTTCACGCTAAGTAACCTGTTAAATTAATTAGTCAGGTTATTACGGTCGTGTAGATACCTATTATGTGTAGGTTTTTCGTTTATATGTAATGTGGGGGCAATAAAATATATTTTATGCAAAATGACTTTTTTAATTTATTTATTTTTTTGTAACTTTTTTTTTAATCCCATATAACTTTATTTATAACTTCATTTTTTACTTATAATGTATTAGCATACTCCTGTATGCTAATACATTACATTGTGTCACTATGACACAGGCTGCTATTAGGGCAGCACATAGTGTGCCCGAACAGCAGGCAAACGGAACAGACAGCCCTGGGGTCCTTTGTAGGTCCCCAGGGCTGACTGCAGAGTAATTCCCCGGTGTTTGATCGCATCACCAGAATCCCGGTGATGCGATCAAAGAGGGGAATTCCCTTTGATCATACCATGGTCACGGACCGCGGTGATCAAAGGGTTAAACAGCTGTGGCCCGAATGTTTTCCACCCCAGCTGTGTTCAGGAGACTGCTCTGAGATCAGGAGCTGTTCGTTACAGCTCCTGCTTAGAGGATGAGTGCTCACACGAGCGCTCATCAGCCTGATGTACAGCCACGCCAAAAGACGTCGCTGTAGACTTAGGACATGCACAGCCTGCCGTCAAAAGACGGTGGGCGGTCGGGAAGGAGTTAATCCACAAACATGGTGTAAACCTAGCCTAACCTGTGCTTAAAAAACATCTACATACTATTAACATTTTTAGTACAGACACAAATTGCATTGTGAAATAACATTGTCCACAATTGATTAGAACTACTAATATAAATATTAGAAAGCAAATAGACTTCCTTTCCCCTTCTACTATTTTATCTTGTTTCTAAGTCTTGAAGTCCATCATAATAAAATAATCAGTTTCCAAACTCATGTAGGCAGAACTCCTATCACCTGAGACAACTTTTCAAAAACTATACTCAGTTGATACAGACCTGTAGGGATTCTGCACAACACTATATGGTGCTCCTTGATGTAACATCTGTAACAGGGCCCCCACCTACCATGTACCATTTATGAAAATGGTGTTTTCTGATGTGAAAAAGGGCCTTTGGCCCTTGGTGCGACTGTTGCCTCTGCTCCCCCTACAGCCATGCCCCTGGAGGCACCAAATACTACATAAAGACCATAGTACGGCATGTGATGAAGCATGTCAAGATTCTTTTGCTTGAGTATTTTCTATCCATCTGTGAGAAACATGTACGTATACAGTATGGGCCCAAAACGGCAGTGTACATGAGCCCTAAAGGTACAGAATTTTTGAGTTTGTAAGAGGAATGTGATCTAATTTTTCAATAATAATGTCTAATATTTCCATAAATAAGAAACACTTTAAAGACAAAATTAAATGCATTGAATGCTTATAACATTTACATCTCCTCTGTTCAGTGTTAAAGAACTGAATATTAGAGAAGTGCTATCTCTCATACAGAATACTGATGTCAGTGGAAAGATGTAGGGTTGTGCTCATGACCGTCTTTGCAGAGTAAACTGTCAGAACATAGACAGGGAAAGTGAAACATGTTTTTCTTTTTCCCATCAATCTCCCATTAATCTGCCGTCGGGCTGAAGTCTGTTTGCACTGCACATTTATATCACTAAAGAAATCTATATTTTCTATCCAAATATAGTTATCAACTATAGAATGAAGCATAGAACTAATAAATGTCTATGTGCATGACTTCTATCGTTTTCTAGGTAGAAAATAAGCAGACATCCGAGCACTATATCAGTCACATGTAGATTTTTATTTAGCTGCGACATATTCTGCAGCGCTGTACAGAGAAAGTAGATATGTACAGTACCTGTTAGTAGTCTGCCGTGGACTTCCCTGCAAGAAGACAAAACGTGTACAAAGGTGTTGGACTACTGTGGCCAGGAACAAAAGTAACCAGTATGGCCTGAAATACAATAAATGCAAGTTATGATATATATTCAGCTTTCTCTTACTCCACAAGGAACACTATAAATACTAATATCCACAACACTATACAACGTTGATTCCTATAGATCCCTGTCATATGAAATGTACAAATATTTGTCCAAGTAGAAAACAGTATAATAGATACAGACAAATACCAATAAAAAAATAAATAAATAACATAGCAAAACAAACCTCTAGATATGTCAAACATGTGAAGCATATAATCCCTAGTAAACAAATATTACTGGTTACTGATACCTGTCATCTTTACATATTCCACACCATTTATCTGATCGTACATATTACCAATGCGTATATTCTGCATTCAATATACATACCATGTTTTTTCTAGGATGTGTAGAATAATCTTGAACTTTCCATACGCAATTGGTATAATGATAAGGAAGGTAATAACCAGGTGAGCAAGAAACAGGACAACATGCTGCAGGATGAGACCTTTAGGAACAAGAAGACAAACACTTGCTCATGTACAGTTACTTTTCTCTAGTCACCATCACCAGTTTTTAATGAATGAAGTAACACCACTAAGACTACAAGTTACAGTAAGTGAAACTACCTATACAGGTCACCGCAGCTTGGTAACTAATGTGACTCATCCAGCTGGCAAGAGCTGCTGGAGATGGATGAAGAGAGCGGGGCTTTAGAAAGACCTGCGAGACCTGACCAGCACACAAAGACTGCAGCGCCCATCTAGAAAAACAACAAATTGAATGTGAATAAGAACACAGGTAAGAGAGAACATGCAACAGGTAAGCTTTGTTCACACTAGTGTCATGGCTTCTGTTTATAATGGAACCATGACTGCTATGACGGATCCATTTTCATACGGATGACTAACTCCATTGACTTTAAGGAGGATCTGACACTAGTTTATTATTGCCCTATCTCCTAACAAATCTAATACACGCTATGATGCTAATAACTACAGTGTGATTTGTTTTCAAAAACGTTTATAATTCGCAAAGTTATGAGCATTTTTCTAAATATGCTAATGTGGCTCTAATAGCCAAATAGGAGGTGACTCTTTCTTTTCTCTCTGGCCGATGTAATGTTTTCTGTATGACTCTGTCCAATCATCATCATCCAGTTCCCCTCTCCCCGCCCAGCAACACATTGTGATCTCGTGATTGAAACGGAGATCACGCTGGGTTGGGAAGAGAAGAACTGTATGATGCTGATTGGACAGCGTCATACAGAAAACATTACACTGCCCAGAGAGAAAAGAAAGAGTCACCTCCCATTTGGCAAGTATAGCCAAATTAGCATATTTAGAAAAATGCTCATAAGTTTGCAAATAATAAATGTTTTGAAACACAATTTACACTGTAGTTATCAGCGTCATAGCGACTATTACATTAGTTAGGACACAGGGAATTAACAAACTAGTGTCAGATCCTCTTTAATGGGGTTAGTAAAAGTTCTGGCATTTTAAATGGCAAAAACTGCAGACTGTGCTATTCCTGCGATCAAAAATACCAGAAAGCTTGACGGAAAATATAAGTTCTCTTCTGTTAAGTTGTTAAAATTTTAGCTAACTGCTTTTGTAAATGCTGTGAATAAGCCAATAAAGTTACCATTAGAGCTCTCACATAGGCTGACACCCAACTTTCTCAGATATCTGACCGAGTTCTGTAGTTATACAGCCCCATACATGTATTGTTGCATGGTCAGACATACCTGTGCAGTTGCCTGGGAAAGTTGGGTTACTAGTGGTAACCTTCTGAAAGCTGTAATGGCTGTCATAGCGATGGTCATCCAGCTTTTCATGATGTAACCAAGAACTGCTAAACAGAATTTTCAATGACTTTACAGAGGAGAAAAACTGAATTTCTACCTATCCAAGCGTATAGGGCTAAGTTGTAATACCAGACCCTGGCTATGAACAAGTGTGGCGCTGTTTCTGGGGAAAAAGCGTATTCCTTTGTTCTAATCTCAAACAATCCCTCTTTCTTAGATATGAGTTTAGCTCATGTTCACCTCCCTGCTAAATCTTACCTGTGTTTGACTAGTGATCGCAGCAGCATTGTTATTGTCACAGCACAAGACAGCACCAGGGCAGCAATGTAACATACTGTAGATAAAAAAATGAAAATATATTAAATCTAGTAACAGAAACAAAATTGTCTGCAATTCTCTGAACATGACTTCAGCACAGAGCGTTTTAGCCCTGTGCACTGCCATACAGGCTGCATGTGTATGGATATACTCTGCCCTACAAGCAATGCTTCTATGGGAGAAAAGGGCATCCGATGGAACATGCTACCATTTTTTTTATGTCATATCCATGCAGAATCTGGCAGAAAAAGCTCCACATGCCTTCATATAAATTGGAGACATATGGAGGCACAGTAGAGCACCTCTATGGCAACCCTAATACACCTCTGTACAAAACAGAGCCATAGTATGGCCGTGTGCATGAGCCCAAAAAGCAAAGCTTCTTAGCCCAATCCTTACATAGACCCATCCGTGTATGATTTCCACATGGCCAGCCAGGAGTAATTATTTACAGGAGGTCATTAACAAACTGGGCAGAAAGCGGAAGAGCAGCAGTTTTCTTGCTTGCGAATTTCAGTATTCTACCAAGCGTGAGATAACAGTTTGCCACAGGGATGTATGTGCTGCAAATGTCACTTCAAAAGCATATTCTCACTATTTTAATACTCTTCTGGGTGTTAAATGTAAATTTCTCGTAAATGCATGTTTACACAACGTTATCTTCAATAAAAGATCACCAAATTGCAATATATTTACTAACAAGCAGGAGGATATACTTTCATGTATGCAAGGGAGGTCATTTGGAATTTTATAAATGGTAAATTTCAACTATAAATAATATTTTTATAATCTTTCATCTTTAATTGTTTTATTCATTAACACTGGGCAATTAGCATTAGGAACGGTACCTGTAAATGGCCATATGTTCCCCATTGAACATAGTTAAATAGTTACATAGGTGATAAGGTTGAAAAAAGACACAGGTCCATCTAGTCCAACCTATAATCCTACCATGTTGATCCAGAGGAAGGCAAAAAACCCCATAAGGTTAATACCAATTATCTCATAAGGGGAAAAAAAATCTTCCCCGACTTCAAATATGGCAATCAGAATAAATCCCTGGATCAAAGTTCCATCTTCAGAATCTAGTACTCATAACTTGTAATATTATATTTTTTTGGAAAGGCATCAAGGCTCTTCTTGAATTTGCTCAATAAATCAACCATCACAACATCCTGTGGCAGAGAGTTCCATAGTCTCACTGCTCTTACAGTAGAGAATCCCCATCTGTGATAATGGTGAATCCTTTTTTCCTGTAGATGTAGAGAATGCCCCCTTGTCCTTCTTACAGGCCTAGGTGTAATAAGATGATTAGGAAGACCTCTTTACTGTTCCTTTATTTGTACATGGTAATTAGATCGCCCCTAAGTCGTTTATTCATTTTTTAAACGGACTAAACCTACGTTCGATAACCTTTCTTGGTACTGAAATCCACCCATTGCCTTAATAACCTTGATCGCTCTTCTTTGCACCTGTTCTAGTTTAGCTATGTCCTTGTATATTATGTTATAAATTTCTGTCTTAGACACAATATATTGGTTTTTCATTTTTGGAAAAGTTATCATGGTGGTGGACTTGTGCTTCTCTAAGGGGCGGACCCTGGAAAGCATGGTACGGAGTGGAGTTATAGTATACCCATGGTGACGCCACTGTAGCTATTATGGTCACGGGTAGTGGTTTAAGGCCCCATGCACACGACTGTAATTTCCGTCTGTAATTACAGACCCATTCATTTCTATTGGCCACGGACACCTTTCAGTATATTTACGAATTTGTGTCCGTGCCGTAGAAATGACCCGCAAAATATAGAACATGTCCCATTCTTGTCCGAAATTGCGGAACAGACTATCCATAGTCGTTGGATTCGTATTTGCAGACAGTAAAAACTATTACAGTTGTGTGCATGAGGCCTTAGGGTAGTGCTTCATTTCTATTCGCAGGTTGTCAAGGACTTTTTCAAAGTCTGAAAATAATAGTAAAAAAATAAGCTTTTTTACTTTTCAGCTATTTTTTTGGTAGTAACATAGTTTTACCCTAAAATAGACCTTTTATTTGTGATCGTCATTGTCTACCGTAAATTTTAATATGTCACATGTCTATATTAGGGTAATTGGCTCAGGGCTAGCGTTACGACAATGATTGGCGGGGGGAAAGTTTTTTTTACTCCACTAATTTTCTTTCTAACATGAACTGTAAAATCTAACTTTTATTTAAAATTTTTTAGCCACATTGTGAAAGTGAATAAAATATGTTTCATTGATTCCATTTAAAAGTATGGCTATGTGACTCCATCTTGGATTAAAGAGACTCTGTCACCACATTATTAGTGCCCTATCACCTACATAAGGAGATGGGCGCTATAATGTAGATGACAGCAGTGCTTTTTATTTAGAAAAACAATCTATTTTTACCACGTTAGGAGCGATTTTAGCTTTATGCTAATTCATGTTTTTTAATGCGCAAGTGTTTTTACTTTAGACCAAGTGGGCGTTGTACAAAGGAGTATATGACGCTGACCAATCAGCGTCATACACTTCTCTCTATTCATTTACACAGCAGCATCGTGTTCTTACTAGAACACGATGTGCAGCCACATACACACACATTAACGTTAAAGAGGCTCTTTCACCACATTATAAGTGCCCTATCTCCTATATAAGGAGATCGGCGCTATAATGTAGGTGACAGTAATGTTTTTTATTGAAAAAAAAGATCTATTTTTACCACTTTATTAGCGTTTTTAGATTTATGCTAATGAGTTGCTTAATGCCCAAGTGGGCATATTTTCACTTTAGACCAAGTGGGCGTTGCACAGGGGAGTGTATGACGCTGCCCAATCAGCATCATGCACTCCTCTCCATTCATTTACACAGCGCATAGGGATCCTGTTAGATCCTTATGTGCTGTCTTATACTTACACATTAACAATACTGAAGTGTTTAGACAGTCAATAGACATTCCACGGAATGTCTATTCACAATCTCTGCACTTCGTTACTGTTTCTATGGTAGTTACAGCCGAGGAAGCGTGATCTCGTTGTAACCTGTCATTTACCGTGTTTATCTCACAAGATTACGCGTCCTCTGCTGTAACTAAAAATTCACTGTAGTATCGATATATGATGTCGTTCATAAACATTCATTAATAGTAGATTCACCGCCTGAAAGAACGATTAAAATAATTTTATTATCAATTAGTTAAAAATGGCTCAACCAGCCACTACTTCCAAGAAAACAGGCATAAGCAAGTGCTAGGCGAAAAGGGAAGTGTCCAGGGTAATGGTATATTTCTAACACCCAGGACTAACTCTCCCTATTTATGATATATTGATTCGCTGCACTCTTGCCAAAAATTTCAATGTATCAAGATCCTACGCGTTTCAGCATTGCCACTAAAGCAATACCTCATCAGGGATTGATATACATAGGTAGTTAAATTCTAAAGGTAGAACACTGGATAGCACTGTTTATGTGCTGATTTTAACCTCCAGCCGCGTGTACGGCTCTGATGTACTGGCCGCACACGCGCCGGAGAAATCATGGGCTTTTAAGGTTAAGAGCCCGCCCTTCAGATGTCGTCATCGGGGGCAGCCGCCAATCCAAGTTCAACACGGCACAGCTGTGACGTGCAGGAGGTGGCTTGCCTCCTTCTTGCCGACCAATCAGGGCGCCCGGACAACGAGAGTGTCCATAGTAACCAGGGGACGCTAGACGCGGCTCCTGGTATACCGATCGACAAAACACAGAGTAAATGGATAGCGATCATGTTCCCCTCCTGTATTTTAATCGTTCTTTCAGGCTCTGCTGTAACTACCACAGACAGAGTAATGAAGTGCAGAGATTGTGAATAGACATTCCGTGGAATGTCTATTCACTGTCTAAACACTTCAGTATTGTTAATGTGTAAGTATAAGACAGCACATAAGGATCTAACAGGATCCCTATGCGCTGTGTAAATGAATGGAGAGGAGTGTATGATGCTGATTGGTCAGCGTCATACACTCCCCTGTGCAACGCCCACTTGGTCTAAAGTGAAAATACGCCCACTTGGACATTAAGCAAATTATTAGCATAAATCTAAAAACGCTAATAAAGTAGTAAAAATAGATCATTTTTTTAAATAAAAAGCATTACTGTCACCTACATTATAGCGCCCATCTCCTTATGTAGGAGATAGGGCACTCATAATGTGGTGACAGAGCCTCTTTAATCAAGTGTCCTGACAATGAATATACATTACCTCCAGCCAGGACGTGATGTGTATTCAGAATCCTGACACTTCTGAATCTTTTCTGTGAGATTTCCAGCAAGGCAAGCGTAATCTCAAGAGATTATGCTGTAAACTGTCATTTAAAACTAGATTACGTTTGCCCTGCTGGAAATCTCACAGAAAAGATTCAGAAGTGTCAGGATTCTGAATACACATCACGTCCCGGCTGGAGGTAATGTATATTAATTGTCAGGACACTTGATTAACATTAATGTGTGTGTATGTGGCTGCACATCGTGTTCTAGTAAGAACACAATGCTGCTGTGTAAATGAATGGAGAGAAGTGTATGACACTGATTGGTCAGCGTCATACACTCCTCTGTACAACGCCCACTTGGTCTAAAGTAAAAACACGCCCAGTTGAGCAATTAAGCAACTCATTAGCATAAAGCTAAAAATCACTCATAAAGTGGTAAAAATAGATAGTTTTTCTAAATAAAAAGCATTACTGTCACTTACATTACAGCGCCGATCTCCTTATGTAGGAGATAGGCCACTTATAATGTGGTGACAGAGCCTCTTTAAGTATCCATTTTGTATTTTAAATAATAGATTTTAGTGAATAAGACGTCATGTTACTTTAAGACAAGCATAAGACAAGTATATTAATGCTGATCTTGTTCCTCAACTAGCAATATGTCTATCTCAGTTTTTATCGAGAGTTTGATACGGACATATGTGTGTTTAAACTCGGGGATTGCAAATGTATGAATAGGTGGGTCATAGCGAAGAAGGGGAGTGAGACAAGATGTTTGTTTTAGCCTGGGGGGGGGAGATACTTTTGTTGGGCAAAATATAGTATTATATTCTGGCCTGGGAATGTGGATAGCAGGTGCAGAAAGATGGTGTAACGTTAGCCTGACGTCAGTTTCATGAGAATTATAGTTTTACATTTGAAATGTATTGTATGTCTGTGATTGGCTCAATATGAAATATTCTCATTGTCTGTTATTGGCTGAATCAGAGTTATCATATTATAAATGATTGGCTGGAATCAAGCCTACACCCTTTTTGAAATCATATTATTGTAATTGTTTGATCAATAAAGTTTCGAGGATTATTTTGTGAACGCAAGCAGCATCTGTGTGTCTTACTCCTCTCCGATATATTGATATAATCTATAACTATTGGATTAATTGGGATCTGAACAAGTGTACTGAAATAGGTGTCATTTGACACACCTACCTAAAGTTTCAGTCTAATATATATATTTTTGGCCGGAATTGCGTCAACAACACATTTTAAAAGAACCATCATGTACACTGCCTGGTAGCAGATAAGCTTATGATATGCACTACACCTGTCTAAAGAGCATTGAGAGACTATTAATTAATTATTTTGTACTCTGCAGCCAGCATTAGTACAAACTCGGAAGTAATATAGTTCTTAAGTATGGATGTGACTGCAGTTGAATTTGAAATTCAATAGAACAGCGCCCGCGACATGTTTAGTTAAATCCAAGACTTTCTATTAAGCCAGTACACCAATTGCTTGGTTTTCCGAGGAATGCCAATCAGAAACCAAGTGACCCAGCGGAGCGCTTCTGCCGCTTTGTTTTAGCGATCAGTGGAGGTCTCAGTACTCACAACCCTACCGATCAAATCTTCTGACATGTCACTATGACATGTCAGAAGTTTTTTTAAATGCTTTACGGATCCCATTAACGTCCTATGGAATGAAACACATTTCATTTTTTACACTGCAAAATACCACATACGCTATATTGTTTAGTCTGGTCGTTTTTTTCAAAATCAATTTAAAAAAGAATATATTTGTGCCTTACATGTATTTGGGTCTCACATGTATTTGTGTCTCACCTTCTACTGCCCAGATATAGTACACAATATAGTCCACTGCTTTTTTCTTATCTTCATCAACAGTGACTCCAAAGCCAGCTAGCATAAGTATAAATTCTGCATCAATAGAACTGCGGATCTTTTGCACCGTTGGAAGGAATCCTGCCAGAAGAAGGAGGGCTACCTATGGGTTGCAGGGAAAAAAATGTGAGTTATAAGTATGCCCATCCCTCCACTTTTATGAAATATCTGATCCAAGATCACCCCCTTGTACTACATTACCTGATAGGCAGATAGTACAGATACAGTAACTGCCAATAAGGATCTTTGTGATAAGTGAAAACCTGTGGGTAAAGGAGATTGACAGTAAAGTAGGGCGTATGCAACAAACTGAACCATGATCATGTCAATGGCTCTGCTTTGTATGTGCACAGTGTAAGTATTATAAAGGCATTGAATGGGGCATTAAGTACTTTACCTGTTTTGGGAGGACAGAGATACGAACAGAGATGAAGTGACACCTGTGAGTCTTTGCTGTAAAACACAAACAAGGAGAGTTAGAGTTGCTTCGAATAGGAATGAATACTTCTCTGATTTGTGGCAATTTTGTTGAATTTTTTTCAAATTGCAGCATGCTCTGGGTATAAAATGTTTTTTCTGGCGTTGTTGCCATAGGCTTTACTATAGGGTGTCAAAAATGTCAGAAAAAAACACATGCTCAAAATGTTCCATAATGAAAAAAAGCCACCACAAATGCAATAAAAAATGCTTGCAGATCATAGTGACTCTGAAAAAATTGTGTGTGTGAATAAGGGTTAAAGTGTGGTTGAGTTAATGACAGCTCTATTGTACTGCTTGCCGCCTATATACACAGTTGAGGCTTTGTTCCCATCTGCATCAAAGACTCTGTTAAAAGCCTCTGATGGAGATATCGTCATTTTTATAATTCCCAGGTAGAAAACATAGAAAAAAGTACTCCTTGTATTGGGCGCTCTTGTGCAGGTGGTTCAATAAATCCACAATCAGATTTTCAAAAATAAGGATTTATTCAATGAATATGTGTAGAATACAAGTGCAACACGTTTCTACCTCGTACTGAGGTCTTTGTCAGTTTATGCCTTATGTATGCAACTCCGATTGTGGATTTATTGAACCACCTGCACAAGAGCGCCCAATACAAGAAGTACTTTTTCTATGTTTTCTACCTGAGAATTACCAGACCACGGAGGAATCTCCATTTCATCGGAGCTACATACCCAGGGTCTGCTCCGGAGACTCTCAGTGTGCTGACACCAGGGTGTACAACACCTGATACGTTCCAAAGATGAGTTGTGCTGATGATCCCGCACAACTCTACCAGGTGAGTCGATCTAGATTCACTTTCACACAGTACATTCACATTCCAGTATTTTATCACCTTAGAGGAGCGCCATCTTCTCTCTCTCTTTTTTTCTTTTTAATCAAGAAAGAGTTGGTATAAGGAAGCGAATAGTGTCTAACATTTCTATCGAGATGTGCCACATGCATCATACAACACTGTGATAAATTTGGTGCATTTTCTTACTGCCTAGTCTAAGTTTACACAGTCTAAAATTTAGGCCTGATTCACATGAGCGTGTTCAGTCCGTGATAAACTGTCCGCAGGTCGGCCTCTTTTCCCGGACTGAGCACACTGCAGGGAACTGGGCTCTTATCGTCATCGTTATCTATGACGCTAGGAGTCCCTGCCTCTTTGCGGATCTACTGTCTCGTACTGAAAACATGTTTTCAGTACGTGACAGTTTTCCCGCAGCGAGGCAGCGACTTCTAGGGTCATAGATAACGATGACGATGACGATAAGAGCCCAGTTCCCTGCAGTGTGCTCAGTCCGGGAAATGCAGCCGACCTGCGGACCGTATATCACGGACTGAACACGCTCGTGTGAATCCGGCCTTAGAGAGTATTAGTAAATCTATTCTACATACTGACTTCTAATTAATGTAACTTAAATTAAATACAATATACATTCCCTTTAAAGGGTTTTTGTCAGCTGCATAAGCACAAGCTAAAAATATAACATATTACTTTTACTGTATATATTTGAAGTCTGAATTATGACATTTTCCACTTCCACTACATGAGCCTCAGGGAGTGAGAGATTGATTATGAAGAACCCATGACTACTGCTGCAAATAGCTAACCCCACAAATCTGAAACATATGTTAGCAATTTAACGGGCTGTGCAAATCTGACTACAAAACAAATGCACATATTTGCATAATATCTATTTACTTGTGGATTTTATTTTTTGCAATAACAGACCTAGTTTTGGATGCCTTGCGCCTCAGAAAGCTCTTCAGGTATTTGACATAATAATTTCTTTCAGACATCTAAAAAAAAAAACAATTTTAAAAATGTAATTAAATTAGTTGTATAATAAATACAACAAAATAATACAACTAAATACAGAGTATATTCATCTTCTAATTTGATATAATTATTACAGCTGGTTTGGTAGATAAATATTGACACCAAAATATCAATCAATCCAAAAAGGCTTTTGGGTCAGGATCACACGCATATTATTGATGCAGTTGTGGCACTTTTTGTGGCACTTTTTTTTTTAGCGGATCCTAAAAGGCTGGGTCCACACGACCTATTTTCAGACATAATGGAGGCGTTTTACGCCTCGAATTACGTCTGAAAAAACGGCTCCAATACGTCGGCAAACATCTGCCCATTACTTTCAATGGGCCTTACGATGTACAGTGCCGACGACCTGTCATTTTACGCGTCGCTGTCAAAAGATGGCTCGTAAAATTACAGCCTCGTCAAAAGAAGTGAAGGACACTTCTTGGGACATTTTTGGAGCCGTTTTCTCATAGACTCCAATGAAAACAGCTCCAAAAACGGCCGTAAAAAACGCTGCGAAAACGCAGCGAAAAACGCGAGTTGCTCAAAAAACTTCTGAAAATCAGGGGCTGTTTTCCCTTGAAAACAGCTCCGTATTTTCAGACGTTTTTTGTTAAGTGTGTGAACATACCCAAAGATGGAAAGGTATAAAGAAAAGACTGATGCATCCCCTTTCTTATTTTGTCCACTCCTGTGTTTAGCTCAAAAAACTGAAACAAACAAAAACTGCCACAAAATTGCATCAAAACTCAAAACTGTGTGTGTGATCCTGGCCTTATGATTCTTAACGCTGTCACTGTCGGCTCATTTATTTGACTGCTGCATGCCATTTCCATTCATTCATCAATAACTATTTTTCTATAAATATATATACAAAGTATGGGAGCACGGCACGTAAAAAACGAAAAGTAGGGCATGCTCCATAATTCACGGCACGGTTCTACGGCACGGACTCCTAACCATAGCAGTACAGAAAGGTGTCCGCAGCCAATAGAATTGGGCGGGTCTGTAATTGCGGACCGTATTGCGGTCCGCATTTACGGAGTTTATTTATGGTCGTGTGCATGGGGCCTTATACAGTACATACATAGTCATACACAGATTTAAACACACATATTTCTTCTGTTTACAGTACTGTAGGGCCATACAGAACAAAAAATTACATAACTATCTAAATTGTGCAAATAATAGTGCCCAACCGTGTCCAAAATATTGCACTATATATCTTTTTATGGAACAGAACCTCCAGTTGACGGATTAGATAATTTCCACTGACCCCCACTTAGCCTGCATTATAGCATGGTTTTTCTACACCCCCCCCCACCCCCATGCAACTCGTAACTTGACCAGGCATCATATCGGAAGAGAAGTCAGATAATATCTAGCAAGAGCTATAGTTCCATAGACCATTCCAAATTGTGAGCAGGATGCTGGAGATATCCAAGGATACAGGTCCAAGGCACATGAAAGGACATGAACTGTGCAGATGCAGCAGCATGCATGTCACATGCAGCGTGAAAACTCTTGCCCACTGCAGGGATCCGCAGAGATAATTGTTTGGCAATGGCCTAACATCATCGTCAGTAAAACAAGAGGCAGCCTGGAAAAGATTTAGTGACAACAGCAGAATGTACTGAGCTAATAAGATTTGTGGTTGTCACCTAGTACGTTCTTAGATTCTTGCTTTGCAATGGCCCAGGCATATTCTTCCTGATATTTTATTATTGAGAAACCTACAAGAGACAGCAGTTGTATCAGACATCATGATTACAGGTGGGAATTCCCATGGGAAAATATGGTATGCTCCACTGATCGGGACTGCTGTATTAGTGGGGTCCCTGGTCTACTCCCTTGTACAGGAGATCCCATTAATAGCTTCACTGGGATTTCCTCATCTTCTATCACCACAGTTTTGGCCTTTGCTTCCTGGCATGTCTATAGTAATCAGGTATCTTGGTCATGGTTGTCAATCAAAACCACAGAAAAAAATTTAAATTGAAAGGGGTCTTCCAGCCTCCAGCATTTTTCACCTATCCGCTGGATTTGTAAAAAAAAATGCTAGATCAGTGGAGGTCTGACCACTGGGAGCCGCACCATTGCCAGAATTGGGAACCCGGTCCCCCATTCAACCCCCGCCGCAAGACAGCGACTAGAGTTTGAATGGAGCGAAAGGTGGGAATGTGCAAAGCCGCTCTATTCAAAGTCTATGAGGCTGATGAAAACAGTTGAGATTTTGTTGCCGCAATATCGAGGTATTCTCTTCTAGAAGAATATGAGAGAATATGATGCTCTAAGAGGACATCATACGGCAGCACATGGAGTGGCTACGCCTCAAGTTTCACTATACAATGCATTAATGAACCAGGATGCTTAGAAGGAGCACTGATATAGATCTTACTGTGATGGGGAGTGGTGCCATGCGCAAAATTGTGGAGAAACACAGAAAAATCTGAATTTAAAATAACCGTGATATCAGTAAGCAAATCTGTGGACGCAAACTATGTGGCCTCTTGGAATAATTTTGTAAATAAATTGTCTGTTTTGAGGACATACGTGACTTTATTGTTATGCTTGTTGTCAAATATCAGTAAGGCTGGGTTCACACACCCTATTTACGGACGTAATTTGGGCGTTTTAACCTCGAATTACGTCCGAACATACGGCTCCAATGCGCCGGCAAACATCTGCCCATTCATTTGAATGGGCTTTACGATGTTCTGTGCCGACGGTCATTTTTTTTACGCGCCGCTGTCAAAAGACGGCGCGTAAAAAAGACGCCGCGTCAAAGAAGTGCCTGTCACTTCTTGGGACGTAATTGGAGCCGCTTTCCATTGGCACCATAGAAAAACAGCTCCAATTACGTCCGTAATGGACGCAGCAAAAAACGCCGGCAACATGCCATTACGTCTGAAATTCAGGAGCTGTTTTCTCCTGAAAACAGCTCCGTGAATTCAGCCGTAATGGACGCTGCCGTGTGAACATACCCTAAATCTTCACATAATCCATATTCTACAAAGACACAAACGCATTCCTGGATAATGTGTATTGGAAGCATTATCCGCTACACATGCCGAGAGAGGAGTTGCTTTGTCTACCCAGCAACACGGGACACTCATGTGGAAGATGTGTCGGCACTGCAGTTTATAGTGCACACAGAAATATACTATTTGGCTGGTTAGATTCTAGAGATTGCTGCCGAGACGTCAGTCAAATTCAGCAGATGTCTTTTATGCAAATTATTTCAACTCTGCTGACCAAAATAATTACGTCTCATTTAGTGATTTGCAGTTGAATTCCAGCTCCTACATCATTGTGCTACTAAAAAGGATTGTAGTTATAATCCAAATGCACACAAATATTTACATACACATATATAATAATGTTAGACTTACCATGACACCGGAGTAATGACTATATATATAAAACGATCCGATCAGCGTTTGTTTACAGGCCCTTTAACACAGGCCAATGCAAAATGTATGGGGCGAACGATCGATAATACAATCATTCGGTCCCCATACAATTTGCATCAGATACGCTGCAGACAACTATGGTTTTATAGCCTGCATAAACAATATGATCAGCCGACGACTCATCTCTGCACTGTCTAAGCGGGCTAATAATCGGAACGAGCGTTTGCAAGAATGCTTCTTCGGCCGATTATTGGCCTGAATAAATGGGTCTAATGTCCTGCAGCTCATGTGATTATATATATTTGGTTTTGTCCTGGAGCTGATAAAATACCAATATATGACTATAGAGCTATATCCTGCCTTTCTCTTTGGCTAAGTGAAATGTGACTAAAATAACTGTTTTTCATATGGCTCTGCAGTCTGATGGGGGTACTGCTGCTGCATTGTTAAATACTATAATTAAAATCCCAACAATCTCTACCAAGGCCACAGTACATTGCCAGGCCACATCCAGGCAGCTAATTGCTAACAGCAAATGTAACACAGAACTCAATGTGTTTCCAAGGAGAAATGCCCTGAATAGCTAAGACCTTGACGTGCATAAATAAGGAAAAGCAATAAGCCATGGCAACACACACACACACACACACACACACACACACACACACACACACACACACACACACACACACACACACACACACACACACACACACACACACACACACACACACACACTCTAGAAACCTACACAATTAATATGTGAATGAAAATATTTCAAGTGTTTTTCATTACAATTATATATATATATATATATATATATATACATACATTTTAATGTACTTATTACATTTGCGACTACCTTCCAGTGAACTTATATCAACATAGAATATATAACATAATATTGAAATACTATTTTTATATCTCCATTCCTTACCATGAGGAGCACTGATTAATTTACTTGTTTTAGTTACAATACAGACTTTTTGTCTGACACAGCCGTGTTACGTGTTATCCGTTACATAGTTGCATCAGTTGCTTAGCAACCTATGAAGCCGCTTCACACATGACCAGTTCAGTGGAACGCATTGACACGCATTACATCACTTTGATGCGTCCGATGCGTCTCGCTACTGATCGATGATTCACTTCCGTCTCTTGGCTTTTTACGCATGTATTCAAGTCTATTGACTTTAGGTGTGCAGCGGTTTGTTACATTGTATGCTTACGAATCTACATACTAAATGATTCATCTGATGTATCTGAAGTTCTGGTTGGTGAGTGGGGCTATGACGATTGTTTTTAACACCACTGAGGCATAAATGATTATGTTGTAATCAGCTGTTTTTAACGTTTGTGTCACTATATATTGTCACTTACACTGTCATATATACACATTCGCACTTTCTGTATCATGTTTGTGTTTCGTAATGATACCTTATAACATGCATTATATGAGTTTTATAACACTGTATACTTGATTATATTATAATGAGACTAATTATATTGAGCAGTCTCAACCCTATATTAGTTTCTTGCAGTAGATGTGTCACTAGGCTTGATAAAGATCCTATTGTAGGATTGAAACGTTGCTGTTGTTCTTGGATTGAATAAACCACCACTTTTTTCACATTGGAGTGCTGCAAATCTTCTTTCTTTATAT
Source organism: Rhinoderma darwinii (assembly GCF_050947455.1). NCBI lineage: Eukaryota > Metazoa > Chordata > Amphibia > Anura > Rhinodermatidae > Rhinoderma > Rhinoderma darwinii. The sequence continues at coordinate 253,226,800 of NC_134689.1, read as the reverse complement.
ACCAATACACGTCCGAGGATCGGGACGTTTTGCTGGGCACCTAATCGATTGATTCTGTGTGAGTGCTGCTGCTTTCTTGTTTGCTATATATATATATATATATATATATATATATATATATATATATATATATATACATACATACATACATTTTAATGTACTTATTACATTTGCGACTACCTTCCAGTGAACTTATATCAACATAGAACTGTATGGGAACTGAAGGCCAATTTGACACAGTATTTTGGTCAGTATTTTGCATCAGTTTTTGTATGCCAGTATTTTCAGTTGTATTAAGCCTAGATTACACAGGGTTCCTTTGCATTTTAAAATGCTTTTAGGTCTCATTCATACACACTGCTTGAAAGAAACACCATTAATTCTAAGATATTTTCATGGCTTTTTTCACAAGTGTTTTTGGTTCGTATTTTATTTTAAAACATTTCATGCATGCGTTTTTTCTCGTCTTTTTTAAATCCTATTGAGAAGTCTATGGGAAAACTGGCAGAAAAAACACCATACTCAAAACATGCAGCGTTTTAAAAAAAAAAACAAAAAAAAAAACTACTGAGCCTAAACCATAAAGCTGTGTATGTAGGTATTCTCATATTGTGGGCCCTTAAAGCCAAAATAACAGGCTCAATCATATGGTCAGCAGCAGAGACCTAGCCTAGGAGGCAAGGAATACTAACTACCCACAGACCAGTCTCTCCTATTATTATATATAAGCTGAATCCTAATGATTGATTAGTAATAGCGCCGTACCACGCTACACCTTGCGCTATATTGCGCTAGTCCGGCTCTTAAAGCCACGTCTAGTGATGTGGTCAGCAATAGGGTCAAGACCTCCAATGTTCGGTAGCAAGCCCCCTGTTGCCAGATCACTGACCAGTATTCACTAAAAGTTAGATTGTTAGTTGTAATGCTATATCGTTAATCCTACGCGTTTCAGAACCACCGTTACTGGTGGAACATCATCAGGGATTATTAGTGTTAAACGATAATCTTAGATATAGATGCCGGATCGCACGGTTGTGTGCATTAATGAACCTCCCGGCTCGTGCACGATCAAGATATAATGGTCGCACACGAGCCGGCGAGGTGCCGGTCTTTTAAACAGCTAGGGCCCTCCCCCCATATTGACATGCCCCCGGCGTGCCACCAATCCACATCCGACACGTCACCCTGGACCTGTCAGGACTGTGGCACGCCTCCCATTTTCGGCAGCCAATAGGGTATAGGTAGGACGACTAGCGTCCCTAGTAACGCTGGAGATCCGAGAAGCGGATCTAGTACTCAAATGGGGAATGATATATTCAAAGTGGGAGCAATGCCCTGTGCAGAGGACAATGTGCCGAACATACAGCACAAATCCCCGCAATTGCCAGAACGCAGAGTTCACCAAGTGCAGGGCACTAGATCGTCTGTTTGACACCAAAGTTGCGTCTCGTTGTCATGACGACCAGCCGGACGCATACATATCCATGGGCAGGTTACAAGCATGTAACGCTGCTCCTCATCGATATAAAGATGTTAAAATTCCAAAGACATCTAGTAACTATGGATTAGATGTAGACCTTCACATAATTCAGTGCTGTCATCAATACCTCACACCTTATAGAGTGCACTCCTTACTCTATCAGAGTGGTACACATCTATAGTGAGAAGTTATTAGACCACTACCATAACTCTCAAGGATTATAGGACATCGATCATGTATCCTTTCAATATTATACCTATATACGGACTTAGATTAGCCTCATACCGTATATGCTGAACGGGACATGCTAAACCAACTTGTAATTCAAGGGTACATAGATTTCTAGATGTTAGAGTTCTGGATGACACAGCGGGGTCATAGAAAACAGGCATAGGAAATTTGTTCGTTCAGGCCCAGGGGAGCAATGGTGCGCAGTCGAAAAATCCACTGTGCTTCCTTTTGAATTATAATTTTATTCATATCACCTCCTCTCATCGTGGGTCTCACATATTCAACGCCTTGGAATCTCAGAGAGGAACTATCCCCATTATGAAATTCCCATATGTGACGAGATATCGGGGTATCCTCCTTCCTTCTGCAATCCCCTATATGATCCCGGATCCTCCTCCTGAACTCTCTAATGGTTTTGCCGATATATTGTTTTTCGCATATACAGGTAATCATATACACAATGCCCTTTGTTCGACAATTGATATAGGTCCTGTTCTCAAAAGTTCTTCCCGTACTCATACTCTTGAAAGTCGTGCCACATTGAATAGAGGCACAAGCCTTACACGATCCACATCTAAATGTCCCTTTGAGGTTACTATTAAGCCATGTAGTGGAAGAGTCCTGTCTACCCATATGGCTATGTACCACATGATCCTTGACATTCCTACCCCTCCTGAACGTTATAAGGGGAGAATGTCCCACCAGCTTTCCAATATCCGGATCAGCCTCTAGAATCCCCCAATAGCATTGGAGGATTTCTCTTACCTCCGAACTAGCTGAGTCAAACGTGCCAATGACTCTGATAATATTGTCATCGCTTTGCTTTGGTCTGGGATTCAATAAATCATCACGGTTACATCCTAGGGCGTTCTGATAAGCCGCTCTTAAAATATGCCTCGGGTATCCTCTATTAATAAATCTGTTTTCCAGTTCACGTGCTGATATTTTGAAGTCAGATACAGTGGAGCAGTTTCGTCGTGCCCTCAAGTATTGACCCTTTGGTATTCCCCGTTTTAAATTCATAGGGTGACAACTCTCCCACCTAAGCAAACTATTTGTGGCCGTCTCTTTTCGAAACATGTTGGTATGAATATTGCCACCCGCGGTTTTAGATATCACTATATCCAGAAATGTAATTTTATTCACACTGATCTCTGATGTGAAAAACAGACCTTTATCATTTACATTGAGTATAGCAACAAATTCCTCAAACTCCACCTGGGTCCCTTTCCATAGTATTAAAATGTCATCAATGAATCTTATCCATAGTATGATATGCGATACCCATTGTTCCATTTTTTCACAAAAAACACATAACTCTTCCCACCAACCCAGGTATAAGTTCGCATACGTGGGTGCACACGGGCTCCCCATCGCCACTCCCCTGAGTTGGTGGTAGTATTTCTGGTCAAATAGGAAGAAATTGTGCTCAAGAACAAATTTAAGAAGAGAGATAACAAACTCATTATGAGCTGCAAACTGAGTTCCTTTCCCCCTAAGGAAATGTTGAATTGCTAGACATCCCTGATCATGTGGGATAGAGCTATACAGTGCCTCAACGTCTAGGGAGGCCAGTAGAACGTCCTGTTCACATCTAATGCCATCCAACTTCCTTAGAGCATCCATCGTATCCCTGATGTATGATGGGAGTGACACCACAAATGGTCTTAGGATCCTGTCAATGTACAGGCTGGCATTTTGCGATAGACTATTGATGCCAGAGACAATTGGTCTACCCTTTAATGGCTCCAGTCCTTTATGGACTTTTGGCAAACCATAAATGGTAGCAATTTGGGGAAAATCAATCAACATGAAGCTCATCTCCTTCTCACTAATAAGATCCAACGTTTTTGCAGGACCTAAAATTCCCTTCAATTGGTTTTTGAAAATAGTGGTCGGATCTGATTGTAGCACCCTGTAACACTGTTTGTCCTGTAGTATTCTGTGACACATTGCCTTATATTTGATCCGGTCCATGACCACAATATTACCACCCTTATCAGATGGTTTGATAATAATACTGTCATCATTTTCCAGCGATCTAAGTCCTGCCATTTCCTCTCTGGTTGTATTGAACCGGCCACATTTAGAGTTATCTAGTAACCGGAGTTGATCCTCCACAACCTTGATGAACACATCGATCGGGGTATTGTCATTGAGAGGCGCAAATTTATTAGAAGGAACCCTTAGATCCGTGAATGGACCTTTTCCTTCCTCCCTTTGGTCTTCTTCCCATAACCCCTCCAATAGTCTGAGATCAGGAAGTTCATCCTCCGTTAGGCCTAGCTCAAGACACTTGCGTCTATCATGTGTCCTAAAAAAAAATTTCCATTTTAATTTTCTACCAAATAAATTTAGGTCCTTCACCCATGTGAATAGGTTAAATCTACCTGTTGGGACAAATGATAGACCCCTCTTGAGTATGGCCACCTCATCCTTTGATAAGACACGTGAGGACAGGTTGATAACCTGTGATTCCTCATCACCCCTACTCGAGCTAGACCTTATAGTTCTCTCCTGTCCCTCAGGAGGTACTCTGAGATGGGGCGGCTTTTGGCTAAAAAACCAGCCCCCCTATTAGGACCTTTGCCCCTCCCTCTACCTCTTGAATTAACCCGAGTAGGGTATCTGCTCAGTCCCATCCCACCTCTTTGTCTTCTTTGATGGTTTCTACCTAATTCAGAGTCTGAGCACTCTTGCTCTGATGAAGAAATGTCAGTGTCAGGGTTATGTGGTGTTGTCATTCTAGCACTATAATCAAACACTCTCCCCTCCTTGAAATCAAGGGTGTCGCGTACGAATTTAAAGTGCTTCCTCTCCTTTATATGTCCTGTAAATTTCTCCACTGCCAGTTGTAGGGTACTTTCTTTCCTCTCATATTCAAGGTTACTTGCGAATCTCTGAGCAGAAATTATACTATCTTTCAGTTCTTGACTACTTTTAGTAATACACCTTTTCTCCTCCTCTAGTAGAATATTCATAAATCTCAGAGAGGATTCTATGGACTCCTTTTCCCACTTTTTCATGAGTTCCGGTGATCTAATCCTCGCTGCTGGTATTAAAGAGATTCTCAGTCCCCTCGGAACAATTTGATTTTTAATATATGTCTCTAGTGTCTGAATTTCCCACCAGGCTCTTATGTGGTCCTTATAAATTTTTGTTAACTGTCGTGTGCGACCATTATATCTTGATCGTGCACGAGCCGGGAGGTTCATTAATGCACACAACCGTGCGATCCGGCATCTATATCTAAGATTATCGTTTAACACTAATAACCCCTGATGATGTTCCACCAGTAACGGTGGTTCTGAAACGCGTAGGATTAACGATATAGCATTACAACTAACAATCTAACTTTTAGTGAATACTGGTCAGTGATCTGGCAACAGGGGGCTTGCTACCGAACATTGGAGGTCTTGACCCTATTGCTGACCACATCACTAGACGTGGCTTTAAGAGCCGGACTAGCGCAATATAGCGCAAGGTGTAGCGTGGTACGGCGCTATTACTAATCTATCATTAGGATTCAGCTTATATATAATAATAGGAGAGACTGGTCTGTGGGTAGTTAGTATTCCTTGCCTCCTAGGCTAGGTCTCTGCTGCTGACCATATGATTGAGCCTGTTATTTTGGCTTTAAGGGCCCAATTTGAAAGATTTATCTTAATAAACATATTTTAATCGTTCAGCTCAGGCAGTAATATTTACAATTTAACGGAACGAAAACCTAGTTATCAGAGGGATAATATTATATCAATTTATTCTCATATTATGCTATTGACTTAGAGCAATATGATGTTCATGTACGAAAGATGTGTGCTCTGATAATATGGCTGAGCCCACACCATACGGGTGCCAGCTGTTTTTTACACTTGACACCTGATTACAAAGGACGGGATCGTGATAACTCGAATCCTGGCTGTTTATCCCCTAAGATGCTGCAGTCAATAACCACTGCAGCATTTGAGCGGTTAGACAGGGGGACGGGGCTTTCTCTGTCCCCAGATCGCTCCTCCTCCCTCCGCGAATGAAATTGCGGTAAGCCGAGTGGTTGCCATGGCACCCATAGGCCTAGTAAATGCCTCCAGGTCTGCCTTCTGGGTTTTATTATTTAGCCCTGCCACATACATATGTATTGCAGTGTATTGCATGAGCGATCCATCGATCACATGGTAAAATCCCCTAGGGGGACTTAAAAAACATTTAAAAAATGCTTAATACAATTATTTAAAAAAAATAAAAATAAATACAAGTAAAAAAATTTCATATAAAATAAGGTAAACAATAAAAAAAAAAAAACGTAATTAGTATCGCCACATCCATTAAAAAATCTGAACTATTAAGATATCATGTTATCAAAAAGTCACATGTACCCTAAAATAGTACCAATAAAACCTACAGCTCTGCATGCAAAAAACAAAACCCTTACACAACTCCATCGATGGAAAATTAAAAAATGTCTCAGAGTATGGCAACTCAAAAATTAGTAAAGCATGAAAAACTATATAAATTTGGTATTGACAAATTTGTACTGACCCTCAGAATAAAGTTGCAGTGTATTTTTTACCTCACAATAGATGCTGTAAAAACAAAAGACCAAAAACCGCAGTGGAATTGTGATTTTTTTTCAAATACAATTTAAAAACAATAAAATAATTATATGGTCAATTAAATTATGCCATTAATATATTACACCTCGTTCCGCAAAAAACAATCCCTCATACGGCTATATCAACGAAAAAATAAAAAAGTAATGACTCTTGGAAGACAGGGAGGAAAAAAATAAATTGAAATAACAAAAACTGGCTATAGTGTGGAGGGGTTAAAATAATAGATTTAAAAAAATGCAGCGAAAAATGCCACTGCAAAATACGTCAAAGTGTGATATAAAGAGTCCAGCCTAAGGGCAAGGCCTCTGGGTGGCTGAGATGCCGTGATGCGATTGGGAACCGCGCCGGTATGCGGTTTTACTGAAATTGCTTGTTAATGAATTCACGATTTTGGAGCAAAACAGCCATTTAATGGTTAATGGTCATCTGGTTTCACGGGTAAAACTGCTGTTTAGCTGCTAAATTATGCGGCAATTAGCAGTCAATTTAAAAATTGGGCATATTTACGGTAAAATCACATGCTGGTACAACTTTCAGGGTAGGAACACACACAGCATGTTCAGGGTGGATACCCTGCATCAAACTGCACACCCTATCTGCCCAGAACACTGCAGGGAATGAAACCAAAAAACTGCACCACACCGTGGTGTGTTTTTTCGGGTGGAATTTCCGCTGCAGAAAGCAACGCCGGAAAAAAAAACAAAACATTCATACTTACCCCCTCCCTCTCTTCTGTGCGTAGTCTCTCCACCTCGGATGACGTTGCAGGCCATGTGACCGCTGCAGCCTGTGATTGGGTACAGCGGTCACATGGGATGAAACGTCATCCCAGGAGGCCGGACAAGAGAAGAAGCAGGGAACTCTGGGTAAGTATAATTTTTTTTTTTTTCTTACTTGCGATTTTTGTGGCAGAATTGCTGCGAGTCCGCCGCAAATGTCCCAACACATAGCACTTTCTTGCCGGTTTAAGCACGCCATTGAATTCAATGGGGAAATCCGCAACACAAGAGAAGCGATTCCGTAGCATTAATTGACATGCTGCGGCTGAAAAAACTGCACAGTAGGTCGATTTATGTTTTTTTTCGGCAGATGGGATTTGTTGAAATCTCGCCCACACTGCTGCTACTGTAATACGCTGAGGAAAATGCGCAGTTTTTATGCCTAGTGTGTTCCTACCCTCAGAGTCCTGCTTGCCCCGTCCACATAGGCTGATTGACAGCTTTCTCTGTATCCGTATGTGTTTTCTGTTTGTAGCTTTACACAAATTACCATAGGACTACAGTGTTTGTTAGATGATACCCGAGGCTGCAGGTACCCCGCCACACGCATGTCTTCAAACTCTCTACAACTCTACCTCTCCTTTTTGCTAATCCCAAAATGTCCAGTGTTTTGTATATCTGTCCTTATTGAAATAGAGTATCTCCTTGTTCTGTACTTAAAGCAGAATTAAACAGAAAAAAATAAAAATGTAAGCAGAATGGACCTAGATATTCATTGCGGATCTGCTGTATATGTACCTACAGGTCAATAGTGGGTGTAAAGAAATCTTTATCCAACTCATCATGGAGAGTGACACCAAAGGCTCATTTGCACAAAGCAATCTTCAATAAGCGCCGGAGACTTGTTCTTCACCCTCTACAGTAACTTATGTATGAAGCATTTTGGGGTTAACTTCCAAGATAATTGAATTTCCTGCAATCAACTTGTTTAATTGAAATAATATGTATTGTAAATTTGAGGAGGGAACAGATTTCCTTAAATAGGTTGCAAAATTCGGCCTTCTCAGGGAGACATTTCATGAAATCAATGGCCTGCGTACTGGGATTAGGACAGCCAGCAGAAATCCATTTTGTGCTCTGAATGGTTTGGGCTTTTTATCAATCATTGCACACAATAGGCAGCTGCAATTAGTGGTCAATTGACCCATTTCACTAGTCATTTCATCAGGCTGATTGTTATGAGAGTCAAAAAGTGAGAGTGGTCATTTATTACCCTAATATCCTATTAAAATGGATCGTAGAAAGCAAAAAGTCACACACAAAGAATGGAATTTACTACAGGAATATATTCATTTTAGTGCAGACTGATATTGCTAATATGATATATTAACCTGCTCAAGATACAGTCATGGTACACGCAATATTGATCAACGCACACGAACTAATGGTATTTAAAACCCCTCTCAAGATAATTGATTTAAACAAGTGATCACACGCAAAAAAACACGAAAAATGATTATTAAAATGCTTTAGACTACAAAATTGCTCTATATTTTATAACAAGAAATCTGACCTCAATTCAGGCAAGGTTCACACTATGATTCTACCTACATTAGACATATGGATCTGCATAACAAAAAAAGTATACAGATATATACAGTGAACTTATGATTTCTATTGTGTAGATATATTTCAGAAGTATCCTTTACAAACAGGGGTCTCAAACTCGGCCGGGTAAGTGGGCCACATATCTAAAAAATGGGAAGTTGACGGCCGCATTACTTTCAAATTTGATACAATACAAAATTATTGTTAATCAATTAGTCATTTGATCTACTATAACACTATTACATTACTATAATACTACATTACTATATTACTACATTACTATAACATTACTACATTACTATAATACTGCATTACTATAATAATACTACTTTACTATAATACCACATTACTATAATAATACTACATTACTATAACACTACATTACTATAATAATAGCGCTAGGTTTAAAATTTGGGATATTTCTCCACGTGCTTGTTTTCCAGTTTAAGTGTCGCTAAATGCAGTCTGGCGGCTCAGTTAGCAGTGTTTGGCAGACACACAAATGTCAAGATTGGGCAGACCCTTTTTAGATAATGCCACTGTGCCCTCTGTGGATGCTGCCACAGTGCTGTCTGCAGATGCTGCCACAGTGCCCTCTGTGGATGCTGCCACAGTGCCCTCTGTAGATAATGCCACAGTGCCCTCTGTAAATAATGCCACAGTGCCCTCTGTGGATGCTGCCACAGTGCCCTCTGTAGATGCTGCCACAGAATCCTCTGTAGATGCTGCCACAGTGCCCTCTGCATATAATGCCACAGTGCCCTCTGCAGATAATGCCACAGTGACCTCTGTAGATAATACCATAGTGTCCTCTGTAGATAATGTAACACACCCCTAGATAATGCAACAGTGTCCTCTGTACATACTGCCACAGTTCACTCTGTAGATGCTGCCACCGTGCCCCCTGTAGATGCTGCCACAGTGCCCTGTGTAGATGCTGCAACAGTGCCCTCCGTAGATGCTGCCACAGTGCCCTCTGCCGATAATGCCACACACACCCCAAGTAGATAGCTCCATTGAAGCTCCCTCTAGGAGTGGAATCCCCAACCAGAGCGTTGCCGACGCTTTGGCTGGGGATTCCTCTACCGTGGGAGCCCCTGACGTCACTGTCCATACACAGTGATGTCAGGGGATCCTCCTGAACCGGAATGTGATATCAGGGGCAATCCCATAGCCGGAGTTCTGGAGCAGAGCACTAGTATAGGCTCTGCGTCGGAACTCTGGGGAAGCCATTAACATCAGTGTCCATATATGGACAGTGATGTCAGGGGCTTTCCCAGAGCTGGAGTCCCGGAGCAGAGCCGCTTCTAGCACTGCCTGGGATTCCAGCTCTGCTCCTGACATCACTGTCCATATATGGACATGGATGTCAGGGGCAACCCCAGAACTGGAGTTCCGGGCAGAGCGCTAGTAGGCTCTTCCTGGGACTACAGCTGTGCTTCTGACATCACTGGGACTCCTGCTCTGAGGAAGCCCCTGACATCACTGTCGATGTATGGACAGCGATGTCAGAGGCTTCCCCAGAGTCCCAGAGCAGAGCCTATATTAGCGCTCTGCCCGGGACTCCAGCTCTGGGGAAATTCCAGACATCGCTGTCCATATATGGACAGCGATGTCAGGGAATTCCACAGAGTCCCGGAGCAGAGCCGATATTAGCGCTCTGCCCGGGACTCTGCTCTGGCAAAGACCCTGACAAACTGTCCATATATGTACAGCAATGTCAGGGAATTCCACAGAGTCCAGGAGCACAGCCGATTCTAGCACTCTGCCCGGTACTCTGCTCTGGGGAAGACCCTAACACACTGTCCATATATGGACAGCGATGTCAGGGAATTCCCCAGAGTCCCGGAGCACAGCCAATACTGGCGCTCTGCTTGGGACTCCGCTCTGGGGAAGACCCTGACACACAGTCCATATATGGACAGCAATGTCAGGGAATTCCACAGAGTGCCGTAGCACAGCCGATACTAGCGCTCTGCCCGGGACTCCGCTCTGGGTAAGACCCTGACACACTGTCCATATATGGACAGCAATGTCAGGGAATTCCACAGAGTCCAGGAGCACAGCCAATACTAGCGCTCTGCCCGGGACTCCACTCTGGGGAAGACCCTGACACACTGTCCATATATGGACAGCGATGTCAGGGAATTCCACAGAGTCCCGGAACAGAGTCTGTACTAGCGGCTATGTGTCTCGCGGGCCGCAGATGACAGCCCCATGGGCTGCATTCGGCCCGTGTGCTTGAGACCCCTGCTCTAGAACGTCAGAACAACACAAAACACATAAAATGTATACATTTTTAATTTTATATGTAAGATTTTATATTTAATGTTTTATGTTTACATCTCTTTTGATAATATACCATTTTTATCTTTTGTACTTTTTTATATACTGTACATTAACATTATGGTGGACACATTATGTGAACTTAAAGCAGAACAGTTGAGGTATACTTCAAAGTGTGCGTCGACTTCATGCTGATTCATTTATATTTACAGGGATTTGAACTTTTTGATAAAGAGCTCCAAATCCTCTGCTTTCCCTCAGCCTAAAACGATAGAAATCTGGGTACATGCAGCTGTAACTGAGAAGATTTATTACAGAGTTCAATGTAATAAACTTGCAAGCTCCTTCAAGTAGTGGCTGCAGGTAGCCATAATGTCATTCTGGTTTGGGCTAACGAATAGAAAATCATCTACAACTACATCAAAATTGCACTCTGAGAACAACAAGATGTTAAAGTGTATTCACAAGTAAATATTTTTGCAGCTGCTGTAAATTACTACTTTTTGACATCCCATTCTTAAGTGTAAGGGTATGTTCACACGCACTAATTACGGACGTAATTCTGGCGTTTTTGCCCCGAATTACGTCCGAAAATAGCGCCTCAATAGCGTTGACAAACATCTGCCCATTGAAAGCAATGGGCAGACGTTTGTCTGTTCACACGAGGCGTATATTTACGCGCCGCTGTCAAATGACGGCGCGTAAATAGACGCCCGCGTCAAAGAAGTGACCTGTCACTTCTTTGGCCGTAATTGGAGCCGTTATTCATTGACTCCAATGAATAGCAGCGCCAATTACGTCCGTAATGGACGCGGCGTTCAAGCGCCTGCACATGCCGTTACGGCTGAAATTACGGGGATGTTTTCAGGCGGAAACATCCCCGTAATTTCAGCCGTTACGGACGCTGTCGTGTGAACATACCCTAATTGAAAAGCTGCAGCTACGGCTTTTAGGTGTGGTTATGCAATATGCTTTCATTGAAAGAGTAAGGGTATGTTCACACAGGGTGGATACGCTGCGTAAAAGCACACAGCATATCCGCCCTGTGCGCTACAGGGAATTCCAGGCAAAAAATCGCACCAAATTGTGGTGCAGTTTTTCGGCTGGAATGACCGCTGTGGAAACCTAGCACTGAAAAAAATATACAAATTTATATTTATCATGGCAATGAGTCCCTCCGACGTCCTGACTAGAGATGAGCGAACCAGGACAACCGAACCCGGTTTCGGTCCGAACATCGGGAAAAGTTCGGTTCGCAGCGAATCCGAACTTCACCGGGTTCGGCCGAACACGTTTTGACCGAACCCAGTCAAAAATATTATACAAATCGGCAGCCACTTGTCTCTATTAATCACTGATAGAGAAAAGAGGCTGCTGATTAAAAATTAAAAAAAAAGCATTTCATACGTACCCGGTCGTTGTCTTGGTGACGAGTCCCTCTTCTTCCTCCAGTCCGACCTTCTTTCCTGACGCGGCAGCCTGTGATTGGCTGCAGAGGCCACTGCAGCCTGTGATTGGCCGCAGAGGCCGCGGCAGCCTGTGATTGGCTGCAGCGGTCACATGGGCTGTAACGTCATCCAGGAATGTCGGGCCGGATGTCGAGAGGGACGCGTCACCAAGGCAACGGCCGGGAGACCGGACTGGAGGAAGCAGAAAGTTCTCGGTAAGTATAAGGGTATGTTCACACGACAGCGTCCGTAACGGCTGAAATTACGGGGATGTTCCGCCTGAAAACATTCCCGTAATTTCAGCCGTAACGGCATGTGCAGGCGCTTGAACGCCGCGTCAGTTACGGACGTAATTGGCGCTGCTATTCATTGGAGTCAATGAATAACGGCTCCAATTACGGCCAAAGAAGTGACAGGTCACTTCTTTGATGCGGGCGTCTATTTACGCGCCGTCATTTGACAGCGGCGCGTAAATATACGCCTCGTGTGAACAGACAAATGTCTGCCCATTGCTTTCAATGGGCAGATGTTTGTCAACGCTATTGAGGCGCTATTTTCGGACGTAATTCGGGGCAAAAACGCCCGAATTACGTCCGTAATTAGTGCGTGTGAACATACCCTAAACGTCTTTTTTTTTTACAGGTTACTCTATATTCTGATCGGAATTCACTGTCCAGGGTGCTGAAACAGTTACTGCCGATCAGTTAACTCTTTCAGCACCCTGGACAGTGACTATTTACTGACGTCGCCTAGCAACGCTGCCGTAATGACGAGTGCACACATGTAGCCACCCGTCATTACGGGGCTTCATGCACACGACCATAAAAACACCCGTTATTACGGGTCGTAATTACGACCCGAAATAGCGGGCCCATAGACTTCTGTTAGCCACGGGTACCTTCCCGTTTTCTCCCGGGAAGGTGCCCGTGCCATTAAAAAGATAGAACATGTTCTATTTTTTTGTTTTACGGGCCGTGCTCCTATTCTTTATAATAGGAGCACGGCTCGGAAAAACGACCGGCTGCCCGTGGCCGGCCGTGCCCGGCCGTGCTCATCTCCTGAAATACTCTGTGCTGCCATAAACTCTGTGGACAGGTCAGGATCCTGTTTCTTTTAAATGCTGCAGGGGAACCCGCTCGATCCACTATATAAGGCTGCGCTACAGTGCTTGGGAATAAGTGACTGGGGCAGAAGAGGATGGAGGCGCAGCCTTAGGCCTGATTTACACGAACGTGTGCGTTTTGCGCGCGCAAAAAATGCTGCGTTTTGCGCGCGCAAAAGGCATTTGACAGCTCCGTGTGTCATCCGTGTATGATGCGCGGCTGCGTGATTTTCGCGCAGCCGCCATCATAGAGATGAGGCTAGTCGACGCCCGTCACTGTCCAAGGTGCCGAAAGAGCTAACTGATCGGCAGTAACTCTTTCAGCACCCTCGACAGTGAGTTCCGAGCACAATATACACCAACCTGTGAATCAAAAAAAGACGTTCATACTTACCATGAACTTCCTGCTTCCTCCAGTCCGGTCTCCCGGCCGTTGCCTTGGTGACGCGTCCCTCTCTTGTCATCCGGCCCCACCTCCCAGGATGACGCGGCAGTCCAAGTGACCGCTGCAGCCTGTGATTGGCTGCAGCCTGTGCTTGGCCTGTGATTGGCTGCAGCTGTCACTTGGACTGAATTGTCATCCCGGGAGGTCAGACTGGAGGAAGAAGCCGGGAGTTCTCGGTAAGTCAGAACTTCTGTTTTTTTTTACACGTACATGTATATTGTGATCGGAAGTCACTGTCCATGGTGCTGAACCAGTTTAACTCTTTCAGCACCGTGGACAGTGACTGTCTCCCGACGTCGCGTACCGGAAAATCTTTGGCCGGGTTCGGTCAAAACGAGTTCGGCCGAACCCGGTGAAGTTCGGTGCGCTCATCTCTAATTTGACACTACGTTTGGATGTTGTAAACAGAAAAGCACGTGGTGCTTTTCTGTTTACATTCATCCTTTTGACAGCTCTTGCGCGAATCACGCAGTTCGCACGGAAGTGCTTTCGTGCGGCATGCGTGGTTTTCACGCACCCATTGACTTCAATGGGTGCGTGATGCGCGAAAAACGCACGATTATAGAACATGTCGTGAGTTTTACGCAACGCACTCGCGCTGCGCAAAATTCACGCATCATCTGCACTACCCCATAGAGTAATATAGGTGCGTACGACACGCGTGAAAAGCACGCGCGTCGCACGCACGTATATTACGCTCGTGTAAATGAGGCCTTATATAGTGGATCGAGCGGGTTCCCCAGCAGCATTTAAAAGAAACAGTATCCTGACCTGTCCACAGAGTTTAAGGCAGCACAGAGTATTTCAGGAGATGAGCGTGCAGATCTTGTGCAGGGTGGTGACTTGCCAATCATGTGAAGGTGTTATTGAGGACAGGAGTGGAAGAGAGGTAACAGACTGAGAGCTACGTAATGGTAAGAGCAGAGTTCACAGCAGCACAGAATCTGCACGCTCCTCTCCTGAAATATTCTGTGCTGCTGTGAACTCTGCTCTTACCATTACGTAGGTCTCAGTCTGTTACCTCTCCTCCACTCCTGTCCTCAATAACACCTTCACATGATTGGCAAGTCACCACGTAATGGTAAGAGCAGAGTTCACAGCAGCACAAAGTATTTCAGGAGATGAGCGTGCGGATCTTGTGCGGGGTGGTGACTTGCCAATCATGTGAAGGTGTTATTGAGGACAGGAGTGGAGGAGAGGTAACAGACTGAGAGCTACGTAATGGTAAGAGCAGAGTTCACAGAAGCACAGAATCTGCACGCTCCTCTCCTGAAATATTCTGTGCTGCTGTGAACTCTGCTCTTACCATTACGTAGCTCTCAGTCTGTTACCTATCCTCCACTCCTGTCCTCAATAACACCTTCACATGATTGGCAAGTCACCACGTAATGGTAAGAGCAGAGTTCACAGCAGCACAGAGTATTTCAGGAGATGAGCGTGCGGATCTTGTGCGGGGTGGTGACTTGCCAATCATGTGAAGGTGTTATTGAGGACAGGAGTGGAGGAGAGGTAACAGACTGAGAGCTACGTAATGGTAAGGGCAGAGTTCACAGCAGCACAGAATATTTCAGGAGAGGAGCGTGTGATTGGCTGCAGAGGCCGCTGCATCCTGTGATTGGCTGCAGAGACCGCGGCAGGCTGTGATTGGCTGCAGAGGCGGTCACATGACTTGCGTGACCGCCACTACAGCCTGTGATTGGCTGCAGCGAGCGGCGACATAGATGAAACGTCATCGCTGGAGGCCGGACAGGAGGAATGTAAGTATGAACGTATTTTTTTATTTTTTTTATTACATTAAAATTGTATTTTCCACGCGCCGAGCATGGTACTGTCAAGGTTGCTGAAAGAGTTAGTGCAGCCCATTAACTCTTTCAGCACCCTGGACAGTAAAATGCTCGGCGCACGGAAATTACAGGTTCGGTCAGAACTAGTTCGGTCCGAATCGAACTTTTTCGTGAAATTCGATGAACTAGCCGAACCGAACTTTTCATAAGTTCGCTCATCTCTAGTCCTGATGTTCCGCAGACCTGGGATGACATGTCATCAAAAGTGACCTCTGCAACCTGCGATTGGCTGCAACATGCACATGGGATGAAACGTTATCCCAGGAGGCCGGGCTCGACAAAATACACCGAATTCTGGGTAAGTTTAAGGTTATTGCTTTTCCGCTGCAAAAAATTTGTTGCAGGTTTTATCTCCCATTGAATTCAATGGGGAAAACCCGCAACAAAAAAGCAGCGATTCCGCAAATACAATTGACGTGCTGTGGATTAAAAAACCGCACCGCAGGTCAATTTCTGAACGGTATTTCCGCTCACAATTTACACAGCATGTGGGTGAGTTTTGTTCAGATCTCATGCACTTTGCTGCTACTGTATTATGCTGCGGATTTTCCATGACAAAATCTGTTGCGGAAAATCTGCAGTATTTATGCTACATGTGAACTTACCCTGAGGCCGGGTTCTCATGGAATGGATACGCTGCGTAAAAACCACGCAGAGTATCTGACCCGGAACCCGCAGGACATTCTGTCCCTAATATCGATTGCGATTTTTCAGATGGAAATTCCGCAGCGGAGGAAAACCGTTCATACTTACCCCCTCCCTCCTCTGACGTCTGCTCCGGCCTCTCTGGATGATGTTTCAGGCCATGTGGCGATGCAACGTGTGATTGGCTGCAGTTGTCACATGGGACACAATGTCATTCCAGGAGGCCGGACTGCAGGAAGAAGGAGGGCATTCTGGATAAGTAGGTTTTTTTTTCTTCTGGCGTTGCGATTTTTGTAGCGTGAACGCTGTGATTACGCCGCAAAAGCCGCAACGCTTGGCTTTCTGTTGCAGGTTTTGCATCCCAATTGAATTCAAAGGGGAATACCCGCAACGAAAAATGAACAAAAACGCAGCATAAATTGACATGCTGAGGAATTTAATTCCGCACCGCAGGTCAAGTTATTAACGTTTACGCTGAGTTTTTTTTATGCAGCGTGAGTACGAGATTTTCTAAATCTCATCCACTTTGCTGCTACAGTAAACCCTGCGGACTTTCCCCACAGAATTCCATTGCGGAAATTCCAGAGCGTTTACGCTACATGGGAACTCGGCCTTAAAATGCAATAGTACAGGCCGAACCTGGCAAAAGGCCATAGGGGTAGGCCACCATGACCAGGGATGTAGGTTTGTAAAGAGTTAAAGTAGTTTAGGAAGGGTGGTCAGGAGTCAGTGGAGGCGGAGGTTAATGGGGCGAGGCTAGAGGATATTTAAGGGGGGGCTGTGGTAGAGTCTCGCCATTACGGGAGCAGACAGCTTCGAACTTGTCCCGCTGTCTGCTGCTTTTTGTCATGGAGGCCTTACTTGTCCAGCTCCGGGCTGCAGTGGTAGAGCAGGGAATTCGGTGACTGGCGTAGGGACTGGGTCTATCTGGCCCCCTTCAATCTGATCCAAACTCGGCGGTGAGCAGAAATAGCGGTGAACTGCTGGGGCCTTCTGCTCCAGCTGCAGGATGCAGCGTGTCGGCAGGATCAACCGGGGCTCAGGCGGTGACGTCATCCCCTCCTCGGCGGCGGTCGCATGGCAAGAGGCCTCCGGAGCGCGTGATCCCTGAAGCATATGGGACCGCCCCCTGTCTCCAGTCGCATGGGACGTGGATCAACGGCGATGATCCAGTCGGGCGGCCCGCTTGCCAGCTGGATGAGGTGCCTGGTCCAAGGCGTGTGCCACGGTCGGTGGTGACACAGCGGAGTACAGGTGGGCGGCTACCTGCGGGCCGTGGGGTGGACGAGGCCCCCAACCATCGGGCGGAGAGGCCCAGTTCGTCCGCACTGGTCCCGAGCGCTTTGGAGGAAGGTCGTGGCTGTCGGTCATGTGGCACTTGTTTGGGTCCTGAAGGTCCGGATGAAGCTGGCGACTGGGAGGTCGGTGGAGTGGATGGACGTCTGGAAGACACCTTTGCCCCGGCTGGTGGGGACACAGCACCTACGCAGCCCAGTGAGTCTATATCACCTACATTTTCTATACCAACTATTTAGGTCCCCGGGTGTGGGGGGAAGGCCCCCAAGGGGGACAACAGGGGTGTTGGGGTGTAGCAGGGTTATGTCTGGGTTTGGGGTAAATGAAGGGGGTGTGGTCCGTGAATTGCTAGGTTGTGTACGGGAGCTGCTGGCACGATGCGGGGGAGGGTCGTTGGGCTCCCCTTCTCCTGTTCCGGCGTGGGTGCCGCTGTCGGTTGGGCCTGCGATGATGGATGGAAGCGGGAGTGGCGGTGTCAGTACAGACGGAGAAGGATAAAGAGGTTGATGGGGTGTGGTTGGATGATAAGGCAAAAGGGGAAGTGTATGTCTGCTTTGAGGGCCCTCTGGGTGTGCATCTGAAACAGAAAGTCATGGGAGAAAATATGGAAGGACGAGTACGTCGAAATATTTTACTTGGATAAAGGCAAGTAGTTGGAAAGCAAAAAGGAGAAAGAGGAGAAGCGTCGATATGGATTGATTCCCCAAACCTTTGTAAATTGGCTTCAGGCATTTGCGATTTTGGCAAACGTGATAGGGCAGAAGGCGCCGGAACATTGCTCCGCGCTCTTCTGTTATATGGTTTCTATAGGCAAAGCTTATCGGGTTTATGGAGGGCAGACGTGGCTGCGCTATGATGAGCAGTTCCGGCAGCGGTAGGCGGTGCGGCCGGACATCAGATGGGACAATAAGGACATAGGGTTATGGTTGCGGGTCATGGCTCCAGTGCGTTATGGCCAGTCCTTTCCTGGGGGAGCCGGTTCTGCCGGCCCCTCAACACCTCCCAGTGCAGGGACAGGGGGGTCAGGAGGGAAATCCGGGTTCTGCTGGCAGTTTAATGAGGGCCAGTGCAAGTTTGGAACAGGTTGAAAGTTTAAGCATAGTTGCTCCTCCTGTGGTGGGACTTCCCACGGGTCTGCCAAGTGTTTAAAAAAAAGTAAGAGCCAGGGGTCTGAGGGTGCTAACCAGGGGCCTCACTCCGGTGAAGTAGGTAGAAATGCAGCCCTTCTTAAAAAGATTCCCCGATAGATAACGGGCGGTCTTGCTGCTAGATGGTTTTTGTGTTGATTTCCGTATCCCCCCTCCCTTACGAGGTTCCATTTTCATTGCGTAATCTGCGGTCGGCGTTACAGTATGCTGGGGTGGTGAGGGACAAGTTGAGAAAAGAGGTGGAGTTAGGGCGAATGGCGGGCCTGTTTATAGATATCCCTTTGCCGGGTCTCGTGGTATCTCCACTTGGGGTGGTGCCCAAGAAGGAACCGAATAAATTTTGGCTCATATATCACTTATCATATCCGCGAGAGCTGTCAGTTAACGATGGGATCTCTGCTGAACTTTGCCCCGTGGTATATACATCTGATTTGATGCGGCGGTTGACTGGGTGCGTCGTTATGGTGCAGGGGCGTTGACGTCGAAAACAGATATTGAGTCAGCTTTTTGCCTCCTCCCGGTGCATCCTGATAGCATACGGCTGTTGGGGTGTTATTGGGATGGGGCTTATTTAGTTGATCGATGCCTCCCGATGGGCTGCTCGATTTCCTGCACCTATTTTGAGGCTTTTAGTTTCTTCCTGAAGTGGGAGGTATGTGATGTAGCGGGCATCTTGTCGGTAATACACTACTTAGATTATTTTTGGAGTGTGGGCCCGGCGGGTTCCTCGGTCTGCGCTAATCTGCTGCACACATTTGAGTGGCGCATAAATTCTGCGTTCCATTAGCCCCTGACAAAACGGAGGGGCCTAGCTCGTGCATTGTCTTCCTGGTAATCGCGATTACGTAAGTTTGGAATGTCGTCTTCCTAGGGATAAACTTGAAGCGCTACGGGCAGAGGTGAATCGGGCCAGGCATTTGTGAAAGATTTCACTACGAGAGTTGCAGTCTCCATTAGGCAAACTGAATTCTGCTTCTCGAATTATGCCCATGGGTCGGATTTTTAGCAGGCGTCTGTCGGCACGACGGCCGGTGTAAAGGCCCCCATCAATTTATTCGGCTGAATAAAGAACACAGGGCTGATTTCGCGGGTTACAGGGATGTTCATCCGGTTGCTAGTGGGTAGCTGTTAAGTCATGCAGACGGTTCCTTTTTGTCTCGTTATCAGTTGACTTGGGTTTTTCGTCGTTGTTTGGGGCACATGGTGTTGGATGGGTCGTTATGTGACACGCATGCTTTTCGCATTGGGGCTGCAATGGAGGCGGCATCCTGGGGGTTGGGGTCGGACGTGGTAAAGCGAATAGGCCGCTGGGACTCCCGTAGGTTTCAGTCTTATGTGCGCCCGTTTTTGTAATGCTTATTTGCCTGTCTGTGATGTGGTTATGTATTTGCTTGCTATTTCCCCTTATTTCCTTTCCCATCCCCATCCCCCCTTTTTCCCTCCCCAGTGTTTGTTTTGTTACCTGCTCTATTTGTCATCCTAGATTCCTCTTACCGCTTGGTGTGGATACTCGGGCATTCCTATGTTCATTGGGGTGGAGAGGGCCGATGTATGTCCCACCGGGCGACAGTTGGGTTTTCAGCGGGATGAGGTCTTGGTTCGATGGCTGGGCAGGAGAGGTATGGTTTGGAGTCGGGTTTTATCTGACGTCCATCGGTTCGCGCAGCTGGATAGAGCCCCCGATGTGCTGGTGTTGCACGTGGGGGCAATGATTTGGATCTTTGCCCTTTTAGGGAATTGATTAGGGACATCAAGGACATCATCTCCTTAGATTGTGGTCCAGTTTTCCCAGGGTGATAGTTGTGTGGTCTGAAATTGTCCCTCGTAAGTCCTGGCAGCATGCTCGGTCGGGGGCGTGCCTTAACAAGGCCCGGGTGAAGGTCAATAGAGCAGTTTCTGGCTTTGTGGTGAGGAATGGGGGCATCTTCGTGCGTCATTATGACTTTGAAGATGGCCAAGATAATTACTGGTTGGGTGATGGTGTTCACCTGGCGGCTGTGGGGATTTACCTTTGGACTCTGCGACTTCAGGAGGGAATCGAACGGGCTCTTTTGCTGGGTGGGGGCTCTCATACTTAAAGGTTGTCTAAGTATGTTCGTGTGGCGGATTGGGGGTCCTTGGAGTTGGTGGTAAATTGGTGTGGGGGGATTCATCAGGGGTATGGTCCCTGCCTAATTTATTATTGTTTAGTGGTCTGGTCAATTTGGGCTCCTGCTGGGTGGTGTCCCGGGGAGTGGTTGTATTCTAGGTCAGCCAACCGCAGGTATGACGGTGCCCCTGAGCCTTTAGGGTGACGGCTGGGAGTAAAAATACAATTCAGGTGAGCTGTTTTTATGTTGACAGACTTTTGTAGCTCCAAGGACACCCCTTCCTTTGTTATTCTTATATGTAAAGTGTTGTTTTTCACTATGTTTGCTTGAATGGGGTTGGTTTGGTGGTATGGCCACTTGGAGGGTAGTCTTAATGGTAACATCATCCTCTAGTAGACTGAACGTACTCTACAGTCCCGTGGTCATAAAAAGCTGCAGCTACGGCTTTTAGGTGTGGTTATGCAATATGCATTCATTGTAAGAGTTGCGTGAGCAAAATTGTAGATATTTACGTGCAATTATTGTTGGTGGTTTACACATTTCCCACTGCATGCCTACAATCCACTTCGGATTTTGTTTCTGATGCATACTTTATTATGTTATGTAAAACCTTATTCACTTGCGTTGTACTCGGCTTTTGTGTGGATTTTTCACCTACAACAAATATGCCACCAAAGCTGCACAGTGTGCGCAAGCCCTAGTTTTTACTGTAAGGGTATGTTCACAGAAAAATATTTTTCACAAAAGAATCAGGAAAAAATGCGACAGAAAAACTCTGAAAATGCCACATCTGAACATAAAATTAACCCCTTAATGACCAGCTTATTTTAAACCTTTAAGGGGTTTTCCCCACGAGACACATTTATGACACATCCACAGGATACGAAAAAGACCCTTCACTCACTATGGGTTGAAATGTTGCCTGTTTGCCGTAAGATGTTTTGACAATAAAACCTTTTTGAAGATTCGGAGACGTGTGCTGTTGTCCTACTACTTCTCTTGGAGTTTGCACTATGCCAGAGTGGGTTTGCCTGGCCTGACGGTGTGCACCGCTCCAGAAACTCGGGACTTGTGCTGCTTCATTTTTCTTTACTTTGACATCCACAGGATATGTCATAAATATCTCACAATCATCAAAGTTTTTCATGGTCGGAAATCACCTCATTCAACTGCAACACACAGCAGCTGAATGGGGTTTAGGGGGCCCCGTTCTGGAGATAGGTGTGGGTCCCAGAGCTGGGACCCGCATTTATCTGACATTTATGACATATCCTGTGGATGTGTCATAAATGTCTCTCGTGGGAAAACCCCTTTAATGACCAAGCTATCTTTTACGTTTTTCCATCGTCACATTCCAAGAGCTATAACTTTTTTATTTTTGCATCGACATAGCTGTATAAGGTCTTATTTTTAGCGGGACAAGTTGTATTTTTTATTATTATTGATTAACTTTTATTAACTTTTTTTGGAGGGGGTAATGGAAAAATAACATAAATTTCACCACACTTTTTTGCGTTTTAGATTTACGCTGTTTACTGTATGGTATAAATAACATAATAACTTTATTCAGTGGGTCATTACGATTGTGGTGATACCAAATTTGTATAGATTTTGTATGTTTTACTACTTATACACAGTAAAAAAAAATTTTTCCAAATTATTTGTTTTTGTGTCGCCATGTTTTAAGAGCCATAATTATTATTTTTTTACGCCGATGCAGCTGTATGAGGGCTTGTGTTTTGCGGGATGACTTATAGTTTTTATTGGTACCATTTTGGAGTACATGCGACTTTTTGATCACTTTTTATCATGTTTCTTTGTAGGCAGGATGAACAGAAAACAGCAATTCTGGCATTGCTTTTTATTTATTTTTTTACAGCGTTGACCATGCGGGTTAAATAACATAATAGCTTTATAGGTGGGGTCTTACGGACGTTACGGCACTACCAAATATGTGTAATGTTTTAATTTTATTTATTTTTTTCCATATTAAGGCCTCATGCACACGACCGTGTTTTTGCGGCCGCAATTCCCCCGAAAATGCACGGGAGAATTGCGGCCCCATTCTTTTCTATGGGGCCGTGCACACGACTGTAGTTTTTGCGGTCCGTGCACGGCCCGGGAGCCCGGACCACAGAAAGAACGGGCATGTCTTATTACGGCCCGGTTCTGCGGTCCGGGCTCATTGAAAACAATGGCCGCGGCCATGTGCATGTCCCACGATTTGCGGGCGGCCTGCGGCTGACAGTCCGCTGACAGTCCGCAGCCGGCCGACCCGAAAATCACGGCCGTGCACACGGCTACGGTCGTGTGCATGAGGCCTAAAGTATTTTATATGGGAAAAAGTGGGTTTTTCATTTATTTTTACTTGGGATTTTTATTTATTTATTATTAACTTTATTAAACTTTTTCATAACTTTATTTTTAGTCTCACTACGGGACTTCACTATGTGATTTTCTGATCGCTTTTATAATACACTGCAATACTTCTGTATTGCAGTGTATTACTACCTCTCAGTGTAAAACTGACAGGCACCTGCTAAGTCATGCCTCTGGCATGGCCTAGCAGGCATCCACTACAGGCAGACCTGGGGGCCTTTGTTAGGCCCCCGGCTGCCATAGAAGCCATCGGCACCCTGTGATTGCAATTGCAGGGTCCCGGTGGGGTGAGAGAGGGAGACCCCTCCCTCCAAAACTACTTTGCTGCGGCGCTCGCTATTGAGCGCCGCATCTAAGGGGTTAAACGGGTGAGATCGATGTTGATATCGATCCGGCCCGTTAGAGCAGGTGCCCGGAAGTCTTTAGACCGCCCGACACCCGCTTTAGCCGGCAAAGGACACCTGTGCCCGGTTTATGTCACAGCGCCGTGAAAAGGCGTATTGGCGGTCGTTAAGGGGTTAAAGGGGCTTTCCAATTTTAGAAATTTATGGCATATTCACGTATAAATGGATACAAGTATGTGGTATATATGAACATTGCACCTTAGTCTATTATATTCATATTATTTTTGTGTGTAAGCCACTACTTGTACAAACAGGAAAAAATAATTCCTGTGTGTCACAAAGTTATGTAAGGTTGAACGAGGCGGCCAAGAGCACGTCACACCAATTGCAATCGACAGGTTGTCTGCTTTCAGGAAATGTATAGGGTTTAGGGGTGCACTCCATTTTTAAGGTGTGTAATCCCTGTATTTTATAGGCTGTTACTTTTTTACACTTCCAGCCTAAAACCAGATTTTTTTTTGGTCTCTTCAATTCTGGTGATTTTATGATTATATATGAATTTAAACATAGGCATAAGTGGTATGTATGAACTCTGCACATATTAAAATTTTATTTTTAGAATGTGTGGGGTATCATATTTTCAGCTTGGGTCACACTTTTAGCCCCAAATATCAATTTGTAAATATTTTTTTTTAATGAAAAATTGCATTTTTACACAAAATTGCACGTCGGTGCCTCTGTATATAAAGTGCTGAGTGGCTTTTTTTTTACAATGTGCCAGGTATCTACTTATCAGAAACTATATAAGTATGTGGGCTTAGTATTTATTTATTTTGTAATTTAGGTTTTAATTGTGCTTGTCAAAAGTCTGAAAATTGTCCAGGCTATCAAAGGTGCAAAATGTCGAAAAACCCCTGGCAGCAAAAGGGTCAAAGGGAATCTGTTGACTATTTCATACTGCCCTCTATAAGGTTAGGTTCCCACGGATCGGATACGCTGCGTAATACTACGCAGCGTAACTGACCTGGAATCCACAGCACATTCCATCCGAAAAAACGCACCACGTCATGGTGCAGTTTTTCAGGCGGAAAAAGAAAAAGGTTCATATTTCATCCACAGCGCTTATGCTACGTTGGAACCTGGGTCTAAGAGCAGCATGCAGTAGGGACAGGTACACTGTTCTGAAAACAGTCTGTCTTTTATGTATCAATATGGAGTCATTTGGCTAAACGTAACATTTTATTAGCTGCAGGTCATGTGCACATTGTTGATCCTGGAGTCCTGCGTGTTCATGAGCTCCTCTTGCCCAGCCGCCGCTGGTTGTAAGATGTGTCGAATTGTGCCAAAATAAAGAGGTGGTATAAAGTTAGACAGTAGTGTCTAAAGATGCGCACATTTATCATACAGCATGAGCCTATGTTATAAATTAGGCGCATATAGTCTAATTCTAAGCTAGCTAAATTTAAGGCCACTTTCGCTGGCAATATTTTGCTTCAGTAGTTGTAAGCCAAAACCCCAAAACCAGGAGTGGAACCTAAACAGAGAAAAAGTGTAATAAAAAGATTTCTACCTCTGGCCTGGTTTTGGCTTCGAAATACTAATGCAAAATACTGACCAAAAATACTGCCATGTGAAAGTGGTCTAAGCAGTGGCGGATCATCATTAGGGCGGTTCGGGCAGCCCAAGAACCCCCTCATGCCCGGTGGCGTCGCTAGCACCGTAGGGAGCCCCGGTGCCAGGACCGCACCTGTCATGAGGCGAGGTGAGCTTCGCTCCTACTTAGCAGCCATGGTCTGTGCTGCGATCTCTCCCTGTGCTGCTTTAGAAGCTCCCCCACCAGCCCCCCTACCCTGCTCTACACACCTCTCCTCCTGCTGCTAGCAGTCGGGACATGGGGCAGGGGAGACTGTCTGCGGGCTCTGTGTCGTGCTGTGAGCAGGAGAAGAGATGCAGTGAAGGCTCCCGCCACATCAACCTGCTGAACGCCCTTCACAAATATCCTACATAAAAGGTAAGTGCATGTGTGTTTACAATGTGTACTTTATATGTGCATAATGTGTTTACAATGTGTACTTTATATGTGTATAATGTGTTTACAATGTGTACTTTATATGTGTATAATGTGCATACTCATGTGTCTCTGATGTGTACATGTGTATGTATGTATGTATGTATGTATATAGTGTGTGTGTGTATGTATGTATATATATATATATATATATATATATATAGTGTGTGTGTGTATATATATATATATATATATATATATATATATACATACATACATACATACATACATACACAGGGTGGGCCATTTATATGGATACACCTAAATAAAATGGGAATGGTTGGTGATATTAACTTCCTGTTTGTGGCACATTAGTATATGGGAGGGGGGAAACTTTTCAAGCTGGGTGTTGACCATGGTGGCCATTTTAAAGTCGGCCATTTTGTATCCAACTTTCGTTTTTTCAATGGGAAGAGGGTCATGTGACACATCAAACTTATCGAGAATTTCACAAGAAAATTGCTATCAGTGTGTGAAGAGTGGGAGAAGAGGGTTGCATTGACAATCCAACACAATGGGCAGCACTTTGAACACATTTTATAAGTGGTCAGAAACGTGTAAATAACTCATGAAAGAATAAAGTAACGTTAAAACCAAGCACACCATTGTTTTTCTTGTGAAATTCTCGATAAGTTTGATGTGTCACATGACCCTCTTCCCATTGAAAAAACTAAAGTTGGATACAAAATGGCCGACTTCAAAATGGCTGCCATGGTCAACACCCAGCTTGAAAAGTTTCCCCCCTCCCATATACTAAATAGGAAGTTAATATCACCAACCATTCCCATTTTATTTAGGTGTATCCATATAAATGGCCCACCCTGCATATATATATATATATATATATATATATATATATTTCTGCAGCAATTCCGCAGAAACTAGCAGAAATTCCGCTGCAGAAAAAAAGCACCATTTCCTGCGTTTTTTGCTGCAGAAAATGTTGCGTATTTTGCGGCGTTTTTCTCAGTGTTGGGGGATGGTGACGTCTCCTCTGAAAAAACGCAGCAATTCAGTCACTTTCCACAGCAGGAATTGACATGCTGCAGTACGAGAAATACGCACCGCAGGACAAAATGTTTGGTCGGAAATTTTACGCAGCGTCTGGATGAGATTTGGTAAATCTCACTCACTTTGCCACTACTGTATTCTGCGTATTTTCCGGGCGAAAAATACGCAGCAATTCCGTTAAGTGTGGACAAGCCCTAATACAGTAGCATCAGAGTAGATTAGATGTGAACAAATCTCACCCACACGCTGCGTAAATGATAAGTGGGGAAAAAAAGCTCAGAAATTGACCTGCGGTGCGGTTTTTTATTCCGCAGCATGTCAATTGTATTTGCGTAAATGCTGCTCATTTGTTCCGGGTTTTCCCCATTTAATTCAATGGGGAGGTAAAACCTGCAACAAATAACAGATGTTATGTAAAAACGCAATTCAGAAAAAATAATAATCTTATACTTGCCCAGAATTCAGTTTCTTCGTCCGGGCCGGCCTCCTGGGATGACATTTCACCCCATGTGACCGCTGCAGCCAATCACAGACTGCAGCAGTAATATTGGATAAAATTACATCCCAGGGCTGCACTGTAGCGACGCTGTGTAGCACTATATACAAGGGGGGGAGAGCTGTGTGGCACTATATATAAGGAAGGGAGCGCTGTGTGGCACTATATATAAGGAAGGGAGCGCTGTGTTGTACTATATATAAGGAAGGGAGCGCTGTGTGGCACTATATATAAGGAAGGGATCGCTGTGTGGCGCTATATACAAGGGGGAGTGCTGTGTGGCTCTATCTATAGGGGGCTGTGTGTCTCTATCTATAGGGGCTGTGTGGCTCTATCTATAGGGGGCTGTGTGACGCTATCTATAGGGGCTGTGTGACGCTCTCTATAGGGTGTTCTGTTTGTGGCGCTCTCTACAGGTGTGTGTGTGTGTGTGTGTGTGTGTGTGTGTGGCGCTATCTACAGGGGGGGTGTGGCGCTATCTACAGGGGGTGTGTGTGTCGTTGTCTACATGGGGGGGTTGGCGCTATCTACAGGGGGCACTGTGTATGTGGTGCTTTACTTTACAGTGTGTGACACAATTATATTCAGGGGCGTAGTGCATGATGATATTATATTTAAGTGCTGCAGAAATGGGTCATGGCCAGGAGAAGTCGTCATGAGCTCTGGACCGGATGGAGAAGAAAAGAGGAAAAAAAACTACTAGCATCTGAGACGTCACCTGTGAGTCACTGGATTTGTAGAGAATCTGTCCCCTCTCCTGACATGTTTATTATAGGAAATCCTTGTATTCCACATAACGTCTTTGTGCAGTCCAGGACTGATAGAAAAATTGGTGTTACCAATTCCCTTGTCAGGAGGATGTGTCCCTGCACAGTGTGATACTGTCAGTATGTAGGGACACAGCCCTGTGACAAGGGGAATCGTAACACCCATTTGTTAATGCTTGTGCAAAAAGGTAGTGTTAGCAATAGTTACGACGCAGCAGGGTGGCGGTGGTGAAGGGGGGCCAAAGTTTGGGTAACAGTCCAGGGCCAATGGTCTTCTTAATCTGCCACTGGGTCTAAGACAGTATTAGTAAATCTGCATCAATGTACAATACAGTGAGCCTGTCACTACTGCATGCTGCTCCCATAGAGGGCAGTATGGAGGAGTCGTCAGATTACCTTTATTGTCACTATTCGACGTACTGCATTACAGGTGCGTAGAGGGCCGTGCCGTCCATAAGGCAAGATGAGTTTCTTGGCCTCAGGCTGCAGCCTGCTGCTGCTCTGAAGGGGTGGCGGCGCCACTGAAACCGGCCGCCACCACCCCCTCCTACACTATAATTGTATCTGCGTCTATAGGACGCAGATACAATTACATGCATAAGCATTGAATGGGAGGGAACGTTCCGTGCCCTGCTATTCAGGGCCATTCAATGACACAAGCGGCGAGATGACGTCATCGCGCTGTTTGCGTCATAGAAAGATGCCGATTGGCGGGGGGAATGACTTGCCCTGCCACTCAACGTCTTTTACGGATGCATGTGGCGCGATGATGTCATCGCACCGATTTATTCGTTAATAGGTACTGAGTGGCAGGGCAAGTCATTCTGCCCTGCCAATCAGCGTCTTTCAACGACGCAAGCGGCGCGATGACATCATCGCGCCGCTTGTGTCATTCAGCCGCAGCAGACCTGCTCAGAAGAGAGCAGGCCTGAATAGCAACAGGACGGCACGGGAATAGGATCAGGTGAGTATGCAAAGTTTCTACAGAGGGGTCGGCTATATGTGGGGCACTATCTACAGGGGAGCTATATGTGGGGCACTAACTACAGGGGAGGCTATATGTAGGGAACTATCTACAGGGAGGCGATATGTGGGGCACTTTCTACAGGGGCTACTATCTACAGGTGGATCTATGGGGACCACTATCTACAGGGGGCTCTATGTAGGGCACTATCTACAGGGGAATCTATGGGGGCCACTATCTACAGGGAAATCTATGTAGGGCACTATCTTCAGGGGGCACTATCTACAGGGGGCTCTATGGGGGGCAGCATCTACAGGGGCTCTATGGGGGGCACTATCTACAGGGGCTCTATTTACAGGGGGCTATATGGGGGGCACTATCTACAGGGGCTCTATGGGGGGCACTATCTACAGGGGCTCTATGAGGGGCACTGTCTACATTGGGCTCTATGGAGGGCTGCATCTACATGGGGCTCCATAGGGGGAACTATATATGTGGGGCACTGTCTACAGGGGGCTTTATGTGGGGCACTGTATACAAGGGGCTCTATGTGGGGCACTGTCTACAGGGGGCTTTATGTGGGGCACGGTCCACAGGGGGCTTTATGTGGGGCACTGTCTACAGGGGGCTCTATGTGGGGCACTGTCTACAGGGGGCTCTATGTGGGGCACTGTCTACAGGGGGCTCTATGTGAAGCACTATCTACAGGGGGCTCTATGTGAAGCACTGTCTACAGGGGGCTCTATTTGGGGCACTATCTACAGGGGGCTTTATGTGGGGCACTGTATACAGGGGGCTCTATGTGGGACACTGTCTACAGGGGGCTTTATGTGGGGCACGGTCTGCAGGGGGCTTTATGTGGGCCACGGTCTACAGGGGGCTCTATGTGGGGCACTGTCTACAGGGGGCTCTATGTGAAGCACTGTCTACAGGGGGCTCTATGTGGGGCACTATCTACAGGGGGCTTTATGTGGGGCACTGTATACAAGGGGCTCTATGTGGGACACTGTCTACAGGGGGCTTTATGTGGGCCACGGTCTACAGGGGGCTCTATGTGGGGCACTGTCTACAGGGGGCTCTATGTGAAGCACTGTCTACAGGGGGCTCTATGTGGGGCACTATCTACAGGGGGCTTTATGTGGGGCACTGTATACAAGGGGCTCTATGTGGGACACTGTCTACAGGGGGCTTTATGTGGGCCACGGTCTACAGGGGGCTCTATGTGGGGCACTGTCTACAGGGGGCTCTATGTGGGGCACTGTCTACAGGGGGCTCTATGTGGGGCACTGTCTACAGGGGGCTCTATGTGAAGCACTGTCTACAGGGGGCTCTATGTGGGGCACTATCTACAGGGGGCTCTATGGGTGGGCACTATCTACAGGGGACTCTAAGGGGGTACTATCTACAGGGGGCACTGTGTGTGTGTGTGTGTGTGTGTGTGTGTGTGTGTGTGTGTGTGTGTGTGTGTGTGTGTGTGTGTGTGTGACACATTAGAATTAGGGATGCAGTGTATGGCGCTATTATATTTAGGAGTGTAGTGTGTGTCATCATTAGAATTTTATCTTTGTTTATAGGTGTAGAAATGTTTGAAAAGTGAGAAGCTGAACACATCTGAGCGGCAAACTGCAGAAATGGGCTGTGGCTGCGAGAAGTCATCATAGAGGTCTGGACCGGATGGAGAAGAAAAAAGAAAAAGAATAACCTGAGAAGACGTCACCTGTAAGTCACTTAATGTAAATGTTTATTCTGCCTCTAATCAGTACTGTAGTCACTGTATGATCTGCAGCAAGATGATGGGTGGTATGATTCTTTTTTTTTTTTTTTAAACTCCCAGCATATCCTTACCATTGTTCGGGCCATGCTGGGAGCTGTAGTTTTACGCGGTACAAACATCTATTGCAGGGGTTGCACTAAATTGAGCTGTATTTGTGCTGGCGCTTTATTTATGTAGATAGCTTCGCTCTGGTGTTGTATTGATGTACTGATCTTGGTTCTGGGGATGTATTTATGTATTGAGCTTGGTTCTGGTGTTGAATATATGTATGAACTTTGTTCTGAAGCTGTAATTATATAGAATATATTTATAATAACAAAATTCCAGGGCAGATGGAAATGTTGCAATTCATTGGGAATTTAATGGGAACCTGTCTGGTAGTTTTAACCCCTTGAACCACCATCATGCAGTAATACATGACCTGACAATATATCCAAACATGTCCTTGTATGGTTTTTTTCAGATGCAGCAAAATATATACAATTTAGCTGTGTAAAACGGCGCACACTATGTACTAATTACTTATTAAAGGGTCATGGTGTGGTGCCGCTATCCTGAAGAGTCACAGTCCTGCCCTCAAACCCATTTTTTATTGACATCCCCCTGGCTGTTATACATCACTAGCAGCCTCCTCCAACTTTTTCGGATGTGCCATTGTCTTGTACTACTTGGGCATGCACCGTGCAGTGAGGTGTACTCTGCCCAGTTTCATCGCTGCACCGTGCATGCCAAGGGAGTACAAGGCAAAGGCGCTTCCGCAAGAGTTAGAGGAGGCTGCTAGAGATGTAGAACAGCCAGGGGGATGTCAATCAAAATATGGGGGGCACCATTTCAATTTTCACCTCAGGCAGCAGAAAAGCTAGAATCGGCCCTGGGGGAATACTGTATATTCTCACATTCCCTCACACATGACCCTGTGATTGTATTTATATAATGTTTCCTACTCCAATTCTCTGTAAAGAGTTTGTTGTCTCGTTATTTACATGCAGTGCCGCACCTGCCATGAGGCCAGGTGAGCTGACGGCTTCAGGCGGCACCACCTACCCAAACGGGGGGGGGGGGCATTTTCAGCCCGGGACGGACTGGACCGGGGGGAGGGGCCATGCAGACGCACATAGAAGATGTGCCGAACGTCTGAAACACTCCTCCTCTCTGACACTGTACACAGCACATGCAGCCAGAGAGGAGCAAGTCTGCAGGAGGAGCGACGAGCAGCACGAGGTAAGTTCCTGCCTTGCTGGGACCGGGACCCGTGACGTGAGTATACTGCAAGGGGGGGTCTGGGCATTTTACCGACAGCAGAGGGCTCTATGGGGCTGGAATAATCCACCCCATAGAGCCCTCACATCACTATAATGGAAGGATTAGTGTGGGTGGGGGAGGGTCTGAGCGTCTGTCTGACTTACTGCAGAGAGCTCTATAGGGGGGGATGCTGCCCCCCCCCTTTAGAGCAGTCAGTCAGATGCTCAGACCCCCCTAACCTTTCAGTATAGTAACTAGTCAGGGCTCTATGGTGGGGGGATAATTCCCCCCTATAGAGCCCTCTGCTGTCAGTAAAACGCCCACACCCTCCCCCCCCCCTTGCAGTATACTCCTGGCTTTGTAGCTTTCCTGTGCTTAATTAGCGTGGGAAAGCTACAAGCAGGGCTGTGACTGGTGAGTCTCACAGTCACTCCCAGTGCACACTGCATGCAGCAGCTGCGGCATTCAGTCTGACTGTGAGTCTCTGACCAGTCACCGCAGCAGAGAGACAGGATAGACTGATAGTGCCTGTCGTTGAATAAACCCTCAACTACTACAGTTTCACAGGCATTGACTGACAGCTTATATAGTGTAGTGGTTAGCTTGTCTGCCTTACACATGGAGGGTTGTTGGTTCAAATCCCGATGGGGGTTTTTTTTTTTTTAATATTATTAATATCTTGTATTGGGCTTTGTTCACACTAGCATTAATATACGTTTACCTCTCTTCCGTCAGAGGAAGAGAGGATCGATACGTTAAACTGAAAGCAACGGCTCCATTAGAATTACCATTGCTTTCAATGGTAATTATTTTGTATCAGTTGCTTTGCGTTTGTCTCCGTTCGCTAGGTGTCCGTTCTTTTGAACAGAAATAAAAGTTCTGCAGACTGCACTTTTGTTTCCTTTAAAAAAAAACGGAAACTTAGCGAACGGAGACAAACGGAAAGCAACTGATACAAAAGAATTACCATTGAAAGCAATGGTAATTCTAATGGAACCGTTGCTTTCCGTTTAACGTATCGATCCTCTCTTCCTCTGACGGAAGAGAGGTAAACGTATATTAATGCTAGTGTGAAAGAAGCCTTAGGGCCTGTTCACATCAGCGTTGGCTTTCTGTTCTGGGGTTCCGTCGGAGGTAACCCCGCAACGGAAAGTCAAACTGAAACCACAGCTTCCGTTTCTGTCACCATTAGCGCAGTCGACTGCACTATTGATTCCGTCACAAAAACGTAAACCTGCCGGAATGGTGACAAACGGAAACCATTAGCAATGTTTCCGTCACCATTGATTTCAATGGTGACTGAAACGGAAGCTGTGGTTTCAGTTTGACTTTCCGTTGCGGGGTTCACCCGACGGAAACCTCCCACGGAACCCCGGAACGGAAAGCCAACGCTGATGTGAACAGGCCCTAATCCTTCCCCATAAACCTGACCCCGCTAATTAAAATAAATATATTATATAATGTATATAGCGCTGTATCCTGCATCTGTCAGGTCAGCGGGACTGACTGATTCAGTGTCAGCGAGTCCTGCAGGATCGAGCTGTTACCGATCACATCTAAGTTCATAACTTAGATGTGATCAGTAATAGGCGACCTAATGCATTCAGGTCTCAGCGCTATATACAGCTGCTCTATATACAGGATACAAAGCAGCTGTATCTCAAAAAGCACAAATCATTTTCAATAAAAAGTAATTAAAACTTGCACCAATCGCATTAATAGATATCTTTATATATCATATTGACATGTCCGAAGTTTTCATCGGTGGGGGACCGAGCACTGAGGCCCCCACCAATCTCTAAAACGAAGCAGCAGAAGTGCTCGGGTGAGCGCTGTGCCGCTTCATTTATGATCGAATTTCAGCCGAGTGAGCGGTGTACGGACTCCTAGACTTTCTATTGAGCCCGTACACTGCTCCAAGGAAAGCCAAATAGAATTGAAGCGGCACACCGCTCACCCGAGCACTTCTGCTGCTTCGTTTTAGCGACTAGTGGGGGGTCTCAGTGTTCGGACCCCACTGATCAAAACTTCTGACATGTCAAAAGTTTAAAAAAATAATGTTACACTTTAAAGAGAATCTTTCACCTGCCCACAGATTTGCATTTGAGTGCATCATGTAATGGTCAGGGCTGCACAAACTCTGGGGCACTTTATATATTTTTTCCTACCCTCTTTCCTTACTTAGATATCGGTGCTGCAATATTTGGCGCCCGATATTTAAATAACCCCATGAACTGCCAATGGGGCGGTAATTGGCAAGGGGATGTGTAACATCGCTGTGACACTGCCCAATCCGCTACGGACCATATCAACAGCATGAGCTGGAGAGAGGAGATCATGTGCGCACGCACGCACGCTCTCACTCTTCAGCTCTCGGAAGTTAAGTACAAGACTGTGATCTCAGGTGAGAGATCAGTCTTGTCGTCCTTGTCTGCCGAGAGCTAAAGAGTGAGAGCGTGCGTGCGCGCACAGCTCCGATGCCATGGAACAGAAGAAGAAGAATTCACACTCTTCTTCTGCTCTTGTGTTCCTTAGTGGTGGCGGAGCTGCGCGCACGCGCGCTCTCTCCAGCTCTTGCTGTAACGCTGACCGTAGCTGATTGGACAGTGTCACAGCGATGTTACACGCCCCTTGCCAATTACCTCCCCATTGACAGTTTATGGGGTTATTTAAATATCGGGCGCCAAATATTACAGCACTGATATCTAAATAACGAAGGAGGCTAAGAAAAAAAATGTAAAGTGCCCCAGAGTTTGTGCAGCCCTCCCCATTACATGCTGCACTCAGCTGCACATGTATGGGGAGGTGAAAGGTTCTCTTTAAAAGAAAGGTGTTCTCATTTTATTTATTTTTTATTTGATATGTTTTATTTTATGGTCCTAATTTTTCTAATTATTTTAATATGTTTCCGAAGGTAGCTATTTATTCATATGTTTGTACGTCTGTGGGGGCAGCCAACTTTATTTTTATTTTTCATACTGCTAATTTTTGTTTTGCAGGTTCCGCTGGACCACTTGGACTACGTCGTAGATTCGTTGGACTATTTCGCTGATTTAAGCTTTATTTCTTTTTTTTTTTTTTTTAGAAAATGGTTAAAGTGGATTCTGTGGAAGAGTTGTCATTTCAATAAAATTAATTTCTTTATGTCTCTGTTTTTTAATACTTCATTACCGCCTTAGTAATGGCTGCTGTCTGATTGAGAGCGTCCATTACTAAGAAGGGGCTTAGTGTTAGCCAGTAATAAGGCTATCACTAACCCCTATTATTACCCTGGTACCCACCGCCACCAGGAGTACCGGGAAGAGCTGGGTACGATCCAGCACCCGACCGTCTGAAGAGAAGGGCGGGTACTGGCGTGGCTGCAGGCAGGTAATATCAGGCTCGGAATGGCAAAAAACCATGGCCCTTCCCACCCTGGTAATGCTAGGCTGCTGCTGCTGCTTTATTGTATCTGGCTGGTAATGAAAAATGGAGTGGATCTCACGTAATTTTTTTTCTATTTATTTTTTTAAAAAGACGTGGGGTTCCCGCTATTTTTCACAACCCCCGCGCTTCAAAACAGCGCTAAGTCCGTCCTGGACTGGCCTGAATGTAATTACAGAGAGTGACGCCACAAATGAGACTGGCTGCCAAGGAGAGATATGGGGCAGTGCAGGGCAGACTGTACTATTTGCACTGCACTGATAGGCAGTAAAAATAATTCTTTAAATATTTTCCATACTTCAAACAGCACTTTAAGGCTGTGTTCACACTGAGTTTTTTGCAGGAGGAAAATTCTGCCTCAAAATTCTGTTTGGGATTTTGAGGCAGATTTTGTCCTTCCTGCACGTCGTTTGCCGCGATTTTCACCGCGTTTTTCGCTCACGGCCATTGAGTCCTACGGGCAAAAAACTCAGCGAAATACCCTTTCTCTGCCTCCCATTGATGTCAATAGGAGGTCAGAGGCGTAAACGTGCGAAGATAGGGCATGTCCCTTCTTTCTCGGGAGGCATTTTCGGCCGGTTTTTGACGAGTTTTGCGGAGCGGTCTCCGCGCCCAAAAACTCGGCAAAATACTCCGTGTAAACAGGGCCTAACAAATAAACATCAAATGTTTTCCTATTTAAAAAATTTATATATTGCGTATTTGATGTGTAAAGTTAGGAATGAGAAAACTCTGATAGATTTTGGGGGGGGGGGGCGCCTTTTTATAATTCGCCTCAGGCGGCAGACGGGCTAGGTTCACCCCTGTTTACATGCCAAATGTGATCAATGTCTCATTACTTGTGGATATCTTGTACTTTTAATGAAAACTTCAAATAAAACAACCTTCAAGTCCACAAGACTATATTCAATGACCTTATTGCCTGTATAATACAGACAGTGGAGTGTTTATGATATCACACTGGGTGAGAGGTTTGTGCTCGCAGTTATAGGGCTCGTTCATACATGAAAATGTGCTTTACATGCATCACAAAACAACAATCATTTGTTTTTCCTTTTTGTATTTTTGCTGTGAATTGAGGCGGGTGAAAAATGCCACTAAAACACAACATCTAGAGAATGCTGACATTTTGAAAAACACACCATGGTAAAAAAATGCACATACAACTCTACAAACAGAAACAAATTTATGGCTCACGTACAGGGCCATAGTGTACTCGACCTTAATGTACATCTCTATGCCTTATTTCTGTGAGATTCCTTTAGAGTCCAACAGAAAATAAAATTGTGGCATGTTTCATCGGACTCCGTGTGCATGGAGGTATCAAAGAGGCTTAAATGGACACTAACTATTCAAACAACTTATGGTAATCTAATAGTATAGCTGATATATATATATCATATTTGTAATTTACTTACTGTTAAAATGTAGTTGTTTTATCCATGCAAATTCTGTGTAAAGTTGCTGCCACTAGGTGTCTCCCTTCCTGTAATCTGCTGTCCACCCCCTGTTGTCAAGCAAAATCTGTCTCTAGTTACAGATGGACTGCAGAAGTTGTGTGTGTGTGTGTGTGTGTGTGTGTGTGTGTGTGTGTGTGTGTGTGTGTGTGTGTGTCTGCGTGTGTGTGTCTGCCTGACTATACAAGTCTATGGAGAGGGGAGGGGGAGGAGCTGAAAGAGACACAGACACGCTGCCCATAGAAGTCTATGCAGAGGGGAGAGGGAGCAAGAGCAGAGTGAACAAGACACAGACAGAGGATGCAGCAGCTTCCTGGTAAGTGTTACTATTTCCCCCAGATGCTGGAATCTCAGCTACACTGCTCAGTACTGCTGTATAATCTCCTCCATGCTGCTGCAGCTTCTATATATGTGGTAAATAGAAATAGGAGAGCAGGATTCTCCTCTTCTATGTGTGCAGTGTACAGGGGACATGATAGCAGTTAAGCTCCACCGACTAGCCCAGAGACAACTAAGAACTGAAGATAGACCTTGCAGAGGGGAAAGCTTCTAAAAAAAAATGCAGAGTACAGGTCATATAATGGCCAGAAATAGTGTTATTCACCATGTACACACATATGACGGCATATTCTGAAAAGTCTTCTTTAGGTACTCTTTAATTGCTCCTAGGAACATTGACTAATACTGGTATACCACCAAGTAGAACCCAAGCATGCCATTATGCCAGTGTACTATGCAGCGTATTCCCCAAAATGGTGCACATCTATTGAGTAATATTATATAGCTACTGGTCTACACCAACATGTACCTGGCATAGTTCACTGTCACTTTTCTCAGCACTTTTTTCAGTCTCTCGCATTGTAAAGATAAATTCATATTGGTCTATTCACTCACAGTTAACTTATGTTTCTTTTGTTTTTTTCACTAAGAACACACACCAAAAGAAAGGACTGCAAAAAAAAATACTGCAAAAAGAATGCTGCAAAATTGACATGTGTACACCTGACATGAAAGTGCTTGTGCGAACAAGACATCATAGTGGTTTTGCAGCCCTTGTTAAAAATTCACAAGTTATAAATATAGTACGTCCATATAGCACATACTCAGATTCTTTGTTTAAACTCTGCATTGCATACCTCCCAACTTTCAAGTATCACAAAGAGGGACAACCGATGCGGCGCACTGCAGAACTGCAATTTTTTTTCTTTTAACCCATGTTTCTAATCCCACCCAATCCCTGCTCATGCACACTTGGTTCAGCCCACACATTATCATGCTCCAAGTATTGTGCCTCCTGCACAGTATAATACCAAATAGCTGCCCCCACACAGTATAATGCCCCCATAGCTGCCAACATACAGTATAATGCCCTCATAGCTGCCACCATACAGTATAATGCCGCCATAGCTGCCCCCACACAGTATAATACCCCCATAGCTGCCACCATACAGTATAATGCCCCCATAGCTGCCACCATACAGTATAATGTCCCCATAGCTGCCACCATACAGTATAATGCCCCAATAGCTGCCACAAACAGTATACTGCCCTATAGTTGCACCCATAGAGTATAAAGTCAACACAGATGCCCCCATGCAGTATAATCCCCATACAGATGCCCCCATGCAGTATAATGCCCAAACAAATTCCCCCATACAGCATAATGCCCAAACAAATTCCCCCATACAGCTTAATGCCCCCATAGCTGCCCCCATACAGTATAATGCCCCCTTAGCTGCCCCATATATGGACAGTAACGTCAAGGGCTACCCCGAGCACAGTACTTAATATAGGACTGTACCCGGGGAGTCCTCGGCGATCAAAGGAGGGAGGTATGGCACTGTGCTGATATTATTGCCATGAGGAATAATAGAAGAATTATTCAATTAAGTGTTTAGAAAGATGCTCCAGAATTGTTATTTTATGGGCAATGAAAGTATTTACAAAAATAGACATGTCACGAGGATTGACAGTCCCTCTTCATAATATTTCCTGTAGTTTTCATGCACACAGCAAATGTGCAAGTTGTCTGTATGATGGAATATGGTGCCTCTAAATGACACAGTATTAGGCCTCATGCACATGAGCGTATTTTTGTCCACCCGTAAATACTGGCGTAAATACGGGTCCTTGGTCACACGTATTCGACCTGTATTGCACCAGTATTTACGGACCCGTGCCCGTAAATACGGGTCCGGTGTCACCAGTATTCCACACATATTTACGGGCACGTTTTCGCTGCAGAATTGCACTGCACTAATCTGCAGCCCCTTCTCTCTATCAGTGCAGGATAGAGAGAAGGTGCAGCCCCTTCTGAGGTCAAAGTAAAAGAAATTCATACTTACCCGGCCTTGTCTTCGTGACGTGTCCCTCTTTCGACATCCAGCCCGACCTCCCTGGATGACGCGGCAGTCCATGTGACCGCTGCAGCCTGTGATTGGCCTGTGATTGGCTGCAGCGGTCACATGGGCTGTAACGTCATCCCGGGAGGCCGGACTGGAGGAAGAAGCAGGGAGTTCTGGGTAAGTATGAACTTATATTTTTTTTTACACCTTGATTTATATTGTGATCGGTAATCACTGTCCCTGGTGCTGAAAGAGTTACAGCCGATCAGTTAACTCTTTCAGCACCCTGGACAGTGACTATCCACTGACGTCGCCTAGCAACGCTCCCATAATTACAGATGCACACACGTAGTCACCCGTAATTATGAGAGCCCCATAGACTTCTATGGGTCTGCCCGTGCCGTAATTACGGCCTAAAATAGGACATGTTCTATATTTTTCAACGGCACGGGCACCTTTCCGTAAGCACGGGAGGTACCCGTGGCCAATAGAAGTGTATGGACCTGTAATTACGGGCCGTAATTACGCCCCGTGATTACGGGCGTTTTTACGTTCGTATGCATGGGGCCTTAAGCAAAGTTCAGGCAAGACTGATTTGTGCTGCAGATTTGACGCAAATATCACTCTTTGCATTTCAAAGGTAAAATTGAATGCTAAAATCGGGCACAATACACACATATAGAGCATGCTGTGGACTTGAAAATTCACAGAATGTCCTAAAATCCGCAGATTATTTTCTTTAGCACGTCAATGGAGTTTTGCCTAACCCCATTCACTTGCATTGTACTGTATTATGTTGTGGCAAAATTCCACATGAAAAATCTTTACCAATTATGCCACATGTGAACCCAGCCTAATGCAGATATTCCTGTACATTTACAATGTGGCATTCGATGGGGCTTGAATTCCATATAAATTTTACAAAAGAAACCTCTGCATGAAACTGTAGATATAGGGAGAAATAGTATGGCCCCATAAACTGCTACTCAGCAGGAACAAGGCTATTTTACTGTCGTGTGCATGAGATTCAACTTTGTTCTATATATTATTGTCCATAACTAAGTGTATGATTCAATATCATTGTTGTCTATAAGGGGTTATAAAAGTCACATCATATTAGATTTTAATAAGGCCAGGGCAACAGTACAAATGACAAATGGAAACGCAATAATGGATGGACACAGTGTGAGGAGTCCACCTGGTGTCAGAGAGGTGCGGGGGGTGGCGTAGTGATGTACTGACAAACAGGACTCCCTGCTGAATGTCCATGACAACCAGAAAGATACAAGAAAATTGCCTAGGCAGTAACAGGCACCTATCACTACTTGTAAATTGAAAGCCAAAGGGAGTATTGGGGCATTGAGAAAAATCATTAGTAAGGAGATAACACGATCCTGCTTAGGAAACGGTTCTGTTTGGTAGGTCATGCTGGGACTGGTAGTTCCTTAACATTTAAGGTGGCACATTTATCCTGCATGTTTTTTGTGTTTACTGCATTTTTATACAAAAGATAACAGCGAGTAAACTGTTTTCTCCATTGACCTAAATAAGCAGGGGGGGGGGGGGGTGGGGGTGGGAATGAATACAAATAAATCCTTGTGAAAACACTGTGAATACTTTCTTAAAATTTACATTTCCATATAGACTGTCTAGGTTTATTTACAGGAACATAGTTCTTTGTTGTTGTTTTTTGTTTTGTTTTTTTGCAACTGTACCACTGGGACTCTTCTATGTGTGAACTTAGCCTAAGGACATGAATACCAAAAATAGAGGGCTGAAATCTGTGTTTCATAACTACGTATATATTGCTGAATTATGAATAATGGAACGTCAATGAGACTGGGGAGCAAACAACAAAGAGTACAAATAAAACAGACCTTATTCACCAGCAGGCATGCATGGCCGCTATGTATCACGTAGAGTGCCTACAGGTCCATAATATGACTCCGCTTGTCACCCTACAGAGTCCACTACAAAATAATTATTTTAATATTATCGAAGGCCCAGTCCACGCTATTAACATATTTATTTTATACAGTTTCACAATTATGGTTGTGCAATGTCTCGGATGATAATGATAATAATAATAATAATATAAATATTAATTGTCACATATTTATTGGTAGAGATGTAGTGGATATGGTTTTTGTTCCATAATAACCCATCACCTCTGTGATAAGCGAATAGAATTTGTAGCTTCAATGGGTCACTTGGATGCTTTGCTTTATTATATATAATGAATGTCACACATTCATTACTATTGTGACTTTAGAATAAGGCTTATATTATAAGAATAAATGTGCACTTGGTACAATTGTTCTAAATGTTTGCCTGGTTGAAGCTGCGCATTATGCTTCAGGAGAGCACTAACACTCTTGAAACAGCTGCCAAAGCAATTTTCATGCCCCATGCAGCACAGCCTGTCACCCACAATTATTTGGGGACAGGTATAATGCAGCAAATGATGCATACATTATGCCAACAGGACTATTAGTAAATGTGTGGCTCTAAGGAAAATGACTGATGTTCTGTATTTATTCCCTTTACTTTGTATTCTGCATCTGCATAAGGAAGGTCTAACCATTATACTGAGAAAATAAATTGTACGCTGAAAATACAAATAGAGGGAAGAGTTGAATAATGCTAGGCAAGGGTTAATTACTGTTCGATGGATTATCCAAACAGGAAAAAAAAAACATGGGATTTCATGGAAATGTGAATAAATGCGTGCAAGTGACACAAGAAAAATAGGGGAAATTTAGTAACATAGGACGCATGAATATACGGCAGGGTAAAAATGTTGTAATGTTGTAATTTGTGGCAAAATCATTTATACCACTAGAAAAAAAATGGTGCACTTGAAAAAATGTGCTTCATTTTAACGTCTTCGAAAAAGTGTAGTTAGAAATGGGAGTGGCTAAGTTGTTGTAAAATCCACATTATAAAAAGGCCACTTTGTCTATTCGCATCGGTACATGCGAGGGTTAATTAGTACATTCTGTTTATCCCACCACCTAATAAATAACGTTCTGTATCTATAATATAAATGTAACATAAACTCGCACACATCCGATACAGTCACATCACCTGACAATTAATCAGATAAAGTCTGCGTTAAGTAACGGCCTGTCGCCATGGGAACCAGGCTGATTAATCACATGGGACAGATTTTTGGGACAATGAGTCTATTCAGTGGGACTTCATTCCCCACTTGAAATCCCTTTACACGGACACGACTTAGGTAACATCTAAAGTGGGCTGCAGCAATGCCAGCTTTCCATCGCACACAGTTTGCCAGGATTTTCAGAGGGCAACAGTGTATAGTTATACTTCTAGTTCTATCTGCAGCTGGTGCAAAGACAACAGGAGTAAGTCTAGTATTTCTACTACTACACTTCATGAAATCTATATGGACATCACTGTGCTGCCAAAAAGAGACCCTATGGGTACTGTATGGATACACTACTTTATGAATCAATTAGCGATTAGGTAACATATTAACATTCCAAGAGGACTAAGAATCCAGGAGTTAATATTTCACGTGCTGGTCATCACTTTTTTTAGTTTACCCATACCAACTAAAATGTCTAGAACCTCAATGAACCAAAAGCATGATATCTCATTGGCCACAGATAACAATCATTCGAGAAAGCGAGGAACACCCAAATGTAGACATTTCTATAGTGGTGTATAGAAGGGTAACATGGGGGTATGGAGGTCATTGTGGCTGGTTCAACAACGTTATCGCTGCACTATGGCTGGTACTATATTAGGTGCCATTTGGCTTGTGATGATAATGAGGATCTGCAGCTGGCACTGTAATGGAGGCAACTTCGGCTGGTTATGTTATGAGGGCACTTTGGGTGCCCTGTGGCTAGCACTGTAATGGGAGATTTGCAGTGAGCACTGTAATGGGTGCACGGATGCTGGCACTGTAGTATGTGTAGTTTGGCTTAAATTGTAAAGGGATCCCAGAGGTTGGCACCATTACAGGGCCACGTTTAGTGCCTCTGCAATGGGTGCACTCCTATCACAAAAACACCATTGCCTGTCAAATAATAGAACAGATGGGAGATAGTAGAAATATGTGTTCTCCTATACGGCTCCTGCTAAATCTGGCTTCTTCTGTATGCTATAACTAAGGGCAATTTCTATGCCTGCACGCGTTATAAAACTTTACCGAAGATCTCTGCCTTTTGGGATGATGTCTGGATTTTGCCTTTTTAATTGATGAGTTATGATTTGTCTATCTGTCATACATAATGTGGACTATACAGGATCTACACACCAGCAGAAATCCTACAAATGAATCTGTATGTCTTTAAAGGGGTTGTCCAGTCGTGGGAAAACCCCTTTAATGGATGAGCTGGTCTTTATTCCTTAAATCTTATTATTCAAATATGGGAGAAATCCTTGTTCCCCTGCCCACTCCTGTTACATAACACTTCTCCTACTTTACTAAATATCCCCTTCCCTATAATCCTCTTTCCTACTTCCTTGCCACTCTTCTTGTAGCCTCTTCTTTAGCTATGCCCCCCTTCCTCACATATTTTCTCCAAAATGGGGTACCTTTATTCTGTCTACTATCATATCAAAAATATAGCTGTACTAGTGCCCCTTGCAAATACCTTTATACATTAGAATACCTCACATACAATCTATCATATTTATCAGCATTCTACAGTTACATATAAAGATTTGTAATAAAACACATACTAACACACCATACAACTTGTCAATGAGTATTTTATACAGGGGTGTATATTAACATATTTGTGAACTATAAAATCCAAAAACTGTGTCCAGAATTAAGAAAAAAAAAGAACAGAATCCAACAACCCAATTCCTCCATTAATACGCACAGCAGGACATAACTCGGTTGGTGCCAGCTCACACTAAACCCTCTATTTTTATACAGAGCAGAGAAATCTTGCCAGACATCTTTTCATGCTGTCAGTCATTCTTAAACACAGCATGGCACATTGCATACAGTATAAGCCTTGATTCCAAGCACAAAATCTAAGCAGAATCTAAGCAGAATTGGGATTGCTACCTACCTGCTTGGAGTGAGAGGGCTGGCGTAT
Organism: Rhinoderma darwinii; assembly: GCF_050947455.1. Taxonomy (NCBI): domain Eukaryota; kingdom Metazoa; phylum Chordata; class Amphibia; order Anura; family Rhinodermatidae; genus Rhinoderma; species Rhinoderma darwinii. The sequence continues at coordinate 253,182,494 of NC_134689.1, read as the reverse complement.
TTTTTGAAGGAGTAGCGTAGGGTAGATGCCACTAAGCAGAAGAAGGCAGCAGATCTGTGGCACAGTTGATAATAAGGAATAATACCTGTAGAACTGAAAGCAAAAAAAATAAAATATATAGTATCAGAAGATTTGTTATCTATAGCACAGAGTTAACACCAGGAATCTATCTATCCTCCATAAATGGTTTTCTGTACTAAAGGGAAACTTAAAGGGACATTCCGGCCAAAACTAAACTTTCCCATGTGTACTATTATGGTATTGCATGCATCAGTCTCTCACCTGTTGTTTTCCTTGCTGCTCCTCTCTCTCTATCTATCTATCTATCTATCTATCTATCTATCTATCTATCTATCTATCTATCTATCTATCTATCTATCTATCTATCTATCTATCTATATATCAGGCTGGGATGGTTGCTTAACAACAGTGTGTATCAGGCTTGATTAAATGGAGGTCTATGTGTCACCCATCACAGGCTTCAGCAGTTCCTGAACCACACTAGTTTTCCACAGGGGGGACAGAAACTTCTATCATCAGCTACCACTGATACTTAGACAGGTGCCCATCACACAGGTATAATGTACAAGTATATAGTGAGGCCTTCCTGTCTGCATACTTATGGTTTCTCAGCTTATTTAGGAGAATATAGAGAGAATGATCATCATCGTGTTCACCAGCATGCAGAAATGGTCTTTAACTGGTCATGTGATGCTGTGCTGAAGCATCATGGAATTGATAGCAAAGCAGAGACGAAGAGAAAGCTGGGTAAATCCAAAAATCAATATAGAAGTGTAGAGTATGGTATACAGTCAGGTGGGGAATGCAGACATGGAAAGTTGTGTTTCCACAGGAGGTCTTCTTTAAGCTATATACGTAACACTCAGCCTACAGCTATCTTCCCTGACTCCCTCAGAAACAAGCCTAATCTGGTTGGCTAAATTAACATGTGGCTGCCAGGCAACTATGTGCTTATCTCCAGATTAAAGAAAGGATTGGATAGGTTAAAATCCAACCAAGCTTCCCCCAAAGATAGATGTCAGGGGACAGGCTGGCTATCCACATACACATGAGCTTATTGGTGATAAATTCATGCAACTATGCAATTTTAACCCAAATTCTATTTTTTCCCTAGATTTCCTTTCCAGTTGGATGCAATCTATTTCAAAAGGATTACTGAAAGGAAGTCCAGAAAAATGTTGCCCCCAAAATCACTACTTTATCTAATATATCTCATATATATACAGTTCTGATAACCTCTAGAAGAATTTACATACATGTACAGTATGTGAATGATATTTGCAACTCCTTTAATAATTTGTGGATTCCAGATTTAGTGTCTTTTTGCCTACATGCATAAAAACCTTGTTCATTTGGTTTATTATATTCAGAGGTTTTTTTACGGCGCTCAATGGCCACGGGCAAAAAACGCAGCAAAAGTCGGCGTGCAGGCAGAGCAAAATCTGCCTCAAAATTCAAAACTGAATTTTGACGCAGATTTTCTGCCTGCAAAAAACTCTGTGTGAACCCAGCCTAAAGCTGACCCAGGTAATTATTTTTAGTCCTTTTTTTTGAAACATTATAAAAAAAAACTTCTAGTTTTTATTCAACATGTTTGCTCTTCTACTATAGTATTCTACAATATAGCATTCTTCTTACTATGGTTTTACACTTCTGTCCACTATCTGGCAGTAATTTATTTTGTTTAGTGTCTTACCTGTGTTGTCTGTGGACATTCTGCCTTCTGCCATATCAATGCCCCACAGTGCATCCATGATAAAATGGTGCCAGCAATGTACCCAGGTATATTTTGCACACTATGACTTGCCAGAAGTGGGTAGTACAATGCAGGATAATAGAAAAGGGCGAGGATTTTCCAAAGCTCTGCAGATATATAGAATGTTATAGCATGACAATATAAAAGCGAGTAAACATAAAATAAGCATCAGTGCTGATTTTTTTGCTGAATTTTTGATCAGAATATTTATCACACATCATCATTACTCAATTTATATTGTCTAACAATTAATTAATCACATTTTCATTTTTACTCTGATTCTATGGGAAGAATTGATTCTATACGTGTTATGTAAATGTAATAGAATGTAAATGTTATGTAAATGTGGTCACATGCATACTGTCTGATGCAAAATATTAAAATACCGTAACAAACATATTGTAAAATGTCTTACATTGAGGTAAATCTGTGTGTTAATGTCTAGTTTAAGACATTTTATTTACATAATCCATAATATCCAGTCTTAGGAAATGCAGGCAGGAACATACATAAAGGTTAGGGAGCCCTATCTGGTACTGGGTGATTTCCCCATACATCTACTTACTTTGGTGTTTGTTTTCTCCCTGTCTCCTTTCCATGATTCTTGAGTTATTTCCCAATCCTTGTTTTCTAACAGTACACCCTATGGTAGAGTAGATCTCACACAAGTTCTCACAACCCATTAACCCATTTCATCCCATTTGACCGGAACTGCAGCCAAACACAGGCTTCAGGGGTCTCCTGGGATGAAACATCATCCCAGGAGGCCGGCCTGGTAGCAGGCCAGCTAAATGCAGCAGTTTTCCCGCAGCGGACATTCCGGGTGAAAAACTGCACCAGTTTGGTGTGTTTTTTGCCCAGAATTCCCTGTGGCCACCGGGGTGGTTACGCAGTGTAATTTTACGCAGCGTATGCACCCGCAGCCCGGTACCAAATGATGCACGGCCCGGTATTAGTACATGGCCTGGTGATTGGGGACCACTGCCTTAGATGCCACAGTCAATAATGACCATGGCATCTAAGCCATTAGAATGAAGGGGTGGACCCTCTGATGTGCCATCGGCCGCTGCAACGCAATCGCAGGGTTCCAGTCGTCGTTATGGCAGCTTGGGGGCCTAATGAAGGCCTCCAAGTCTGCCATCTTTGTACACCTATCAAGCCCTGCCAACAGAAAAGCTTAATAAGTGCCTGTCAGAAACATGATAAATTGTGATACATTAGTATTGCTGTATATCATGTAAGTGATCCAATGATCGCTAGTTCAAGTTCCCTAAGGGGACTAGAGACAAAAGTTAAAAACAGTTAAATAAAGTTTTTTTCATATATATATATATATATATATATATATATATATATATATATATATATATATATATATATAAAAGAAAAAAACCTTTTCCCATTTCCCCCCAAAAAGCAGTGTAAAAAAATATATTAAAAAATAACATAACTGGTATCGCTGTGGCTGTAAAAGTCAGAATTATCACAATATAACATTATTTAAAACGCACAGTGAACGCCGTAAAAAATAAATTAAAACGCCAGAATCTCTGTTTTTTGGTCATCACATCTCCCATATAAAATAGAATAAAAACTGATCAAAAAGTCTCATGGACCCCATAATTGTACCAATAGAAATCATAGCTCGTCCTGAAATAAATAAGCCCTTATACTGCTCAATCAAAGGAAACATAAAAAAGTTATGTCTCTCAGAAAATGGCGACACGAAACTAATTTTATTTTTATCAATTTTATTTTTCCTTATAAAAGTAGTAAAACATAAAAAAAAAACAATATACATTTTATAAATAATAGTATTGACTCGCAGAATAAAGTTAACATGACGTTTACTGAACGGTGAACACCGTAAAACGAAACCTCCTAAAAAATTGAGGAATTGCTGTTTTTCTCCCATTCCACCCCAAAAAGATTTTTTTTACCAGCTTCCCAGTATAGAGTACAATAAATGGTGCCATGAAAAACTAGAACTCGCCCCAAAAAAATCAAGCCCTCACGGCTATATTGACGGAAAAATAAAAAAGTTATGGCTTTTGGAAGGTGGGGAGAAAAAAATGAAAATGATAATCCGAAAAATGACTGCGGCGAGAAGGGGTTAAAATAAGTGATCCAGCCATCCAAGGCTAGGCACCCTGTCTCCAGGGGGCCCATATCAGCTACACGGGCTGCCTCTAAGGGATGTATGCCCTTAAAGGCAACATGAAAAATTATTGTTTATTTTATGGACTGGAATATCTGACACTGTGTAATGTCATAGAAGATGGGGAGTGATTCTGTGCAATTGATACCAAATTTCATGCAAACAGAACTGTATTATTACTAGAAAGTTACCTTTGGGCGACCCATCACTGTTAGGAAGGAAGTTGAGAGCAGAAGGGTCTAAAAGCATCCGACAAATTGAGGAAAATAGCAACCCAAATGCTGCACAGGGCACCCAGTTGTTGCCAGAACCTTCCAAGAGATTCAAAGGACTGTAAAGGTAAATATGATAGGTAAATATGGTGTACTATGTGGAAACCAATGAAACTGAGACTGAGAGCGGGAAATTGGTTGATACCAGCAAGGGAGATGGTGACAACAAAATACCTTAGCACACCGGGGATGCCCCAACAGAAAGAGGTGCAAAGCTTCCGTCTTCTAACCAGGAAAGATAGAAGCAGCAATGTACACAGCTAGGAAGGAAGGGATACATGGTGCAGGATAAACCACAGAAAGAAACTGTGTAAAATTAAGAAGGGTTGATCACAATGTAGAATATTAAATCCACCTTACATAGTTTACTTAATTCTATTAAAACTTGTCTCTTGATGTTTAAATACCAGAACTAAACCAATGTAACTATTGAACTAGGGCCAAATGAAACAAACTACGTAATTGGATTTATGAGGATAGTGATGCATGCTTTGCTATGTCTATAGTAAGGGCACTATGCTGATCAACACAGGGAAGGGAAGCTAGTGGCAATAAACCAATCTTACAAATAGTGCTAACTAGGTAATAGAATCGTAGCAACGGTTCCATTATTTTAAGCAACCTAGAGGTGGAAAATTGTTGAGGACTTATCATTGCTGCAATACATTTAGGGTGGTTGGATGCAAATTTGACTATTTGAAGCAGTAATGCACCCCTAACCCCACAATAAATATGCCCCCGATTTTTAAACAATAAAGTTGTAGACAAGAACAAACTTATAGAAATATTATTAGCTACGACATGTGCTTCTTAGAAAGCACAAATGTCACCCCGTATATTTTTTTTGGGGGGTGTTGGGTGTTAACTTTTATGGAAACAGGAGGCATCCAAAACCACGGGCATCACATTTCAATAATTGAATGCAACAGCAAGACATGACATTTTGTGCACAGGTGCATAAGCCAAAGCTTTTAATGTATTTAGCCAACATTCAGTAGAAAATACTCTGATCTTATCTACTTAATTGATCAGAAGTTGCAGCATACATATATATATATATATATATATATATATATATATATATATATATATATATATGCCCCCTATCCAATAAAATGCATAGATAAAGCTTAGAAGATGACAATTCATTTTTTGTAAGCATAGTGTACATTCTACTTTTGACCAAGCTTTAAAAACCACTATAATCCAGGGGCATTGCTATAGGGAATACAGCAGTTGTGGCTGTACCCATGGGCCCTGGAGCCTCAGGGGCCCCAAAAGGTCACCATGTCCCATAGGTGGTGGGCAGTACTATAAATGATGCATGATAGCGAAGTGGGACTATGTAATGTTCCAGGGATGTCATTAAGCAACATTGGTTGGATTTAATGAAAAAAAAAAAAAGAAGTCAAAATTATGATTAACTATATATACTCACAGATACAGGTGCCAGGATAAGGTGATATAATCCATCAGACAATGTTGGGAAACATGGTAAGATAATTCTAGGAGAAAAATAAATAAACTTTTTTTTATTAACATTTGGTTCATGTTAGGTACAAGCTGGAAAGTTTTTAAATGAATAAAAACACTAAATAAAGGGTGACTTACTCATGAGCTGGCACGGTTGGTTCTTGGGGATCATCAATATACCAGTCATCATAGAGAAGGTCATCCTGTCCAGGTTCGGGGCTCCCCTGTAGACTTGACATAATGCTGCTCACTTACTGCTCCTGTAACTGGACAAGAAAGACCCTACCTTATATAACCGTGCTCAGCTGACTGCCCTGTACAGCATCCTTTTGTTTAAGGGATTATATACATTCCCTTAGGATCAGAAAGTGACAGAGGAATGGCAGAAGAAACTTTTGCATGGGATAACAGGAAGACTTGTAGAAAACTATAGGGTTAGAAAGTATAAGAAACATGTCCATAGTCAATAAAGAAGAGACAGATTTATGTAGAAGACGCTAGGTGATCATTCACATGTGTTGGGTCCAGTGGCACGCAAGTAACATTAACTTGAACTTTTCCAACCCCTTTCAGATGTCTAATCCCCTTCTACAATGGCAGACCAACATGACTCCCAACAGCTCATAAGTAATATGAGAATACTAATTAATATAATCGTCCATGTCACATGAGGACAGATCCCCTCAGTGATGGCTGAACAATGACTGATTATTCAGAATCACTGAGCCTTATTGCTCTCTTATCATCCAGTTATTGAACACTTTATTACCTAGCTTTAATGGTAATGACTGCTGTATATCTTGGATCACAGGCCTGATGTAACCCATACAAACAACATGGCTTCTCTGTGTTTTTTAACTTTTGATGACAACCTGGTATGTCATGTAATTTTCTATAGAGGATTTGCCGTTGGCAGTAAATATGTCAGCTAGTCTAAGCTTGCAAATCCATCTGACACAATGTAACCATCTATTCTGAGGCTGATTCAATTGTCATGGGCAATGTTTCCCAACCAGGGTTCCGCAGTACTGTGGTTAGAGGTTCCCCACACAGCAGGAGAAAGAGCTGTCACTTTAAGGCTTGTCCACACACAACGGAATTGCTGCAGAAAATTTCTGCAGCAATTCCGTTGAAAGTAGCAGACTTTCCACTGCGGAAAAAACGCACCATTTCCTGCGGTTTTCACTGCAGAAAATGGTGCCTATTTTGCGCCGTTTTTTACAGTGCTGGGAGATGTTGACATCTCCTCTGAAAAACGCAGCAATTCAGTCCACTTTCCGCAGCAGGAATTGACATACTGCGGCCGAAAAATATGCACTGCAGGTCAATATCTGGTGGGAATTTTTAAGCAGCGTTTGGATGAGATTTGTTCTATCTCACCCACTTTGCTGTTACTGTATTCTGCTGCGTTTTGTTAATTGCAGAAACGCAGCAATTTTGCAACGTGTGGACGAGCCCTTACAGTAGGGATGGCAAACTTATCTCAGCCTGTTCAAAGATGCTGGGCCTGGGGGCAAGAAAAACTCAACAAACCTTGGGCACAAGTTGTGCCCACCCCAACATCAAGCATTTTTATGGTAGGGGTTGAAGAAGGCATCTAATGAGAGGGAAGGAATTAGTCAGGGGTTCCCAAATGGTTAAGAGGTTGATAATTACATATATTATTGCCTTCAAGACGTTCCATATACATTGTGATTTGTACTGTACTTGCAGTAAAGTGAAATCAAGTCAGTTTTAATCAAATTAGATCATATTCTAGCGAGTAATAAAGAGGCCTAAGACCTTAATTGGCTTGAAATAACAATGTTTTCCCATTGGTGTCATTTGTGAATTATTCAGATATTATTTAGTGGTATATCAGCTTCTAACTATATTCCTGCTATTCTATACTAGCCATTGTAATGCATTTCACTTTCCAAACTGCCATAAATGAATGAGTCTCTTACGCTTAAGCCACATCAGGTCAATGATGTAAAATGCTGCTCCATATGGAGAATCGTGGCTACCATGCAATGACATAATTGGTACTATATCAGCACTTCAGAATCCTTACTCTGCAGGAACTATGTTATCTCTCAATGTCTGCTAATACTACTGTAGCCTGAGGGCTGCTTTACATCTCATCAGTAATGTAATGTGGCTATTCTGGAAGTGAATGGGCGCTTATATGTGAATTTATGAGGAACCTTTCTATTACCCCTATCTATCACCACTAGGGAGCAGGCCCCCTACTATTTATTGACATCTCCTCCCCTCTTGTAGGGTGAAAGTAGTGTTAGGCTTTTAATAAAATGGGTTATAATTCTTTCAAACGCTGAATGTTGGGGTGAGAGGCCATCAGAGGTGGGGGAGAATGTATAATGAGTGGGTTTAAAGAACACAAATGTAAGACAAGAAATTGGAAATATTGTATATGTTAACTTAAAATGTTCTTGTTGCACTCAATATTAATGAATTGTAATTTGTTACACATTAACGTGACCGGGAAATCTTCACATTTTGTGCAGTATACAAGGTTTCTAAAGTAAAACAGCATTATAAATATCATTGAGCAGAACAAAACATATACTGAATATAACATATAATAGTATAATTTCATTGTCAATATGTATAAATCAGCTTGAAAACAACAATTATTATTAGAAACATTTCATAAAATGTTGCAATGTTATTATATGTTTGAATGATAAGGAATGTTGGTCTTTTCTTTTTGTTTTGTCTGTTGTGTAGAACAATATACTAAAAGTACTAAACTAAAATGTGGAGAGCTCCTGTATTACCGAAATATTATGATAGACTGCAATGTTATGGAACCAGCACTCAAAGATCATAAAGACATATAAGCCATATGTGAGGAATGAATTCCGGGCAATGCAGTTTCTGTCTGGTGCCTGGTCCTGGAATATGTATATACAACTATATGGGTCTTAAATATATTGTTTAATGTAGATAATGCAATAATTCATTTTCTCATACAAACTTCATACCGGACACTTTCTAGTAATTGTGTTAGAACAATGTTACCAATAAGACTATAACCTAGCTTCATTCATTTTACTACTCTAACCCTTAGACTCAGATATGGCTGTCCAAATAAGAAACGTATTGGTCGCGCTCATCTGTTTTGTTGCTATTGTTTTGTTTATTAGTTTTTCAGATTTTCCATAAGAACAATTGTGCCTATAAGGGCACACTGCTTTACAGGTAGCTGATTCTGGTCTACTTTCATTAGTAAGTCGCAGGTCAATGCACTGTTTAAGACCTTAAACTGCAGTTTTGCTCTCAATACAATCTTTGAATATGCTGAAAAGTTTCTAATAATCTCTGTCAGAGCCACAATGTGACAGAAAGGTCACCCTTACCCTACTGTGCTGTCTTTTCCTTTACCGTACTCTTCCTCGTAGATACCGAATAACCTCTGTCCCTGCATCCAAGTTTTCCTTTTTTTTTTTATTTGAATATTAATCCACCTGCTAAAAAAAAAAAAAAAGACAAACCTTTTGTCCTATGGTGGAAGTGGCCCTCCCTGTATGCTGCAGGTGCTGAGCAGCAGAGACACCTGTATTCTGATAGAAGAAAATATGTGCACGCTCTCCTTACTCCTCTGGTCTGGAAGTGATTGGGGGGGGGGGTGATTTATCTGAGATGAGGAGGTGGGGGAGAGCGCCCAGACAGAGCAGGCAAAGTTCAGTGGGAGGGGGGAGAACTTTACACCCCGCACAGCAAGAAGGTAGTGGATGTTATCCAAGAAAAGGGGGGTGTGGATGTTGGTAGTGGGACTCATAAGACTACATTAGTAACTTCCTGACATACCTCTAGTCTTTGTGTAATCCATATAAACAATTTATTGTATACCTGAATCTTGTCCTTTTGATCCATCTGATACTGTGTTTGTAGCTTAGTGAAACACTCATGCAGCTCAGTTAATAGAACACTGTGTTCATTAACCACTTATTTCACGTCTATTAGTTTGCTGTACAATTTGGAATTCATTGGCTTTTAGCTTCTTTTTGGAACCTCATTTTATGTGATAAAGGGTCTCTAGGACTAACAATTCAAATGTGCAATGTAACTTTGTGGTGTGTTGAGATATTTAGTCCCTGAGACTTGCTAAGAATGCTTCTGTATTTTTTCTTTTACATGGAGCAAGTCTACCTATGTATTCTTCATCTATGGATGAGTAAGGAGCACCTGTAGCTGTGGTCCCTGATATGTACTCCGGGAGACTGAATTACTACATAGAATATGTTACTTAAGTGTGAGCACCCGCTACGGCCTCTTCATTAAACTTTATTAGTCCCGGAGAACCCCTGTAATTTGTTAAAATGGAAAATACAATAGAATTCCTAAACAAAAATTCTATATCATTTACTCATACCCGGTCTCACAGTTCTTTATTTCTCTCATAAACTTCCCAGCTGTCAAACCCTTCAACCTGCAGCTGCTTGTCATAGATTCTACTCTATGGCGTTTAGAACTACTATGCTACTATGGTTGATACTATATAGAGATTTTGTACCATACAAAACATAGAGCTCTCGGAGCCCTGAGCTCTGTAATCTCCAAAGTAATAAAATACACGTAGTTTATGAGTGCTAAATACAAAGCAAACAGAATAAGAATTATTAACCCTTATGGCTCAGCTTAAATAAAATATGACGGAATGCATGTAATATACATAAACTGATACCTTCCCATAAAACTATTATTTATCAGAATTCACCTGCAGGAATTCTCCGCACCACAAAACAAAGGATTGGGTGTGTTTAGCCATTTTGAGCAATGAAAATAAAAAGTCAGTTTTTCCATCATAAGACTGGTGTGCAGCTGTGTGTTCATTTGTATATTGCAGATAGAAATCAATAAACCTATTGTATATTACCTCATCAACCCATACAGCTCTGCTTTTTTAACATCAGATAGCCATTTGTGGAGCCACTCAGCCGGCTGACTAGATTGTATATATGGAGAAAGTGTTTTAGTTTTAATGTGAACTGGATACTTTATATTTAGATTTCAGTGTGCCACAATCTGCTGAAAATGTACTGTAAAATGTGCCTGGTCCATTAGGCAGAGCAGGGATCTGGAACTACAGCTAGTCTACAGTGCCTACAAGAGTCAGAGGTAGTCTGAAATCCACCTCCAGCCTAATCATTGAGTCAGACTGATGCTCTCTTCTTCCACACTGCTGCTCTGTCTTTTTAGATTGGCTGCTGTATATAAACACAAGCTCACCAGTAAGGCCCTACTCACACGACAGGGTTTCCCGGCCGTGCGACGGCCGTTCAAAAAACAGCCGTCACACGGCCGCAGTAAGAACAATGGACCCCAAATGGGGCTATTCACACGAACGATTTTTTGACGGCCTGGGAAACAATGGGACATGCCCTATTTTCAGCCATTCTCCCGGCCCCCCGGCTCCCATAGAAGTCTACGGGGCCGGGTAATACACAGCCATCACTTGAATGTGTTCTGAGTGACGGCTGTGTTATCCATCGCTCTCTCCTCCTCCTCCTCACAGTGCGAAGTGCATAAGAGGAGGGTATTTTTTTGCTCCCTGTAGGAGCGGAATCCTCAATCCCCAGTCAGTCCATATATGGACAGTGTGTCAGGGTTCTACCCCAGAGTGGAGTCCCGAGCAGAGAGCTAGTACAGGCTCTGCTCCGGGACTCTGTAAAATTCCCTGACATCGCTGTCCATATATGGACAGTGTGTCAGGGTCTTCCCCAGAGCGGAGTCCCGAGCAGAGCGCTAGTACAGGCTCTGCTCCGGGACTCTGTGGAATTCCCTGACATCGCTGTCCATATATGGACAGTGTGTCAGGGTCTTCCCCAGAGCGGAGTCCCGAGCAGAGCGCTAGTATCGGCTCTGCTCCAAAACTCTGTGGAATTCCCTGACATCGCTGTCCATATATGGACAGTGTGTCAGGGTCTTCCCCAGAGCGGAGACCCGGGCAGAGCGCTAGTATCGGCTCTGCTCCGGGACTCTGTCGAATTCCCTGACATTGGTGTTCATGTTTGGACACGCGATGTCTGGGGCTTCCCCAGAGCCGGAGTCCAGTGCAGAGCTCTAGTACAGGCTCTGCTCTGGGACTCTGTGGAATTCCCTGACATCACTGTCCATACATCGACAATGATGTCAGGGGCTTCCCCAGAGCAGGAGTCCCAGTGATGTCAGGACCACCCCTGGAGTCCCAGGAAGAACCTACTAGCGCTCTGCCCGGGACTCCAGCTCTGGGGTTACCCCTGACATCTCTGTCCATATATGGACAGTGATGTCAGGAACAGAGCTGGAATCCCAGGCAGAGTGCTAGAAGCGGCTCTGCTCCGGGACTCCAGCTCTGGGCAAGCCCCTGACATCACTGTGGCAGCATCTGCGAAGGGCACTGTGGCAGCATCTGCGGAAGCGCACTGTGGCAGCATCTACGGAGGGCACTGTGGCAGCATCTACGGAGGGCACTGTGACAGCATCTACGGAGGGCACTGCGGCAGCATCTAGAGAGGGCACTGCGGCAGCATCTAGAGAGGGCACTGCGGCAGCATCTAGAGAGGGCACTGCGGCAGCATCTACAGAGAGCACTGCGGCAGCATCTACAGATGACACTGTGGCTGTATCTACAGAGGACTATGTGGCAGCATCTACAGAAGACTCTGTGGCAGCATCTACAGAGGGCACTGCGGCAGCATCCACAGAGGGCACTGCGGCAGCATCCACAGAGGGCACAGCGACAGCATCTACAGAGGGCACTGTGGCAGCATCTACAGAGGGCACTGTGGCACTATCTAAAAAGGGGCTGCCCAATCTTGACATGTGTGTCTGCCAAACGCTGCCAACTGAGCCGCCAGACTGCATTTAGCGACACTTAAACTGGAAAACTGGATTGTTGAAATAAGCACGTGGAGAAATATCTCAAATTTTAAACCTAGCAGTATTATTATAGTAATGTAGTATTAGTATTATATTAATATAGTGTTATAGTAGTTCAAATAAGTAATTTATTAACAATCATTTTGTGTTGTATCAAATTTGAAAGTAATGCGGCCCGTCAACTTCCCATTTTTTCTATATGCGGCCCACTTACCCTGCCAAGTTTGAGACCCCTGGTGTAGAGGCAGCTATGGAGGGCATTCTACTGTGTAGCAGCTATGAGGGCATTATACTGTATAGGACAGCTAAGGGGAACATTATACTGTGTAGAGGCAGCTATGGAGGGCATTATACTGTGTAGGACAGCTAAGGGGAACATTATACTGTGTAGAGGCAGCGATGGAGGGCAATATACTGTGTAGCAGCTATGGGGGCATTATACTGTATAGGACAACTAAGGGGAACATTATACTGTGTAGAGGCAGCTATGGATGACATTATACTGTGTAGCAGCTATGGGGGCATTATACTGTATAGGACAGCTACGGGGAACATTATACTGTGTAGAGGCAGCTATGGAGGGCATTATACTGTGTAGGACAGCTAAAGGGAACATTATACTGTGTAGAGGCAGCTATGGAGGGCATTATACTGTATGGGGCAGCTATGGGTGGTAATATATGGTGGGGGCAGCTATGGGTGACATTATACTGAGCAATTACAAGAGCTGCAGGTCCAAGGGGGAGGCGCTGTGTAGCACTATATACAAGGGGGGTGGCGCTATGTGGCACTATATACAAGGGGGGATTGCTGTATAGCACTATATAGAAGGGGGGAGCGCTGTGTATCACTATATCTATGGGGCATTGCTGTGTAGCCCTATATACAAGAGGGGGAGGACTATGTGATGCTATTTACAGAGGGGGAGGGCTGTGTAGCGCTATTTACAGGGGTAAGTGTGTAGCACTATCTACAGGGGGCTGTGTGTGGCTCTATCTACAGGGACCTGTGTGTAGCGCTATCTACAGGGGGTTGTGTGTGGTGCTATCTACAGGGGCTGTGTGTATGTGGTGCTTTACTCTATAGTGTTTGACACAATTATATTCAGTGGCGCAGTCTATTGTGCTATAATATTTAGGGGCCCAGCATTTGGTACTATTTTATTCAGGGGTTCAGTGTTTGGTGCTATTATATTTAGGGGCACAGTGTGTAGCACCATGATAATATTATCTTTGTTTATAGGTGTGGAAATGTTGGAAAAGTGAGGAGCCAAAGACATTTGAGTGGCAAATTCTGCAGAAATGGGTATTGGCCGGGAAAAGTCGTCATGAAGTCTGGACCGGATGGAGAAGAAAAGAGGAAAAAAACGAAGTCGTCACCTGTGAGTCACTAGATTTATAGACAATTTGTCATCTCTCCTGACATGTTTATTATAGGAAATCCTTGTATTTCACAAAAAGTCTTTGTGCAGTCCAGGACTGATAGACAAATAAGTGTTACTATTCCCCTTGTCAGGAGAATGTGTCCCTACACGGTGTGATACTGTCAGCGATGGATGGTTGTCAGCGATGTGGGGACACAGCCCTTTGATAAGGGGAAGAGTAACACCCATTTGTTAATGTCTGGACAAAAAGGAAGTGCTAACAATAGTTACAGGGCGGCGGTGGAGAAGGGGGGCACAAGTTTGGGTAACAGCCCAGGGCCTATGGTCCGCTTAATCTGCCACTGGCACCAGGGATGTCATGACATTACTAGAATTTAACATCAGAGTCAAAACCATATAACCGACAGCTAACACTGGGGTAAGGCTTTGTTCACACTTGTGTTTTTACAGGAACATAACAGATATGATAGATCAGTTATGATCCATTTTGTTACAGATACTAACCAACCATATTGAATTATAAATGGTCTGTCTGGTTTCTGATTTTTTTTTCCACTGGATAAAATAGCGCAGCATGCTCCACTATTTTGGCTGGCAAAGAGCAACATAAAATAATTAACAGAAGTGTGAATAGACTCATCCAGCCATATTCGTTAGTCGTACCAATAGACTTTTTGCCATTTAATATTCATTGTGGCTAATACAATCTGTCGTATTTCAAAGTGGTTCACAAGCTACAAATGGTTGGGGACAGATTCCATTTGAGGGAACGAGAATTGACTGGTCAGTATTGGTAATGCAGTGCTGTGGTGGTTTGGTATAACGTCTCATCAAGGTCCGCACTCAGCACTTTCAAATTTCACACGTGGCAAAACTCTGGTTTTTTGAATAGTAGCTTACGAGCACCTGTAGTACTAATACATATAACTATTGATCATATATTAGCTTATTGGCCACTGGTAATATAGCATCATATAGAGTATATAGCCTTAACCTAGGAGGCCTGCACCCACTGCTGTCGCTGTGCTGCTTTATGTCATTTTCACCTTAAAAACATTTCCAGAATCCGGCCTTTTCTTACTGAGGAAACAGCCAAAACTCTCATTGTTGCTCTGATTCACTCTCGTCTTGACTACTGTAACTCATTACTAGTCGGTCTTCCCCTCACCAAACTCTCCCCTCTCCAATCTATCCTCAATGCAGCAGCCAGGCTCATATTTATGACCAACCGCTAAACCAACGCCCATAATCTGTGCCAGTCATTGCACTGGTTGCCCATCCCCTTCCGAATAAAATTCAAACTTATTACTCTCACCCACAAAGCTCTCCACAGTGCTGCACCTCCTTACATCTCCTCCCTCATCTCTGTCTACCACCCTACTCGGGCTCTACGTTCTGCTAACAACCTTAGATTAAAATCCTCCATAATCCGAACCTCCCACTCCCGTCTCCAAGATTTTTCTCGTGCTGCACCCGTCCTCTGGAATGCGCTACCCCAGACAATGAGATTAATTCCCAATATCCACAGTTTTAAACGTGCCCTGAAAACACATCTATTTAGACAGGCCTATAACATTCCCTAATCTGACTCCTTTCCATGGCCCTCCTTTTTAGATTAGTCATCAGAATAAGATTCCCTCACACTCCTCTTCATGTCCGTCATACACGGATACTGGCTGGTGACCTGCTCATGCAGCTTTATGTGTACCACCCATGTGTATAAAAATGGTTGGACTATTGTACAGAACAAACACTGTTACACTTTGTGTCTCCCTTATTTCCTCATAGATAGTAAGCTCTTGCGAGCAGGGTCCTCACTCCTCAAGTTTTTTATTGCAAATTAACTTTGTCACTATATAATGTCTGATATTGTTTGTTTCATGTTCCCTCTAAAATGTAAAGTGCTGCGTAATATGTTGGCGCTATATAAATAAAGATTATTATTATTATTACTTTTCTAATTTTATATATATATATATATATATATATATATATATATATATATATATATATATATATATATTTATATATATATATACTGAATCTCAATTTATATTTATTCATGTCATATATGTAATTGTTCAATATTCTTGCACTATTTTTTGTGCTATCTGTATACGACATCCCTGTAGTGGTGATTTTATTGTCATCAGAGTGGATTCATTTTTATTGTTAAATTTTAATATTATGAAATAAAGTATTTCTTTTTAATGAGCTTAAAGACTCGTTTATAGGTTTTCTTAAATGTTTGGGGACCTATGGTCTGTCACTGGTTTATGTCTTTAGGGATATATACTGTAATGTGACAATATCACTGTATTTTATTCAAAATGCAACCTGCTTCTGTTTGATACACAGTGCAGACTGCAGTAATGTCATTGCTTAGTACAAGTGCAAATGCACTAACATTGCCACTATTAGCTCTGTGACCTGCTGGAGATCTGAAATATCCAGCAGGTCACAGAGCTAATAGTGGCAATCAAACAGAAGCAGGTTGCATTTTGAATAAAATACAGTGATATCGTCTCATTACAGTATATATCCCTAAAGACATAAACCAGTGACTAATCAAAACCTTACTAGGGAAAACAAACGAGGTATTTCAAACACTCAGTGAATTTAAGGACCTATGGTCTGTTTAATAATCCAAATTCTATTCCCCAAAAATCCTCATGTCAGAATAGGTAGTTAGGCCTGGACACACAGGGTCTACGACCTAAATCTCAGGCTTGGTGTAAATGACTAAGGACACAAAGTGTGTCTGAAATGCGTAGACGACTCATTATTATAAACCGCCTCTCTATTGCGTCCCGATATTTTACTTTTTTGTTTACTAATAAAATTAGGAACATTGTTTCCCTTTTAAGTGACTTTTCAGTGCTGGATCATATTTCTTTCTTTCTCCTTGGTGTAAATGACACAGAAAACTTCACTGGGTGAGTGATCAGGTATAATGCAGTGACTATAACCAGTACACTGACGATCGTACACCCAGACAGCTCACAGGCTGCAGCTGTCATATGTGATAAAATGTCACGACAAGCTATACAGAGACCAGTTGGGGCAGCACAGAAACATGGCTATAAAAGCATCAAGAGAGTTGAGTATAGTCTGTTTTTCTGTCAGTCATTTTCCGCAGTAGTCAATTCGGCCGAATATCCGCTAACCATTTGGTGCAAATATTCGGCCAGATTTCCCTGCAGAATCTGGGTCGGATATGCTGCATATTTTTCCACAGCGTATCGGATTCATGTGAACATAGCCTTACACTTACCATATTGAGGTTTTATATTTCTAGATCAGAGTCCGGGTACTAAAAAAACAGTCCAGGCCCTGAAAAATGAATTGGTTAGCAGTCTGGGGAAGTGTTTACATCCGTGTGCTCAGATTAATGACACATTTCACTTGCTAGTTTATTAACTTAGAACTGTCCTTATCGACTGTCAAAGTCTATTTCCTGCTATCAGCTGTAACATCTGACAATTTGCCCCAGACCTTCTCTCACTATGATACAAGCTAGATTATATTATTGATATACTCGTGATACATTGATCTCCTTGGAAATGTATTGGAATTCCAAGCTTAATTATTCAGCATTGTTTTGCTTATCTATTTTTTTATTTTTTTTATTTATCTGTAGCTACTTCTATTATACAGTTGACTGGATACAAGGCACAGGCCCACATTTATCAAAAATTGCATTATTTTAATCAATGTCAAAGTTAACCCCTTAATGACCGGGCATGTTTGTACCTTAATGACCAAGCCAGATTTGTCAAATCTGGTATGTCTGACTTTATCAGAGAATAACTCTGTGAAAGTTTTGAATATCCAAGTAATTCTGACATTGTTTTTTCGTCACATGTTGTACTTTATTTTAGATGTAAAAGTAGACTGATACGATTTGCGGAAATTAATGAAAAAATAGAAAAGTGGAAGAAATTTTGTAAAAATTACCATTTTCCCATATTTTTAACTGCAATATGTCACATATGTACATACATACTGTACAATTTTTTTAATTAAATATATATTTCTATCTCTTTACTCCATTTTGGCAGCACTTTTGAAAAAATAAAATAAATTTTCAGCAATTTAGAGGACTTACAAATTGAATAATAATTGTATACATTTTGAAGTACATTTTGTTTTCCTGCACCAAGCCAGGTTTTCAGAGGCTCATAGGTGTCAGAATGGTGGAAACCCCCACAAATGACCCCATTTAGAAAACTAGACCCCTTAAGGTATTTACCTAAGGGTATAGTAAGTATTTTGACCCCACAGTTTTTTGCTAAATTTAATACATAGCAGGTGAAGAAAAAAAAAATTTCACTTTTTTTCATAAAAGTATTTGTTTGAAGACCAATTTCTTTGTAAAGCGACCATGAGAATGAAGAAACACACCACAAAATCTATCACCCTGTTTCTCCTGTTTTCAAAAATACCAACATTGTGGCCCTAATGTGTTGTTTGGACACACGGCAGGGCCCCAAAGGAAGGGAACACCCGGAGGCTTTCAGGACTCATATTTTGCTTGAAAATGTTTTAGGCCCCAATGTACATTTGGAGAAGCTTTGAGCTGCCAGAATGATAGAAACTCCCCATAAACTACCCCATTTCGAAAACTAGACCCCTTAAGGTATTTATCTAGGGGTATAGTTAGCATTTTGACCACACAGGTTTTTCGCTAAATATATTGAAATTAGTCTGTAAGAATTAAAATGTACTTTTTTTCTGAAACAACATAGAAATTTTTATTATTTACAAGGAATAACGAAGAAAATGCACCCCAACATTTGTAAAGCAATGTCTCCCGATTACGACAATACCCCATATGTGGTAATAAACTGCTGTTTGGACCCACAGCAGGGCTCAGAAGGGAAGGAGCGCCATTTGGATTTATGATTTTGCTGGAATGGTTTTCGGTGCCATGTCGCATTTGCAATGCACTGGAGGGTCCAAAACAGTGGAAACCCACCAAAAGTGACCCCATTTTGGAAAAACCTTCAAGGAATTTTTCTAGGGGTATAGTGAGCATTTAGACCCCACAGGTCTTTTGCAGAGTTTATTAGAATTAGGGCGCAAAAATTAATATCAACATTTTTTCTACTAAAATGTTGCATTTTCTCATTTTCACAAGGGATAAAGGAGGAAAAAAACAACCATTTTTTTATAAAGCAATTTCTCCCGAGTACGGAAATACCCCACATGTGGTCATACGTTTTTTCATTAGAAATGAATTAACCCTTTCAGGACTGATCCATTTTTTGCTTTCATATTTTAGATTTTCACTCCCCGCTTTCCAAGAGCCATAACTTTTTTATTTTTCCATCAATAGAGTGGTGTGAAGGCTTATTTGTTGCGGGACAATCTGTAGTTTTCATTGGTACCATTTTGGGGTACATGCGATTTTTTTTTGATCACTTTTTATTCAATTTTTTTGCAATCCTGAGCAAAAAACAGGAATTCTGACACCGTTTTTTAGTTTTTTTTTTGCGGCGCTCACCGTACGCTATAAATTACATTTTTACTTTATTCTGCAGGTTGGTACGATTACGGCGATACCATATGTATATAGGTTTGGTCCTTTTTTTTAGCGTTTGCGCAATAAAATGACTTATTTATTAAAAAAAAAAATTCTGTGTCACCATATTCTGAGAGCCATAATTTTTAAATTTTTTCGTCAAAAAAGCTGTGTAAGGGCTTGTTTTTTGCGGGACGGATAGAAGTTTTTATTGGTACTATTTTCGGGTCCATGCGACTTTTTGATCACTTTTTATTCTTTATTTAGGGAGCGGTGGTGACCCAAAAAATTGCGATTCTGTCGTAGTTTTTTATTGATTTTTTTTGGGGTGTTCATCGTGCGGGAAAAATAACATTATAGTTTTATAGTTGGGTTCGTTACGAACGCGGTGATACCAGATATGTGTACTTTTTTAACGTGTTCATTTTTTTTCTATAATAAAAGTCTTATTATAGGAAAAAAAGCATTTAGTGTTTATAGAACTTATAACTTTTATTTTGACACTTTTTTTAAAAAAAATTTATTACTTTTTTAACTTGTCGCACTAGGGGACACTTAGTCTTGCAGCTTTGCTCGCTGCTAGAGTACATTACACTACACACGTAGTGTAATGTACTCTAACTGTCATTGTGACGTGACTGTCACACTGACAGGAAGCCGAGGAGGAACGGCCGGAGGCTGTTCCTCCGAGGCTTCCGTGCATGGCAACCCGGAGGTCATTATCTGACCTCCGATTGCCGTGACAAGCATCGGTAGCCCCCACGATCACTTCGTGGGGGCTGCTGATGTGCTTCAAACCACTTAAATGCGGCGACGGCAATCCGTCGCCGCACTTAAGGGGTTAACTGCCGAAATCAGCGGCGATGGTCCGCTGTCCGGCAAGACTGATGTCTCAGCTGTCGGGGACAACTGTCAGCGAGGGTCTGTCACTCTGTGTTTACACAGAGTGACAGTTTGAAATGCGGACGAAAATGAACGTCATGGTGCGGGAACTAGCAGCCGACCATGACGTTCATTTTCGTCCTTGGTCGTTAAGGGGTTAAAGCTAGGTTTCTTTATTGACATATTGCCATGCTTAAAGGCTAGACCCATGACTATTGTAGGAAGGGAAGAGTCCATACTGTGATTACTGGGGGAAGTTGGACTGCTGTGTTTACTATAGAGTCCATACATTGACTACTGGCGGCAAGTGGGCTGGGGTGACTATTGGGGGGAATTAAGGGCTGGGATGTGACTACTAGGGTAAAGTGAACATGTAGGTGGGTGCTTTTGACCAAGTGGGTGTTGTAAAGAAGTGTGAGGCTGACCAATCAGTGACCAATCAGCGTCATACACTTCTCATTGTTCCAGCCCAGCTTCTTTCACTGCACAATCACACTGTTTTCTGTGGATCATGCTGGGCTGGAACAATGAGAAGTGTATGAGGCTGATTGGTCACTGATTGGTCAGCCTCATACACTTCTTTACAACACCCACTTGGTCAAAAGTAAAAACACACCCAGTTGGTCTTTAAGAAACTAATTAGCATAAATCTAAAATTGCTCATAACTTGCTCAAAAATGATCATTTTTCAAAATAAAAACCACTGTTGTTATCTACATTACAGCGCAGATCAGATTATGTAGGAGATAGAGCACTTATAATCTGGTGACAGAGCCTCTTTAAGGGCTCTTACATGCATTTTCCAGATTTTGCACTTGTCAGGGGAGCAGTGCGGGAGCAGGGCAAGGGAAGTATAAAGGCATAACACTGCTTAAGGCAGGTGCCTGAGAAGTAGTCGGGAGGTGGAGAGTGTGATGTTGAAGGGGTAGGGCTTCTTCTTACTTTCCATCACAGACTTTACTTGTGGCCCCATTGGTCTTTCCCTGGGGTCCTGAGGCAGCAATATTTATACTCTGTGCTCACCCCATCTCCTCACCCAGCATCCATTGTCTGGTGTTGTTTTCCCAATCACCCACCATAAAATACAGCATTTATATTTTTTACGGAGTTCTTAATTGGATGTGCTTATTGATATGATAGATGATTCTATTCTGATTTGTTACACCATTCTTATTGTTGTTTTCTTTAATAATTGTTACAGTTGGCGGAAAGGAGAGCCTTGCACGGAAAACACTATCTGTATGTACTGCAAATACATGCCCAACGTGGCTGTGTTAGGCTGACATACGAGATGCGTATGAGATGGCGCTTTAAGGTTAGACCATGTGTAAATCTCATCACTGCGAGCGGGCTGATTCCCAGAACCTCTGAAACTGCAAGTGACTGCACTTGGCCCCATTGTGTTAAAATCTGTCTCCCAGAGCCCACAGACCCAGCTCCCAGAACTGGTACAAACTCAGGCCTGCTCCTTGCCACAAATGGTCAGTAGTCCTTAACCTGTCGGGGTGTTCCCGTGTGGAACAACTTCTAAGTGAAGAGATAGAAAGCACAGAAGTAATAATAACAAGTCTCAGGCTGGAATCTCCTCAAACCTTCCCCTGATCGCACAATTTAAACAATTAATTATATCTGAGAGTGAAAACCGCATAATGATACGGAAGACAACTTACACCATGCCAAACCTGAGCAATAGAAAAAGGGAGAGGATAAGTATAGTTATTCGGGTATGTTCACACGGCAACGCCAATTACGTCTGAAATTACAGAGCTGTTTTCAGGCGAAAACAGCTCCTGAATTTCAGACGTTTTGACAAGTGCACGCATTTTTCACCACGTCTTTTATGGACGTAATTGGAGCTGGTTTTCATTGGAGTCAATTAAAAACGGCTCCAATTACGTCCCAAGAAGTGACATGCACTTCTTTGATGCGGGCGTCTTTTTACGCGCCGACTTTTGACAGCGGTACGTAAAAAAAAAAGCCTGTCTGCACAGAACACCGTAAGACACATTGAATTCAATGGGCAGATGTTTGCAGACGGTTTGGAGCCGTTTTTTCGTCCATAATTCGAGGCGTAAAATGCCTGAATTACACCCGTAAATAGGGCGTGTGAACATACCCTGAATGGTTACCCCATACTGAGGTGTTTAGACGGCTTTCTGATCCAAATCACGGCCCTATAAATGTAACAAAATGTTCTTATAAAACAGCTGGTTCAATCCTCGGCAAACAAAATAATATTGTTTACACAAGAGATCAGGTCCATGTCTAGTTTCTGATCTGAATTTTCTTTTCTAAAGTTTTCCTTTCACAATAAAAAATTTTTATAAATGGGAATCTGTTTCTAATGAGAAGTTGTCATTTATATAGTTATAACACGCTGCGGCCCCTTTTCTCTGACACAAGCCTCCAATAGTCCAATTCCAAGGCAAGTGATCCAGAACTTTACATGAGACTGCCTAAATAATGTCCTTTTCTGTAAAGTTACGCTAGGTAAATAAAATATAATAAAAGACTCAAAGCCAATTGAATTTCTATTATGGGTTGACTTGTGGTCAGTCAAAGTTATTTATTTAATTATAAACTTGTTTATTACTTTACTTGAACAATGTTAATTCATACCAAAACAAATTAACCCTCAGTTTAAAAATACCTGAATGCCAAACAGTCCTTACGTAGGAGCATGTAGGTAGACTGATATAAATACAAAAGACTGCCAGTAAGGAGGATGTGTAAACCCACCTACACAACCCTTCGACCCCCAGCCAACAAAAACACCTTCTCCCCACCATCCTGAAGACCAGATAAATAGATATCCAGGCCTATGTCCGTCAAGTGAACTCCGTCCATTAGTAGCCATTCGATTATCACCCTCCAGCTGTCTATGCCTAACCACCACTCCCCCACGGGACCTCACAAACCTCGAAACCCTGGTATTCAAAAGCATTGACATCACTAGCCCCATGTCACACTGCCTGAGGAATAACCTCCGACCAACACAGAGGCAAAACACTCTAAATCCAACTGAATAAGCGAAATCAATTCCCCCAACCGCACTTTGCGCAGATCGTTGCCGCCAACATGAACACTAGAACTGTTAGAACCATGCGGTTTCTGCTGATGTCCACTACTTCGGGCAAATCCTGCAGCCAGCACAAGCCCCGAAGTCCACGCCAATGCACATCAGCTGACGTAAATCTAAGGGAACGACCTCCAGGGCGGATGACAGCCTGATGTTCTGACCAGGATACATTCGAATCACAGACGATCCAAACAGCTGGACAAAAACCTGCAAAAATAATTAATCAATGAGACAACAATTCAGGGCAAATATAACTAGCAAAACAGTCGGATCGCCACCGACCAAGAGGCCGCACCAATCCGAAAATAGTGGGTGCCGAATTCCGAGGGGGAAAAACCAGAATGAGATAACGCTTATTTAAAAACTGCTGTAAACTGAAAACGTGTCAACGGCGAATCGTTGCAGTCAGACAAAAAACACTCCCCGAAATGCTGCAGTTGCAGATAGTTGGAAACAGAAGAAACAGGACTGGATGAAGAGACACACAACAACCCTTGCCAAAAATGTGAGTTTTAGTACGGCGAATACGAAAACGCAAAACAGAGCGAGACAAAACCACATCCTCATATAACAAACCTCCGGGGCAGACCGCGCTGGGAGGAAAAAGTTCATATATGCGAAGGGCATCGTAAAACGCCAAAACAAAAGCGGTGCGAAACAACGAGACTTCAAACTAATCAGAACAGACTGAAGGCAGCACCAACATAAGCTTGACTAGGATGGAAATAGTGACGACGAGCTTTGTGACGAACCGGGAATTTCTTCCAACCCCGCAAGACCTGCTGAATAAAAAATGATTTAGTAACATCAGACCAACAGCGATGTTTTAAGAAAAAAGATACTCCCCCAAACGACCCTGGGTGACCAGGCTATGAACCAGGGGCATAACTAGGAAAGACTGGGCCTCATAGCAAACTTTTGACTGGGGCCCCCCTCCGCTGGGTGCCACACAACCCCTTCTTGTAGATAGTTACTCCCTGTAGATTCCGCCACATAGCTCCCCCCTGTAGATAGCACCATACAGCCCCACTGTAGATAGCACCATACACAGCCCCCTGTAGATAGCACGATACAGCCCCCCTGTAGATAGCGCCATACAGCCCCCTCCCTGTATAAAGCACCATACAGCCCCCCTGTAGATAGCGCCATACATCTCCCTGAAGATTGCATCATACAGTCCCCTCCCTGTATATAGCGCCATACAGCCCCCTGTAGATAGCACCATACAGCCCCCTGTAGATAGCGCCATACAGCCCCCTCCCTGTATATAGCATCATACAGCCCCCCTGTATATAGCGCCATACAGCCCTCTCTCTGTATATAGCACCATACAGCCCCCTCTAGATAGCGCCATACAGCCCCCTGTATATAGCGCCATACAGCCCCCCTGTATATAGGATCATACAGCCTCCCTGTATATAGCACCATACAGCCCCAACCCCCCAGAAAAAAATGGCCTGTAGCCTATGATTTGTCCCACAAAAGACATGTATCCCCTATCCACAGGATAGGGAATACATGTGTGATTGCTTGCTGGGATCCCCAGCGATAAGGAGAACGGGTGACTGAAAGTCCCCCGAAGTTCTCCATGAGAAACCTCGGACTACCGGGGTCTGTGTCCGGCAGCTCAATAAAAATTAAAGGAGCGCTGGTCACGCATGTGCACAAGCGGGAACGACGTTCAATTAGGTTCTATGGAGCTGCCTACACAAAACCCGGAAGTCCGAGGTTTCTCAGGGAGAACTTCGGGGGACCTTCGGTTCTCCTTATCGCTGGGGGTCCCAGCGATCACACCTGTATCTCCTATCCTGTGGATAGGGGATACATGTGTTTTGTAGGAACAACCCTTTAATGGCAGAATGGGGAGATACCTCCCTGCTCTGCCGTAGTGTTCAGTTGTGTCGTACTGTAGCAGCCATAGCAGTCGCTATGGCGGCTACCGCGGTAGTTACGCCACTGCTAGAAACCCCTTTATCTTGCAAGACAGTCAGGTACTATAAAGTAATGGAAGAACAAAGCTGATCCAAACACTATCCTCGGCCACCTCCAAACACTCCCCCCCCCCCCACGCCTTACCATGCCCAGATCATCTGGAAGGAGCCAAAGATGATCTGACTAACGGGAGCAAAGGAGCTCCAACATCAGCCACAGGGAATCCGAACAGCAGGTCCCTTCTTGTTGCGCCTGTGGAAGTAGAGAACGAAAAACCTGCCAATTAAAATAAGAGAGATAGTCAGCAATGACATTATCTACACCAGGAACGTGCCGTGCCCAGAAGTGATTATACTGAAGGCAACAGAACACAAGGTGACACAATAAAACCACAACCGGCTCAGAGGACGAAGTCAGATTGTTAATAGTGTGGACAGCACCCAAATTATCCGACCAAAAAAGGACAGACCGATTAGCCATATGGCCCGCACCACAGTTCAACCACCACCACAATTGGAAAAAGTACCTGTCATGGGGTTTGTTAGGTTAATACACGATCAACAGAGCCAGTGAAGATAGTGTAACTCCAACAGGATTTATTGTATCCAATTCTTCCAGACCAGGTCGCCTTCCACGCAGTGAAGCCCACAGTCCACAAAATCAGGTAATCACAGAAAACTCCTCAGAGCGCTGGCCTCAGCTTCAGCTCTCATTAAAGTCTACATCCAGGAGTCTACATCCACTCAGGGGGAGGAACATCTTGGCAGTTTCTAATCACCATGATTTATTATAATATTGACTTTAGTTTGTATTTCTACTGTCTGTATATGAGCTGTGGTCTTTTGTACTATTATGTGTATTGCCCAACTATTGTCTGCCACAGCCAAGATGAGAACACAGTGTTGGGAGATAATTGGATCTGCTGGGTTTGCTGGTCTACTCTCTAGCTGAGTGATGGTGGTGCCCCCCGATGATCCCCTGTGGAGACTGGACAATGAGGACACTATATGTCTTGTGGCTGCACCTCTGACTCATCTGATTGTCCATATGCTGGAGACACGACCTGTGGTACCAGATTACAGAATGCATTCCTCTCTGCTGAGGGCTCACAATAAACCACACATAATGCACCATCACAACCTCTCCCCTCATGCAATAAGTAAGCTGGCCATGTGGCATACAGGCCGCTGGCCACCTCACTCGTAGTGCACACTGATCCACATTTGACAGTTTATTGTACGACCGCAAAACAATTCCTAACAGTTGCCGGGTTCCTCGATCATCACAGGGGGGAAGGGCAGTCTGTGGCTCTTCTTGTCAGGACAGTCCATCAGCTGGCTTCACGGTTTGTATTGTATGGACAGAACCGATAAAAACACAGGGACATATACAAAAACACCGAAAAAGGCCATACTTACAAATGGACACAGCCAGGCCAGAAATGCTGATGAAAGGGCGAGCAGGTGCTTTAAATAATAATAGCCACTCCCACTAGTCTTGAGGGGAGTGGTGTGTGGTGCATGGGATGTGTAGTAAGAAATAATAAATGAATAGTGTGTGTGCAAGTGTAATACTATAAGTGAAATATAGGGGGCAGTAATAAATGAAGAGCCTCAATAGAAATAAATGGATAATGGAGTGCAAGTGAGTGAAACATGGAGGGATAGTGTGTACGTCATGAGGCACAACGTGTATAGCCAGGTAGAAGCCTATTTGTGACGCCTTGATAATTCATAGAGCGGGCTACCCTGCTTGCTATGCCAAACAACAACACACCATGCTCTCCCAGCATCAAAGACCCGGCTGTGTCCAAGAGAAGCGAATATACATAATAATGAAAAATACCTGGGGTATTGGTAATCATTTTGGCCAAAAGGACGCAAGCTCGCAATCCACGACAAGGATCCCCAGACTTGCGAGTCCCTAACTCCTAAAATGGAACAGAACGTTCCTGATGCACAAACAGAACCGATAAAAACACAGGGACATATACAAAAACACCGAAAAAGGCCATACTTACAAATGGACACAGCCAGGCCAGAAATGCTGATGAAAGGGCGAGCAGGTGCTTTAAATAATAATAGCCACTCCCACTAGTCTTGAGGGGAGTGGTGTGTGGTGCATGGGATGTGTAGTAAGAAATAATAAATGAATAGTGTGTGTGCAAGTGTAATACTATAAGTGAAATATAGGGGGCAGTAATAAATGAAGTGCCTCAATAGAAATAAATGGATAATAGAGTGCAAGTGAGTGAAACATGGAGGGATAGTGTGTACGTCATGAGGCACAACGTGTATAGCCAGGTAGAAGCCTATTTGTGACGCCTTGATAATTCATAGAGCGGGCTACCCTGCTTGCTATGCCAAACAACAACACACCATGCTCTCCCAGCATCAAAGACCCGGCTGTGTCCAAGAGAAGTGAATATACATAATAATGAAAAATACCTGGGGTATTGGTAATCATTTTGGCCAAAAGGACGCAAGCTCGCAATCCACGACAAGGATCCCCAGACTTGCGAGTCCCTAACTCCTAAACTGGAACAGAACGTTCCTGATGCACAAACAGAACCGATAAAAACACAGGGACATATACAAAAACACCGAAAAAGGCCATACTTACAAATGGACACAGCCAGGCCAGAAATGCTGATGAAAGGGCGAGCAGGTGCTTTAAATAATAATAGCCACTCCCACTAGTCTTGAGGGGAGTGGTGTGTGGTGCATGGGACCATGCACCACACACCACTCCCTCAAGACTAGTGGGAGTGGCTATTATTATTTAAAGCACCTGCTCGCCCTTTCATCAGCATTTCTGGCCTGGCTGTGTCCATTTGTAAGTATGGCCTTTTTCGGTGTTTTTGTATTGGATGGAGAAGCAGTAAGGGTGTAAGCAGTGGCGTAACTACCACTGTAGCAGACATAGCGGCTGCTACGAGGCCCTCGGCATCAGGGAGCCCGTGACGCCTGCCGAGGATGCTGTGGAGCAGCTCCGTTCATCGTGGGAATGGGGCCTAGGTGAGTATAATTTTTTTGTTTTATTTGTTTGGGGGGTGTTATCGACAGGGGGGCTGTATGGCACTATCTGCAAGGGAAAGGTGGGGGCGCTATCTACATGGAGGAGTTTATGGCTCAAGACTAATGTAGTTACAAATTGAGCACTGGCTAGCCGATTCAATAGATCATCAAACTGGGGTATAGGGTATGTGTCACATTTGGTGGCATGGTTTAGGCACCGGTAATCTGCGCAGAATGGCTGTAAAGGATCTGCCAGACACAACTTCTGTGTCGACGCCCATAGGTAATAAGTCTGCACCTGCTTCTATGTCTGTGAGACTGACTCCATCTTCCACCACCCAGGATGGCAGGCTTAGGAGTGGGAGAGCCTATCACAGCCTTGCCAGACGGAGCTAGCTCCCGCCCTCTGTCTATTTATACCTGCCTTTCCTGTTCCTCCTTTGCTTGTGATTCTTCTCTGTTGGTTTCCTGGCCCTGCTGCAGCTTCTTGAACTACTGCTTGTGATTGACCTTGGCTTTTCTGACCACTCTTCTGCTCTGCGTTTTTGTACCTCGCTCATCTCCTGGTTTGACTCGGCTCGTTCACCTCGCTTGTTGCTCATGGTGTTCCCGTGGGCAACTTCCCCATTTCCCTGGCTTCTTTGTACCCTTGTCTGTTTGTCTGTCGTGCACCTATTGAGTGTAGGGACTGTCGCCCAGTTGTACCCCGTCGCCTAGGGCGGGTCGTTGCAAGTAGGCAGGGACTGAGTGGCGGGTAGATTAGGGCTCACTTGTCTGTTTCCCTACCCCGACATTACATAATCACAAGCCCATATACCTAGTCTACCCTGGTCCCTGACACTACTATGGACCCCCTTGAGACCCTGGCTCAGCAAATGCAGGGTCTCTTCCTACAGGTCCAGGCCCTGGCTCAGAGGGTCAACCAGCCTGATGCTACCATGGTAGTGCCCCTCACCTCACCTCTTGAACCCCACCTCAAGTTGCCTGACCGGTTCTCAGGGGACCGGAAGACTTTTTTCTCCTTTCGGGAGAGTTGTAGGCTCTATTTTCGCTTAAAGCCCCACTCCTCTGGTTCTGAGAGCCAGCGGGTGGGTATAATTATGTCCCGTCTCCAGGACGGGCCCCAAGAATGGGCCTTCTCCTTGGCTCCTGACGCCCCTGAACTTTCCTCCGTTGATCTTTTCTTTTCTGCTCTCGGGCTCATTTATGACGAGACTGACAAGACTGCCTTTGCCGAGAGTCAGCTGGTGACCTTACGTCAGGGTAAGAGACCTGTTGAGGAGTATTGCTCTGACTTTAGGAAGTGTTGTGTAGCTTCTCGGTGGAATGACCCTGGCTTAAGGTGCCAATTTAGATTGGGTCTGTCGAACACCCTGAAAGACCTGCTAGTTAGCTATCCCTCTTCTGACTCCCTAGATCAGGCTATGGCTTTAGAGGTACGACTTGACCGACGTCTCAGGGAACGACAACTTGAACGTTTTTGTGTTTTCCCCTCTGACTCCCCCATGATGCCTCCCGAGGTTCCGTTGCTTCGCTCTTCCAGAGTCATGATTTTCCCTAAGTACCCTTAGCTGGAATTGCAGGGGAACAAACAGCTTGTTCTCAGGAAGGCTCCCGGGAGCTGAACCTTGATCAGCCGCAATTTCAGAGACTAAATAAGAATCAATAGCGGAAATGATTATACCTGGAGGCAAAATACAAGCAGGATCTTCCTCCGAAGGAGGGCTGGCCATCAAACTACGTGACAGTGCATCAGCCTTAACATTTTTAGACCCAGCCCTATAGGTAACCACAAAGTTGAATCTGGTAAAAAATAACGCCCAACGAGCTTGTCTCGGGTTTAGCCTCCGGGCAGATTCTAGGAAAACCAGATTCTTGTGGTCGGTAAGGACCGTTACCTGGTGCCTAGCCCCCTCCAGGAAGTGGCGCCACTCTTCAAATGCCCATTTAATAGCTAAGAGTTCGCTGTTGCCAATATCATAGTTACTCTCAGTGGGTGAAAACTTCCTAGAGAAGTAGGCACAGGGACGGAGATGGGTGAGGGACCTGGTACCCTGGGACAAGACAGCCCCCACTCCCACCTCGGACGCGTCAACCTCCACGATAAATGGCTCCATTTGGTTGGGCTGAACCAGCACTGGGGCCGAGATAAAGCACTTCTTAAGGACCTCAAAAGCCTGGACAGCCTCAGGAGGCCGGTGGAGGAGATCAGCACCTTTGCGAGTGAGATCCGTAAGAGGCTTAGCGATGACCGAGAAGTTAGCAATAAACCTCCTGTAATAATTAGCGAACCACAGAAAGCACTGTAACACCTTCAGGGAGGCAGGTTGGACCCATTCTGCCACAGCCTGGACCTTGGCGGGGTCCATGCGGAATTCATGAGGAGTGAGGATTTGGCCCAAAAATGGTATCTCCTGCACCCCAAACACACATTTTTCGGTCTTTGCAAACAGTTTGTTTTCTCGAAGGACCTGGAGCACCTTCCTGACATGCTCAATGTGGGAGGACCAGTCCTTGGAAAACACAAGTATGTCATCAAGGTACACTACAAGAAATAACCCCAGGTAGTCTCTTAAAATCTCATTTATGAAATTCTGGAAGACCGCGGGAGCATTACACAACCCAAAGGGCATGACGAGGTATTCGAAATGACCTTCGGGCGTGTTAAACGCAGTCTTCCACTCATCCCCCTCTTTGATGCGGATACGGTTATACGCCCCCCGTAGATCAAACTTAGAGAACCATTGGGCCCCTGAACCTGATTAAAGAGATCAGGAAACAGAGGAAGGGGATACTGGTTCCTTACAGTGACCTTATTCAAGCTTCGGTAGTCAATGCATGGCCTAAGACCACCATCCTTCTTCCCTACGAAGAAGAAGCCAGCACCTACCGGAGAAGTAGGTGCTGGCTTCTTCTTCGGTCAAGTCGTACCGCTAAAGCCATAACCTGGTCTAGGGAGTCAGAAGAAGGATAGCTAACTAGCAGGTCTTTCAGGGTGTTCGACAGACCCAACCTAAACTGGTACCTTAAGGCAGGGTCATTCCACCGAGAAGCTACGCACCACTTCCTAAAGTCAGAGCAATACTCCTCAACAGGTCTCTTACCCTGACTTAAGGTCACCAGCTGACTCTCGGCAAAAGCAGTCTTGTCAGTCTCGTCATAGATGAGTCCGAGAGCAGAAAAAAAAAGATCAACGGAGGAAAGTTCAGGGGCGTCAGGAGCCAAGGAGAAGGCCCATTCTTGGTGCCCTTCCTGGAGCCGGGACATAATTATACCCACCCGCTGGCTCTCAGAACCTGAGGAGTGGGGCTTTAAACGAAAATAGAGCCTACAACTCTCCCGAAAGGAGAGAAAAGTCTTCCGGTCCCCTGAGAACCGGTCCGGCAACTTGAGGTGGGGTTCAAGAGGTGAGGTGAGGGGGACTACCAAGGTAGCATCAGGCTGGTTGACACTCTGAGCCAGGGCCTGGACCTGTAGGGAGAGACCCTGCATTTGCTGAGCCAGGGTCTCAAGGGGGTCCATAGTGGTGTCAGGGACCAGGGTAGACTAGGTATGGGCTTGTGATTATGTAATGACAGGTGGTGGGGAGACAGACAAGTGAGCCCTAATCTACTCGCCACTCAGTCCCTGCCTACTTGCAACGACCCGCCCTAGGCGACGGGGTACAACTGGGCGACATTCCCTACACTCAATAGGTGCACGACAGACAAACAGACAAGGGTACAAAGAAGCCAGGGAAATGGGGAAGTTGCCCACGGGAACACCGTGAGCAACAAGCGAGGTGAACCAGCCGAGTCAAACCAGGAGATGAGCGAGGTACAAAAACGCAGAGCAGAAGAGTGGTCAGAAAAGCCAAGGTCAATCACAAGCAGAGGATCAGTAGTTCAAGAAGCTACAGCAGGGCCAGGAAACCAACAGAGAAGAATCACAAGCAAAGGAGGAACAGGAAAGGCAGGTATAAATAGACAGAGGGCGGGAGCTAGCTCCGTCTGGCCTGTTTCCCTACCCCGACATTACAATGGCGTTGTGCCATCTTTCTTGGGCACTAGTACCATAGGGGATGGCCTAAAAATCCCAAGTTGTTTCATGTCCGCCAGTTCATTCTTGATCATGTCCCGAATGGCCTCTGGAACTTCGTAGAAGGGCTTGCTGGATGGGGCATTGTCCTGGAGTTTCCACATGGTGGTTGGTGAGAGTTGTCCGTCCGGGGGCTGAGGAGAACACTCAGTCCCAGCAAGGTGAGAATATCACCCTTTTGGATGTCTGACAGATGGGGTCCCAGGGGTACTTGGTCCAGAGTACCCCCAGCTCGAACCAGATGTAGAATGTCCGGGAGGGAGTCGCCTCCCTCCATATCACTAGGGGGATAGCAGATGGCAAAAACTGGCAGGGACCGGTTGTGGTACTCTTTCAGCATGTAGGCAAACAGGAGATATGGCAGGTATTGCTCCCAGTCCCATTCAGTGTCTACAAAGGCACGTAGCATATGTTTTAGGGTTCCATTAAAACGCTCACACAGTCATTGGTTTAGGGGTGGTATGGGGTGGTGCGAATGGCTCGACCGCCACATGTGTGCCAGAGGGACTGGACCAAGTCTGACATGAACAGGGTCCCTACTCGGGTGAAGGCGGTAACAAGAGCCTCTGCTACCTTCATGGCTGTAATGCTGGACAGAGCCACGGCCTCAGGATACCGGGTGGTATAGTCCACCACCGTCAGGATATACCGTTTCCCTGTTCTGCTGGGGTGCACCAGCTGTCCTATTATATCCACAGCTACACGCATAAATGGCTCCTCAATGATTGGCAGGGGTTGCATGGGTACCTTGTGATGGGCGCCTGTATGTCGCATCCGTTGAAACATATTACAGCTACGGCAGTATTGAACTACTGATTGCAAAATGCCAGGCCAGTAAAAGTTGTCGGTGAGTCTTTTCTCTGTCCGTTTTCTTATCTTGATGTCTCGATAACGGGATGTCATGAGCCAGTTGGAGTAGCTGCAGCCTATATTTTTGAGGGACAATGAGTTGCCTGGTAGTTACTTCAGGGATGACCCCATCCAAGGCCTCTACTAACCGATAATACAATCCCTTATCTCTGGTGATCCTATCCCCATTCTCACCCTCTTGCCCAGTTTCTGCCCTTAGTTTAATAGCTGCCAAGGTCAGATCATCTTTTTTTTTTTGCCTAAACTCTTCCCGGTCCCAAAAGTCTCCCAATGTATAAGCAGTGGATGCAGCTCTTACCATTTCGGTTGGGGGTCCTGGAGGCTGCTCCACGGTCAATTCTGAAACTCTCTGTGCTTGGGCAGCTTAGTGGCAGCTCCCACAAAATGGCACTGTAATTCCCCAATGTCATTGCCAAGGAGACCATCCGCAGGAAGTCCCCACATAACACCAATCCAGCAGAGTCTTTCCCCGTAACCATAATCCAAATGTACAGCAGCCTCCTGGATATATTTGTGAATACCCCATGCCAGTTCGATGGGTATTCCTGGATTGCCTCTGGCTGAACCACACGGGAGTCAGCAATGGTCAGGTACTCCCCAGTGTTTCTAAAGCCCGTCACCTGTATCCATCAATCAAGGCATTCTGCAGATGGTGCTGCTTTTGCTCTAGGTAACTTTGCGCAAGGGGTTGAATGCCATACATGCCAGAGGGGGTCTCCATGGTGCAGGGTTCGGCAGTCCACTCTGGTTGGGGTGGTGGTAACTCTTCCTCAGGCAGGATGGAGTGCACAAGATGCCCAGGGCAAGGGGGAAAAGGTCGGAGCTCCCTTCGATTTCTTGAGGGGCACCAGGACTGTAAGTGGCCCGCACCCATAACATTTCCTTTTTGAGAACCCTCCATATCGTGGTCGGAATTGTGGGGTCCCCGGATTGTTTGGCCTGGTTGTCATTAGCCTGCGGATGGGTTGAGGGGAATATATAACAGGAGGTGGCTGGGGGGCTGGGTAAGGCTGAGGTTTATTGTCCAGCAGACTCCTCCACTGAGCTTTGATGGTAAGTTCCTCATCAGCCAGGGCTGCAGCTCTATTCAATGTTGGTGGCTTACGTTCCCAGACCCATTCCTGTATTTCCTGGGGGCACTTATAAAACTTATTTCAGGAACGCTTGCAGAATACTGTTCACAGTGAATGCACTTTCCACTTCCACCCATCTCCGACACGCCTGGGACATTTTATGGGCATACATGCTAAAAAATCCTCCAGTAGTACAGGGAAGGTCTCGGAAATGGGCCTGATGTGAGTCTGGGTGACGGCATAATAATCCAAAATAGTTTGTTTCACAATGTTATAGTCCCGGTTCCACTGTGGGTCTAAGGTCCGGTATGCTTCTGCGGCGGCACCTTCAAGAAGCCTCACTAAAAAACGCATCCAATCAGAGGTAGGTACATCCAGAAGGGCGCACTGCTGTTAAAAGTCCTGGAAAAACCCTTCCACATCCCCAGTTACCTCATTCAATTTCTTGAAGTACTTCCGGGTGACACGTAAAGGTTCCTGGATTCCCTGGTTCTCACCCCAGGTAATATTCTGCGCTGTTTCAGCCTCCATTGCAGCTTGTATATATTTTGCCATGCGAGCAGCTTCCAACATACACTCTGGAGTAACGACTGGTCCCAGAGCTGCCATTTCCTCCTTGTATCACACCAACCATTGTATCACACCAACCATACTATTATGTGAATTACCCAACTATTGTCTGCCACAGCCAGGATGAGAACACAGTGGGGGGAGATAATTGGATCTGCTTGGTTTGCTGGTCTGCACACTAGCTGAGTGATGGTGGTGCCGCCAGATGATCCCCTGTGGAGACTGGAGAATTAGGACATTTTATGTCTTGTGGCTGCACCTCTGACTCATCTGATTGTCCATACGC
The DNA here is from genome assembly GCF_050947455.1 of Rhinoderma darwinii. Lineage (NCBI taxonomy): Eukaryota > Metazoa > Chordata > Amphibia > Anura > Rhinodermatidae > Rhinoderma > Rhinoderma darwinii. The sequence goes on along the minus strand of NC_134689.1, from coordinate 253,147,253 downwards.
TGGAGACACGACCTGTGGTACCTGATTACAGAATGCATTCCTCTCTGATGAGGGCTCACAATAAACCACACATAATGCACCATCACAGTTCCAATAATGTCAAATTGGTAATAAGGCGTAACCAAGCCTCAGTCGCCTTGGACTCCCAACGAACATCAGCCATCTGCACCATACGCCTCCAGAATTCCCCATCAAAGTGCCACCATGCAGAACCGCCGTGTACCTTGTAGGTACTAAAAATAGTATCTAAATGCATGAATAGCTGACAAGCCCGATCTGGATACTTTTGCCCTACAATACTAGCCAGGAACGCAAAAGCCTGAATCCAAATATTAAACAATTTCACTACTATTGGCTTAGTCTGAAAACCCCACTCAAACCAGTGCTTGGGTGCTAGCGGTTTACCTTCCTTATACTTCAACATTTCATTAGAATCTGGTTTTCACTCCTTCTGTTCCCAGTTGGACACCTCTTGTGGAGAACAATCTTTTTGCCGAATAATCCTTAAAGAGAACCTTTCACCTGCCCATGCATGTGCAGCTGAGTGCAGCATGTAATGGGCAGGGGCTGCACAAACCGTGGGGCACTTTACATTTTTTTCTACCCTCCTCCGTAATTTAGATATCAGTGCCGTTATATTTGGTGCCCGATATTTAAAAATGTGCATGCGCGCTCTCCTCTCTCCAGCTCTTACAGTGTCCGTAGCATTGACACTCCCCCTTGCAAGTTCAGCAGACAAAGTACAAGACTGATCTCTCGCAAGAGCTGAAGATAGGAGAGCGCGCATGCACGCTCTCCTCTCTCCAGCTCTTACACTGTCCGTAGCAGTGACACGCCCCCTTGCCAGTTCGTCAGAAGACTGATCTTGACAGCTGAAGAGTGAGAGCGTGCGCGTACACGCTCTCCTCTCTCCAGGTCTTGCTGTAAGACTGTCCGTATCTGATTGGACAGTGTCATAGCCATAGTAACACGCCTCCTTGCCATTACGCGCCCCATTGACAGTTAAGGGGGTTATTTAAATATCGGGCGCCAAATATAACGGCACCGATATCTAAATAACGGAGGGTAGAAAAATAATGTAAAGTGCTCCAGGGTTTGTGCAACGCTGCCCATTAAATGCTGCACTCAGCCGCACATGTATGGGGAGGTGAAAGGTTCTCGTTAATTGATCTTTATCATTTCCTTTGTACCCCAATGGCAATGAGGAAAACAGTGATAACCCTATTGTTTGTGATAGTGCACTATTCTGCACTGTTAGGGCTTATTCAGACGAACGTATAATACGTCCGTGCAACGCGCGTGATTTTCACGCGCCTCGCACGGACCTATGTTAGTCAATGGGGCCATTCAGACTGTCCGTGATTTTCATGCAGCTTATGTCCGCTGCGTAAAACTCACGACATGTCCCATATTTGCCCATTTTTCGCGCATCACACACCCATTGAAGTCAATGGGTGCGTGAAAACCGCGCACCTGCACAGGGAAGCACTTCCGTGTGCCGCGTGCGATGCTCGCTACAGTAGTCAAAACTATGAATGAAAACAGAAAAGCACCACGTGCTTTTCTGTTTACAAACATACAAACAGAGTGTCATAATGGCGGCTGCGCGAAAATCACGCAGCCACGCATCATATGCTGCTGACACACGGAGCTGTTATGGACCTTTTGCGCGCGCAAAACGACGCGTTTTTTGCGTGCGCAAAACGCACACGCTCGTATGAATCTGGCCTTAGATAGGCGAGTCTTTATAGACTCAGATGGGGAGGAGGTGATTATTACCTGAACATTGGCTGAACAGTGTTAGTTTTATTCTGGATTTTAGTAACACAATTTTTTTAGTTTTTTGTATTAATCAGGCACTTTCAGGACCTGACCGGGGGGGGGGGGGGGGGGGGTAGGATTATCTTAGTCTCTTTCAGTTATGTATACGGGAAACATGAGGAAGTATATATAAAAAGAAGAACATCAGTTTGCATATATCACATTTAGTATACTGCTCAATGTACATGCTTAACTTAAAGTTGTCATTTTTAAATGTTTTCCTTCAATTGAACTATCTGATAAAGATCAATTAATGATTATGCGGCAAAAAGACTGTTCTCCACAGGAAGTGCCCAACTGGGAGCAGAAGGCGTGTAAACCAGATTCCATTGGAATGTGGACGTTTAAGGAATGTAAACTGGTAGCACCCAATGCACTCTTGATGTCATTGATAATATGACCTCACATATGCCCCCAAGACTGCAAAGATCAATTTGGTAAGGTTGGTAGCGGTCTGCCAGGAAAAGATATAATAGTTATTTTTCTTTATCATAAAAGTATGATAATATATTATACATTTAATTAAAAAAAAAAAAAGTAAACAGTAATTCCTGAATGGAAATAAAAAAGGTAATATAAAATGCAATGACAAAATAAAGAAAACATGTCTAGAAAAGAATCATTAAACGTGGTTATTTAGTATAAAATTAAGTTTCTTATGCCTATCTTATATAATAATAAAAATCATACACGTATTTGGTATCCCCAGGACCATAATAACTTGAAAAATTAATTTAACTGGATATTTAGTGTGAACCATTAGCAGTTTAAAGATAAAAGCATACAATTCCTCCTGCATAAAACAAGGCCTCATACAGCTATGTCAGTGAAAAAATGGGTTATGGCTGCCGAAATTAATAAAGTCCAAAACCAAAATTAAAGTCCAAAATTGAGCACTCCATTAAGGTGTAAAGCAACTTAAAGGGATTATCCGGGACTTTTTAAAATCGGCAGCAGTGACCGTTGCAGGAGGTTACCAGACCAGAGCGAGAACGGGACATCAGCGCTAGAGACAGGGGGCAATTTAAGGGCAAAGCCCCACGTGGCGTATTTCTTCCGCAACTGTCCGCATCAATGCCGCACAGAATCTGCGTTGCAGATTCTGTTGCGGATCTGCCCAAAATGTGCAGTAAATTGATGCGTACTAGTCGTTGCGTATTGAGGTGAAAGTACTTCCCTTCTCTCTATCAGTGCAGGATAGAGAGAAGGGACAGCACTTTCCCTAGTGAAAGTAAAAGAATTTCATACTTACCGGCCGTTGTCTTGGTGACGCGTCCCTCTTTCGGCATCCAGCCCGACCTCCCTGGATGACGCGGCAGTCCATGTGACCTCTGCAGCCTGTGATTGGCCGCAGCCGTCACTTAGACTGAAACGTCATCCTGGGAAGCCGGACTGGAGAAAGAAGCAGGGAGTTCTCGGTAAGTATGAACTTCTATTTTTTTTACAGGTTGATGTATATTGTGATCGGTAGTCACTGTCCAGGGTGCTGAAACAGTTACTGCCGATCGCTTAACTCTTTCAGCACCCTGAACCGTGACTATTTACTGACGTCGCCTAGCAACGCTCCCATAATTACGGGTGCACACACGTAGTCACCCGTAATTATGGGTGCACACACGTAGTCACCCGTAATTATGGGTGCACACACGTAGTCACCCGTAATTATGGGAGCCCCATTGACTTCCTCAGTCTGGCTGTAGACCTAGAAATACATAGGTCCAGCCAGAATGAAGAAATGTCATGTTAAAAAACCAATACGCTCCGCAGCACACATAACATGTACATGACATCTGCGGACTTCATTGCGGAATTTAGAATCTCCATTGAAGTCAATGGAGAACTTCCGCAATGAGTCTGCAACCAGTCCGCCACACGTCCGCAACATCCATTGTATGCTGCGGACACCAAATTCCGCACCGCAGCCTATGCTCCGCAGCGGAATTTTCCGCATCGTCTAAACGAACCCTACTAAAAAGCAGTGGAAAGCAATGGAGAAACGGGTCCGCTGCGGATTAAAGCTGCGGATTGTCCGCAGCGGAATTCCAGAGCAATTCCGCCACGTGGGGCTTTGCCCTAAGGGGTAAATATCTGCAAGCTTCTCATGTTCTGCCATTCCATGCCCTGCTGCCGATTTTAAATAGTCAGAGATAACCCCTTTAAAGGAGGAATTTGGACAAAACTGATCTGTGTTATGCCTTGTGCAGGAGCTGAGGGGTTATGCACGCTACATCAATTCTCTCTTTGGTGCTCTTTGAAGCCTGTATCATGCACTGCCCCCTTAGAACTTGCACTAGGATTAACACAGTGCATCAACTGTATCTGAAATACTCTTTTAAGTATTATTGCAGCCCTTGGGAGTAGTAAAATCTGGAATGTGGCCCTACGACCAGAAAAGGTTGTGCATTTCTAGTATAAAAGAAAGACTCTGCATGTGCATGGATTTCTGAAAGCTCCATTCAGATATATAGCACAGAATTGTTTGCAACTAATCTGCCGCGTGTAAATATACCCCCAGACCACGTTCAGACTGAAAACCTGGGAAAGTTACAGTACAAAAGACGACAATTCCACATGGAAATCAAGGCATCATGTGCATTTTCAAATCCGCAGCATGTTCATTTTTTGATGAAAAGATGTGGATTTTCCCCTTTGAAATGCATAAAGTGAAATCCGTGCAAAATTTGCAGCGGAAAGTCTGCTAACTATTTATCATCTTGTTTGGATTTACTCCTTCCTTTGACTACAGGGAACTCATGCAAAAACTGAACCAAAATTGCGCTGGTAAACAAGGCTTTACTGTATTTTTGTCAATAAAATTAGCCCCAGTGTGAGTTAATCATTAAGGGGTTAATAAATTAAGGGGTTAATAAATATTTTAGTGTCTATCTCAGACTTTTGTATGATAAGGGGAATTATTACAGTTCCCAGGAAATATCAGATCATCATTTCTGGAAATCTCATTCTTGTGAGATGACTCATTGCTTAATGCTGACATCACCTTCTACACCCACCGTTACTGGGGATTTGGTATCATTGCAGCACCCACTGAATCTGTTTTAACATACATTGTTCACATTGCAATCTGATTTCAAGAGTGATTCTATTTTTCATTGCGAAGTTGTTAGGCTCTGTTCACATCACATTATGTGAACGTTTGGCATATGCGCATGTACGCCAAACGTAGCCCCCAAACAGCACTTTCTTATGCATTGGGCCACCGCAAAAAACGTATACCACGCAAAGTCTGAGCCTTACATCGGGGGTATACATCAGGAAATGCTCCCAACATATACCTCTGACGTATTGCTCTGACGTGATGTAAACAGAGCCTTACATGATACATCAGACTTTTAGGTTTCTTACAAACAATATAATAAGATTTGCTTACATTAGTGCAATAAGCTGCTCATACAGTCCTTCTATTTTACAATGTGGTCTCACTAGATCCTACCTTAAAAAACATCTATTTCTTTCCATTTAATAATTTCTGAAATATTTACAATATCATTTGTTATTTTATAAAAATATGAAAAAAAAGATGGGGCGCCGATGGGCTTACAGAGGTAGCAACCTTTTTCGTAAACCACTTAGGTGTCGTGGACGCTAATGACCGCAATATCTGAGGGGTTAAACTGCCAGGATCCTCTGATCCTGGCCATTAATGCAGCAACTTGGCTGTCAGCACTCAGTCTAGATGGCACGGGTCACTTGTGCAGCACTTGGACTAGTGCGCCGTCAAAAGGCGGCACTCTAGCCTAAGGCGCTTTAGAGACTACCGTAAAAGGCATATTTGTGGTCACTAAGGAGTTAAAAAACAATGATAAGTGGTGAATACCAATGATTATCTCATTACAATGGCACAAGTGAACAGTCAATTCCTGAAGTTAATGTTGGGAGCAGAAAAATGGGCAAGCGTAAGGATCTGAGTGACTTTGACACGGGCCAAATTGTAATCAAGATGTTTGGGTCAGAGCGTCTCTAAAATGGCAGGTCTTGTGGGTTGTTCCCAGTATGTTTCGGTTAGTACCGCGGCAACAGTGTCATGGGCGCCCAATACTCCCTAGAGCGCATGGGGAGCAAAGGCTAACCTGTCTGTTCCGATCCTATAGAAGAGCGACTGTAGCACAAATTGTAAAAAAAAGTTATTGATGACTATGATAGAAAGGTGTCAGCACACAGGGTACATCGCAGATTGCAGTGTTTGTGGCTGTCTAGCCACAGATTAGGTAGAGTGATCATGCTGACCTCTGTCCAATGCTGAGAGCGCCTACAATTGGCACGTAAGCATCAGAACTGGACCATGGAGACATGGAGGAAGATGGCCTGGTCTGATAACTCACGTTTTCTTTTACATCACGTGGATGGCAGGGTTCGTGTATGTGACTTACCTGGTAAAGAGATGACATAAGGATGCACTATGTGAAGAAGACAAGCAGGCGGAGGCAGTGCAATGCTCTGGGCAATGTTCTTCTGGGAAACCTTGGGTCCTGGCACTCATGTGGATGTTACTTTATCACATACCACCTACCTAAACATTGTTGCAGACCAAATACGCCCCTTCATGGCAATGGTGTGGCCTCTTCCAGCAGTATAAAGCACCCTGCCACAGTGCAGTGGTTTGAGGAACATGAGAAAGACGAGGCTGGACGACAGCGCGGAGGACTTAAGGGGAAGCCTCCATGACTGCCATAGGAGGGAGAGGGAGCCAATAGGAGAGGAGATAGTTGGTGGGGGAAAGGAGGAGACGTATAGGGGAGGGGACAGGGGGGAGGTATCTGTTCCTCCCGCTGTTTTCGGCATTGAGCCGGAAGCAGCCGGAGGTACAACAGGTAGAAATTTAGCTGAGAGAGAACGTGCTGAGAGAGCTTGCCGTTCACTTACCTGCCTCTGCAGTAGTAGTATGCCTTCCCCGGCCGCATTGCTCGAGCAGCTGCAGGCTGCAGCGGTGTTCCATGATCTGGGCTGGCTGGAGGAAACAGTTGCAGCGCTAGCCCGGATCCCTCAGGCAGGCCCGTCGCACTCTGTGTCGGCAGCCGGCACAGAGGCGCCCCCTTCCCCCGCCCTCCTCACAGGCGTTAGCAATATAGCAGCAGGGGGAGAGATGATCACTGCGGCCCCTGCTCCAATAAAGCAGAGGGCGTCGTCGGGAGCGGTGGCTCAGGCCCGGTCACCCCGCCACTCCCGGTGGTCCCGTCCACCAGAGCGTCTGAGCCCAGATATGGCCCCACGGGCCGGGCGTCGCAGGGGGAGCCCTTCTAAGGACGCTGCAGGCCAGGTTGCTGGGACGGGCGCCTCCTCCCAGGGCCTGCGTCCTGGCAGGAATCCCCAGCCGCGACGGGGCTCGGCGGCTAACAGGGAGTCGCAGGCCGGGCTCCCTATCACACCCCCGCCTTCAACCGCAGTATGCCGGGTGCAGTCCACGGCCACCCCACATGGTGATGTGCCGGCCAGGGGGCAGGCTTCCTCGAGATCATCGGGGAGGACGACAGGATCAACGACGACGTCGAGGCAACAAGTCCGGTCGGAGGTTTGGGTCCCTACGGTCGGGCGGCAGGTGGCCGGCCCCTCGGTCAGCATATCGGGGTCCCCATGTCGGAGATGTCGGTGTGAGCACCAGTCGGAAGCAAGAGAGGATCTAGAAGATGGAGAGCTGGATGAGACGCAGCGCGGTCAGGATTTTCCGGCTGGCGGGAATACAGCGCCTGGGCAGCCCGGTGAGTGTGTAACTCCTACGTTACCGTATCCAGCAATTTTCATGTCGGGTTTTGAGGGTGGGGCAGCGAGCGCGGAGGTTGCGGCTGTCGATAGTGGCGTTGTCGGGCACGATGGCTTATCGGATTTGGTGGGTTGTTTGCGCGAGTTAGTCGGGCGCTTAGATAGGGCAGCGGCCCCTGTAGTGCCTGCGGTGTCCCCGGCGGTGGTATGGGAAGGTCATCGTGATGTATTGCCGCGGTCCGTGGGTAGTAATGTTTCAGGGTTGTCAAGAGAAGCAGTAGCAGTGTCGGTTCAAACTGAGGCGCAGAAGGATGGGGATAGAATTAGGCTGGATGATCGTGCTCGGGGCGAGGTTTATGTCTGTTTTGAGGGTCCGTTAGGGGCTCACCTGAAGCAGGAGGTGAGGGACCGGATTTAGAAGGATGAATACGTGGAAATATTTTCTCTTCTGCCGCTTGCAAAGTTCAACTTGGATAAAGGCAAGCGGGATGAGAGTAAAAAAGAAGAAGAAGAACGACGGCGGTATAGGCTTATTCCGCAGACGTTCGTTAACTGGTCTCAAGCTTTTGCTATTTTGGCGAGCGTGATCGGAGAAAAGGCGCCGGAAAATTGCTCGGTGTTGTTCTGTTATTTCGATGCTATCGGGGAGGCCTATAGGGCGTACGGGGGGCAGGCGTGGTTGCGGTATGATGAGCAATTTCGCCAGCGGAAAGCGGTACGGCCGGCGATTCGGTGGGATCAAAAAGATATTGCGTTGTGGTTACGGGTTACGGCCCCGATTAAGCAGTCCTTTCCCGGGAGCGTTGGCCAAGGAGGTCAGTCGGGTCAGTCCGGACAGGGTTCCGGTTCAAAACATGGGTTCTGCTGGCAGTTCAATGATGGCCAGTGTAAGTTCGGGGCCTCATGCAAATTTAAACATGTCTGTTCGGAGTGTAATGGCTCCTCTCATGGGGCTGCAAAATGTATGCGGAAAGGGAAGCGGTCAGGTCCTCAGTCCTCCTCCGTTGGCCAAGGGGCGGTCACCGGTGAGGGTGGAAAGAATGGCACCGTATCTAACTGAATATCCGGATAGGGTTGCAGCCAAGTTAATTTTTGAGGGGTTTTCGTTTGGTTTTGTTATTCCCCCTCCTCCGTATGAGGTCCCGGTTACACGGCGTAACCTTAAGTCGGCTTATTTGCACTCGGCGGTTTTTTCAGAAAAGCTGTTGAAAGAGGTTTCGCTGGGGCGCATGGCCGGTCCTTTTGTCGAGCCGCCTATTGTAAATTTAGTTGTATCCCCCTTGGGAATTGTGCCGAAGCGGGAGCCCCATAAATTCCATTTGATTCACCATTTGTCCTTTCCCAGGGGAGCGTCGGTAAATGATGGGATAGATCACGATTTATGCTCGGTGGTTTACACGTCATTTGATAAAGCGGTGGCGTTGTTGCGAGGGGCAGGACCCGGGGCGTTGTTGGCGAAGACAGACATTGAGGCGGCTTTTCGTTTGCTGCCGGTACATCCGGAGAGCCAACGGCTGTTGGGTTGCTTCTGGAACGGGGGGTTTTATGTCGATAGGTGTCTTCCAATGGGGTGTTCTCTGTCGTGCGCATACTTTGAGGCTTTTAGTAGCTTCGTGAAATGGGTGACGAAGGGTGTAGCTGGGGTGGACTCATTGATACATTATCTGGATGACTTTTTGTGTGTCGGCCCTAGCGGTTCCCCTGTTTGTGGTAACCTATTGTATTGCTTGCAGAAGGTTGCGTCGGATTTTGGAATTGTCCCCGGTGCAAGAAATGAGCGAGTTGGAGTTCTTTACTGACGCGGCGGGGTCCGGTGGTTTTGGCGCATATGCGGGGGGTCAATGGTGTGCGGGGAACTGGCCGGACAGCTGGGTGGTCAGTGGGCTTACGCAAAATCTGGCCCTGCTCGAGCTGTTTCCCATCGTGGTTGCGGCGACCATTTGGGGGGACAGGCTCAGGGATAAAAAGGTTTGTTTCCACTGCGATAACATGGGGGTGGTGTTAGCAATTAACAACTCATCAGCATCGTCTTCACCGGTGGTTCAGTTGTTGCGTCACCTAGTGTTATTGTGCTTGTCGCTGAACGCGTGGGTAGTGGCGGTGCATGTGCCAGGGGTGTCCAACTGTATTGCTGATGCTCTTTCTCGCTTGCAGTGTGATCGTTTTCGTCAATTGGCACCGGGAGTGGATGCGTCCGGCTTGGCTTGCCCGGAGCATCTCTGGGAGCTGGTTTCGGTCCCGTGGACGGGTTGATTGAACGGTCGCTGGCTAGGGCGACTTGGAACGCTTATTCGGCTTGATGGCAGCAATGGGAGGAGTGGGTAAGAGTATTGGGCAACATCTGCACGGAACAAGACAGGTTGGTAGCATTGTTGTACTGGTTGGGTGATGCGTGGGAGGCGGTGTTTTCTCTGGCTAAGGTGAATCGTTTCGTTGCTGGTTTGGCGTTCGGTTTCAAATTACGGGGTTTCCTGGATGTATCCAAGCATTTTCTAGTAAGGTAAGCTTTGAAAGGTTTGCGTAGAGGCAGGGCCGAAGCAGATCAGAGGCGACCCGTGTCTTTTGCCCTCCTTGGTTCACTGGGCGCATCGCTGGAGGCTGTTTGTAATTCACCTTATGAGGAAGATTTGTTTCGGTTGGTCTCCCCTAGTAAGGCTAAGGCTGGGGGGTTGCGACAGGCGGATGTGGGTTTTTACGGGGATAGACTCGAGTTGTTGGTGCGGCGGTCCAAGACTGATCAGTTGGGCCGTGGTAAGCGGATAGTGTTGTTTGCTCTCCCGGGGTCGACGATGTGTCCGGTCGCTTGCATGGTTGCGTTCAAGCCACTTGGCGAGGTGCCGGAGGCGCCATTGCTCCGCCATGAGAATGGCGCATTTCTGTCTAAGTATCAATTTGATGCAATATTCAGAAAATGCTTGGCTGTGTTTGGTGTGGGGGACGGGTGTTACTCGTCTCACTCGTTCAGAATTGGCGCGGCTACAGAAGCTGGGCGTTGGGGGTTGGATGACGAGGGTGTGCGTCGCATTGGCCGCTGGGAGTCCAATAGGTTTAAGACTTACGCTCGCCCTCATTTGTTATGAGTTGTACATTGTTTCTTATGGCTTTTCTTTGAGTTTCTTGTCCTTTCATTTCAGATCATCGCCCATGTTTAGTCTGGCTGTTAGGACATTCTTTTGTGCACTGGGGGGCACTGCGGGCAGACGTGCGCCTGGATGGCCGCCAGCTTCGCATTCCGCGGCATGATGCGGTTTTACATTGGTTGGGATTTCAAGGTATGTTATGGAGCCGGGTACTGGCCGAGTTTCAAACATATGCTTTGCTGGATAGAGTCCCGGAGGTTTTGGTGTTGCATGTTGGGGGTACGCCCCTTTCGTGAGCTAGTGCGGGATATAAAGCACGATTTGTTGTGTCTGTGGGTGTCTCATCCGTCCTTGGTGATTGTGTGGTCGGACATAGTTCCGAGGAAGTTTTGGCGCCTGGCAAGGTCGGTGGAGAGGGTCAATAAGGCCCGCATTAAGGTGAATCGGGTGGTGTCACGATTCGTTGCCAAGAACGGGGGCATTTGTGTTCGGCACAGGGATCTGGAGTCTGGGGTTGGAAATTATTGGCGCAGTGATGGGGTGCATTTGACCGAGGCTGGAATTGATCTGTGGAGCTTGGCCTTAGCAGAAGGAATTGAGAGGGTGGTTGTGGTATGGAGGAACTCACAGGCTTAAGGTAGTCAAGGCCTGTTTCGCTGTGGCGGGGAGAGTCCTTGAGGTTGGTCAGTACAAAATGGTGGGGGGGTCGCATCGGGGGTATGCGTCCCCCAAAAAGGTATATCATTTGAAGACTTCATAGGGTGTTATCCCTTCGAAGTGGTCTTCTGGTGGTTGGAGCCATCTGCAGAGGTGAGCGGTGCCTCCGAGCTGGTTTACGGCTGGAGGTAAAGAGTTGGTGGTGGTTTGCAGATGGCTAACTTAAAGGAAATCCGGTTTTAAAATGGCTTCAAGGACTTCCCCTGCTCTGTTAAAGTATTAAAAATGTTGATTGTTAATTCTGATTCTGACCCATGTTGGGTCATGTGAATTAGAGGAGGAATTCTCCGGTCGAATTCCAAAAGGAGTTATCCGAATGTTTCGGATCAAATTGCATTTAAAATTATGTAAATAAATAAACGGCTGCTGTGGCCATTTCATATCCAACCTCGGTTGTCACGTGTCGTTATTGGGTGGTGGGCCAGAAAAGGGGTGAATAGGAGTAAAAGGTTTTAAATAACACATGACTCTACTTAGGCCAGTCAAGAGTTCAAGATGTTGATACTGACCATCCTCAGATTTAAATTCAATCGAGCATATGTGGGATGTGCTGGAAAAACAAGTCTGATCCATGGAGGCCCCACCTTGCAACTTACAGGCCCTAAAGTATCTGATGTCTGCTGCTAACATCTTGGTGCCAGATACTGTAGGACACCTTCAGAGATCTTGTGGAGTTCGTGCCTCCATGAGTCAGAGCTGTTTTGGCATTACGGGGGGACCTCCACAATATTAGTCAGGGGGGTTTAATGTTGTAGTTGAACGGTGTATGCATAAATGTATACTTTTTTTAATATATGTATTTTATACAGACTGCACTTTTCAATATAGTTAGGTCTTCTGCATTCCAATTATCGTAACTAAATGTATGCTGACCGTACACCACAAACGTGGCATAAATTTAGCCTTTCATACACATACCAGCATTTGAAAACCAACTCACAGGACTATTAGGGCGGGTTCACACATAGCGGAATTTCACTTAAATTCCGCTGCGGACACTCCGCAGCGTTAATCCGCAGCGGAGCCGTTTCTCCATTGACTTTCACTTTAATTTAGCAGTGTTCGTTTACACGATGCGTACAATTCCGCTGCGGAGCATAGGCTGCGGAGCGGAATTTGGTGTCCGCAGCATGCTCTGTCTGTTGCGGAGCAGTGGCGGACTGGTTGCGGACTCATGGCGGAATTTCTCCATTGACTTCAATGGAGAGTCAAAATTCCGCAATGAAGTCCGCAGATCTTATGTGTGCTGCGGAGCGTATTGTTTTTACTACCATGACATTTCTTCATTCTGGCTGGACCTATGTATTTCTAGGTCTACAGCCAGACTGAGGAAGTCAATGGGGCTCCCGTAATGACGGGAGCGTTGCTAGGAGACGTCTGTAAATAGTCACTGTCCAGGGTGCTGAAAGAGTTACGCGATCGGCAGTAACTGTTTCTGCACCCGGGACAGTGACTACCGATCTCAATATACATGTATCTGTAAAAAAAAATATAAGTTCATACTTACCGAGAACTCCCTGCGTCTGTCTACAGTCCGGCCTCCCAGGATGACGTTTCAGTGTAAGTGACGGCTGCAGCCAATCACAGGCCAAGCACAGGCTGCAGCGGTCACATGGACTGGAGCGTCATCCAGGGAGGTCGGGCCGGATGCCGAAAGAGGGACGCGTCACCAAGACAACGGGCGGTAAGTATGAATTTCTTTGACTTTCACTAGGGAAAGTGCTGTCCCTTCTCTCTATCCTGCACTGAATAGGGAGAAGAGAAGCACTTTTCCTGCAGTCCGCAGCGGCCAGTCCGCATCAATTTTCTGCACATTTTGTGCAGATCCGCTGCAGAATCTGCAACGCAGATTCTGTGCGGCATTGATGCGGACAGTTGCGGAGGAATTCCGCCATGTGTGGTCATGCCCTTAAGCCCCACTCCATTTTGCCAGAGAATGAACCAAAACACACAGAAACTCCCAATTTTGCCTCAAATTAGCATTAATAAGTTTCTTCTACTCTCGTTCGTGGGACTGTTCTGCCAAAATCTGGACTGTTGGCAAATATTCATACATCCAATTATATAACTTTTATCGTTACATACTGTTTGAATGGAGATCAAATATTGCTATGTTCACATATAATACTTTACATGGGGGTGTTCTTACTTTTTCACATGACCGAATAAGACCTAAGTCCTTAATTATATAAGTATAGACGTACCGTATATGTTACTTGTATGGTTCTGAGCCAACTACATGCTGTGAAGGACTAAAGAGCTTGAGTGACGCATTGAAATTTCCTCTTCCAGCAGATTATATCCCAAGAAACATTTCTGCAATGCTGGCAGCAACATAATACCTAGTACCCATGTGCCCCATTGGCAGTAGGTTACTGCTATTCCCCAAGTGACATGTTAAACTTCAATCTAGCACTTCAGTCACATTAACTTGTCATAAACCAGTATTTCTCTACTTTTTAAACATATAGATATACTAGCTAAGGTCCCTAAAGGCTAAGGGGGGGGGGGGGGGGGGTCACTCAGGCATATGAGAGTTGTTCCTCTATGTGGGTAAAAAAAAAAAGGTGCTGGCTCTCTTCTACCTGGAACTTTAATGTGGCTCCTCCTTAGGCCTTGTTCACACAGTGCAGATTTTGCATGTATTTTTTAAGGCACACCAGGAACAGAAGCTTAACAGAAAAAATATATAAAGGAAAACCTTAAAGTGTCTCCTCTCCAGGATCCAGTTCTGGTGTTGTTTTAAAAAAAATGCATGCAAAATCTGCATCAAATCTGCACTGTGTGAACAAGACCATAGTGATGGAGCTGTTCTATATGACACTACTATGCATCCCTAAATTGCTGGTCAAGAAAAATAGCAATGCCTCCTTGTTCATTACTAAAGTTCCGTTTACTGCAAATTAGGTGGCTTTGCTATGGGCCCCTTCAATTCTTATTACACTGCTGCAATGTACCACTTCTTATTCCTTTACCTTATTTTTTTTTTTAAAGTTATTTTTAACGGGTATATACTACAGTATCTCCCATATCTTCATATTTATTCAATCCATCTCTATCACCTGAATATGCCGCCCTATGGAAGGCAAAGAGTCCGTGATGCAAAGTCAATTCACTCTTCCAGGAAAGGCAACTTCTCTTATCCACATCAAGTAATAATAAACGCAGCAAGTGAAGCTCCAAATCAAAGTTTATCTGGGCTCTGTAGTCCTACTCCTGATGTACTGTAGTTTGTCTCTTAGGAATTAATGAAAGAGCAGCACTACAAGGTAGCGTTTCAAATAAAATGGTTTTAAATATACTCACAAGGGTAAAAGCAATTCGAGCGTATAAAATCGATCAGTATAAAATAGAAAAGCACAAAGCATGCTGACCCTGGGTTTTGCCATTGCAGAATTTTAATGTTGTATTTGCAATTCATAATAGTGGTTGATAATGTCCCCATCTATATATTAGTACTTGGCCGCTGATGGAGGGGCATGTGATCGGGCATGTGATCAGGCATGTCCGGCAGCGGCCTCCATTGACTAACGCATAAGCTAGTTTACCGTGCCATGTCCAGTGTAATGCAATGGATGTCACATGGGGCAATGACTTAAAAGAGGAACACATACAATTACTGAAAGGTAGGGGGATATGAGAGTTACCCCATTACAAGCAGGAGGACATCAGAACAGGCACAATGGAGGATTTGAGTGGATAATGACAAGCAGTATGTTGCAAAACATGTTATTCTCATGCTCATTTTCTCTTTTATCATGAATTATAATATTTTCCTTCCAGTCTCACACATTCACTCTGGGCTCTGTAGTCCTACTCCTGATGTACTGTAGTTTGTCTCTTAGGAATTAATGAAAGAGCAGCACTACAAGGTAGCGTTTCAAATAAAATGGTTTTAAATATACTCACAAGGGTAAAAGCAATTCGAGCGTATAAAATCGATCAGTATAAAATAGAAAAGCACAAAGCATGCTGACCCTGGGTTTTGCCATTGCAGAATTTTAATGTTGTATTTGCAATTCATAATAGTGGTTGATAATGTCCCCATCTATATATTAGTACTTGGCCGCTGATGGAGGGGCATGTGATCGGGCATGTGATCAGGCATGTCCGGCAGCGGCCTCCATTGACTAACGCATAAGCTAGTTTACCGTGCCATGTCCAGTGTAATGCAATGGATGTCACATGGGGCAATGACTTAAAAGAGGAACACATACAATTACTGAAAGGTAGGGGGATATGAGAGTTACCCCATTACAAGCAGGAGGACATCAGAACAGGCACAATGGAGGATTTGAGTGGATAATGACAAGCAGTATGTTGCAAAACATGTTATTCTCATGCTCATTTTCTCTTTTATCATGAATTATAATATTTTCCTTCCAGTCTCACACATTCACTCTCTGGGTGTTCCTTCAATCCCTCCTCATTCTGATACATTCTTTCCTTTTTGAGTTATACATTTAATACTGCATGTTATCATTACTGCCACATACATTTTTTCCTAGAGTGTCACCCCATGATATAAATTGTTCATCATCACTTTCTCATGCACTCCCATCTGTTTTTATTCACGTTTATTCAACACTTATCAACCCTTCTTGTACTTCGTCATAAACTCCTTCTATATTACAGATGGATATAAAAGCTGGTTGGGAACAGAGAGAACAAACACTTCATGGTCTCATGATTACTTGATAAAGGGGTTCTGTCTCCCTGAGACGCGTTGTACCTCAAGAGACCCTCCATTGTAGATTCTATTGTTTTAGACAATAAAATATTATTTTTTCTTCTTCTTAAAAACGTGTTGGACTCGTGGAAGTATTGCGCCTGGATGGTGTCTCTTTTTTACAGTGGATCCCACCTGGTTCCCATTGTTTTTATCTATATGAAAGAGGATGTTGTAGATCTACTGACATGTCTATTCTAGTAAATACTTGCATTCCCCTTGAATTACTAATCTTGGAGCATCTTTTCTCATAAATCTGCATTGTGCCATTCCTCTGTTATTCCTCCTAGAAATGTATTAATAACTTCAGAACTGCGTGTTACCATTCTACTTGTCAATAGGGTGTGTCGCTACACAATCTGACACTGTCAGCATTGATTAGACAGTGTCAGTGTGTGTAGACACACGCCCCGTTGACAAGGCGAATGGTAACACCCAGTTGTCAATTTAATCATACATCTCCAGGAGAAATAGCAAAGGAACGACTGGGGATAAAGAGCGGCTTTTTGATTTTCTACTCTCTTACAACCCTCAATAACATTACTTTTTTTTATAAATGTATTAGGCCCTGCCCTCACTGCGTTTGCTGTGTACACCTGAGGTATTAAATGGGAAATACTCCTGATGCTTATCTCCCGTGAAGCCTCCAACTTTTGCCACTGTATCGGTATTCATTACTATATGTCGTCTGTAGGCTCCAATTATATGTGTATGAGGGGGTCAGCTATATTGCTGCATGACAGAACCGTTCAGCTGGTTAGCTGTGGTTTCTTCCCCTGGCCCCACCTGAGAGACTGCAATAGTGCTGACCAGGGCCGCACCGTCCATAAGGCGAGATGAGCTTCTTGCCTCAGGCTGAGGCCTGCTGCCTCTTTGAGGGGTCGGCGGCGCAACTGAAACCAGCCGCCGGCTTTCCCTAGTGCACTAATTGTACCTGCGTCTATAGCACGCAGATACAATTACATGCATAAGCGCTGAATGGCCGACCGTGCCCGACCATTCAGCGTCTTACAATGACGCTGATTGGCAGGGCAGAATGACTTGCCCCACCGTTCAGCGCCTTTCAATGACGCTAGCGCATCCGTTGTTGAAAGGCGCTGATTGGCGGGGCAAGTCATTCAGCCCTGCCAATCAGCGCCTTTCAACAGCGCAAGCGGCACAATGACATCATCGTGCCGCTTGTGTCATTCAGCCCCAGCAGACCTAATCAGAATAGAGCAGGCCTGCATTGACACAGGACAGTGCAGGAACGGGATCAAGGTATGTAATGTTTGTTTTTTTTTCACTTAAAAGTGTGAGTGGCATTATATATGGGGGAGCTATATGTGGGACACATTCTACAGGAGAGGCTATATGTTGGACATTATCTACAGGGGGGCTATATGTAGGGCACTATCTACAGGGGGCTATATGTGGGGCACTATAACAGGGGGCCCTGTATGTGGGGCACTATCTACAGGGGGCTATATGTAGGGCACTATCTACAGGGTGGCTATATTTAGAGCGCTATCTACAGGGGGCTATATGTAGAGCGCTATCTGCAGTGGGGCTATAGGTGGGGCACTATCTACAGGGGGCTATATGTGGGCCACTGTCTACAGGGGGCTGTATGTGGGTACTATCTACAGGGGGATCTATGAGGAGCACTATCTACAGGGGATCTATGAGGAGCACTATCTACAGGGGATCTATGTAGGGCACTATCTACAGGGGACTGTATGTGGGTACTATTTACAGGGGGATCTATGGGGGGTACTATCTACAGGGGGCTCCATGGGGGAACTATCTACAGGGGGGGACCATCTACAGGGAGCACTGTGTGTGTGTGTGTGTGTGTGTGTGTGTGTGTGTGTGTGTGTGTGTGTGTGTGTGTGTGTGTGACACAGCGTATGGTGCAATTATAATCAGGGTCACAGCGTATGGTGCTATTATAATCAGGGACACAGTGTATTTTGCTATTATAATTAGAGATGCAGTGTATGGCGCTATTATATTTAGGGGCGTGTGTGGCACCATGAGAATTTTATCTTCGTTTATAAGTGCAGAAATTTTTGAAAAATGAGAAGCTGAAGACATCTGAGAGGTAAACTGCAGAAATGGGCTGTGGTGGGGAGAGGTCATCATAGAGGTCTGGACTGGATGGAGAAGAAAAGAGAAAAAGAACAACTAGAATCTGAAAAGACGTCACCGGTGAGTCACTGAATGTAAATATTCTGACTCAAATCAGTACTGTAGTCACAGTATGATTTGCAGCCAGATGATGGGTGGTATGATTTTTTTTGTGAAACAGCAACTCCCAGCATATCCTTACCAGTGTTCGGTTCATGCTGGGAGATGTAGTTTTAGGCCGTACAAACCTATACAGCAGGGGTTGCACTACATTTAGCTGTATTTGTGCTGGTGTTGTATTTATGTGCTGAGCTTGATTCTGGAGCTGTATATATGTACTGAGCTTGGTTCTGGGTCTGTATGTATGTACTAAGTTTGGTTCTGGTGTTGTATATATGTATGAGCTTAGTTCTGTTGCTGTATATATGTACTGAGCTTGGTGCTAGTGTTGTATTCATGTACTGTGCTTTGTTCTGGTGCTGTAAATATGTACTGAGCTTGGTTCTGGGGCTGTATATATGTACTGAGCCTTGTTCTGCTGCTGTATATATGTACTGAGCTTTGTTCTGATGCTGTATATATATATATATATACTGAGCTTTGTTCTGGTGCTGTATATATGTACTGAGCTTGGTTCTGGTGCTGTATATATGTACTGAGCTTTGTTCTGGTGCTGTATATATGTACTGAGCTTGGTTCTGGTGCTGTATATATGTACTGAGCTTGGTTCTGGTGCTGTATATATGTACTGAGCTTGGGTCTGGTGTTGTATATATGTACTGAGGTTGGTTCTGCTGCTGTGTATATGTATTGAGCTTGGTTCTGGTACTGCATATATGTATGGGATTGGTTCTGGAGCTGTAATTATATAGGATATATTTATAATAACAAAATTGCAGGGCAGATGGAATTGTTTTCAATTCATTGTATATTTAATGGGAACCTGTCAGGTAGTTTTAACCCATTGAACCGCCATGATGCAGTAATACATTACCTGACAATATTTCCAAACAGTCCCCTGTATGTTGTTTACAGATGCAGAAAAATCTATAAAATCAACTTTTAAAACGGCGCACACTATATGCTAATTACTCAATAAAGGATCAGGGAGCGGTGCTGCCATCCTGAAGAGTCACATAGTCCTGCCTCCAAACCCAACTTTCCATGCTTGACACTTGACTGATGCGCCATTGCCTTGTGTACTTGGGCACGCACCATGCAGCAAGGTGTACTCAGCCCGGCTGCACCGCACATGCCTGTACAAGGCAACGGCGCATCTGCAAGAGTTTGAGGAGGCTGCTAGTGATGTAGAACAGCCAGGGGGATGTCAATCAAAATCTGGGTGGCGCCATTTAAATTTTCACCTCAGACAGCAGAAAAGCTAGAATCAGCCCTCGTGCTGACCTCTCATCCTAGTGTGACATCTATGTGTGCACCTTTGATGGGCTGGGACTGACAGAGGAAGAAGAAGGGAGCTATCTGAGTGTAAGTAGCTGAGATGGAAGGAGAGAGGGTGAGAGGGGACCATAAGAAAAGCTGGAAGGAGTACAGCCTAAACAATCTGCAGCAGGAGAGAAGCAGCATAGCCTGTGTTCACATCTGTGTTGACCTCATTATGACAAAAATCCCTGACAAAATAGTGCAGTATCCAGCGGAAACAATGACAGAAGCCCGGCAGAATCCATTAAATTCAATGAGTTCTCATGCGCATCGTTGGTATTTGTCACTGCCGTCATTCACTTTATTTATAACTTTACTTTTTACTTGTAATGTATTACCATACTCCTGTATGCTAATACAATATACTGTATCACTATGACACAGGCTGCTGTTAGGGCAGCACATAGAGTGCCCTAACAGCAGGCAAACTGAACAGACAGCCCTGGGGTCCTTTGTAGGTCCCCAGGGCTGACTGCAGAGGTATTCCCTGCTCTTTGATCACGTCACCGGGTTTCCTTTCACAGACTGCGGCGATCAAAGGGTTAAACAACTGGGGTCCGAATGTTTTCCGACCCCGGCTGTATTCCGCAGGCTTCTCTACGATCAGGAGCTGTAAGTTACAGCTCCTGCTTAGAGGATGAGCGCTCACAGGAGCGCTTATGAGTCTCTTCTACAGCAACGCCAAAATACGTCGCTGTAGACTAAGCACATGCCCCACCTGCCATCAAAAGACGGTGGCCGGTCGTTAAGGGGTTAAACCAAAAAGCCCTATTTTGGTCTCATCCGTCCACAAAACATTGTTTCAATAGCCTTCTGACTTGTCCAGGTGATCTTTATTAAACTGCAGATGGGCAATGTTCTATTTGTAGAGCAGCGACTTTCTCCTTGCAATCCAGCCATGCGCGCAATTGTTGTTCAGTGTCCTGATGATAGACTCATGAACATTAACATTAGCTAATGTGAGAATGGCCTTTAGTACCATTGTGACATCGCAAACTATTATACACCTTGCTCTTGGCGTGATCTTTGTTGGTCGATCGCTCCAGGGGAGGGATGGAAAGAGAAAAAGTTAGTGCTCTCAGAATATGGCGACACAAAACATTTTTTTTTAGCAAATTGTTTTTTTTTCTAAAAGTGCTAAAACATTAAAAAATCATATAAATTTGGTATCGCTGTAATCGTATCATCCTGTAGAATCAGGTGAATATGTAGTTTTTACTGCCTGATGGATGCCGTAAAATCAAAACCCATTATCGCAGTTTTTTGTCCATTTCACCCCACAAAATATTTTTTTGCAGCTTCCCAGTACATTATGCAGTACATAAATGGCCACCCACACCTGATTGTCATCCTATTGACTGAAAACACCTGACTCTTATTTCACCTTCAAATCATATGCTAATCCTAAAGGTTCACATACTTTTGGCACTCACAAATATGTGATATTGGATCATTTTCCTCAAAAAATTAATGACCAAATCTAATACTTTTGACTCATTTGTTTGATTTGGTTCTCTTTATCTACTTTTAGAACTTCTGAGAAAATCTGATGTATTTTTAGGTCATATTTATACAGAAATATAGAAAGTTCTGATGGGTTCAGAAACTTTCAAGCACCACTATACATGGAATACTTGACAGTATGGTTACATTTACATCTAAGTACTGGAAGTTTTTGTACCACCTTGGGAATGTAAGTAAACGTATCATCTGCCTTTCATCTACAGTCTAAGGCCCCATGCACACGAATATAAAAACGCCCGTAATTACTGGCCGTAATTACGGGCCCATAGACTTCTATTGGCCACGGGTACTTTCCAGTTTGCTTACGGGAAGGTGCCCGTGCCGTTGAAAAATATAGAAAATATCCTATTTTTTTATTTTACGGGCCGTGCTACTATACTTTATAATGGGAGAACGGCCCTTAAAACGGCCCGTAAAACGACAGTTTTTCACAGCCGAGGTGCATCCGTGCTCGGCGCTGCGGGACGCGATGTCTCGCATCCCAAATAGATGAGAGTCTATGGAGGGATGCGTGATGCGTGAAAAGATAGAACATGTCCTATTTTCCCACGGATCCTTCACACGGTCCGTTGAAACAACGGCTGTGTGAACGGCCACTTTGAATTACAGAGGTCCGTGGGCCGGCTGTCCCAGGGACGTTTAACACGCTCGTGTAAATAAGGCCTAATTGTCAATCTGAGCATACTAAGGCCAGGATCACACACAAGCTTTGAAGCAATTTTTGATGCAGTTTTTGGCTCTGTTATTTGAGCGAAAGCCAGAAGTGGTTGGAAAAAGAAGGAAAGGTATGAAGAAAATACTGATATGTCTCCTTTCTTTTGTGTCCACTCCTGTGTTGGGCTAAAAAAAACTGAGCCAAAAACTGCATCAAAACTGTGTGTGTGTGTGATCATGGCCTAACAAGAACCTTGGAACCATATTTGCAGTGGTACATTTCTCTAGGATGGCTGGGTTGACTGGATTCTTTTTGCATTAAACTGGCAGATCTGTTATTGTTGCCCCCTTTGTGCATAATAGATTTGTGTGCTGTGTAAGTTTCCACTAATTTCCATTGCAAGCAATTAACTTGTACCACATCAGCTATTCCCAACATTTGTTCTAATTATGTGTTTTCTCAATATGTTACATTTGCATTGCCTGCTGTGTCTTTCATTAGGGAGAGAAGCACAGGATCCTGGGTGCCCGGCCTCAACATCATAGTGCCCTTAATTACTGTTTAGGCAGATGATGCTAATCCCTCGCGTTCAGACCGTGTTGTGGGATAAAATTAAACTGTTTGGATTCAGACTTCAAACATCCAAGCTGAGAAATCTGTCTGAAAGAGATAAGAGTTGTAGAGTGACTGGTTGTCCTGCTGGAAGATGGGAAATTCTCAAGTTGGTGCAAAAAAGGTTTGACCAAAATCTTTGTATGTATTTGAAGAACTAAAAGTTGTATCATCTTTGCTCATTTTATGTGTCCTGTACTCCTGTATTTAACTGCACTGTTTTCTCTTCACATTCATTCTAGGTAATACAATTTTATTTATTTTCCTTCTTACTTAAATTGCAACTGTCACCAACTTTTTGGGTGTTTAATACGTTTATAATATATCCCCTTGCAGGCATTCAGATAAAGAACATATATTTTTTTAATGTCTCTTTATGTCTTTTTTCAGTAATGTTCGCTTTGGAGTATATGAGTCTGAGGAGTGTATGAATGAGTCTAAGAACTTGCCCACACATAGCGTTTTTTCCAGTCTGGAATTGCGAACAGAAAAAAATGCAGCAGAATATAGTAGCAGTAAAGTGGGTGAGATTTAACAAATCTCATCCACACGCTGCGTAAAAATTTGTATTTTTTGGAATGCAGCATGTCAATAACTGCTGCGGAATGCGGACTGTATTGCTGAGTTTTTCAGAGGACATGTCACCATCTCCCGGCATTGTGAAAAACACGCACCATTTTCTGCAGTAAAAACCGGAGGAAATGGTGTGTTTTTTCCCGCTGCGGAATGTCTGCGGTTTTCAACGGCATTGCTGCAGCAATTTTCTGCAGCGAATCCGTTATGTGTGGACAAGCCCTAAAGACTGGAGCTGCTTTAAGGGGCTCTGGCCAATCAGTTTCTGGAAGGAATGTCAGGTGAAACGATTAACCAATCAGCTGCTTAAAAAGGGGTCTGGACAAGGGCAGAACCCCTTATGAATATTCAACAGCAGCTATTTTGTTAGGACACATCGACAAAATTCAAGACATCCGCAGTGTAAGTTACTGCATGAAAGTCACAATCACACAGAGCAGACAGGCCCGTATTTGCCACTAGGCACTGGGGGAGCAGTGCATAGGGCATCCACTAGTGGGGCAGCTGCAGAAGCATTTTTTTTTTCTAAAACAAAATTAACTTTGACCTGACAACCAGGCAGTCAGGGGAAGGGGGGTGGCGGAGTCCCGGGGCAAAGCATCTGCTAGTGCTCTGCCCTGGGACTTTGGTGCTGTGGAAGCTCCTGACAGTGGCTCCCCCAAGAGCGGGATTCCCAGCTGGCTGAGGTTTCCGGAATCTCCAAGCCCCTAACATCACTGTCCATACATGGACAGTGACGTCAGGTGCACCTCCTGGAGCGGAATTCCTGGCTAGAGGATTGCCGATGGTCTGGCCGGGAATTCCGCTCCTAGAGGGAGCCCCTGTCCTGGAGCATAATCCCTAGCCAAAGCGTTACCGACGCTCTGGCATGAGATTCCGCTTCCAGAGGGAGCCCCTTACCTCCGTATTCATATGACCGTAAAGTCCAGGGCTCCTCCAGGAGCGGAATTCGGGCCAGAGCGTTGCCGACTGAAGGAGTCCCTGACGTCACCGTTCATATATGGACAGGGACGTCAGGTGCTCCTCCAGAAGCGGAATCCCGAGCCAGATCATTGTCAATGATCAGGCTAGTCATACCCCTCCTAGAGGGAGCTACCTACAGGGGGGTTTAGCGCTATCTACAGGGTGGTGTTTGTGCGGCTATCTACAGGGGATGTGTGGCGCTATCTACAGTGGGTGTGGTGTTGTTTTCAAGAGGGGTGTGGCAAAATCTACATGGGCACTGTGGCACTTTATGGACACTATCTACAGGGGACACTGGTGCTATCTACATGGGCACTGTGTGTGGCACTATCTACTTAGGCACTGTGGCACTATGTATGTTACATAGTTAGTACGGTTGAAAAAAGACACATGTCCATGAAGTTCAACCAAGGTATGGGAAAAAGGGAAGAGACGAGGAAAAAGTTAAGGGACTAACTTTATATGTGGGCACTATGGCACTTCATATAGCACTTAAATGTGGGTGCTGTGGCGCTATGTGGGCACTATGGCACTATCAACAGTCAGCATTGTGTAACTATGTGGGCACTGTGGCACTATGTGGGTACTATCTACAGTGGACACTGTGGCACTATCTACAGGGGCATTGTGGCACTATCTACATGGGCACTGTGGTTTTTTCTGGAAGTTAGGACATAAAAACCCTAACAAATTAAATACATCCGTTTTTTTAACGGCCATGGAAAACGGATGGCAAACTGATGACAAATGGGCATTAAAAATGGCCAGACGGACTTGAATTGGATGAAAATTTGGAGACACACCGATGAAACACGACCATGAACAAGGCCCCATGCACACAACCGTATTTTCATCCATTCGTAAATACTGTCTGTAAATACGGATCCGTAGTCATCCGTAACTTATCCGTATATACGGAACGGTATCCGCAAATATGGTCAGCAGTGCATCCGTATTTGATCCGTATATACGGATCCGTAAAAAAGAGGAAAGCTCCAAATGATGTCACCACCATGTTGCATAGCAACGCTTCCGTAAATACGGACGATTTATGGATGCACATCCGTAGCCGTCCGTTGTTTTTATAGAAGCGCCTATAGGCTTCTATGGGAGAGTCTGTGCCGTAATTATGGACAAGAATAGGACAGGTTCTATAATGTCTTCAGCATGGACACCCATCCGTAAAAATACGGAAAGGTTTCCGTGGCCAATAGAAATGAATGGGTCCGTAATTACGGTTGAAAAATACGGTCGTGTGCGTGGGTCCTAACTGACAGTTGATCAATTTTTAATGGCCATTTGTTTTCACTGTCATGTGAATATAGCCTTAGACAGTGAAAAACGGCTGTGTGATGGCAGTTTTTTTTAACGACCGTCGAATGGCGTCTTCAGAACAATGAAGTTCTATGGGTGTATTCACACGGCCATTTTTTCTTTACGGCCCCTGAATACTGGCAGAACTCAATGGATCAGTTTTTAATGGCCGTTTTTAAGGAATCAATCCTTGTAACGGCCAGTAAAAACTGATCCTGGCCGAGGACTCCCCGGGCACAGCGCTACTTTGAGCGCTGAGCATATATGGAGCGCTTTGAGTGCTACTTTGAGCGCTGAGCATATATGGACAGTGATGTCAGGGGCTCCAGCTGACAACCCCCCTGTGGATAGCATCCCCCCCTTGTAGATCGCACCCCCTGTAAATAGTATCAACGTCCTCCGTAGACAGCACCCCACCCCTCCCATAGCTAGCGCCACTGTAACTCCCTTGTAGTAGTGGAATCCCCGGCCAGACCCTGCTCCTGGAGAAGCCCCTGGCGTCACTATTCATATATGGACAGTGACGTCAGGTGCTTCTCCTGAAGCGGAATCCCTGGCCAGAGCGCTGCCAATGCTCTGGCAGGGGACTCCGTTCTTAGAGTGAGTCCCTGAAGTCACTGTCCATATATGGATAGAGGGATTCCGCCCCTAACGGAAGCTACAGTGGCGCTATCTACAGGGGGTGGTGCTATCTACAGGGGGGCTTGGTGCTATCTACAGGGGGGCTTGGTGCTATCTACAGGGGGGGGGGGGTGTTGCTATCAAAAGGGGTTGGTGCTATCTAAAGGGGGGTTGGTGCTAGCTACAGGGGTTTGTGGCGCTATCTACATGGGCACTGTGGCACTATATGGGGGTGTGGTGCTATCTACAGGGGACACTCTGGCACTATCTACAATGGGCACTGTGGCACTATGTGGGCACTGGCACTTTATATGTGGGCACTATGTCACTTTATATGTGGGCACTGTGGTACTATGTTGGCACTGTGGCACTATCTACAGGGACATTGCGGCACTATCTAGATAGGGCACTGTTGTGTTTTCAGGGGATTGAGACAAAAAAATCCTGACAAATGAAATCCATCTGTTTTTTTTAATGGCCATGAAAAACGGATGGCAAACGGATGACAAACGGCCATTGAAAACGGACAGACGGACTAGAAATGGATGAAAATTTTGTGACACACTGATGCAATGGCCATTTTTGTTTCACTGTCGTGTGAATGTAGCCTAACGCCTCATGCACACGGACTAGATTCACCCGCTAAAGTAAATGGGTCCGTGAAGAATATCGGGTGCCACTCGGATGGCATCAAAAACGGCCCGAGTAGCACAACGGTCGTGTGCATAAGACCTTAAGCTTCGTTCACATCTGCGTCGGGCTTTCCTTCATGGGTTCCGTCAGACCTTTCCATCAGGGGAACCCATGAACGGAAACCAAACGGAAACCACAGCTTTCCATTTGCATTACCATTGATTTCAATGTTAATGGTTCCGAATCAAATGGTTTTGGTTTGTCTCCGTTCTGTAAGGTATTGTTTTTTTTGGCGGAATCAATGGCATAGTTGACTGCCCTATTAATTCTGCCAAAAAAATGGAAACCTTACAGAACGGAGACAAACGGAAAACATTTTCAACGGAAGCATTACCATTGAAATCAATGGAAACGGAAAGCTATGGTTTCCGTTCATGGGTTCCCCTGATGGAAATTCTGACGGAACCCATGAACGGAAGCCCGACACAGATGTGAACGAAGCTGCTATATTCACACGAACATGTCCATTTTGTGTCTGCAAAAAATGTAAAATTTTCCTGCATTGCAGTTCCGTGTGGCATCAGTGTGTGTTCCGTGTGGCATCCGTTTTTTATGTCAGTGCTGGTGAACAGTTTATTTATTTATTTTCTCTGCATTTCTTTAGCAACTGGTTCGTGAATCACGGACAGCACACGGAGGACATCCGTGTATTGTCTGTGATTGACTTCAATGGGTGCGTGATCCGCAAAAACGCACCAAAATAGGATATGCAGTGAGTTCCACGCAACGGAAACACGCTGCGTGAAAAATCATGCATGTCTGAATAGCCACATTGAGTTGCATAGGTCGGTGTGCTGTCTGTTTTTTTCACGCACAGCACACGGACGTATACAACTTTCGTCTGAATAAGGCCTTAAGCTACATTCGCACGAGCGTAACAGATTAATGCATGTAAAAATGGATGGCTAGGTGCCTGAAAACGCACCAATATAGGGCATGCAGTGAATTTCACGCGACGGACATGCTGCGTCAAAACTCACGCATGTGTGAATAGCCACATTGAAATCAATGTGGCCGTGTGCTTTGCGTTGTTTCAACGCACAGCACACAGACGAGATTCATGCTCGTGAGAATGAGACCTTTTTGGGCGACTTTCACACGACAGTGTAAAAAAATGGCCATTAAAAGTTGATCAACTGTCCGTTTTTAATGACCGTTTTGCATCGGTGTGTCTCCAAATTTTCATCCATTTCTGTCCGTTTTTAATGGCCGTTTGTCATCCATTTGCCATCCGTTTTTCATCGCCCTTAAAAAAACTGATGGATTTAATTTGTATTTTTTTTTTTGTCCAAACCCCCTGAAAACATCACAGTGCCCATGTAGATAGTGCCGCAATGCCCCTGTATATAGTGTCACAGTGCCCATGTAGATAGTGCCACAGTGCCCATGTAGATAGTGCCACAGTGCCCATGTAGATAGTGCCACCCAGTGCCCATGTAGATAGTGACACCCAATGCCCATGTAGATGGCACCAGTGTCCCCCTAGATAGTGCCCATATAGTGCCACAGTGCCCATGTAGATAGTGGCACCCCCCCTTGAAGATAGCGCCCCACGACATCCCCCGTAGATAGCACCACACAACACCCCTGTAGATAGCGCCACACGGACCCCCCCCCCCCCCGTAGATAGCACCACCAGACACCTTCCCATGTAGATAGTGCTGCCAGATACCCTCCCCTGTAGATAGCGCCGCCAGGCACCCTCCCCTGTAGATAGTGCCAGACACACTCCCTTGTAGACGGCGCCAGACACCCCCCTGTATATAGAGCCAGACACCCCCTCCCCCTTCATTGGCGCTCCCTCTAGGAGCGGAATCCCCAGCCAGAGCGTTGCCGACGCTCTGGCCGGGGATTGCGCTCCAGGAGGATTCCCTTGAGATTACTGTCCTTACATGGATAGTGACGCCAAGGGCTCCTCTAAGAGCAGAATGACTGGCTAGAGCATTGCCAACGCTCTGGCAATGGTTTCCGCTACAGGAGGATCCCCTGACATCACTGTCCATAGTCCATATATGGATAGTGACGCCAGGGGCTCTTCCAGGAGTGGAATCACCGGCTAGTGCGTCGGCAATGCTTTGTCCGGGGATTACACTCGAGGAGGATCCCCTTACGTCACTGCCTATATATGGATAGTGACGCCAGGGGCTCTTCCAGGAGCAGAATCCCAGGCCATAGCGTCGGCAATGCTCTGGCTGGGGATTCCGCTCCAGGAGGATCCCCTGACGTCACTGTCTATATATGGATCACATAAACAACACAAAAGTTTGAATAGCACAGTCCAACAAAATCATATAAAATGTCTATGCAGGTGCAAGAACACCAGTGACTGCAAATATACAGCAGACAAAAAATGGCGACAGCACACTGTGAACGCCAATGCAACCTATACCGCTAAATATAAATAAATATGCATTACTGCTAAATATACTTATAATAGGGAGGTACTTAGTGCACATTTTGATCGAAAAGCGTTTGCCCATCTGCCACGACAAGGCGACCTCTGTAAGGTGGGGACTTACTCTGCACATACGCCCAGAACTGGGACTAAGCCTACATATATATCTGGGGATGGAAAGAACCAGCATTGAGCCGTTTTTGGAGCCGTTTTTCATTGACTCTATAGAAAAACAGCTCCAAAAACGGTAGTAAAAAAACCCCGCGAAAAACGCAAGTTGCTTAAAAAACGTCTGAAAATCAGGAGCTATTTTCGCTTGAAAACAGCTCTGTATTTTCAGACGTTTTTTTATTAAGCATGTGCACATAGCCTTACAGTGTTTAGTGGTATTTTTCCTTGGTTTTGCATGGTGTTTTTTTTCTGCGTTTTTTTTTCTTGGGCTAAAACAATGCGATCAGATATTTTCTTGGAGTCTATAAGCAATTATTAGAACATCCACCCACACACAGCGTTTTGGTTTATGCAATTTTTGTGGCTTTTTGGGGGAAAGTGTCATTTTTATTAAAATGCAGCATTTATATATATATTGCTGGACTGTATATATATATATGTATATATATATATATATATATATATATATATATATATTTCTGTATTAAAAAAAAAATTCTGTCATTTGGCTCCATAGGCTTCTTTATAGTACTTCAAAACGCGTGGAAAAATGCATGCATAACATACAGCTAAATATTACAAAAAACAACGCCAAAAACATTAAAAATATGTAAAAATGCTTCAAACTTTTTTTTGGTTTTTTTTAACATGCGTTTTAAAATGCAAAAGAAAAAGCCCTGTCTGAACCCTGAACCCATCCAAGCGGGGCAGATTATCGATCACAGGGACATATTTTAATAATAGATAGATAAATAAAAACTTTATTTATCCCTACGGGGAAATTATTGTGTTTTTTACAACTCTGAATATTGCACACACAAAACAAACATAAAACCCACATAGGCATTCTACAATAATATACAATCAACGTACATAAATACATTGAAATTCGCATAATATATGAATGTTAACCCATACACAGACATATGTGGAGTAAACGAACATCTAAACGTCTCCTTGCCACACCGTAACTGTAATAGACGTTGACTAAAACTACTACGCCGCGACTCCACTATCTCATGCTACTTTGTATCTATATGCAATTTATATAGATACTGTATTAGATATGCATGTTATTAACTTGACTTATGTCTGTTGCAAGGCCTATGAAAAGTGTCTCAATTGTGATTTGTTTTAAAGATTTCACTATTGCTATAATTGATAACTGGAACAAGTTGTTTTTCAGGTCAGTAAGCCCAACGTAATGTAGGCGCAGACGTAATGAAGAGAGCGCATGACAAGGTGGTTTGGGTAATGCTATAAGTTGGAGGCTAAGTTTAAGGGCTTTGAGGGGTTAAGGAAAAGGGGATTGGCCATAGGGGTGTATCATTAAGTGAAGGGAGGAGTATGTTGTATATAAGCCCTGGTGGGATAGAGGCAGCCCTTTTTCCCGCTGGACAACAGAAGAAAGTTTTTGTGTAGTGCAGTGCAGTGTGAGGGAGTCACTTACCTTCAGCATGGATGTTTCTTTGGAGTCCATGATGGTCAGGATTCGTGCCCGGCTGGTTGGTGCAGCATTTTTCTAAGGCTCTTCCTCCTGTTACAGCAGCTGCAGTGTAGGGTGTGGAGGGCCGCAGAGCTTTCAGCCCGGTGGGAGCCCCACTAAGGACCCTCCTCCTCCGGCTCCTAAGCGGGCACCAGGCTTTGGGGCTAGGAGGTCAGGGAGGAATCCCTGCAGGCGGGTGGGATTGGAGGTGGCAGGAGGAGTGGGGCCACAGCCATCTTCCCTGTACTTCCTTGTACTTCTGCGGTACGGGATGGGGTGGTCCGCAATTTGTCATCTGCCTTGGCGCGGCCCGAATTGGTTACTGATAAATTGATGAAAGAGGTGGCTTTGGGACGCATGGCTGGCCCGTTTGCCCCCCCCCCCCCCGTTCCTGCTCTGCGGGTTTCCCCTTTTGGGTTTGGTTCCGAAAAAGGAGGTTAACAAATTGCGCCTTATTAATCATTTATCTTATCCGGAAGGGGAGTCGGTGAACGATGGCATCGATCCTAACCTTTGCGCAGTTAGTTACACTTCCTTTGGTGCGGCGGTCGTTTGGGTTCGAAAGTATGGGAAGGGCTCACTGCTGGCGAAAACTGATATTGAGTCAGCGTTTCGTTTGTTGCTGGTGAACCCGGAAAGTTTTTGTTTGTTAGGTTGTTGTTGGCAGGATGGTTATTTAGTTGATTGTTGCCTCCCGATGGGCTGCTCCATTTCCTGCGCTTATTTTGAAATGTTTAGCACGTTTTTGGAGTGGGTGGTTCGGCGCAAGGAGCAGGTGCCATCGGCATTGCACTATCTCAACAATTTTTTGTTTATCGGTCCTACGACAACGGTCATCAAGTTTCCAGGAATAATGATTGACTTGGACAGAATAGAATGTCGTTTGCCTGAGGATAAATTGCTGGAATTGAGAGAGTTGGTGGCGAGTGCGTTGCGCAAGAAGAAGATTCAGTTGCGGGACTTGCAATCATTATTGGGATTTGAATTTTGCATGTAGGATTATGCCTATGGGGCAGGTTTTTTGTAGGCGGTTGGTTAGCGCTACCGCGGGGGTTCATTCTCCCCATCATTTCATTAGGTTGCCCTGTGAGTTAAAAGCGGATTTGTTGGTGTGGGGGGAGTTTATGCAAAGCTACAATGGGCGGTCTGTTCTCATGTATAAGCCAGTGTCCAGTGTGGATTTGGAGCTCTTTACGGATGCATCAGGTGCTTGTGGTTTTGGGGCGTATTTCCAGGGACAGTTGTTAGGGATCTGCCAGGTACTTCATCTAGGTATACTCCTGGGATTAATCAATCCACACCTGAGGCCAGACCTGTTCGACTGACACCATCTCCCACCAACCAGGGTGGCAGGCTCAGGAGTGGGAGAGCCTATCGCGGCCTGGTCTGTCGGAGTTAGCTCCGCCCCCTGTCCTTTATTACAGGCCCTGTTCTCTCCCTCAGTGCTTGTAATTCTTTTGGATTCCTGGCCCCACTGCTGCTTGCTCCAGCCTGCTTCTGCCGTGCTTCTGCCTTGCTGCAGTTCTGCTTGACCTGCTTTGCTTTGCCCCTGGCTTGCTTCTGTCTCCTTGCCCGCTTGGGTGTACTCACTTCGTCCTGGTCCTGACTGTCCGTTCGCCGCTCCTTTTCCTCGTGGCGTTCCGTGGCTACTGCCCCTTCCCTTGCATGTTCCCTGTTTGTTTTCCTGTGCACTTAGACAGCGTAGGGACCGCCGCCCAGTTGTACCTCGTCGCCTAGGGCGGGTCGTTGCAAGTAGGCAGGGACAGGGCGGTGGGTAGATTAGGGCTCACTTTCCCTTCACCTCCTTCCGGCCATTACATAATTACAAGCCTTTACCTAGTCTACCATTTCTCCTACGCTGACGCTATCATGGACCCCCTTGAGACCCTGGCCCAGCAGATGCAGGGCCTCTCCCTACAGGTCCAGGCCCTGGCCCAAAGGGTCAATCAGGGTGACGCTGCTTTAGTAGTACCCCTCACCTCACCTCTAGAACCCGACCTCAAGTTACCTGACCGGTTCTCAGGGGACCGTAAGACGTTTCTCTCCTTCCGGGAGAGTTGCAGACTGTATTTCCGCCTAAAGCCCCACTCCTCAGGTTCCGAGAACCAGCGGGTGGGTATCATCATATCCCGACTCCAGGAAGGGCCCCAAGAGTGGGCTTTCTCCTTGGCTCCTGACGCCCCTGAACTTTCCTCTGTTGATCGTTTTTTCTCTGCCCTCGGACTCATTTACGACGAGACTGACAGGACTGCCTTAGCCGAGAGTCAGCTGGTGACCTTACGTCAGGGTAGGAGACCGGTTGAGGAATACTGTTCTGATTTTAGGAAGTGGTGCGTAGCTTCTCAGTGGAACGATCCGGCCCTAAGGTGCCAGTTTAGGTTAGGATTATCTGACGCCCTGAAGGATCTGCTGGTTAGCTACCCCTCGTCTGACTCCCTTGACCAGGTTATGGCCCTAGCAGTACGACTTGACCGACGTCTCAGGGAACGTCAGCTAGAACGCTTCAGTGTGCTCCCCTCTGACTTTTCTGCGATCCCCCCCGAGGTCCCGTCTCCTCGCCCCTCCACGGAGGACTCGGAGGTACCTATGCAACTCGGGGCCTCCATGTCCCCTCGACAACGTAGGGAGTTTCGCAGAATGAATGGTCTCTGCTTCTACTGTGGGGACGACAAGCATCTACTGAACACCTGTCCCAGGCGCAAGAATAAGAAGCCGGAAAACTTCCGCGCCTAAGTGATCATCGGGGAGGTCACTTGGGCGCACAGGTATTTCCCGTTAATGTGAAACGCAATAAAATTTTGCTTCCCTTACAGGTCTCGTTTGCTGGCCGGGCTGCCACGGGCAGTGCTTTCGTGGATTCAGGGTCATCTGCTAATATCATGTCTGCGGAATTTGCTATGTCTCTAAAGATGCCTTGTATTGATTTACCTTATCCTATCCCTGTAGTAGGAATCGACTCAACTCCCCTTGCTAATGGTTATTTTACTCAGCATACTCCTGTTTTTGAACTCCTTGTTGGCTCCATGCATTTGGAGCAGTGCTCTGTACTGGTGATGCAGGGATTATCGTCTGATCTGGTTTTAGGCCTTCCCTGGTTGCAGTTGCATAATCCCACGTTTGATTGGAATACTGGGGATCTCACCAAATGGGGTAATGAATGTCTTATGTCATGTCTTTCTGTTAACTCTATTTCTCCCCGGGAGGAGGTAAACACGCTTCCTGAGTTTGTTCAGGACTTCGCCGATGTGTTTTCTAAGGAGGCCTCCGAGGTGTTGCCCCCCCATAGAGATTACGATTGCGCTATCGATTTGGTGCCTGGTGCCAAGCTTCCTAAGGGTAGGATATTTAATCTTTCATGTCCTGAACGTGAAGCCATGAGGGTGTATATCCAAGAATGCCTGGCCAAGGGTTTCATTCGCCCCTCGACTTCTCCTGTAGGTGCTGGCTTCTTCTTCGTGGGGAAGAAGGATGGTGGTCTTAGGCCGTGCATTGATTATCGTAACCTGAATAAAGTCACCGTAAGGAACCAGTACCCACTTCCTTTGATTCCGGATCTTTTTAATCAGGTTCAGGGAGCCCAATGGTTTTCTAAGTTCGATCTACGGGGGGCATATAACCTTATCCGCATCAAAGAGGGGGATGAGTGGAAAACTGCGTTCAACACACCCGAGGGTCATTTCGAATACCTGGTCATGCCCTTTGGGTTGTGTAATGCCCCTGCTGTCTTCCAGAATTTTATTAATGAAATCCTGAGAGAGTACCTGGGTAATTTTCTTGTTGTGTACCTTGATGACATACTGGTGTTTTCCAAGGACTGGTCCTCCCACGTGGAGCATGTCAGGAAGGTGCTCCAGGTCCTTCGGGAGAATAATCTGTTTGCTAAGACTGAAAAATGTGTCTTTGGGGTACAGGAGATACCATTTTTAGGGCAAATCCTCACTCCTCATGAATTCCGCATGGACTCTGCCAAGGTTCAGGCTGTGGCGGAATGGGTCCAACCTGCCTCCCTTAAGGCGTTACAGTGTTTTTTAGGGTTCGCCAACTATTACAGGAGATTTATTGCCAACTTCTCGGTCGTCGCTAAGCCTCTTACGGACCTTACCCGCAAGGGTGCTGATGTCCTCCATTGGCCCCCTGAGGCCGTCCTGGCCTTTGAGACCCTCAAGAAGTGCTTTATCTCGGCCCCCGTGCTGATTCAGCCCAACCAGGAGGAGCCATTTATTGTGGAGGTTGACGCTTCCGAGGTGGGAGTGGGGGC
This sequence comes from Rhinoderma darwinii, assembly GCF_050947455.1. Classification (NCBI taxonomy): domain Eukaryota; kingdom Metazoa; phylum Chordata; class Amphibia; order Anura; family Rhinodermatidae; genus Rhinoderma; species Rhinoderma darwinii. Next base: position 253,112,377 of record NC_134689.1, on the reverse strand, counting down.
CGTCTTGTCCCAGGGTACCAGCTCCCTCACCCATCTCCGCCCCTGTGCTTACTTCTCTAGGAAGTTTTCGCCCACGGAGAGTAACTATGATATTGGCAACCGCAAACTTCTAGCCATTAAATGGGCTTTTGAGGAGTGGCGGCACTTCCTGGAGGGGGCCAGACACCAGGTAACGGTCCTTACGGATCACAAGAATCTGGTTTTCCTAGAATCGGCCCGGAGGCTTAATCCTAGACAAGCTCGGTGGGCACTATTCTTTACCAGATTTAATTTCTTGGTTACCTATAGGGCTGGGTCCAAGAATATTAAGGCTGATGCTCTGTCACGTAGTTTCATGGCCAATCCTCCATCTGAGAAGGATCCTGCTTGTATTTTACCCCCTGGTATAATCGTCTCTGCCACGGATTCTGATTTAGCTTCTGATATCGCGGCTGATCAGGGTGCAGCTCCCGGGAACGTCCCTGGGGACAAACTGTTTGTTCCCCTGCAATACCGGCTGAGGGTACTCAGGGAAAACCATGACTCCGCTCTATCTGGTCATCCTGGCATCTTGGGCACCAAACACCTCATTACCAGAAACTATTGGTGGCCTGGGTTGCCTAAAGACGTTAGGGCTTACGTCGCCGCTTGTGAGGTTTGCGCTAGGTCCAAAACACCTAGGTCCCGACCTGCGGGCCTACTACGTTCCTTGCCCATTCCCCAGAGACCTTGGACCCATATCTCCATGGATTTTATCACCGATTTGCCTCCATCTCAGGGCAAGTCGGTGGTGTGGGTGGTAGTCGACCGCTTCAGCAAGATGTGCCACTTTGTGCCCCTTAAGAAGCTACCTAACGCCAAGACGTTAGCTTCTTTGTTTGTGAAACACATCCTGCGTCTCCATGGGGCCCCAGTCAATATCGTTTCTGACAGAGGGGTACAATTTGTTTCCTTATTTTGGAGAGCTTTTTGTAAAAAGTTGGAGATTGATCTGTCCTTCTCCTCCGCCTTCCATCCCGAAACCAATGGCCAAACGGAAAGGACCAACCAATCCCTGGAACAATATTTAAGATGTTTCATCTCTGACTGTCAATTCGATTGGGTCTCATTCCTTCCCCTTGCTGAATTTTCCTTGAATAACCGGGTCAGTAACTCGTCAGGGGTCTCCCCGTTTTTCTGTAATTTCGGGTTTAACCCAAGATTCTCCTCCGTCTCCCCTGGTTGTTCCAATAATCCTGAGGTAGAGGATGTTCATCGGGAACTGTGCACTGTCTGGGCCCAGGTTCAGAAGAACCTAGAGGCGTCCCAGAGCGCACAAAAGATTCAGGCGGATAGTAGACGTTCTGCTAACCCCCGGTTTGTCGTCGGGGATTTGGTCTGGTTGTCGTCCAGGAACTTGCGCCTTAAGGTCCCATCCAGGAAGTTTGCTCCCCGATTTATTGGACCTTATAAGATCATTGAAGTCCTCAACCCTGTATCCTTCCGTCTGGAGCTCCCCCCATCATTTCGCATACATGACGTCTTCCATGCCTCCCTCCTTAAACGCTGCTCCCCGTCCTGGTCCCCCTCGAGGATACCTCCTGTTCCTGTTCTCACCCCTGAGGGGGTGGAATTCGAGGTGGCCAAGATTATGGACAGTAGGATGGTCCAGGGCTCCCTCCAGTACCTGGTCCATTGGAGAGGATACGGGCCGGAGGAGAGGACTTGGGTACCTGCCCGTGATGTTCACGCTGGGGTATTGATCAGGAGGTTCCACCTTCTCTTCCCCACTAAACCGGGTCCCCTTAGTAAGGGTCCGGTGGCCCCTCATAAAAGGGGGAGTACTGTTAGGGATCTGCCAGGTACTTCATCTAGGTATACTCCTGGGATTAATCAATCCACACCTGAGGCCAGACCTGTTCGACTGACACCATCTCCCACCAACCAGGGTGGCAGGCTCAGGAGTGGGAGAGCCTATCGCGGCCTGGTCTGTCGGAGTTAGCTCCGCCCCCTGTCCTTTATTACCGGCCCTGTTCTCTCCCTCAGTGCTTGTAATTCTTTTGGATTCCTGGCCCCACTGCTGCTTGCTCCAGCCTGCTTCTGCCGTGCTTCTGCCTTGCTGCAGTTCTGCTTGACCTGCTTTGCTTTGCCCCTGGCTTGCTTCTGTCTCCTTGCCCGCTTGGGTGTACTCACTTCGTCCTGGTCCTGACTGTCCGTTCGCCGCTCCTTTTCCTCGTGGCGTTCCGTGGCTACTGCCCCTTCCCTTGCATGTTCCCTGTTTGTTTTCCTGTGCACTTAGACAGCGTAGGGACCGCCGCCCAGTTGTACCTCGTCGCCTAGGGCGGGTCGTTGCAAGTAGGCAGGGACAGGGCGGTGGGTAGATTAGGGCTCACTTTCCCTTCACCTCCTTCCGGCCATTACAACAGTGGTGTGCGGGTGTTTGGCCTAGTGCATGGCGTGAATGTGGTTTTGTCCGTAATTTGGCTTTGCTAGAATTATTCCCGATTGTGGTGGTTGTGGAACTTTGGGGGGATTGTCTGAGGGACAGGAGAGTGTGTTTTGTGTGTGACAATTTGGGAGTGGTTCAGGCCATCAATGCGCAGATGGCAAATTCCCCGCCAGTTGTGCGATTATTGAGACATTTGGTTTTGAGGGGGTTGGTTTTGAATTCACATTTTGTGGCAGTTCATGTTCCAGGCGTACTTAATTCAGTGGCTGATTCCCTTTCTCGTCAACAGTGGGACAGGTTTTGTCTGCTGGCGCCAGGGGCGGAGACTCATGGCCTTGCTTGCCCGGAGCATCTTTGGAAGGTGGTATGACTGTGGCAATGTCGCTAATTAGGAAGTCAGTTAGTGCGGTTACGTGGAAGAGGTACAGTGCGGTATGGCGGGTTTGGGAAGCCTTGTTGGGGATGCGCAGGTGGATATTTCAGACGCGGATCGGTTGGCCTGCTTGCTGTATTTTATAGGGAATTCTTACAGTGAGCGGGTGTCTGCATGAGGGGTCTCTTGGCGTTTGACTGCAATAGATTTTTGGTTTAGACTCAGAGGGGAGGAGGACGAGGTGACTAAGTCTTTTCTGGTTAGGCAAGCGATGAAGGGTTTCAGGAGGGGTTCCGTGTTTAGGGATTATAGGAAGCCGGTATCTTTTGATCTTTTGGAATATTTGTGAGCATTTGCAGACTGTTTGTGTGTCAGGGTTTGTAGTACGTTTGTTTACGCTGGCTTTTTCTTTAGCTTTCTTTGGGGCTTTTAGGATATCGGAGTTGGTGGCAGCAAGTAAGTGGGTGGCTGGGGGCTTATTGTTCACGGATGTTGAATTGAAAGAGTCCTACATGTCATGCTTGCTAGGCAGATCTAAGACCGACCAAGCGGGGAAAGGTTTTTTGGTGCGCTTGCATGAGTTGCCAGGACCGAGGGTATGCCCAGTTCGCTGCTTTCAAGAGTTTGTTACGGTTAGGCCAGAGGGGCTGGCATCCTTGTTGGTTCCTGCAGATGGTATGTCTTTGTCGAAATATCAGTTTGAGCAGGTTTTCAAAAAATGTATCCTGTTGTCTGGGCGGATGGGATCAGGGTATAGTTCTCACTCGTTTAGAATTGGCGCGGGCTACTGAAGCAGCTAGGTGGGGTTTATCCCTGGCGATGGTCAAGAAGGTGGGAGTCAGAAAGATACAGGATTTATGTTCGGCCTCATTTGCTTTAGGGCGGTTGGAGTTATGGGGGTTGATTTGCTTACCTTACTATTGTTCTGTGTTTTGTTCTAGGTGCGGGCCCCTGCTTTGTGTGGATAATGGGGCACTCATACGTGCACTGGGGAGGTGTTCGGGCTGATATTCGTCCGGCTGAACGACAGTTGGGCTTGGACCAATCCGAGGTTCAGGTCAGATGGTTGGGTTTGAGGGTCATGCTTTGGTGCAGTTTGTTGCCGGAACTCCAGTTTTATGCAGGTTTGGATAGGGCGCCCAATATTTTGGTCATTCACCTTGGTGGAAATGATTTAGGAATGAGGTCATCCATGGATCTTATGCGGGATGTCAAATTGGACCTTTTGCGTTTGTGGTCCTCATTTCCGGGTCTGATCATAATTTGGTCGGACATTGTTGCTCGCAAATCTGAAAAGAAAAATAGCGATGCGTTCCTCTGTTCTTCATGCAGCCCGGCCGCCGGGCTGCACTCAGAACAGAGGGATGTGTCGCTATGACAATGCACGCGGAGTAAGTATTGGCTTTTTAATCAGCACTGTTTTCCACAGGGGAGATTTTGACCGAAAATCCCTGTGGGTTTTAGGTCAGGCATGCTGCGTACTTTTACGACTCATGGAAATCCAGCCTTATTAGACTGACATTGATAAATATCATACAAGTGAGACTAACAAGCCAAGCACCTGATACAACTCCCTAGTACTTCCCTAAAAGACCAAACACAGGATATATAACAGAACAGCACTAGGGAATTGAGGTGTATTCAGACGCTGCAGTTGAGGTGTGGTTAAAAACCGCATAAAAAATATGCATTATATAAACCACATGCGTTTTTACCATAATTTTATGTTTTTTTTTTACTGCAGTTGCGATTTTAACCGCTTTGAAAAAAAAGTATCAAATAGCTATAGAAACGCATTTGGTTTTCGGATGTGGCTTTTTCATACGGTTTTAACCACACCTCAACCGAAACGTCTGAATACACCCTTACTTAGGCTGCAGAATGTGTGTAAGGGTATGTCTGACACAAGGTTCCGGTGCCTAGCTGAAGACTCAGACGCTGAGAGTCTCGATGATCGCTCAGAGGCTGGAAAGGATCTCCAGAGCCTTCCTTAAACAAATATTATGGAATCCATTGTTCAGGTTCTAAAAGCCTGATATCAAAACAAACTTGCTTCAGGTCGGCACTAGGGTAGAGCCCCTGGAACAGAGACAATCCACTCTGATTGCACACAATGCCGCACTGCAACAAAGCCTACAAATTCATAGAGTGCAAATCAACACCGCTCCCCTGGAGATAAAAGGCAAGGAAAATAGGAAGAACATAAGTATCAGAGGTACAGCTGAGAATTTTGATCCTGACGCTTTACCTAAAATTACTGTCAAGATATCTATATCTCTCCTCAGTCCTTAAAAAGCTGATGCCATCAAGATTGAACGTATCCACAGGGTTTTAAGACCTAAGCCCTCACAGGGAGCACCGTTGAGAAACAAAATTTGTGGACTATTGGCCTAACCTGATACAGCTGTTATCCTGCAGGCAGCGGGAGAACAAAATACCCACTCATACAAAGGGAATTCATACCAAAATTTACAGGATATCTCACCTGCCACCTTGACGAAACGCTCCTCACCTAAAACCCTGCTTGTTGCTCTCTGGGTGCAGAAACTGCCCTTCCGATGGCTGTTCCCTTTTGGAGTCGCCATCTCTAAGGGAGGCTACCAGATAGTCATCAGAACACCTGAGGATCTTGACAATGCCTGGGAAACCCATTACGCCATTGGATATACCCTCTTGGCTTCCGTTACCTACCATGGATAATCTACCTGCCTTACCATCTGTCGAGCTCTGGAGTGTTTATCACAACCCTAAATCCCCCAAACAGAAGAAAAATTGCATTAGAGACGGGGATCTCTGAATAAGTCATCCTGACACCTGCGTTGTGTACTCATCTCCCCTGCTGTTGCGGGTTTGTGAGTATGTACACCATATACCCTAATGCTTATAGGACTGTGGCTCTATCCTTGAGCTCCTCAAGATTGCGTTTAGTTTGGTTACGTTTTATAAGTATAAAGAAGTGAATGTACCCTCTTAGCTCTTCACAATGTATCTCAAGATGTATCCTCTTGTATTGTCAGACAGATGGTCATCCTACCGTCTAGGCATATTCCATCTATGTCTCCCCACTCCTATACTTTGCAAATGATTGTGGTGTCATAATTCTTATCTTTATACCTTCAAGCTCTGGTACTACTACTGCCATTATGCAGCAGCACTGTATTTGTACAGCACTGTGTTTGTGTTTGTCATGGGAAAAGTCCAGGCTGCTCAAAGACTTTGGAAGACACAGTTAACAGGATTCAAGCCGTGTATGAACGTAGTCCTAGTATGTCGACCAGGCTAACTAGTATGGAACTACAGGTGCCACAAACGACAATTTGGCATAGCCTACGAAAACATCTGTGTTGTAAGTTATACAGATTACTGTCACGTTGGGTTCGTGGAACCACTGGGCCGTACCACCTTGACGGCATGGCAACTGGCCAACAGGGCGAGGGTCACAGTCTATAGTCGTATAGTGTACCTGTGGCAGCTCGGACAGTAGCAAGGCAGACTCGGCTGGGACTAGGCAGCAGGTAGACGTCAGGCGTGGAGTAGCAGGACAGGCGTGGAATACAGCACAGCACGACTACAGCTCAGCACAGCACTTGGCCAGGATAGCACAGGATACAGGGAACAATGGGAACTGGAAAACACTAGCAGACCATTTACATAGACAAACTTTGGATACGACAAACAACGCTCAGGCATTGCAGGGAGGGGCACAGCCCTTCTTATAGCCCAGGGTGCTCTGGGAGCAATCAGCTCAACCTCCCACCTGCGTGTGCTTTGGCTTCTTAAGTCTGGACTGAGCTCGCGAGCGCACCCTGGTGGTCACTGTGGAATAGGACGGACGTATGTGCAGACATCTCTGGAGAGAAAGGCGTCAACTGGATGGAAGGAGTTCGAGGTCAGAGACCATGGACTTTACAATTACATCTTCTTCAGGTACTGAAACCAGACAACAAACCAAAACGCTGTGACTTTTGCATTGACTTGCAGGGCTCATTGGAAGAGGACGAATTCGCTGACAGGCTGATGATATTCAGCAATGGGGCTACCTTATTACCTCAGTGGGAAGGTCAATCCCCACAACCTTAGAATCTTTGGCTCAGAAAAACCATGTGCCTTTATCGAACACATGAGGGACTCGCGTGCAATGAGCAGGCGCAAAGTCTACGGTCCCTTCTTTTTTGTCGAGGATACTGTCACTTGCCACGGTCCCCTCTTTTTTGTCGAGGAGACTGTCACTGGCCGCTCCTACCTGGACATGTTAAAGGAATGGCTTATGCCACAGATAGAGAAAGATCTGCCAAACATAGTCTATCAGCAGGTTGGTGCAACTCCACATTTCCATTTGGATATGCGCCGATACCTGAATGAAACTCTACTAGAATGTTGGACCTGCTGCACCGGAAACGACGATTCACCAATGTTGTGCTGGTTTCCACAAACGCCAGATCTAACACCCTGCAACTTCTGTCTGTGGGTCTACATCAAGGACTCAGTGTATCTGCCCCCCCCCCCCCAGCCACAGGTTCTGAACGACCTGAGACAAAGCATCCCTGAAACAGTGGAGACCATATACGAGGATATGCTGGCAGACGTCTGGACAGAACTGGATTACAGCCTAGACATCTGCCGTGTCACCAATGGAAATCATTTTGAACATTTGTAGTGTATAGATACAACTTGGATAGATAGTGTGTCTTTTCATGTTAATAAATTTGTGTTATGTTCTCTCCGTTATGAATACCAAGGCTATAATTTTTCACCATCCTTTTTAAATCACCCTGTACTGTATTACAGATGTTTGTATTGTTTCTTATTTTCTTACACTTTAGAAAAATATACTGTACCTTGGTCTGGTATTCCCTTTCCCCCTTATTCCTTACACCCTGGTCGTTCCCTGGGTCGTACACATTATCCTTTTGTCAGAGCCCCCTCATTTGCTACAATAGCCAACCCTACTATGGAAATTCATGCCTACTGTGACAATTGCGTCCTGTAATGTCAAGGGGATGAAAAACCCATGTAAACGATCACAACTGATCTAAAAAAAAAATAACGGACATAATCCTATTACAGGAGAGCCTTTTACGTTCTTATTACTCCCACTGGTTCCACAGTACTCATGCCACTAAGGGTATGTTCACACGAGGTCATTACGTCCGTAATTGATGGACGTATTTCGGCCGCAAGTACCGGACCGAACACAGTGCAGGGAGCCGGGCTCCTAGCATCATAGTTATGTACGACACTAGGAGTCCCTGCCTCGCTGCGGGACAACTGTCCTGTACTGTAATAATGTTTTAAAAATTTTGCTATTTTTCACAAATAAACACTAAATATATCAAACAAATTTTACCACTAACATAAAGTCCAATGTGTGACAAGAAAACAGTCTCAGAATCGCTTGGATAGGTATAAGCCTTCCAGAGTTATTACCACATAAAGTGACATGTCAGATTTTAAAAAATGGGCTCTCAGCCTTAAGGCCCAAACTAGGCTGCGTCCTTAACCCCCTAGCGACATGTCACGTACATGGGCTCAGCTCCCTCCATACTCAGCGGGTGACGGCAGTGTTATACAGCCGACACCTCAATGCAACGGGCGGAATCAAAGATCACTTTGATTCCGCCCTTTAACATCTTAAATGGCATTTAAATTGTTAGAATCAGAGGGTCGCCCCCTCAAACACGCCATCGCTTCCCCCGCGACCGGTGACGATGGTTGTAATGGCAGCCTGGGGGCTTAAAAAAGGCCCCCAGGTCTGCCATATTTGTACTCCTTTGAAGTCCTGCCTCTGGCAGGGCTTCAAATGAGACTGTCAGTATCACGATATACTACAATACATTAGTATTTCAGTAAATCGTGAAAGCGATCCAACGATCGCTGGTTCAAGTCCCCTAGATGAAGTAATAAAAAAAGTAAAACACAGTTAAAGGGAATGTGTCGCTAGAAATTTTTTTTTGTTTTTTTTTTTTAGTTAAACAGTTAGTATATAAATGATTACACATTGTTCTAATTTTTTTAATTTTTTCACAAGTCAGGAAATATTATAAATTAGATTCTAATTTATAACATTTCCATGTGCTGGTCACTAGAGGGAGCAATTCCCAAAATTGCAGCATTGGCATGTGGTAAAGCAACCTCATTGCTTTATGCTGCAAAATTGGACAAGACACGCTCGCTCTAGTGTGCTCAAACAATCCCCCCTCCTTTATCCTGGCTAGTGCCAGGAGAAAGGAGGGCGTTGAATGTTCAAACCTCCTACACTGTGTGCCGCCATTTTTTTGAACGAATGCACAGTGTAGGAGTATTAGATACAGTGGTAATCACACAGTATAACACGAACATACACACCCATCACATACACAAACATAACTTACCTGCTCCTGCCGCCGCCGCTGTCTCTGCCGCTGCCTCCGCTCCCTGTCCTTGCTTCTGAACATATGGACGGTAGCCGCAACAGGAAGTAGTCATCTTACTGTCTGGCCGCGGCTTCCGGTCCACATGAAAATGGCGCCGGATGTCGCTCTGCCGAAGACCTTCCTTTTGGACTGTGTGGGAGCGGACGCATGTGCCGTTCCCACACAGACGGCGTACACTATAGTGAGTGGAACGGCTCCCGTTCGCATTCTCTATGGGGATGTATGTGCCTTAGGCCTCATTTACACGAGCGTGTGCGTTTTGCGCACGCCAAAAAACGCTGCGTTTTGCGTGCGCAAAAGGCAATTGACAGCTCCGTGTGTCATCCGTGTATGATGCGCGGCTGCGTGATTTTCGCGCAGCCGCCATCATAGAGATGAGGTAGTCGACGCCCGTCACTGTCCAAGGTGCTGAAAGAGCTAACTGATCGGCAGTAACTCTTTCAGCACCCTCGACAGTGAATGCCGATCACAATCTACACCAACCTGTGAATAAAAAAAGACGTTCACACTTACCATGAACTGCCTGCTTCCTCCAGTCCGGTCTCCCGGCCGTTGCCTTGGTGACGCGTCCCTCTCTTGTCATCCGGCCCCACCTCCCAGGATGACGCGGCAGGCCATGAGACCGCTGCAGCCTGTGATTGGCTGCAGCCTGTGCTTGGCCTGTGATTGGCTGCAGCTGTCACTTGGCCTGAATTGTCATCCCGGGAGGTCGGACTGGAGGAAGAAGCCGGGAGTTATCGGTAAGTCAGAACTTCTGTTTTTTTTTTACACGTATATGTATATTGTGATCGAAAGTCACTGTCCATGGTGCTGAAACAGTTTAAGTCTTTCAGCACCGTGGGCAGTGACTGTCTCCTGACGTCGCGTACCCGAACATTTTTTGCCGGGTTCGGTTAAAACGAGTTCGGCCGAACCCGGTGAAGTTCGGTGCGCTCATCTCTAATTTGACACTCCGTTTGGATGTTTGTAACCAGAAAAGCACGTGGTGCTTTTCTGTTTACATTCAGGAGTTTGACAGCTCTTGCGTGATTTTCGCGCATGCAACGCAGGACCGTCAGTGTGGCATGCGTTGTTTTCACGCACCCATTGAAGTCAATGGGTGCGTGTTGCGTGAAAAACGCAAGAATATAGAACATGTCGTGAGTTTTACGCAACGCACTCACGCTGCGCAAAATTCACGCATCGTCTAAACAGCCCCATAGACTATTATAGGTGCGTACGACACGCGTGAAAAGCACGCGCGTCGCACGCGCGTATAATACGCTCGTGTAAATGAGGCCTTATTCCATCTCTGAATCGACACATACAGAGATGAAAGAAAAAATGGCAGCCCCCATAGAGAAGTAAAAGAAAGAAAAAAGTAAAACACAAAAACACAAATAAATAAAATTTATTTTAATAACATACTAAAAGCAATAACATATAAAAAAAAAATTTCGTGACACCTTCCCTTTAAAGTTGTTTTATAATGTTCGAAAAAATAAAAATATTAAAAGTTAAAAAAAAAACCTTTTCCCATATTTTCCCTAAAGCTATGTTAAAAAAAAATATAAGTTAACATAACTCATATTGCCGCGTTCGTAAAAGTCCAAACTGTCACGCTATAGCGTTGTTTAACCCGCTCGGTGAACGCCGTAAAAAAAATCTATATATATAAAACATGCAAATTGCTTTTTTGTCACCTTAGCTCTAAAAAAAAATATAGAATAAAAAGTGATCAAAAAGTCGTATGTACCCCAAAATGGTATCGGCGAAAACTACAGCTCGCCCCGCAAAATTTATGCCCTCACACCGCTAAATTGATGGAAAAATAAGAAAGTTATGACACTCAAAATATGGTCCTCAGAAAAAGCATGATTGAACAGCAGCACACGTCTCCCAAATTTCAATCAATATGTTCTTTTATTGGTCAAACATCCAGTAAAAAATGGCAAAGTTTCGATCCGTGACAAGTGGAGGGTTTTTCTCAAGCCTGAGGCCATTTTTTACTGGATGTTTGACCAATAAAAGAACATATTGATTGAAATTTGGGAGACGTGTGCTGCTGTTCAACCACGCTTTTTCTGAGGATTACATTACGTCAGACTGGGTTTGTCTGATTTTACAGCGTGACACCGCTCCTGATATCGGGATTTGTGCCGCTTCAAATATTTTATTTTTTTTACTCAAAATATGGTGAGACAAAACATTTTTTTTTAGCAAATAGATTTTTATTTTATTAAAAGTGGTAAAACATAAAACAAAACATGTAAATTTGGTATCGCCGTAATCGTATCAACTGTAGAATAAGGTGAATATGTAGTTTTTACCACCTGATGGACACCGTGAAATCAAAACCTCCCAAAAATGGCGTAATCGCTGTTTTTTGACCATTTCACCCCACAAATAACTTTTTTCAGTTTCCCAGTAGTTTGTGCGCTACAATAGTGTCATAAAAAACTACAACTTGTCCCTCATATGGCTTTTTCGACGAAGAAATAAAAAAGTTATGGCTTTTGGAAGGCGGGGAGAAGAAAAGAAGATGAAAAAACTCAAATTGGTCTTGTCTTTAAGAGGTTAAGGTCTAAACAAGCTTGGTCATTAAGGGGTTAAAGGCTATGTACATTTTTAAATAAAACAGTGTATCAGTGTGATTGCTGCAACTTAGTAATTCGTTTTTTCGTTATTAAAAATATTTTTTTCTTTTTCAGTTACAGCTGCTTTGTATCCTTTATACAGAGCAGCTGTATCTTGCGCTGAAACCTAAATCCATCTGGTTAGCGACACTAAGGGTATGTTCACACGTTCAAAACTTCTCAAAATACGGAGCTGTTTTCAAGGGAAAACAGCCCCTGATTTTCAGACGTTTTTTGAGCAACTCACGTTTTTCGCGGAGCTGTTTTCATTGGAGTCTATGAGAAAACGGCTCCAAAAACGTCCCAAGAAGTGTCCTGCACTTCTTTTGACGAGGCTGTAATTTTACGAGCCGTCTTTTGACAGCGACGCGTAACATGACAGATCGTCGGCACAGTACATCGTAAGACCCATTGAAAGTAATGGGCAGATGTTTGCCAACGTATTGGAGCCATTTTTTCAGACGTAATTCGAGGCATAAAACGCCTCCATTACATCTGAAAATAGGTTGTGTGAACCCAGCCTTACGGGTTCAATGAAAGCGGGAGACACGCAGGATCCACCTGTTATCGATCAAATCTAAGTTATGAACTTAGGCGTGATCGATAACCGCTCGATCCTGATACACGGTTTTATTATTTATTTTTTAAATCATTTTCAAAGGTGTACATGGCCTTTAAACTATTAAATCTGGAAAGTGTGGTGCCAGGGTTCACTGGGGGAGGAGGGCTGCTGGGACTCAGCGATCCACAGTAATCAGTGGGGGGAACCGAAGAGCAATTCTTCTGCAGTGCCACCACAGATGAAATCAATGAGCTATGTATGTAATGCTCGGACGTAATAGGTCCTCCAAATGAGAGTATTTTTTGTACTTTTATGGAGAATTGATGTCGAGAATGTCATAAGAATATTTGCCTATGAATTAGTGTTTAGACACCAGTGTAGAAGTTTTAAGGCAATTATTCAGCACAACCATAGTACAAATAACACAGGATAATAATGGCATATTTCATTCACAAAACTTTTGGAACAACACCTGACTGTGATACTTTTCACATAAAGTCCAATGTTTCTTATTGTGGGACATGATTACATTTGAGCAGAGGGCAGGGTAAGTACAGTCATTGACTCTCTCCAAGTCACCAGGTAACCTGGTTTGTCTCAAACAAACAGAAGCCAGGTGAATGTGATCCTTCCGTCTCCACCACTCCCTGCAGGTGTATAAACTTAGTGATGACAGACAATGAAGAGGAGGAATACAAGTGAGGAAAAATATGAGAGCACATATAAAGACATATACCAGCAAAGGAAAAGCACTGCAGAATGATGTGGACATGAAATAAGCTTAAATTGTGACGCTTTCATCATGCCAGCTCCGGCAGCACCCCAGGTAGTTCCACCTGGACCACCTCGCTTGCGGTTAGATGACAAGGTGTTGGCTCTAGAGTTTAATCTTTTGGATGCTCAGTTCAATGAGCCAGGAAAGTACAAATTGCTTCTACGTGTAGAAAATCCTCTGCTGGATGATTCAGTGGAAGGTATCACAGTGAAGGTCAACAATGGAGACGTGATTCCGAGGTGTGAGGCCGAGACTGACACTGCAGAGCAAGAAGATCTTACAGATACGATGGCATTTGACAAAAATAACTTTTTATTTATATTGCCAAAAGGTAACATACAAACACAATGTTATTCTCAAGATTGTTACAGGGAAAATAGTAAAAAAAAAAAACACAAGTTTTAGGGTCCATCAGAGTGGGAAGAATAATTCTCTTTTTCACCTTGTAGTATTATGTGGGATGGCGCGGACTGTATACCAAGTTCTGTGTTTATTTGATGTGATATTTTAGAGTATAACATAAGAGTGCTTTTTTTCTATGGTCTGACCAAAAAAGATATGCAATGTTAAATCCAGTAGATTCTTTGAAGTATAAGTTAAGTTTCGTTTTCATATATTTTATCAACTAACGCTGTGGCACAACTATTGCGTTAACATTTTTAATCCTGTTTATCGCTTTTTTTACTTTTCCTAATTCTTTTGTTTTCTTTGTTCTATACAGGACTATGTAAAAATGATAAACACCATGATGTACGCCTGTGCATTGATGTTTTAAAGTATGGGTCCGGCACACCTAAAGATGGGAAAAAAGTGGGACAAGCACTATTCGCCATCTACCCACGCCCTAACCAACCTCGCATTAATCTACGAGCTGCTCCCTTCGAGCCCCTTTACAAATATCAAGGAGTGCTGGCACTTTTACGAGTTGCAGGGGATCATATGGCAATGCACTGTGGACGTCTTGCATACAGTGTGAGCTTCCGGGAATACCAACCCCCAAAAATTGAAGATATTTCTAAACCAGTCTCTCCTATACCACCCAGTGTGAAAGCAGGCATCTCTAAGCCTACTACGCCAAGACTTAACACCTATAAGCAAAGCACTCCTAATACAGCACCGACATCTTATATCTCTCATTCAGAAGCCATCAGATCTGATCATCATTATCTTGGCACACCAACCCCAAGAACACATCTTGTCTCCAAAGGCCTATCAGACCATAAATCTTCAGATGATAATCCTAATGATGATGAAGAAGAAGTAGATAAAGTAGAAAGGATGTCCTCACCAGAACTCGAATCATTGCAAGATGAGGTAAGGACTGACAGAAGCAGAACTTTAAGTAACTGGGCCCCAGTGCAAAATCTGTGATAGAGCCCCCAAACATTTGGGTCACTCAGGCTTTTGGGCTTGAGTGCCCACCCCACTGCAAACTCTGAACCCCCTATTGCTACTCTCCTGAGGCACGAGAACAGGGCTGGTTTTAGGCAAAGTGTGGCCCTGAGCAAAATTACAAGAGGGGCCCCAAATTTAAAAATAATGTACTAACAACGTAGTTACATTCAGTCAATTTGGTAAATAAAAACAAATATAAATTTGGTATCGCTGTTGCCCTATTGACCCACAGAATAAGGTTAACATGTCATTTTTACCACACGGTGAACACCGTAAAAACAAATCCCGACAAAAAAAATGGAGGAATCACTGTTTTTTCTTCACATTCCACCCCACAAATAATTTTTTTTCAGTCCCAGTACATTATATTGTACAATAAATGGTGCCATGAAAATCTACAACTCGTCCTGCAAAAAACAAGCCCTCATACGGCTATGGAAAAATAAAAAAAGTTGTAGCTTTTGGAAAAGTGGTGAGGAAAAAACAAAAGCGAAAATCCGAAAAATGGCTGCAGCGGGAAGGGATTAATCAGGTCCCCTAATCACACTCACTGATCTACAGAACAGAAACCTCTTCTCTTACATTACTTTACTCTGGCTGTATAGTATTATTGCAGCAATATATATTCAGACCACAGATAATATATATCACAATAAGGGCTTATTCAGACGAACTTATAATACGTCCGTGCAACGCGCGTGCTTTTCACGTGCCTCGCACGGACCTATGTTAGTCAATTGGGCCGTTCAGACTGTCAGTGATTTTCACGCAGCGTATGTCCGCTGCGTAAAACTCACGACATGTCCCATATTTGCCCGTTTTTCGCGCATCACGCACCCATTGAAGTCAATGGGTGCGTGAAAACTGTGCACGGCACACGTATGCCCTTCCGTGTGCTGCGCGTGATGCGCGCTACAGTAATCAAAACTATGAATGAAAACAGAAAAGCACCACGTGCTTTTCTGTTTACAAACAGTGTCATAATGGTGGCGGCTGCGTGAAAATCACGCAGCCACGCATCATATGCTGCTGACACACGGAGCTGTTATGGAATTTTTATGCGCAAAACGCCGCGTTTTTTGCGCGCGCAAAACACACACACACGCTCGTGTGAATCCGGCCTTACAGAGAATGTTTTTAAGAAAATTCAGACCCCAGATCAGACAACTGCTGCAGCCAGGCCATATAGTACTTAACCCCTAGGCGCACCACTATGCAACAGTACTCCCTGGTGGCCAGTGTCTTAGCGCACCAGGATGTACATTTACGGCGTGGATCCCGGTGCACACTGGCGGGTGACAGTGTGCACCGGGAGCCGGGATCTCAGCTGTCCCCGACAGCTGACACACCACTGTTGCCTATCAGCAGCTCATCTCCGCTGATTTCGGCAATCAACCCCTTAAATGCGGCGATCGATTGCAATCGCCGCATTTTAGGGGTTTCTAGCACATCGGCAGACCACACGATGAAATCGTGAGGTTTGCAGATGGTTAGCATGGCAACCGGAGGCCAAACAATGGCCTCCTTGTCTGCCATGTACGGAAGCCTATCAGGTCCAGCCTCCTGATAGGCTTCCTGTCAGAGTGACAGGAAGTCACTGTATCGTTCCCGATGCACACTGTCGATGACAGTGTGCATCGAAACCCGGGAGGTCAGCTGTCTACGACAGCTGACACTCCACTGTTACCGATCAGCGGCTCATCGCCGCTGATTTTGGCAATTAATCCCTTAAATGCGGCGATCGATTGCGATCTACGCATCTAGAGGGTTTGTAGTACATCGGCAGGCCCCATGCAATCATGGGGGTTGTCGATGTGGTTGTTATGGCAACCGGAGGCCAGATAATGACCTCCGGGGCTGCCATGTATGGAAGACTATGAGGACCAGCTTCTAGCTGGTTTTCACAGGCTTGCTGTCAGAGTGACTGTGAGGCTGGGTTCACACAACCTATTTTCAGACGTAAACGAGGCGTATTATGCCTCGTTTTACATCTGAAAATAGGGCTCCAATACGTCGGCAAACATCTGCCCATTCATTTGAATGGGTTTACCGACGTATTGTGCAGACGACCTGTAATTTACGCGTCGTCGTTTGACAGCTGTCAAACGACGACGCGTAAATTGACTGCCTCGGCAAAGAAGTGCAGGGCACTTCTTTGCAACGTAATTTGAGCCGTTCTTCATTGAACTCAATGAAGAGCAGCTCAAGATATACGAGTGTCACAGACGCCTCGTATATTACGAGGAGGAGCATTTACGGCTGAAACGACGCAGCTGTTTTCTTCTGAAAACAGGCTTTCATTTCAGCCGTAAAAGCCAGCTAGCGTGTGAACATACCCTGACGTCACACTTGGAAAGGCAGAAGGAGAATATCACAGCACTGGAGACCCAAAGCAATATGCAATATAGTGAGTGCAAGCCTCAAAGGGACCTGATCCAGAGTCCCACAAATGGAATCCAAGAAAACCTTTTCAGTTCAACAGAACGTTTCAGTCCAACAGGACCTTTCTCAAGCATCAAATGCTTGTGAAAGGTCCTGTTGGACTGAAACGTCGCACCTGTGGGTGAATAAAATTCCAGTTTTCTTGGATGTGCTGCCTTGCTGCTTTTTTCTGACTTCACACTGACAGTTGGAATACATTACACTACATAGGTAGTGTAATGTATTTTAGCAGCGATCAGTGCTGCAGGTAAAAAAAAACAAAATGTATAAAGTAAAATAAAAAGTTAATAAAAATGTTTTATAAAAGTGTAAAAATGTATTATATTTTTTTCCTATAACAAGTATTTTATTAAAGGAAAAATATGAAAACTTTAAAAAAAAGTACACATATTTGGTATCACCGCTTTCGTAATGACCCAAACTATAAAACTATAATGTTATTTTTCCCACACGGTGAACACAGCAAAAAAAAGAAATGTAAAACAATGCCAGAAACACTATTTTTTTGGTCACCACCCCTCCCAAAATATAGAATAAAAAAGGGATCAAAAAGTCGCATATACCCCAAAATAGTACCAATAAAAATTACAACTCGTCCCACAAAAAACAAACCCTTACACAGACTTTTTGACTGAAAAATAAAAAAGTTATGGCTCTCAGAATATGGTGACACAAAAAATAAATTATTTAAACTTTTTTTTTAAAATATATTCTATATAAATTTGATATCACCGTAATCGCATTGAGACGCAAAATAAAGATAAGTTGTCTTTTTTACCATACGGTGAAAGCGGTAAAAACAAAACCCAAAAAACAATGGAGGAATCACAGTTTTTTCCAATTTCACCCAGCAAAAATATTTTTTTCAGTTTACCAGTACATTATATAGTACTTTAAATGGTCTCAACAGAAACTACAACTCCTTCTGCAAAAATAAGCCCTCACACCGCTCTATTGACGGAAAAATAAAAAAGTTATGGTCTTTGGAATGCGGGGAGTGAAAACGAAAATAAAAAAGAAAACAAAGGATTAGTCATGAAAAGGTTAATTAATTTCTAATAAAACATTTATGACCACATATGGGGTATTGTCATACTCGGGAGAAATCGCTTTACAAATGTTGGGCGGCTTTTTCTCCTTTATCCCTTGTGAAAATCAAAAAAAAATTTGCCACCACATGACCTCTTCAAACCTGACTTGGTGCCTAAAATATAATCTAAAAAAAAAGGAGGCCCCAAATTCCACTAGGTGCTCCTTTGCTTCTGAGGCCTGTTCAGTCCATTACCACTCTAGGGTCACATGTGGGATATTTCTAAAAACTGCAGTACGGATGTAGCCATCTTTAACTTGATTCTGATAACTTGCTGCAGTGTGATATCACACAACAAAAGCCATTGAAAAAGTCCAGATAAGAGATCTAGTCATTGTTAGTTTAATGCGTTAAAAGTCAAGGTAAATACGGCTACATCTGTATCTGTACAATAAATATTGATTTGCGTTTCTCTGGTAAAACCTTCTGTGTTAGAGGAAAAAAATTTATTACATAAGAATTTCGACCTAAAAAATGAAATTTGTAAATTTCACCTCTACTTTGCTTTATTTCCCATGAAACGCCTAAGGCTGGATTCACACGAGCATGTTCGGTCCGTAAAGGACGGAACGTATTTCGGCCGCAAGTGCCGGACTGAACACACTGCAGGGAGCCGGGCTCCTAGCATCATAGTTATGTACGACGCAAGGAGTCCCTGCCTCGCTATGCGACAACTGTCGCGTACTGTAATTATGTTTTCAGTACGGGACAGTAGTTCCACGGAGAGGCATGGACTCCTTTACGGACTGAACATGCTCGTGTGAATCCAGCATAAAGGGTTAAGAAACTTTTTGAATTCTGTTTTGAATACTTTGAGGGGTGCAGTTTTTAAAATGGGTGATTTATTGGTTGTTTATAATATATAAGGCCTTCAAAACCACTTCAGACCTGAACTGGTCCCTGTAAAAATAGCCTTTTGAAATTTTCTTGCAAATTTGAGAAATTGATGCTAAAGTTCTAAACCTTGTAACGTCCTAGAAAAATAAAAGGACATTCAAAAAACTCTGCAAATATATAGTACACATATGGGAAACGATAACTAGTGACTATTTTGTGTGGTATTACTATCCGTTTTACAAGCAGATTAATTTAAATTTAGAAAAATGCACAATTTGCAAATTTGCTCAAAATGTTGGTGTTTTTCACTAATAAATATTGAATTTATGGACCAAATTTTTCCACCAACATAAAGTACAATATGTCATGAGAAAACATTCTCAGAATTGCTTGAATAGGTAAAAGCATTCCCAAGTTATTACCCCATAAAGTAACACAAGTCAGATTAGAAAAAATCAGCTGTGCAACAAGGCCAAAACAGGCTGCGTCCTGAAGGGGTTAAAGGGGTTGTTCTGTCAGGCAACTAATGACCTATCCACAGAATAGGTCATCAGTATATGATTGTGCGGGGTCCAACACCCAGTCCCCGCACGATCAACTGTTTCGGCTGCCTCCGGGCACCGGATGTTATGCAGTGTACGGAGCCGGAAGCAGAAGGCTCCGTACACTGCATAGCGGCCGTGCTGCAGAACTGCAAATCTGCTCCTATTCACTTGAATAGGAGCAGAGCTGCAGTACTGCAGCTCGGTCGCTATTCTGTTTCCGGAGCCATCTGCTATGCCCAGAGGCAGTCAGAGCAGCTGATCGGTGCAGTGTCCGGGTGTCAATCCCCCACCGATCATATACTACTGATTTATCCTGTGGATAGGTCATCAGTTGTCCGTGCCCGGACAACCCCTTTAAGGCCTTGTTCACATCAGCGTCGGGCATCCATTCATGGGTTTCGTTAGACCTTTCCGTCGGAGGAACCCATGAAGGAAAGCCAAACGGAAACCATAGCTTCTATTTGAATTAGGCTGGATTCACACGAGCATATTACCTCCGTAATGGACGGAACGTAATTCGGCCGCAAGTCCTGGACCGAACACAGTGCAGGGAGCCGGGCTCCTAGCATCATAGTTATGTACGACGCTAGGAGTCCCTGCCTCTCCATGGAACTACTGTCCCGTACTAAAAACATGATTACAGTACAGGACAGTTGTCCCGCAGCGAGGCAGGGCCTCCTAGCATCGTACATAACTATGATGCTAGGAGCCCGGCTCCCTGCACTGTGTTCGGTCCGGGACTTGCAGCCGAATTATGTTCCGTCCATTACAGACGTAATATGCTCGTGTGAATCCAGCCTTACTATTGATTTCAATGGTAATGCTTTCGTTGCAAATGGATCCGTTTGTCTCCATTCCGTAAGGTTTCCGTTTTTTAGCGGAGACAATAGCGTAGTCGACTGCACTATTGTTTCCACTAAAAAAACTGAATCTTTACGGAACGTAAACAAACGGAAACCAACTGCAATGAAAGCATTACCATTGAAATCAATGGTAATGCAAATGGAAGCTATGGTTTCCGTTTGGCTTTCTGCTCATGGGTTCCTCCGACGGAAAGGTCTAACCGAACCCATAAACGGAAGCCATGAACAGAACCTGACGCTGATGTGAACGAGGCCTTTAAGAGTATATATGCAGCTCTCATATACAGTCTTTATCACTATTTGGCCTGGCTTCATGGTATTATTGTAAAAACATGTATTCAGACAGTGTATGAATGCAGCACACTGCCATAGAATATTTGACTTTGTGGTCAAAGTGACTTAAATCTGGGGTTTGATTCTGAGCTATAAGGAGGAACATATAATATCTGTGTATGATATGTGTATGAAATGGGTATGATACACACATATTATATGTACCTCCTCCTTGCTCAGAATCAAACCCCAGATTTAAGTCACTTTGACCACAAAATAAAATAAATAAATCAAACCCAAGAGATTATATTCTATGGCAGTATGCTGCCTACGTATAAATGTACCTCCTCCGCTCCTGCCTGCTATACTCCCTCTGGGCACCTGTTTACTGTGTACTGACACTGCCCAGCATACACGACGTCATGATGCTGATAGCATTAGTAAAACACAGTACGTATGCCAGGACTCGGAGGAGACAGTCAGGTGGAGAGTCTCTACCATAGAATCAGCACGGAGGAGCGCTGTACCGCCGATATTATCTGTGATAATATCGGCGATCCAGTGGTGCTCCTCCATGCTGATTCTATGGTAAAGACACTCTACCTGACTGTTAGGGTATGTTCACACTGCCTATTTTCAGGCGTTTTTCGGGCCGTAAATGCCCCGAATAATGGATACAAATATGGGGCATGAGCGCCTCCAAACATCTGCCCATTGTGGAAAAACTGTGTTTCGTTCCCACGGGCTGTTTTTATGGGCACCGTTTGTAAAAATGGTGCATAAAAAACGCCCCATAAAAAAGAAGTGCATGTCACTTCTTGAGCCATTTTTGGAGCCGTTTTTCATTGTCTTAATAGAAAAACAGCTCCAAAACCGGCCATAAAAAAAGCATCAAAAAATGCTTGATGTTTAAAAAACGGCTGAAAATTAGAGGCTGTTTTCCCTTGAAAACAGCTCTGTATTTTATAGCTGTTTTTTGTTAAGCGGGTGAACATATGCTTTTCAGCTACCCGCCATCTTGCTTTTCACGGATGGGCAGCTGAACAGCAATACTAAAGGAAGGGGCCCCATTAGGGACGGTGGCCCTAGGCAATTGCCCAATTTGACGCTCCCTAACGCCGGCCCTGCCTGAGAATGATGGACTATTAGTATATTGAAAATTGTGTTCAGCCAGGATCACACATGTCGTTTTTAATGCAGTCAGTGGCGTAACTACCGCTATAGCAGCCGAAGCAGCTGCTACGGGGCCCACAGCATGAGGGGGCCCGTGCCACCCGCCGGCACTGGCCCCCCCATGGCCGGAGGCTCCGCTAGCAGCCGCTATGGCTGCTACAGCGCGACGCCACAGAAGGGGTTGTTCCTACAAAAGACATGCATCCCCTATCCACAGGATAGGGGATACATGTGTGATCGCTGGGGCACCCAGCGATAAGGAGAATGGGGGACCGAAAGTCCCCCGAAGTTCTCCATGACAAACCTCAGACTTCCGGGGTCTGTCTGTAGCTCCATAGAAATGAATTGTGCACTGGTCGCGCTTGCGCGCATGCGTGACCAGCGCACCTTTAATTTTTATTGAACTGCGCAGACTTCGGAAGTCCGAGGTTAGTCATGGAGAACTTGGGGGGACTTTCGGTTCCCCGTTCTCCTTACCGCTGCCAGCGATCACACATCTATCCCCTATCCTGTGGATAGGGGATACATCTCTTTTGTAGGACAAACTATAGGCCGTTTTTTTTTTGGGGGGGGGGGCTATGTGGCGTTATCTACAGGGGGGTCTGTATGGCGTTATCTACGGGGAGGGTTCTGTATGGTGTTATTTACAGGGGGGTCTGTATGGCGTTATCGACAGGGGTGTCTGTATGGCGTTATCTACAGGGGTGTCTGTATGGCGTTATCTACAGGGGGGTCTGTATGGCGTTATCTACAGGGGGGGTTCTGTATGGTGTTATCTACATGGGGGTCTGTATGACGTTATCTACAGGGGGTCTGTATGGCGTTATCTACAGGGGGGTCTGTATGGCGTTATCTACAGGGGGGTCTGTATGGCGTTATCTACAGGGGGCTGTATGCCGTTATCTATAGGCGGGATTGGGGCTGTAAGACGTTATCTACAGGGGGCTGTGTATGGTGCTATCTATAGGGGGCGCTGTGTGGTGGAATCTATAGGGAGGCACTATCTACAAGGGGGGGGTTGTGTGATACCCAGCGGAGGGGGGGGGGCCCAGTCAAAAGTTTGCTATGGGGCCCATTCTTTCCTAGTTACGCCCCTGAATGCAGTTTTTGGCTCTGTTTTTTAGCCAATGCCAGAAAGCGATCCAAATGAAAGGTATAAAGAAAAGACTGATGCTCATCTCCTTTCTTTTGTGTCCAGAAAACAGCTCTGTATTTTATAGCCTTTTTTTGTTAAGCGGGTGAACATACCCTTACTGCTTTTCAGCTACCCACCATCTTGCTTTTCACGGATGGGCAGCTGAACAGCAATACTAAAGGAAGGGGCCCCATTAGGGACGGTGGCCCTAGGCAATTGCCCAATTTGACGCTCCCTAACGCCGGCCCTGCCTGAGAATGATGGACTATTAGTATATTGAAAATTGTGTTCAGCCAGGATCACACATGTCGTTTTTAATGCAGTCAGTGGCGTAACTACCGCTATAGCAGCCATAGCAGCTGCTACGGGGCCCACAGCATGAGGGGGCCCGTGCCACCCGCCGGCACGGGCCCCCCATGGCCGGAGGTTCCGCTAGCAGCCGCTATGGCTGCTACAGCGCGACGCCACTGAAGGGGTTGTTCCTACAAAAGACATGCATCCCCTATCCACAGGATAGGGAATACATGTGTGATCGCTGGGACGCACAGCGATAAGGAGAACGGGGGACCGAAGGTCCCCCGAAGTTCTCCATGACAAACCTCAGACTTCCGGGGTCTGTCTGTAGCTCCATAGAAATGAATTGTGCACTGGCCGCGCTTGTGCGCATGCGTGACCAGCGCACCTTTAATTTTTATTGAACTGCGCAGACTTCGGAAGTCCGAGGTTAGTCATGGAGAACTTGGGTGGACTTTCGGTCCCCCGTTCTCCTTACCGCTGCCAGCGATCACACATCTATCCCCTATCCTGTGGATAGGGGATACATCTCTTTTGTAGGACAGACTATAGGCCGTTTTCTTTTTGGGTGGGGCTATATAGCGTTATCTACGGGGGTCTGTATGGCGTTATCTACAGGGGGTTCTGTATGGTGTTATCTACATGGGGGTCTGTATTACGTTATCTACAGGGGGTCTGTATGGCGTTATCTACAGGGGGTCTGTGTGGCGTTATCTACAGGGTGGTCTGTATGGCGTTATCTACAGAGGGGTTCTGTATGGCGTTATCTACAGGGGGTTTGTATGGCGTTATCTACAGGGGGGACTCTGTATGGCGTTATCTACAGGGGGAACTCTGTATGGCGTTATCTCCAGGGGGGGGTCTGTATGGCGTTATCTACAGGGGGCTGTATGGCGTTATCTACAGGGGGATTGTGGCTGTAAGACGTTATCTATAGGGGGCTGTGTATGGTGCTATCCATAGGGGGGCGCTGTGTGGTGGAATCTATAGGGAGGCACTATCTACGAGGGGGGGGTTGTGTGATACCCAGCGGAGGGGGGGCCCCAGTAAAAAGTTTGCTGTGGGGCCCAGTCTTTCCTAGTTACGCCCCTGAATGCAGTTTTTGGCTCTGTTTTTTAGCCAATGCCAGAAAGGGATCCAAGTGAAACGTATAAAGAAAAGACTGATGCTCATCTCCTTTCTTTTGTGTCCAGTTCTGTCTTTGGCTCAAAAAAACGGAGCTAAAAACTGCATGAAATCTGCACGTGTGTGATCCTGGCCTTAGTCTAACTTTTGCCAAACTATATTTACACGATAGAGGGGAAAGCCATAAAATAATATCACTTTTGTCTGATCATGTACATATAATATTGAGCCATAAATGTAATGATAGAAATTGGTAATCTGTTTAAGGCTCTATTTACACAATGTTTATGGGCTATGTCCGAATTAAACGTTTGTTCAGCAAAAAAAGTATCCAAAAGTATCCTGTGATGTACCCATATGTTTCTATGTTCCAAACTTAATTCCAAGAGTGTCCTTTTAAACGTTTCACATCTGGGTACTGTTTCTTGGCAATATTGAAAAGCGTAGGCAATATTGATTGTGGCAAAAAAGTCTATGGCAGATGTCTGCAAATATATTGCCACAATCAGTTCTGATTAATGTAAATTAGTTTTGTTGGTATTTCGCTCGTGCTGGTGAGGTCTGGATCTAAGCGAATGATTTCCATGATTCCACAAATGATTTTTCAAACTACCGATCATTTGTTGGTGCTATGAAAAATCATTCAATAACTACACAGGCCTTTAGTTACAGTGAAAAGGACCAAAGAACTCATTGCCGACCAGGGCCGGTCCTAGGATGGCGCCCTGTGCGAAATGATCTTTCGGCTCCCCACCCCATCATTAAAAAAAAAATGCCCCATAAAAAAAATTATAATGCCCCTTTAGTGCCCCCATACAGTATAATAATAATATTTAATAATATAATATATTACAACCCCTTCAAGGACACAGTATTTTGTCCTCTAATTGTGGCCACAGTATTATGCCATCTGTAGTACCCCTACAGAGTATAATGTCCGCTTAGTGGCCCCCACACAGTATAGTGCCCCCCTGTAGATTTTACCATACAGCCTCCCTGTAGACAGTGCCATAATTCCCCACCTCCTTTTTGTAAATCGTGCCATACAGCCCCCACCTCCCCCTTGTAGACAGTGCCATACAGTCCCCCACCTCCGCCTTGTAGATCGTGCCATACAGTCCCTGCACCTCCCCCTTGTAGACAGTGCCCCCAAACAAAAACAAAAATTGTACTCACCTAGGCCCCATTCCCATGACGAACTGAGCTGCTCCATAGTATCCTAGTACAGAGTTTCCCAACTTTTTCGGACTCGAGGCAGCACTTGAAAAACAAAATTTCCTCAGGGCCCCCCTACCAAAAATTGTTTTGAGAAAGACAGAAAACGGCTAAGAACAAGCACTACACTACACTAGGGTACGTTCACACACGTTTTTTTGTAAGGCAAAAAAAATCTGCCTCAAAATTCCTTCAGCAACTGACAGCGTTGTGTGACATTTTTTTGTATTTTTTCTTAAGCTGTTGAAGCGAATGCAAAAGACGCAGGAAAAAAAGCTCCAAACGGGCGCCGCAGGTATTTTCTGCCTCCTATTAATTTCAATTGGAGGTCAGAGGTGGAAACCACTTGAAGACCATCAGCCCACCACTCACAGTAAAATGACCATCAGCCCCCCACTCACAGATTCCCCCTGTAGGTAGCGCCACACAGCCCCTTGTAGGTAGCGCCACACAGCCCCCTGTAGGTAGCGCCACATAGCCCCTTGTAGGTAGCGCCACACAGCCCCCTGTAGGTAGCACCACACAGCCCTTTGTGGGTAGCGCCACACAGCCCCTTGTGGGTAGCGCCACACAGCCCCTTGTGGGTAGCGCCACACAGTCCCTTGTGGGTAGCGCCACACAGCCCCCTTGTGGGTAGCGCCACATAGCCCCTTGTGGGTAGCGCCACACAGCCCCATTGTGGGTAGCGCCACACAGCCCCCTTGTGGGTAGCGCCAGACAGTCCCCTTGTAGGTAGCGCCAGACAGTCCCCTTGTAGGTAGCGCCAGATAGTCCCCTTGTAGGTAGCGCCAGATAGCCCCCTTGTAGGTAGCGCCAGATAGCCCCCTTGTAGGTAGCGCCAGACAGCCCCCTTGTAGGTAGCGCCACACAACCCCCTTGTAGGTAGCGCCACACATCCCCCTTCTAGGTAGCGTCACACAGCCCCCTTGTAGATAGCGCCGCACAGCCCCCTGTAGGGAGTGCCGCACAGCCACCTGTAGGGAGTGCCGCACAGCCCCCTGGTAGAAAGTGTCGCAAATACCCCTGGTAGGGAGTGCCACACAGCCCCCTGGTTGGTAGTGCCCCACAGCCCCCTGGTTGGTAGTGCCCTACAGCCCCCTGGTTGGTAGTGCCCCACATCCCCCTGGTTGGTAGTGCCCCACAGCCCCCTGGTTGGTAGTGCCACACAGCCCACAGCCCCCTAGTTGGTAGTGCCCCACAGCCCCCTGGTTGGTAGTGCCCCACAGCCCCCTGGTTGGTAGTGCCCCACAGCCCACTGCCCCCTGGTTGGTAGTGCCGCACAGCCCCCTGGTAGGAAGTGTCGCAAAGACCCCTGGTAGGGAGTGCCACACAGCCCACATCCCCCTGGTTGGGAGTGACCCACAGCCCCCTGGTTGGTAGTGCCCCACAGCCACCTGGTTGGTAGTGCCCTACAGCCCCCTGGTTGGTAGTGCCCCACAGCCCACTCGTTGGTAGTGCCACACAGCCCACTGCCCCCTGGTTGGTAGTGCCACACAGCCCACAGCCCCCTGGTAGGTAGTGCCACACAGCCCCCTGGTTGGTAGTGCCACACAGCCCACAGCCCCCTGGTTGGTAGTGCCCCACAGCCCACTGCCCCCTGGTTGGTAGTGCCACACAGCCCACAGCCCCCTGGTCGGTAGTGCCACACAGCTCCCTGGTTGGTAGTGCCACACAGCCCACAGCCCCCTGGTTGGTAGTGCCACACAGCCCACAGCCCCCTGGTTCATAGTGCCACACTGCCCACAGCCCCCTGGTAGGTAGTGCCACACTGCCCACAGCCCCCTGGTCGGTAGTGCCACACTGCCCACAGCCCCCTTGTAGGTAGTAAGGACTACGAAATAACCCTGATAGCTGGCGGGCAATAGACATTCAAAAAAGGACAACTGTGCAGGAGCACACAAAATACCCAGCTTTCCCAGCTATCAAATAAATGTGTGGAAATAAACTAAGATATAACTTTTATTTAGTCTGAGTAAAGGATTAATCCTTTTATATAATATTATTATATTTTGTGTGCTCCTGCACAGTTGTCCTTTGTAGGTAGTACCACACAGCCCACAGCCCCCCTGTAGATAGCAAACCCCCCCCCCTTACAGTAAAGATAACGCTACTGTAGCTTCCTGAAGGAGCGGAATCCCCGTGTGGCTGGGGCTTCCGCTCCTGGAGCGCTGCTTGATGCCTCTGTCCATAAATGGACAGTGACATCTGGGAAAACTCCTGAAGCGGAATCCCCGGTCACAGCGTTGCAGACGCTATGACCGTCGATTTCACTCCAGGAGAAGCTCCTGTCGTCTGTGTCCATGACGTCATTGGCTTCTCCTGGAGTGGAATCCCCAGTCATAGAGTCTGCAATGCTGTGACCGGGGATTCCGCTTCAGGAGTTTCCCCTGTTGTAACTGTCCATATATGGACAGAAACATCAAGCAGCGATCCAGGAGTGGAATCCCCGGCCACACGGGGATTCCGCTCCTTCAGGGAGCTACAGTGGCGCTAGTAGACATCAGAGCAGGGAGATACCTCCCTGCTCTGCTATAGTGCCCCCTTGTAGATAGCAACCCCCCCTTCCAGTATAGATAGCGCCACTGTAGCTCCCTGAAGGAGCGGAATCCCCGTGTGGCCGGGGATTCCGCTCCTGGAGCGCTGCTTGATGCCTCTGTCCATATATGGACAGTGACATCAGGGAAAATTCCTGAAGCGGAATCCCTGGTCACTGCGTTGCAGACGCTATGACCGTCGATTCCACTCCAGGAGAAGCTCCTGTCGTCTGTGTTCATGACGTCATTGGCTTCTCCTGGAGTGGAATCCCCGGTCGTAGAGTCTGCAAGGTTGTGACCAGGGATTCCGCTTCAGAAGTTTCCCCTGATGTCACTGTCCATATATGGACAGAGACATCAAGCTGTGCTCCAGGAGCGGAATCCACAGCCACACGGGGATTCCGCTCCTTCAGGGAGCTACAGTGGCGCTAGTAGACAGCAGAGCAGGGAGGTACCTCCCTGCTCTGCTATAGTGCTGTCGCTACCGCTATAGCAGCCACAGCAGCTGCTAGCGGTGCCACCGCACTCATGCCCCGTGTCACCGCTAGCAGATGCTATGGCTGCTACAGCGGTAGCGACGGCTACTAAGTGAAGAAGCGCCCGGGTGGAAAGGCGCCTGCAGTTAGTGTGTGTATCCCCGCTGGTAGTTGCAACGGCGCGGGGATACACACACCTGCTGGCGCCCCTCTTGCAGTGTGGCGGCTGGCGCCCTGTGCGACCGCACTGGTCAAACATAGCTAAGGCCGGCGATGTTGCCGACTGTTTCAATTGTCTGACTTTTTACTGTTTTTTATCAAAATTTATTTTCATTTATTGATTTTGTCTTGAAAGAACATTGGGATTAATTTCTGTGTTATTATATTTTCCATGGAAATTATAATTTTTTTGTATGCAAAAAACACTCAGCTGAAACGTTGCACCTTTTTCACTGATGGGTGAATAAACTTCCTATTTTTTGAACCTTGGAGTGCTGCCTCTTTCTCCTTACATTTGCATTCCTCCAGGAGATGCACCATGACAGATCCGGGTCTTTCAAATTTGCCTTGCCTCATTTCCCTGTTGTTTACACTGCTACTCAAAATAAGAAAAAGGCAGGTGTCGCAATTTTAATATTGTCCATTACAAATCACTAGGTCCATTGCTGATCCGCAGGGACGGTATGTCATCCTCGCAGGGACTCTGAAGGGTGTTCTGATCACTTTGTGTAATGTATACGCCCCAAATACGCTACAAATCCCCTTTTTGGAAAGAGGTTTAGCTAAGATCTCTCATCTGCCGTATACTACTTTATTTGTAGGTGGTGACTTTAACCTCCCTCTCTCTGATACTATGGACAGACACTCCCTCAGTACACCTTCTCCGCCTTTAGAAATACGTAGTCCTACAATGGCATTTCCTCGATTGATCCGTAAATATAACTTATATGATTTATGGAGAGTCTCTAACCCTTCGGCTAAGCAGTATACCTTTTATTCGCACCCAAATAGCACTCATACCCGGATAGATTTATTCCTAGGCAACTTACCGGGCCTTCGTTCATCCTCTTCTGTTGACATTGGCCCTATTACATGGTCGGATCACGCTCCGGTCATGCTGGACTTGCATTCTGACTTATGGACCACCCGGAAATGTCATTAGAGACTGAACGAATGCCTACTTAAATCCCCAGTCCATAGGGCATCACTTAAAACTCATATTGACTCACATTTTACTCTTAACAAAGATTCAATCCCTAAGCTATCCACAATATGGGATGCGTACAAGGAAGTTCTTCGAGGGTACAGTAATTCCCTTTCCTCTCACCTCAAACGAGACACGGTCCAACAATGATTAGATCTGATGATGACTCTAACTAAACTGGAAAATAAAATGCACCTTTTCCCCTCCACATCTACTCTTCGACGTATTATTGAGACATGGGGCAAGTTAAAGGATCTCTCTGTTGCCAAAGTCGAAAAATTACTAATGTATACTAAGCAACAATATTATGAAAGGGGGAATAAGGCACATTCGTTGCTTACAGCTCAATTACGTGATAAAACGGCTCAGTCTGCCCCTTCTGCACTCAGAGATACACAAGGTCGGATGATATTTGATCCTAACCAACAGGCCAATATATTCCACCAATATTACGCTAAGTTATACTCTCTCACATCACAGCTCCCTACAGAGCCATCCGCTCGGGCCCAACGCCTCTCGGATTATTTAAAATCATGCCCTCTCCCCACTATTACGTCTACCGACTGGCTTATGCTCATTGCTCCTATTACTATAGAAGAACTACAGGATACTATAAAAGAACTTCCTAATGGTAAATCCCCGGGCCCTGATGGGTTTTCATACTTCTATTATAAAGTTTTTCAAGACTCACTAACTCTGCACATGTTAGCTCTCTTTAATTTTTTCCTGTCAGGAGCCTTCATTCCCCCTTCTATGCTTCATTCTTTCATTACGGTCATTCCTAAACCAGGGAAGGACCAATCTGACTGTAATATCCGTGGCTGCGGGCCGTCAGTTCCAACCTCCCCTTGACAGCCGCAGCCACGAGTCAGCAAGCGCTGGCCCCAGCCTCCTGCTCAGGAGACGCCATCGCTCACATCCACTCACCACAGCTGGTTCTTAAAGGGGCAGCGTGCGCACCGGACATTCTGATGAACTTTGACCCATGAGTACCCTGGACTATAAGAGGGGTCCAGCCCCCTGCTTCTATGCCTGAGTTTTGATGATGTTTCCTATAGTTTGTCTATATGATGGCCTCCAAGTGTGTTCCTGGTTCCTGTTTCCTGTACCTGTACCTGTTCCAGTTCCTGTTCCTAGCATTCCAACCCATCCTGGTCGAGCACTGTAGTGTGCCAAAGGCGAATCGTGCTGTATCCACGTCTGACCTGCTTCACCTCGCCTGACGTCTACCTGCTGCCTAGCCTAGCAGAGCCTGCCCTGCTACTGTCTGAGCTGCCACAGGTACATATACGAACTATAGACTCCCACATGCGCTCTGTTGGCCAGCTGCCTTACCGCCAATGCGGTACGGCCCAGTGGGTCCACAGACCCTTCGTGACACTGACTGTTCCAGCTATCGAACAATATCCTTGTTGAATGCTGATCTCAAAATATTTACCAAGATTTTGGCCAATAGACTCGGCTCATTTCTCCCTGGTTTGATATACAAAGATCAGGTTGGCTTTGTCATGCATAGGCAGGCTGGAGACAATACTAGACGTACAATTGACTTGGTTGATGTTCTCAATAAAACTGATTCTTCCGGCTTACTCCTTAGTTTGGATGCCGAGAAGTCCTTTGATCAGTTAGATTAGTCCTTCCTCTTTGCCACTTTAGAAACAATTGGCATCTCTGGCCCTTTTCTTACTGCAATACACTCATTATACTCCTCTCCAAATGCAGTGGTTAAACTATCGTACGCGACCTCTCAACTTCTAAATATTTCCAATGGCACTCGTCAGGGTTGCCCCCTCTCCCCCCTTCTTTTTGTGTTATGTGTAGAGCCACTGGCCTCCCGTATGAGGAGTAATCCGGATTTTCAAGGAATTTTGGTACAGGATAGGGAATTTAAAAGTTCCCTATTCGCTGATGATGTTCTCCTGACTGCGCAACCCACAAATTTCTTTACCTAACCTACAATCTATCTTAAATGAATATAGCCTTTACTTGGGGTATAAGATTAACAATTCTAAGACAGAAGCCCTACCAATTAGTCTTTCTCCGTCGCTTACTTCAACCCTAAAATCCTCCTTCAATTATAAGTGGAAGGAAGACACGATCAAATATTTAGGTATTACTCGCTATATACAAGTGTAACATTTACCCCTTTTTCAGGAAATTAATAGACTATAATTAAGTGGTCCACCCTCCCCCTATCCTTCTTCGGCAGAGTGTCTGCAGTTAAAATTTAACAAAATACCTTTATCTTTTGGAAACTCTCCCGGTGCCTATACCGCGTAAGGATATTCAAAAGTTCCAAACATCTCTATTCAAATATATTTGGGCGGGTAAACGCCATAGAATCCCGAAGTCAGTCCTACTTTCTACCATTTCATCGGGTGGACTGGCAGTTCCCGATGTCTATCGTTACTATCTAGCTGTACATATGCGTAGGATCCCATGTTGGGCTTCGCTGCATGCATATAATAAATGGACTGAGATTGAGAATCTCTGGATTGCCCCTATCCATCCGAATGCGCTGTTATGGTCTGGGGCTGTAGACACTTTGCCGATACCCTTACTTAGCTCAATGACGTTTACTAAGAACATTTGGAAGCTTTCTAACACCCTCTATTCATTGTCCTCTTTAAGATCCCCGATGACAACCTTTTTATTTAACCCTTCCTTGCCCGACGGTCTTACTGCGAGGATGACTCAGCCTTGGTCGAGAGCTGGCCTTTTTTATTTTGCTGACATCATAGCGCTCGAGGACCATTCTACCATTTCAAACATTACAATCCAAATATAGTTTACCATCTAACGCATACTTCAGCTATCTGCAAATTACCCATCTTGCCTACTCCCTTTATACAGATAATAGTTTTTCAAAACCCACACCATGTAAGTTTCTCTGCAAAACTACCACCTCAACTAGTGGTTTAATCTCTGAGATCTATGATATTCTCTCCTCTCCAAATATGCATACATCTCCCAAACATGGATATGTGGTTAAATGGGAGACCTATCTGGGTAGGGAGATCCCCCTGTCGATGTGGCAAATTATTTGGTCTCATGCAGCGAAGTCATCTCTTTGTGCTTCTTATAAGGAGAACCAATATAAGATTCTGATGCACTGGTATCATACCCCGGAATTCCTTAATCGAATTTACCCTCTAGTCTCAGACAGGTGTTGGAGATGCCGCAGTGACAGGGGGACACTCCCTCATATCTTCTGGGATTGCTGATTGCTTCGTCCCTTTTGGAGAGAAGTCAGTGATTTAGTCCATAGGCTGCTAGATGTCTGGCTCCCTTTGACAGCTATGACTTTTCTCAATGCACCACCTACAGGCTGGAAGAAAGTGCTGTAAAGGATCTGCCAGACACAGCTTCTGTGTCGACGCCCGTGGGTAATCAGTCTGCACCTGCTCCTATGTCTGTGAGACTGACTCCATCTTCCAACACTCAGGATGGCAGGTTTAGGAGTGGGAGAGCCTATCACAGCCTGGCCAGACGGAGCTAGCTCCCGCCCACTGTCTATTTATACCTGCCTTCCTGTTCCTCCTTTGCCTGTGATTCTGCTCTGCTTGTTTCCTGGCTCTGCTGCTGCTGCTGCTGCTGTTGCTGCTTGAACTACTGATCCTCTGCTTGTTATTGACCTTGGCTTACTGACCACTCTTCTGCTCAGCGTTTTGTACCTCGTGCACTCCTGGTTTGACTCGGCTCGTTCACTACTCTCGTTGCTCCTGGTGTCTCCGTGGGCAGCTGCCCCGTTTCCCTTTCTTCTGTGTACCCTTGTCTGTTTGTCTGTCGTGCACTTACTGAGCGTAGGGACCGTCGCCCAGTTGTACCCCGTCGCCTAGGACGGGTCGTTGCAAGTAGGCAGGGACTGAGTGGCGGGTAGATTAAGGCTCACCTGTCTGTCTCCCTACCCCATCATTACAAGTGCATTCCCGATTGTTATTACATGTTCTTACTGCTGCTAAATGTCTTATAGTGGCCCATTGGAAAAGAGCTAACCCTCCTACGCTGACAGATCTACATAATAGAATTAGGGAGGTTAGGAGAATGGAGTCTCTGTTCATGGAGGCTGTCAATCAACTAGATCGCTTCCATACTGTTTGGTCACCATGGGATATGTATGACTATGTAGACCACCCTGAGCTTTCGCAATTCCTATTCTAACCTTCTCTTATTTACACATGTACGACTAGGATATCTCTTTGCTCCCTTCCTTCCCCCCTCTTTTTCACTTTGTACCGGTCTATTGTCTTGTTATATGTTTTATGTGTTTACTACTTTTTGTTGACGGAGTTTGTCTATACAATGGGGTAATATGTGGAGTTCGTGTTCCTTCAGAACTTGGCCTCCACCGAAAGTTTCTGTATCATTATTTGTTTGCTACATAGAACCCTTGCAAATTATGCAATATATTGGATTTAAACATGTCATAACTTCCTACCGTTGTTATCTTGACTTATACTCTGTATTAATGTGATACACCTTCTATTCCTTTTCTAATGGATCATTATGTTATGTACCTCCTTTTTTCTTTCAAAAATAAAAAATACACAGTTGGAAAAAAATTATTGGCAGCATTTTGTTCATCAATGTGTAGGGCACAGACAGAAAGGACAGCTTGCTTACAGACTACAAGTTGGTTTAGGAATCTGCATTGATGTTGTTGAGTGTCATTTGCACAAGATATAGGTCCAGACTAATAAATACTACAAATACTACAAATCTTTAACTACTATATGCAAATATACACCCTGGCAAACCGGATTACTTGTCATGGGAAGTTTAGTGCCATCTGGTGGCCCAAAATTAATGGTCCTGTTCAGTATTCTGGAAACCTTACTATAAATATAGAATAAGTGTATGTCCCTTAGTTATTTCCTCCTATATGTCTATGATAAGTTGTTATTCTGCCATTTGTACTATTTTACAAATGGTTATTTTACAGTAAACTGTATAAACTGCAATATTAAATGTGGAGGTGCCAACACTGACAGGCTATACACTCTGTACAGGTTGGTGCAGTTGCATATACATCCAATATAGGTATTAGATAGCACAATAAATAGAACTGGAACCATTGCCTTTATAACTGGGATGAGATCCGCAATATGTATAATGTCTTGTAAGGTGTACTATTACATTCTTTGAAACATGAACCTGTCTTCAAGTTCTAGCAAAATACACTTTATAATTCAAAATTTTCTTTGTTGTACTAATGAATATGGGATTGCAAGACATTATATATTTGTAAGGCTTCGTTCACATCTGCGTCAGGGCTCCGTTAATGGGTACTGTCGGAGCTTTCCGTCAGAACGGAATCCTGACATAGGTTTCCGTTTGCATCATCATTGATTTCAATGTTGACGGATCCGATACAAATGGTTTCCGTTTGTCTCAGTTGTGCAAGGGTTCTGTCGTTTTGACTAAATGAATAGCGTAATCTGCTACAGTATTTCTTCAGTTAGAATGGAGCCCTGACGCAGATGTGAACGAAGCCTAAGGCTGTCCAGTCTCTCCAAAGAAAAGACAAACATTTTCAGGGGTTGACATATACTTGTAAGCTTTGGAATCACTTTCCTAGAGGATTACCCAGACCGGATAGAAATGCAGCAAAGCCTTAGTTATGAGAAGTATTACATTTATACAGCTTTTCAGCCTTTGAATGTGAACGAACAGGTTTCCATTTACTGAAAGCAACCAGAGATCTTAAAGAGGCTCTGTTACCACATTATAAGTGCCCTATCTTGTACATAATGTGATCGGTGCTGTAATGTAGATTACAGCAGTGTTTTTTATTTAAAAAAACGATCATTTTTGACGGAGTTATGACCTATATTAGCTTTATGCTAATTAGTTTCTTAATGGACAACTGGGCGTGTTTTACTTTTTGACCAAGTGGGCGTTGTGGAGAGAAGTGTATGACGCTGACCAATCAGCGTCATATACTTCTCCCCACTCATTTACACAGCACATGGTGATCTAGCTAGATCACTATGTGCAGTCACTTACACATTAACGTTACTCAAATGTCCTGACAGTGAATAGAGATCGTTACCAGCCAGGACGGGATGCCTATTTAGAATCCTGACACTTCGGTAACGTTTGTGTGAGATTTACAGCAAGGCAAGCGTAATTTCGTTTTAAATGACAGTTTACAGTGTAATCTCGCGAGATTACGCTTGCCTTGCTGTAAATCTCACGCAAACATTAGCGAAGTGTCAGGATTGTGAATAGACATCCTGGCTGGAGGTAATGTATATTCACTGTCAGGACACTTGAGTAACGTTAATGTGTGTGTATGTGACTGCACATAGTTAGCTAGTTAAGATCACTATGTGCTGTGTAAATGAATGGGGAGAAGTGTATGATGCTGATTGGTCACTGATTGGTCAGCGTCATACACTTCTCTCCACAACGCCCACTTGGTCAAAAAGTAAAACACACCCAGTTGGTCATTAAGAAAGTCATTAGCATAAAGCTAATATAGGTCATAACTCCCTCAAAAATTATAGTTTTTCTAAATAAAAAAACACTGCTGTAATCTACATTACAGTGCCGATCACATTATGTACAAGATAGGCCACTTATTATGTGGTGACAGAGCCTCTTTAAAAAAGGCAGAGAAGGAATTGAAATACAAGGGGCACAAAGTGTATAATCTTTGAAGAAAAAAAACAGGGATATGATTGCTCGATATGGGAATCACTGAGGCCCCTGAACATGACCGTCGTTTTCATCCGTAATTACAAATCCGTAATTACGGATAAAATTGCAGACCTGTTCATTTCTATTGGCTGCAGAAACCTTTCCGTATATTTACGGCTATGCATCCGTGCTGTAGAAATGATCTGCAAAGTCATATTCTTGTCCGCAATTGCGGCACGGATTTGTCCATAGAATTCTATGGGCGCTTCCGCAATTGCGGACAGCTACGAATGTGTATCCATAGCCGTAGGATCCGTATTTGCGGAAAATAAAAACCCTTACAGTCATGTGAATGAGGCCTAACACCTTTTCCTAGAACAATTTTTAGGCTGTAAATATATTAGAAAGATGCATAACTTTTTATTGCGCGCTAATTACACAAAACCAGAAAAAGAAGGATTAAAGGTAACAGTAAGTATCTATAATATTAGATAAAACAATCCTGGTTAATGTAGTTCTTTTATATCCACTACATCCACTAAATTACCACAGTTTGATTTCCCTATTATTGCAATATGCTATATGAGCCCTCACCATCAGTAATATAATCAGAAGACAATTTACATTATTGTATATTATGTTAGAATACCTCATATTTACAGTAGTATTTTTTTCTGTGAATGTTTTCTGACATACTTGTTCTTTTCCTGTCAACCATATATTTCTCTTGTAGGACGATCTTGAATATGAAGCAGATAAAACATCACCTCGTTCGATTTTGCCCCCTGTATCTCAGAGTTTACATCGTGATGCTCCCTTACGTCTCCCATCTCCTCCCAAAACACCAGCAACTGTCAGGAAGACTCATGTGAGTACAATTATATCTAAGCTTCTTTCTGAGAACCTTTTGCTAGAAGTATAAGGCATTGTTCAAACAGTGCAGATTTACTGCAGACTTTGCATGTATTTTTTTTTTAAGCCAAATCCAGGAATGAACAGAGTATATATATATATATATATATATATATATATATATATATATATATATATATATATATATATATAAAAATAAAGTAAGGCCTTTATAGGTCTGCGAACCTAGAACCAATTCTGGTTACCAGATCCAAATTGGGGCATGCAAAATCTGCAGCGAGTCTGCACTGTGTGAACAAGCCTAAGGGTAGAATCCCACGCAGCAGATATATTTGCAAAAAATTCTGCAACTTAAAATCCTATAGATGAATAGAACTGATTTTTAGTCGCAGAACAAAATCTGCCACATGTGACTCTCCCGTAATGGAAAACGAATAAAAGTACACCTGACATCACAGTATTTAAAAACCTAATGTGACATTGTCATTGCTTAGTTCATAATGGGGTGGGAAAGTAATATAGTTTCAATATTTTAATACCTGCATACAGAATGAATATCTATAGAAATTATCTGTAGATCAGGTTTAGGTGAGTGAAATATTTATAATAACCTGCAAAGTAATGGTCTCTGTCATCCATAAATATAAAGTTATCCCACAAAGACTTCATATCTTTTCTGAAAATATTTGGTTTATTATGTTTAAATATGGCCCTTGGGAAATAGCGATATATGCGATAGGAGGACTTCAGTGTTGATCTGTTAAGAGATAGTAGAACACTGCTATTCAGGGACAGTTTGCAAGAAAATTTCATACAGAAAGAATGGGATTTTGGGCAGTATAGAAGAGGCATCTTGATGTGCGAGAGTATAAAGGATGATGAGATTAATAGTTCAGTTGAAATTACTGATGATGGAGGTTATATATAGGGATGATGGCTGGTATATATAGGGATGATGGGGGTTGTATACATGGATGATGCCTGGTCCAGCCATCATCACTGTATATCACCCCCATCATCCCCATATATAACCCCCATCATCCCCATATATAATCCCCATCATCCCTGTATATACCAGCCATCCAGCCTGGCTGGCATATACAGGAATGATGGCTGATATATACAGGGATAATGGGGGTTATATACAGGAATGATGGGGGTTATATACAGGAATGATGGGGTTATATACAGAGATGATGGGTAGTCCAGCCATCATCCCTGTATTAACCCCCATCATCCCTGTATATACAAGCCATTATCCCTGTATATGAACCGTAACTATATAACTTTATCTATCAGGGAGGGGTGCTTACTCACCCTCTCCTCACACATAGGCTTCTTCTGCCCTCTCGAGTGGGCAGCACCAGAGGCGAGCTCTAGCAGACGTGCCAAGCGTGCGGCACGTCTGCTAGATTAAATAATACAGTAGCGTGGGCAAGCCGGTCATGGTGGGGGCAGCGGAACGGCAGGCCTCAACTTCTCAGTGGGCCCACCATCTTGGTACGCCTATTGCCCTTACATAGTGTCGGGGGAAGGTGGGACCAGGGAAGGCAGGGTCATGTGCCAAACTTCGGAATACAGTGGAACCACGAGTCAGCTCTGTGTGGTGTAGTCTGGTACTGCTTACTTTTACTCGGGTGACATCCTGTCGCTTAATAATGCTTAACACTATACTAAAATGAGTATTATTGGAGTCTTCTCAGTTACCTCAAAGTCATTCTTTAGTGAAGTCATCTCTATTTAGTCTGTTTTTTTGGGGGTTTGTTTTTCTTCAGCACCCTTATTAGTTTTTCTCATCCTTAGGTTACAGAGAAGGCTCCATCTCAAGGTGACCCCGTGCAAGGTGCTGATAGAGAGAGCAAACAGTTACCCCATTCTGGAACTGAGAAAATTATTGTCACCCTCCATTCAGCTACACATATCCCTTCAAACAGAGCTGGCTCTTTGCCTACCCCCTTCATATGCTTGTAAGTATAACTTAGAGATCAGAGAACATAGGCTTCATTTAAAGGGTAACTAAACTTTCAATAAACTTCTGACATGTCATAGTGACACGTAAGAAGTTTTGATCGGTGGGGGTCCGAGCACTGAGACTCCCACCAATTGCTCAAACGAAGCGGCAGAAGTGCTCAGCCGCTTTGTATCTGTTTGGCTTTTTCCAGAAATCAATGTATCGGAGTACGGACTCAATAGAAAGTCTATGAGCCCCAGCCTGTACTCCACTACATCGGCTTTCCTGAAAAAGCCGAACAGAAACGAAGCGGCTTGGCGCTTCTGCCGGGTCGTTTGAGCGATTGGTGGGGGTCTCAATGCTCGGACCCCCACCAATCAAAACTTCTGACATGTCACAATGACATGCCAGACGTTTCTCAAACATTTAGTTATCCTATAAGGCCACACAGATCATTAGATTTCCAAAGCAATTTTCACATTTTTACTTTTTGTTTTCATCTTTCCATTTTTTTGTCTACTCCTAATTGGGACTATTTTTTTTAGCTGCAGCACATGTTGGGGCCATGTGTCCGAGTTGTAAAGGTGGCCAGAAGTAGGACTCTATAATGTGCATAATACTAAATTGGCTAAAAAGCAAGGATGTAGGGCTGGGAAACAGAGTGGCTTTATCCTCTGAAAATTCAACATGAGGTCCGCGATACCTGTTGGTAAATGTTCCACTAGATTGGGGCACAGTGTTTGTGTGTTTGTCTTCTCTATTCAAATCCGGGAAATATTCCCCCATTTTGTTTAGCGAGGGTTCAAAAAAGTATTAATCCAATAGTCACCCCTCTCTTTTATGTCTTGGTTGTGCTTATGGCTCTGAAAGCAGGTAAGCATACAGAATGCAGGAGGACAGTGTAAAAGCTTTACGCAAAGGATTTCTTTTTTTATCATCCTGGTCATGCATGGGAGTGGGTTCAGGGTTTTCTCCTTTTTCCAAGGTACAGCATTTGCAACTAGTGTGCCTTCTCCTCCTCCTGCATCCCCTCCCAGACAAGATGCAGGTCACCATTTTCCTCTAGTGCCTCCTGGTTCCAGCAGCAGCATGGAGTAAAGTACGACTAGGAATGTTGCATTTCTTTCCATTTTGAGGCATCAAAGTATGGGCCTGTTCACATCAGCGTTGGTTTTCGGTTTATGGGTTCCGTTGCAGCTTTCCGTCAGAGAAACCCATAATCGGAAAGCCAAATGGAAACTAAAGCTTCCATTTACATTACCATTGATTTCAAAGGTAATGGTTCTATTTTCCTTGGTTTCCGTTTGTTTCCGTTCCATATGGTTTCTGTTTTTTTTCCCCAGAAAGAATAGCGCAGTCGACAGTTTGGCTTTTTTGTTTATGGGTTATCGCTTAACCAGGAGAGATTTTTATCTCTTTGAAATTAATAATGAAGGCTCTTATTATTTGGCAGCAAGCAAAGATCTTAAAGAGGCTCTGTCACCAGTTTATAACTTCCCTATCTACTACCTAATCTAATAGGCGCTTTGATGTTGATAAGTACTGTTTAGTTTTGTTTTTTAAGAAAACGTTTATTATTGACCAAGTTATGAACATTTTTCGATTTATGCAAATGTTTTCTAAATGCCCAACTGGGTGTTTTTTTTTATTCACCAAGTGGGCGTTGTATAGAAAAGTGTATACAATCAATCAATCAATCAGCGTCATACACTTCTCTACATTCCAGCCCAGCTTGATTCACAGCACAGCGTGATCTCCCGCAGGTCCTTCACGGAAGCGACGAAAGACTGAACAGACTTCGCTTCCAGCCGTGCCAGGACGTTTATCCGAATCTGCAGCGGCTGGAGGCGATGTCTGTTCAGTCCTCTGTCGCTTCAGTAAGGTGTGCTCTGCCACACCTGATCTGTGTTGTGTACCTTTGAACTCCTGACATCAAAAGAGTTTATTCTAGTCGAGATGCCCAGTAACCATACCTCCAATCTTTCAATTATCGCAAAGAGGGCCTACCGAGCAGCTCTCGTAGCGTGGCAATTTTTTTTCATCTAATCCGCCCAATCCCTGCCCATACACACCCAGTTAAGCCCATACAGTATCATGCTCCCATAGAGCCTCCCACATAGTATAATGCCAAATAGCTTTCCCCATATAGTATAATGCCCCCATAGCTGACACCATACAGTATAATGCACCCACACAGTATAAAGACAACACAGATGCCCCCATACAGTACAATGCCCAGACCGATTCCCTATACAGTATAATGCCCAAACAAATTCCACTGTACAGCATAATGCCCCACAGCTACCCCATACAGCATAATACCCCATAGCTGCCCCAATATAGTATAATGTATAATGCCCACACAGTATAATGCCCACACAGATGCTCCCATACAGTATAATGCCCACACAGATGCTCCCATACAGAACAATGCCCCCATAGCTGCCCATAGAGTATAATTCCCCCATAGCTGCCCCATACATTATAATGCCCCCTTAGCTGCTTTAAGTGCCAGTGCCCACGTAGATAGTGCCGCAACAGTGCACATGTAGATAGTGCCACACAGTGCCATGTAGATTGCGCCTCAGTGTCCCCT
The DNA here is from genome assembly GCF_050947455.1 of Rhinoderma darwinii. Taxonomy (NCBI): domain Eukaryota; kingdom Metazoa; phylum Chordata; class Amphibia; order Anura; family Rhinodermatidae; genus Rhinoderma; species Rhinoderma darwinii. The sequence continues at coordinate 253,070,569 of NC_134689.1, read as the reverse complement.
GTAGATAGTGCCCCTATATAGTGCTACAGTGCCCATGTAGATAGTGCCAGACCTCCCTGTAGATAGTGCTACCCCCCTGTAGATAGCGGCATTCGGGCACCCTCTAGGAGCGGAATCCTCGACCAGAGCATCGGCTGCGCTGTGGCTGGGGATTCTGCTCCAGGAGGAGTCCCTGACGTCACTGTCCATACATGGATAGTAATGCCAGGGGCTTCTCCTGGAGCGGAATCCCCGGCCGGAGTGTCGGCAATGCTCTGGCCAGAGATTCCGCTCCTGCAGGAGCCACTGCCCTCACTGTCCATATATGGACAGTGACGTCAGTGGCTCTTCTAGGAGCAAAATCCCCGACCTGAGCATCTGCAATTTCCGCTCCTGGAGGAGCCACTGACGTCGCTGTCCATATATGGACAGTAACGTCAAGGGCTTCCCCGGGCTCAGCACTGTAAATAGCGCTGTGCCCGGGGAGTCCTCGATGAGTGGAGAAGCTCCCTCTGCTCCTCCACCCTGTACTAATGCTGAAGCCAGGACCTGACGGTTCTCTGCTTCACCATTGGGTTTGACTGTATCTGCGTCCTGAAGATGCAGATACAGTTGACACCGGGACAAACCCCCGGCCGGAATCCAGGACTGATCCGCTGAATCCGAGATGGTTGGGAGGTATGCCATTAACCACTAGTCTTAAAGTGAAATAGTTGAAATAGTTTTTGTTTTGTGGTTTTTTAATAAAAATGTCTATTAGTGTGATTGATGCAACTTTCAAAATACTTTTTATTAAAAATTATTTTAACTTTTTGAGATACAGCTGCTTTGTATCCTGTATACAGAGCAGCTGTATCGTTCGCTAAGACCTGAAATCCGTTAGGTCCGATGGACTGACGGGTTCAGTGAAAGTGGGTCCCTGACACGCAGGATCCACCTGTAATCAATCACATCTAAGTTTTAAACTTGGATAACAGGTAGATTCTGTGTGTCAGAGACCTGTAGACACTGAACCTGTCAGGGCCGCTGACCTGACGGATACAGGTTTCAGCACTACTGTAGATACAGCTGCTATGTATGCAGTATACAAAAGCAGCTGTATCTCAAAATGTAAAAATAATTTTTGATAAAAAGTATTTTAAAAGTTGTGGCAATCACACTGATAGACATGTGTGCACATGTTTATATATATATATATATATATATATATATATATATATAATTTCAAAGGTGCACATAGCCCTTAAGCTACCAGTGATTAATTTTATAAATGGGATTGTAATGCACTGTCAAATTTCTGAATGAAGCTCTAGTGGGTGACGGTGCTTAAAGGAATCTTGCGTATTAAAGGCTATGTAGACCTTTGAAATAAAAAAATTTTAAAATAAAAATATATATCAGTGTGTTTGGTACAACTTTCTAATTACTTTTTATTAAAAATAATTTTTACTATTGATACATATTCTGTATACAGAGCAGATGTATCTAGAGCTTAATCCTGTACCCGTCAGGTAAGCGGGACTAACGGGTTCAGTGACAGCGGGTCCACTTGTTATAGATCACATATAAGTTATGAACTTCTATATGATCGATAACAGCTCGATCCGACTTCACGGAGACACGCAGGAACCGCTGTCACTGAACCCGTCAGTGCCGCTGACCTGACGGATTTAGGTTTCAGTGCTAGATACAGTTGCTCTTTATATGGGATACAAAGCAGCTGTATCTCAAAAAGTAAAAAATAATGTTTTGTAAAAAGTATTTAGAAAGTTGCACCAAACACAATCATAGACATTTTGATTAAAGGGGAAAAATAATTCAAAGCCTTTAAAGGAACAGTGTCACCCCAAAAAATTTTTTTATATCAGTTTGATGTTAGTGTTTTATTAAAAACTTTTATATTTATTTGTGTGTTTGTGTGTTACTTTTTTTTATTTTTTTACTTTTTCTTCCCTATGGGGGCTGCCATTTTTTTTCCATTTCTGTATGTGTCGATTAACGACACATACAGACATGGAATACGGCAGCTACAGTCCCATAGTGAATGCGAACGGGGCCCCTTCCATCCATCCATGGTGTACGCCGTCTGTGTGGGAACGGCGCATGCGCCGCTCCCACACAGTCCAAGTTGAACTGAGCGCCGTCCGGCGCCATTTTCCTGTAGACCGGAAGTCGCGGCCGGACAGTAAGATTACTACTTCCGGTCGCGGCTTCCGGACTTGTGCACTTGGAGCAGCGGCAGCAGACGGAGCGGACGGACCGGAGGGAGCGGCGGCGGCAGGAGCAGGTAAGTGATTTCTATGTATGTTCGTGTTTCAGTGTGTGTTTACTAGTGTATGTAAACCTACTACACTGTGTGTTAGCTCAAAAAATGGCGACACACAGTGTAGGAGGTTTGACCGTTCAATCCCCTCGTTTAGCCAGGATAAAGGAGGGGGGGATTCTGAGAGCTCACTAGAGCGAGGGTTTTTTTCCAATTTTGCAGCATAAAGCAATGTGGTTGCTTTACCACATGCAATGCTGCAATTTTGGGAATTGCTCCATCTAGTGACCAGTGCCGGGAAATATTATAAATTAGAATCTAATTTATAATATTTCCTGACTCGTGAAAAAAATAAAAAAAATTAGAACAATGTTTAATCACCTACACACTAATTGTTTAACTAAAAAAAAAAAATACATTTTTTGCTAGCAACACATTCCATTTAAGCAAATTCAAAGAAGTGTCTCCCTTGAGTTTGATAAATATGGATCGTCATCTTAGAGAGTTTATAGGTCACTTTTAACCTAGTTTTTTAACTGACACATTGATAAATTTGCCCCATTATTTTTCACACAAGTTATTTACATATTTTCAAGTTGATTTTCTCCTTATGTGGTTGTCCACCTTTAGCAAATTAATGTTGTTTCTTGTATAATTAAAAGTTATGCAATTTTCCTATATACTTTCTGTATTAATTCCTCACAGTTTTCAAGATTTCTGCTTGTTGTTATTCAGTTCGAATATTCTTGGTTTAGTTCCAGTGGATAAAATTCTGTCCATGGTCGTGTGATGGACACACAGGTGCTGGGATCGTTAGGCTGAGTTCACACGGGGCGGATGTGCTGCGTAAAGTTACACTGTGTATCTGCCCCGGAAACCGCAGGGAATTCTGGGCGAAAAACCGCACTAAACTGTGGTGCAGTTTTTCGTCCCGGAATGTCCGCTGCGGCAAACTGCAGCATTTAGCCGGCCTGCTGGCAGGCCACTGCAGCGGCGGTCACATGGAATGAAATGTTATCCCGGGAGGACGGCTCTCTGACGTCATCCTTACCGCTGTGATACAGATACTGCAACTGTAACAAGCCGTGCACCTGTGTGTCCATCACATGACCATGGACAGAATTGTATCCACTGGAAGTAAATAATGAATGTTCCAACTGAATAACAACAAGCAGAGGAATTAATAAAGCAAGTATGTTGGAAAATGATATAACTTTTAATTATAAAAAAAAAACATAGCATTAATTTGCTGAAACCAGAAAACCCATTTAATTGCCTCATTTGAAGTTTCTCCATGGCCCATATTAATTGAATTTCCCTATTTTTCACTTTTTCAAGGGCAATGGACATATCTGCATATTTAAATCGTGTCTATCTTCAGTCTATTTCACTTTCAATGCACAACATTTCCTGAAGCAGCTTGGCATTGTATAATAGTGTATATTCTGTAATCTACAAGTATTCCTAGATCCTTTTCCATTAGAGATACACTACCGTTCAAAAGTTTGGGGTCACCCAGACAATTTTGTGTTTTCCATGAAAACTCACACTTATATTTATCAAATGAGTTGCAAAATGACTAGAAAATGTAGTCAAGACATTGACAAGGTTAGAAATAATGATTTTTATTTGAAATAATAATTTTCTCCTTCAAACTTTGCTTTTGTCAAAGAATGCTCCATTTGCAGCAATTACAGCACTGCAGACCTTTGGCATTCTAGCTGTTAATTTGCTGAGGTGATCGGGAGAAATTTCACCCCATGCTTCCAGAAGCCCCTCCCACAAGTTGCATTGGCTTGATGGGCACTTCTTGCGTACCATACGGTCAAGCTGCTCCCACAACAGCTCTATGGGGTTGAGATCTGGTGACTGCGCTGGCCACTCCATTACAAATAGAATACCAGCTGCCTGCTTCTTCCCTAAATAGTTCTTGCATAATTTGGAGGTGTGCTTTGGGTCATTGTCCTGTTGTAGGATGAAATTGTCTCTAATCAAGCGCTGTCCACAGGGTATGGCATGGCGTTGCAAAATGGAGTGATAGCCTTCCTTATTCAAAATCCCTTTTATCTTGTACAAATCTCCCACTTTACCAGCACCAAAGCAACCCCAGACCATCACATTACCTCCACCATGCTTGACAGATGGCGTCAGGCACTCTTCCAACATCTTTTCAGTTGTTCTGCGTCTCACAAATGTTCTTCTGTGTGATCCAAACACCTCAAACTTCCATTCGTCTGTCCATAACACTTTTTTCCAATCTTCCTCTGTCCAATGTCTGTGTGCTTTTGCCCATATTAATCTTTTCCTTTTATTAGCCAGTCTCAGATATGGCTTTTTCTTTGCCACTCTGCCCTGAAGGCCAGCATCCCGGAGTCGCCTCTTCACTGTAGACGTTGACACTGGCGTTTTGCGGGTACTATTTAATGAATCTGCCAGTTGAGGACCTGTGAGGCGTCTATTTCTCAAACTAGAGACTCTAATGTACTTGTCTTGTTGCTCAGTTGTGCAGCGGGGCCTCCCACTACTCTTTCTACTCTGGTTAGAGCCTGTTTGTGCTGTCCTCTGAAGGGAGTAGTACACACCGTTGTAGGAAATCTTCAGTTTCTTGGCAAATTCTCGCATGGAATAGCCTTCAGTTCTAAGAACAAGAATAGACTGTCGAGTTTCACATGAAAGCTCTCTTTTTCTAGCCATTTTGAGAGTTTAATCGAACCCACAAATGTAATACTCCAGATTCTCAACTAGCTCAAAGGAAGGTCAGTTTTATAGCTCCTCTAAACAGCAAAACTGTTTACAGCGGTGCTAACATAATTGCACAAGGGTTTTCAAGTGTTTTCTAATCATCCATTAGCCTTCTAACACAGTTAGCAAACACAATGTACCATTAGAACACTGGAGTGATGGTTGCTGGAAATGGGCCTCTATACACCTAAGTAGATATTGCGTTAAAAAACAGACGTTTGCACCTAGAATAGTCATTTAGCACATTAACAATGTATAGAGTGTATTTCTGATTAATTTAATGTTATCTTCATTGAAAAAAAACTGTGCTTTTCTTGCAAAAATAAGGAAATTTCTAAGTGACCCTAAACTTTTGAACGGTAGTGTACATATCTACAATCAGGGCCGCCATTAGGGGGGTATTAGGGGTACTGATGTGAGGGGCCCGGCCAAACCTAATTGAAAGGGGGGCCCGGCAACTGCCGCGACTTGCCTTTGGTAGAAAAAAACAGGCCCCTGCAATGGGGCCCGTTTTTTTCACCAAAAGAATGTCGTGAGCTGCGGGCCCCCCCTCTTGTCATGGGGGCCGTCAAACACACGCCCGCGCGCGACTGATCGCGTGCACCCGCAAACTCACGAGCGTGCGCACCCGCGAACGCCCGCACTGGCGAACGCCAAGGCGCGCACCCACGAAAGCCCGGAAGCGCGCACCCGCGACAGCACGCGCACACCCGCGATCACACGCGTCGCAACCGCGAACGAAGCGCATTTAAAAAAGTACCTTTTTTTTTCTCATTTGTGATTTTTGCGGCAGAACCGCAGCATTTCCGCAACAGAGCAGCGGCGATTCCACAGAATAAATTGACATGCTGCGGCTTAAAAAGCCACACTGCAGGTCAATTTTTTTTGCAGCGTGTGGATGAGATTTGTTCAAATCTCATCCACTCTGCTGCGACTGTAATAGGCTGCGGATTTTCCACAATAAAATGTGTTGCATAAAATCAGCAGTGTTCATGCCTCGTATGTTCCTACCCTAAGGCCGGATTTACACAAGCGTGTGCTTTTTGCGCGCGCAAAAAACGTGGCGTTTTGCGCATGCAAAAGTTCCATAACAGCTCCGTGTGGCAGCAGCGTATGATGCGTGGCTGGGTGATTTTCGCGCAGCCGCCATCATTATGACACTCTGTATGTTTGTAAACAGAAAAGCACGTGGTGCTTTTCTGCTTTCATTCATAGTTTATACTGCTGCGGAAGTGCTGGGCGTGATTTTCACGCACCCATTGACTTCAATGGGTGCGTGATGCGCGAACAATGCACAAATATCGGATATGTCGTGAGTTTTACGCAGCGGATACACGCTGCGTGAAAATCACTGACAGTCTGCACGGCCCCATAGACTAACATAGGTCCGTGCGAGGCGCGTGAAAAACACTGACAGTCTGAACGGCCCCATAGAGTAACATAGGTCCGTGCGAAGCGCGTGAAAATCACGTGCGTTGCACGGACGTATTACACGTTCGTCTGAATAAGCCCTAACAATAAGGTCCAGTTCATAGAGTTTTTGGGCCTAGATATTGACTCGGACACTGCGTCAGAATCAGCACCAAACAACTTCCAAAACCGCCTCCCATTGATTTAATCTGAAATCAATGGGAGCCAGTCGCGGAAAAAAGAAAAAGCAACACGTCCTTTCTTGCCGCTGTTCCGCCTCTGACCTCCCATCGAAATCAATGGGAGGCAGAAAATGCATTTTTCGCTGCGTTTTTTGTCTGCTGTCCTCAATCGCCGCAGGCAAAAAACGCAGCAAGATAGTGTGGGCAGAATCTGCCTCAAAATTCGGTGCGCGGTTCGAGGCGGTCGCAGGTGCGAGTGCGCTTGCGCGGGAGTTTGAGGATGCGTGCGATCGGTCGCGCGGGCGGTGTTTGACGGCCCCCATGACGAGAGGGGGGGCCCGCAGCTCACGACATTCTTTTGGTGAAAAAAACAGGCCCCATTGGAGGGGCAGTTGCCGGGCCCCCCTTTTAATTAGGTTTGGCCGGGCCCCTCACATCAGTACCCCTAATACCCCCCTGATGGCAGCCCTGGGTAGCATGATATAGTGCTGGACGGAGTACCGTTAACAGGCGGTGCCATGGTAGGGGGGCCCAGAAAATTTAGCTGTATGGGGCCCTGAAATTCCTGATGGCGGGCCTGTCTACAATACTCTCATATTTGCTGGCTGTTCATCTCATGTCATACTTTAGTGATGAACTGTTGCTTCTTTCATGCCAAGCCTCTATTGTTTTTATTATAGAAACTAGATCCATTCTTTTATATCACATGTAGTTTGTTACTTTTTCGGCTGTAAAGAATATTTTAACCAGTACACACTTATGTTGTAGATTTTTCCTGATTCCTAAACAAGTTTCTGGAATCTTAAATGTTATCACTGTTTCAGTGCCAGAAATGGCAATTTTTTTGGAAATGGTCCTGCACAATACTACACCATTTCTACACCATTCTGTGTGATTTACCCACTGGTAGATTACGCCACAGCACTTTATTTTTATGTCACCCTCTATCTTCTTAATGAACACTACTTGTCCATATGCAGGATACCAGGCTCTCTGGAAATATCCCATAGCACCATGAGAGAACACACAACACATCTATATATGAGCTGCATGTTATATTAACAGCTAGTGATATGTCACATTTAACTACTCTCCAGGTCCCCTCTCCTCTTCACACATTTTTTTTCCTTTCCATATATCAACCAAACACACCAGACTTGTTCTCCTATTCTCTCAAGCCTATTAATGATCTGAGGGCCTCGGGCCTAGAAACACTTTTGCTTTAAGAGCAGCTAATCCAGTCTGAAAATTGTTTTGTGTTGAACTGCTAATGGGATATTGCTGCCCCTCCTTGTCTTCTCAGGGGGTTCACTTGGCATTAATATTTCATTACCTTGGTCCAGACCTGACAGATCACATGACTACGACCCCCATTCAGTACGTCCTCCATCCATTTGTCAGTCATAGACTGATGTCTGACCATATCAATACAAGCAACATATTTATAAATAAAACAAATTATCTATCTATCTATCTATCTATCTATCTATCTATCTATCTATCTATCTATCTATCTATCTATCTATCTATCTATCTATCTATCTATCTATCTATCTATCTATCTATCTATCTATCTATCTCATATCTAATCTTTCTACCTAATATGTTTTCTGCTTTATTATTGATATTGGTTACATGCCTTGTTTGCAGAATGAGCAGCATGGATGAGAAGAGAGGATCTGGAGCACAAAGCATCTCTCATGCTGCACAAGCTCCAACCAGCAGCCCGATCTGGGGTGAAAAACTGACCATGACAGTGAATGAGGAGGAGGTTGAGGAGGAAGGTAGAGACGTAGTAATACACATCATACATAAATCTCAATGATACTGCCGGCTTTCTGCGTCTGTATACATTTCCTGTAGAATTTAATACAGTTACAATGAAGCTAACAGGACACATGCAGAGAAGGCCATATTGTTCTAATTTATGAACACTCAGAATTTATAAAGATTCCCCATTCTCTGCCGCTCCGAAAATGATTAACATTTTCTTGATCCTGTAACACAGAGGTATATGGGAGCTTACATATCCAGCAGCAATGTAAAGAATAGACAAATAAAATGTATTATTACCATTCACACTACTTAGAATGTGGCCACAAAAAAAGAATTTTCCAGGTCTCCTACATGGAAAACAAAGCTTACGTACCGATCGTTAATGTCAGACAATACAGTAGCCATACTTGTGCCTAATTATTGTGGTCCGTTTTTTCCAACTTCACTGCCTGTTTGTCAGTCTTCACTGCAATGCTGTGATTCTATTCATGAAATAGGAGCACTATAGGTCCAATCCAGATTGGAAAGCATAGAATTGGGGAAAGAAAGATTAATAAGAATGTAAATGGTAAAACAAATGGTTTTTAAAATATGACGTGATTATTGTCAGCAAGCATTGATAGAGCTTTGTAATTTCTTAGTTGCATCCAGAAAGTTTGTTTAGTAGTCCTTACAGATCAGTCATTGGTTAAAAAAAGGAATATGTGTTGTTCTATCCTGATTCACTTTGAGTATATTCACGGTCACATTCACCGAGTGTGACAGAGCATCTTCTTGGAGAAAAGTAGCAGGCCTGAAATATCTGGTTTCATCTTTCTGGCTGCTTCAGACAGTTCAATTTACATGTCTACAGCAGCCAACATTTGGTCCAAGAAGTTGTCATTAGAAAACCTAGGCATCCATTTACATTGTGTGATGAAGCTGTGGAACACCTGATCCTGCCACTGTTGATGAATGGAGATAGTGATTTGAAGACAATGTGACATATAACATAGACTATCACTGAATACTATTGGGATGTACTGGTCATTGAACATTTTTTTTTTTTTATATATACTTGTAGAGCTCATCCTGACTGTGGCTGATAATCTCTCCCAGGACCTTCTGCTGGAATATAGACTGCCTCTAAATGTTCTACAGCCCTTCCACTCATATCATCTGTGCATGGTGAAGGTAGTAGACGGGTGCAGGAGGGACTTCAATACAAAATTTTACATAAAATCAAATATTTACATCTCTGCTTGTTGTTATTGAGTAGGAACATTCCGTGTTTTACTTCCAGTGGATACAATTCTGTCCATGGTCATGTGATGGACACACAGGTGCTGGGATCGTTAGGCTGAGTTCACACAGGGTGGATGCATTGAGTAAAGTTACACTGCTTATACGCCCCGGTGGCCGCAGAAAATTTTGGGTGAAAAACCGCACCAAACTGTGGTGCAGTTTTTTGCCTGAAATGTCCGCTGCAGAAAACCGCAGAATTTAGCCGACTGTGATTGGCTGCAGTGGCGGTCACATGGGATGAAACGTCATCCCAGAAGGCTGGCACTCTGACGTCATCCAGGCCTGCCTCCAGGGATTAAGTTTTATGATGATTCCACCGCAAAAAACGCAACTCAGGAAAAAAATCTTATTTTTACCCAGAAGTCAGTGTGTCTTCCTCCAGGCCGAAAAATGGACAAGGAGGCAGCACTTCCAAAATGTAGAAAAACCTTTATTCACCCATGCAACGTTTCAATCCCTCAGGATCTTTCCCAAGGTTCGGTGCTGTGGTAACTCTCTACTTTTTCCTCCAGGCCGGCCTCCTGGGATGATGCTTCCTCCCATGTGACCGCTGTCATTAACAGGCTGTAGCGGCAGTCTTATGGGATAAAGTGTCATCCGAGGAGGCCGGCCTGGGGGAAGAAACACAGACTTCTGGATAAGTATAAGATTTTTTTATTCTGAGTTGCGTTTTTTGAGGCTAAATCATTGCGATTGCGCCGCAAAAGTGGCAACAACTGCTATTTGTTGCGGGTTTTACTTCCCCATTGAATTCAATGTAGAAAACCCACAACAAAATATTTCCACTCAGTATTCACGCAGCGTGTGGATGAGATTTGTTCAATCTCATCCACTTTGCTTTTGTATTAGGCCGGATTCACACGAGCGTGTGCGTTTTGCGCACGCAAAAAACGCGGCGTTTTGCATGCGCAAAAGGCACTTAATAGCTCTGTGTGTCAGCCCTGTATGATGCGCGGCTGCGTGCTTTTCGCGCAGCCGCCATCATTATGACACTCCGTTTGGATGTTTGTAAACAGAAAAGCACGTGGTGCTTTTCTGTTTTCATTCATCCTTTTCACTGCTGTTGCGCGAATCACGCGCGTCCCACGGAAGTGCTTCCGTGTGGTGCGCGTGATTTTCACACACCCATTGACTTCAATGGGTGCGTGATGTGCAAAATACGCACAAAGAACGGACATGTCGTGACTTTTAAGCAGCGGACTCACGCTGCGCAAAGATCACGGAACTGTCTGCACGGCCCCATAGACTAATATAGGTCCGTGCGACGCGCGTGAAAATCAAGCGCGCTGCACGGACGTATATCATGTTCGTCTGAATAAGCCCTTATGCTGTGGATTTTACGCAACGAATTCTGTTGCAGAAAATCCGCAGTATTTACGCAACATGTGCACTGACCCTTCGAAGACACAGCTCTTATACACATACTGTAACTGTAACAATCCCATCACCTGTGTGTCCATCACATGACCAGGACAGAATTTTAACCACTGTAAGTAATCCATGAATGTTCTTTCTGAATAACAACAAGCAGAGCTCTAGAAAACTGTGAGAAATTATTACAGAAAGTACATTGCAAAACTCTTAATTATATCATAAATAACATTAATTTTCTGAAAACTTCTTTAACCATGTTGAAAGAATAATAACGCAGTATGCATTGAAGTTCCTAAGCTCCCCCTAGTGGTGGCTGTAGGCAGTCAGATTATTCACTTGATGTCTGTGCAGTTATTTGGAGTTCCTTACATGGAAAACAGGGCATCAACCACTAAAAAGAAATATTGATAAATTAATCAACATAGAATGTTGGCCTAAACAGTGACCTATTAGAAGGTGGACATTTACTTTACGCAGTGATGGTGTATAGTATAGTATAGTATAGTATAGGTATAGTATCTTTGTAAAATATAAAAAAATTAACTATTCAAATTTATAGTGATACATGTATAGCATGATTATATCATTGAGCATTTTATAACACAGTCTTAGTGTGCATTTAGTTATTGTATGTATATCGCAAATCTCTGTATTCTTATATCTTTATCAGCCACATGACCATGCTCCTGGTGGGTGCCACCTTTACGTCAGTATTGAGCGCAGAACAAGCTCCATTGCACAACAAAATGGATTTACTTATAGTGCTTTACAGGTGAGTTATTAGTGTCCGACATTTAACATTTTGTGGTGTAATCCAGATACTATGTTATTATGGCTTTTAATTATAGGTCCTACTTGTTGGAGTGGAGACTTCCCTTCAAGAACCAGCCTATCCTCTTTTGGCACTAGCACGGATTATCCCCAACTACAAAGATTACAGGTATGTTTGTTGTACAGGGTACATGGCACATATAATTGCTGAACATGTAGCTTATTTTTTTCGTTTTTATTTAATGATCCGAGAAATCATATAGTAATGAGGAAGAACCAAAAGTATTGTAACTATGTCTGGTCCAGTGTCATATTTAGTAAAGAGAAAAGACGCACTTATAATACCACTTGATGTAAGGACTACTTTGATATGATTTTATAGCTCATTCTGTGGGACCTTGTTGAAATCTGCATTTAGTTTTAAAAGTAACTTGAGAAATAAAATTATTCTGACTCTTGATCCATCTATTGCCAGTAATGGTAAACAGTACTGTAAAGTCTCGTTCTCATCCGTCGCAATGACTGCCCTTGGAAATGTCTTCTGCTTCGTGGCTGAGCTGTTAGTGGTCCTAGACGTTTCCACTTTACAACAAAAGCACTTACAGTTAACCCAAATTTCACACACTGATATATGGCAAAGGTGGCATCCTATAACAGTGCCACATTTAACCCCTTCCCATGTAAATGGCATGGGCTCAGCTGACACTCTGCTGGAATAGCCGGGATCATAGCTCACTCTGATCTTGGGTGTTTAATCCCTTAGATGATGTGGTCAATGATGACCATAGTACTTAAGTGGTTTTAGAGGAAGAGGGGCTCCCTCTATAAGACCATCAGTCCCGCCACAACATGATAGCGGGGTGCCGATCAGTTGCTATGGCAGCCAGAGGGCTAACAAAGGTCCCCAGATTTTCAGTGACTGTGAGGCTAAGTCAGGGTCTAATAAGCTCCCTTTCAGTACTTATAAGGCTGGATTCACACGAGCATGTTCGGTCCGTAAAGGACGGAACGTATTTCGGCCGCAAGTCCCGGACCGAACACACTGCAGAGAGCCGGGCTCCTAGCATCATAGTTATGTACGACGCTAGGAATCCCTGCCTCTCCGTGGAACTACTGTCCCGTACTGAAAACATGATTACAGTATTTAACCCAAAATGGTACCAATGAAAACATTAACCTGCTCCGCGACAAAACAAACCCCTTATAAAGCTCTGTTGACTGAAAAATAAAAATGAAAAATGTTATATGTCAACAGAAAAACAAATGTTATCTATTACGCATGGCCACCAACCCCAAAAAAGAGAATTGCTGTTTTCTTCCATCGCCCGTTAGACTATGCGCATGCAGACCACAGTGTCTGATACAGATTTTCATGCACTAGAAAGAGAGAACTTGAGGTAAAGCAAACAATAGGCAAAGATTTTTAACTTTACAAACACTGTTTATTTAGGGGAATTATTAAGTTCTAATTGGAGGTACACTTTAAGGGTTAAAGTGGCTGAGCTCTCCAGTATGACCAATACTACTAATGTCTGTCTATGGAGATGCCATGGCTGTGTGATTGATTATATGCGCCTGCTTGTAATGGATCAGGCTTAGACACCAGAATTCAATAATTAGGAGGGGTGTCCACATACTTTTGGCCATAAACTGTATAAAATGTCAGTGCAGAATATAAGCGTTTAGACCCCAACATTTTATTTACCTTTTCTGGTAAAGCGAGTGGTAATTTATCAGGTATTCGTAGCATTCATAGTGTCTCTAACGAATATAGAAATTGGATTTCACTATCTATACAGATATAATTTATTAGATTAATAGTTACTATTATTAAAATCTGCTTATTTGCAAATCATGTGTGTATAATTTCATTTATGAGTCTATGTCCATGAACGACTGAAATAAAGATGTAAAGTTGCTGCAGTTGTCACAGAGTAATGCAATTTCCTACTGGAAATAGGAACATGAAGATTTCTCAATCATTATATTTGGCTTTTTCTAATTGTGTCCATAAAATATTGTGTCCTACAGAAAAACAAGTAAGCTTCCAGGTATGTCTGGAGTGTCACATGTCAAGGTTACTTTCCCAGAACCTGCTCCATCTTGTTTCCAAATACCACAAAGAGCGATTCAGGGACACCCCCAGGTAAACATATATGATTTTAAAGTATTTAGTGTATGTGAGTTTATAGGTTCTCTAAAAGCCTAAAACTATTTACATGTTACCTCTCCTGACATGTGCGTTTTAGTGAATTGTCTTCCCTATAAAATAACAATTCCAGAGCGTCTTTTCTTAGAACGCTACGTTGTGCCCTTCCTCTGTTATTCCTCCTAGAAATGTATGAATAAATTGACTACTGGGTGTTACCAGTTGGGGTTGTGTCCCTACACAGTCTAATTATCCACTCTGTGCTGACAGAGTGAAACTTGTAGGGACATGCCCCTTTAGCAAGGGGTATGGCAACATTGAGTTGTCAATCTATTCATAAATTTCTAGGAGTAACAACAGAGGAACGGCACAAAACAGAATTCTAAGAGAATACAAGTATTTACTAAAATAGACATCAGGAGAGGTGACTGGTTCTCTTTAAGTCTCAATTTGTTTTGTTATATATTTTGTTTTCTCCAACACCCTCAACACAAATCCTTTGTTTCAATGTACAATCCTTGCTAGCTCTATTTCCACCACCTATGGGTGGTAGGATCTCATTGCTGCAAAGTCCCTGATGAGTAGTTTACAGCACGAGAACCATAAGGGTATGTTCACACAGGGCGGATACGCTGCGTAAAAGCACACAGCATATCTACACTATGAACTGTAGGGAATTCTGGCCAAAAAAAAGCACCAAATTGTGGAGCATTTTTTCAGCCCGAATGACCGCCGCAGAAATCCTGCACTGAAAAAAAGAAAATGGATACTTACCTTGGTGACGCATCCCTCCGATGTCCTGCAGCCCTGGGTTGATGTTTCATCCCATGTGACCGCTGCAGCCTGTGATTGGCTGCAGCTGTCACATAGGATGAAACGTCACCCCAGCAGGAAGAAACACAGAATTCTGGGTAAGGATAAGCTTGTTTAAGATATTTTTTTTTTCTGAGTTGCGTTTCTTGCGGCGGAATCGCTGTTTTTCTGTTGCAAAAAAATGCAACATCTGCTATTTGTTGCGGGTTTTACCTCCCCATTGAATTCAATGGGGAAAACCCGCAACAAGTAAGCAGCGTTTACGCCAATACAATTGACATGCTGCGGATTAAAAAAACGCACTTTGTGTCAATTTCTGAGCGTTTTTTCTGCTTAGCATTTACGCAGCGTGTGGATGAAATTTGTTCAAATCTCATCCACTGCTGCTACTGTATTATGCCCCATGCACACGACTGTAGAATTTATCCGTAATTGTGGGCCGTAATTATGGTCTGCAATTACGGACCAATTCACTTCTATTGACCACGGACACATTCCCGTATATATTTGCGGGAATGTGTACGGGCTGTAAAAAGCCTCCGCAAAAGATAGGATATGTCCTATCTTTTGCTTTCCACGGACCGTGCTCCCATACTTTGGCTGAAAATGTGGGTGGCTGTCCATGGCAGGCCGTGTCCGTAATCGCGGACTGTGATTACATGCACGACCGCGTGCATGAGGCCTAATTCTATGGATTTTCCTTATTCACATGACCGTGTTAGGTCCGTGATATACGGACCGCATATCAACCGCATTTCCCCAACCGAACACAGTTCAGGGAGCCTGGCTCCATAAGTATGATGCTACAAAGCCTGGCTCCCTGAACTGTCTTCCGTCTGGGAAATGCGGACCGTATATCACGGACCGGACATGGGCGTGCGAATAAAGCCAAATGGTTATGCTTGCTGAGGCAAGGAAAGTTACCCATAAAGATCAACAGATGCCGATATAGTCTATCATTTACAACAAGAGGGATTGCCGATAGATACACTCAATGCAGCTCTTGACTTTAAACAGATGATCCATTATTAGCTAAGCAAGCGCTAAATGTGGTATTTGAAAAGATGTTATTTTTTTTTTTAAAACTTCGAAAAGTCATGTGAATATCCTAAATAAATAGTATGTGACTGAATATCTGCACTGATATTTGCAGTGCTTCCACTAAGGCTGGGTTCACACGACCTATTTTCAGGCGTAAACGAGGCGTATTATGCCTCGTTTTACGCCTGAAAATAGGGCTACAATACGTTGGCAAACATCTGCCCATTCATTTGAATGGGTTTGCCGATGTACTGTGCAGACGACCTGTCATTTACACGTCGTCGTTTGACAGCTGTCAAACAACGACGCGTAAAAATACAGCCTCGTCAAAAGAAGTGCAGGACACTTCTTTCAGACGGAATTTGAGCCGTTCTTCATTGAACTCAATGAAGAGCAGCTCAAAATTTACGGCTGTCAGAGAAGCCTCGCAAAATGTGAGGAGGAGCATTTACGTGTGAAACGAGGCAGCTGTTTTCTCTTGAAAACAGTCTGTCTTTTCACACGTAAATGCCTGCTATCGTGTGCACATACCCTAACTGCCGTACAGTCATTGATGGAATATAACATTCTACTATAGGTTTGCCCCATGCCTAAGTAGGTCTATACAGCATGTTTAATGCAAGAAGGTATAAAACAAGCAACTTAAAAGCTATGTACAGCGTTTGAAGAAATATATATATTTTTAAATAAAAATGTTTATCATTGTGTTTGGTGCAACTTTCTAATAACTTTTTTATTAAAAAAGATTTTTACTTTTTGAGATACAGCTGCTTTGTATCCTATGTACAGAGCTGTTGTGTCTTGCGCTGAGACCTGAATTCGTCAGGTCAGTGGCACTGGGATTCAGTGAAAGCGGCATCCACCTGTTATCGATCACATCTATGTTATGATCAGAGACACGCAGGACCCGCTGTCATTGAACCCATCAGTGCCGCTGACCTGA
The DNA here is from genome assembly GCF_050947455.1 of Rhinoderma darwinii. Lineage (NCBI taxonomy): Eukaryota > Metazoa > Chordata > Amphibia > Anura > Rhinodermatidae > Rhinoderma > Rhinoderma darwinii. The sequence goes on along the minus strand of NC_134689.1, from coordinate 253,053,842 downwards.
CGGATACAGGTTTCAGCTCTAGATACAGCTGCTCTGTATACAGGATACAAAGCAGCTGTATCTCAAATAGTAAAAATATTTTTTTATAAAAACTAATTAGAAAGTTTCACCAAACACAATGATAGACATTTTTATTAAACAAAAACTTCAAAAGGTGTTTATAGCCCTTAAGGTATTGTCATACTTAAAATCATTGAATAAAAGGTATACAATGTAGAGTATTCGATAAGTATACCATACAATGTATGTGCTATATAAAAGATTATACAGTCACACTAGCATTTCCTGACTTTCCTATCTTATACTGCTTTTGAGAGACACTCTAATCATTACACCGAATCTACAATCACCGGTTGTGGTACTATGTATAGTTTTAAAACATGGATATCTTGTACATCAATTTACACGGTGCGATTAAATGTATCGCTAGGCGTTACAATGTTGGCTTTTAATACGTGTTGCCCAGTAAATAATACAATGCTTTGCTGCCTTCTGGGCTCTTTATCATATTTGACACTTAATTTTCATCATATTTCTTGTTTCAATAGATCTCTTTCCCTGGGCTCCCACCCTCACAGCCTATATGGAATTCCTCTTATCTCTTTCAAGGAAGAGATGGGGTGACTCTCTTCAGCGAAGGAGCAGCACTAGTCCTTGAATATTACCCTGTCACTGCTGGTACATTTTTATTGGTTAATGTGTTGGATGCTAATGTATGTGGTTGACTTTTTTGTTGTTGTCGTACTCGTACAGAAAAGGCTAGCCGCTAAAGATGTAAGAAAGCTGCACACTTATAGTTGATATATTTGGCTTTAAGTGTTTGTCTAGCTTTGAACATTATTTTACAGTCTTACCAAACCTGTAGTCCATAATCGTGTAGAATTTACACTTCTGCTGGTTATCATTGGAAACAATCAACAAGCACCCTTTGGTGGCTGTTTACATGTATCTTCCATGTCAGAAAGAAAAAGAGGGGTGACACGCAACACAGGAGCGAGTACGAATGGTGCATTGCGTGGGTGGGACTTATGGTGGACTATGTTTGTATGGCACTAATGGTATTCTCTCTTGAATCCCTGTGTCAAGCAACGCCACCTCAGGTCCTCCAATATGCATCACAGTGCGCCAGTGTTACCCAGAGGGATTTTTTAATACACTTATTGCATATCCACCAGATATGTGGAGAGGTGGTCACGCATGCAAGCTGCTCTCTCTATTATAGTTTATGGGAGTTGTGAAGCACTCAGCTGTTTCCGTGTTTTCCCAATAGGTTGTAAGTCTCAAAAGTGGAACCCCCACCTATTGTACATTTATGTCATATACTGTCTATTTGTTATACAGTACATGTCTCAGGTATTGCGGTCTTTGGGAGTGGTACAATTTGCCTAAGTAGCCGTCTGAGCAGAAAAGGTTGTGCACCCCTGGTCTAAAGACTTCACTTGTATAGTTCAGGAGCATGATAAAATACGAGACAAACTACTTCTGATCTTGAGGAGGGGAGTGTGGCTCCCAAAAAAGTTGCGTGGCCTACTGTTGCTGAATGTAGAGTACTTGGGAAAGGGTCTTACTATCACTATTTATTTTAAGGCTACATTAAACGCCAAGGCGCTGTGCATGTGAAGTTTAAATACATTATTATACTTGCTTGTTTTGATCGTTTGTTCCTGTAAACATGATCTTACTGCGTGACAGACTCTAAGCCCTTGCGGGCAGGACTCTCTCTACTGTCTTTCCCCTACCCTTGAAATTAAAACTAAATAAGATGAGGATAGATGTTGTTTCTACAGTTGTGTAGTGAAGACAGGGTATTATAGTATTAAACTTTCCTGAAGAGGTATTCAGGTTGCACTAGAAAGTTTGGGTGGTGTGAGAGAGTCTTGAGTATGGGGACACAGGGTAGAAATCTTATAAACGATAATGGGAGGAGTAGACCAGAGGAGAAGGTCTTGTGAAAACCGGAGATTACGCATGGGTGGTAATGGGAAATTAGGGCAAGGATGTATAAGAGTGACCGGTTGTGAGCCGCCTTGTTTGTCACTGCCAGTATTTTTAAATTAATTTGATGGGCAATGGGTATCCTGTAAAGGGACTGGCAGAGAGGAGTTGCGTAAGAGGAACAAAAGCAGAGATGAATTAACTGGGCATCAGATTTGAGGATAGATTGAAGGATACAAGAGCGTTAGAGGGAAAGCCACTGAGAAGGATGTTGAACTAGTCTAGGTGGAATATGATGAGGGCCTGTACAGATGTGTCCATCCTTACCTTTGCTTGAATTTGGTTAAGGATTACAATTTCTCATGAAACACATTCAATACAATATCGCAGCATGCTAGCAAAACCCTTAACGGGCTGCAACTTACATCACAATCACTGGGTAACCACATGTGGCATAGACATCTCGAGTTTTGCGAAATCATGTTCTTTTTCAAATTGGGTCGTCTCGCACCACATGTCTCAGGATATGTTAAGATAGGAAGAACGGTAAGGAAGGATCATTCTGTACAAACATTCTTGTTGAATCAAGATTAAAAATGAGGGGGGGGGGTGCTGAATTTGGTTTTGTTCATGTTGTGTTTTAGGAAGGAGTAAAGAGCTGGATCCCGTCCGTTTAACCCCTTAAACACTGCGATCAAAAGCAACCGTTGCATTGCTGCAAGCCCCCACCCCCCTCTAATGCGATCACGGCATGCCAGTGGTTGGCATTGCGGCCCGGGGGCCTTATGAATGCTCCCAGGTCTGCCATCTTCGTATTCCTATGAAGCGTTTCAGTATAATGATTTACTGCAATACATTAGTATTGCAGTAAATCATGCAAGTGATCCAACGATCGCTTGTTCAAATCCCCTAGGGGGACTAGTAAAAAAAAAAAAAAGTTACATATAGTTAAAGTTTTTTGATTGTGTAAAAAAAAAAAAAATATTGAAAGTTTAAAAAATAAAAAATTTTCCCCAAGTGGAACTATTACAATATAACATTATTAAATCTGCACGGTAAATGCTGTTAAAAAATAAAAGAAAAGAATTAAAAACGCCTGAATCGCTGTTTTTTGGTCACTTTATCTCCCACAAAAAATAGACTAAAAAGTGATCAAAAAGTCTCAAACTACAGCTCTCCCCGCAAAAAATAAGCCCTCATACCGCTCAATAGATGGAATAAAAAAAAGTTATGGCTATCAGAATATGGTGACAAAACACAAATTTTATTTTTAACATCAGTTTTTTCCTTGTAAAAGTAGTAAAACATAAAAAAACTATATAAATTTGGTATCGTCGTAATCGTATGGATCCGCAGAATATAATTAACATTAGCATTTTTACTGCACAGTGAGCACCCCAAAAAACTAAACCGCCCAAGAAATGAAGGAATCTCAGTTTTTTTTCCCATTCCACCCCCAGAAAGACATTGACAGACACAGGCTGTATCAGGTAGCTGGTCACAGGCAGGTAGCCGGTAGCTGGACACAAACATGTAGGAGGGCACAGGCAGGTTGCAGGCAGCTGAACACCGGCAGATAACAGATAGCAACAGCGAACTTGATACAGACTGGTACAGGCTGACCACAGATGGCAACAGCGGACTGGATACAGGCTGATAATGGATAACCGCATGCAGGCTGATAACTGACAACCACAGCAGACTGGATACAGTCTGGTAACGGACAACTGTATACAGGCTGATAACTGATAGCAATAGAAGACAGGATCAGATGTATACAGAGACCTTCGCTGGATAACACTAGGTTGTTCCAATATTGCTCAGGCAGGGTGTGTCCAGTGAATGCAGACTAATATACATGGGGATTGACGGGGATAGGCTGCGCGCGCTGGCCCTGTAAGATGCAGGAAGAGATGCCTATGGGCAGATACAGGAACACCAGCAGCAGAAGGAAGTGCACATTCACGGCAGTGTGGAGATCCAGGAACTGTACAGCATATACAATAGGTAACCTGGTATCTGTGCATGCTGGGAAAGATAGTATACCAATGAGTGCAGAACGCTGGGGTTACAGTACCCCCCCCCCCTTACACCCCCTCTTCTCAGGCCCAAAGTTGAGAAGGACTGGAGCGTTGACATCTTCACGATCAAAGTCTTTCCAATCCACTTTCTTTAGTGTCAAGAATGTCCTCCGCACAATCCGAACCAATACCTTCCCAATCCGCTTCCTCAGAGTCTGAAAAGTCCTCAGACTCAACATCGGATCCCTAAGAGTCAGGAAAGACTTGAGCAATAGGCTTGCATACCTCTCTGACATCTCACTTCATGAGAAGAGCGCTACAGGCGGCAGGAGGAAGATCAGGAACTAGCAAAGGAGACATGGGACTGGCAGGCTCAGATCCAGCAGATTTATTTTGGGTATCGGCAGAACAGGCTGACACAACATCAAGAACCTCCTTGGGCAGCTTTCTCCTGGGCACCGGCTAAAAGGTCTCATCTGGAGATGTGTGCTTAACCAGCAGGAGGGCCATAGCACCAACATGATAGGAAACAGTGAAGTGTTGCAGGTTTATGTGGGCCTTTGGCCAACACAGACTTAGTCGCCCCCTTTGCGGGGGAACTCACTACAGAACTACAGAAAGCTGCAGCTTGTGTCCCCATATAGAAGTTAAGCACTGTTTATGCCCCCATATAGACGTTAGGACCCCATATATACTGTGCCCTATGTAGATGGTGCCACAGTGCCCACTGTAGATAGTGGCAGACACGCCCCCTGTAGATAGCACCACACACCCTTGTGGATAGCGCCACACACACCCTTGTGGATAGCGCCACACACACACCCTTGTAGATAGCGCTACACACACACCCTTGTAGATAGCGACACACACACAGACACACACACACCCTTGTAGATAGCGCCACACACACACACACACACACCCTTGTAGATAGCGCCACACACACACACCCTTGTAGATAGCGCCACACACACACACACCCTTGTAGATAGCGCCACACACACACACCCTTGTAGATAGCGCCACACCCACACACCCTTGTAGATAGCGCCACACACCCCCTTGTAGATAGCATTACACCCCCCCCCTCCCTATAGATAGTGCCATTGGGCCAGAACATTGGCAACGCTCTGGCTGGGGATATTACGGTCCTGGATGTTACTATTCATATATTAACAATGGACGTCAGGGGCTCCCTCTGGAAGCGGAATCTCCAGCTAGAGCGTCAGCAACGCCATGACGGCAGCGTAAGCACCCAGCGGCCGAGTGGGTCCCCCCGAAGGGTAGTGGGCCCGGCATTTGCCCGGGTTTGCTGGGTGCTGACTCTGGCCCTGTGTTGAGGCTTTAGCAACAAATTGGCACACTCGCCAAACTGAGGGGGTAGACAATTTCTGTGGAACAGAGGACAGGGGTGCAGAATGAACTTTGGTGAGACATGTTGATAGACAGCGAGGTCTCCACTGGAGAATTTGTCCTAAGTCCCATAAGTGGGGCATGCATACGAAGCCAAGATAACCCCAAGAGCAGAGGACAGCCAGAGTCAGGCAGGATGCACAGGGAGGTCTTCTCCGAATTCGAAGCCCCTACTTTGAGTCCTAGGGGTGCGGTGACAAATTTAACTAGTTCGGAGAGAGATCATGCATCGACAGAGGCCACCAGAAAATGTATACAAAAAATGTATCTGCAAATGCACAGAAGCTATCTGGTGATGAGCAACTAGAGCCTGTTGTATGAAATTGCCAGCAGAACCTGAGTCCGGGAAAGCCTTTACAGGAAGGCTGGGTTCACACGAGCACATTAACGTCCGTAATGGACGGACGTATTTCGGCCGGAAGTCCCGGACCGAACTCAGTGCAGGGAGCCGGGCTCCTAGCATCATAGTTATGTACGATGCTAGGAGTCCCTGCCTCTCTGCAGGACAACTGTCCCGTACTGTAATCATGTTTTCAGTACGGGACAGTAGTTCCACGGAGAGGCAGGGACTCCTAGCATCGTATATAACTATGATGTTAGGAGCCTGGCTCCCTGCAATGAGTTCGGTCCGGGACTTCTGGCCGAAATACGTCCGTCCATTACGGATGTTAATGTGGTCGTGTGAACCCAGCCGAAAATGGGTTTTACCAGAAGACAGGGCTACAGGAACAGATAGCTTTGGAGAGGGATATTCTCCCCTAGATTTAAGACTCCCACAACTCCCAGCTGCTGGGAACTCTGCTTAAGGGGACAATTGCGGGTCATAGTGTTCCTTGCCCCCACAGAAGAGACACAGGTTGTTGTTGCATCTACACTGTGGTTCTTTAGGAGTGAGTTTTAGATGTTCATCCTCCATGGGTTCTACAGGGGCTTCACGAGACAAGACCAGAAAATAATCTTGAGATGAGGATGTCACTCGGGGTACTCTTCTTTTATGGGGTGTCTCTATAAGACATTCCGTGGACAATATGGGTAGCCAGGGCAATGAGGGCATCCAGGGTAGTAGGGATTTCTCTGCCTGCAAGTTCATCTTTGATTTGACCAGCCAGACCCTCCCAGATAGCAGCTGGGATTCATTGTTCCAGACCAGTTCAGAAGCCAACATGTGGAACTGTATAACGTACTGGCCTACAGACCTATTTCCCTGGCGTAGACTGAGTAGGGCTGATGCAGCAGAGGAGACACGTCCAGGTTTTCCAAAAACAGCAAGAAAGGTAGCAAGAAAAGTCTGTAGGTTAGTGGTTACAGGATCATCTCGTTCCCACAAGGGGTTAACTCGGTTGAACGCTTCACATGAAAGCCACTTTAGCTCGGTCAGAAAGAAACAGGTGTGCAAGCAGGTCAAAGTGGATTATACACTCGTTCAGGAAACCACGGCAGGATTCGAGGTTCCCATCATAACGAGGAGGCAGAGGCAATGGAATACCTGAACTTTTGCAGTGTGAACAATGTGCAAGTTGTTCTACAGGCTGAAGAGTTGCTGGAGAAAGATTAACCACTCGTTGCCCAGTCAAAATGTTCATAAACTGCAGGATTTCTTCTGGACGATCGCTGATATCCTTGATGGCGTCATAAATTGCCTGTAGAGTAGATTTGCAATTACCAGCGTGCTCCATGGCCTGAGCAAACTGTTATGACAAGCGGGTTGTGGACCCACTGGGCTACTCCTCTGATGAGAGTAACGGCTGGCAGTGGATAACAGGACACAGGCTGTAGCATGTAGTTGGTCACAGTCAGGTAGCAGGTGGTTGGACACAGGCAGGAAACAGGCAGGTAGCTTTTATGAGGCCAGGATCACAAACACCGTTTTGATTCCATTTTTGGATTCGTTTTTGAGCTAAAAAGCCAGAAGTGGATCCAAAAGGAAGAAAGGTATAAAGAAAAGACTGATGCATCTCCTTTCTTTAGTGTCCACTCCTGTGTTTGGCTAAAAAAAAAAATTGGGTCAAAAACTGCATCCAAACTGCATGTGTGATCCTGGTCTAAAACACTTAAATGAATGGTACATTGCAAGTGGAAAATTAGGCCCTTTAGTTTCGGTCTCTGGGATCACTGAGGCAGGACTGTACTTGGTTTACTCAGGCTCTGTTTACATTTCATTCTCTAAATACGTTGGGGATATGTTCTAGGAAAGCACCAAGCGTATATATGCGAAACCTATCCATGGATAGATTCTTTTTTTTATAGCATAGTCTATTGCGCTTTCCTATACAGAAGCATTCCCCCCAAAAAATGTAAACGTGTTTTCTTTTAATTTTCCATTTTTTAGAATGGGAGCTGATTGGCGACTTATGCCACTGTACGCAGTCAGGATCTGTTTGTATAGGGGGTGCGGTTGGCAATAACAATGTCGACACCAATCAAGTTTGGCTTTATTGCAATTCAAACATAAACAAGTGCTTATCCAGCATGAAACAGGTGCAACATAAACAAAATAAACACCTTGCCCGTCTGTGCACTAACTAAACAGCAGGTTTCATCACCGATGATAAACCGTGAGTACAGTGTTCATCGGATCAGACTTTCCACACCATTCTTGTGTGACCTCAGACGCTCTGCACTTGCTGCAGGTCTTTTATGGCCCAGTAACAAGCTCAGCAACTTCACCTGAGCTAACTATGGGTCAGGGGAAAAACCCGCACTGACAAGCCCAATTCAACCTTCTCACCATCCCATAAAAAAAATCCAGGCCCAGAAAGTACATTTAACCAAAAGCTCAGCAAACTAGGTTTTCTGAGGAAACCCTAGTTTCCTGGATTTTTTTTCATTTCACCCACCTTAACAGCCTGGGTTATACGTACACCCACTCCAGCACTTTCCCACTTTTCCCTCAATGCTTATATACAGATGTAGCCATCTTTAACTTGATTCTGATAACTTGCTGCAGCGTGATATCACACAACAAAGGCCATTGAAAAAGTCAAGATAAGAGATCTAGCCATTGTTTATTTAATGCGTTAAAAGCCAAGGTAAAGACGGCTACACACACACACACACACACACACACACACACACACACACACACACGCATCCATACAGCTGAGGTACAGATTTAGCCATCTTTATCTTGACTCTTAACGCATTTATTACACAGTGGCAAGGAACTTGACCTGCCTAAGTGGAGTCGTGTGTTAGTGAACCTTCCCTTATCCCTTCCTATCCCTCCACCCCCACCATTTAGAAAGACACGTGACACCGAGGTTGGATGTGAAATGGCCACAGCAGCCGTTTATTAATTTCACAGTTTTATAAAATACAATTTACATCCGAAACATTCGGATAACTAATTAGGAATCCAACCAGAGAATTCCTCCTAATAATTCACATGACCCAACATGGGTCAGAATCATAAATAACAATTTAACGTTAACCTTAATCCGAGCAGGGTAAGTCCTTGAAGCCATTTTAGATATTCCTTTTTAAACACCCCGAGTTAGCCATCTGCAACCACCACCAACCAATTACCTCCAGCCGTAAACCAGCTCGGAGGCACCGCTCACCTCTGCAGATGGCTCCAACCACCAGAAGACCACTTCAAAGGGATAACACCCGATGAAGTCTTTAACCATGTACCTTTTTTGGGGGACGCATACCCCCGATGCGACCCCCCCACCATTTTGTACTGACTGACCTCAAGGACTCCCCCCGCCAGCTGCTATGACACCTGGACCTGCTCCGAATGAAAAATAAAACAACATGTTAAATAAGCACACAGGAAAATTAAAACACTCATAGACAAACTCACATAAAGACCACAGGGATAACGAACAAAGGGCGGGAGGGTGGGAGCTTATGCAGTGCGTGCTACTCCTCCCGCTGCTTCCGGCTCAATGCCGAAAACAGCGGGAAGCTTGGTAACGGCCCCTAACTCCTCCCTGTCCCCAATACACACCCTCCTAACTCTCCCTCATAATTAACGCTTCATTAACCCTTTCCCTACTATGTCCGTCATGGAGGCTTCCCTCCTAAGCCCTGCGGGCTGTGTCCAGCCTCTTCTTGACCTGCCTAAGTAGAGTCGTGTGTTAGTGAACCTTCCCTTATCCCTTCCTATCCCTCCACTCCCACCATTTAGAAAGACACGTGACACCGAGGTTGGATGTGAAATGGCCACAGCAGCAGTTTATTAATTTCACAGTTTTATAAAATACAATTTACATCCGAAACATTCGGATAACTAATTAGGAATCCAACCAGAGAATTCCTCCTAATAATTCACATGACCCAACATGGGTCAGAATCATAAATAACAATTTAACGTTAACCTTAATCCGAGCAGGGGAAGTCCTTGAAGCCATTTTAGATATTCCTTTTTAAACACCCCGAGTTAGCCATCTGCAACCACCACCAACCAATTACCTCTAGCCGTAAACCAGCTCGGAGGCACCGCTCACCTCTGCAGATGGCTCCAACCACCAGAAGACCACTTCAAAGGGATAACACCCGATGAAGTCTTCAACCATGTACCTTTTTTGGGGGACGCATACCCCCGATGCGACCCCCCCACCATTTTGTACTGACTGACCTCAAGGACTCCCCCCGCCACAGCGAAACAGGCCTTGACCACCTTAAGCCTGTGAGTTCCGCCACACCACCACCGCCCTTTCAATTCCCTCAGCTATTGCCAGGCTCCACAGATCAATCCCAACCTCGGTCAAATGAACCCCATCACTCCTCCAAAAGTTCTCCATTCCTGATTCCAAATCCCTATGCCTCACGCAAATGCCCCCATTTTTGGCTACAAAACGGGACACCGCTCGGTTAACTTTAATCCGAGCCTTATTGACTCTTTCCACTGACCTAGCCAGTCGCCAATGTTTCCTTGGGACAATGTCCGACCACACTATCACCAACCTGGGATAAGAAACCCATAAACACAACATATCGTGTTTAATATCCCGCACCAACTCACGAAAGGGGCGAACTCCCAAATCATTCCCACCCACGTGCAATACCAAGACCTCTGGGACCCTATCAAGCCGGGCATATGTCTGGAATTCAGCTAACACCCTGCTCCATGACATACCTCTAAATCCCAGCCAATGCAAAACCGCATCCCACCGCGGAATGCGCAACTGGCGACCGTCCGGGCGGACGTCCGCCCTCAAAGCCCCCCAATGCACGTAAGAGTGGCCCAGCAACCACACCAAACACGGAGGCGGATCTGAAACGGAAAATAAAGTTAGATACCAGCACACAAACATGTTTTTAACCGCTAACAACAAGACTCATAACAGATGGGGGCGGACATAAGACCTAAATCTGTTGGACTCCCAACGACCAATGCGCCGCACCCCTTCATCATCCAACCCCCAGCGCCCTGCTTCTGTTGCTGCGCCAATCCTGAAGGAATGAGATGAATACGGGCCCGCCGCGACACCGACCGCTGCCAAACATTTTTTAAATACAGCTCCAAATTGAAATCTGGACAAAAATGACCCATCCTCGTGACACAGCAATGGCAGCTCTGGAGACCCCCCTCGTGGCTCAAAACCCTGCATGCAAGCGACCGGGTACATAGCCGAACCCGGGAGGGCGAACAAAACTATCAGCTTACCCTTTCCTAATTGGTCCGTTTTTGACCTCCGCAACCATACCTCGAGCCGGTCCGCATGTAGGCTCACCTCCCCCAGTCTCAACCCCCCTGCCCGCTTGGTACTAGGCGACACCAGTTCGCCAATTCTAAATGCCCCAAAGAACGCCAAAGAAAAAGCGAACCGAAACAACTCCATCTCGGCCGAAGAACGACAGACCGATGCTAATGATCCGCCCAAAGAGCTAAGCAGAGAAAACGACACAGGCCTTCTACAATCCGCCTCGACCCTACCTCGGCGCAGACCCTTCAAAGCCTGTCCCACTAAAAATTCCTTGGATATATCCCGAAAGCCCCGCAACTTAAAACCAAACGCTACCGCAGACATGAAACGATTAACCTTTGCCACTGAAAACCCCGCCTCCCAGGCGTCCCCTAACCAGTACAAAAGTGCCACCAACCTGTCTCTATCCGTGTTGACGTCACCCAACTCTCTTACCCACTCCTCCCACTGCCTCCAACAAGCAGAATAAGCACTCCACGTTGTGCGCGCCAAGGACCTCTCCACCAATCGTTCTACGGGACCGAGACCAGATCCCAGAGATGTTCCGGACAAGCCAAACCGAGACGGTCCGCTCCCAGTGCCAATTGCCGAAACCGGTCCCACTGCGAGCGAGAGAGAGCATCAGTGATACAATTCCGTACCCCCGGCACATGAACCGCCACCACCCACGCGTTCAATGACAAGCACACCAACACTAAATGTCGCAACAACTGAACTACCGGCGGAGATGATGCCGTGATGTTATTAATGGCCAGCACCACCCCCATGTTGTCGCAGTAGAAACGAACCTTCTTATCCCTGAGCCTGTCCCCCCAAATGGTCGCCGCAACCACGATGGGGAACAGCTCGAGCAGGGCCAGATTCCGCGTGAGTCCAGTGGACACCCAGCTAGCCGGCCATCAACCTGCGCACCACGGACCTCCCCCGTATGCTCCAAAACCGCCCGCCCCAGCCGCATCCGTAAAAATATTTAAATCACTCGTATCCTGTGCCGGAGCCATCCATAGCGAGCGACCGTTATACTGGCCCAAGAAGTCATCCCATACCTGCAGGTCAGCTCGATACTCCTCCTTGAGCCGCACGAAATGATGTGGCGCGCGCACCCCTGCCGTTGCCGCCGCCAAACATCTACCAAATACCCTCCCCATTGGCATAATCCGGCAAGCGAAATTCAACTTCCCCAGCAACGACTGAAGCTCACGCAGCGCAATTTTCTTTAACCTACAAGCCCGGCGTACCTCCTGAATCAAAGCCCCCAACTTATCCGCAGGAAGACGACACTCCATTGCCACCGAGTCAATTTCGATACCCAAAAAGCAAATAGTCGATACCGGGCCCTCAGTCTTTCCTGGCGCCAATGGGATCCCAAAATCCCCCGCCACCTTCTGCAGTGCATGAAGCAAATTACCGCAAACCGGCGAACCCCCCGGGCCGACGCACAAGAAATCGTCCAAGTAATGTATCAACGAGTCGACCCCAGCTACTCCCTTCGTCACCCACTCAACGAAACTACTAAACGCCTCGAAGTATGCGCAAGAAAGGGAACATCCCATCGGAAGGCACCTATCCACGTAAAAGGCCCCATTCCAAAAACAACCCAACAGCCGTTGGCTCTTTGGATGAACTGGCAACAACCTGAAAGCCGCCTCGATGTCGGTTTTTGCTAACAGCGCACCGGGACCCGAAGCCCGAACTAACCCCACCGCCTTATCGAATGAGGTATACACTACGGAGCACAACTCGTGATCAATCCCGTCATTCACCGACGAACCCCTGGGAAACGATAAATGCTGAATCAAACGAAATTTCCGAGGCTCGCGCTTTGGAACAATACCCAACGGGGACACTACTAAATCTTTTGTTGGCGGATCAACAAAAGGCCCCGCCATACGGCCCAACGAAACTTCTTTAAACAATTTTTCCGACACGACCTGAGCATGCAAATAGGCCGACTTAAGGTTCCTCCGCGTAACCGGGACCTCATAAGGAGGCGGAGGAATAATAAAACCAACCGAAAACCCTTCGTAAAGTAACTTGGCCGCCGCCCTATCCGGATACTCATTTAGATAAGGGACCATCCTTTCCACCCTCACCGGTGACGACCCCTTGACTAAACGAGGAGGACTGGTTCCCTGACTTCTTCTTTCGCATACATTTTGCAGCGCCGTGGGATGCCCCATTACACTCTGAACACACGTGCTTGAACTTGCACGTGGCCCCGAACTTACACTGGCCATCGTTGAATTGCCAGCAGAATCCCAACTTTGCCCCGGCGCCTTGCCCGACCTGACTGGACTGGCCTCCCTGGCCGACGCTCCCGGGAAAGGACTGCCTAACCGGAGCCGTAACCCTTAACCAGAGAGCAATATCCTTCTGGTCCCACCGAATCGCTGGCCGGACCGCTTTTCGCTGACGGAATTGCTCGTCGTATCTTAGCCACGCCTGCCCCCCGTACGCCCTATGAGCCTCCCCAATGGCATCAAAATAGCAAAACAACGCCGAACAATTTTCCGGCGCCTTTTCCCCTATCACACTGGCTAATATTGCAAACGCCTGCGACCAATTGACAAACGTCTGCGGGATAAGCCTATACCGCCGACGTTCCTCCTCATCCTTCTTACCCTCGTCCCGCTTGTTCTTATCCAAATTGAATTTAGCAAGCGGCAGGAGAGAAAAAATCTCGACGTATTCGTCCTTCCATATTCGCTCGCGCACCTCCTGCTTTAAATGCGCCCCCAACGGACCCTCGAAGCAAACATACACCTCCCCACGAGCACGATCATCAATACGCACCCTATCGCCTTCCTTCTGCGCCTCGGTCTGTACTGACACCGCGACCGCCTCTCTCGCCGCCATCCCTGGCCGCGCCTGTAACGATCCCCCGTCCCGGGGGCCTTCCCAAACTACCGCCGGGGACACCTCCGTAACTACTGGAGCCGCCGCCTTATCCAAACGCCCGACCAGCTCCCGCAAGCAACCCACTAAGTCCGCTAGACCCGCGCCGTCGCGCCCGACCGCGTCGCTACCGGCCGCCGACGCTACGCTAGCAGCCCCCCCGCCGACACCCGACATAAAAATCGCAGGATATGGCAAAGACGGAGTTATGCACTCACCGGGCTGCACAGGCGCTGTGTTCCCGTCAGCCGGACCATCCTGACCTCGCCGATAAACGTCCAGTTCACCTTCCTCCAGCTCCTCTCTCGCAGACGACTGGCCATCCCACCGACATCTCCTACACGGTGACGACGACGCGCTGACAGATGGGCCGGAAACCTGCCGCCCGACCGCTGGGACCCAGACTTCCGACCGGACCTGTTGCCTCGTCGTCGCTGCAGCTCTAGGCGTCCGTCTAGATGATCCCGATGAAGCCTGCCCCCTGGCCGGAGCATCACCAGGCGGGGCGGCCGTAGATTGTCCTCCAAATCTTCCATCCGATGGGGGAGGGGTGACAGGGAGCCCGGCCTGCGACTCCCTGATTGCCGCCGGACCCCGTCGCGGCCGGGGATTCCTGCCAGGACGCAGGGCCTGGGAAGAGGCGGCCCCCCCAGCTGCCTGGCCTGCAGCGTCCTTTGTAGGGCTCCCTCTGCGACGCCGTGTCCGCGGGTCCACCTCAGGGCTGAGGCGTTCTGGAGGGCGAGACCGCCGGGAGCGACGGGTAGACCCGGCCTGAGTAGGAGCGGGGGTTGCCGACTCCCCCCCCCCCGCCATATTACAGCTAGGAAGGGGGCCGGGGGAGGGAAGCCTATCTCCTTCAGCCACAGACCTCGGGTGTCGTGCCTGACGTGGCGACGATTCGGCGTCCGGGATTGCGGTGAGTGCCGCCACGGTCTCCTCCAACCATCCGGGACCATGGTGCACAGCTGCGGCTCGCAGCCGCGCAAGTATGTCGGCCTCTGCCATAAAACCGAACGGGACAGCGGAGGAGCTTATGCAGTGCGTGTTACTCTTCCCGCTGCTTCCGGCTCAATGCCGAAAACAGCGGGAAGCTTGGTAACGGCCCCTAACTTCTCCCTGTCCCCAATACACCCCCTCCTAACTCTCCCTCATAATTAACCCTTAATTAACCCTTTCCCTACTATGTCCGTCATGGAGGCTTCCCTCCTAAGCCCTGCGGGCTGTGTCCAGCCTCTTCTTTAACTTGACTTTTTCAATAACCTTTTAATGGCTTTTGTTGTGTGATATCACGCTGCAGCAAGTTATCAGAGTCAATATAAACTTGGCTACATCTGTATATCCTTAGAGGAAAAAGCAGCTGATGGGAGTTAAACAGGCAGCTCAGTATAGGAATTTCAATAAAGTACAGGGTAAGGCTGGATTCACACGAGCATGTTCGGGCCGTAAAAGACGGAAGGTATTTCGGCCACAAGTCCCGGACCGAACACACTGCAGGGAGCCGGGCTCCTAGCATCATAGTTATGTACGACGCTAGGAGTCCCTGCCTCTCCGTGGAACTACTGTCCCATACTGTAATCATGTTTTCAGTACAGGACAGTTGTCCGGCAGCGAGGTAGGGACTCCTAGCGTCGTACATAACTATGATGCTAGGGGACCGGCTCCCTGCAGTGTGTTCGGTCCGGGACTTGCAGCCGAAATACGTTCTGTCCTTTACGGACCGAACATGCTTGTGTGAATCCAGCCTTACAGGGAACGGGAGTGAATAATGCAAGAGCCCAAATAACGTGACTTAAATCCATGCTGCTCTACTCAAGTAGTTAAATAACATTGCAATCACTTGAAAGATGCTAAAATATTAGAACGCACTTGCCACAGTGTGACATTCAGTGTCCATATACCGTCCACGGTTATAACGTATGCTAATTGCATATTTTTGATGCAGCGTTTAATGTGACAATCTTAATGTTTCAGGAAAAATTATTTGCTTTCCTTTTTAGTTCTTCCATTTCTCCTCAAAGCAGCCTGCCCCTTTATCCATAATGATCTATTATGCAAAGACCGGCAAGGGGATACATATTTAAGGAGTCTCACAAATCTATTACTTTTATAGTTCTGCAAATGGGGATAAAAGGTTTATTAAAGGTCAACTGTAAATAACTTATTTTTCAACACAAAATCAATCTCTGGATGGATTTGATGCTGGTTATGAGGTTAATGTTAGCAAAAAGCTAAGGGTTTCTAAATGTGATACAATATATGACGAACAATCTTTTTTATTTCTTTTTTAGATTCAAGGCGTGTTCCATGGCACCTGTCAAACCACTGTGGGTTCTCAGTGGTTCCTTTAGATGTGGAAGTCTATCATCAGCTGATGTCCAGTAATAGCACCAAGTCCCTCACTTTAACTGGTGTGCCAATACAGGTAAATTCAAGAGCAGTGATGAAATAATGATGAATTCTGTCATTACCAGATAAAAAGTAGGGATGAAGCACTTCATACATGATGGATATCAGTGGAATCCTTAGGAAGCTGGATGTGTGTTCATTCTACAGTACATAAATCTAAACATTCTAAATTATTTTCTACTCTAGGGTACAGAGCTGAAAACTCTTTCTGGTGTGGCCCCCTCTGTGTCACTGCAGCTGCTGTTGTTGGAAACTGAGGTAAGAGGTGGCATTATATTTTGTATGTCTTTCTTTACACGTCATTGGTTTACTTTACTTTAAGGCTTCGTTCACATCTGCGTCGGGACTCTGTTCATGGGTACTATTGGACCTTTCCATCAGGGGAACTCATGAACGGAATCCAAACTGATTTCAATGGCGATGGATCCGGTGCAAATGGTTTCAATATGTCCCTGTTGTGCAAGGGTTTTGAAATCAATGGTGATGCAAATGGTATCCTGTGGTTTCTGTTTGTTTCAGTTTAGATTCCGTTCATGGGTTCCCCTGATGGAAAGGTCCGACAGAACATATGAACGGAGTCCCGATGAAGATGTGAACAAAGCCTAACTATGACTTTCCTGCATGTGCTTGTTTCTTTTCTTGTGTTTTTTCTTCTACTCCTTATCTTTATTTTCTCTGTTTTCAGATTTTGTTGTATGTCTACAATGCTTTGTGTTCATTTCTTTGCTTTTATGCAGTTCAATGTAGTATCTGCTGGACGATTGGGTAACTTTTTTCTTAGATCATGTAAAGACACATAACATTTATCACAAGTGCCTGAACAATTGAAGACAATATGGAGTGGCGGTTGGCTGTCAATCACTACCTCTCCCCCATCATGCTTCTTTGCTTTTCTCTCTTCTCTCATTTATAATCTGAACTAACAAGCTGTCGATATCTTTTCATATCACCCCTCAGGGCTAGTGGGAGGTGGACAAGGAGAAGCTTCTGCTTAATTTCCCCCATGGGACAGAACAGAAAAATAGAGGAGGGGACCTTTTGAATAATTCAGGGGTTTCTTACCCTTGAGCTGCAATAAATATCCGCCCTCCTCCTCTCATGCCAGGCACTGAATTAATTCCGAGACTCATCACTTAAACCCCCTGTCTACCAAAGGGAAACATAAAACGAGAGCCTGTGAAGATATGTGCTTACATCTGGGGTATTTAAACAAATGATAGGGCATGTAAGGAATGTTAGCTTGTTGGATGGTAATGTCATTTTTATATGGTTAATAGTAAGGGCAGCATTCAGCTTTCACAAAGGAGACAGGTGACAGGAAAGTGGGGCTGGCAATGGCAACTGGTAAATTTGCCAACATCATATTATACGGTCCCTTAAAGTAGCTGATTAAAGAGCTGCAGACGGGGAAAGAATTGAAGAGATGTAATGAAGATGTATGTCTGTAAATGTTGGCTTTCCATGCTTTGGCCTGTGATTTGTATGTCTTCAGCGTGCTCCTCTGTTATTCACAACCTAATGAGTAACGCTCATGCAGACACACACGATAGCGTGCACACAAATACGCCCCAGATGTCTGTCATTAACTTCTATTACAAGCTAATGCTTCCATTTTGGAGCGGAGCACGAAGTAACAAAGGTCTAAGACTGGTCATTTCACAGTGTTGTTTTTTTGCATATAAAACAGACACACACACATTTGGTTATAACAATATACAATCTATATAGGGCTCTGCACTGTGTTTCAACAAGATTATCTGTGTACATTATTATTATTATTATTTTTCTGTAGCGTCCAGAATTCTTTTTGAGACCATCAGAGGTACACAATTCTACTCCTTGGCAGACACAAACAAATACGTTTCCTAGCCAGACTACAGAGAAGACCAAAACTGCCAACAAGGATAAGGTGAGTGGCAAGAAGCATATGAATAAAAAAATGTTCTCTCCGAATATAGCCAAGTTCCTCTATAACAATAAATCACTGTACTGTCCAGTGTCCACTCCTAAGTGCAGGGTAATCATGGTCATACCCTAGCAGTAGAGTTATGAATACCTCTTTCTTAAAAAAAAAAAAAACTTTACTCCATAGAAAAAGTATAATCCTTGGAAATACAAATTGTTTACTACAACTCTGAGAGAAACCCTAGCCAAGTCTAATTTTCTACACTCCTAATCAACCAGGGGTGAGTTCAGGTTGGAATCCTAAGGTACCGGAAAACTAGCAGTGCCGAATGCAGGGAATTTTTTTTTTTTTGTCGCTTCATCTACCTCTACCTTAAATATGTTAACCCCACCATCAACAGAATGTGGTACATAGAAACAACTAATCACACAGTCAAGGGCAGGTGTACACTCACTTTTTCAGTCAGGGACAAGTGTATACTACCACCATACAAACAACAATATAACAAATAATACCTCCATACAGTGACCCTATAGTGGTCATATACCAGTTCTACACAGTGCTCTTCAGAGTATTATGCTATAGACCAGGGGTGGAGAACGTCCAGCCCGTGGGCTGTTTAAGGCCAGCGAGATCATTTGGTCCAGCCCGACCTCACTCAGACCGAGCTGCCGCCGCATCATTCGCTACTTGGCTCCGTTCGCCCTATTCACTCACATTTAGGGCTAGTTCACATCGAGTATTTTGATGCCGTGTCGGAAACAGCACCAAAAAACGCCTGAAATCGCCTTCTATTGTTTTCAATGGGAGACAAAGGCGTTATTTCCCGCGAGCAGTAAAAAACGATCACGAGAAAAAGAAGCGACATGCACTTTCTTCGGGCGTTTTCATCTCTGACCTCCCATTGACATCAATGGAAGGCAGAGATCGCATTTTTCGTAGCGGTTTTTGCCCGCAGCACTCAATGGCCACGGGCCTTAGGAGCCGGAGAAGGCGGACGGAGCCAAGTATGGCGCTAGCGGTCTGAGTGAGGTGGGTGCGTGCCAGCTCAAGAGTGGACCAGTCTGGTCACCTAACCTGACTCAGTAACGTGAGGTCAGGTGACTCACGTCAGGTGACCGGACTGGTCCACTCCCGGGCTGGCGCAGTCCAGTCACCTGACCTCACGTCAGGTGAATGACTGGTCCACTCCCATCACAGCATGCCCCGACCTCACTCTGACCGCAGCTGTCGCCATATCATTTCCTCCTTGGCTCTGTCCGCCCTACTCAGTCACATTTAAGAGCAGGAGACGGGCGGACGGAGCCAAGTATGGCGGCAGCGGTCAGAGTTAGGTCGGTTTGTGCCAGCCAAAAAGTGGACCTGTCTTGTCAACTGACCTAAGTCAGTGACGTGAGGTCAGTTGACCGGACTGGTCCACTCACAGGCCGGTATGCACCAACCTCACTCAGACCGCACATTTAGGAGCAGCAGGAGGACGGCAGTCTGAGCCAAGTAAGGCGGCAGTCTGAGTGAGGCCAGTGCATGCTGGCCCGAGAGTGGACCAGTCCAGTCAACTGACATGAGGTCAGGTGACTGAATTGGTCCACTCCCGAGCCGGAACACACTGACCTCCTCACTCAGACCGCCGCTGTCACGTTCTCCCTTCCTGCTGCTCCCTCGGTCTCCAGGACGTCGGGAGTTACTCGCTCGGACGTCGCCCAGCCTGGCAGACTGAGGCAGTCTGCAGCCAATAGGAGCTCAGGAGCGTCAGGCCAAGCAAAGCCTGGCTGATGTTTCTGAGCTCCCGCCCTCTCCTTATTTAGTTCAGCCTGGGGTAGTAGGCCTTTGCCTGTAATTAGAGTTACCTAGCCTGGTGCTTTCCCTTGTTTCAGACTCCCCTGAGCGACTTGCATTTTGACTCCTTTGTGACCTGACCCCGGCTGGACTCCTGACTTTTCTTTGCCTTCTGACTTTTGTTTTTTCCGCACTCTCCCGGTTTGACCCTGCCTGCCTTACTCCGCCTTTTGCGCCCGGACTTGTCCGTGGCGCAATTGCTCTGCCTCTCCCTCCGTATACTTCCCAGGTGACCCTTTGTTATTTCGTACTGTCTCTGTCTTATCCGTTTGTCAGTTTCACTGGTACTAGTATAGGTAACGCCGCCCAGTTGTGCGCCATCGTTTAGGTCGGGTCATACAAGTAGGTAGGGACAGAGGTTTGGGAAGAACAGGGATCTCACTGTTTACTGTGTATTTGTTCGTGACAGCCGCATCCTCATTCACTAGTAGGGAATGACAGTACTTGGCTCCATATGCCCTCCTCCTGCTTCTGACCTAAAGTTTAGAAACTTACCTGTAGTGTAGATATAGAACCTGTCTTAAATGCATAAAGTGAGGTCAGGTGACTTAAAGGGGTTTTCCCATTAAGGACATTTATGATATATCAACAGGATATGTCATAATCTCAGATAGATGCGGTTCCCAGATCTATCTCTAGAATGGGGGCCCCCCTAAACCCTGTTCTATCTCTTTGTATTGTGGCTGACTCGTGTGATTCCCGATCATGAAGAAGAAGAAAAAACACGCTGTTTCCGTAAGTCCAATAAAACTGAATAATAGTTACGGAAACAGTGTAACTCGCATGCTACTTTGCTTCCGTAACTGCCATTCACTACTATGAGTGTTACGAAAACAGCGTAGCTCAGCGAGCTACGCTGTTTTCTTCTTCATGCTCGGAAATCAGCCGGAACACAGAGACGTAGAACAGGGTTTAGGGGGCCCCGTTCCAGAGATAGGTGCGGGTCCCAGTGGTGGTACTCGCATCTATATGACATTTATGACATATCCCGTGGATATGTCATAAATGTTCCTTATCGGAAAACCCCTTCAAGTAAGTAAGTCGGAACAACTTACTGCTACGAGTAATTCTTTTCAAAATCTACCATTGCAAAGAGTCGACTGCGCTCCAGACTGACCGATGCAGTAGCAACATCATCAATACCGGCTAACATCACGCGCCTCACTAAAAAGAAGCAGTTCCAGACATCAAATTAGGGGTGAGTTAATTAAATGTTTGACCAAATATAGCAGACTAATTTTTAAGTTGATAATTTTGTATGGCCACGAATTATGTTATAAATATCCAAATGGCCCTTGGCAGAAAAAAGGTTCCCTACCACTGCTGTAGACCATACAAGAGAATACACACTGATCAGACACAGTTACAGACAGAATACATAACAATTAAAGTGGACCTGTCATCTCTCCTCACATGTCTGTTTTAGTCAATTCTTGTGTTCCCCATGAAAACATTTGGGAGCACTTCGGTTTTAATCATGCTAGATATTTAAATATCTATATCATATATAAATATGATATATTTAGATATAAATAGATATAATATATATATATTCTATTTATTTTATTTATTTTTTTACTATGTGTGTTTATGAAAAGATAGATGCTGATGCTCAGCTTTATGTTCTTAACAGATTTCCACTGACAGAGACAAAGTGCACAGGAAATTATCACAGTAGATTAAAAAGTAGGGTGGTGAGAGAAGGCATGGTAGAAGGATGAACTGTAAAATATGGAGACATTAATTGTGGTGTACACAGGTCTGCTCTCTTCCTTGGGGTGTCTCCACAGATGGATTATTCCACAAAAAAAGGATGAAAGAGAGAGCGATGAAAGGCAGACAGCGGCTTTTCTGCTTATCTCTGGCGTCCAGAGTGTAAACTGTATGTGTGCTGAGGCTTCTCATCTAGTCCTGTGTGTTGGAGGATACTGCTGAGCCTTCTCTTCTGGGGCTGTTTAACTTTGTTTTGTAATCCAGCATCTGTGTACAATCATTCCCTACAGATATAGCGTTATGCAGAATTATGTACTGTTACAGATATGAATATCCATGTTGGAAAGTTATTGGGGAGTACTGACAGCAACAGACCAAGTTCATGCCAATGATTAGCACCATGACCTTCTAGGATCCAATTCACACAATAATGATGAGGAATCTGTAATGAGAACAGAAATTACATAACTAACCCTGTCCTGTACATGATTTACCAAATTCAGATTCCTGACACCAGGACTGCTCCCATCTCATGATGATGTCACGTGTACAAATGGTCTTTTAGATAACCTTCATGAACAAGTACAGGGAGTAATGCGCAAGGTGATGTTTGCTTACTTGTTTCACTCTTAGGGTATGTGCAAAAATAATCTGCTCACATTGACTTCTATGGGAAAGAAAGGACAGCGCCTTTAAATTAAAAAAGTCTGAGGTAGTCTTAAAATCTACATCTGGTCCAAACGGAGGCTCAGGCAAATGTTCTGCCTTTATGCTTGAACTGTAGCTCTGCTTTGTTCTGATTGGCTGCTGCCCATAAGCACAAGCCCAGCATATGTTTACACGGAATCCAGTACAATGTGGATTTCCATTAAATCAAGGACAGAATGGTTATAAATTCTAAGCAACTAAAACACCCGAGAGAAAAAGGTTATTAGGTAACTCGTCCTCAATGTGATAGCCTGGAGAACCGCTTTGTGTTACATTTATGTTTTTTGAAAAATGTATATTTCTTAAACACTGTAATTCACTTCATTTTAATATGCTTCAAGTACACTGCTTATGTTTGCCTAAAACTTAGTTTGTATCTAAAATAATGTTATACAAAATCATGCATCCAGTCATATTAAGAATCTCCCTACCCTTCAGATGCCCCCTGTTATTGTGTCTATAGCACACTGATGTCTGATCCATTTTAGACAAAGACGCCATAAGCAAACACATTTTTAAATTATTACTAATTTTAAAACAAAATTAACCCTTTCATGACCAAGTGTCATTGATGCCCCTGTGTCCAGGTCAAATTTTTCATTTTTGATATGCACTTATTTAAACGATAATATCTTTGCAACCGTTTTGAATATCACAACTATTTTTACTTTGTTTTTTTAGAAGACTTATGAGGCTTTCATTTTCTAGATTAGTTCAATTAATTCCATGTTTTTATTTTTTATTATGAGCAGACAAATCACAAAAAATGTGAAAAAAAACTGTTTGTTGTAATTTTTATATATATTTATCTATATTATATTGTGTATGTGTTAAAGGGGGTGGGGTAATAGCGGGTTTCACCGGCTAGTGTCACCCACTATTACTACCTCCTTTATAATCAGGGTCACTAGGGTTATGCCTAGTTCCCCTACCTTTCCTTTATACTAACGTCGCTCTGCTTGCTTTTGCTACTACTTAAGGGAATAAGACCGTACAGTAAATAAAAGTAATATTTATTAACATACAGTAATCGCTCTCATATATAAAATACAGTAACTAATCACAGTACAGTAAAAACATGGTATTACAATCCTAATCTTAACTAAACATACATAGAAGTTACGTTACAATACACATAAGTTTTTTGTAATTCTCACACGCTCACTATCTCTGTCCCACTCCCTCCTAATATAACTGTCCCTGTACGCTAAGGCCTAGTGCACACTTCAGTCTTTTTCTTCAGTGTGCTAGCCGTTTTTCTGAAGGCTAGCACCCTGACCCATTCATTTCAATGGGGCCATGCACACTTCAGTTTTTTTGACAGTCCCGTTGCTCCGTTCCGACAAAAGTAGAGCATGTCCTACTTTGGTCTGAGATTCCGTGACCGTGAGGCCCATGCAAGTCAATGGGGCCGTCAAAAAAACTGAAAGCACACGGAAAGTATCCGTGTGCCGTCCGTGTGTGACGAAGTCGTTGCCTAGCAACGAATGGGCGGGCAGTAGTACATTACAGATATATTACACTAATCGGCAGCCACTTCTCTCTATCCATCACTGATAGAGAGAAGAGGCTGCTGATAAAAATAAAATAAAAAGCAGTTCATACGTACCCCGGTCATTGTCTTGGTGACGAGTCCCTCTTCTTCCTCCAGTCTGACCTTCCTGTATGACGCGCCAGTCCATGTGGCTGCTGCAGCCTGTGATTGGCTGCAGAGGCGGTCACGTGGGATGAAGCGTCATCCCTGGAGGCTGGCCTTCTGACGTCATCCAGTCCGGCGTGACCGCCACTACAGCCTGTGATTGGCTGCAGCGGTGACATGGGATGAAACGTCATCCCAAGAGGCCGGACAGGAGGAAAATGCAGGGAGTTCTGGGTAAGTATGAAATTATTTTTTTATTTTATTAAAATTGTATTTTCCGAGGGCCGAGCATGGTACTGTCCAGGGTGCTGAAAGAGCATGGTTCTTCAGCGTTAGTCACTGTCCAGGGTGCTGAAAGAGTTACCGCCGATCAGTGCAGCCCATTAACTCTTTCAGCACCCTGTACAGTGACTAGCGCTGAACAACCCTGCTCTTTCAGCACCCTGGACAGTACCATGCTCGGAAACCGAAACACGGAGTGCGCACGGGAGTGCACACGGAAATCACACGGCCGCTAAAACGGGCACACGGATCCGTCAAAAACGGCCATGAAAATGGTGATGGAAGTGTGCACGAGGCCTAAGGGCTAATCAGGTAACCAGGGAAAATGTCTGCAAGGGTTTAACTTAGGGACCCAGGGGAAGCAAGGGGTTAACTCAGGGACGGCAAGGGGTAGTAAGGGTTAACTCAGGGACAGCAAGAGTTAACCTCAGGGACAGCAAGAGTCAACTTCAGGGCAGCAAGAGTTAACTTAGGGACCCAGGGAAAGCAAGGGTTAACTCAGGGCAGTAAGGGTTAACACAGGGACAGCAAGGGTTACTCAGGGAACTCAGGGCAACAAGGGTTAACTCAGGGCAAGGGTTACAGCAAGGAGTTAACTCAGAGACAGCAAGGGAGAGGTAAAGTGTAGCCGTGGCTACACTATGATACTTAGCGTTTGGTGGTACAGGAGAGCAGAGGCAGGAGCCGGAGCAGGTCCGCAGGGCAGGAGACCGCAGGACAGGTGAGCTGACTGGTGTGGGAGGCAGGCAGGTCCCAGCTGCTCCTCGTTGGTGGAGTGGTGAGGTGGTCTTCAGCTGCTGAGCGTACCGACGCAGGGCTATTTAACCCTGCCGGTACGCTCGCAGCGGGGGACGAGTGACGCATTTATATATATATATATATATATATATATATATACACACATACATATATACACATACATGTATATATACACATATGGTCACTTCCCTTTACAGTGTGTGTGTGTATATATACACACACAGATGTAGCCGTCTTTACCTTGATCTTTAACGCATTAAATAAACAATGGCTAGATCCCTTATCTTGACTTTTTCAATGACTTTTCAATGGGTTTTGTTGTGTGATATCACGCTGCAGCAAGCTATCAGAATCAAGTTAAAGATGGCTACATCTGTGTATATATATATATATATACATATATATATATATATATATATATATATACACCGTACAGCTCTGTAACAATTAGTCGCCTCCGCTCTCCATCAGCCTGGATCGCTATGAGGGCAGGGTGAAGAGGGCTATAAGGCTGTAGTCACACAACGTGAAATAAAAAGGCCAGTAACAATGGATCAACTTTTTTATGGCTGTTTTGCATCATTGTGTCTCAAAATTTGAATCCATTTTCCGGTCGTGTGACTGTTTTTAATCACCATTTGCCATCCGTTTTTCACGGACGTTGTTTTTTTTTTGTCCCAGCCACCTGAAAACACCACAGTGACCATGTAGATAGTGACACAATACCACTGTAGATAGTGCCACATTGCCCACTGTAGATAGTGCCAGTGCCCACATAGATAGTGCCACAGTGCGCACATAGTGCCACAGTTCCCACTGTAGATAGTGCCCACATAGTGCCACACACAGTGTACATGTAGATAGCGCCACAATGTCCCCTCTAGGTAGTGCCCATGTGATGCCATGACCATCAGTGACCATGTAGATAGTGCCACACCCACTGTATATAACACCCCCCTGTAGACAGCACCACACCCCCTCTAGATAGTGCCACTCACCCTGTAGATACCAGAACCCCCCTCACTGTAAATGGTACCCCCTTCCTGTAGATAGCACCACTGTAGCTCCCTGTAGGAGCTGAATCCCTCTGACCGGGCATTCCGCTCCTAGAGGGAGCCCCTGATGTCTCTGTCCATATGTTGACAGTGACGTCAGGGGCTAACTAAAAGCGTAATCCCCTGCCTGAGCACCGGTGGCGCTGTGGCTGGGGATTCCGCGCCAGGAGTAGCCCCTGATGTTACTGTCCATATATGGATAGTGACGCCAGGGGCTTATCCAGTAGCGGAATCCCTGGTCAGAATGTCAGCCAGGGATTCCGCTCATAGAAAGAGCCGCTGACGTCACTGTCCATATATGGATAGCGACGCCAGGGGCTTCTCCATTAGCGAAATCCCTGGTCAGAGTGTCGGACGGGGATTCCGCTCCTAGAGAGAGCCCCTGACGGTGGACAGTGACATCAGGGGCTCTCTCTAGAAGCGGAATCCCCAACACAGAGCGATCTGACACTGGGGATTCCGCTCCTAGTGGGAGTTTGGGTTACGTTATTTACAGGAAGAAAGGAGTATTCGATGCTATCTATAGTGGGGGGTTGCTATCTACAGGAGGGGTGGCACTATTTACAGTGGGGATGTTGAGACGTCGGGGGCTCCCTCTACGAGGGGAATCTGCTCCTAGAGGGAGCTTAAGTGGCGCTATCTACAGGGGGGGTTGCGGGGGTTGTGTGTGGTGCTATCTACGGTGGGGGGTGTATTACGGGGCTCTTAAAGCCCCATCAGACATGAGTGCAGCGCTGCTCACACACAGCAGCACTGCACTCATTAAACCCTGTTACAGGCTGCCAACGTTTATATATGTGACAACTGCACGGGGTATCGGCAGTTGGAACGAATATAGCCGTTGTAAAGGATCTGCCAGGCACTACGTCTGTGGATACTCCCAGGATTAATCAGTCGACACCTGAGGCCAGACCTCTTAGACTGACACCGGCTCCCACCAATCAGGGTGGCAGGCTCAGGAGTGGGAAAGCCTATCGCGGCCTGGTCAGTCGGAGTTAGCTCCGCCCCCTGTCCATTTATACCTGCCGTTTTCTCTTCCTCATTGCTTGTTATTCTTCTTGGATTCCTGGCCCCACTGCTGCCTTGCTCCAGCCTGCTTCTGCCGTGCTTCTGCCTTGCTTCAGTTCCCGCTTATCCTGCTTCGCTCTGCCCCTGGCTTGCTTCCTGCTCCGTGCTCTGCGTTTGTATACTCCACTACATCCTGATCCTGACTGGCTCGTTCACCACTCCGTTTCCTCACGGTGTTCCGTGGGCTACTGCCCCTTCCCTTGCTTGTTCCCTGTTTGTACCCCCTTGCACTTAGTCAGCGTAGGGACCGCCGCCAAGTTGTACCCCGTCACCTAGGACGGGTCGTTGCAAGTAGGCAGGGACAGGGCGGTGGGTAGATTAGGGCTCACTTGTTCCCTTCACCTCCTTCCTGCCATAACAGCCGTATGGCAGTTGTGAAGGGGTTAATTCACATAATTCAATAGTTCCTGACCGTTAGACTACCACCACCATTTTTAGCTTATAGAATTGCGGACGTAAAATATGCAGCGGAATACAGTAGCTACAAAGTGGGTGTAATTTAACAAATGTCATCCTCGCACTTTGGTAAAAATTCCGTCCAAAAATTCACCTGCATAATTTTATTTCTGCAGCATGTCAATAAATGCTGCGGAAAGTGGGCTGATTTCCTGCGTTTTTGCCCCATAGAAATGAATTTGGAACAACAATTCCGCAGCAAACTACAATGTACTGTGTAATTTGGTGGGGAATTTCTTACACGGGATGGAAATTACATCACAGGAAGAAAAAATAATACCATCACAGCCCATGAAAAAAATGCACCAAAAATCTGCACTATTTTCTGCAGTAAAAAACGCATTGTCTGCTAGTTGATGTGGAAAAGATGCGTAAATTTTCCGCAGCAAATCCGTTAAGTGTGGACAAGCCCTTAAAATTATTAAAGGTCCCACAAAAAAACGTATACCGCGCTGTATACTTTTTTTTAACATGGGAGCCCATGGTGACGGATGCCACTGATATGTCGGGAAGCTCTAGTGATAAAGTGTCTGGGACAATTATGTCGCTGGAGCTTCCTGCACCGTCGCTCTACCTGGGGAATTTGGTCCTGGGGAAGCCCCTGACAGCATGTGGACAGTGACGACAGAAGCTTTTCCAGGACCAGCATCCCCAGGCAGAGTGATTCCTTGTATGCTTCCTCTGCCGAAGGACTCCGCCCTTGGGGAAGCTTCTGAAATCACTGTCCATACATGGACAGTGATTCAGATGCTTATCCAGTGTCGGTGTACCCGGGCAGAGCAATTCTTTATGCTTTCTCTGCCCGGGGACTCCCGCTCTGGTGAAGCTTTTAAAGTCACTGTTCATATATGGACAGTAACTTCAGGAGTTTTTCCAGGGCTGGAAGAGGTATATGATGGAAGTCCTCCTAATGTATTCCTCCAACAAAAGGCCAAAACACTATGTGAAGACGGCCTTACAATAGACATGCTAAGACACCATTCAGTATTTTTTAATTTTTTGCAAAAATTAGAGGATCACTGATGGCACAACAAAAAAAGTGATTGGGCAAAGAGCATTGAATTTAGCTGATGCTAATGAGGTCTATAGTTCTTTTTATGTGACTTCATGGTTTAGTTGTTGGAGTCTATTTCTAAAACCAATCCCTCCTAGGAAGATATACATTTTTCATGGCTCTGACTGTCTCCTATTCTCCTTCCCGTCACGCTTCTCGCAGCGCTGTTTGCCAATGACAGCATTGATATTAGGTAAAAGATTTTTCAAACCAGGGATTATTTGTGGCTGGATTAAAGAACCACTTAAATGGGCAGTTACTTTTTGACAAGGATGATGGAAAACTTTCAATGTTGAATAAATTCGGTATGAGTTAAAAATCTCTTATGTGAATACTTCGGTTCTCTTTGTCTAGTAAAAAATAATGTAATATGACAAACATGCGATAATACATTCCATCATAAAACACTGGAAACATTTCATGGGACATATTACTTGGCTGCTATACCACAATATTCTTTATAGAAAAGAGATTCAATCTTTATCAGCTAGAGAAGTGTATTTATGTGCTTAAAAAATGAGAATAGAATAGAGTGTAATACAAGTGGTATACAAACTATAGGACAAAGGGTCTTCCATAAATCGGATACTATGTTTGCATGAGGATGAAGAGTGTAACAAGCATGTCTCCAGGACAGATTTATGGTCCCTTGGGGGGAATCTGATTAAAAGCTGATTCCTAGTTTGTAAACACAGAGGAAAATAATGAAAGAGAAAGATTTATAGGGTTTCTGGGGAGGGGAAGTCGGGAGGAGAGGGACCAGTGCAGGGATGCTGGTTAAAAAAGCAAAGTGTATGATGCATTGAAAAAAGAATGGGGTGGGTTTGTATATAGAACTTTAGGCCAGGCTCACTCGTGGGGTAGCACGGGCATATTTCAAATGTTGACATTACATTTTTATGCAAATTGTTGTTCTTTATTGTCTTTTGCATATGGTTTCTATAGAATATTGCATCTGAGATACTACATGTGAAAATGTTTTTTTATGTGTATGTTTTTTCTCTATTAAAGTCAGTGCTGTACAGTTACATTGTGATATACATTCCATGTGTTTGTATTTATTAGGCTTTCTTGATAAAATAATCATATTTTGCACATTTTTATTACATAATGTCTACCTCTTTGGGTAATTGGGATTTCTTTTTCATATCTCTTATTACTGAAATGGAAACATTTTATGAAGTTGATAAGCCCTAGGCAAAGTTTAAATTACTATCCCTTGTTAAATAATATATTCATACATTTTTCCATCCTGCTGCTTTTTCTCAGCAAACATTATACAGTACTTGCTCATAAGGTCCCACCGTGCAGTGTGATGGATCCCACATCAATTCTAAACTGACTTCTTTGTCCTTAGTGTAAAGTCCATGCTGGGGGTTATACAATAAAATGTGCAGGAAATTCATATTCTTCCCAATCCATTTACATAGAATACTGCAGACAACAAGAAGGCACCATAAAACATGCAAAACCTTTTCTATGGAGTTGGAGAGTCTACACATAACGTAACACGTATTCATCTCATCACGTGCACCTGGCTGTATTACGAATCTGTGTAGTACTGATCCATAATATGGCACCCACAGATTTCTTATGGCCCATACTGTAGCTCTGCGTGTATTATATTTCACACAGAAACACGTTTTTTATTTCGTTTTTTCTCATGAAATCTGTGCGATTCCCTTAGAGTAAGTTCGTGACATGTTCCACTGGACAGCATATTATAGAGGTATTCTCCCCTAGAAGCATTGTTTCTTGGGAACAATACAATGAATCACAAAGACACCAAACGGCGGCATTGCTAAGGGCATGAGTATTTAGAGATTGAAAATAAAGAAGCAGACTTGGAACCTCTATGGAGGTTCCTTTTTTAGTCAATTAGCCTTAGGCCTCATTTACACGAGCGTGTGCGTTTTGCACACGCAAAAACCGCTGCGTTTTGCGCGCGCAAAAGGCACTTAACAGCTGCGTGTGTCATCAGTGTATGATTTTCTCGCAGCCGCCATCATTATGACACTCCGTTTGGATGTTTGTAAACAGAAAAGCACGTGGTGCTTTTCTGTTTACATTCACAGTTTGACAGCAGTTGCGCTAATCACGCTGTTCGCACGGAAGTGCTTCCGTGCAGTGCGCGTGATTTTCACGCACCCATTGACTTCAATGGGTGCGTGATGCGCGAACAGCGCACAAATATAGGACATGTCGTGAGTTTTTTTCAGCGGACTCACGCTGAGCAAAACTCACGGACTGTCTGCATGCCCCCATAGACTATTATAGGTCCGTACGACACGCGTGAAAAGCACGCGCGTCGCACAGGACGTATATCACGCTCGTGTAAACGAGGCCTTATGGCTATTTTGTGAGACTGTTGTCTAGTCCATTAATTATTAAGAAATACATGTATTATAGTTCTATGTAGTCATATTATGTGATCTGTAGTTATGAGGTCATTATACAAGCGACATGGTGGCAATACAAATTGGGCAACACTGTTGTATTGCAGCACTAGGGTCCTGGGCTCGAATCTGACCAAGGAAATTATCCGCATAGAGTTGGTTTATTCTCCCTGTGTTTGCGTAGGTTTCCTCTAACACTCAAAAACATACTGATAAGTTATGATATACTGAGGTGACTTTCTATTGAATGACACGAGTTTGCGAGTGTATGTTTGAAATAGGGAGATTTGATTTTTATATTATAAGTTTGCTTCTTTACCCAGAGATTTATATTGTTCAGTATGCTATCTTATTCTATTTTTCATATGTTTCGTCTATTTTTTATAGTTGGCCTTTCCTGTGTAAATCACAACACCAAAAAATATTTGATAGTACACACATCCTGTATTATATACAAGTTTGGATTATACTGTAGGTTTACAGTAGCACTGTTCTGGATTTTGAATTGAATTTGAAGAAGTTTTATTATGTTTCGGTACATAGTGGTTGGAATTGTCATTTATCAGCTCACGGTCTAATGCAGTGTATTCTTCAGCAGCAAGTTAATAACAGACTAATAAAAAAAAGTTCCATTTTTCAGGGGCATTTTCCAAATCAAATACTTGAGCTTAAAAAAAAATGCTGCAGAGGCTCTGTTCAGATCTGTGTCGGAGGATCCGTAGGAAGCCTCCATTGTAAATTCCGTAATTTTTGCGGGACAAAACAGTGCAGCATGCAGTGCTATTTCGTCCGGCAAAATGGTGGAAGCCATGGCAGAACCCATTAAAGTCAATAGGTTCCGTCAGGCGTTGTTGCATTTGTTCATGCACTGGATCTGACGCTTCAGTTTTTTCCGTTCTACTTTTCCTCTGACTGAATAGAATAGTGGAAATCATAGCACAGATGTGAACAGAGTCTTATATAACTAGTGTGCTTTAATTTCTGCCTTCAAATGCAGGTAACAGAGAATGAGACGATGATGTACTATATCAAGAACATGATGGCCTTTATTTCATTGACTGTTACTTGTGTTCAGCGTTACCTGGGCACCTGTTCTACTATCATTTTTCCAATATAAAATTTATAGACCGCTTAAAACAAATACATTTGAAGGACACACAAGCAAAGATCTTCCTGTAATGTGTTCTAGTGTAATGCTTGGTGTGTACAATTCAAACTGACATCTAAATTCCAGGCGCAGGGATTCAGGTTCGTTGATTACATTAGACCAGCATTAAATCAATTTCTGAGCAGACATCCTGCACTCAGGATGACTAAAAGGATTCGCTGACCCAGCGGCTCTGGATTATAATTTGAACCAAATGGCACAAATTAGGGGCAGGTAACGTTCTATAGCACAGAGCGTTGGGCCGAGTTCACACATAGTGGACCGAATATTGCACCCAGATCTTTGATCTTACTGTCTTTTGAAAGATAAAGTACGATTCTGGGCTTTACTGCACCGATCAGCCATAATGTTAAAATCATCTGTCTATTATTATGTGGGTTCCACTATAATAACTGACCCGTCGAGGCATTGACTCCACAAGACCTCTGAAGGTGTTCTCTGGAGACTGTGTTCTTTAAGACATTAGTAGAGATCCTTTAAAGGGAACCTATCACTAGATTTTACGACACTAAATCACTAGCATGTTATTATACTACTGGGGTTTAGCGCCCTAAATATGCCCCTCTCAAAACTGTCTGTTTAAGCATTTTTTCTAAAAGAAGTCATAATGCAGCATGCATCCATACGCTTTAATGTTATGGCTGATCAGTGTAAGCTCTATCAACTAAGCTATAATTCCTGATGTTCTAGTCACAGCAGGCATTTAAAGTCCTGTGATGTAATACATACAGTATGTCCTTGGTTATATTGGATAACCTGCCTCAATGGGACCTACAGTATTGTGTAAAGAGTAAAGTTCAGAGTTTTCTTTCGGAGCCCTCACTGAGTGTAATGTCCGTGGCTGCGGGCCGTCAGCTCCAACCTTCCCCCGACAGCTGCAGCCACGAGTCGGCAAGCGCTGGCAACAGCCTCCACCTCAGGAGACGCCAGCGCTCGCGTCCACTCACCTCAGCCGGATCCCGTAGTGTGCTCGTGCCCGCTCTTAAAGGGGCGGCACGCGCACCGGACATTGTGGATGAACTTTGACCCGTGTGTACCCTGGACTATAAGAGGGGTCCAGCCCCCTAGTTCGATGCCTGAGCATTGTTGTGTTCCCTAGTTTGTCTATGTGATGGCCTCCAGTGTTTTACCTGTTCCAGTCCCTGCTCCAGTGCCTGTACCGTTCCAGTCCCTGCTCGAGTACCTGTACCTAGCATTTCATACATTCCCAGTCTAGCACTGAGCTGTGTCAAAGTCGTGCCGTGCTGCATCCATGTCTGACCTGCTTCACCTCGTCTGACGTCCGCCTGATACCTAGTCCCAGCCGAGCCTGCCCTGCTGCTGTCTGAGCTGCCACAGGTACCTATAGAACTATAGACTCTCACCTGCTCCCTGTTGGCCAGCTGCCTTACCGCCAAGGCAGTATGGCCCAGTGGGTCCACAGACCCTTTGTGACACTGAGGGCCTGTTCACATCAACGCTGGCCTTCCAGTTGGCTTTCCGTTCATCTGTTCCGTTAGAGGAATAGATGAACGGAAAGACAAATGGAAAGTATTGCTTCTGTTTGCAATAACATTGATTTCTATGGTATTCTTATGGTTTCAGGTTGCCTCCGTTCGGCTAGGTTTCAGTTTATTTCACGGAAACAATAGAACCACACACTACGCTATTGTTTCTTTAAAAAAATATGGAAATCTAGCGGAATGGCGGCAAACTGAAAAAAAAAATATATATATTCTTGAAATCAATGGTATTGCAAACGGAGACCGTACTTTTCCATTTGTCTTTCCGTTCATCTGTTCTTATGACGGAACAGATGAACGGAAAGCTAAACGGAAGGCCAACGCTGATGCGAACAGGCCCTACCTATATTAGTGACTATTTGCATTATCAAACACATTATTTTCATACATCTTAGATTTGTTGGTTTTTGAGAGATTGTTTGCCTGGAAACTCCCTGGTTCTGATTTGTTCAGGGCATTGAACATGCCAGGCTCTATTTTTCTAAAACCTAATTCATATGGGAAAGTGAAGATGGTTCCAAGAAGAAAAGAATGCTTAAATATTTCTAGAAAAGGGCGTGGAGTGCCAAAAGAGAAGACACATGTCCGTTATAATTCCTTTCACTGTATCAAATAGTGTTTCTACGAAACCCAACATTTTATAATAAATGTGTTTTTAGAAGTATTGGCTTGCATATAACCTCTAAACTGTTTTTTCTATCAACATAAAATGTTATTATACTAGAACTAGCCCATGTTAGTTTAATGATTTCAAGAATCCTATTTTGTTAAGCCTGTGCCAAATATTTTACTGGTGATAAATGTGAAGTACTGTAAAAGTAGCTACCTTCTTAGCTGGTTGAGATGCTGCAGCAGCTGGAGTTTGTAAGGGTGCCATTTGTGAGTAGCTAATATCCGCCGAAGGGATGTTCGACTGATGCCACTCTCCAGTGACATGCAGCGAGTGCTACGCTGTGGGCTCTTGCTGAATGAAGCTAGGACAGCCACTGATGTTTCTTCATTAGTGACAGTTTTCATGCGTCCACATTTGGGCAAATCCAACACTGAACCAGTTTCACGAAACTTGGCAAGCAGTTTGCAAACTGTAGCATGGGAGATGGGTGGTCTCGTAGGGTGTCTTGCATTGAAATCTGCTGCAATGACCTGAGTACTGCGTTCACCAGACATCAACACAATTTCTATCCGCTCCTCACGTGTTAACCTCTGCGACATGTCAATGGCTGTAAACAAAGAGAAGCTTGTAAATAACTCATGAAACAATAAAGTAACGTTAAAACCAAGCACACCATTGTTTTTCTTGTGAAATTCTCGATAAGTTTGATGTGTCACATGACCCTCTTCCCATTGAAAAAACTAAGGTTGGATACAAAATGGCCAACTTCAAAATGGCCGCCATGGTCAACACCCAGCTTGAAAAGTTTCCCCCCTCCCATATACTAATGTGCCACAAACAGGAAGTTAATATCACCAACCATTCCCATTTTATTTAGGTGTATCCATATAAATGGCCCACCCTGTACTTTTGTTTCATATGTTAATAGAACATTTTCCCAAAAGCATTGTGGTGGTAGTAGTCTCTGGCAAACTTGAAACAGGCCACAATGCGTTTTTTGGACAAGAGCGGCTTCCTACATGGTGTCCTTCCATGAACACCGTTCTTGTTCAATGTTTTCCTAAGGCTATGTTCACACGGGGTATTTTGCCGAGTTTTTTGACGCGGAAACCGCGTCGCAAAACTCGGCAAAAACGGCCCGAGAACGCCTCCCATTAATTTCAATGGGAGGCGTCGGCGTCTTTTTCCCGCGAGCAGTAAAACTGCCTCGCGGGAAAAAGAAGCGACATGCCCTATCTTCGGGCGTTTCCGCCTCTGACCTCCCATTGACTTCAATGGGAGGCAGGAGAAAACGTATTTCTCGCTGTTTTATGCCCGCGGCACTCAATGGCCGCGGGCGAAAAACGGCGCGATAATCGCCGCGAAAATCGGTGTGCAGGGAGAGGAATATCTGCCTCAAAGTTCATCTCCGGGCACTGGATGTTACGGCCCATTATGCTATGTACAGAGCCGGAGGCAGTTGGCTCCGTACATAGCATAGCGGCCGTGCTGCCGAACTGTAGCTCTGCTCCTATTTACTTGAATTAGAGCAGAGCTGAAGTATGGCAGCTCGCAGCTATTCAGTGGCCGGAGCCAACTGTTTCCGGCATGTACGTCCGGTGCTCAGAGGCAGCCGGAGCGGCTCAATGGGGCGGTGTCTGGGTGTCAGACCCCCACAGATCATGTACCGATGACCTATCTTGTGGATAGGTCATCAGTTGTCCAGTAGTGGACAACCCCTTTAAGCTTTTTAACGGCAAGCTAGCGTGTAATGTCAAAGTGACTGCAACATATACAGTATGAGTAAAGGAAGGGATAACCACAGTCCATGTGATTCTTTTTTCAGTCTGTAAAATGCCCCAGGTCATGTGATTCTTTTTTCAGTCTGTAAAATGGTGGCCGGCACTCGCCGGCAGCTGCAATTGTGCCGCGATTCATGTGGAATCGACTCACTCATCTCTAGTCCCAAATTTATTCCATTTGTAGATAATTTGTCTAACCGTGGATTGACCGGGAACCATGTACTCCCAGGTTTTTAGCAATGCTTTTGTAGCCATTTCCAGCTTAATGCATTTCTATAACACATCTTCTAAAAGTTGTTTGCCTCGAGGCATGGTTCACACTAACCAATCTTTCTTGGGAAGATCAACTGTTTGTGTGTTATTAGTTTAGTTAGATTGTGTGTGTCTATAAAGGGGGTTTTACACTGGGCGATTATCGGGTAGACGAGCGTTCATCCAAACAGGGCAGTGATCAGCAGATGAACGAGCAAGCTCTCAATCATCTGCTGATCGTATCGTTTTAAAAAAAGTTAAATATTATCGTTGTCAGCAGCACATCTCCCTGTGTAAACAGGGTGACGCGCTGCAGACATGATAATAATGTATGGGGGACGAGCAATCGGAGTAACCCATCCATAGTTCCATGTGACAGGAGCAAACGAAAGCCGATCAACGATGTCTCATTGATCAGCGCTCGCTGCAGCGGCCGATTATCGGCCTTAATTGTGACTTAAATAACATTCAGACCACATTTTATCAGTAGCAATAAAAAGTACCCAGCGCTGCCCGGGTATAACGTGTCGGTCTGTCTGTTCATTGGATTTTTTCCAAGGTTTCCCAGGAGGCTAATCCATGCCCTCGTATTTTCTTGGTTACGGGGAAATCGCTAGTAGCCCTATATACCCCGGCAGTTACACACT
This sequence comes from Rhinoderma darwinii, assembly GCF_050947455.1. NCBI lineage: Eukaryota > Metazoa > Chordata > Amphibia > Anura > Rhinodermatidae > Rhinoderma > Rhinoderma darwinii. The sequence continues at coordinate 253,016,683 of NC_134689.1, read as the reverse complement.
GTTTATTTCAATTTTAACTTCCTAAATACCTACCAGCTAAACTTGTATGAAATAGAGTCATAAAACTGTGACAGAGCCTGTTGATTAACAACATTGGCAGTTTTATTACCAGTTGGCCATAGACTATGGTTGGATCATAATTGAAAACAGCATCATGCATGAAAGCCCAGTCATTAGCACGCTGAACATGATGCACTCTATCAGCTTGCTGACTGCCCTAGGTTTGGGCAGGAGTCTCTGCGCTTCGGAGAGAGACCTGTCTGATCTGTTTCTGAGAGCCCGAGTTTGCTGAGGAGTTTCAGCAGCTCAAGCAGCAGTATGACGCATTTGATCAGCTTGCAGTTGGGCAAGAGGAGTCTTTGCAGCTAATAATGCAGCTTTCCTCCTGGCCATCAGTAATCTGATTGGTTGGGTATGGGTAACTGCTCCCCTGTACCTTCCCATCTAGGATTATCTTGTAAAGTGCACTACCTGCTACTGCCAGATAAAAACAACTTTACTATAAAAGCGAATGTCTGTATTCGCTTTTATAGTATTGGATTGTGATCATGTGATAATGGCTGTTAACAGAGAACAACAACAAGCTTGGGACCTTTACGAAAACCTTCTTTAACACCCGATGTACATATGTGCCAAATTTGGGGTCTAATAGTTCAGGTGTTTGGATGCTTATAGGGGACGACAAACAGACTTTCGCTATAATGGCTGATAACAGAGAACAACGGGCAAGGTCGGGAGATTTACGAAAACCTTTCCAGACAACCGATGTACCTATGTACCAAATTTGGGGTCAAATGTTTCAGACGTTTGGATGCCTATAGAGGACAAACATATATTCACTTTTACTAAATAGAATAGCAGAGTTACCCGGCTTCACACTGGTCTATTTGTTTGTTGTTTGTGTGTGTGGTTAAAAACTTAATTTCCTACTGATATGAAGCCAACATATCCAATAAAGTCCAAGTGCAGGGTTCCTTTTTGGAGGCATGATCAGTCTGAAAGGGGTTCAGTTTATGAGAATGCTGAAATCCACAGGCTTGGTTCTGTTGAGATTTCAGCAGCTCGGGCAGCAGCCATGCTTTTAGCTGAAAGACTCCTGTGGCAAAGTGCATGTTCCTTTTTGGAGTCATGACTGGTATGAAAGGGTTTCAATTTATGAGAATGCTCAAATCCAGTATAGGTACAGTTCTTTTACAGCGAGTAACACGTTGAGTAAAGAAAAATGGCTTGGTTGTTATGGAAACCCGGTCTAAAACTGTGTCTATGTGAGTGAGGCTAAGAATGGAGGACCTGCGAGCTTCTATTGGCTAACACAGGTCATCTGATGTGATAAGGAGGAAGGTGCAAATTTGGTGCAGATTGGTCCAGTCGTTTGGCCGTGCATAAATAACAGACAACAGAAATTCATATATATATATATATATAGAGAGAGAGAGAGAGAGATTTAATGCAGAGATCAAGTTAGTTCCAAAATGTTCACTTTTTCTTGTGTATGTATGTGGTTACTGTACTATAAAGACACATGTCCATCAAGATCTTCCTTTCACAGACCCAACCATTTGGTCCAGAGGAAGGCAACAGCTTGGACCTACCAACTGTAAGTTAGCAAGAAGTAGGATACAGATGGGGGGAGTGTGACTGCAGGATAAGACTACACAGGGTTGTTTGTAGTGTTTAACCGTGGAGACACATAGGTCTGCATAGGAGCTGTAGACACAAATCAGTAGGAGACTTTTAATTGAGACTACTTACAGAGTTGTTTAATATTTTTATTTTAAATTGGAGCAATAAAAAAATATTGCAAGCACAGTTTAATGGAGGAATTTAAAGGAATTACTGTCGGATAAACGATTGCTCAGCTGTCAGTTGTCGTGTGTTCGGTACGGCAATCTTTATACCTATGGTAATTTGGTGGCTGGGAACAATTTCTGAGCAGGCAGATAAATGTGCAGTTATATAACAAATATACAACATGCCCTCGACCAAATATTATTAAATAATTACCCAACTTCAAGAATTTAGCCAACAAGTCTACAACAGGATATAATTGCCTCTGTTTTAGGTTAATATTATACACATTCACTAAAGAAAACATCACAATTTGTTTTCTTTCATTTCTGCATAAATGTTTTTTTTTATGGGAATCACTTGCATACGTCTGGGGCATATATTTGGGAGACTGTTTCAAAGGGTCCCAACGAATGGAATGTCCAAATGTGCTGTAAATGTAGCCTAATATGTACACTTTATTACATTTCTCTGTGGTTCTAATGGAGAACTACCTTTTAGTGATCAGATACAGGCTGGTTCTGCCATACTTACACTATTGTATGGAAATTTGTATAGTTCGTTCTAATATTTGGCCTTATATAAACTATACTTTTTTTTTTTTTTTTTTTTAACAATCCAGTTCTATACTGTATGGATGTTTAATTCAGGTACATATGCTGGTATTATGTCAACATAGCTTTTTTAGGCATGGTGTAGCAGTTTGATTTTGGCATGGTATAAGACAATTACTCGGCCACTGTATAGCAGTATTATATTGAATACCAGAGGAGAGCTGACCGCATTTGTGCACTCACCCTCTATAAAGTGAAGAGGAGATCTGGAAGCAGCAAATCAGTTTCTCTATTCAGGCTCTGACATATGCCACAGTATAGGCATACAGTGACATACGTCACCCACATTGTCCTAGTGTAAGAAAAAAAAACTGTACAGTATGCTGTTATTTTTTTTTAACTGCATGCCTCTGTATGGAATAGTGTAGTCTACTGCGATTTTACAGTAGAAAAATAGATATGCTTACGCATACCTCACCCGACGTATGCCAATAGGACATTTTTTTAGCATACGTCCGGCCAATGGAGCCCTGTGGATATGTCTGGCGTAGGCGCTGGGAGCATTCCTGGCGCATGCGCCGAACTTACTATTCAAAAAAGATGTGAATGTTACTTCTTGAAGTGGTTTCCGCACGGATTCCACGTGGAAACTGCAGGTGTATTAGCCCAATTGAATTGGGTGAATCCACTGTGTGAACATACCCTAAAAGTATCTTAATGCGACAAAACAAAATAGAGTTAATGATAACAAAAAAAAGTCTACAAGTTGTACAATAAACGTAATACAATATTTATGGCATAAAAAATAATGGAATAACGTCTTTCTGCTTTTCCTCAGCAGTAAAAATAAATATATATTAAAAAGCCTCCAACTTGTTTTGCAAGAATCAAGGCATATATATATATATATATATATATATATATATATATATATATATATATATATATTATTGCCTTGAATTCTTGTCCTGTGTGCCCTGCATTTTAGTTTTCAGGTCTGCTGCTTGAAGTCATGTTATTTTTACTGTTTTTTACCAAGTTATTTGCTTAGAAATGATTCCCGGCCATAAATGAGAATGACGGATATACTAGACAGATCGCAATGTTATAATGGAATCCTCATACCTAATGGTCATATGTCTGCATGTAATTGTGCATGATGCATCAGTAATGCTATGTTAACAGCCCAGGGTTTGTTACATTGTCTCCAGACAGACTGGTGTCCAAGTCCCGCCCCCTTCCTCTTAGTGACCGTTTCCAGGGAGATGAAGTGTTGTGACAACCTGCATGCACAGCGAGGTGTCCATGAGAGTGAGGCCATTTATCATATTTCAGGAAAACCAGTTTAATAATAGGTCATTTCACTCAGGTAGACAGGAAGTTATATTTAGGAGAAGGCATTTATACCGACCAAATCCATATCAACGCATATAGCGAGGGCAACAGGTAGATCTGACATGAAGGAAATATAGGGAACAGGTAAACAAGGAGGAGGACAGGGCGTGGATGTTCAGCTGCATTGTAAGGGGCCCTGAGCCTATTGACGGCCCTCCACACTGGCTTCTTTACAGAAGGTGAGTAGTACAGTAGAGCTGAAGCTGCGGTTGCTATTTGGTGAAGTGAAGAGGGTGTGTGTTTGGGTAGGAGTTAGTAACTGTGCAACCCTGTGTATCTCTAGGATACTGGACAGGGTTATCTCTCCATAGTATAGGGTTAGGTGCACAGCTATACTCTATGTATCACAGTTGTCCGCCTCGATATATCATTAGCAATATGATGAATGGAACACATAGCCTATTATGAAGAGCATGTCTTTGTTGGTAAAGTATACAGGAACATATAGAATTAGACATATGGACTACTTTTGGCTGGCACAGTTTGATCTATAGGCTTGTGTAACGGCCAAGTACACATCATCAAATTACATAGGTCAAGAGGGCCTGTTAATGCTCATGGATGGATAGCTTTTATAGACCATACTCTTCCTCTGTAAGTATGACTATTTACCTGTATTTATTTATTTATGTGTATTTATTTATTTATTTATTGTGTATTTTATTGTAAATTATAAGATTTGTTTTGTATTCATTCCATTATCTGGTCTTGCTCTTTAGCTACAGAAAGATGGAGCTTCATTGCCCTCCTACAATGCTCTGGCTAATATCCTTCCGGATCCATGGATTCAACAGACATCAAGAGAACGAAATCCCACTGATCCACCGGATCTTCCAAAACAGTCCAGCACAAACCTCACTGCCCAATACCTGAGGTAAGAGCAGGAACCCCCAATGCCCATCCAGTCAAATCACAAGGCCCGACCAAGGTTAAATGATGTCATCAGTACCTGAGATGAGTGAAAGACTAGTCCCATTTTATTGGAATTACATCTCATACTTGTACACCCTCTGGGAACACTTGAGCTGAAATATTTCTGATTTCTTCCAGCAATAATATGGAAGTACCTGCGGACCCCGTGATGGAGCATCAGGAACAAGTAAGCAGAGCGCCTGTGTATATTATAATTAAATCCATAAATTAGAGTTATAAAAAAAATGGCCTGCATACCCAGACACATCTATTTCCCGTTTTTTGATGAGACAGAGGGAAAATGTTCCTTTTTTTTATTTTATTTTTTTCTATATATATTGTATATTGGTATTCTCCCACTCAAAAGAGAGCAATGATCATGTGAGTACGTTTCCTTTGTCCTTCCCAGCAAAATACAGAGACTAAATCAATAGCTATTAATGAATTAGTGAGTGAGAGCAGCATCGGTTCTTAATCTGCAATGTTAGATGCCTTTTTGGGAGTGTGATTTATGCTAAACGTATATAGGCTTTAATTGAAGGAAATACTTATTAAGAATTGTTACTCTGAGGTCACTCTTTTATACTATCTGCTCTCTTTTTAAACTATTTATTTCATGTACATGATATACTTAGATTTTTATTTCTTCTAATAGTGGTTGAAATACTCACTCTGTATAAGATCGCCCCCTTCTGGCCTTGATTGGCACTGCAGCCATTTTCACATTTATTGAGTGGCTAGGCTTGTTTGCAGAAACGCTTAGGGCCTGTTCACATCAGTGTTGCCCTTCCGTTAAGGGGTTCTGTCTGAGGTTTCCGTCGGGTTAACCCCTAAGCGGAAAGGCACACTGAAACCTTAGCTTCTTTTTCCCTCACCATTGATCTCAATGGTGACGGAAACGTTGGTAATTGTTTCCGTTGGTCACCGTTGTGACAGGGTTCCGTTGTTCTTGACGGAATCAATAGCGCAGTCGACTGATAAAGTTTCAGTTTGCCTTTCCGTCGAGGGGTTAACCCGACGGAAACCTCAGACGGAACCCCTCAATGGAAGGGCAACGCTGATGTGAACAAAGCCTAAGTTATGACTCATGCACACAGCAAAGTAAGGCCTCATGCACACTACTTTGTAGCCATGTGCAAGGCCGTGATTTTAGGGTCGGCTGTCAGCGGACTGTCAGCCGCGATTTGTACATGGCCGCGGCCATTATTTTCAATGAGCCTGGATTGCAGAACACGGCCGTAATAAGGCATGCCCATTCTTTCTGCGGTCCAGGCTCCCATAAAAACCACGGTCGTGTGCATGGCCCCTATAGGAATGAATGGGGCCGCAAGTTTTCGGGGGAATTGCAGCCGCAAAAGCACGTTTGTGTGCATGGGGCCTAACACAGAGTACCTACGGGTCAATATTACGGACCCACAAGACAATTGGTGTTTTATTATTCCCTAAAAGCATTACTTCTAGGCGAGAATACCTTGGCACACATAGGCAGGGCCGCCATCAGGAATTTCAGGGCCCCCTACAGCTACATTTTCTGGGCCCCCCTACCGTGGCACCGCCTGTTAACGGTACTCCGTCCAGTACTATATCATGGTACCCAGGGCCGCCATCAGGGGGGGTATTATGGGTACTGATGTGAGAGGCCCGGCCAAACCTAATTGAAAGGGGGGCCCGGCAAACTGCCGCGACTTGCCTTTGGTAGAAAAAAAACAGGCCCCTGCAATGGGGCCCGTTTTTTTCACCAAAAGAATGTCATGAGCTGCGGGCCCCCCTTTCAATTAGGTTTGGCCGGGCCTCTCACATCAGTACCCCTAATACCCCCCTGATGGCGGCCCTGGGTAGCATGGGGGCCGTCAAACACCGCCGCCCGTGCGACCGATCACGCGCACCCGCAAACTCCCGCGCATGCGCACCGCCTGGAACCGCACAGCGAATTTTGAGGCAGATTTTGACCTGCCCACACTATCTTGCCGCGTTTTTTGCCTGCGGCGATTGAGGACAGCAGACAGAAAACGCAGCGAAAAATGCATTTTCTGCCCCCCATTGATTTCGATGGGAGGTCAGAGGCAGAACCGCGGCAAGAAAGGACGTGCTGCTTTTTCTTTTTTCCGCGACTGGCTCCCATTGATTTCAGATTAAATCAATGGGAGGCGGTTTTGGAAGTTTTTTGGTGCTGATTCTGACGCAGTGTCCGAGTCAATATCAAGGCCCAAAAACTCTGAACTGGGCCTTATTGTTAGGGCTTATTCAGACGAACGTGTAATACGTCCGTGAAACGTGTGTGATTTTCACGCGCCTCGCACGGACCTATGTTACTCTATGGGGCCGTGCAGACTGTCAGTGATTTTCACGCAGCTCGAGTCCGCTGCGTAAAACTCACGACATGTCCGATATTTGTGCATTGTTCGCGCATCACGCACCCATTGAAGTCAATGGGTGCGTGAAAATCACGCCCAGCGCTTCCGCAGCCGTATAAACTATGAATGAAAACAGAAAAGCACCACGTGCTACAAACATACAAACAGAGTGTCATAATGATGGCGGCTGCGCGAAAATCACGCAGCCGCGCATCATACGCTGCTGACACACGGAGCGGTTATGGACCTTTTGCAAGCGCAAAACGCCACGTTTTTGCGCGCGCAAAAAGCACACGCTTGTGTAAATCCGGCCTTAGGGTAGGAACACACTAGGCATGAACACTGCAGATTTTATGCAACACATTTTATTGTGTAAAATCCGCAGCGTATTACAGTCGCAGCAGAGAGGATGAGATTTGAACAAATCTCATCCACACGCTGCAAAAATAATGGACCTGCAGTGTGACTTTTTGGCTTTTTAAGTCGCATGTCAATGTATTCTGTGGAATCGCCGCTCCTCTGTTGCGGAAATGCTGCGGTTCTGCCGCAAAAATCACAAATGAGAAAAAAAAAAAAAGGCACTTTTTTAAATTTATAAAAAAGTTTAGACTTCCCCCGGCCGTAGTCCTGGTGACGCGATCCTCTATTCTTAGCGCAGCCCGGCCTCCTGTCATGACGTTTCATCCCATGTGACTGCTGCAGCGGTCACATGGTCTACAGCGTCATCCCAGGAGGCGGGGCTACGTTCAGAAGAGAGAGATGCGTCACCAGGACTACGGCCCTGGCAAGTCTAAACTTTTTTTTCCCTGCAGGATTCCCGCAGCGGACGCGCCTCACGAAACCTGCGCCACTATTTGGTGCGGTTTTGCTGGCGGAATTCCCTGCGGCTCCCGGGATAAGCTGTGTAGTTTTACTCAGCATATCCGCCTAGTGTGTCCCTTATGATGTCGCTCCTGGAGCTGCTGCCGGTCTCTAAATAGGCAGTTGGTCCAGTAGAATTTGGAATTATTTTTTTTTGTGAACCAGCTTAAAAAAATACAAAACTTTTGTGTTAGGGCCTGTTCACATCACTGTTCGCTTCCGCTCCGGGGTTCCGTCTGAGGTTTCTGTCGGGTGAACCCCGCAACGGAAAGTGAAAGTGATAGCACAGTTTCCGTTTCCATCACCATTAGCGCAGTCTACTGCGCTATTAATTCCGTCCGAAAACCAGCCGGAATGGTGACGAACGGAAACCATTAGCGATGTTTCCGTCACCATTGAGATCAATGGTGACTGAAACGGAAGCTGTGCTGTCACTTTCCGTTGCGGGGTTCACCCGACAGAAACCTCAGACGGAACCCCGGAGCGGTGCTTCGTCACCATTCCGGCTGGTTTTCGGACGGAATTAATAGCGCAGTCGACTGCGCTAATGGTGATGGAAACGGAAGCTGTGCTATCACTTTCACTTCATTTCTTCATTTCAGGTACACTAACAGCTCGGCGTTACATTGATTTGGCCGTGGAACCAGTGGTATGGCTATTTCTCCAAAGTGTCCCGTTTTTCAACAGGACACCGCCAGGCCGCATGTTGCTTGTGCTACGGTGAGCAGCATGTGTGGCCTAAACATGCTACCATAGCCTTCAGCTTCTCCGGACTGGTCTCCTATCTAGCACATCTGGAACGTCATTGGTCGTCAATTGCAAAGGGAGATGCGAGCAGACAATCTTAATGATTTGTGTGTCCAAGTGCATACAGTCTGGCATACATTCCTCAGATAACCATTAATAACCTCAATGATAGCATGCCAAGGCGTGTAAGTGCGTATTTCTGCGAGTGGCGCTCATACTCGAAACTGAATAAATCCAGATGTTTGGCATATTTTGTTTCCATTTTTTTTATCATTTGTATATCATTAACATGCCTATTGATCCTGTGATTTCCACAATTCCAAAACTATTTGCTCTTGGTGTTACAGTTTCAATGTTGAGGAGTGTATATATATATATATATATATATATATATACACATGTAGATTCATGTGCTTACGATAATTTGAAGTATTACAGCAGAATTTAATTAAAGGGACTTTCCAAAGTTATTTTAAGACATGTCAATAGGACATATCATACAACACTGATCTGATCCCATAACTTTTAGTGGGACTAGGAATGCTAAATGTGACAAAATACTATTATGCATTGAAACTGACTCAATGCATGGGGCTTTACCATCACAGTTCCCTTCCTAGGTGGTTTTCCTTGAGCCAAGTCTAAGTACAGACTTATATATAGACTAAATCCTATATACTCAACCTTCTTGTCTTTGGGGGACAGTCGGGGGACAGTCGAAACCATCAATTTCCTTTTAAGCTCTCCTTACCACTCTGCAGCACCTTTTATTTGAAAACTTTGAAAAATTTGAAAATTTGCATTTCTGCCAGGTTCACAACAAGTGGTCATACAGGGGATTGCTTCCCATTGGCAACTTCAACAAGTTAAGGATCCATAAATTGCAATAAGTGTGCATTCATTTCTCGATTCAAAAATATGAAATTTTTCCTAAATATTTTTTTTTACATAGCATTTAACTCTTTAGGGACCACCCTTACTGTCTTCAATTCCTATGAGACTGTGGGTGAGATTTACTAAGCAATATGTGCCAGAATTATGTCTCAAATTTTGCCTAATAGATTACCCAAACCTTCTTCATTAAATCCTTTTCTTTTCCAGGAGCTGGCAAACTATCGACTCGCCATGCAGCGTATGGCAGATGACATCATTGCACTACGTCGCCAGATGAGTGGACTGGAGGCAGAAAACAGTGCTCTTCGAAGTGAACGTAGTCTGAATGAAGATGCAGGCCGCAGTCTTCTAAGCGACACAGACATTGATGTCATGACCAAGGCTGAACTGGCAGACCGACTTGGTGAGGAAATACATTCTGTAAACCCACTGAAACAAAATATCCCCGATCCAGCATTTCAGTTACTATGTGCGTCTGAACAATTCTCAGGCCAAGGAAAAGATTATAAATTATGTCCACATATAGAAGGCTACAAAGTCACTCACAAGTATAGTCTAAAATCTAAAATCTAATAATTTAATCATACAATGTAAAAAAGTATTACTTGCAATACTGCAGCTCAATACCAGAGCCTTCAACAAGCAACGGATGCTGCTGCCCTATTACTACTGTGACAAACAACCCTTGGGATAACTTCTAATAAGTTAAGCTACACTACAGACCTCTAGTCTAATGACAAATTGTGGGGAAGTACTCTATGACTTAATTTCATCTATTAACCGTATCCACCAACACAAATGACATAAAGGAAATTCAAGTATAATACAATCCAATTTTCCTATTGTCTTTTCTTCTCACAGTAACTCTAAAGCAAAAATTGGCAAGTGAAACCTCAGAGCTCCGCAGTATGAGAGACCGGATCCAGCAGTTACAGAACGAATTAGTCAGGGTGAGTACCATGGTACAGGAGGGACCAAGAAGGGATAAATACTTTCTGCCTATTAGCAACTACTGATATCCATTTGACCTTTAGATCTTCTATATGCTTGTTCATGACAATTTATTTATAGAAGTGTCCGTCCATATTTTTTTAATCTTAGGACTACTGTATATTGCACTACTTGAAAGGCCACAATAATACTTATTGTAAGTTGTACATGCACACAAACAAACTGAACTAACTGTATACACATAATGACAAACTGGGGTTCCTTGGGCCCACTAGATGAAATTATTCTTATTTCTTAACTGCAGACCCTCCATCTACATATTCTGTGAACGCTCGTTTGCCCGATAATTGGCCCGTGTAAAAGGGCCTTAAGGGTCCTTCTACACTGGCCAATTTTGGCTGTAAAAACGAGCGCCGATCAACGAGACGGCTCGTTGATCGGTGTTCGTTTGTTCCTTTCACAAGGGGCTATGATCATTAATGTATAGGAATGAGTGCTCATTACTACGATCACTTGTCCCCATACATTTCTATCATGTCGGCAGCACATCTCCCTGTTTACACAGGGAGACGTGCTGCTGACAACAATAATATTTTGTGAAGCAGAAACTATACAATCAGCCGATAAACAAGCGTTTGCTCATTCATTGGCTGATCGTTGCCCTGTTTACACTGGGCAATGATCAGAAACGAGTGTTTATATGAATGCTCGTTTGCCCGATCATTGGCCTGTAGGTGGGTGCTGTAGTAGTGGACAATGACTAAGACACAGATGTTGGATTAACTTTTTTTTTACTGTAGACAATTAGAATCGGATCTCTTCCTTGGGAAAAAACAGTGACTGCAGGAAACACATGTCTTCATAAATGAGTGTCGGAACCCGGGCATGAGGTAGCAATGGCGGAATGTTAGGGCGTGAACGTGCACGGCTCAATGTCTGTTTTGTCTTTCCCGTGTGGAAAATTCTCTGGTGCACGACTACGGGATTTAGGCTTCCTTGTCCTCGCCCAGGGGAAAAACAAGTCCAGTACCTGTGCTCCTCAGCGTCATCTCCCTCGTCCTTGGGGCTGCTTCCAGGTCTGGTTGCTGCACCTCTGCACGGCCGTACCTCGGCACGGCTGGACCGCTGCACAGAAGGACCTCTGGACACCGCACGGCTGGACCTCTGCACGGCTGGACCTCTGCACGCCTGGACCTCTGCACGGCTGAACCTCTGGACACCGCAAAGCTGGACCTCTGCACGGCTGGACCTCTGCACGGCTGAACCTCTGGACAACGCATGGCTGGATCTCTGCACGACTGAACCTCTGGACACCGCACGGCTGGACCTCTGCATGGCTGGACCTCTGGACATCGCACGGCTGGACCTCTGCACGGCTGGTGGCTGCAGGGCGGCTGGTGCTGATGGCTCCGTGGTTGGGGGTTTGGGTACTCACTGCAACCTCTTCCTTGGACATCTCGTCCGGCAAGGGTCGTCTCTTTCCGCTCTGTCTCTCCCTTTTTCCCCCTCTCCGAGGCTGCCTTCCTTGGTTCCTCCTCACACCCGCACACACACTCGCCTCTCCCTTTCTTCTTTCTTGTGTCACTTCTCCCGTCCACCGCTTCTATCCTCCGCCACTTCTCCCTCCACCCTTCTCTCTCCTCCCCTCGTCGTGCCCTTCCGACCACTTCATGGTTGCGCTTCACTTCCGTCCCCCTCCTCATTGCTTCCGGAGGCTTTTCTCTTCTTCCGGCGCATGCGCATCACAGCTGACCCAGCCGTTGCCAACGACTGCCCATGTTCCTGCATGACTCCGGACAGGTAAGTACACAAAGGGTGTTGACCACCCTTACAGGCCCGTGTAAAAGGGTCTTTAAGCCACTGTGGATATGCTTTTACTCTAGTTAGCCAGTCTGACCCTGTATGGACAAACTTTTTGGACACTTATCGTGCCTGTCCTGTATTGTTAATACAAACTATCAAATAATACATTCGCTTTGTTTATACCAACTCTCGGTTGGCTTAGTTTTTGTTGTGCATATTTTAGTACATATTAATCCATGCCACTTCCCCACTAAGCCACGCTCCTTTTCTATACATTTTTTAGAAGTGTCTAGAAAGGTGCAAACATCATCTGTTCTTAAATTAGTCTAAAACGAAAAGCCAAAACGTTGCGTCTAGATTGTGTGGGAAATTGTGCAGACACAGTAATCAGACACCAATAAAGCAGATTACCAAGGGTTTCATTTTTTGGTGGACACAATAAAGCAGATTACCAAGGGTTTCATTTTTTGGTGGACACAATAAAGCAGATTACTAAGGGTTTCATTTTTTGTTCAGTCAATAAAAGCAGCAATATAGCGTTATCAGCTATAAGCAGTACTGGAAAGATAGAGGAAAGTGACACATTTTCTTATCTACCCTGTAGTTTATGAGTATTCAGACATTGTTTTCTCTTGGCAGATTCGCAGTTAATATGCCAACACCAGTCAATAACAATCTCATTATAAATAATACAGTACATTCCTGTGAAAGGAGATGTCACTCATATGTTATTTGGTATATTGATCCATACTGATGCGCTTTCTTAATGTTATGGCTTGTTAATGATTTTGTAGAGAAATGACCGTGAGAAGGAGCTGCTTCTACTACAGAGAGCACACCAACAGCAGCAAACTGTGCTAAGCCAGTACCACCAGAGATTGAGCCGGGCAAAAGCCTTCCAAGACACTGTGCGGAAGCAGGAGAAGGTGAGAAACAACCTCATTAGAGCTCGATGTAACCATACAGCATGTAAAAGGTTATATTACTCACACTTTTTAACTACGGTAGTTTTTCAGGAACAAATTTATACAAAACCCATACCATCCAAGTAAAAGAGCAACTGTGCCAATAAGCTTATTAGTTTCTTGCACCACCTGGGCATTCCAGGCCCTGCCACCTCATCTTTATTGAGTTATTTGAGGACTGGTTCAAAATTTTCTTTTTTTTTCTTTCTCCTCAGCCATTAAGATAAAGACTGACTTCTGTGTTTTGGATCATTACCTTGCTGCATACCTCAATTATGTTCCAGCATCAGCTTAAGGAAAAATGACTACGTTTATATTACAACCCCTGTAGAATTGCAAATTATTAAGTGTGACCAAGTAAAGTGTTCCTTTTCATATATATACATTGTAAAAACGTAAACATTTCTATCCTTGCAGCTGCAAGCACGATTTCGGCTAGAAAAATTATTTGCCTCCATCCTCAGCTACTGGCCCCTCAGACAGATGTTAGCAGCAGAATAGTGCATATATTACAAAGTGTGAGCATTTAGGATTATGTTAAGACTTATTTAAGTATTATCTGGTATAATGCAGAATTTTATTTTTTTCAATTGTCCAGGTTATCACATTATCGCGAACCAGCCGAACCGAACTTTTCATAAGTTCGTTCATCTCTAATTATCACCATCATGTTTAATTGTTGGTTTGAGGTCCTACATTTTTTTTTCTCTGGAAGGCTGTATTTGCTTTACCGCAAACTGTCCCACTTTTGACGTGATCATTTAGGTTTCATCTAAAATCTCTTTTTACAAATGCGAAAAAACAAACATTGGTGTCCCTTGTGATTAGCAGTGAATTTTTCCTCTCTTCTCCTGAATCAGAAGAATCCTATTTTTTTATTTTTTATTGTTGAGTCCTAAACCAGTATCTAAAATAGATCATAGACATTCCACTCACAATCTAAGTCTGTGGGCACTGCTTGACAGTCCCCCAGTCTCCAGACAGGGAACACAAGGATTCAACAGGTGTGATTTCAACCTGTCCGTTCTACTGTATCCAAACTTTGTCTGTAAGAAGGTTATCCTCCCCTTGTGAAATAATATTCAGCCAAGCCAAGGGAGAGTCTGGACTGATATTCGCTAGGTCCTTGGAATAGTGTTGGTACTCCTCAGAAGATTCACCTGTGCTTCAGTTCCTTTCTATGATATAACATAACGGTTTTTTTTATATAAACTTTTGTTTAACATCTCTTCTGGGACTGAAAAGAACACTAAACCTAGACATGAATGATAAAAGTATGCAGGAGATAAACTTGCCCACACTGTCAGTCTGCCGAATCTTCTGCATATTCCTAAAACAAACACTCTTGTATAAATCCTGCAGAGAACAAAGGAGTTACTTTTCTGCTGTTCTGTTCCATTCTTTTGGCTGGCTGATAGGGGTGGGGCTTAGTAAAGGAGGCAGGACTTAACTATCTGTGTTCTACTGCAGAGACTGGCAGGTGGGGGGAGGCTCCAGCTGCAGCCAGTTGTCTTAGTCAGACACCAGATGGTGAGAAGGAGGAGGGGATATGGTAGATCTCCTGGAACACATAGAAATTTAATTGTTTATTTATTTCTCAGTATTGCAATATGAGACAAAATAGGATTAGGAACAAAGAGGAATTGCTGGTATTTTTTATATCATTTTATGCATTTACTATGTTTTGTTTTCATTTAAAAAGTATGTGTCACTAGTTAATGCCCTATCTCCTAACTAATCTAATAAGCGTTATGATGCTGATCACTACAGAAAATTTTTTTCAAAAATTTTTATTATTTGCAAAGTTATGTGCTTTTTTCTAATTATGCTAATTTGGCTATACTTGCCAAATGGGAGGTGACTCTTTTCTTTCACTCTGGGCGGTGTAATGTTTTCTGTATGACGTTGTCTAATCAGCGCCATACAGTACTCCTTTTCACAGCCCAGCAACACAGTGTGATTATATAGTATACAGCTTCCATATGAAAGATTAGAATCTGAGATATGGCTGTTTTAAGTGATCCCCCTTCCCTCCAGCCTCAGTCTGTCACACTGTGTAAAGCAGCAGCTTCATGCTAATAGGACAGCATCAGAGGCTGTGATGTAGCTCCACCTCAGTGGAATCGCTGGTGTTGACACCCACTTGTTTAGTATAGCCTCATTTGCATATTTAGAGAAAAGCTTATTACTTTTAAATAAACTTTTTGGGACACAGTTTTAACTAGCATTATCAGTGTGAGAGCGCCTATTAGATCAGCTAGGAGATTGGTCATTAGTAAGGCCCTATTCACATCATAGGAATTCTCAGACGTGTGACGAACGTTCTTTGAACGGCTATCACACAGCCAGAGTAGGAACAATAGACCCCAAATGGGGCTAGTCACATGGCCGATTTTTTGACAGCTCGGTAAACCGAGCCATCAAAAAGTTGAACATGCCCTATTTTGGGCAGTTTTCACAGCCGCACGGCTCCCATAGAAGTCTTTACACGGCTGTCACTCGGATGTGATCCGAATGACGGCCGTGCACTCTGCCGCTCACTCTCTTCTCCTCCTCACAGTGTGAAGTGCATGTGAGGAGGAGGGTATTTTGTTGCCCCCTGTAGGAGCTGAATCCCTAATCCCCGGCCACAACTTCGGCCGAAGCTGTGGCTGGGGATTCCTATCCAGGGGAAGTCCTTGACTTCAATGTCCATATATGGACAGTGACGTCAGGGTCTCCTGAAGTGGAATCCCTGTCGTTGTGGCCGGTGATTTTGCTCCAGGAGAAGTCCCTGACTTCACTGTCCATATATGGACAGTGAAGTCAGGGACTTCTCCTGGAGCAGTCCCCTACAGGAAGGTAGGGAGGGTGCCATCTATGGGGGGTGCCATCTATGGGGGGGTGGCTATGAACAAGGGTGCTATGTAGCAATACCTACAGGGGGGCTGTGTGGCATTACCTACAGGGGGTCTGTGTGGCATTACCTATAGGGGGGCTGTGTGGCACTACCTACAAGGGGGTCTGTGTGGCACTACCTACAAGGGGGTCTTTGTGGCACTGCATACAAGGGGGGCTGTGTGGGATTACCTACAGGGGGCTGTGGCAGTATCTACAGAGGGCAGTGTGTGGCATTCTCTACAGGGGGTAGTGTGTGGCATTATCTACAGAGGGAAATGTGTGGCAGAAAATGTACAAATGAAATTCATCCGTTTTTACAAAGGACAGGGGAAAAAACTGATGCAAAACGGGTCAAAATCGGTCATTAAAAGCAGAAACACGGAAACAGAAGAGATGCAAAACGGCAGAGAAAAACTAACCAAAACTGACGTTTTTATCGGCCGACACTCGGACCCTATCGTGTGAATAGAGCCTAAACTAGTAACAGTTCCTCTTTAAGAAGGCATTTATTTTTCACATAGGTTGTATTGTAATTTATTCCATAGATATACGCAATAATAATTTTATTTTACATAATTTTAATCAGGGTTCTAGAGTGGTAGTCTAATGTTATTTTGTTCAAAGATTGAAACCATTCATTCTGACTAATATATAATAAAGGGGACTGGATAAGGGCATTGAGTAATCATTTTTGTGATATGCAATAAAAGGTGAGAAACAACTGCCCCTCAACTATTGCTACATTTGACACTTGGTTTATGTTCATACAGGTAATTGAGAAGATGGAGAAACTGCTGGATAGTAAACTGAGAGATGTGAAGAGGAGTCGTGTGGAGAGAGGAGATAGAGGTGATCTTGATTTCCAAAAGAAAAAAAAACACTTTAAATCACAACTTTACTTCAGTTTTATTAGTGTAAAGTTTCTATGTGTTAACGGTGCCCATCGATTTTAGACAATCTGTATGCTGATGACACTCTCCTTAACATCAACGGGGATATTTTTTTCATACTGGTCTGTTTGCCATATGATACACATCACAAAATATTGTGCATGTGTGAACTCTCTATCTTTGTGCAGAATGTAAGCCTACATGCACACGTTGTGTATTTTGCTGCGGAAAATACGCACCAAAACCACATCAATATGCTGGAAATTTGCAGGTAAAAACCGCACCTAATCGTGCGTTTTTCTATGCGTTTTTTAAAATCTACACCACAGTTCAATTCATATGCAGAAAAATGCTGCAACATGTACATAAGATTTCCTTGTAAAACCGCACGTAATACACATCGTGTGCATTGACTCTAATGGTCCCAACATTGGTTGTGTAAACGAGCTCTGATCAACAAGACAGCTCATTGATCGCCGCTCGTTTGCTCCTTTTATAAGGAGCTATTATCAGTAATGTATGGGGACGAGCGCTCATTACTACGGGAGATTTGCTGCTGACAACAATATTTTCGGCTGCATAAACGATACAATCAGCCGATGAACGAGCGTTTCTGTAAACGCTCGTTTTCCCGATAATTGGCCCATTTGAAAGGGCCTTAACTTTACTAAATGCATTACATGTGACTGTGTCTGTAGGTGTCCCAGAAATTAGCATAATGAATACTTGGATCCACTGTATGCAGTATTTCCAGAATGTGCCTGTACTGTGCCCTCGTGTTTACATAACACGCTATACACCCAAATTATGCTGGGCAATAATAACAAAATAAAAATAGCAATATTATTAGTTAATACAAAAATATGTAAATGTAGGATTATTCTGATATATATGTTCAGGTTCTCAACAGTAACAATTTTTAAATACCTTTTTTTTTCTATTTTATGGATGAAGCAGTTGTTATTTCCACAATTGCCATAAGATATATGACTTTCTATAACGGGGTGAGAGGTGATATTAATCGCTAAGCAGGGAGTGATGGAGCTGTGTAAGTAATAGCACTATAATAAGAGCTAATACAAATGAAAGAGAGCACAAGGAGTGACAGCTGTAAGTGAGACCATTAGTGCACGTTTACCAAGGAAACATTGAATAAATCACTTTAAATGCATGTCTGACTGAATGAAGGATTTTTTGTCCTTGTATGTATGTGCAGTTTCATGAAGACGCTGGATCTGCACTCAGCCTGCTTACTCAATAGTTCACAATGTGATCTGCAATATATCAATAAGTCCTATAGAATTAGAGTAGAATTGTATGGGCTATAACAAACATATAGCATTTTAGTGTCAATTGTTGAACAAGTACCTGTGAAATTGACAATCGAGAACCTCATAGTTAAAATAATAATCTAGTAGGCAGATACCCATAACTCCTAATATAAGAATGAAGAAGAATTTCTAAAACACAATGCATATTCGAACAAGAAAACAGTATGAGGATTAAAGTACTTGGCAGGTTTAAAGTGGATAAATCATCATACTATGACAGATCTATGACATAGTATGGAGACAGATCTGCTCTATTAGGCCAAACGGCACAGAAAATATTGTGCCGTTTGGCTAAAAGCAGCTATCAAATAATACAGCGAAGTCGTAGTTATGAGTCCACTGTATTTATGAGTGGAAAGCTCCCCGGCACCTCTCAGCCGGGATTGATGACTGCCATGTATCTGGCTGAAAGGAGCAATGAATCAATACTGAGAAGGGCAGCAGGAGCGCTCCCTTTATAAATACAGCAGACTCATAATTATGAGTCTGCTGCAAGCTTTGATAGCTTCCACTGGTTTAAGAGTAGAGCGGACCTATCTCATTATTATGCTGCCCTATGTGCAGTGGCGGATTAAGTAGACTATAGGCCCTGGGCTGTTACCCAAACTTGGGCCCCCTTCTCCCCCGCCACGCCGTAACTATTGTTAACACTACCTTTTTGTGCAAGCATTAACAAATGGGTGTTACGATTTGCCTTGTCAAAGGGCTGTGTCCCTACATACTGACAGTCTCCAACCATCGATGACAGTATCACACTGTGCAGAAAAGTGTGTGTGTGACAAGGGGAATGGTAACACGCATTTGTCTATCAGTCCTGGACTGCACAAAGACTTTTTGTGAAACACAAGAATTTCCTATAATAAACATGTCAGGAGCGGTGACAGATTCTCTATAAATCTAGTGACTCACAGGTGATGACTTCTCAGATTCTGTTAACTTTTTTCCTCTTTTCTTCTCCATCCGGTCCAGACTTCATGACGACTTCTCCCGGTCATGACCCATTTCTGCATAATTTTCCACTTAGACCTCTTCTGTTTCTCACTTTTCCAACATTTCTACACCTATAAATGAAGATAAAATTATCATAGTGCCACACACCGTGCCCCTAAATATAATAGCACCATACACTGCGCCCCTAAATATAATTGTGTCCGACACTGTAAAATAATCACCATATGCACAAAGGCCCCTGTAAATAGTGCCACACACAGCCCCCTGCAGATAGCGTCACACACACAGCCCCCGTAGATAGTGTCACACACACCCCCCTGTAGATAGTCACACAAGTCCCCCTATAGATAGCGTCACACACACGTCCCCCTATAGATAGCGTCACATACACAGCCCCTGTAGATAGCATCACACACAGAGCCCCTGTAGATAGCGTCACACACACAGCCCCTGTAGATAGCATCACACACACAGCCCCTGTAGATAGCGTCACACACACAGCCCCTGTAGATAGCGTCACACACACAGCCCCTGTAGATAGCGTCACACACACAGCCCCTGTAGATAGCGTCACACACATCCCCCTGTAGATAGCGTCACACACACAGCCCCTGTAGATAGCGTCACACACACAGCCCCTGTAGATAGCATCCCACAGACAGCCCCTGTAGATAGCGTCACACACAGCCCCTGTAGATAGCGTCACACAGATCCCCCTGTAGATGGCGTCACACACATCCCTCTGTAGATACTGCTACACCTCCTATAGATGGCACCATACACACCCCCCTGTAGAGGGCATCACACACAGCCGTACCTATATATAGCGCCACACCCCCCTGTAGAAAGCATCACACACACCCCCCTGTAGAAAGCATCACACACACCCCCCTGTAGATAGCACCACACAAACGCCCCCATGTAGATAGCATCACACACAGCCCCTATAGATAGCGCCACACACAACCCCTGCAGATAGCGCCATGCAGCCCCCTGTAGACAGCGTCACACATACCCTCCTGTAGATAGCATCACACACAACTCCCTGTAGATAGCATCACACATATCCCCCTGTAGATAGCGCCACACATACCCTCCTGTAGATAGCACCACACAGCCCCCTGTAGATAGCGCCGCAGACAGCCCCATGTAGATGGCGCCGCACAAGGCCCCCTGTAGATAGCGCCACACACTGCAGTGATGAAGGGAGGGTGTGATGGAGGGAATGAGTGATGGAGGGATGAAGGGAGGGAGTGATTGATGAAGGGAGTGAGTGATGTAGGGAGTGAGTGAGTGATGGAGGGAGGGAGTGATGAAGGGATGGAGGGAGTGATGGAGGAATGAAGGGAGAGAGGGAGTAAGTGATGGAGGGATGAAGGGAGGGAGTGATGGAGGGAGGGGGTAATGGAGGGATGAATTGATGGAGATGGAGGGAGGGAAGAAGAGATGGAGGAAGGGATGAATGGATGGGAGTTTGGAAAAGCACTCACCAGCCTGGGGCTCTGTGTAAAGACCTGACTGGTGGGCGGGCTTTCTCCCCTGCAGATATTCTGCTTCTTCACTGTGGTAGAAGGACCTGATTGGTGGGCAGGGTCACATGGGCATGACGTCATCAAAGATCCTTTAGCCTACTATTCGGAGCACCTTTATGTAGAGAGGCGTAGTTTTCACTATCCTGGCGAAGCCCGCCCTGAATTGCTCTCCCTGCACCTTCTCCCCATCTCCGCAGTGACAGTTAGCAGCGCAAGTGCGCTGCATAGTTTTAAGATTATGTGCAGTTCAGGTGGCCATGGGCCCCCTGGGTGCCTCAGGCCCTGGGCGGCCACCCGAACCGCCCATATGATGATCCGCCATTGCCTATGTGCCCCCTTAATAACACTGTGCCCCTAAATTAAATTATGCCCCACATTGTGCCCCTGAATAAAAGTATCCCCCACACTGTGCCCCCTAAATACAAAAATGCACCTCACTGTGCCCCTGAATAAAACAATGGCCACGCTATGCACTCTGAATAAAAAAAGAAGCCCCCATCACTCCAACATACTCACCTCCCTAGCTTACACCACCGTCATCCAGCCTGGCCAGGCTCCTACAGAATGACACAAGTGGCACAATGATGAAATCGCACCACCTGCATCACAGAGAAGGTCCCAAGCAATGGTACAGAGAGCCTAGCAATGCTCCCTTGCATCCTGTATCGCCGCTACAATATTCAATTGTATCCGTATCTTAAGATACAATTGGAAGATGGACCTGGTCAGCAACCCGCCTCTCCCTGGTTCTGAGAACCAGCTATCAGATTAACAACCTTTTTGGGGGGACCAACTGCGTCCTACCCTTGACATAAAGGTTTTCTACAACATCTGAGTTGTACTGACCTTAAAGTGGTTATCTAGGATTTCAAAATCGATAACCTACACTTAGGATAGGCATTCAATATTAAATTGGTGGGGGTCCGACTCTTGGCTATTTGAATAGAATGCATGAGCACTGCAGCCTCATCATTGCTTACATCGATTTCAATCTGGTTTGTGCTTACACATGCCATTACTTTCATAGTGGGTGTTCATGGTATTGCAGCGTTGTTTTGCACCTGTTTTATAGGTGTGAAAATTTTCTTTTCTTGAACTGAGGCTATTGGTTGCTGTAGCAGCTTCAGAGACTGTGTGCAGATAGTTTGAGCACACAGTTTAGAAGATATGGCCAGGATCTCGATTGCTTCCTTTTAACCCTGGCAGATTTATGTTCTTTTATCTCTTTTTCTACAAGAGACTGGCCCTTCTGTAGTTAGGTAGAATGGCCCTTCTGAAAATTTAAAGAAACAAGACGGAAACCCTGAATTATTGCACTGAGCAGCATACAAGTGGCACATGGAGTACCTGTGGCTCCATAATACTGAGCTGTAAGCACTCCGTGTGCTGCCGCAAAACCTCCTGCACACGACACCCGACACACCATGTGCATGAAGCCTTATTCTGATATTTTGACATGACCAGGAATAACTCAATGAGATATAATAACTTTTGATTGACTTGGACATTTTAAACAAAAAATTTTGAAACTGAATTTAAAAGGAAGCTATTTGAGATCTCCAATTATCTTCCCAATTGTAATGTTAAAGATGATAAAGAGGAACAGGCTTTGTTCACAAGCCTGCTATATAGTAAAGAACATTGAGTAGTAAAAAAAGAAATTAAATAATTGTGGTTTAACTGTAGCAAACACCCTACATATATACATGCGGTCTTGCTGCAGACTACTATCGCAGTAAGAACGTGGCATATAGTGCACGTATTTACATGTGATTTGCTGTGGTGCAGTAATGCTGTGACATAACTCTTCATCAGTATGCACTCATTTAATGGCTGTTTATACCCCATACTTTTTCATTTCTCTCAGGGGCTCGATCAGACACTCTTCAGGGAGAGGTATATGCTACATTACTGGCTGAGAATTCACGTCTAAGAGAAGAACTAGAGAGAGCTCGACTGACTACAACAGTATTACCACAGCATGTTCCCGTGAGTAGCAAAATCGAACAAAAGTACAAAAGTTGTTTTTGTTTTTTTGTGTGTGTGCTTAATACTTTTTGCACTGGATATATTTTGTGAGACATCCAGGGGCAAATTCAGATCAGAGACAAATGTATCAAAAAAGTGATAGCACTAATAGAGCACCATTTAGCCAAAAACAATTGTCCAGTTGGGGGTGCAGGGTTAGCAGGGGAACTTGCCCCAAGTGCAGAAAAGTAACATTTTTTTTAATTTTTTTAAATGTATAATTAACCCCTTAAGGACACAGCTATTTTTGTTTTTTCATCACTGCGTTACAAGAATCATGACCTTTTTTATCGACGTAAGTATATGAGAGCTTGTTACATTTTTAAATGGCAACATTTTGGGGTACATATATTGTACTGACATTTTTTTATTCATTTTTTATTTAATTATCGGCGGGGTGCCGATGGGTTGTCATAGCAGCCAGGGGCCTAATGGAGGCCCACAGGTCTGCCATTTTGGTGCTCCTATTGCCCTGCGAGATGGCAAAAAGCACAATATATTGCAATACATATGAATTGCAGTGTATTGTGCAAGCGATCAAACAATTACATGTTCAGGTCTCCTTAGGGTATGTTCACACGGCTTATTTACGGATGTAATTTGGGGGTTTTACGCCTCGATTTACGTCCGAAAATGCGCCTCGATAGCGTTGACAAACATCTGCCCATTCATTAGAATGGGTCTTACGATGTTCTGTGCACAATGTCATTTTTTTTACGCCCCGCTGTCAAAAAGCAGGGCGTAAAAAAGACGGCCGCGTCAAAGAAGTGCCTGTCAATTCTTCAGACGTAAATGGAGCCGTTTTCCATTGACTCCATGGAAAAACAGCTCCATTTACGTCCGTAATGGACGCAGCGAAATAGCGCCTCAACATGCCATTACGGCTGAAATTACGGTGCTGTTTTCTCCTGAAAACAGCCCCGTAATTTCAGCCGTTACGGACGCTGCCGTGTGAACATACCCTTAGAGGGACTGCAACTTTTTTTTTAAAGTAAATAAATAAAAAATAAACAAACCTATTTCCATAAATCCCTTAAAGTCATGTAAATAATTAAGAAAATATAACTGGCAGTGCTGAGTGGCGTTATATTTGGCGCCCGATAGGTAAATAACCCCCTGAATGGTCAATGGGGCGTGTAAATGGCATGGGGGCGTGTTACTCATCGCTGTGACCCTGTCCAATCAGCTACGGACAGTGTCACAGCGGCTTGTGCTGTGTGATCTCTCGCGAGATCACACAGTCTTTCCTTCACTGTCTGACAAGAGCTGGAGAGAGGAGAGCATGCACGCGCCCACCGTCGCCACGAAACGGAAGGGGAGAAGAAGAATGTGAATTCTACTTCTGTTCCGTGGTGGCGGAAGTATCAACACCAGCGATGGAGCTGTGCGCGAATGCAGGACACGTGTGCACGCTCTCACTCTCTCACTCTTTAGCTCTTGGCAGACAAGGACGACAAGACTGTGTGATCTCGAGAGAGAGATCACACAGCACAAGCCGCTCTAAAACTGTCCGTAGCTGATTGGACAGTGTCACAGCGATGTTACACGCTCCCATGCCATTTACACAGCCATTGACAGTTCAGGGGGTTATTTACACATCGGGCGCCAAATATAACAGCACCGATATCTAAATAACGGAGGAGGCTAGAAAAGGTTTTTAAAGTGACACAAGGTTTGTGCGGCACTGCCTATTACATGGTGCACTCAGCTGCACATGTATGGGCAGGTGAAAGGTTTTCTTTAATAAAAACTAGAGATCAAACCGCAAAAATTAAACCTCCCCAGAGCTCCATGAACAAACATTTTTAAAAGATATGGGTCTCAGAATATGGCGAAACAAAACATTTTTTTTAACATCATTTTTATTTTGTAAAAGTAGTAAAACATTAAAAAAAACCTATATCAATTTGGTATCACTATAATTGTTTTGACCTGCAGAACAAAGATAGCTGGCATTTTTTACCGAAGAGTGAACGCCGTAAAAACAAAACCCAAAAAACAATGGAGGAATACTAAAAAATATTTTTTAGAAGATTCCCAGTACACTATATGGTACATTAAATGCTGCCATTAAAAACTACAACTCGACCCCTAATATAAAGCTATCATATGGCTGCAGTATGTCAACAGAAAAACTAAAAAAGTTATGGCTTTCGGAAGGTGGTGAGGAAAAAAATCCCTGCAGAGTGAAGGGGTCAATTAGACATACTTAACACTTAAATCCTTGCACACATTTAGATCCTAGATCACTCTCTAGGGCTTATTCCCTGGACACAGGGCATTGCTTGTTGCCTAGAGCATGGCTCTCACTCTCTCGAGCCATTGCTAGGCAACAATGGCGCTTCACATCTGGAGCTGAGGAATTTCATTCCCGCCGGCAAGTAGGATCATTCTGATGAATCTGTTCATCGTATCTTCGTTACATGACTTTCCAAACCACCACACATTTGACAGTGGTTTGAAAAGTCGTCTTGAGTAAAGGGGCCTTTAGTAGAAAATTGTAAACTAATACGGAGGTATTTCTTTGCAATATTAGTTGTTTGTTAATTATGTTAGACCATACATTTATTTGCAAATTCAGTCGATACTTCTCAAGGATAGCTTATTAGGCCAATAGAGGCAGTCTTCTATACAAATCCTTGCCTATAATACTGTATGTTTTCCAAAATACTGAGTCATCTGTATTTTTTTTTGCTCTTTTTTTAATATAATTTACATTATTTGTTTAGAGATATTTTTCTATTACGTTGAATGTACAGATGTGTCCACCCTTAACTTTGCTTAAATTTGTTGAAGGATTCCAATTTCTATGAAACCAATTCAATACAATATTGTGACATGCTAGCAACACCATTCTCAGACTGCATTTCACATTACAACCACTGGGTGGCCACACATAGACACATAGCATAGACATCTCATGACAGAGTATCGCAAAATCATATTTTTTGTCATAGCTGGTCATCTCAGGATATTTTGAGATATGAGAAAAAGTAAAGCAGGACACATCTGTACTAGATGTTTGAAATTAAATTAGATTATTTTTCTTCCAGGTCCATGAAGCATTTACTGATAGCGAGAAATTTTCCCTTCTTAGTAAGCTGGAAAAATCACAAGCGAGAGTACAGAGCCTGGAGAAAGAGGTGACAGTGGAAACTATGTGGCATTTGTAAATATAGCGCTTCTAAATCATTGTGGGTTCTTACTCTTTTCTTTACCTGCAGCTGGAGGAGGCAGCTCGACGATGGGGCCGAGAGAAACAGCAGTTCCTAACTCAACTCTCTGAGCAGCAGATGGGATTCAGCCGTACCCACACCACAATTCTGCATCACTTTCCTACGGTATGGACCACGTTCTGCTATGCTAACGATAGATAGGTGATTGGAATCTCCATGTCATATTTCTATAAGACCGTTGAATTCTGAAATGTATGTTTTCTATAGTACCATCAGCCATCAGTAGTGCTCCAAGTGTACTATAAAGCTGTACTCATAATGAATTTTGTGTAGGTTTGCAATTTCTTTGCTGGAAACATACAAGTGTAAGGCAGGCATGGGGATTTGGACCCATGCTGACGCTTGGAACAAAGGGTCTGTGGTACAAAGTAATGTGCCCGCATCTCTTTTAGCGCTAGCCTGAGATTCCCGTAACCTGAAAATCTGCATTAAAATCAAACAGCACCCGCCAATAGAATCTACTGACATTCCTCAATGACATGTTAGTGGATTTCCCCCCAAAAAAATGTAAAATCCCTTTAAGTAAAACTAATGGTGCCTCTAGTCCATTACAATGTCTTTTGCTCTCCTGTTTAGTGTTATCTATTTAAAACTCATGAATGTGGGTTTATCTAGTTTTCCACATGTCTGCTAACAAATTTAATTTTTATCATCAGAACATTACAAGGAAACTGTCAGCAAGTTTCTTACTCTCCTCAGACACATTTTGGTTGTCATGTTTTTTACTATATACTTTTGCTTAGTGTTCTCTTACCTTTTCAAGGTTTAACGAAACTAGATAAACAGTACAAACACCAATATATTTTTTTTCTTGCAGTTATAGCTGTTCTATAGCAGTCATTTCTGTCAAAACTCTTTACTTGATTAGAGAATTGGGAATGATTCCATGTCAGCGTAAGGACCGAACAGGAGAGGCAGAAAGTGTTAGGTTAAATTCACACATGGCGGATTTGCTGCCAAAATTTCTGCAACTGTAATTTTCGTGTGAATTGAGTTTGCAGAAATCCATGCACCTGCTGCAGATATAACACTATTTAGTTATATGGAACTGATTTTAAGTTGCAGAAATTTCTGTAACAAATCTGCCACATGTGAATATACCCTTACAATAAGGGTGCAGTCACACACGGCAGAATTTGTTGCAGAAATTTCCCAAAAGACCAATGTTAACTGCTCATCTTTTCTATAGTGCCCAGAAAAAGATTTAGGGCACGTTCACACGTGGTGGAATTTTTCCACTACAGATTTTAGGCAATCACGCAACGAATCTGCACCAACATTTGCATATTTGACAGGTAATTCACACGTTGCAGATATCACGGACTTGCCACAGATTTCAGTTTTTGCATTGCAAAGGCTGAAATCTGCAGTGAAATTCTGCTGCTTCTCCACAACGTCATGAGCATGCTGCGGAGGGAAAAATCTGCACCGCAGCCTGATTTCCCACAGTTATTTTCTGCAACGTCTGAACTAACTTTGCTAAAAATGTATAGAAACTATTGTAAAAAACGGCTGCTGCGGACTGACCGCAGCGGAATTCAACAGCAATTCTGCCACGTGTGAATGTGCCCTTAGAGTTGCAAATATCCACATCATCATACCTTTCAAGTTTCCCTTTTTTGGAGGTACTGTCCCTACTTTTGATCAAAATCCTTCTGTCCCCCTCTGTTAATTTAAATGGTCATCTATTTGACCTGATAGATTCATATGAATACATTTACCATATTGCCCCAGAAAGCAACTATCTGGTTCCTAACAGCATACAATATTAGACCCCAACTTCTATATCATTTTATGATCTGAAGCATTTTGGGCATTAAAATGTATGTAATCCAATAATTCTTCTCATGTGTAAATGCAAAACTAAGAAAAACTATTCAAGTGTACAGACCTGCATCAAAAAGTCAATTTTTCACAGGATGAGCTTTAAGTGTCCATCTTTGAGCATTCAAAAAGTTGGGAGGTTTGACACAATGGCTGGTACTGTTGTTTTGGAGCAGAAGCTCCTGAGACCTCTGTCATAGAAGATGTACTTCTGTGATAAATCCTCTTTGAATATATCTTCCTAAAATCATGGTTACTGCTTAGCCATAACGAAAGTTGCATCGCCTGTATAAAACTGGTGTATGATACCATCCCATTCATGCCCCACGTCTCCTCACCTGATTTTGTGCTTCTTGTCTTTACAGAAAGAACCAGAGCTACCTACAAGGAGACGGACCAAGCTAGATCCTTTGATATGATAGTTTCATATATGAGACCTTGCAGCACTATTAATAATATTTTTCAAGCGGATTACTATGTAATCTTGTCTTGTGTACCAATGCAAATCATTACATGTGGATACCAGAATGGAGAACTACAAGATATTGAACTTCTGTAGACTGCACATATGTACCAAAAATGGATTACCAATGATTCTAATTGAATGTTAATATAGATAATATTTAACACCAGGCATTGATCAGACAAGACCTCACAACTGCTTTGAGACCACAATATGGCATTTGGAGAAAATGATAGAGGATGTGATGAAGCAAACAATTAGTATCTTTCCTGTTTCGAGTTGCTTTACTGCTACCAGAAAATGGGACATATTTATCATTTAGCTTTATTTATTCAATGTTTAGATCATTCTTTTGATATAATTAGCTTGTCCAACACTTATTGGTATATTAAAGTGGCTATAATCATTGTTGCGGCGCATACAGGAAGTCTCTACACTAGGACAGGACTGATGTTACGGTTGTAGGATTTTCCAAGGCCCGTTTCACACAAGTCTAATATCGGAGTATTTCATTTTACGACAGAAAATACCTGCCTAACCCCTTCTCTAATGATCCAAACCAACAGCATTAAGGGGAACGTTCAGGTTTAGAAAAACATAGCTGCTTTCTTCCAGAAACAGCGCCACACCTACCCATGGTTTGTGTCTGGTATTACAATTTAACTCCTGTGAAGTGAATAGGGCTGAACTGCAATTCCACACACAACATATAAACAGGGATGACACTGTTTTTGGACGCAGCCATGTTTTACTAAACGTGGATAACCCTTTTAACTCTCCTATGATGCTCTTAGTTATCAGACCTGTGGTCTAGCCGGGATTTCCGGCCACAATATGTAATTATGCCAGAATCACATATGTCCATCTGCTGTCAAATGTAAAAACCTTTATAAATGTGCCCCATTGGCTCAATGATTCTTCAATCAGTGTAATTAATTAGTATGTTATTTTTTTATACAATGACATTCAAATTGTACACGTCCAGAATTTGCAATTCTGAATATATATTTTTGGAATGTTGCTAGTATAAAGAAGTGTTACATTTGTAATAAAGATTAAAAAGAAAAATATATATTTAAACATAATCTCGGTTCTATTCTATTAATAGTACTTTTACATAATTTTTTAAAAGTTCACTAGTATAATATTACGGAACTGCATTGTTAATTCTGCTGGTTTACATTCTGGGAAGTGCAACCTTTACGTCAGACTCTGAGGGTATACGAAAACATACAGCGTAAACACTGCGGCTTTTCCGCAACGGATTAATTTTGGAAAATACGCAGCGTATTACAGTTGCAGCAGTTTGGGTGGGATTTAAACAAATCTTGTCCCCACACAGCGGAAAAAAAGCAGCCGAAAAAAATGCACATAAATTGAGCCGCGGCATGTCAATTAATGCTGCAGAATCACAGTTCTTCTGTTGCGGGTTTTCCCCATTGAAATCAATGGCGTTCTTAAACCCGCAACAAAGTGGTGTGTGTTGCGGCGGAATCACAACTTCATCCCAGGAGGCCGGACTGCGCACAGAGAAGAGGGAGGGGGTAGGTATGAACGCTTTTTGTTTTTTTTCCTGGTGCTGCTTTATGCAGTGGAAATTCTGTCGGAAAAACGCATCACAATGTGGTGCGATTTTTCGGTCGGCATTCCCTGCGGTGCTCAGGGCGGATACGCTGCGAAGCTTGACGCAGCGTATCCGCCCAGAATACGCTGTGTGTGCTCGTACCCTGAATAGTAATCTTATGTGGGTAATACTAACTCTCCCAATTCAATACGGAAGCCTATATGTCCTCAAGCTTGTTTACGGTTTCTAATACAATGAGCAGAATGGGAGGAGAAGTAGAATAAAAAGCTTTATGCTTTTATACTTTATGCTTTTTTTTAAATTGGTTCCCAGTTTTTCCTAAGGAAAACTACATCAAAATGAAAAGTGTGAACAAGGCCTAAGCTGGAAAAACAGCAATAAGGGTAGGTTTCCTCTCCTCTGTTACCTAAATTTCTACTATTTTGTAAAAGGAATAATTTCTGAATAACAACAGTAAATTTTTAATATAATTCCTTAAAGTAAAACTCTAGTAGAGGCACAAAATCATGCCAACTACCCCTTAACAAAAAAAAATTCACTGAAGTGATAAATGAGTAAAATGTATAATTTTTATTTCATAGCTATCTAAAAACAGGGGTACAATCACCACTGTGAAAAGCCCAACCGTGTATTTAAAAACGTATTAAACACAATACTCCCAGTCCTAGTTCGTTTGAGAACTCTTTGTGACTGGGTATGTAAACAGAGATATCAAAATATGGAATCAGCGTATAACATTGGTAAAGCAGTGGTTTGGACCCTCGTTCACACAGGAGCCTGCGTTAACCGCACCAGATTCTCCCAATGTACAGATGCACAACAATGCCACTGCCCCCTACGCAAAATTCCCTCACTTCACCCGACCCTACGCGTTTCTATACATATCATCAGGGGTCTGTCAGTCTGGCCAGGATGCCAGCGATATATCTTCAGACAAGGACGACAAGCGGCATGACATCTATGCGTGCATGCTTCCGTGTTGTGCAGTAGAATACCTGCTGCTGAAGATATATCGCTGGCATCCTGGCCAGACTGACAGACCCCTGATGATAAGTATAGAAACGCGTAGGGTCGGGTGAAGTGAGGGAATTTTGCGTAGGGGGCAGTGGCATTGTTGTGCATCTGTACATTGGGAGAATCTGGTGCGGTTAACGCAGGCTCCTGTGTGAACGAGGGTCCAAACCACTGCTTTACCAATGTTATACGCTGATTCCATATTTTGATATCTCTGTTTACATACCCAGTCACAAAGGGTTCGCAAACGAACTAGGACTGGGAGTATTGTGTTTAATACGTTTTTAAATACACGGTTGGGCTTTTCACAGTGGTGATTGTACCCCTGTTTTTAGATAGCTATGAAATAAAAATTATACATTTTACTCATTTATCACTTCAGTGAATTTTCAAATGTTCATATTTGTGGGAGCACAATATATATCGTTAAAATACAGTGAACAACTACCCCTTAACCTAACCCACATTATAATAGTGTTCTTTTCCCCAAGAAACCTGTATCTAGCTTTCTAAAAGAGAATAACCCATTTTCTGTTCACCATCTTGATGGTAGAAATCACTGTCTGTAGGCACCAGCTCTAGTAACTACATGTCCTATGAGGCTTTGAGGTGTGGCCATCTAATAAAAGCTGCAGTTCTATACATCATTACAAAGTGTAAGTCTTCGCATATGCCTTGCTGTGAAGTTCTGCAGACTGTATACTGTGCAGCAGCAAGCAGCATGTCACAAGCAGGGTGAAAATACCACCACACCGCAGAAAGGGAGCAGTTATGATTGTACAGCTAAAAATTTACATCATCCAGGAAACCGCCTGGTGGAGATTCAGTGACATCAGACACCATCATTAAAGATGAGAATTCTCATGAGAATCTTTAATATTTTAAAGGAAAACTGTTGAAAATTAAAGTGACCCCAAAGGTTGGATTTCTCTGTAAGTTGCTGCATTTGGTTACCTTTTAGTTGCATTGCACGCATACCACTGTGATATCACTGTTTCCCAATGAATTGATAGAGTACCAATTCATAATTTGTAATTACATATTACAGTATACATGTAAATACATATTGGCAGGTTGAGGTACATTTTTATGTTAGATATTGGTCGCTATAATTTTCTTGTCTGTAATTTTATAGATAAACTTTTCTTGATCAGGTTCTCCAAATGAGATCCTCTTTTTATATGCACTATATATGTTACACCAGCATGTCCATAAAGCACAGAGTCTTTAGGAGTGTCTTTCTGAAGCATTCTGTGAAAGGGGACCCAATGTTAATTGAATGGGTCTGGAAGGGAAGAGAATGAGATTGAAGGTTGTTCCCACCTCAACCATTCGGTTTGTCTCGATCTTAAAATTCTCCAGAATCTGAAAAATAATGGAAACCTTTATTAATTCATTTCAGCACACCATTTTTAATACTATATTACAGTCCTCCATCTTTCTCTTCTCAAGAATCATATTAAAATATAACAGCAGGTACTATGCCATATAAAAGGAGTTCTCCCATAATGACAACTCCTGTCCATATGCCCTACTAGGGCATATTGATGTCATAGGGGGTTCCCCTGCTTGGGACCCTTCTACATCTTCTGGCCTCTTCATCTATAATGAAATTATTCCAAGTTGTAAAACCGTGGATAGTAGAAAATCAACCGACCTATTATCATGATGGAAGAAAAACTCCCCTGCAGGGAACCCTTGCACATATGGTTCAAGTCTGGTTTGTTAATGTTACATAAGATTATTTCCATAACGTGGATGCAATAAAATGTAGTTATTAGCATTAATAGTTATCATCCTTTTACTCATAAAAACTTTACATACATGGATGAGGAAAAGTTGCATCTCCATTTCTGCTATCCTTCTGCCAAGACACTGACGGGGACCAAAACCAAAGCCTAGGCCTTTAAAATGAGTTGATTCTTTTCCTAACCAGCGCTCAGGAGAGAACCGTTCAGGAGAAGGGAAGATATCTGGATTCCGACCCATCGCATACAGTCCGACTTGCACCAAAGTCTACAAGGAAGGAGGATTGAGATTACGTAAACATTGATTGAACAGTAAAGGCTCTGCTGTCATCTAGTAAAGGTTGGTCTTTAGCTAAAGACCTGAGTAATGCTAGACAGACTGGATGTTTAGAGTGTAGGTGTTTGGAGGTGTATTTCTAGTAAAAAGCCTGTCTCATACAGAGACAGACTAATAACCATTGGGGCCCCCCAGGCAATAGGAGTTATGGGCACCTTAAGAACCACAATTTTAATAGGGAGGGTTATAGAATTATTTATTGGTATTCCCAATATCATAAATTATCACCTATCTAGAGGATACGTAGAGGAACCCCCAGATCCTCCACACTGCTCAACCGTAGTAAGGAGGATATTGAATGCTTGACCACCGCTCCATTCAAGCGCCTCCTTACTGCGGGGAGTGCAGTAACAAGGATTTTGGCAGTCAGGATCCCCGTTCTCATAATCGGTGGGACCCCCAGCGATTAGAAAATGATCACCTGTCCTGTGGATAGGTCATAATTTATGATATTGGGAATACCCCTTTAATGTATTATTTTTTTTCTCGCTTAACTTCCATTCCATTGTGTTTTTTTTTGTTTTTTTTCCAAAAACCCTTGCAACCTGCAAAAACAGTTTTGTAAGATACCATTAAAAAGGTGCACACCCCCTCCCCCCCCCCCTGCACAGTGAGGAAGAGCTTGAATGAAGCGATGGTCGAGGATGAACCCACTACTCCATTCAATGTCTATGGGACTGACAGAAACAGTCAAGCGCTGTACTCGGTTGTTGTCCATCATTTCGTCATTGAATGGAGCGGCAGTGTGCATGCTCGACCACTGCTCCATTCATTGTCCTCCTCACTGCGGTCAAGCAGTAAATATCTTCTCAGGAAATTATGGTAAATTCTCATTTTGTCAGCAACTTAATTAAGTGATAGTTTTGTATCCGTTTTTTGAGAAATTGTCCCCTCTAATAGATAAAGCTAGTTCCGTTCTCGGAAATCAAATGTTTCTCTCCAATGCTTCATTTTCTCTGCAGTGGTGTTGCAGAACAAATAAGCAAGCGCTATCTTTGCGGTTCCTCAAGTGACAGCAGCCGATCGCTGGGGACCTGCCATCTGGTTACACACTAGACAAGAACTGTTGTAGTAACCGTGTGTTAGCGCTTACCCCCTTTGGTATCATGTAGTTGCGGATAACTGTATCCCTCTGTGTATATCGCTGTAATGTGATAGCAACAGGGTGCAGTCTGCAATAAACAAAGGACAATGAGAAAAGCATGCTCTGCTCAGCGCAGAAGTATAATATAATTGTACATTTTTTTATTTCAGTTTTTACCTGAGTGTTTCTTTCAAAGCTGCTTTGACCAATGGGATCCTCTTTAGCATTGCTGTCAAGTCATTTCCAGAAGCTGCCCTAGCGGCTTGAATTTCAGACCTAAGAATATCCTGGACACCTGGGGCACGTGCCAGCTCATACATAGCCCATTGAAGGGTCATAGATGTCTGTAATAGCAGTAAATCAATGATGTTGGAATAAGTACATGCATGGGTTGTACTGGCACAATTTTACGCTTTTTATACATACTACAGAGTCATTTATCCCAGCATGCCGTTCAACCTATTCACAAGCAGCGTGAGCTGTAATAATTTCTATGCCTTGTGTTCCATGAGCTGCTTCCATAGTAACTGAGATTGGACACATTGTGCCGAGGGAATGTCATTGCATAGGCGTAGGTTAAGTACAAAAATACATTTATAGTGCACGGGAAAGATGTATTGTTCAATGTTCAGAATGCACTTTCAAAAGATAAAGAAATTGGCAGTACTGTCACCATTAAAAGCTCTCGTCATTTCACACATCATTATATTTATTTACAAAAGTATTTATGTAATTATTCTATGCAGGAAAACTGAGTTTCATCATTTCAGTTCACAATACAACTGCTTATAGGGTACTGCATGTCCACCTTGCACTCCATTTTACAGTATATACATATACATACATATACATACATATATACACGCTAAACACAAGAAATGGTTATAAACCATACCTAATAGAAATCCCAAAATATGCAATCCATATATAGCACGGTGCCGTTTCGGAGAGCAACAATTCAAAAAGAAAAAAACAAAAAATATTTTCCAAAACATACCAGGCACTCTTTGGGATAAGAATAATTTCATATAAATTTTTATTAAATTCCATATAAAAATATATTTTAAAGATTTTTCATATATAAATATATCTCTTTCCTCTTTTATCCATAATACAAAGATTTTTTATAGGAAAAGAAAAGGGTTTGAGCAAACACATTTGTTTCAAACTAGATGTACATAATTAAAAAAATGTCTCCTGGCCAGGATACCAACACAGACTTTTATAACATTACTGCCATTAATTTATCCCCCTCTACACACAATGACATGTCATGATGAGATATCTAGGTAATAGGTGTTCTATACATAAGCCAAAATCAGACCCATATAAGAGATTAGCTATAAGAACCGGTTCTGAAGATTTTTTATCCAGACACCATTGGTCTCCGTTCACACTTGCACTTTTTTCTTTTTACTCCTTCTTTTCTAATTTTGGTCCGAAACCAACAGAAACAGTTCCTCTTGTGTAATAGCAATGCAATTGTATATAAGGAGTTAAATATTTAACTTTAAATCTTCCTATACTCGGGGGCAGCCGAGATTTCACCCAAAGGTGAGCAAATC
Source organism: Rhinoderma darwinii (assembly GCF_050947455.1). NCBI lineage: Eukaryota > Metazoa > Chordata > Amphibia > Anura > Rhinodermatidae > Rhinoderma > Rhinoderma darwinii. Next base: position 252,980,991 of record NC_134689.1, on the reverse strand, counting down.
TAAGCAATGGAGCACGCTCCTACATTGAAGAGTCGGAATCCTGCTATGCTGGTATCCACGTTAAATTTTTATTCAGACACCATTGGTCTCAGTTCACACTTGCAGTTTTTGCTTTTTCCTCCTTCTTTTAGAATTTTGGTCCGAAACCAACAGGAGCAGTTCCTCTTATATAATAGCCATGCAAATATAGATAAAGAGTTGAATACTCATCTTTATGCTTAACCTTAACAACACCTGGCTAAGGCCCTGTTCACACTGAGGTTTTTTTTGCAGGCAGAAAATTCTGCCTGTAAAAATCAGCTCCGGTTTTTTTTTTTAAGTGGTTTGCAACATAGGCGGTTTTTGCCACGTTTTTTGGTGCAAATTTTTCTTGCATTTTTTTACGCTTTTTTTACCTCTTTCTTCAACAAGTAAAGGAAAAAACCGCAAGCGTTTTTTGCCAAAAAACGCGTTAAAAACGCGCCAAAAAACTCTGCTGCCATTCGCTGCATTTTTTCAGTCTTCCATTGCTTTCAGAAAACGCTATCTACAAGGGGGGCTGTGTGAACAGGGCCTAAGACTCTGTGTTAGTCATTTCCATTGTTCTATCATAGGAACAGCACAATGAAAATGAAGGCAGTGAAGAATCTGCAGCATGAAGGACACCAATGGATCCCAGACTGCCCCATTGAGTATAATGGGGTCCATCAGGTTTACATTATGGCATCAGTAATTTTACAGGACAAAAAAAGCTGCGTGCTGCACTGTCTTGTCTTGCATTTTTGACCGGTTCTACGACGGAGGGTCTTAATGGAGCCTCCAACACAGATGTTAACACTGCCTGATATTGTATAGGTACCCCTTGCCTCCAAAACAGCTCTGACCAGTCAAGGCATGGATTTAACAAGATCTCGGAAAGGTGTCCTGTGGTATCTGGCACAAAGACATTAGCAGCAGATCTTTTAAATCCTGCAAGTTGCTATATGGGGCCTTCATCGATTGCACTTTTTCCAGCACATCCCATAGAGGGGAATTTGGAGGCCAAGTCAACACCTTGATCTCTTTGTCATGATCCTCGAACCATTCCTGAACAATTTTTGCAGTGTGGCAGGGCACATTATCCTGCTGAAAGAGTCCTCTGCCATTAGGGATTACCATTGCTATTAAGAGGAATACTCGGTTTGCAACAATGTTTAGGTAGGAGATACGTGTCAAAGTAACATCTACATGAATGCCAGGACACAAGGTTTTCCAGCAGAAAATTGCCCAGATCATCACACTGCCATGGCCGACTTGCCTTTTTCCCATAATGCATACTGATGCCATCTCTTCCCCAGGTAAGCGACACACATGCGGCCAGCTGTTCACATGATGTAAAAGAAAATATGATTCATCAGACCAGGCCAACTTCTTCCATTGCTTCATGGCCTAGTTCTGATGTTCACATGCACATTGTAGGTGCTTTGGCCAGGGACGTAACTAGGAAAGACTGGGCCACATAGAAAACTTTTCACTGGGCCACCTTGACCCTGGGTGCCACACACAGCCCCCCTTGTAGATAGTGCCCCCCTGTAGATTGTGCCATACAGCCCCCTTTTTAGATTCTGCCATACAGCCCCCATATACCACAAAGAAACAAATAAGAGCCTTTATCGCCAATGTATATATAAAAGTTTAAATCTTTATTACACAAACACTGTACATAGTTAAAATAACATAAAGAGACAACTCTAGTATAACGAGCGGAGACCGCACCAAGTATTGTTACTACCTATCATCCAAGGGTAGCTACATGACTATTTAAATAAGCATCTGATTCAAAGTCAACATACAGCCCCCATGTAGATTGCACCATCCAGTCCGGTTTGTAGATTGTGCCATACAGCCCCCCTTTGGACAGTGCTAAACAGCCCCCCTCACTATTGATAGTGTCACCCCCCCCCTTTGTAGATATTGCCACCCTTCACCCTTGTAGATGTAGATAGTGCTCCCCTTGTAGACAGTGCCATACAGCACCCCTTGTAGATAGTGCCCCACCTCCCCCTTGTAGACAGTGCCATACAGCCCCCCTGTAGATAGTGCCACCCACTTCCCCTTGTGGATTGTGCCCCCCACCTCCCTCTTGTAGATAGTGGCATACAGCTCCTCTGTAGATAGCACCATACAGCCACCTCTGTAGATAGCGCCCCAATCTCACCATTGTAGAAAGTGCCATACATCCCCCCTTGTAGATAGCACACCCACCTCCCCCTTTTAGATAGTGCCATACTGCCCCCCTGTAGATAGTGCTGCTAAAGATTAAACATTAGGAATGGTAGGGCAGTATGAATTCATTTTGAGGACAGGCCTTGTGACTAAAGTTGTATTATATCAAATATATAGTAACAACTGTAAGATGTATTCAAGAACGTTAGTATGAGGAACACAGCTATTATCTCTATATAAGGCAAAAAAGAAGAACACAAGGACTTTATATATCTTTAGAATTGCAGGTTATGAGGAGATAAAGGGGCCTCAATAATAATATAAGAGGTCTCCTCTCCAGTTTATCCCTCTGGGGTAACGAGTCTCCATTTGGAGAATCCAAAAGGCTTCCCTGGTAAAGAGATGTATTTTCCAGTCACCCCCCTAACAGGCTTTCCCACTAACTCAATACCATAAAACCTGAAGAATTCAAGAGAGTTATTATGTTTGTCAATGAAATGTTTGGCAGCCCCAGACGTTTTGTTTTTTTAATCTATTCTTTCTATTTTGTTATTAGGCAAGTTAAATTCTCTGGTCTTCACGCTGTATTTGCAAACATTTCATCTACTACCACCACATTTGAAAAAATCCTTTTGGGATAACCATATTTTACTGGTGATATTATATGAAAAAAGAGTGGGTGAAAGAATGTCACCTAAACTTTTACCTCTTTTGGCTACGTATTTGCAGCCTTGTATTATAATCTGAGACAGAGTATTGTCTTGGTTTAACATTGGGATATACTTTTTTATGATGTTAATGATATCCATATAATTGGAGCTATGAGCAGTGGAAAAAAACTATAGGGGATATAACTGGGGAAGTAATTTCTCTGCTATTTTCCAAAAAAGACCTTTGTGATTTATTGTTGATGTAATTCGAGCCTCTTTTCTACACCCACTTTTTTATAACCTTTCTATTCCATGTCTTTGCATTGTATAGCAAAAAACATATTGTAGCATCCATGGCCGCAGGCCGTCGGGTTCACTCACCTCCCGACGCCCGCAGCCATGGATCCGTGAGCGCTGGTCCCCGTCTCCCTCCTAGGAGACGCCAGCGCTCACTTCCGCTCCGTTCGACTGTGTCCAGTAGGGTGCGCACGCAAGCTCGCGCCCGGCCTTAAAGGGCCAGCGCGCGCAAATAGGAATTTGTCATCATCATCAACTGCCACGATTTCCTGGTCTATAAGAAGGCCCCTGGCCTTCTAATCCTTGCCCGAGCGTTGTTAGTTTTCCCAGTCTGTCTTGCAAATGGTCCCTTAGTGTTTCCCGTTCCAATTGTTACCCGTGCCTTGTTACCCGTTCCTGTTTCCCATGCTGTGCCTTAGTATCGAGTCGTGCCACGTCCTGTGTCTTCTGCCACGTCCGGAGGAATCCACCACATCCTGTGTCATCTGCCACGTCCGGAGGAATCTGCCACGTCCTGTGTCATACGCCACGTCCGGAGGAATCCGCCACGTCCTGTGTCATCTGCCACGTCCGGAGGAATCCGCCACGTCCTGTGTCATCTGCCACGTCCGGAGGAGTACGCCACGTCTGGTGCAACTTGCGGCTCCTGTGTCATCCGCCACATTTGGCGCCATCTGCTGCACCCATCTCATCTGTGCCAGAGCTGCGGCCACCATCTGGACTATTCAGGTACCCTTGTGCGGGACATTGTATTTCTGGGGTGTCCTGTTGTTTGGCCAGCTGCCTCCCCGCTGCAGCGGTACGGCCTAGTGGGTCCACTAACCCGCTCCATGACAGTACGCTCAGGCCATGAACCCCGCTGGTCAACCTGAGACTTTGACGACACAAGCCATGCTGGCCGAGATCTCCAGTCACGACAAGACCAGCTCCTTCTGTCGGTGAACGCCATAGCCCATCGGCTGCTTGCTCCAACCACAGTCATCACCGCACCCGTTCCTGCGGTTTCGCCTGCTACACTTCCTGTCTGTACCGGTACTAACCCCCTGTGTTTCTTGCCGCTACCTCCATGCTATGACGGAGATCCGAGGTTCTGCAGGGGATTTTTGAATCAGTGCCTGTTCCATTTCAGACTACATGCCAGGTCCTTCTGTTCGGATGACGTCAGGATCGCCTTCATCATCTCTCTCCTTACTGGCAAAGCCCTGGCATGGGCTAATCCTCTGTGGGAACATCAGGGACCAGAGACCCGGGACTTGCAGTGCTTCCTACAGACCTTCCGCTCGATCTTTGAGGAACCTGCTAGAGTTTCTTCGGCTGCTGCATCCTTGCTAACCCTACACCAGGGAGACCTCTCCGTGGGCGAGTATGCCATCCAGTTCCGTATCCTGGCTGCTGAATTGACCTGTAACAACGAGGCTTTGGTGGCTACATTCTGGCAGGTACTGTCTTCAGGGATCAAGGACGAGCTGGCTGCTCGTGATCTGCCATCTACCCTGGACGATCTTATCTTACTTGCCTCCCGAGTTGACATGAGGATCTTGGAACGTTCCCAAGAGGTTCTCCGGGAGAGAGAACTTCCCAGGCTGGATTCTGCTGTCCCGCAATACCCCTCAGTCATTCCACCAGAGGATTCGATGCAGAGGAATTATGTCAAGTTGTCTACCCAGGAGAGACAACGCAGACGCACTTCTGGACTTTGTTTGTATTGCGGCCATGGAGGCCATATTGTGCGTCTGTGTCCCCAGAAGCCAGAGAGACCCCCTTGCCTAGGATTGGTTGGAGAGACAACCCTAGGTGGAACGGAACCTAACAGAGCATTCGGTTCCAAATTGACTATTGCTGTGACCCTAGTATCCGGCGACAGGACGCATGAAGTCTCTGCCTATCCTGACTCTGGCTCTGCTGCAAATTTCATCCAGAAAGAGCTTGTGGATCATCTTCAGCTGCCCACAGTTCCCCTGGAGACATCTTTGGCTGTTGCCTCAGTTAATGAACAGCCTCTGCCTGATCCCATCATTTCTAAGACCAAGCCGTTGAAGCTCCAGGTTGGAGTCCTGCATTTCGAATTAATTTCTTTCCTTGTTTTGCCCAAGGCCATCAACCCTGTTCTGCTGGGCCTGCCTTGGCTTCTACTACATGCCCCAGTCCTGGACTGGAATTCTGGAGAAGTTCTCCAATGGGGCTCCAAGTGCCATGGTCATTGTCTGTTGCAGATCCATCCTGTCAAGCCTTCTCTGCCTCAGTCGTTGGCGGGACTGCCTCCCCAATTTGCTCAGTATGCAGATGTTTTCAGCAAAAGGGAGGCTCAGACGCTGCCTCCACATCGGACTTATGACTGCCCCATTGAACTGGTTCCTAATGCCTCCCTCCCCCGTGGACGGGTATATCCTCTCTCCTTGCCAGAGTCTCTATCCAAGTCGGCCTATATCAAGGAGAATCTAGAGAGGGGTTTCATACGAAAGTCTTCCTCACCGGCCGGGGCTGGATTCTTCTTCGTTAAAAAGAAGGACGGATCCCTTCCTCCATGCATTGACTACAGGGGCCTCAACCTGATCACAGTCAAGAACAAAATACCCGTTGCCACTCATTTCTGAGCTGTTTGATCGCATACGAGGAGCCAAAAAATTTTCTAAGCTAAACCTGCGGGGGGCTTACAATCTAGTCCGGATTCGCCGGGGTGATGAATGGAAGACGGCTTTTAACACCCGGGACGGGCACTACGAATACCTGGTGATGCCCTTCGGACTGTGTAACGCTCCTGCAGTGTTTCAGGAGTTCGTGACTCATCGGAGGCATGTCCGTCAGGTTCTACTACGATTAAGGGAGAATCATTTATACGCCAAGCTGGAGAAGTGCGTCTTTGAGAAGAGTTCTCTGCCCTTCCTGGGCTACATCATCTCGGATCAAGGCCTCAAGATGGATCCTGAGAAAGTGAAAGCTGTCCTGGAGTGGCCACGTCCTCAAGGCTTAAGGGCCATACAGCGGTTCCTGGGATCGCCAATTTCTACCGGCAGTTTATTCCTAACTTCTCTACTCTGACGGCTCCCATCTCGACCCTTACCAAGAAGGGTGTGAACGCCAAAGTGTGGACTCCAGAGTCCGCATTTATTAGCCTCAAGAGAGCCTTCACTTCAGCCTCGATCCTCCATCATCCTGACGTATCTCGGCAGTTCTCTCTGACGTGGACACTTCCTCTGTTGGTGCAGGTGCACTTCTGTTCCAGAGGAGCTCCAAAGGAAAGGCAGTGGTATGTGGCTACTACTCAAGACTGTTTTGTTCTGCTGAGAGCAATTACTCCATTGGAGATCGGGAGCTACTGGCCATCAAATTGGCCCTGGAGGAGTGGAGACATCTTCTAGAGGGCGCTGCTCACCCCATCCTGATCTTCACCGACCACAAGAACCTCACCTACCTTCAGTCTGCACAACGACTGAATCCCCGTCGCTGTTTTTCACCCGTTTCCAATTTCTGCTCCACTACCGTCCCGCGGACAAGAATGTGAGGGCCGATGCCCTGTCCAGATCGTTTGAGACGGAAGACACAGTGGAGTCCCTTCAGACTATCATAGACACGTCCTGCGTTGTCACCGCAAATCCTCTGCAGATTAGAGACATCCCTCCTGGGAGGATGTTTGTTCGGTTGGCAGACAGGAGAAGAATTCTCCGCTGGGGACACGGTTCTAAACTGGCTGGGCACGCTGGTGTCCGTAAAACCCGAGACCTGATTGCTCGTCACTTCTGGTGGCCCACGCTATCTAAAGATGTTCTGTACTTTGTCTCTGCTTGCACGGTGTGTGCCTCTAACAAGGTGACTCACTCCAAGCCTGCCGGCCTGCTTCAACTTCTGCCTGTACCCAGTGCCCCCTGGCAGCACATCGCAATGGACTTTGTCACAGACCTTCCTCCCTCTGCAGGATGCAAGACCATCTGGGTGGTGGTGGACCGGTTCTCTAAGATGGCACATTTTATCCCGCTGACCGGCCTACCTTCTGCTCCTCGTCTGGCGAGTCTCTTCATTCTACACATCTTTCGCTTGCATGGCCTGCCTCTTCACATCGTGTCAGATCGGGGTGTTCAGTTTACGTCAAAGTTCTGGAGAGCCCTCTGTAAACTCCTGGATGTTACATAGTTACATAGTTACATAGTTAGTACGGCTGAAAAAAGACACATGTCCATCAAGTTCAACCAAGGGACGGGAAAAGGGAAGGAAAAATGTCTACACATAGGAGCTAATATTTTTTTATTCTAGGAAATTATCTAACCCTTTTTTAAAGCCATCTACTGTCCCTGCTGTGACCAGCTCCTGCGGTAGGCTATTCCATAGATTCACAGTTCTCACGGTAAAGAAGCCTTGTCGCCTCTGCAGCTTGAACCTTTTTTTCTCCAGACGGAAGGAGTGCCCCCTTGTTTTTTTAAGGGGGTTTTACAAGGAACAGGATTTCACCATATTTTTTGTATGTGCCATTAATATATTTATATAAGTTAATCATGTCACCCCTTAGTCGTCTTTTTTCAAGGCTAAATAGGTTTAATTCTTTCAATCTTTCCTCATAACTTAAATTCTCCATGCCCCTAATTAGCTTCGTAGCTCTTCTTTGTATTTTTTCCAACTCCAGGGCATCCTTTCTATGAACTGGAGCCCAGAACTGAACTGCATATTCTAGATGAGGCCTCACTAATGCTTTGTAAAGTGGCAATATTACATCCCTGTCCCGTGAGTCCATGCCTCTTTTAATACACGACAATATCCTGCTGGCCTTTGAAGCAGCTGATTGACACTGCATGCTGTTATTGAGTTTATGATTTACAAGTACACCCAGATCCTTCTCAACAAGTGAATCCGCCAGTGTAGCTCCCCCTAGGACATATGATGCATGCAGGTTGTTGGTACCCAGATGCATAACTTTACATTTATCTAAATTAAACTTCATCTGCCAAGTGGACGCCCAAACACTTAGTTTGTTTAAATCTGCCTGCAATTCATGAACATCTTCCATAGACTGAACTATATTACGTAGCTTGGTGTCATCTGCAAAAATAGAAATAGTGCTATTAATCCCATCTTCTATATCATTAATAAATAAGTTGAATAATAGTGGTCCCAGCACTGAACCCTGGGGTACACCACTTATTACCGGGGACCATTTAGAGTAGGAATCATTGACCACAACTCTCTGGATACGGTCCTTGAGCCAATTCTCAATCCAATTACAAACTATATTTTCTAAACCTATAGTCCTTAATTTACTCATTAGGCGTCTATGGGGGACAGTGTCAAATGCCTTTGCAAAGTCCAAAAACACTAAATCCACAGCGGCCCCTCTGTCTAGACTTCTGCTCACCTCTTCATAAAAACAGATTAGGTTAGTTTGACAACTTCTGTCCTTAGTAAAACCGTGCTGGCTGTCACTTATAATGCTATTTATTGTGACATAATCCTGTATATAGTCCCTCAATAGCCCCTCAAACATTTTCCCCACGATGGATGTTAAGCTTACTGGTCTATAATTACCCGGAGAAGACCTAGTGCCCTTTTTGAAAATAGGCACCACATTTGCCCTGCGCTAGTCCCTTGGCACTATACCAGTCACTAGAGATTCTCTGAATATTATGAAAAGGGGGACAGAAATAACTGAACTAAGCTCTTTAAGAATTCTAGGGTGTAACCCATCTGGTCCCGGGGCCTTGTGCACATTTATTTTATTTAATTTAGCTTGGACCATATCTACATTCATCCAATTCAGTATATCAACTGATATATTAACAGCACTGGCACCGGCTACATCAGCTGCTCTTTCTTCTGTTGTATATACAGAGCTAAAGAACCCATTTAGTAACTCTGCCTTCTCTTGATCCCCTGTGATCAACTCCCCATTACCATTATCTAGGGGTCCTACATGTTCAGACCTTGGCTTTTTAGCATTTATATACTTGAAGAATTTTTTGGGATTTGTTTTACTATCCTTGGCCACCTGCCTTTCATTTTGTATTTTTGCTAATTTTATTACATTTTTACAGATTTTATTAAGCTCTTTATATTTTACAAAGGCTACAGCTGTACCCTCAGATTTGTATTTTTTAAATGCCCTTTTTTTGTCGTGTATTGCCCCTTTCACAGAAGGTGTAAGCCATGTGGGGTTTAATTTGAGTCGTTTATACTTGTTACCTATAGGAATAAATTTTGCACTATAATAACTCAAAGTAGATTTGAAAATCTCCCATTTATCATTTGTCCCATTATATGACATTAGTTCTTCCCAGTCTATATCCTGAATTGCAGCCCTCATCCTGGGGAAATTGGCTTTCTTAAAATTAAATGTTTTTGCCCTCCCAGCCTGCGTTTGTTTTTTACAGTATAGGTAAAATGTAACTATATTATGATCACTGTTACTGAGGTTTTCACGAACATTGACATTCCCAACAAGATCTGCATTATTAGAAATGACCAGATCCAACAGAGCTTCACCTCTAGTCGGGTCTTCCACAAACTGGCCCATAAAATTTTCCTGCAACAGGTTGAGGAAATGTCTCCCCTTTGCAGTTGAAGCTGAACCATGACACCAATTAATATCCCGGAAATTAAAATCTCCCATTATCACTACAGTACCCGCCTGTGCAGCCCGCTCCATCGGTTTATATAGCTGAACTTCCATCTCCTCAGTTATATTGGGGGGTCTATAGATTACACCAAAAGTAATTTTTTCAGTGTTTACCTCCCTTTCTAGTTCCACCCACAAGGTTTCAACCTCCTCACAGTATTCACCCACTATTGTCTCTTTCACACTCGCCTTCATATCATTTCTCACATACAGACATACACCCCCACCTTTCCTATTTGTCCTGTCTTTCCGAAAAAGTGTAAAACCCTGTAGATTTACAGCCCAGTCATTTGAAGAGTCCAGCCATGTTTCAGCAACACCAACTATATCTATATTTTCTTCCAGTATCAAGGCCTCCAGCTCCCCCATTTTGCTTGCTAGACTTCTGGCATTTGTGAACATACACTTTAACTTGCCTGTCAGTTTTTCACTTTTATTATCAGAAATGTGATTTGACATTAATTGGGCCTTTTTATTTACACTGATGTTTTGTAACGAAAGGATCTCCTTATCTTGTTGTCTAGTCCTCTCCCCACATTCTGTTTCTCCCCCCACCAATATAGTGTGACCCCTCTCTAACCTGGCTACCCCTTTTTTTTCTACATTCACCTCCCTCCTCAGCCCTAGTTTAAATACTCCGCCACCCCAGCTCGAATTCTCTCCCCCAGCACAGCGGACCGCCTTCCATTTAGGTGCAAATCATCTGCAGAATACAGTTTGTACCCCAATGAAAAGTCAGCCCAGTGCTCTTTTCAGCGTGAGTTTGGACTTTTCCTCAGCCTATCACCCCCAGTCCAATGGGCAAGTTGAAAGGATCAACCAGATCATGGAGAATTATCTCCGCCACTTCATCTCTTCACATCACGATAACTGGGTACAGCTTCTTCCATGGGCCGAGTTTTCATACAACCACACAAGGGGGTCCACCACCTCCACTCCGTTTCACATCGTGTACAGTCAACATCCCAGAGTCCCAATTCCTGTGTCGACGTCATCTCAGGTACCCGCTGCTGACTCTGCATATGGGGACTTCCTGCAAATCTGGCAACAGACCCGGTCCTCTATTTTGCTGGCGGTAGATCGCATGAAGCGAAAGGTGGATACTAGGAGAAGTGAGCCGCCTCTGTATCTTCCGGGGACTAAAGTTTGGCTGTCCTCTCGGAACATTCGCTTGAGGGTGCCTTCATACAAGTTTGCTCCCAGGTTCCTTGGTCCTTTCGAGATCCTGCAACAGATCAACCCTGTCTCCTATAAGCTGCGGCTGCCTCCTACCCTCAGAATCCCTAACTCCTTCCATGTGTCCCTCCTGAAACCAGTGGTCCTGAACCACTACAGCAAGACTTCTAGTTCCACAGTTGCCCCCAGCGGTCCTTCTGATGTATTCGAGGTAAAAGAGATCCTGGACTGCAATAGGGTAGGAGGAAGGACTTTCTATTTGGTGGACTGGAGAGGGTTTGGTCCTGAGGAGAGGTCCTGGGAGCCAGAAGAGAACCTCAGCGCTCCGGCTCTTATTAAAAAATTCCTCTCTCGCTCTGGCCCCAAGAAGAGGGGGCGTAAGAGGGGGGATACTGTAGCGTCCATGGCCGCGGGCCGTCTGGTTCACTCACCTCCCGACGCCCGCAGCCATGGATCCGTGAGCGCTGGTCCCCGTCTCCCTCCTAGGAGACGCCAGCTCTCACTTCCGCTTCGTTCGGCTGTGTCCCGTAGGGTGCGCGCGCAGGCTCGCGCCCGGCCTTAAAGGGCCAGCGCGCGCAAATAGGAAATCGTCATCATCATCAACTGCCACGATTTCCTGGTCTATAAGAAGGCCCCTGGCCTTCTAATCCTTGCCTGAGCGTTGTTCGTTTTCCCAGTCTGTCTTGCAAATGGTCCCTTAGTGTTTCCCGTTCCAATTGTTACCCGTGCCTTGTTACCCGTTCCTGTTTCCTGTGCTGTGCCTTAGTATCGAGTCGTGCCACATCCAGTGTCTTCTGCCATGTCCGGAGGAATAGGCCATGTCCTGTGTCATCTGCCACGTCCGGAGGAATCCGCCACGTCCTGTGTCATCTGCCATGTCCGGAGGAATCCGCCACGTCCTGTGTCATCTGCCACGTCCGGAGGAATCCGCCACGTCCTGTGTCATCTGCCACGTCTTGAGGAATCCGCCACGTCCTGTGTCATCTGCCACGTCCGGAGGAATCCGCCACGTCCTGTGTCATCTGCCACGTCCGGAGGAATCCGCCACGTCCTGTGTCATCTGCCACGTCTTGAGGAATCCGCCACGTCCTGTGTCATCTGCCACATCCGGAGGAGTCCGCCACGTCTGGCGCTACTTGTGGCTCCTGTGTCATCCGCCACGTTTGGCGCCATCTGCTGCACCCATCTCATCTGTGCCAGAGCTGCGGCCACCATCTGGACTATTCAGGTACCCTTGTGTGGGACATTGTATTTCTTGGGTGCCCTGTTGTTTGGCCAGCTGCCTCCCCGCTGCGGCGGTACGGCCTAGTGGGTCCACTAACCCGCTCTGTGACACATATCATCGGCGCAAGCTCTTCCAGCTATGATTAATTCTCCCTGCCGTATCGATTTGATGGTGTGAATAGGGTGACAGCTAGATGCATGCAAAATGGTATTGCCTGCCATTGGTTTTCGATATAGAGAAGAAGACACACATTTCCTGTCGGCGTCCCCAATAAAAAATATAGATTTTAGGTGTTATCGTTAATGAGGTCCAAAAACTGCGGTATGGACGCTACATCTCCACCCCATACCATGAGCAGGTCATCGATATAGCGTCCATACCATATGATGGCCTTACTAAATATATTGGTTGAAAAAAATAACATTTTTTACCCACCATGACATATATAGATTGGCTAGGGAAGGTGAAAATTTTGAGCCCATGGGGGCACCCTCAATCTGTATATAGAACAGGTTATCAAAGCTGAAGTAATTATGTATTCCACTGACATAACAATAAACCCCTGTAGTTCTGGAGTATAGGAACTATATTTGTTTAAATGGAATTTAACAGCATGAAGTGCCAAATCGTGGAGAATACAGGAGTATAATCCCATGACATCGCATGTAATCCAAGAAAAAGTATTGGACCATGTGAAGTTTTGAAAAGATTTCCAAACTTCTTTGCTATCCCTTAGGAAACCTGGGGTCCTTTGAACCAATGGTTGTAATAAATTGTCTATCCATGCACTAAGCCTTTCAATTTAGAGATCCTATGTGTCATGGTCACAGGGTATGAGGACCCACTAGGCTGCTCCGCCATAGCAGAGAAGCAGCTGACCAGGTCTCAGTCGGTACAAAAGTCTATTGGCAGTTCCTAACACTTGGGTACCTGAACTAGTCCAGACAGTGGCTGTGGCTTCAGCACGGATGGAGGTCAGTGCAGCAGGTTGCGCCAGACGTGGCGGGCAGTACAATATGTGGCATAAGACACTGGACGTGGCAGAAGACACTGGACGTGGCAAAAGACACAGGACGTGGCAGAAGACACTGGACGTGGCAAACGACAGCAGGTGCAGTAGGACACGACTCCAACACTAGTAGGCACAGGAACAAGAACAGAGCACGGGATACAGGAACAGGTAACAGGGCACGGGTAACAACTGGAACGGGAAACACTAAGGGACCATTTGCAAGACAGACTTGGGATAAACTAACAACGCTCAGGCAAGGATCAGAAGGGCTGGGGACTTCTTATAGGCCAGAAAATCATGTGGATTGATAATGATGATTGTTTTCATGTGCGCGCGCTGGCCCTTTAAGAGCGGGCACTAGCGTGCGCGCGCACCCTACGGGACACAGCGGACCGGAGCGGAAGTGAGCGCTGGTGTCTCCAAGGAAGGAGATGGGGACCAGCGCTCACAGATCCATGGCTGTGGGCGTCGGGAGGTGAGTAAACCCGACGGCCCGCAGCCATGGACGCTACAGTATCCCCCCTCTTACGACCCCTCTTCTTGGGGCCAGCGTGAGAGAGGAATTTCTTAATGAGAGCAGGAGCACTGAGGTTCTCTTCCGGCTCCCAGGACCTCTCCTCAGGACCAAACCCTCTCCAGTCCACCAAATAGAAAGTCCTTCCTCCTACCCTTTTGCAGTCCAGGATCTCCCTCACCTCGAACACAGAAGAACCGCTGGGAGCAACTGTGGAACTAGATGTCTTGCTGTACAGGTCCAGGACCACTGGATTCAGGAGGGACACATGAAGGAGTTGGGGATTCTGAGTGTAGGAGGCAGCTGCAGCTTATAGGAGACAGGGTTTGTTGCAGAATTTCAAAAGGACCAAGGAACCTGGGAGCAAACTTGTATGAAGGCACCTTCAAATGAATGTTCCGAGAGGATAGCCAGACTTTGGTACCTGGAAGATACTGACTTTGTATCCGCTTTTCGCTTCATGCGATCGACTGCCAGCAAAATAGAGGACCGGGTCTGTTGCCAGATTTGCAGAAAGTCCCCAAATACAGAGTCAGCAGCGGGTACCTGAGATGTAGTCAACACAGGAAGAGGGACTCTAGGATGTTGACGCAGGCCAACCTCTGCCTGTACCCAATGCCTCCCGACAGCACACTGCGATGGACTTTGTCACAGACCTTCCCCCCTCAGCAGGATGCAACACTGTCTGGGTGGTGGTGGATCAGTTCACGAAGATGGCACATTTTATTCCGCTGACCGGCCTACCTTCTGCTTCCCGCCGGCGAGTCTCTTCATTCAACACATTTTTCACTTGCATGGCTTGCCCCTTCACACTGTGTCTGACCGCGGGGGGCTTGGAGTGAGTAACTTTGTTAGAAGCACACACCGTGCAAGAAGAGACAAAGTCCAGAACATCTTTAGGTAGCGTGGACCACCAGAAGTGACAAGCAATCAGGTCTCGGGTTTTACGGACAACAGTGTGCCCAGCCAGTTTATAACTGTGTCCCCAGTGGAGAATTCCTCTCCTGTCTGCTAACCGAACAAAAGTCCTCCCCGGAGGGATGTGGAGGGATGTCTCTAACCTGCAAAGGATTAGCAGTGACAATGCAGGATGGGTCTATGATAGTTTGAAGGGACTCCACCGTGTCATCCGTCTCAAATGACCTGGACAGGGCATCGGCCCTCACATTCTTGTCAGCGGGATGGTAGTGGAGCACAAATTGGAAACGGGTGAAGAACAGCGACCACCTGGCTTGATGGGGATTTAGTCGTTGAGCGGACTGAAGATAGGTAAGGTTCTTGTTGTCGATGTAGACCAAGATGGGGTGAGCTGCGCCCTCTAGAAGATGTCTCCACTCCTCCAGAGCCAATTTGATGGCCAGTAGCTCCCGATCTCCAATAGAGTAATTGCACTCTGCAGAAGAAAAAAGTCTTCAGTAATAGCCACATACCACTGCCTTTCCTTTGGAGCTCCTCTGGAACAGAAGTGCACCTGCACCAACAGAGGAAGCATCCACCTCCAATGAGAACTGCCGAGATACATCAGGATGATGGAGGATCGAGGCTGAAGTGAAGGCTTTCTTGAGGCTAATAAATGCGGACTCTGCCTCTGGAGTCCACATCTTGGCATTCACACCCTTTTTGGTAAGAGAAATAGGAGGGATCCTCCAGCTCACCTGAGTAGATGTTCACATTGCCTGTAGCGCTCGGGTCCTCGTGTCGGCACACGTACTGGATAGACAGGGAAGTAGGAGAAAGGATCCAGCACTGAGACCAAATATATCAGTTAAAATTGGAAACTTCTTCCAAGTTTTATTTTGCAAATAGGGTAGTTAAAAATTGATAGTCCGTGTTTCTTCAAAGTCAGTGGTTAGTCAGGAAGAATAGGAAGGTGCCTACGCGTTTCAGACGCGATCTGCGTCCTTAATCATGGCTTGCAGCAAGGAAGATTTTCATATAAAATTCTTCTCCAAATTCTCCTTGATATAGGCTGACATAGATAAAGTCCCTGGCAAGGAGAGAGGATATACACGTCTACGGGGAAGAGAAGCATTTGGAACCAGTTCAATAGGACAGTCATAATTCCGATGTGGAGGCAACGTCTCAGCCTCTCGCTTTCAGAAGACATCCACAAAACTGGCAAACTGAGATGGTAGATGGGAGAGTGACTGAGGCAGAGGGGGCATAACAGGACGGACTTGTGACAGGCAAAGGCTATTGCATCTGTAACCCCATTGAAGAATTTCTCCGGAACTCCAGTCAAGAAACGGGGCGTGTAGGCGAAGCCATGACAGACCCAGCAGGATAGGATTGATAGCCTTAGGTAGTACAAGGAAGGCGATCTGCTCCGAGTGAAGAGCTCCGACCCGTAGTGTCAATGGCTCCGTGATGAACACAATCGGATCAGGCAATGGTAGACCATTCACCATGGCAACAGCCAGGGGTCTCTCCAGAAGAACTGTGGGTAGATGTAAACGATCCACTAGATCCTGCTGGATGAAATTAGCAGCTTCTCCGGAGTCAAGATAGGCAGAGGAGGGATGTGCTGTCTCTCCGGAGATGATGGCCACAGCAATCGATAATTTGGAAGAGGTTTTAATGTTTGGAGACGTCCAACCTAAAGTTGCCTCTCCAACCAACCCTAGGTACTGGAGCTTCCCGGTTTCTGTTGGCATTGGCGCACAAAATGACCCTTAAGGCCACAATACATACATAGTCCAGAGGAGCGTCTGCGCTGCTTCTTCTGTTCAGACAACCGGACTCTGTCTACCTGCATGGGTTCTTCAGGTAGTGCACCAGGGGAAGGCAATAGTGGTCTCTGGACCGAGGGTGCTTGTCTGTGGACCTGGCTCTCCTGTCGAACCTCTTGAGTGCACTCCCGGATCCTCATATCAGCCGAGTGGCTAACAGGATGAGGGCATCCAAGGTAGAAGGAAGGTCGTGGGCCACCAGTTCGTCCTTGATGTGAGAGGACAGTCCCTGCCAGAAGGTCGCCACCAGTGCCTCATTGTTCCATGCCAGCTCGGCTGCCAGGGTACAGAAGGAGATAGCATACTCCCCTACTGTGGAACCCTCTTGCTTGAGGGTCAACAGAGTGGCTGCGGCAGAGAACGTTCGACCCGGCTCCTCGAACACGGCATGAAAGGACTGCAGGAACAAGGCTAGGTCGGAGGATACAGGTCCTTGTTGCTCCAAGATTGGGTTCGCCCATGCGAGGGCCTTGCCAGCAAGAAGGGAGATGATAAATGCTACTTTGGCCTCCTCGGAGGGAAGGAGATGAGCCCGTAGCCTAAAATGAACGGTGCATTGGTTAATAAATCCTCTACATGCTCTGGGATCACCATCATAGCGAGGAGGAAGAGGCAGAGGAACTGTGGATCCGTAACAAACAGGAGGAGCAACGGGCAGTGGCACAGCAACAGCCTCAGGAGGAAGAACCGGAGGTGGAACAGTGAGTCGATCCATGATAGAATTTACAGTCTCCGACTGTATCTTCCGGACTTCTGTCGGGGGGCTGGCCAGTGGGGTCCATGGCCTGAGCGTACTGTCACGGTCACAGGGTATGTGGACCCACTAGGCCTCTCCGCCGTACCGGAGAGGCAGCTGACCAGGTCTCAGTTTATACAAAAGTCTATTGGCAGTTCGTAACACTTGGGTACCTGAAATAATCCAGACAGTGGCTGTGGCTTCAGCACGGATGGAGGTCAGTGCAGCAGGTTGCGCCAGACGTGGATGGCAGTACAAGATGTGGCGGAATACACTGGATGTGGCAGAAGACACTGGACGTGGCAAATGACAGCAGGTGCAGTAGGACACGACTCCAACACTAGGCACAGGAACAAGAACACAGCATGGGATACAGGAAAAGGTAACAGGGCACGGGTAACAACTGGAACGGGAAACACTAAGGGACCATTTGCAAGACAGACTTGGGATAACCTAACAACGCTCAGGCAAGGATCAGAAGGGTTGGGTTCTTCTTATAGGCCAGGAAATCATGTGGATAGATGATGATGATGATTGTTTTCATGTGTGTGCGCTGGCCCTTTAAGAGTGGGCACAAGCGTGCGCGCGCACCCTACAGGAAACAGCTGACCGGAGCGGAAGTGAGCTCTGGCACCTCCTAGGAAGGAGATGGGGACCATGGCTGTGGGCGTCGGGAGGTGAGTAAACCCGACAGCCCGTGGCCATGGACGCTACACTATGCCCTATATAATCGGACATAAAGGACAGGGAAAAGCCGCCTTGTGGACTTTCGGTAGTCCATGAAATATGAGCATAATTGGAAAATCTGGAGTAAGATATTTCATAGTTTTTTCATCAAGGACTCCCAAACCAGAGCCTTCGTTAAGAGTTTACCTAAGGACAATGTACACATTGCGGTTGGATCAAGCGTTAATTTACGATAAGTTTTTTTGTTGGCCAGTAGTTCACACACCTGTTTTTTATATAAACCGGAGTCTAACACCACTACTGCTCCCCCCTTATCAGCTCTCCGTATAACAATATTTTTTTTTTTATTTAGATTATTTAGGGCAAAAAAATTATTTTTTTGTACGATTGTGTTTATGGCTGACCGGATCTATTTTAGTATTATGCGGAATGGGAGTTGAAATCTCATCATCCAATGACTTCAAATCCCTTTCTATACAAAACTGAAGGTTATCCAGAATTTTAACCCTGTGTAACGCCCATGGCCACGGGCCGTCGGGATTACTCACCCCCCGATGGCTGCAGCCCAGGATCTGTGAGTACTGACCCGCATCTCACTACCGCTGCGTTATGCTGTGCCCCGTAGGGTGCGTGCGCACGCTCATGCCCGGCCTTAAAGGGCCACTGCGCGCACATGAAGAAAATCATTTATTAGTCCATGCTCACCCTGGACTATAAGACGGACCCTGCCCCTTCCTTCATTGCCTGAGCATTGTTGTGTTTACCCGTGTTAGTCCTTGCAAATGGTCCCTTAGTGTGTTCGAGTTCCCAGTGTTCCCGTACCTGATACCTGTATCCTGTATCCCATGCTACCTTGTTCCTGTGCCTTAGAGAGTTGGAGTCGTGTTTTGCCACTGATCACGTCTGCTGTGTTACACCTCGCCTGGTGTCTGCTGCCAAGGCCCCATTCGAGCCTAACCATTGCTTCTGTCTGAACTACCACAGCACGTGACAGTACGCTCAGGCCATGGACCCTGCTGGTCAACCAAAGACCATGACGACATCACAAGCCATGCAGGCAGATATGCTAGTCTGCCAATTACGACAGGACCAACTCCTCAAGGCGGTGAACAGCATTACACAGCGACTGGATGCGCAAGCTGCAGCCATCAAGGCACTTGTTCCTGTTACCCTGGCTGTTCCTCCTGCTACACCTACTGCCAGTACCAGTACTGATCCCTGATTCTTGCTGTCACTACCGCCTAGTTACGATGGTAGACGCGAGTGCCTGCAGGGGATTCCTGAACCTGTGTTAGATCCACTTCATGTTACATGCCAGAGCGTTCCCTTCTGATGGCGCAAGGATCGCTTTCATCATCTCTCTTCTTACTGGCAAGGCCCTAGCATGTGCGAATCCTATCAGGGAACGTCAGGGACCAGAGACCCGTTTTGCACACTATTTGAGGAGCCTGGACGAGTCTCGTCAGCAGCTGCCTCCTTGCTGACTCTTTGCCAAATAGACATCTCCGTGGCCGAGTACGCCATTCAGTTCTGAACCCTGGACCAACAAGGCCTTGGTAGCTACATTCTGGCCGGGACAGTCTTCCAAAATCAAAAACGAACTTGCTGCTCGTGATCTGCCATCTACCCTGAATGAACTCATTCTGCTTGCCACCCGGGTCGACATGACGCTCCGGCAACAAGCCCAGGAGGTTCGCCGGGAGAGAGAGTTCCCTAAACTGGCCTCCATTGTCCAACATTCTCTGTTGCCCTCACCCGTTATCCCACCTGAGGGACCTATGCAGGTGGACCGGCTCATATTATCCATCCTGGAGAAACATTGCAGACGCACTTCGGGACTTTGTCTGTATTGCGGCCTCGGAGGCCATGTTGTGCGTCTGTGCCCTCACAAACCAAAATAACTCAAATGCCTAAGATTGGTTGGGGAGACAACCCTAGGCGATAAAGCGCTGGATAAAAAAAACTCTCCTCAAAACTGCCCATCCCCGTGACCATAGTGTCTGGCGGGAAGACCCACCGGGCTTCTGCCTATCTGGACTCTGGATCCGCAGCCAATTTTATCCAAAAAGACCTAGTGGATCTCCTCCAGTTGCCCACAGTTCCCCTGGAGACGTCTTTGGCTGCTACCTCAATGAGTGGTCTGCCTCTGCATGATCCAGTCGTATCTAGTTGGAGCTCTTCACTCAGAGCTAATTTCTTTCCTTGTCCTGCCCAAGGCCATCAACGCTGTGCTTCTGGGTCTGCCTTGGCTTCGACTACATGCCCCAGTTCTGGACTGGAGTTCCGGTGAGGTTCTCCAGTGGGGTCCCAAGTGTCTCAAACGCTGTCTGGGACAAATCCATCTGGTCCAATCTCCCCTACCTCGGTCGTTTGCAGGATTACCCCCTCACTACTCACAGTTTGCGGATGTCTTCAGCAAGAAGTAGGCTGAGACGCTGCCCCCACACCGGGCCTATGACTGTCCCATTGAACTGGTTCCTGATGTGTCCCCTCCTCGTTGACAGGTATACCCTCTCGCCTTGCCAGAGACCCAGTCTATGTCCGCTTATATCAAGGAGAGTTTGGAGAGGGGTTCTATACAAAAGTCCTCCTCCCCGGCCGGGGCCGGGTTATTCTTTGTCAAGAAGAAAGACGGATCTCTTTGACCTTGCATCGACTACCGGGGCCTAAATCAAATCACGGTCAAGAACAGATATCCGTTGCCGCTAATCTCTGAACTGTTTGACCGCATACGAGGAGCCAAGATTCTTTCCAAGCTAGACCTATGGTGGGCTTACAACTTATTCCGGATCCGCCAGGGCGACGAATGGAAGACGGCATTCAACACCCGAGATGGGCACTATGAATACCTGGTAATGCCCTTTGGCTTGTGAAATGCTCCCGCGGTCTTCCAAGAGTTCGTCAATGACATCTTCCGAGATCTCCTCTATGTCTGTGTCGTGGTCTACCTCGATGACATCTTGATCTTTTCTCCAGACCCAACGACTCATCAGAGACACGTCCGTCAAGTTCTGCCGCGATTAAGGGAGAATCGCCTATATGCCAAGCTGGAGAAGTGCATGTTTGAGAGAAGTTCTCTACCCTTCCTGGGTTACATCATCTCGGATCAAGGTTTCAAGATGGATCCTAAGAAGGTAAAGTCCGTCCTGGAATGGCCACGTCCTCAAGGCTTAAGGTCCATACAGCGCTTTTTGGGATTCGCCAACTTCTACCGGCAGTTCATCCCAAACTTCTCTTCACTGACAGCGTCCATCTCTACCCTCACCAAAAAGGGCATGAACGCCAAGGTGTGGACTCCAGAGGCAGAATCTGCATTTAATAGCCTGAAGAGTGCCTTCACGTTAGCCCCAACCCTCCATCATCCTGATGTATCTCGATAGTTTTCGTTGGAGGTGGATGCCTCCTCTGTTGGTGCAGGCGCACTTCTGTTCCAGAGAGGTCCCAAAGGCAAGGCAGTGGTATGTGGCTATTATTCAAAACTTTTCTCTTCCACAGAGCACAACTACTCGATTGGGTATCGGGAGTTACTGGCCATCAAGTTGGCTCTGGAGCAGTGGAGACATCTACTGGGGGGCGCAGCTCACCCCATCCTGATATTTACCAACCTCAAGAACCTCACCTATCTCCAACCGTCAAAGCCAGGTGGTCACTGTTCTTTGCCCAGTTCCAGTTTGAGTGCCACTACCGCCCTGCCAACAAAAATGTGAGGTCCGATGCCTTGTGCAGGTCGTTCGAAACAGAGGACACCATGGAGTCTCTGCAAAACATCATTTATCCGTCCTGCCTTGTCTCTGTCAACCCCCTACAAGTTAGAGACCTTACTCCGGGGAGAAGTTTTGTACAGAAGACAGAAGTAGAATTCTTCGCTGGGGACACAGCTCCATACTGGCGGGTTACGCGGGTGCCCGTAGAACCTGAAACCTGATTGCCCATCATTTCTGATGTCCCAAGCAGCCCAAAGATATCATGGACTTTGTCTCGTCCTGCACGGTGTGCGCGGCTAACAAGATTGCTCTCTCCAAGCCTGCTGGCCTGCTCCAGCCGCTACCTGTGCCCAATGTTCCCTGGCAGCATATAGCAATGGACTTTGTCACGGACCTGCCTCTCTCTGCTGGATGCAGTACGGTCTGGGTGGTGGTGGACCGATTCTCAAAAATGGCTCATTTTGTTCCGCTGACCGACCTACCCTCTGCTTCTCGACTGGCCAACCTCTTCACCCAATACATCTTCCACATGCTCGGCTTACCTCTGCATATCGTGTCTGCTCGGGTGGTTCAGTTCACCTCAAAGTACCTGAGAGCTCTCTGTAAACTCCTCGATGTAAAGTTGGACTTTTCCTAGCCTACCATCCCCAGTTCAATGGTCAAGTTGAGAGAATCAATCAGATCATGGAGAACTATCTACGACACTTCAGCTCCAGGCAGCATGATGACTGGGTACAGCTTCTTCCTTTGGCCGAGTTCTCTTATAACAACCACACAAGCGAGTACACTGCTGCCACACCATTCTCATCATTTACGGTCAACACCCACGCATTCCTCTCCCGGTGTCAGTTACGTCCCAGGTCCCCGCCGCTGACTCTGCATTCAGGGACTTCCTGCAGGTCCGGCAGCAAACCCGATCCTCTATTCTGCTGGCGGTCAACCGCATGAAACGAAAGGCAGACACAAGGAGAAGACAGCCTCCTGAGTTTCTTCCGGGTACCAAGGTCTGGCTGTCCTCTTGGAATATCCGGCTACGGGTGCCATCATACAAGTTTGCCCCAGGTTCCACGGACCCTTCGAGATCCTACAGCAGATCAACCTTGTCTCCTACAAGCTTTGGCCGCCTCCCACCCACAAAATCCCCAACTCCATTCAGGTCTCCCCCTGAAGCCTGTAGTCCTGAACCGCTACACCAAGACTCCTAGTCCTGCAGTTGCCCCCAGCGGTTCATCAGATACATTCGAGGTTAAGGAGATATTGTACACCAGAAACGAAGGTGGAAGTACTTTTTATTTTGTGGATTGTCAGGGGTTTGGTCCAGAAGAGAGGTCCTGGGATCCAGAGGAGAACCTCAATGCTCCTACTCTCGTGAAGAAGTTTCTCTCCCTCTCTGGCCCCAAGAAAAGAGGGCGTAAGAGGGGGGATAATGTAACGCCCAACGCCACAGACCGTCAGGATTACAACAACCCCCGACGGCATGGATCTGTGAGCGCTGGCCTGCATCTCCTCCTCAGGAGACACCACTTCCGCTTCGTTCTGCTGTGTCCTGTAGGGTGCGTGTGTACGCTCGTGCCCGGCCTTAAAGGGCCAGCACGCACACATGAAGAAAATCATTCATTAGCCCATACTCACCCTAGACTATAAGAAGGGCTCTGCCCCTTCCTTCATTGCCTGAGCGTTGTTGTGTTTACCCATGTTAGTTGCAAATGGTTCCTTAGTGTCTTCCAGTTCCCAGTGTTCCCGTACCTGCTACCTGTATCCTACGTGCCTTCGGCATCATGTTGCTGGTGCACATGTAGGGCTCCATACTAAACCGTAAGTCTACGTGCGTACCTGGATGCTGGTCCTCAGCTAGTGTAGTCATTACTTGGGTTATAGCTGAGGAGCGGTGATGCAGTGTAGCACAGTATAGTGGGAGTAGACTTCAGAGACACTAAGGAACTGGCCAGAAATGGAGTTGAACTCAAACGCAGGTGAAATTTGACAACAGACAAGAAAGGCAAATGACGGGGCTGTTATTGAGTTGTTGCTCGCTAACCTAAGGAGAAAAGTCTAAGGAATCGCCCATTCTTCACCCTTAACCCTGCCAAGGAGGTATGGATGTTGCTAGTAGGATTACCAGGTCGTGGTCCACAGAACAGTCCCCAACAGGCGGTCAGACTGTGGATGGTGGGTTTAATCGATATTGTAGTTAAACAGATCTTAATCACCATCAGGCGGCAATGTCAGGTCCAGTAATGAGTATAAAGAGCAAGATCAGGCCAGAGATCGATACACAAATTATCGTATCAAGCGGAGTCAAGACAAACAGGGGTCAAACAGGGAATCACAGGAAGACAATAGGAAAACGCCATGAAACTAACCACTAGGAGCAGTTCCCCTTTAAGGTCTCCAGCCTCCGAAGTCATCCCCTGGCGCTTGGCCTCAATCCAGCAGCTGAGCCGCGCACCACGCAGAGCATGAATGGCACACCTCCAGATAGGCAGACAGAACGCAAAGGCGATCGGATGAGATCCCCAACATCACCACTTGTCCTTCCGTGGATTCATTTTGGTAGGTACTAATTACTGTATACTGGAATTACCCCACAACACCTGCCATTTTGGAGATGCTTTAATCCAGTTCTCTAGCCATCACAATTTTGCCCTTGTTAAGTAACTCAGCTCCTTACGCGGCTGCTTCCAACACATTAACTTCCAGAACTGACTGTTCTCTTCCTGCCCCTTGGCAGGTGCTATTGTCACGAGATAATCAATGTTATTCACTTCACCTGTCAGTGGTTTACTGTTATGACTAATCAGTTTACACCAACTCAGCCATAACATTAAAACCACTGGCAGGTGAAGTGAATAACATTGATTATCCTGTGATTATTGCACCTGTCAAGGGGTCATATATATTAGGCAGCAAATGAATAGTCAGTTCTCACTTCATATACTTGCAACTCTCACCCTAACCCATACTTCTAACAACACTAACTCAGGTGAGGTCGCAGCTAGAGCTAATATCTAAGTATTATTTTAAGGCCTAGCCTGAGTTAGAGCAGGTTGAAGTTGGATCTGCAAATATTTGCAGCTCTCACTTCAGCCTGTGAGGAAGAGGAGAGGGGGTCAGTGGGGACATGCAGGTAATGGAGGAGAATCTATCATCCTCCCCATGTCCCTGTATGGCTATAGGTAACCCCAGGGGAAAGGGTAACATTAACTTTTGTTAGTGTTATCCCCCCTTATCAATCAGAGAGCATACTTGCACTCTGATTGTCACATAAGAGGTCTTTTTTTTTTTAGAAAAGGAGTGAGAAGATGGGCAGTAGCTCATCTAATCACCCCTCTGAACTTTATCAGGCCATTTATTAAGTTGCACCAAGCACTTGCACCACACACAAATATAAATAATGTTTGGATGCTCTCGGCTCAAGGACCGCCCAGTTACCGGAAGAAAAGAGGCTTTGCAGTCCAGCAACCAGGAACAGACTGCAAAACAGAAAAATTAGAATTTACTGCTCAAAAAGGAGGGGGAGAATTAACAAGAGATAAGAAAAGCAATTCAGATATTTTTTAAAATATTTTTTGGTACCCGGACAACCCCTATAAGGTTAGGGAATTGAGATTATTGATTAGAGTTAGGCTGTGTTCATTGCGGTCTAAGTCTATTTCAATCACTCACCGTATCCACACCTCCTGCCATCAGTTCAGTAATACTAGCTTTTATGTCCTCAAGAGGAAGCTGATCTTGAAGGAGGAGACTAGAAAGGACTCCTGAATATCCATTGTCCGAGCGATGCCTTAGAGAACTGTAGATACCTTGTATACACCGATCAGCTGGGAAAGACAACATTCACATTTGTGCATAAGTGGACTCACAACACCACAACACAACAACAAATAAGATTAAGGGCAGAATAATATGGGGACAGGTCTGCTATACTATTAGCCCAAAAGGAACAAAAAATATTTTGCCGTTTGACTTTATAGAGCCTTATGAAAAAAATACAGAAAACTCATAGTTACTCATTGTTAGTCCTATGAATTCCTGAGTGGTGCACACCTCACCAGTGTGTATACCTGCAGATACACAGCAGCCTGTCAGTCACTAATGAGAGGGGTGGGGAAGACATGGAGAGACCTCCCCTCATAAATACACTGGACTCATAGCTATGAGTTTACTGTATTCTTTAATAGGTTCTATTCGCCAAACGGCAAAATATTTCTTTGTGCCTGTTGGCTCATAGTATAGCTGACCTGTCCCCATACTATGCTGCCCTTAAACTGGGCAATATAGTGTGAGGACAGATATGCTGTAATTACTTTTATTAAGTTTAAACACCTGGCAACACACTTTAATTTGGACATATCTAGCACAAATGTGCCCTGAGAAACCACTGAGATTGAAACACGAAATCAATAAAGCAAAGCCGAGATGTCTTCTTATAATCCAGTCTCATTTAATACTTAATGAAATAAGTTAAATTAAAGCCCCTTTCACATCAAGCTCAGGAAATCCTTTCTCATTTTCCATCAAGGAGGGATGATATAATCTTGGAGAGTGGAAGCATTCTATAATATTTGTTATAGGGAAGTTTCCTCTTTCCCTTGTGCCATGAGACCATTCTCCTTTTGAGAGAATTGGTCTCCTGAGCTTGATGTGAAAGCTTGATGAAAAAAAACACACACAGTTCACAGTGAATTGCAGTGGTGGTGTTATGATGCAGTTTTCAGCCGCGCTGTTATGGCTGCAGTCGCGGACCGCTGCCGCTTACCTCCGCGAACAGCCGCGACCGCAACTTCCTGGCCGCCTGCCAACGTCCTCCTCCCCGGAGATCCCGGCTGGCGCAGCCTTCCCTTCCTAGAGTCTGTGATGGAGTGCGCGCGCGCTTGTTCCTGGCTTAAAGGGCCAGCGCGCACACTTCCTAAAAGTTCCCTACCTCAGTGCACCCTGAACTATAGAAAGGGCTCTGCCCTCCCACTCCTTGCCTGAGCGTTGTTTGTACTTTTCCCATGTTTGTATTGCAAATGGTCCCTTAGTGTTTTCCTTCTCCCAGTGTTCCCGTTCCCTGCTTACTATCTCCTGTGTCCCGTGCTGTGTTTCCTTCCTTAGTCTGCCTTGTATCGGTGTAGTATGGTGCCGCCTGCTGGATACACCATGTCTGTGTGACATCTGCCATCACTGGGGCCATCCGCCACTCCTGGCGCAACCTACCACACCTAACTCTATCTGTACCGGAGCCCTGACGCTGTCTGGACTATCTCAGGTACCCTTGTGCTACGCACCTCTACATAGACTGTGAGTTGGTCAGCTGCCTCTTCGCTACGGCGGAGCGGCCTAGTGGGTACACATACCCTAGATCGTGACACACGTAGCAAGTACAAGTGAAGAACATGTTTTTTTTATGCTTCACCTGTACTTTGCTGCATGGTTCTTGGCAATAGCACAACCATATACAAGTAGGCACACCCTAATGCTGGTGCTACACACATGTAGTGAGATTTTCTCCATTTAACTATAGAGCTTCAGCTGCAGTCCAAAGGAATATATTGAGTTGCATGCAATCTTGTGGATTGCAGCTGTAACTCTAGTTATCCCCTTCTGACGTTGATTACCCAGAAATTACTACTGTATCTGTAGTAATAGAAGTTCAGTTACAAACTTTGATGCAGTTGGAGTACAGAAGCATTGTTACAGTATCCCCACCTACCATGGTTGAAGATGGAATCCCAGGCCTTCACATGGTTTTTCCAAATAGAAGAGTTTATGAACCTTAGGAGCCGCGGAGGAATGTAAAGCATGGGGCTGGTAGTGTGAAACATGACGGTTACAGAGTCTATGAACTCTTGAGATTCAGGGTTTATGTAATCCTGTAGCAGACCAAGACGCTGTCCATAAAGCACATAGCAAACAGCTGTGAAAAGAACAAATTTATATCAATAGTCGCACATTGAGATTTTAATATTTCACCACTGCCCAGTTGTGTTCAGCTGTAAGCTAATAAAGGGAACAAAAAAAATACTGAATAAAAAAACAACGCACATATCCCCTTTATATTGGAGTATCTTGTAATAATTAATTGACTGATAAAAGTATTTGGTTGCAGTTTTTTCAGCTAATGGAGGTGCAGCCAGTTTTTAGGTTTCAGGGAACAGTTGCTTTTTTACAGCGGTGATATGGCTGTTGGCTAGTCTTATTCCTTAATTTAATTTAGGAATTATTCAAACATTGTGTGTATGTGTAATTAGGTTATCTTTGCCTTATATTACATTTAGTTTAAAAATCACAAACCATTTTGTTTGACAGCCCTTAAATAATAAGGATGTATGAAAGTGGGCATATATGAATACCTTTAAATACTGAAGAAGAAGAAGAAGAAGAAGAAGAAGAAGAAGAAGAAGAAGAAGAAGAAGAAGAAGAAGAAGAAGAAGAAGAAGAAGAAGAAGAAGAAGAAGAAGAAGAAGAAGAAGAAGAAGAAGAAGAAGAAGAAGAAGAAGAAGAAGAAGAAGAAGAAGAAGAAGAAGAAGAAGAAGAAGAAGAAGAAGAAGAAGAAGAAGAAGAAGAAGAAGAAGAAGAAGAAGAAGAAGAAGAAGAAGAAGAAGAAGAAGAAGAAGAAGAAGAAGAAGAAGAAGAAGAAGAAGAAGAAGAAGAAGAAGAAGAAGAAGAAGAAGAAGAATTACCTTTAAATACTTGCACAGAAGAAGAAGAAGAAGAAGAAGAAGAAGAAGAAGAAGAAGAAGAAGAAGAAGAAGAAGAAGAAGAAGAAGAAGAAGAAGAAGAAGAAGAAGAAGAAGAAGAAGAAGAATTACCTATGTGCCATTAATGTTTCGGTTTTTTGTAACAATTTGTGGTTATTTCTTTGTAAGTCTGATGATTTCATTTGTATGGAGCAGAAAATCTTTTAATATCCACTGCTTGCAATGGCAGAAATTATGTGACTTGACAGCATCTGTTTCAAATGACGATTTGTAACTTACTGAAAATGATTTCGATAGACATCTTCTACTTTTGTAATTTCTAAAGGGTTGCCTGCATTCTTTAAAGTGTAGACTTATTAATCACTAGTACAGCAGTATTTTTTTCCGAGTATGCATTTTGTATGGACATATTTATTCAGATTGACTTGACAGCCAACCTTATGGAGGTCACTTAGGCATTCAGGGTCTAAGATACAGAGAAAAAAGGCACCAAAACTACTTTGCTGCACAGGCATCACTTTGTATCTAAAACAATCTGCGCTTTCCTTTTGCAGAAACATATAATACCATATCCATATATTATTATACAACCTATCCCCACCTTGTCTAAGCTAGTTTTCCCCTGTCATAGCGTGCATTCTTATAACACAAGCTGAATTTGCACGGCACAGAGTTAAAAGTGAGAGTTTGTTGCCAAACAGTGAGTCTTCAGAATA
This sequence comes from Rhinoderma darwinii, assembly GCF_050947455.1. Taxonomy (NCBI): domain Eukaryota; kingdom Metazoa; phylum Chordata; class Amphibia; order Anura; family Rhinodermatidae; genus Rhinoderma; species Rhinoderma darwinii. Next base: position 252,952,080 of record NC_134689.1, on the reverse strand, counting down.
TATAAGTAGTCATGTAATATAAGTAGCATAGGTGTAGAAGTAATGATAATAATAATCTTTCTTTAAATTGCATCAACATATTCCACAGCACTTTACAATTCAGAGGGAACATGTACAGACAATACCAGACATTACATAGTGACAAAACTTATTAACAAATCAGACAAGCGGAGGGCCCTGCTCGCAAAAGCTTACAATCTATAAAGGAACTGGAGGTGATACAAGAGGTCCAGCCATGATTTATACATATGGGGTAGCAGGGGCCGACATATCGCCGATGCAGCCGCTTCAGCTGCACAGGGGCTCGGAGGCAGGCCATGTGGCAGACAGAGGGGGCCCCCTTCCCTCCCTGTGTACTTTTGGGAACACACAGATCGGGCCCACTTGCTTCACATATGTTATTGATGCCATCAATAACATATGTTAAGGAAGGGTGCCCAATCGGTGAGTTGCCAAATGTGCACAGGGTGGGAGGGGGACTCCTCTGTCTGCCGCGCCGCTCTATTACTTAGAAAACGTATTAGGAGGGGAGGGGCCTGGCGAGGCTTGTTCTATCTGGTGGTCTTCATCACCTAGTAACCAGCGTCACTGTCAAATGTAGGCAACATCTGACAGTGATGCTCACTAGTTGACCAAGACCACCAGATAGAGTGCGCCGCACCTAGCAAGCAGCATCGTTATCTTCGGACCAGTTATTAATCCAGGATGGCGGCGCTGCTGAAATTAAGCCTAATACTGGTTGACTGTGCCTCTCTAAACCCTGTTCTGCCTTCATCGGCTACTGCTGCTTCCCGGCCACAAAGCTTGCTGAGCTACACTGTTTGCGTAACTCCCATAGACGTGAATGTCAGTTACGGAAGCAGCGCTGCACGATAAAGTCATTATAAGTTAGTTACAAGAGTGGTTGTGTATAACGGTTCTCACCGGTTTGTTCGTGGATCCTTGTTGTCATCTGGGAGATGGTGCTTAGAACCCAGGCAACGCTTGGCTCAGCGGGTAAAGGCAGTCGAATGTATAGGCAGAAGTCAGGACAAGCAGCAGACGTCGTAACGGGTATGGCAGCAATAGGTCAAGGCAGGCTGCAGACGTCATAACGGGTATGGCAGCAATAGGTCAAGGCAGGCGGCAGACAAGGATAGTCAAGCTCAAGCAGAAGTCAGTAACGGGAAATCCAGACAAAAGGCAGAAGGAACGTAAACAGGGAACTAGGGCACAGGGTACTCACGGGGAACTTGGTTGAACAAACAGGGATGGAAGGGAGGAGGAACCTTAAATAGGAAGTTCTTAGGAATTAAGGCGCGTACTGGCCCTTTAAGGCAGGAGGAGTCAGCGCGCACGCCCTCTAGTGACTGCAGCCGCACATCGAGGATGCCGACCACGGAAGGAGGTAATGGATGCACTCACCTGATGCCGTCCAGGGCCAGCAGAGCGTCTGGACCTGGTAAGTGGAGCTCAGGATGAGCAGCTGGTGAGGGAGGACACCGGAATCGGAGCAGAGGCCGTGGGGACGGCAGGGAACGGCGCGGCAGCCATTACAGAACCCCCCTTTATGCCCCCTCTTTTTAGGCTTGCTTGGAAACCTTCGCTCAAAGTCCTTAATGAGAGCTGGGGCGTTGATATTCTCCATGGGCTCCCATGATCTCTCCTCAGGAACATAATCTTTCCAGTCCACCAGGTACCATAATCTCCCCCGTGATTGTTTGACATCCAGGATCTCTTGAATTTCAAATTCGGCATCAGCTGCTGGTGCAGGATGGACAGGAATTTTCTTAGAAAATCGGTTGAGTATAGTGGGTTTCAGCAGGGAAATGTGGAAGGAACAAGAGATTTTTAGAGACTGAGGAAGGTGAAGTTTGAAAGTTACTGGATTAATTTGTTTTGATATTTCATAGAGGCCCAGAAACCAAGGAGCTAGCTTGTAGCAAGGGGTCTTCAGATGTATGTACCGGGTGGACAGCCAGACTTTATCCCCAGGAAGGAGCTGCGGCGGTATCCTGCGTTTTTCATCCGCGCCTCTTATAAACCTGGCTACGGCTTTGTGGATGGAGTCCTTGGCCGTCTGCCAAATCCGTACAAAGTCGCGGTGGACCGTGTTAGCAGCTGGAACCTCAGAAGGCACAGAGACTGGTAGGGGAATTCCTGGGTGCTGGCCCTACACCAAGAAGAAGGGAGAAGAGCGGGTAAACTCCCCCGTATGGTTGTTGTAGGCAAATTCGGCGCCATGGAAGCAGACCTGCCCAGTTGTCTTGTCGCGGAGACACGAAATTCCTGAGGAAACCTTCAAGTATTTGGATTATCTGCTCTACTTGACCATTAAATTGGGGATGGTATGCGGAAGAGAAGTCTAGTTTGACCTCCAGCAGTTTGCACAAGGCTCTCCAGAACTTGGATGTGAACTGAACTGCTCTGTCAGAAACAATATGCTTAAGAAGACCATGCAGGCGAAAGATGTGCTTGACAAACAGCGTTGCCAGTCGGGAAGATGACGGAAGGCCTGAGAGAGGTACGAAGTGCGCATCTTGGAAAAGCGATCTACCACAACCCAGATCACGGTACACCCAGCAGAACTAGGCAGATCGGTGATGAAGTCCATGGCAATGTGTGACCAGGGAGAGTCAGGCACGGGCAGGGGGTGCAAAAGGCCAGCAGGTCTTGAATGGGAGACTTTATTTTGAGAGCAAGTGGAGCAGGCAGAAACAAAGTCTTTAGTGTCTTGAGACATGGAAGGCCAACAGTACTGACGACCAATCAAATTGAGAGTCCTTTTGATGCCAGGGTGCCCAGAAACCCTGGAGGCATGACCTTAACGCAGAACACAATCCCTTTGTTTCGAGGGTACGTAGGTCTTTCCTGGGGAACGTGCACCACTTCAGCAGGAGCAGCGATCGCAATAAGTTTCGGATCTATAATAAACTGTGGGCTGGGCTCTTGGTCTTTGCGATAAAAACAGCGAGATAAGGCGTCAGCCTTGGTATTCTTTCCAGCAGGTCTGTAGTGAAGCTGAAAATCGAATCTGGAGAAGAATAATGCCCACCGAGCTTAACGAGAATTTAGGCGTTGAGCAGTTTGTAAGTATAGGAGGTTTTTATGATCTGTGTAAATGATGATGGGGTGCCGTGCACCCTCAAGCAAATGTCTCCATTCCTCCAGGGCCAATTTAATAGCTAAAAGTTCTTTATCTCGAATTCCATCATTTTTTTCAGCAGATGTGAACGATTTGGAGAAAAAAACGCAGGCCACCAGTCTCCCTCTACAAGTCTTCTGGGACAGAATAGCTCCAGCTCCCACAGATGAAGCTTCGACCTCCAGAACAAAGGGTTTGGTGGAATCCGGTCTATGTAGGACTGAGGCGGAAGAGAAGGCAGCTTTAAGAGCTTGGAATGCGGCTTCGGCCTCCGCAGTCCAGTCTTTAGCATTAACCCCTTTTTTGGTCAGAGCAGAAATAGGAGCCGTCATAGAGGAGAAATGAGGAATAAACTGGCGGTAATAATTTGTGAATCCTAGCAGGCGTTGGACCGCTTTGAGTCCTTGCGGACGAGGCCAGTTGAGAATTGAGGACAGCTTGGCTGGATCCATTTGAAGACCCTGGTCGGAAATGACATACCCCAAGAAAGGCAGGCTAGTTCTCTCGAAGAGGCATTTCTCTAGCTTGGCAAACAGAGAGTTCTCTCGCAGACGTTGTAACACTTGGCACACATGCACACGATGAGTTTGAATATTGGGAGAAAATATTAAAATGTCATCTAGGTATACCACCACACAGCTGTACAACAGATCTCGAAAAATGTCATTAACAAAGGCCTGGAAAACCGCAGGAGCATTACAAAGTCCAAAGGGCATGACAAGGTATTCAAAATGCCCATCACGAGTATTGAAGGCGGTTTTCCATTCGTCTCCCTCGCGGATACGGATGAGATTATAGGCTCCACGTAGGTCTAGTTTGGTGAAGATTTTCGCCCCCTGTAGACGGTCAAAGAGTTCTGAGATCAATGGTAACGGGCACTTGTTCTTTAACGTGATATTATTAAATCCTCGGTAATCAATACAAGGACGCAGGGAGCCGTCTTTTTTTCCCACAAAGTAAAACCCTGCGCCAGCCGGAGAGGAGGACTTACGGATGAATCCTCACTCCAGATTTTCTTGGACATACCTAGACATGGCCTCAGTCTCGGGCAAAGACGAAGGGTAGACTCTACCTCTGGGAGGCGTGGCATTGGGGACCAAGTCTATGGCACAGTCGTATGGCCTGTGAGGAGGCAGCGATTCAGCTTGTTGTTTGCAGAAGACATCCGAGAAGTTTTTGTATGGAGTAGGAAGTTCTGCTAAGTCAGGTTCTGTAAACTGAGGCATAGGTGGGCGAATAGATAGTAGACAATGTTGGTGACAGAAGTCACTCCAGCGGGTAATTTGACCTCCAGTCCAGTCACTAACAGGAGAGTGCTTCTGCAACCACAGTAGACCTAGAAGCAAAGGGTTCAGAGAGGTCTTTAACACATAGAAGGAGATACGTTCCTGGTGCAGTGCCCCTGTTAACAGGAGAATGGGCTTGGTGACGAGATAGATAGTTTCCTGTAGAAGCCTCCCATCTACAGAAGCAATGGACAACGGTTTGGAGAGTCTTTGCACTGGGATTTGGTAGCGATTTACCAAGGACTGGCACAGAAAATTCCCAGCGGATCCGGAATCTAGGAAGGCTTGAACGCCGAAAGTGGTTCCTGCAAAGGACAGCTTCGCTGGTATGGTCATTTTCTGAGAGTAAGGTATTCCACCAAGGGTAGCCTCTTCTACTTGCCCTAGGCATTGGAGTTTTCCGGCCTCACTGGACAGTCTCTGAGGAAGTGCGTATTTCCACCACAATACAAACATAAATTCAGCTTGCGTCTATTCTGGCGCTCCTCAGGCGTGAGTCTTATTCTCTCCACCTGCATGGGTTCGTCCGACCGGGAGGAAGATGCGGCCAGAAGAGGTCTTTGGAAGGTTGGTGCCAATCGTGATGTCCGATTGCCTCGAGCAGATTCTTGTTGTCTCTCACGGAAACGTATATCTATGCGGTTAGCTAGAGTGATCAAGTCATCCAAGGACGGTGGAAGGTCTCGGCCAGCAAGTTCATCCTTGATTCGGCCCGCCAGACCCTCCCAGAAGGTCGATACCAAAGCCTCATTATTCCACTGGAGTCCAGTAGCCAGGGTGCGGAATTGAATGGCGTATTGGCCTACCGTGGAGGTTCCTTGTCAGAGCTTGAGTAGAGAGGAAGCTGCAGAAGAGGCTTGACCCGGTTCTTCAAACACCCTTTTAAACGCGGAGAGAAAGTTCTGAATGTTGTACATGATCGGGTCGTTTCTCTCCCACAAGGGCAATGCCCAAGCCAGCGCTTCACCAGACAGCAGGGACAGGATATAGGCCACCTTAGCCCGGTCTGAGGAAAAATGATGTGCCATAACTTAGAAGTGGATGGTGCATTGGTTAACAAATCCCCTGCAGGTCCTGGGATCTGCCTCATAGCGGGCAGGCGTAGGTAAGTGAAGTCCGGGACTGTAGACAGGAGCTTGTTGTGGTGGTGATGGTAGTATCGGAGGCGCCGGAGGTGCTAGTTCCTTCAAACGAGTGGACACATTCTGCAGTAGCTGAAACAGCTGATCTTGGCGGACTCGTTGTCTAGAAAGCTCCTGAGACATATGTGTCAAGGGGATCCATGGCTTGTTCAACCTATAACGGTTCTCACCGGTTTGTTCGTGGATCCTCGGTGTCATCTGGGAGATTGTGCTTAGAACCCAGGCAACGCTTGGCACAGCGAGTAGAGGCAGTCGGATGGATAGGCAGAAGTCAGGACAGGCAGCAGACGTCGTAACGGGTATGGCAGCAATAGGTCAAGGCAGGCAGCAGACGTCGTAACAGGTATGGCAGCAATAGGTCAAGGTAGGCGGCAGACGTCGTAACGGGTATGGCAGCAATAGGTCAAGGCAGGCGGCAGACAAGGATAGTCAAGTTCAAGCAGAGGTCAGTAACGGGAAATCCAGACAAAAGGCAGAAGGAACGGAAACAGGGAACTAGGGCACAGGGAACTCACGGGGAACTTGGTTGAACAATCAGGGATGGAAGGTAGTGGGAACCTTAAATAGGAAGTTCTTAGGAATTAAGGCGCGCGCTGGCCCTTTAAGGCAGGACGAGTCAGCGCGCGCGCCCTCTAGTGACTGCAGCCGCATATCGAGGATGCCGACCGCAGAAGGAGGTAATGGATGCACTCACCTGACTCCGTCCAGGGTCAGCAGATCGTCCGGACCGGGTAAGTGGAGCTCGGGATGAGCAGCTGGTGAGGGAGGGCGCCGGAACCAGAGCAGAGGCCATGGGGACGGTGGGGAACGGCGCGGCAGCCGTTACATTGTGTTATACTCATACTTTATGTTTGTTACTTGTCTTCTAAACTAGTAATAAACTGTGCAATATAGATTTGTATAGTTTTATATGCACGCGGGCATGGTTAGGTTATGGGGGGCACAGGGCACATTCTTTGCACAGGGGCCCTCTGCAGTCTGTGTCCGCCTCTGTGGGGTAGTACACATAAAGCTGCATGAGCTGGTCACCAGGAAGTATCTGTGTATGACAGATAAGAAGTGCATTAGGGTACAAGAAGTGGGTGGGGATACTGCTGAATGAGGGGATCAGGTTGTCAGGACTAATGTAAAAGGGCGAGGGGAGTAAAGGAAAGAAGTCAATTTGCGATTGTGATAGGCCTGCCTTAAAAGATGTGGTTTCAGGACACCCTTAAAACTATGGATGTTGGGAATTAAGTAGTAGTAATAATATTATATAAAAGTAAAAAATATTAAAGGATATTATAATATTTGATTGCAACTATATTTCAGCCACATTGAAGTACTCTTTATTGTAAATAAAACTTGAGAAATTGTCCCATACTGTTAAACAGCTTATCTGACATTTGTTAGCAAAAATGACTACAGTTTTTACACAGGATTTTTTAAGACTGAGAGTCCCATAGCGTCCCATGGTGTTCTCAGTCCGGGTCAGTATATCCACCAGAGGTCCCGTTATTGCGGTTGTAATACAGACCCCAAAATGTGCCTGTATTATGGCAGTGTGAAAGTGGCCTAAAAAGAACCTGCCTACCTCGGTTCAAATATAAATTGCCAATAGCTTTGGACATTGGTTAGTTGAGGGTAATAGGTATTCAATGGGTTTTCAAATGTATATGGAGTAAAACGGTTTTGTTCTTGTACTTACACTCCAAAGCAAATCGAAAGAGCTCATTGGTCAGGTCAGCTGTCCACTTTCCCCGACCACTTCTTTCCACCTGAGTATATACTCTGCGAACAAAGTCTTGTCCGACATTGTCCAGGAGAGGCAGGAAGCGATTCATTCCTGCTACTGAAAGAACCTCCCGATTTAACAGCAGTCGTTGGCAACGCCAATCTTCCCCACTCCTAAAAAAAATTATAGTTCTTAGTATGTTCTCCACGTGTAGCATACACAGCACCAATATTTTCTAAAAGATTACTAATATACAGTAATGCAAGCTCTTCATAAAATTATTCTAACTCCACATTACACTAATAGATTGTAAGCTGTTCAGAAAAGTATTCTAAATCTACATTACAGTAATAGATTGTAAGCTCTTCAGAAAATAATTCTAACTCTACATTGCAGTAATAGACTGTAAGCTCTTCTGAACCATATTCTAACTCTACATTACAGTAATAAATTGCAATTATAGATAAATAACATACACTTCCAGAAAGGAAGCAGCTGAGAGTACCAATATGGATTCCAAGAAAGGACCAGCAAAATATTTATTTTTACTTTAGGTGTTACATATAAGTACAAAATACGTAAAGGAAACGATTTACAAAGTTACTCAAGTTTTTATGTAAACTTTGATGGTGAAATGTTCGAGTGGAGTTTTCCATTAATATTGGGAAAGAGAGTGTTTTTATGAGCCATTGGCATGTAACACAAAGGACCAAGGAGAAGTGTGGCAAGATGACATTGACTGTGCAATGAGTAATTATTATCACGTTATATGGACCTTGGAGCCTGGCAGGAAGAATAACATGACTTATTTAAGTGACTTTTCACACAAAATTAACTCTTAATGGAAATACAGTCATTTTATTCATACTTAACCGTTTGGCACATCCATAACTTACCTAAAATATTTTGCTACTTCACACCTTGGGTCATACTAACACTCACCTAAATATGGGTAAGTGCATCAACTGGGCTAAATTAGGTCTCATGTTATATATTTAATGCACTAGTCACTTTAAGTAAATACAAGCTTTTACATTGAGCTTCCTACACTTTGTTTCCGTGCTATTCCTATCTAAGCCTAGCTATACAGATATATCCCGTATTGGAGTTTTACATTGATCTAACTTTTAATGTTATATACAGATTGTGTGTGCATACTTTAGATTAATGTTACTGGTGATCCAGATACAGATTTGTTTTAGATTCTCTGTTTTGTTTTTTTGTTGTTATTAATGAAGATTGTCTATTTTTTACTTGATAAATATGGACTCTTTTGTTCTCTAGTCTATATCTAAAATATTTTATATAGCGTTATTTTTCAAAGACAAAAAAATATTTCTAATCACAAATAACTCCTTTACTGTACAAGACTTGCAAGTCTTGGTGTGGTGTGGTGTGTGAGGGCATTTGGGACGGAAATAAAGGCTGCCAATGAGTTGATTTTGGCATTTGGGACCACAGGAATCATTTTATTTTTGCATCGTCACATTCCTGGAGCTACAACTTATTTGTTTTTCTGGCAATATAGCCAAGATTTTTGTGGGACTAGTAGTATTTCTCAATAGCAATCATTTTGGGATACATATAACTTGTTGCTTAACTTTTATTAACTTTTTTTGCGGAATAGGAAAAAACTGTATTTTCGGCATTTTTTTAAATTTACATTTACGATTACACTATTCACCATGCGGCATAAATAATAGGTTAAATATATTCTAGTGGTGGTTACAATTACAGCGATACCCCATATGTATATTTTTGTTGTTGTTTTATTAACTTTGCACAACAGAAGTACTTTTCATGGGGAAAAAAACATCATTTTTCTGTTGCTGCATTCCAAGAGCTGTAACTTTTTATTTTTCCGTTGATGTATCTGTATGTATTTATCACAGTGACTCATGCGGGATGATACATTTTGCACATCTTTAAAGACTGCTGTCTAACTTTATACGATATCTTGGTTGGCTTACTTTAGACCACTTTTTTTGCGGCAAAAATTTGGCATAATTTGGTACATCTTAAGCCATGCCCCCATGTCAAGTAAATTACTAAAAGTGTCTAAAACATTATAGAAATGTGGCACTACTGTTGGATCGCTACTATATTGCTTTGGAATAAATGATATATTGAAGCATTATTGTTTGTCAGTAATAATCTAATAATATAAATAATTACATTAAATTACTAAATTCAGCAATAGCAGGCGCCTAGAGGCCTTTATTAGGTCCCCAGCTGCCATGGAAATCCGTGGGCTCCCTGCGATCGCAAGGTGCCGATGGGATGAAACAGGGAGCACCCTCCCTTTGTAGCCACTTAGATGCTGTGGTCGCTATTGACCACTGAATCTTAGGGGTTATAGGGAACCTGTCACATTGAACATGCAGTCTTATTTTAAGGCAGGAGGAGCTGAAAAGATTGATAAAAAGTTTTGTGCAAAAAGATTCAGGATAACCTGTAATTTAATCATTTTAGCTCACTGAGGTCTAAAGAGTCTAGTGGGCAGTCTCAACCATTGATTTACTGCCTTCCCTGTATGAGTATGGATATAGAAATAGCAGCCAATCACTGAGTAGGATCGCCCACTGGAGTATTAAACCCAGAATTAGCAGGAACTTAATTGAAAAAATTATGAAATTACAGGTTATCCTGTATTTTCTGCGCACAACTATATATGAATCTGCTTAGCTCCTCCTGGCCTTAGCTGATTAGCTCCTCCTGCTCACAGATCGCACTGCATGTTTGACGTGACAGGTTCCCTTTAAATAGAACCTCTGATCCTGGCCTTTGCAGCGGGATGTCGGTTGTATATTACAGCCGGTACCCACTTCTGATGGCTCTGCCACAGCTCCTGTGCCCATGCCATCCACTGGACATACAATTAGGACGTAATAGTATGTCCAAATGCAGGAATGGGTTAAAGCTGATCTCTCACACTGACCACAATCCTCTACCTGCAGGCAGCATGTTATAGAGCAGGAGGCGCTGAGCAGATTGATATAAGTTGTGTGGGAAAAAATTCAGTATAACCTGTAATTTTGCTATCTTTTTTTTTCTTTGTAACTTCATCAGAGGTGTCTTGGTGCCAGAGCACGCCAGAGTGGCACTTTTTTGCCTGCCAGGGCACAGCAGGGAGCTCTTAAAAGAGGCCCCCCTGCACCCTGGAAGTGGTTCTAAAACTACAAGTGGGGCAGTCCGGGCGCTGCATCCTTAAAGGGAATGTGTCACAAATTAAACCTTTTTTTTTAAGTAAGTTACTTATTTCTATTATATTTTTTAAGTTTTTTTTGCTGTATTTTTATTTTTTTTCTTCCACATGGTGGAAAGTATTAAAAATGTAATAATAATTTGACATGTTTTCCTATGTTGGCCACCAGAGGGAGCATTTCCCAGAATTACAGCAAGGTGGATAAGGCAAAGCAACCTGACTCACAGCTGCCGTAAATGTGGGAGGGAATCTCACCCCTTCCCCCCTCCTACAAGCTAGGAAAAGGTGTCTTCAATTTGCTAAGCAGTGCCCGGCTGCCATTTTGGGTGTGATTGTTGAAATTCAGCTCGCAGAAGCTATAGGACACACCAAAAGGTTAAGGGGATGTTCACACGCTTACTAAACAAAGGGAAAACAGCTCCTGATTTTCAGCCATTTTTTAATCAAACTCACGTTTTTGGCAGCATTTTTTTATGGCCGTTTTTGGAGCTGTTTTTCTATAGAGTCAATGAAAAACAGCTCCAAAAACGTCCCAAGAAGTGATATGCACTTCTTTTTGGCGGGCGTCTTTTTACGTGCCGTTTTTGGAAAATGGCCGCGTAAAAAATCGCCCTGTCGGAACAGAACGCTGTATATCCCATTGAAACCAATGGGCAGATGTTTGGAGGCGTTCTGCTTCCGATTTTTCAGCCGTTTTTTGGGACGTTTACGGCCCGAAAAATGGCTGAAAACACTGCGTGTGAACATACCCTTAGAATGATGAAAGTGAAGTGAATGACTTTTCAAATGTCTTTATCCTTCCATCCTGCTGACAGTCTCCTCCAGGATCAACACCCAATACTGCTGACAGTATCCTCCAGCATCACCGCCCAATACTGCTGACAGTCTCCTCCAGCATCACCATACAATCCTGCTGACAGTCTCCTCCAGCATCACCGCCCAATACTGCTGACAGTCTCCTCCAGCACCACCATACAATCCTGCTGACAGTCTACTCCAGCATCACTGTCAGCAAGATTGTATGGTGACGCTGGAGGAGACTGTCAGTAGCATTGGGTGGTGATGCTGGAGTAGACTGTCAGCAGGATTGTATGGTGATGCTGGAGGAGACTGTCAGCAGGATTGTATGGTGAAGCTGGAGGAGACTGTCAGCAGGATTGTATGGTGAGGCAGGAGAAGACTGTCAGCAAGATTGGGTGGTGATGATGGAGGAGACTGTTAGCAAGATTGGGTGGTGACGCTGGAGGAGACTGTTAGCAAGATTGTATGGTGACGCTGGAGGAGACTGTCAGCAAGATTGGGTGGTGATGCTGGAGGAGACTGTCAGCAGGATTGTATGGTGATGCTGGAGTTAACAGTCAGCAAGATTGGGTGGTGATGATGGAGGAGACTATCAGCAAGATTGGGTGGGGATGCATCACCATACAATCTTGCAGAGAGTATCCTCCAGCATCACCACCCAATACTTCTGACAGTTTCCTCCAGCGTACCCATACAATCCTGCCGACAGTCTCCTCCAGCATCACCTTACAATCCTGCTGACAGTCTCCTCCAGCATCACCAAACAATCCTGCTGACAGTCTCCTCCAGCATCCCCATACAATCCTGCTGACAGTCTCCTCCAGCATCCCCATACAATCCTGCTGACAGTCTCCTCCATCGTCCCCATACAATCTTGCTGACAGTCTCCTCCGCAGTAGAGGAGACTGTCACACCACTCTGTGATAGGAAAAACCATCTGCTGCTGACAGTCTCCTCTCCGACCTCCTGCTGACGGATACCTCACCTCCTCACCCGATCACAGTCCGCACACTGTCCACACTGACAATACATCTAGCAACAGGGGTGGGGCGTCGTGGGGGGGGGGCGTCGGGGGGTATCGGGGGATCCATCGGAGGGGCACCGGGGGGGCCCGCCTGGGGTCATGAGAGCGGGGGTCTGTGAGAGAGAGAGGGACAGACAGAGACACACCCACCTTACCTGCAGTGCAGCCGGTCTTCATAATGGCGCCTGCTATCTCCCTACAAACCAGCTTCTCTGCTGTGTGACTCTGAACTGCGTCCGTGCAGTACAGAGCCAGATAGCAGAGGCAATGGACGGCTCCCGTTCATTGTGTCCTATGCACTGTGCTGCCGTATTCCATCTGTGTATGTGTCGTTAACAGACACATACACAAATGAAATAAAACATGGCAGCCCACAGTATAGTAAGAAAGTGGGAATAAAAAAAATCTTTGTGTGTGAAAAATTAAATAAAGTCAATATAATATTTTATTAAATAAAAACACAGAAATTAATTTAAAAAAAATCATGACACTGTCCCTTTAAGCCATCAAGCGGAGCTGTAGAGGAGCAAACAAGTTAAGTAAATGTTCAGATCTGCGATCTTAATTTTTTTTTCTGATTTGAGGTCTAATTCATTTAGGGGTCCGGTTTTGGGTATTATTACTTTAGTGATCTGGGCTGGAGTCTTATTAATTTAGTGTTTTTTTTTGGGTTTCAACAATTTAACCCCTTCAGGACTGAAACAATGTTTTATTTTTCATTTTCGTTTTTCACTCCCCGCCTTCCAAGAGCCATAACTTTTTTCTTTTTCCATCAAAAGAGTGGTATGAGGGTTTATTTGTGAGTAGCTAATATCCGCCGAAGGGATGTTCGACTGATGCCACTCTCCAGTGACATGCGGCGAGTGCTACACTGTGGGCTCTTGCTGAATGAAGCTAGGACAGCCACTGATGTTTCTTCATTAGTGACAGTTTTCATGCGTCCACATTTGGGCAAATCCAACACTGAACCAGTTTCACGAAACTTGGCAAGCAGTTTGCAAACTGTAGCATGGGAGATGGGTGGTCTCGTAGGGTGTCTTGCATTGAAATCTGCTGCAATGACCCAGGTACTGCGTTCACCAGACATCAACACAATTTCTATCCGCTCCTCACATGTTAACCTCTGCGACATGTCAATGGCTATAAACAAAGAGAAGCTTGTAAATAACTCATGAAAGAATAAAGTAACGTTAAAACCAAGCACACCATTGTTTTTCTTGTTAAATTGTCGATAAGTTTGATGTGTCACATGACCCTCTTCCCATTGAAAAAACTAAAGTTGGATACAAAATGGCCGACTTCAAAATGGCCGCCATGGTCAACACCCAGCTTGAAAAGTTTCCCCCCTCCCATATACTAATGTGCCAAAAACAGGAAGTTAATATCACCAACCATTCCTATTTTATTTAGGTGTATCCATATAAATGGCCCACCCTGTAGTATAATTTTCGGATTTTGTTTGGGGTCTCAATTTGATCTGGGTTCTGGTTTGGCAGTTCTATTTATGTGTACTTTATCCAAGAAAAAACAAGTATATGGAGCAGCACTGTAGCCAGGTAACCCCACGGTCAGTGCAAGACCGCCAAGGAGCGACCCCTCCTCTGGAACAGTACAAAGATTGGTAGGGAATCAGCACACCAAATGTAAAAAATGATTTATATCACCAAATATCTCACTGCAACGTTTCACCCTCTCTATGAAGCCATTCCCAAGCATTACACAATAGTGTTCACAGGGTTTAGATAGGGAGCATAAGCTCATTAGACATAATATGCGAATAACATTGAACTTCACAAATCTAAAGTGCAAATGCATTCATAAATCAATATAATCGACAGTGACATCAATATAAATAAAGTGCTAAATAAACTGTGTATTTCACATTAAAACATTATCAAAATCAAGTAAAAAAAAAAAAAGAAAAATATCGTAAGTGTATATATAATCATTTAGCATGTGTTCCCCCTAATAATAATTAAAATCAAGCTGGCACTCATCATTAAGTAAAAACGATTGGATGCCGCATCATACAACATTGACTATCCTCAACGTCCTAGCCGCTACAGTGCACATGCACCACTCCACTTCCCTCTATTGGACCAAATATGTCACGTGATACATGCCTGTTGGAACGCAGTTGTTCTCGCAAGACCACTAAATTCACGCGCATGATCAGATACACAGAGCGTCTCCGTTGATGTCGCTCAACATAAAAACTTGAGCGTGCCCATAGCTAGTACTGAATCGCAATATCACCATCTTATTGATTGGTATGCACTTCTCTCATGGATTAACCCAATAGCCTCCATACGAAAACAAAGGGAAAGCTCTGGGTATCCCCATATTGAGTTACAGGGTTCCTGGAATGTCCATAAACTATAGTATATTAAAAAACAGAACACAACATATTTAATCAAGTTCGAGTCTATTGAGTATACAGTAGAGTTATGCGCCCACATATGTAAAAGCCATAACATAGGGGTAGAACTAACATCGTAGTCCTACTATGGATGTAATTTGTCCCTAGGGGAGATATACATGACAATTACGTCTGACGCATCTCCACTAATGGAAGCCACATTACAAACGTGGGACTATATAACCCCCACTATTGCAACCTGTACCTCCCATTCCGGGATCCCACACCTCAACAGTGGACCACTTATTGTATTCATTCTTAATCCCCATTAAGCCATCTTTATATACACAAAGATGCATTGAGGGAACTCACCACTCCATTGTCCCAAAGAAAAAGATATTTACAAATAAACTGGTTTGGGTTTTTTATTAAATTGCGCTCCAACCGACTAAATCACATAAAGGAAATAGACGGTCCAGTCGGTCTTGATATCATCAAGTATGGAAAAGCACGTAAATAGACGTATATTGGGGCAGTTATAAAATTCTTAGTTCAGCAGCTCATTGTCTTAAACGGTGAGTGCACAGTATACAATCCAGTGTAAATCCCGCTGAAAAAGATCAAAAAAGGACAAACACATAAGTCATTGAGATAAATTCAAACACCGAATAATGTCACTTTTTAGGAATAATCCTTTAAGAAAATTCTTTAAGAAAATGTTAACCCCTATATACCAAAGGGACAAAGACAGAATTCAATATGAACGGGAGTCCGGAACAAGAATCATCAGAGAGCCCTTCAGCAGAATATAATATATAGGATCCCCTTACTTAAAGAGGCTCTGTCACCACATTATAAGTGGCCTATCTCCTACATAATATGATCGGCGCTGTAATGTAGATTACAGCAGTATTTTTTATTTAGAAAACTATCATTTTTGACAGAATTATAACCTATTTTAGATTTATGCTAATGAGTTTCTTAATGGACAACTGGGCGTGCTTTACTATATGGACAAGTGGGCGTTGTGGAGAGAAGTGTATGACGCTGACCAATCAGTGACCACTCAGCGTCATACACTTCTCTCCATTCATTTACGCTGCAATAGTGTTCTTACTAGAACACTATGTGCAGCCACATACACACCCACACACACTGATTAGTCAGCGTCATACACTTCTCTCCACAACGGCCACTTGGTCAAAAAGAAAACACGCCTAGTTGTACATTAAGAAACTCATTATCATAAAGCTAAAATAGTTTATAACTCTGATCTAAATAAAAAACACTGCTGTAATCTACATTACAGCGCCGATCACATTATGTACAATATAGGGCACTTATAATGTGGTGACAGAGCCTCTTTAATTCAACTGACCAAATTTAATGGATAATCCATATTCAGACCTGTAGGATATAAAGTTTATGTATCCAGCGTGTCTCACGCTGTTTCAGGAGTCATTCCCTATTACCCCCACGTTTCAAGGGAGGAACACCACCAATAATGCTGAACCTAAGCTGTTGTATTGAGTGGCCTGCCTCAACAAAGTGTAGGGGAACTGGAAGTTCACATTTTTGAGTTCTTATACTGGATTGTGGTTATTTAACATTCTGTTCTCGTTTAGCCTACATAAAATTATTTACATTGCAAAACGTAAATCACATAATCACTTTTACAAGTGTAAAAAGATTTAACCCTCTATCTCATCCCGGTGCCTGGATGTACAAAGGTATCGCCTCTCATCATTAAAGGGCAGCTTTCACATTACAGGCAGGGGAAACAACTCCTGTGTCTCATGTCAGGCTGACCAAATCTCGACAAATATCCACTGACATCTGTCCTTACTAATTGATCCTTAAGATTACGAGGTCTTCTATATGAAAATAACGGAGGGGAACAAAATTCCAAAACAGAGTCATAGTAGTTGGTTAAAATCTTACAATGCGTATTTACATAGTTATATAGTTAGTACGGCTGAAAAAAGACACATGTCCATCAAGTTCAACCAAGGGACGGGAAAAGGGAAGGAAAACATTTCTACACATAGGAGCTAATACTTTTTTGTTCTAGGAAATTATCTAACCCTTTTTTAAAGCCATCTACTGTCCCTGCTGTGACCAGCTCCTGCGGTAGGCTATTCCATAGATTCACAGTTCTCACAGTAAAGAAGGCTTGTCGCCTCTGCAGGTTGAACCTTTTTTACTCCAGACAGAGGGAGTGCCCCCTTGTGTTTTGCGGAGGTTTTACATGGAACAGGATTTCACCATATTTTTTGTATGTGCCATTAATATATTTATATAAATTAATCATGTCCCCCCTTAGTCGTCTTTTTTCAAGACTAAATAGGTTTAATTCTTTGAATCTTTCCTCATAACTTAAATTCTCCATGCCCCTAATTAGCTACGTTGCTCTTCTTTGTATTTTTTCCAACTCCAGGGCATCCTTTCTATGAACTGGAGCCCAGAACTGAACTGCATATTCTAGATGAGGCCTCACTAATGCTTTGTAAAGTGGCAATATTACATCCCTGTCCCGCGAGTCCATGCCTCTTTTAATACACGACAATATCCTGCTGGCCTTTGAAGCAGCTGATTGACATTGCATTCTGTTATTTAGTTTATGATCTACAAGTACACCCAGATCCTTCTCAACAAGTGAATCCGCCAGTGTAGCTCCCCCTAGGACATATAATGCATGCAGATTGCTGGTACCCAGATGAATAACTTTACATTTATCTACATTAAACTTCATCTGCCAAGTGGATGCCCAAACACTTAGTTTGTTTAAATCTGCTTGCAATTCACGAACATCTTCCATAGACTGAACTATACTACATAGCTTGGTGTCATCTGCAAAAATAGAAATAGTGCTATTAATCCCATCCTCTATATCATTAATAAATAAGTTGAATAATAGTGGTCCCAGCACTGAACCCTGGGGTACACCACTTATTACCGGGGACCATTCAGAGTAGAAATCATTGACCACAACTCTCTGGATACGGTCCTTGAGCCAATTCTCAATCCAATTACAAACTATATTTTCTAAACTTATAGTCCTTAATTTACCCATTAGGCGTCTATGGGGGACAGTGTCAAATGCCTTTGCAAAGTCCAAAAACACTAAATCCACAGCGGCCCTCTGTCTAGGCTTCTGCTCACCTCTTCATAAAAACAGATTAGGTTAGTTTGACAACTTCTGTCCTTAGTAAAACCGAGCTGGCTGTCACTTATAATACTATTTTTTGTCACATAATCCTGTATATAGTCCCTCAATAGCCCCTCAAACATTTTCCCCACGATGGATGTTAAGCTTACTGGTCTATAATTACCCGGGGAAGACCTAGAGCCCTTTTTGAAAATAGGCACCACATTTGCCCTGCGCCAGTCCCTTGGCACTATACCAGTCACTAGAGATTCTCTGAATATTATGAAAAGGGGGACAGAAATAACTGAACTAAACTCTTTAAGAATTGTAGGGTGTAACCCATCTGGTCCCGGGGCCTTGTGCAAATTTATTTTATTTAATTTAGCTTGGACCATATCTACATTCATCCAATTCAGTATATCAACTGATATATTAACAGCACTGGCACCGGCTACATCAGCTGCTCTTTCTTCTGTTGTATATACAGAGCTAAAGAACCCCTTTAGTAACTCTGCCTTCTTTTGATCCCCTGTGACCAACTCCCCATTACCATTATCTAGGGGTCCTACATGTTCGGACCTTGGCTTTTTAGGATTTATATACTTGAAGAATTTTTTGGGATTTGTTTTACTATCCTTGGCCACATGCCTTTCATTTTGTATTTTTGCTAATTTTATTACATTTTTACAGATTTTATTAAGCTCTTTATATTTTACAAAGGCTGCAGATGTACCCTCAGATTTGTATTTTTTAAATGCCCTTTTTTTGTCATGTATTGCCCCTTTCACAGAAGGTGTAAGCCATGTGGGATTTAATTTTAGTCGTTTATACTTGTTACCTATAGGAATAAATTTTGTACTATAATAACCCAAAGTAGATTTGAAAATCTCCCATTTATCATTTTTCCCATTATTTGACATTAGTTCTTCCCAGTCTATATCCTGAATTGCATAATTTATAATTAATGCAACATCCGAGCTGCATGTGTTATAAGTAGAAATCATTGGAAGCCTTTAAGATTTACTAACCTTCTCTGCCTGTTGTTGTTGTAGATATTTTTTATACAATCCCTTTACCCTGTCTAAGTGACCCTGTTTGGTACATTTCGGGTATCCCCTACTTTGAAATCTCCTGAACATCTCCCCAAGTCTTATATCAAGATCACTCGGATCCTCTACTATCCTTTTTACTCTCAGTAACTGACTAAACGGTAGTGAACGTAAAATGGGTCTAGGGTGGGGGCTATCATAACTTAACATGTTGTTACAGTAAGTTGGCTTTACAAATAAATCCATTTTTAATTTGTCCCCTGCGATGTATAACATTGTGTCAAGGAATTGTAAGTTCTGTCTCGAGACCACCCTCATATATTTAATCTCTGGATCCATATTGTTGAGGAAGTAAAAAAATGTGTCTAATGCAGACAAGTCACCCGTCCAAATGAGGAAGACGTCGTCTATGTATCATCACCAGCTCAGCACAAAGCTGAACTGGTGGGACACATAGACTGACATCTCCTCCAAGTCTGCCATAACTATGTTGGCGTATGTCAGGGGCCACATTTGACCCCCATGGAGAAACCCCTTAGTTGAATATAATATTCATCATTGAAAAGAAAGTAATTGCACATCAAGACAATTTCCAACAAGCCTATCAGAAATTCCTTATATTCCTTTGAAAAGCCAGCTTGAGTAAGAGCCCTAGATACATTCATAAGGCCCCTTTCGGGATTTATGGAGGTATATAGGCTCGTGACATCAAAGGACTCAAGCATAAAATCAGGGGGGACAGAGATCCCTCTGATTTTGGATAAAAAAAAATCAGATGTATCCCTGATAGAAGATCTTGCAGAGGTTGCAAATGTTCTAAGTACCTTATCAAGGAAAACTGCCTTGGGGCTCAAAAGTGAACCCTTCGTTGAAACAATTGAACATGATATGTTCTTATGAATTTTTGGTAAGCAGTACAACATAGGAACAATGGGAAGTATTGCAGTGTATTATAAATGCGATCGTAGGATCGCATAGTGAAGTCCCCTAGGGCTAGTAAAAAAGTTTAAAAAAAAAAAAGTTTAATACAAAGTGAAAAAAAAAAGTGAAAAAAAAAATGAAAAACCCACTTTTTCCCCTTACAAACTGCTTTATTATTAAAAAACAAAATAAAGTTAAAAAGTCACACATATTTGGTATCACCACGTCCGTAACTACCCCAACTATAAAGTTATTACATCACTTAACCCGAAAGGTGAACGTCGTAAAAAATAACTTTAGTAAAACTTTACTTTGAATCCTGCCTTAAAAAAAAATGTGATAAAAAGTGATCAAAAAGTTGCATTTACTCCAAAATGGTACCAATAAAAAGTACAAGTCGTTCTGCAAAACAAAAGCCCTCATACAACTGCATCGGCGAAAAAATACAAAAGTTATGGCTCTTCAAATATGGAGACCCAAAAACAAATAATTTTGAAAAAAAGGGTTTTCACTGTGTAAAAGTAGTAAAACATACAAAATCTATATAAATGTGGTATCGTTGCAATCATAACAACCCGCTGTATAAAGTTATTATGTTATTTATACCACACGGTAAACGGCGTCAATTTAGGATGCAAAAAAAGGTTTTTCTATTCCCCCCCAAAAAAAGTTAATAAAAGTTAATCAATAAATTCTATGTACCCCAAAATGGTGCAATTAAAAATTACAACTTGTCCCGCAAAAAACAAGACCTTATACAGCTATGTTGATGCAGAAATAAAAAAGTTATAGCTCTTTGAATGAGACGATGGAAAAACTTAAAAAATGGCTTGGTCATTAACCCCTTCAAATCTGACATGTGTTACTTTATGTGGTAATAACGTTGGAATGCTTTTACCTATCCAAGCGATTCTGAGACAGTTTTCTCATGACATGTTGTACTTCATGTTAGTGAAAAAATGTTGTCGATAATTTTGGTAAAATTTGCAAAAATTAGCATTTTTCTAAATTTAAACGTATCTGCTTGTAAAACAGATAGAAATACCACACAAAATAGTTACTAGTTAACATTTCCCCTATGTCTACTTTATGTTTGCATCATTTTTTGAACGTCTTTTTATTTTTCTAGGATGTTAAAAGGCTTAGAACTTTAGCAGCAATTTCTCATATTTTAAAGAAAATGTCAAAAGGCCATTTTTTCAGGGACCAGTTCAGTTCTGAGGTGGCTTTGAGGGCCTTATATATTAGAAAATCCCCAGATCCCCATTTTGAAAACTGCACCCCTCAAGGTATTCGAATCAGCATTCACAAAGTGTTTTAACCCTTTAGGCGTTTCACAGGAATTAAAGCAAAGTAGAGGTGAAATTTACAAATTTTATTTTTTTTGCCGAAATTCATTTCTAATACATTTTTTTTTGTAACACAGAAGGTTTTACCAGAGAAATGCAGCTCAATATTTATTACCCAGATTCTGAAGTTTTTAGAAATATCCCACATGTGGCCCTAGTGTCCTAATGGACTGAAACACCGGCATCAGAAGCAAAGGAGCACCCAGTGGATTTTGGGCCTTGTCAGGTTTGAAGAGGTCTTGTGGTGCCAAAACAGTGGAAACCCCCCAAAAGTGACCCCATTTTGGAAACTACACCTCTCAAGGAATTTATCTAGGGGTATAGTTAGCATTTTGACCACAAAGGTTTTTTGCAGAATTTAGTGGAATTAGGCAGTGAAAATGAAAATCGACTTTTTTTCTGTAAAAGCATATAAATGTAAAATTTTTACAAGGAATAAAGGAAAAAAAGAACCACAACATTTGTAAAGCATTTTCTCCTGATTACGTCAATACCCCATATGTGGTAATAAACTGCTGATTGGACCCATGGCAGCGCTCAGAAAGGAAGGAGGGCCATTTGGATTTTGGAGCACGGATTTTGCTGTATTGTTTTTCGCTGCCATGCCAGCTTTGCAACGCCCTGGAGGGACCAAAACAGTGGAAACCCCCCAAGTTACCCCATTTTGGAAACACCCCTCAAGGAATTTTTCTAGGGGTATAGTGAGCATTTAGACTACACGGGTCTTTTGCAGAATTTATTAGTATTAGGCGGAGAAAATTAATATCATAATTTTTTTCCACTAAAATGTTGAATTTTCTCATTTTCACAAGGGATAAAGGAAAAATAAACAACCAATTTTTGTAAAGCAAATTCTCCCGAGTACGGAAATACCCCACATGGGGTCAAAAGTTTTTTTCATTCAAAATGAATTAACCCTCCCTGCTTCCAAGAGCCATAACTTTTTTATTTTTCCGTCAGTAGAGTGATGTGAGGGCTTATTTCTTGCTTGAGGAATTGTAGTTTCTATTGACACCATTTAAAGTGCCATAAAAAGTACTGGGAAACTGAAATAAAAATAGAAAAATATAGTAATATAGGAAAAAAATCTGATTCCATTTTTTGGGGTTTTCGTTTTTACAGCTTTAGCCGTGCGGTAAAAACAAAAACGACAGCGATTTTGGCAGTTTAAATTATTTAAGTTTTTTACGGTGTTCACCGTGTGAGTTAAATAATGGTATATTGTAATAGTTCGGCCTTTTACGAACGTAGCGATACCAATTTTGTTTATTCTTTTACATTACTTTAGAAGAAAAATTGGAAAAGGTGTTTTTTTTTAACTTTAAACTTTTTTCATTCTCACTACTAATAACATTAATTCTTATACACATTTTATTAGTCCCCTTAGGGGACTTGTACCAGCGATCATCTGATCTCTGGTACAATATACTGCAATACTAATGTATTGCAGTATATTGTTATTTTTACAGGCTTCTGTATCCGCACGATCGCTGTTCCTGTCCGTTAGTCCTGGGTGTCAGCTGTAATACACTGCCGACACCTGCAGCGTATGGAGCGGGCTCAGCACGTGAGCCCGCTCCATACATCAACCCCCGCACCATGACGTGCTATTAAGTCATAGTGCGCAAATGGGTTAATGCACAGCGGATGGTGTGAATATTGCAATTTTCCACTGATATGCCATTTTAGTGCATAATATGTTGCGCCCAGTTTGTGCCACTGAAGACAAATACCTCATAAAACGTTAAACGGGTTCTCCTGGGTATGGTGATGCCATATATGTCGACGCAAACTGCTGTTTGGGAACGCTGCAGGACTCAGAAGGGAGGGACGCAATTTTGCTTTTGGAGCGCAGATTTTGCTTGGTAATAGTTTTGTTTGGGGTTTTGCTGGTATTTCAGTTTATGATGTGGGGGCATATGTAAGCTGTGCGGAGTACATCAGGGTATAATAAGAGGGTATAATTATGTGGTAAATGAATAATAATTCATAGATATGTGGCCGGTGTCGCACTGATAAATGGTGCCTGGTCTTATCCGCTTTTAGAAAACACTGCACATTTTGCATCGCCATATTCTGCGAGCCAGAACTTCTTTATTTTTTCACCACTGGAGCTGTATGAGGGCTTATTTGTTGCGGGAAAATCTGTAGTTTTCATTGGTACCATTTTGGGGTACATTCGATTTTTTTGATCACTTTTTATTAACATTTTTTTCAAGCCGGGTGACCAAAAACAAGTAATTCTGACAATGTTTTTTTAGTTTATTTTTTGCGGCGTTCACCGTGTGCTATAAATGATAATTTTACTTTATTCTGCGGGTCGATACGATTACGGTGATACCATATGTATATAGGTTTTTTAATGTTTTGCAGTGTTTGCGCAATAAAATCACTTTTTTATAAAATTATTTATTTTCTGTCACCATATTCTGAGAGCCGTAACTTTTTTATTTTTCAGTCAAAAAAGCTGTGTAAGGGCTTGTTTTTTGCGGGACGGGTTGTAGTTTTTATCGGTACTATTTTTGGGTACATGCGACTTTTTGATCACTTTTTATTCTCTATTTTGTGAGGGGTGGTGACCAAAAAAATAGCGATTCTTGTGTCTTTTGTTATTGATTTTTTTTGGGGTGTTCATCGTGCGGGAAAAAAATAACACTACATATAATTGGGGTCTTTACGAACGCTGTGCTACCAGATATGTGTACTTTTTTTAACGTGTTAATTTTTTTTTTCCTATAATGAAAGTCTTAATATAGGAAAAAAATGCAGTGTTTGTTTATATAACTTATAACTTTTATTTTTACACTTTTTTAAAACATTTTTATTACTTTTTTTTACTTTTTTCACTTGTCCCACTAGGGGACACTTAGACTTGCACCTCTGATCGCTGCTGGAATACATTACACTACCTAAGTAGTGTAATGCATTCCAACTGTCATTGTGACGTGACAGTCACACTGACAGGAAGCCTTGGAGGACCGGCCGGAGGCTGCTCCTCCGAGGCTTCCGTACATGGCAACCCGGAGGTCATTGTCTGACCTCCGATTGTCACGACAAGCATCGGCAGCCCCCACAATCACTTCGTGGGGGCTGCTGATGTGCTTCAAACCCCTTAAATGTGGCGAACGCAATCTGTCGCCGCATTTATGGGGTTAATTGCCTAAATCAGCGGCGATGGTCGGATGTCGGGGACAGCTGACCTCCCGGTTCCCGGACACTGTCCGTTAGGACAAAGTGCGCCGGAAACTACTCCGCAACTGTACGTCCTGATGCGGGAAGCAACCCCTCTGCAGGATGTACTATTGTGAAGCAGAGTGGGAAGAGGTTAAGGTCTAAAATAGGCAGGTCATTAAGGGGTTAAATTTATAAATATCCTTCTGGACCAAGGAGATAAAGGTTTCAACCCCCCTGCATACTAGTTGGTGGCTGAAAAGAGCTCTTATTAAAGAATCCCATTACCTTTAGACATGATTCAGTAACAGATTCAACTCCTACAGTCGGTCCCTGTTGGGAAAACCTTGATTTAATTCTTACAGATCAAAAAAAATTATTAAGATCTATGTCAAGCTGTAACCAGTCCACCCCTTCCGTAGGGCAAAAAAGACAATCCTTTACTCAAAACCTGTGTCTCAATAGCTGAAAGTAAATGAGTGGAGATAATTACCACTAATCTGTTTTGGGCACCAGGTTCTTCCTCTGCTGTAGTTGAGCCTTCAGTGGTTTCCCACTTCTTGTTCTTGATTTGTCTATTGTACCGTCGACCTCCTTTTCTGGTATGTCGTTTTCTCCTCCTTGGTTCATTGTAGTTGACTCTAAAAGAAAAACGTTGGAAGACTGTGCACGAGAGTTTCTGTTTTTGTAAAGTCCTTTTGTTGTTGATTTTCCTGCTTCCAGTTATATAATTTGACCATTGCATAGTGCTCTTTGTCCCGGAACCATTTATGCCTTTTAACCACTTGTTGTGCACCTTCAAATTTAAGTAAAATAGAACTGAATTTCTCATGATATATATGGTGAATTCCTCAACCCACATCAATTCACGTAATTTCTCCTCAACCTCCATTTCAATTTCAATCTGTAGGAATTCGATATTCAGTAAGATGACATCCAATGCGTATTTATTCGATAAACCTTCAAATCTAGTACAAAACTCCACATTGTTAGGAATTAAATTCTGCCTCAATTGTGATCTTAAATCACGTGGGATAATTTGATACTTGTAGTACTCCCCCCAGTAGTGAGAGGTGCAACTTCATGTTGGTTATTAGTTTGATATCAACTTTTGCTGGTACACCCAAAAATGTCTCATCACCCAGAGATCCGTTGAAAATTCTATCCACATCTTCTTTAGAATAGAAAAAGATATTTGGTGAAGTATTCAAACATTTTCATGTTGCTTACTTGCTACATCTCCTGGCAATAGTGGGGGTTTTATAGTCCCACGGTTGTGATGTGGCTTCCATTAGTGGAGATGCATCAGACGTAATTGTCATGTATATCTCCCCTAGGGACAAATGACATCCATAGTGGGACCATGCTGTCAGTTCTACCCCTACTTTATGGCTTCTACATATGTGGGCGCATAACTCTACTGTATACTCAATAGACTTGAACTTGATTAAATATGTTGTATTCTGTTTTTTAATATACTATAGTTTGTGGACATTCCAGGCTCCCTGTAACACAATATGGATATACCCAAAGCTTTCCCTTCATTTTTGTACGGATGCAATTGGGTTAATCCATGAGAGAAGTGCATACCATCCAAGAAGATGGTGATTTTGTGATTCAGTACTAGCTATGGGCATTCGCAGGTTCTTATATCTAGTGACATCAACGGTGACGCTCTGTGTATCTGAGCATGCATGAGAACTTACTGGTCTTGCGAGAACAACTGCGTTCCAACAGGCATGTAGCACGTGACATATTTGGTCCAATTGAGGGAAGTGGAGTGGTGCATGTGCACTGTAGCGGCTAGGACGCCGAGGATAGTTAATGTTGTATGATGCGGCATCCAATCGTTTTTACTTAATGATGAGTGCCAGCTTGATTTTAATTATTATTAGGGGGAACACATGCTAATGATTGTATATACACTTATATTTTACAATATTTTTTTTACTTGATTTTGATAATGTTTTAATGTGAAATACAGTTTATTTTGCACTTTATTTATATTCATGTCACTGTCGATTATATTGATTTATTTGAATTTTGTATTTGTGAAGTTCAATGTTATTCGCATATTATGTCTAATGAGCTTATGCTCCCTATTTAAACCCTGTGAACACTATTGTGTAATGCTTGAGAATGGCCTTCATAGAGAGGTTGAAACTTTGCAGTGAGATATTTGGTGAAATAAATCTTTTTTTACATTTAGAGTGCTGCTTTCCTACATATCTTTGTAGACATATATAGACAGTGATGTCAGGGGCTTTCAGCTACAATGTTTCCTGCCAGAGCATCTGGAACTCCGTAGCTGAAAGCCCCTGACATCCCTGTCCATATATGGACAGTGACGTTAGTGGCTTCTTAAGTCCCGGAGTACCTGGCCAGTGAGCTGAAAGCCCGTGATATCACTGTCCATATATAAACAGTATTGTCAGGGGCTTCCCCAGGACTGAGCGCTGCCTGATGCTCTGCCCGGGGGCTCCGACCCTGGGGAAGTTCTCTGAGGTACACATTTAACGTCTACCTCAGGCGAATGCAATACAGTGGCATCCAAGAAGAAAAGACAGAGAGGCAGCACTTCCAAAATGAATAGCAGCTTTATTCACCCGTGCAACGTTTCAGTTCAGCAGGACCTTTCTCAAGTCTTGCTGGACTGAAACGTTGCACGGGTGAAGAATAAAGCTGCTATTCATTTAGGAAGTGCTGCCTCGCTTTCTTTTCTTCTTGTCTACACCAAGGGACCGTGGATCAGGTCCTGTAGAGGCGTGCACCCACATCTTGTCCAGTGCTGTGGATTTTTTTTGTCTTTTTGTTATACAGTGGCATCCATCACACATAGTTTTTTTAGTAGGATCCCACAAGTTTTTTTAGCGGGATCCCTCAGGATGGAATAATGTAGCCTACTACGTTATTCCATCCTCAAAAAAAAAGTATACCATACCAACGTAAACTAACTCGACGGAGGGTAAAAAGACACTCCTTTAGTCCCCATCGGGCAAATGGAGCTTTATGGACACGTATAGTGTGTACGTCGAGAGCTCTCCCGACATACACCATAAACATAGGGCACAAACTTGATGTGAATCAGGCCTTAATAAATTAGTCGCATCTTCGGGTAGTGCTGGAAATTCAAACCTATGCCTGCTCATAGATTTGTTGGTATGCAGTAGGATTCACTTTATAAAGAGCATCGGGAAAAAAAAGGGGGTTATTTAAAGGCTATTAAAAAAATAATAATCCCAAAACAGAAGTCCATTTAGCATCTCCCCATCTGATTCTTTATAAATAGTGTCGGATTTTATCCCATCCCCTATATTATGCCCATGCTGCTGTGATACTTCCTGGTTCTGATGCGGGATTAAGTCTTTTAGCGCCCACTGAAAGAATCCAAATTCCGGCACCGACCTCTTACCTTGCCAGCTCTGGTTTCTCTGCCCTCCCATCTGCCTCTCTAGCATTTGTCAATCGCATGACCGCAAAAGGCTCTAGCCCCTTGCCGTCATGTGATCGATAAGTCAACACAGACTAGAGGGGGAGACATCTCAGGAGTCACGTGGCTCTGTGTCGATATGTCACAGCAGAGGAAGAAACGATTGGACTTCCTCTACCACATGACTGAAGAATAGCGGGGATCAGCGCTTTTTTAATAAAATAAGGGATTTAGTAAGCTGTACATTTTTTTTTTAGTATACATACAATGCTGATTAATTTTATACTACTGGATAACTCCTTTAATAAATGAAATGACTCAAAATAAGACTCAAAATAACATTAATCAGATTTTTCATCCAAAATAATAATAATAAATTATCAGAGAAACCCCTATTATTTTAAATATGTCTGGTATTGTTACTTTCTACAAATAAGTAGTGGCACAGTTTGTTCTATTCATATAAATGGATGCCGATGTGTAAACTGAGTGCAACTGCTAACTGTGCACTCCTACATCTAGGCCCCTGAATGGATGAGTTCTATTTCTTATCATTAAGGAAATGGAAGAAATACAACATTTAGAGAATGAAAACAGTTACATGTCGCCTTCGTCCCCACCTTAGGCGTTTATAGGTTTTATAAAATGAATTTTTAAATGATGCTTTTAAAGAGACATAAGAAAAATATTGAAAAAGTATCGGGTTACTAGATAGGCTTGGCAGGACATGTATCCTGGGTGCTGGGTGCCAGGGGGTTCCAACAATCCACTCTGGCTTGGCCAGCTTATTTAGATAGAAGGCTAAGGTAGCAAACGTAACACGACCGTAGAAATTGTCCGTAATTACAGACCGTAATTACGAACCCATTCACTTCTATTGCCCACGGACACCTTTCCATATATTGTCCGTGAAGAAAGGCTCCGCAAAAGATAGTGCATGTACTATTTTTTGCTTTTTACTGACCGTGCTCCCATACTTTATATGGGAGCACAGACTGCAAATGCGGGCAGCTGTCCGTGGCAGTCAGCGGTCGGCCATGCCCGTAAGCGCAGACCGTGATTACGAGCATAGGTTGTGTTCATGGGGCCTTAGTAAAGGAAAGCCGAGCTACTAATCTAAGTTACTTTATTTCGTTGTATTGTGCTGCGTATATGCGTACTGTTTCAGTTAAATTCAGATGTTCTAACCCCTCTATAACATTTGAATAATTCTGACCCACAAAATACAATCTCAATCCTGCACTTCGCTACATAACAGCACATACAGTGTGAATGGAACTAATCCATGCTTAGCAAGTAATGCTCAGGATTCATCAAGCTCCTCTAAATTATTGGTTCTATATTCTGTGACCCTACAAACACAATCATCCTGCACTTTGGAGAAGAACCGGGAGCACTTGTCAAATTAGAACAGAAAAGGGACATTTATACTGTGCAGGTTGTGCAATTCTTCTTCATAAGTGACTGCCATAGTTGGCTGAGGTGGAAGACATGTCTTTATAATGTAGGTCACAACATAATACCCAAGGAAACAGTGACGCTCAGTGGTGTGAACTCAGAAGTTGACAAAATAGGAGCCGGCATTCTTTGTCAAGCGTTCTGCAACAGACTCATTTTACCCAACTGTGACATCAAGGTAGTTGCTATTTTTTTATTTCTTCAATACAGTCTATGACCATCTCTAATATTTATATAGGAAGCAAGGATCGGACTCAGTAATAACACTGTAACCATACAACTGCAATGAGGCATGGAAAAATTACATGGCATGAAATAAAAAAACATCAAAAATGCTGTATGTGAGCTGAAACCTAATATGAAGCGTTACATAGTAGCACCCAGAATGCAAACAATGTATACAAGTAGTATACTGTCATATAGTAGTATACAAGTACAGTATATATGTATACATTTCTGTAAAACACCTTTCATATATGTTACAAAATTCTTATTGAAAACGCAAAATTTGTTCAGTTGGAATTACAAAGAAATAGGAGAAATCCTCCTTTACATAACATGCAATGTGCATAATAACCAGACAGTAATACAGACACATGATCAACAGTTCTAACTACAAAAACCTTGCCATTCACCTCAGATTACTTACTAAACTTCTTATTAGATTAACTATTAGGTTGTGAAATTGCCACTGGTACACAATGTTTAACCTCTTCCTGCCAATGCCATTTTTCGGATTTTCACTTTAGTTTTTTCCTCCCCACCTTCCAAAAGCCGCAACTTTTTTATTTTTCCATCAATATTGCCGTATGAGGGCTTGTGTTTTGCAGGACGAGTTGTAGAGTTCACGGCACCGTTTATTGTACCATATAATGTAGTGGGAAACTGGTAAAAAAAATATTATGGGGGGTGAAATAGGAAAAAAACAGCGATTCCTGAATTTTTGGGGTGGTTTTGTTTTTGTGGCATTCATCATGCAGTAAAAACAGCATATTAACTTTATTCTGTGGATGAATACGATTACAGCGATACCAAATTTATGTATTTTTTTTTGTTTTACTACTTTTACAAGGAAAAAACTGATAGTTAAAAATAAAATTTGAGTTTTGTCGGCGTTTACCGTCCGTACTAAATAATGATATATTGTAATAGTTCAGACTTTTACTGACCCGTTGATACCAGTTATGTTAATTATTAAAAAAAATTTACATTGTGCTTGAGGGAAAATGGGAAAAGGGGGATTTTGTTTAACATTTAATAAAAAAAAAAAAAAAAATATTTATTAAAAAAAAATTTATTTTACAGTTTTTTTACTTGTCCGCCTAGGGGACTTGAACCAGCGATCGTTGAATTGCTTGCACGATACACTGCAATACTATATTGTGATTCTGACAGTCTCCTATGAAGCCCTGCCAGAGGTAGAGCTTCATAAGAGTACAAATATGGCGGACTTGGGGGCCTTCATCAGGCCCCCAGGCTGCCATGCCAACCAACGGCACCCCCCGATCTCGCCACGGGGGGCCATTGGAACATTACAGGGGGTTGTTCCCCTGTTTTTGTTCATTTAAATGCCACAGTCGCTATTGACCCGCGGCATTTAACGGGTCAAACGAGCGGGATCACGCTTGGAAGTAACAGTAACAGTCATCATGCAGCAAGTTTTTAAACTTGGGCACTCATTACTAGTACTAAAAGAGAACCTGTCACCTCTTCTGACATTTGTTTTAGTAAATAATTGTATTTCCCATGAAATATCAATTCTGGAGAACCTTTTCTTAGAACTCTTCATTGTGCAGTAGTGCCGTTCCTCTATTCTTCCTCCTCGAAATTTATGAATAAATTGATAACTGGGTGTTACCAGTTGGAGGTATGTCCCTACAAAGACT
Source organism: Rhinoderma darwinii (assembly GCF_050947455.1). Classification (NCBI taxonomy): domain Eukaryota; kingdom Metazoa; phylum Chordata; class Amphibia; order Anura; family Rhinodermatidae; genus Rhinoderma; species Rhinoderma darwinii. The sequence goes on along the minus strand of NC_134689.1, from coordinate 252,921,013 downwards.
GACAATATCCAATCAGTGCCGACAAAGTGAGACTGTGTAGGGAAACACCACTCTGACAAGGGGAATGGTAACACCCAGTTGTCAATTTATTCATACACTTCTAGCAGGAATAGCTCAACGAAGACTTCTAAAATACTATGTTCCAGAATTGTTATTCCATGGAGAATACAAGTGAAAATTAAGGGCACGTCCAGACGTGGCAGAGTTTTTCCGCTGCAAATGTTGGTGCAGATTTGGGGCATTTACGCAACGAATCTGCACCAACATTTGCATATTTGACAGGTAATTCAGATGTTGCAGAAAACACAGCGGACTTGCCACAGATTTCAGTTTTTGAATTGCAAAGGCTGAAATCCGCAGTGAAATTCCGCTTCTTCTCCGCAACAGACAGTGCATGCTGCGCAGCCAATGGTCCGCAGCGCAACGTCTGAACTAACTTTCCTAAAAATGCATAGAAACAAATGTAAAAAACGGCCGCTGGAGAATTCCACTGCGGACAGTCCGCAGCGGAATTCCACAGCAATTCCGCCACGTCTGAATGTGCCCTAAAAGGGTATGTGCACACGGCTCATTTTCGGCCATTTTTCGGGTTGTAAAATGGCCGAAAAACGGCCGAGAAATCGGAAGCAGAACGCATCCAAACATCTGTCCATTGATTTCAATGGGAAAAAAGGCGTTCTTTTCCGACGGCTGCGAAAAAGATGTGCATGTCACGTCTTGAGCCGTTTTTGGAGCCGTTTTTCAGTGACTCTATAGAAAAACAGCTCCAAAAACGTCCGTGAAAAACGCGAGTGGCTTAAAAAAGTCTAAAAATCAGGAGCTGTTTTCCCTTGAAAACAGCTCCGTATTTTCAGACGTTTTTGAGTTTGCGTGTGAAACATACCCAAATAGATATGTCAGGAGTGGTGACTGGTCCTATTTAAGTACTGCACCATAAATTAGCCTTTTGTTCCTGTGCTATTATTATTTATTCTCCTGGTCACCCTCTGGTTATGTTAGGGTGTGTTCACATCAGCGTCGGGCTTCCGTTCATGGGTTCCGTTAGATCTTTCCATCGGAGAAACTCACGAACGGAAAGGCAAACGGAACCAATAGCTTCCGTTTGCATTACCATTGATTTCAATGGTAATGCTTCCATTGCAAATGGTTTCCGTTTGTCTCCGTTCCGTAAGGTTACTGTTTTTTTTACTGAATCAACTGTTTCCGCTAAAAAAATGGAACCCTTACGGAACGGAGACAAACATAAAACCATTTGCAATACAGGCACTCCTCCGACAGATAGGTCTGACAAAACCCATGAACGGAAACCAATGCTGATGTGAACAGGCCCTTATCTGGCTTCAGTTTTCTTTTCGTTTTGGTGCCTGCTTTCTGCATACAGCTACATTCCTAACTATACCTACTATTCCATTGTCCCTTTTTTCTGGCATACCTCCTTGTGAGGGTACCAATAGTGGCACAGAGAGTCCAGTTGCTAGCTGACAGTGATATTACAATAGATAGATGGCAATATAAACTCTGGTGTACTGCATCTATATCAGTGAAGCAGGTTGTCTAGATTTGCCTTTGCATAAATATTTACATTTATACATTTATAGCTATATGTTAACTTATTTCATTCATTTCATATGGGGCCTTAAACTGATGGGATATGCTGATAATGTAATATTTATATGTGCTGCCGGATGCTGATTTTGGGAAAAACATGGATATCAAAGAGTGGATTTTTTCCTGATCCTTTTGTTACATTGGAAATGGAGATCAGGGCAGGTAGATGGTGCCTGCCTGAGGAGCCGAACATGCACGTTATTGGGAGAAATCAGGACTAATAACTCTTAGCTTAGCAATCACTCTTCAAGTGCTAGCTGTAAAACTATGTTTATGGTACTTAGAAACAATTTAAGATAATATCCTAATGTTTTTCACGTCAGAGGTGCATCCGTGCTCAGCGCTGCGGGACGCAATGTCTCGCATCCCCCATAGATGAGAGTCTATTGAGGGATGCGTGATGTGTGAAAAGATAAGACATGTCCTATTTTTCCACGGACCCTTCACATGGTCTGTTGAAACAACGGCTGTGTGAACGGCCACATTCAATTACATAAGTTCGTGGGCCGGCCGCTGTTTCAATGGCCGTCCCACCCACGTTTAACACGCTCGTGTAAATTGGGCCTAAATGTTAGTAGGGAACAGAGGAGTGACTGCATCATTTAACAAAATGCTGCCCTGCAATATCTGACCCTAAGGGCTCGTTTACACGAGCGTGTTATACGTCTGTGCGACGCGCGTGATTTTCACGAACCTATATTAGTCTATGGGGCTGTGCAGACAGGTGCGTGATTTTTACGCAGCGTGAGTCCGCTGCGAAAAACTCACGACCTGTTCTATATTTGTGCGCTGTTCGCGCATCACGCACCCATTGAAGTCAATGGGTGCATGAAAACCACGCATGTCACACGGAAGCACTTCCGTGGGACAAGCGTGAATCGCGCAACAGCACTGAAAAGGATGAATGAAAACAGAAAAGCACCACGTGCTTTTCTGTTTACAAACATCCAAACGGAGTATCATAATGATGGCGGCTGCGCGAAAATCACGCAGCCGCGCATCATACCGGGCTGACACACGGAGCTGTTAAGTGCCTTTTGCGCACGCAAAACGCCGCATTTTTTGCGTGCGCAAAACACACACGCTCCTGTAAACCCGGCCTTAGGCCGAATTCAGACAACCATGTGACGGCCGTTAAGACAACGTCCGTCACATGGACGCATGTATTTCAATGGGTCCGTCCACACAGTCGTTTTTTCAACGGACCGTATGAAGGGTTCATTGAAAAATAGAACATGACCTATTTTGTTCCGTTTTCACAGATCCCTCGATAGACTAAAGTCTATGGGGATCCGGGAAAATGGGACCTGCTTGGGGTTTCCCCACGTTCGTCTGAATTTGTCCTAATTGTAATTTACTAGACAGATTTAGCCTAGATCCAGGGCAGTTGTGAAATAACACACAAAGGTATCATCCAAGTGGGTACAGGAATATGCCACATGTTGTCAATTTTAAGAATGCGTACTAAATAATGTGGATGACTAGTAACTAACAGGCCAGGTTCTTTAATAAGATTTCACAAAAAAATGTCAACACTGCTACTGCTAATAATTATCCTATATGATAGTGGTGCATAGGAAATAGTAAAAAAGTCATATGTATGTTAATAACTCACTTTAGTAGCACTCCGTATCTTTTATTGCGATAATCTCGATACTCATACCATGGTTGAACCCGGAGGCGCTCAGGATGTATCCCTTCCACCTGGAATAATGCAGCAGCATCTTCCGGATGCTGAATGTAAACACTGTCATATGTTCCAAGAGTTTCCCTGTGTAAAGAACACACGCAATATGTCCTATTATATAAACTTTCACAGCAGTCCCTAGCTGTTATAATGAAATTACAGTGCCATCCATAAAACAGACCAACACCTCTATGTCATTTCTGGTTACATGGGCCATCACATTTTGTGGCATAAAACATATCTAATAACACATGAAAAGTATAAAAACAAACAAGTAACATTAAAATAAAAATAAAATGAAGATTGGCACTGACAAAAGTGAGCACTCTGCCCATATGAGCTTACTATTTTAAGGGTAAAAGGAGGTTGGGAAACGTAATATATGCACAGGAGACTGTTTGAGAGTCGAAGTATCGAAGTAGAGATGTCTATGATATATTGTAATGTTAGTTCCAATAATTAGATGTACGGCCTCATGCACACGACCATAAGGGGGGATTTACACGAACGTGCTATGCGTCCGTGCAACCCGCAAGGTTTTCACACGGGTCGCACGGACCTATGCAAGTCTATAGGGCAGTGCAGACAGTCCGTGAGTTTTGCGCAGAGTGAGTCCGCTGCGTAAAACTCGCGACATGTTCTATATTTTGGCATTTTTCGCGCATCACGCACCCATTGAAGTCAATGGTTGCGTGAAAATCACGCGCACCACCGTGGATAGGGGATACATGTCTTTTGTAGGACACACTGTAGGTCGCATTTTTTTGGGAGGGGGGACGCTGTATGGCGTTTCCTACGGGGGGGCTGTATGGCGTTCCCTACAGGGAGGGGCTGTATGGCGTTCCCTACAGGGGGGGCTGTATGGTGTTCCCTACAGGGGGGGCTGTATGGCGTTCCCTACAGGTGGGGGGCTGTATGGCGTTCTCTACAGAGGGGGGGGGGGCTGTATGGCGTTCCCTACAGGGGGGGCTGTATGGCGTTCCCTACAGGGGGGCTGTAAGGCGTTCCCTACAGGGGGGCTGTATGGCGTTCTCTACAGAGGGGGCTGTATGGCGTTCCCTACAGGGGGGCTGTATGGCGTTCCCTACAGAGGGGGGGCTGTATGGCGTTCCCTACAAGGGGGGCTGTATGTCGTTCCCTACAGGGGGGCTGTAAGGCGTTCCCTACAGGGGGGCTGTATGGCGTTCTCTACAGAGGGGGCTGTATGGCGTTCCCTACAGGGGGGGCTGTATGGCGTTCTCTACAGGGGGGCTGTATGGCGTTCTCTACAGGGGGGGGCTGTATGGCGTTCTCTACAGGGGGGGCTGTATGGCGTTCTCTACAGGGGGGGCTGTATGGCGTTAGCGCCATACAGCCCCCTCTGTAGATAACGCCATACAGCCCCCCCTGTAGAGAACGCCATACAGCCCCCTCTGTAGATAACGCCATACAGCCCCCACTGTAGATAATGCCATACAGCCCCCATGTAGATAACGCCATACAGCCCCCTCTGTAGATAACGGCACACAGCCCCCTCTGTAGATGACGCCATACAGCCCCCTCTGTAGATAACGCCATACAGCCCCCTCTGTAGATAACGCCATACAGCCCCCTCTGTAGAGAAAGCCATACTGCCCCCCCTGTAGATAACGCCATATAGCCCCCCTGTAGATAACGCCATACAGCCCCCACCGTAGAGAACGGCATACAGAGTCCCCCCTGTAGAGAATGCCATACAGCCCCCCTGTAGATAACGCCATACAGCCCCCTTTGTAGATAACGCCATACAGCCCCCTCTGTAGATATCTACAAAGGGGGCTGTATGGCGTTCTCTACAGGGGGGCTGTATGGCGTTATCTACAAGGGGGGGGTTTTGTGACACCCGGGGGAGGGGGGGCCCCAGTCAAAAGTTTGCTATGGGGCCCAGTCTTTCCTAGTTACACCCCTGGGTGGAAAATATGTGGGACACTATAAACAGGGGTGGGCTATATGTGGAGCACTATGTACAGGGGGGCTATATGTAGGGCACTGTCTACAGGGGTGGGCTATATGTGGGACACTATACATAGGGAGCTATATGTGAGGCACTATCTACAGAGGTGGGCTATATGTGGAGCACTATCTATAGGGGAAGTTATATGTAGGGCAGCACGGTGGCTCAGTGGTTAGCACTATTACCCTGCAGCTCTGTAGTCCATATGTGGGCACTATCTACAAGGGGCTCTTTGTGGGGCACTATCTATAGGGGCTTCTATGTAGGGAACTATCTACAGAGGCTTCTATGGGGGTCTCTATCTCCAGTGGGGCTATGGGGGCACTATCTACAGGAAGCATGGTGTGTGTGTGTGTGTGTGTGTGTGTGTGTGTGTGTGTGTGTGGGACAAAGTGTATGATACTATTATAATCATGGACATGATGTCCCTGACAGGTGTATGGCGCTATTACAGTTAGAGGGGCAGTGTATGGTGCTATTATATTTAGAGGCGCTGAGATTTTTATCTTCGTTTATACATGCAGAAATGTTTGAAAAGTGAGAAGCTGAAGACGTCTGAGAGGCAAACTGCAGAAATGGGTCGGGGCCGGGAGAAATCCATCATAGAGTTCTGAGTCAGAAGGTGAAGAGAAAAAAAATGCAGTGTAATTACGGGTATCGGCGCCAGGCTGAAGAGGATCAGGAACGGAGTCAAGTGCATAGGATCTAGGAGATCTTTTATTGAGAAGACGACGCGTTTCTGGACCGGACTGGTCCCTTCGTCAGGTCAGTATACAATCTGACGAAGGGACCAGTCCGGTCCAGAAACGTGTCGTCTTCTCAATAAAAGATCTCCTAGATCCTATGCACTTGACTCCGTTCCTGATCCTCTTCAGCCTGGCGCCGATACCCGTAATTACACTGCATTTTTTTTCTCTTCACCTTCTGACTCTCACCTTGTCCCAGGTACTAAGGATTTAGCCCCAAGGGACTGCAGTGGGTGGCAGCCGGCTATCTACACTTCACCACCTCATAAGAGTCTCGGAGGAGCGCCGCCATCCCCTCACGTTTTTGCTGTACTAACTCATCATAGAGTTCTGGACCAGGTGGAGAGGAAAGAAAAAAATAACTAGAATCTGAGACGTCACAGGTGAGTCACTTAATGTAAATGTTTATTCTGCCTCTAATCTGTAATGTAGTCACTGTATGATCTGCAGCGAGATGATGGGTGGTTTGATTTTGATATGATTTTTTGGCACTATATACAAGAGGGGAGCAGGGTGGCACTATATACAAGGGGGAGCAGGTTGGCACTATATACAAGGGGGGAGCAGGGTGGCACTATATACAAGGAGGGAAGCAGGGGGGCACTATATACTTGGGGGCTGTGTGCCACTATATACAGGGGGCTGTGTGGCACTACTAAGGGGGGCTGTTTGGCACTATCTACTAGGGGGGCTGTATGACACTATTTACAAGGGGAGGGCTGTGGCGCAATCTACAGGGGTCTGTGTGTGGCACTATCTACTAAGGGGGGCTGTGTGGCACTATCTACTAAGGGGGGCTGTGTGTCACTCTACTAAGGGGGGCTGTGTGGCACTATATACAAGGGAGGGGGGCTGTGTGGTGCAATATACAGGGGGGCTTTATGGTGATATCTACAGGGGGGCTGTATGGCCCTATCTACAAGGGGGCCGTATGGCACAATCTACAGGGGGCTGCGTGTGGCACCTGGGGGGCCCAGTCAAAAGTTTGCTATGGGGCCCAGTCTTTCCTAGTTACGCCCCTGCGTACAGCCCCATCCTCCAGAGACTAGGGACAGTGGAGATACATGCAGAGCCTTATCTTTGTGTGTATAGTGTCTTGTGTTACTATCCTACTTTATCTAGGCCTCCAGCAGTACAGTACAGCTGCCATTTAATCTCCCACCTGCTAATGATAATGAGATAACACATACTGGCCCAATTTATATGGCAAAGCTCACAAGTGAGCTACAGAAAACAGAAATTATCAGTCTATTGTTCTCCAGTGGTTAGGCTTCGTTCACATCTGCACTAGGGCTCCATTCCGACGGAGCCCTGACAGACACAAACGGAAACCATATGTTTCCTTTCCATCTCCATTGATTTCAATGGCGATGGATCTGGTGCCAATGGTTTCCGTTTGTCTCTGTTGTGCAAGGGTTCCTTCGTTTTGATGGAATCAATAGCGTAATCGACTACGCTATTGATTCCGGCAAAACCACAGAACCCTTGCACAACGGAGACAAACGGAAACTATTGGCACCAGATCCGTCACTATTGAAATCACAGATGTGAACGAAGTCTTAGTGTGAAATATGGAGTATTCCAGGATTTTTTTAATATGGATAATTACATTAAAGAAAAAATTTAAAATCTGCAAAAATTAAGTTTCAATGCATTGACAAACAAAAAATCCAAGAGACGAATACTGTTCAAACACAATAAATGTGGTAAACATCCCATGATAATTATTACCGGGGGGCCCAGACCACTCTTTGTCTACTACATATTTGGCAGCCAGAGGTGGGAGTAGCAGAGAGGAGAGAAATTCAAAGAGCAGGAAGAAAGGTAGATGGGTTGTGCAGTGGAGTTTAGTAGGAGACTGGAGTGGTGCTAGCTTGTTTGATGATAGCTGCAGAGTACAGTGATTACAACTTTTAATGTAGCAGCGGACGAGCATGCACTGTGCCGCTCCATTCGAAGTCTATGGGACTGACAGAGACAACTGAGTAGAGCGCTCAGTCCCATAGACCATGAATGGAGTAGCATGGCGCATGCTTGTCCCCCGCTCCATTCAACTCCTCCTTACAGCGGGGGTGCAGTGATATAGCAAACGGTGCTCAGTACCCCCGTTGTAGTGAAGGGTACGGATTTAAGCATTGGGGCACCTAGAGATCAGACCCTTTTATCTATCATGTAAAGAAAAATAAAACAAAACAGAAAAAACGATGGCCTGAGAGATAGATTGAGTATTGTCAGTGTATAAATGATATTGGGAAGATGTAGAGTACATAAGTGGTCAGAGACCATAGAGAGAGGTATAGATAGAGAAGATCAAAGAACAGATCATTAAAGTCCTAGAAACAGGATGATGAGATACTGTGTCCAATCTAACCTAAAGTAGGCAATCCTGGACTCCAATCTAAATGCTGAACCCAAGGAGGAGATGATGTGTTGTAACATTGCAGGGTCAAAAGCTGAGGACAAATGTGCAAGAAGGAGTAAGGAACAGAGCAGCTCAGTCTTATCTACTTGAATGCATCTAAGCTGAAATAAAAGACATCCAATGGACAAGAGTGGCACTCTTTCAAGAATAAAAGTACACCCCTTTTTGTAACCTCATAGAACCCTTTTAACTATAATGTGATATTGTTTTGTATAGTAAATAGAAAGCAAATCAGAATAAGTGAAAGCTGAGTATATTTATAACATCCAAAATGGTGAAATTTGAACAAAAATAAAATATAATCTGTCCTCTGAGGTTTTTTTATTTGTGTATGTATACTTAGAGTAAACGTGCAGAATTAAGGTAATTGTGATTTCTGAATAATTTTGATGGCTATACCTAATTTACATGATGGGCACTTGACCAATGCAAACGGCCACCAGGTTGAAATAACCATCATCTGAGATTATACCACATGTCCTCACTCAGCCTGTGCAAATGAAAAAGCTAATTTATTCTAATCTCATATAACGGCTTTATTGCATTTCCACATAACTGGCTCAATGTTTAATAACTGTGACATTGTGGTCTTCCTGCTTAGTAGCTCCAATATCCTGTGCGGCTCCACTCATGTAAAATATACTGATCCGGTTGCTTTCTTTCAATAAAATGGACAGATATCTCACTTTTTTCATTTATATCTGTAATATAAACATTTTACCCATTATCTGCCTATCCTTCAATATAAGATACCAAGTGATGTGTCGTTGCGCTCTCCTTTACACAACTCTTATGTCAGAACTTTCTAACAGTGAACAAATCGAGAGACATCCCTGACTCTTCTGATATCCTTCATAGCTTCCTGTGACAGCACTCAGGATTTTTCATAAGGCAAATGCTTATAAAGCACATCGAATTGTCTTGATTTTACCAGTTTATACAAGCATTATTAATTATTTCTACAAAATATGCAAATAACCAAAAATAAATGCACCCTTCCTTTTTCCTTTGTATTCCTGTTATGTACTAGATACATGTCTATAGGTTTATTTTTATTTTTTATTGTAATAAGCAGCTATCTTCTTTAGTCACATTCATGGTGCAATAGCAATAGTTTGTAGCTATCTCTCATACCTGTATATAGGTCCAAAGCGCTGGTAATTTTCCACCATGAGATGATGAATATTGTGGAATCCATCCTTCTTCCAGAACTGGTACAAGCCACTCCATCCTTTCTTCCAGTCACCAGGCAGTTGGTCATAAGACAAAGGAGTTGCTGAAGTTTGGTTACTGGCCACAGCTGAGCCTTCACTAACCACTGTGTGGTAGTTCAGTAGCCCAGTGGCAGAAGGAAGAACAAACAGCCTTCTAGAGAGCAACATGGTGTCTGTCGGTCAGAGGGCATGGAGGCTTCTCTTATAGAGCTGTAGACAACATGAAGGACACGAGGAGGAGAATGAGGGACATGGCCATGAGCAGAGAGAGATTTCAGGGTTACAGCTGTACTCGCAGAAGGGGGAGAGATTTTCCTAAAGGAGAATGTCTCTTACCGTTTTATGCTGAAAAAGTAATATTCAGAATAAAAAGCTAACATTTTCTTAAGACATAATCGGTGCCAAACCAGGGAGAATTGGGGTTATAACATCAATTACCTCAACATTTAAATACGAAAGCAGATATAATGAAGAATACATCCAGTATTTTATTAATATATCATTTACAATGTTCTGTTATATACATATTAAAGGGCCCACCGACTCCAACAGTGATGCTGTATTCAATTGTCAGAGATAACACTAGCATTCATATTGAAAATATTTGTAGTACTATGAACTAAAATCAGTGTGGATCCAGATGTAGGGGTGGGTGGTAGTATGCACATCATGGCCCATTCCAGCTTTGACCACACACTGGCAATTCCCTCTGAAACTGTGGGGCACACCCCCAATAGCTACTGTAGAGCATATGTAATATGTAATAATACCAGTTGTAGAGTGCCAAACATTGTTATACAGTTATACAGTGCACTGGCAATGGCAGGTAGTGCCCATACATTGCCAAACAATGCGGAGTTAAGAGCAATGCTTTACACGGGCAAACATGCGTTTATGCGAATCCTCGTTTATTGGCTGATCATTAACCCCTTCCCGCCACAGCCCTTTTTCAGATTTTCATTTTCGTTTTTTCCTCCCCACCTTCCAAAAGCCATAACTTTTCAACTTTTCCATCGATATAGTCCTATGAGGGATTGATTTTTGCGGGACGAGTTGTAGTTTTTCGTAGCGCCATTTATTTAAAAAAAAAAAAGCGATTCCTCCATAGTTTTTTGCGCGTCGTTTTTACGGAATTCACTGAGCAAATAAAACAAAATGTTAACTTTATTCTGTGGGTGAATACGATTACGGCGATACCAAATATATATAGTTTTTTCTCTATATTTTACAACTTTTACAAGTAAAAACCGAAGTGTAAAAAAGAAAATTTTGTGTCGCCAAATTCCGAGAGCCATAACTTTTTTATTTTTCCGTCTACTAAGTGGTATGAGGGCTTATTTTTTGCGGGACGTTTTGATCACTTTTTATTTCATTTTTTTGTGAGAGATAAGGTAATTAAAAAATAGAGATTCTGGCGTTTACAATTTTTTTTTTTACGCCGTTCACTGTGCGGGTTAAATAATGATATATTGTAATAGTTCAGACTTTTACGGACGCGGCGATACCAATTATGTTTATTTATTTATTTTTTTACTATGCTCTAGGGTGGAAATTGTAAAAGGATTTTTTTTTTAACTTTTCATTTTTTTATTTTTTTTACATAAAAAAACCCTTTATTTTACTAATTTTTACTTTTTTTATTAGTCCCCTAAGGAGACTTCAACCAGCGATCGTTAGATCGCTTGCACGATATACTGCAATACTAATGTATTGCAGTATATCGTGATTCTGACAGGCAACTATTAAGCCCTGCGTTGCGTGGGCGTGATGAGCTGTTAGAGCGGGTCACCGCCCTCTTTCTAACGATTTAAATGCTGCGGTCGCTATTGACCGCTGCATTTAACGAGTTAAACTAGCGGGATCGCGCTCGAGCGCGATGCCAGTCGTTACTCTGAAGTGTCGGCTGTAACAAACAGCCGACACCCGCATCGTATGGAGCGGGTTTACTCAGTGAGCCCGTTCCATACTTCCCCTACCCGACTTTGGCGTATGGATACGTCAAATGTCGGGAAGGGGTTAAATATTATCATTGTCAGCTTCACATATCAATGTGTAAACAGGGAGACGTGCTGCCGACATGATAGAAATGTATGAGGACGGTGGATCACAGTAACGATGGCTCGTCCCCAAACATGGCTCTTTGTGAAAGGAACAAATGAGCGCCGATCAACGAGGTTTGTCGTTAATCGGCACTCGTTTACACGGCCCATGTTAGGCCATGTAAGTGGACACTTAGTGCCATTGATTGCTCAAATAAATGGTAAATATGGTGCTCAGATAGCACCAGATAGTACATACAATACCCAGATAGTGCTATACATTGTCAATATACATAGTGCATACAGTGCCCAGAGCTTCCTTGACACAGCAAAACGTAACAGTCTAAGCTTCTGTGAGAGACTGTGCACACATACTTATGGTGGTCTGGTGAGATATTATCGTGGTAAATGGCACAAAGAGGGTACAAGCAGGAAAAGGCCTGTATAGTGAGAAGCAGAGTAGGAAGCAATGAGTTTTGTGTACCTGCTGACCTCACATTTGGAGGGTCGGGGGGGGGGGGGGGGGTGTAATTGCTTCTATAGCCTTCTAAATCCACCAGTGTAAAATGTACACAGCAATGTTCCCAGCTGTCTGACATTGATTTTTGTGTCATTACCAATGTGATAAGTGTTCCTTGTACAGTACAATATAACAAGCTGTTGTACCTCACCCCCAACAGATTTTCCAATACGCTGCACGTACGTAAATGGATGTGAAACTATAATACAATCCAAAGTGTCAATAGTGGAAAATTTGGCAAAAATTTTGTGACATTTCAGGATACACTGGACACTTGTATATATGTTGCTGGTTTTTACTTATTACTATTTTTCATGAACAAAAACAAAAGCATACAATGATTAATGTGAATTTTTTTTTGTAGAGTTGTGTTATATGCAAGTGCCCTAAATATCATTAAATTACCCCATGGTGCTCAAGCCTGATGCCAACAGATAATCTATACAGTACGTGTTGTATTGATAATGTTATCAATTTCAGACTTCGCTAGCACTGGATAAGTCCCACCATATTGCTCTTTCACCAAGAATCTCTGTAGATTGCCAAGATTAGCATCATCATTACCAAGATATTATTTCAAGAAAAAATACGGGCAAATGTGACAAGCATTAAAATTCAGAATACCAAAAATATACCTGATATAAAAATAACGGCAATAGACAATGAAATAACAAATATAAATCTTTATTATCCCATAAGGAAAAAATTACCCCCAAAAAACATACATTTAAAACGCAGAAAATTAACAACACCCCGGATTGGAATGTCCAACATAGCCCATAATAATAGCCATGAAATATTACAATGTTGTAATGCTATAAAATATTGCCTGAAGATCAGAAATCTAGAATGATCAACTAGCTATGGCATGAGTATTACACAAAATTCATATATAGGTATATGAAGTCACATCAATATCCAAATGGGCTATTTATTTACATGTTATTTCATTGTCTATTGACGTTATTTTTATATCAGGTATATTTTTGGTATTCTGATTAATTGATAGTTATACCTGATGATATAATGTATGCTTAAGATACATTTTTGTTGAGCATTAATATCCAGTAGCATAGAAACTATTTTTTACCTCAGGACCCCTCTGGATGAGCCAGAACGGAGAGTCGCTCTGCCTGTACGATTCCTGCTCTGGCGCACGCAACCCGTCCATGTGAACGGCCTCCATATAATACTACAGTGGCCTAGTAGCCTACTACATTTCCTCAAACATTTTATTATATGTAATACAAAAATTATTTTCTCTTTTTTGATTAATGAACATTTACTTTATAAATAGTAAATATAAATGAACAATAGCGTGCAAAATCCAATATATGTACAGGTGTTTGCACTTTAAAACCATTAGATAGTAAGACTTCTATCCTTGAAGATTATATCTACTTTTTAACATAATTTTACATATAAAATAAATTTACATAAAAGTTGAATAATATTGTATTGGTTATCTTGTCTTGATGAACTGCAATCTGTATTTTGATCAGGGACACATTCATAGCAGCTGCTTTATGGCTGAGGCGCTCATTAAGGGCTTGTCGACACGTAACGAAATTGCTGCAGAAAATTTCTGCAGCATCTCTATTGAAAGTACCAGACATTCCGCTGCGGAAAAAAAGCACCATTTCCAGTGTCTTTACTGCAGAAAATGGTGCGTATTTTGCTGCGTTTTTTACAATGCTGGGAGATGGTGACATCTCCTCTGAAAAACGCAGCAATTCTGTCCACTTTCTACAGCAGGAATTGACATGCTGCGGTCCGAAAAATACGCACCGCAGGTCAATTTCTGCTTGCAATATTTACGCAGCGTGTGGATTAGATTTGTTAAATCTCACCCACTTTGCTGCTACTGTATTCTGCTGCGTATTTTCCGTCCGCAATTCCGGACAGAAAATATGCAGCAATTCCTCTACATGTGGATGAGCACTAAGGTAGAGGATGCTTGACACGCATTTACGCCCGTGGCTCCCGAGGCTGCTTCTCCAAGGGTGGGGTATATATTAAACTTTTTGTGACTGTTTTATAAATTGTTACCCTAAATAAAAGAAAGAATAAAGTTTAAAATAAAAAAAAGGTAGAGAATATTGGCAGTGAAAACGAGTGCCAATCGACGATACACGTTGATCGGCGCTCGTTTGCGCCATTAACAAGGAGCAATCGCCGGTAATGTATGGGGATGAACGATTGATACTACGATTGTCTGTCCCCATGCATTTGAATTATATCGGCAGCACATCTCCCTGTTTACATAGGGAAATGTGCTGCTGACTAGAGACCATTGTTTGGTTCGCATAAATAAAAGATGCATACAGTCGAAGAACTAGTGCTTGCTCGGTCATTGGCTGATCGCTGCCTTGTTTGAACAGGGAAATAATTGGGAACGAGCATTTGTATGAGCGCTCGTTCAACCGTTCACTGGCCTGTGTAAAAGGACCGTTACTGCTCTCAAGCTGTATGGATTGACCTTTGTGCAGAAGATGTTCTATTTGGCACTTCTATCCATATCTTGATTGCTGCTCCAGTAAAATTAGTTATGCTGCTCTTTGCATTATAGCAGTTTAGTTTGCTGTCAGCAAAATGGGGTGGCATTCTTGACTTTAAAATGAGGCCCCTGGAATTTTAGTTATGCATATGGATGCATTCACTGCTGGTGTCAGAGCTCAAATCTACTAGCATTCCTTGCTTGCTCAATGTGTACAAAGAGCTTAGATTCTGCGAAGTGTTGTCTTTATAGTCGACGCTGTACAGTAATCTGTCACCTCTGGCAGAAACTTATCTCCTGTGGAAACATGAAACCATGCCCAATCCTTCTCTCCCCCGACATTTGACATCTGGGGAGAGTTGAGTGGCCCTCATACACATTAGTTCGATGGCCGATACTACTGAAAATGACAGAATTGGCTAAGTCTGGTTTAATGTGTATGGGAACCTTAAAGGGTAACTAAACGTTCAACACACTTCTGACATGTCGTAGTGACATGTCAGAAGTTTTGATCGGTGGGGGTCTGAGCACTGAGACCCCACCAATCGCTAAAACGAAGAGACAGAAGCGCTCGTGTGAGCACTGAGCCGATTAGTTTCTGTTCGGCTTTTTACGGAAAGCCAATGTAGCAGTGTACAGGCACATAGACTTTCTATTGAGTCCTTACACCGCTACATAGTTTTTGGGGAAAAGCCGAACAAAAAACGAAGCGGCTCAGCGCTCACGCGAGCGCTTCTGCCACTTCGTTTTAGCGATATTGGTGGGGCTGTCAGTGCTCGGACCCCCACCAATCAAAACTTCTGACATGTCACCATGACATGTCAGAAGTTTGTTGAACGTTTAGTTACACTTTAACACAAGACCAGTATAAGATAAGTAATGAAATATATTTACAAAGTTTACCACGCACACTCTCCACAAATGGTCAGAACAGGCTAAGTAAAGGAGTAGTCCGAGTCTCCATTTAAAATTGCATTAAACAAATAAAATATATATATAGCTGCCTTGACAACCAAATGAAACCACAAATATACAAGTCCAATGTTCTGAGAATAAATCTCCTTCTCTTCTTTTCTCCACCTTCTCCAGAAAAGGTAAATGAGCGGTGTGCAGCCTTGTCCGGTGTAAATCCGCTGGGCTTTGTAGTACTAACACCGCCTCAATCTTCAAGTAAACCTGATTTGAGACAACTGAAAATAGAATAGCACCACCAGCACAACACATTTTTTTACAATTTTAATGGTTCTTACAAAAGTAGATTAAAAACAGCATGTATCTGTAATGACGGGGGTGGGGAGACAGACAAGTGAGCCCTAATCTACCCGCCACTCAGTCCCTGCCTACTTGCAACGACCCGCCCTAGGCGACGGGGTACAACTGGGCGACGGTCCCTACGCTCAATAAGTGCACGACAGACGAACAGACAAGGGTACACAGAGCTAGGGGGAGAAAGGGGCAGTTGCCCACGGCAACACCGTGAGCAACAAGAGAAGTGAACAAGCTGAGTCAAACCAGGAGAGTACGAGGTACCAAACGCAGAGCAGGAGAGTAGTCAGCAAGCCGGGGTCAATATGAAGCAAGGACAAGTACAAGAAGCTGCAGCAGGGCCAGGAAACCAAACGAGAAGAATCACAAGCAAAGGAGGAACAGGAAAGGCAGGTATAAATAGACAGAGGGTGGGAGCTAGCTCCGTCTGGCCAGGCTGTGATAGGTTCTCCCACTCCTAAGCCTGCCACCCTGAGTGGTGGAAGATGGAGTCAGTCTCACAGACATAGAAGCAGGTGCAGACTGATTATCTATGGGCGTTAACCCCGAAGCTGTGCCTGGCAGATCCTTTACAGTACCCCCCCGTTTATGAGGGGCCACCGGACCCTTTCTAAGTGGACCTGGTTTACTGGGGAAACGAAGGTGAAACCTCCTGACCAATATCCCAGCGTGAACATCACGAGCGGGTACCCAAGTCCTCTCCTCAGGCCCGTATCCTCTCCAATGGACCAGGTACTGGAGGGAGCCTTGGACCATCCTGCTGTCCACAATCTTGGCCACCTCGAATTCTGCCCCCTCAGGGGTGAGAACAGGGACCGGAGGTTTCCTCGAGGGAGCCAACGACGGGAAGCAGCGTTTAAGGAGGGAGGCATGGAACACGTCGTGTACTCGAAAAGATGGGGGCAACTCCAGTCGGAAGGAGACAGGATTGAGGACTTCAATGACCTTGTACGGCCCTATAAACCGGGGAGCAAACTTCTTGGACGGGACCTTAAGGCGCAAATTTTTACACGATAGCCACACCAGATCCCCGACCATAAACAAGGGGTTAGCAGAACGTTTTCTATCTGCCTGAGTGTGCCTGTGCACAGTTCTCGATGAACGACCTCTACCTCGGGATTTTTGGAACTACCGGGTGAAACGGAAGAGAACCGTGGATTAAACACAAAAGTACAGAAAAATGGGGAGACCCCTGATGAGTTACTGACCCGGTTATTAAGGGAAAATTCGGCGAGGGGAATGAATAAGACCCAATCAAATTGACAGTCAGAGATAAAACACCTTAAATATTGTTCTAGAGACTGATTAGTCCTCTCAGTTTGGCCATTAGTTTCAGGATGGAAAGCAGAGGAGAAGGACAGATCAATCTCCAACTTTTTACAGAAGGCTCTCCAAAACAATGAAACAAATTGTACCCCTCTATCAGAAACAATATTGACAGGGATCCCATGGAGACGCAGGATGTGTTTGACAAACAAGGTAGCTAACGTCTTAGCATTGGGTAATTTCTTGAGGGGCACAAAATGGCACATCTTACTGAAGCGGTCTACTACAACCCACACCACCGACTTGCCTTGAGATGGAGGCAAATCGGTGATAAAATCCATGGAGATATGGGTCCAAGGTCTCTGGGGAATGGGAAAAGAACATAGTAAGCCCGCTGGTCGGGACCTGGGAGTCTTGGACCTAGCACAAACTTCACAAGCGGCGACGTAGGCCTTAACGTCTTTAGGCAACCCAGGCCACCAATAGTTTCTGGCAATGGGGTGCTTGGTACCCAGGATGCCTGGATGGCTAGATAGTGCAGAGTCATGATTTTCCCTAAGTACCCTTAGCCGGAATTGCAGGGGAACAAACAGCTTGTTCTCAGGAAGGCTCCCAAGAGCTGAACCTTGATCAGCCGCAATTTCAGAGACTAAATCAGAAGCAATAGCGGAAATGATTATACCTGGAGGCAAAATACAAGCAGGATCTTCCTCCGAAGGAGGGCTGGCCATGAAGCTACGTGACAGTGCATCAGCCTTAACATTTTTAGACCCAGCCCTATAGGTAACCACAAAGTTGAATCTGGTAAAAAATAACGCCCAACGAGCTTGTCTCGGGTTTAGCCTCCGGGCAGATTCTAGGAAAACCAGATTCTTGTGGTCGGTAAGGACCGTTACCTGGTGCCTAGCCCCCTCCAGGAAGTGGCGCCACTCTTCAAATGCCCATTTAATGGCTAAGAGTTCGCGGTTGCCAATATCACAGTTACTCTCAGTGGGTGAAAACTTCCTGGAGAAGTAGGCACAGGGACGGAGGTGGGTGAGGGACCTGGTACCCTGGGACAAGACAGCCCCCACTCCCACCTCGGACGCGTCAACCTCCACGATAAATGGCTCCATTTGGTTGGGCTGAACCAGCACCGGGGCCGAGATAAAGCACTTCTTAAGGACCTCAAAAGCCTGGACAGCCTCAGGAGGCCAGTGGAGGAGATCAGCACCTTTGCGAGTGAGATCCGTAAGAGGCTTAGCGATGACCGAGAAGTTAGCAATAAACCTCCTGTAATAATTAGCGAACCCCAGGAAGCACTGTAACGCCTTCAGGGAGGCAGGTTGGACCCATTCCGCCACAGCCTGGACCTTGGCAGGGTCCATGCGTAATTCATGAGGAGTGAGGATTTGGCCCAAAAATGGTATCTCCTGTACCCCAAACACACATTTTTCAGTCTTCGCAAACAGTTTGTTGTCTCGAAGGACCTGGAGCACCTTCCTGACATGCTCAATGTGGGCGGACTAGTCCTTGGAAAACACAAGTATGTCATCAAGGTATACTACAAGAAATACCCCCAGGTAGTCTCTTAAAATCTCATTTATGAAATTCTGGAAGACCGCGGGAGCATTACACAACCCAAAGGGCATGACGAGGTATTCGAAATGACCTTCGGGCGTGTTAAACGCAGTCTTCCACTCATCCCCCTCTTTGATGCGGATAAGGATATACGCCCCCCGTAGATCAAACTTAGAGAACCATTGGGCCCCCTGAACCTGATTAAAGAGATCAGGAATCAGAGGAAGGGGATACTGGTTCCTTACAGTGACCTTATTCAAGCTTCGGTAGTCAATGCATGGCCTAAGACCACCATCCTTCTTCCCTACGAAGAAGAAGCCAGCACCTACTGGAGAAGTAGAGGGGCGAATGTAACCCTTGGCCAGGCATTCCTGGATATACTCCCTCATGGCTTCACGTTCGGGACAAGAAAGATTAAATATCCTACCCTTAGGGAGCTTAGCTCCTGGTACCAAATTGATTGTGCAATCATATTCTCTATGAGGAGGTAACACTTTTGAGGCCTCCTTAGAGAAAACATCGGCGAAGTCCTGAACAAACTCAGGTAGCGTGTTCACCTCCTCAGGGGGAGAAATAGAATTAACAGAAAAACATGATGTCAGGCATTCATTACCCCACTTGGTAAGGTCCCCAGAATTCCAGTCAAACGTGGGATTATGCAACTGCAACCAGGGAAGGCCTAAAACCAAATCGGATGATAATCCCTGCATTAACAGTACAGAGCACTGCTCCAAATGCATAGAGCCAACAAGGAGTTCAAAAACAGGGGTATGCTGTGTAAAATAACCATTAGCAAGAGGAGTGGAGTCGATACCCACTACCGGGACAGGTTTAGGCAAATCAATCAAAGGCATAGCTAGAGACATAGCAAATTCCACAGACATGATATTAGCAGAAGACCCTGAATCCACGAAGGCACTGCCGGTAGCAGACCTACCACCAAAAGAGACCTGAAAGGGAAGCAAGATTTTATTACGTTTCATATTTACGGGAAATACCTGTGCGCCCAAGTGACCTCCCCGATGATCACTTAGGCGCGGAAGTTCTCCGGCTGCATTCTTACGCTTAGGACAGTTGTTCACTTGATGCTTGTCATCCCCACAGTAGAAGCAGAGACCATTCTTCCTGCGGAAATCTCTACTTTGTTGGGGGGACACGGAGGCCCCGAGTTGCATAGGTACCTCCGAGTCTTCCGGGGAGGAACGAAGCAACGGAACCTCGGGAGGCATCATGGGGGAGTCAGAGGAGAAAACATCAAGACGTTCAAGTCGTCGTTCCCTGAGACGTCGGTCAAGTCGTACCGCTTAAGCCATAACCTGGTCTAGGGAGTCATAAGAGGGATAACTAACTAGCAGATCTTTCAGGGCGTTCGACAGACCCAACCTAAACTGGCACCTTAAGGCAGGGTCATTCCACCGAGAAGGTACGCACCACTTCCTAAAGTCAGAGCAATACTCCTTAACAGGTCTCTTACCCTGACGTAAGGTCACCAGCTGACTCTCGGCAAAAGCAGTCTTGTCAGTCTCGTCATAGATGAGTCCGAGAGCAGAAAAGAAAAGATCAACGGAGGAAAGTTCAGGGGCGTCAGGAGCCAAGGAGAAGGCCCATTCTTGGGGCCCTTCCTGGAGCCGGGACATAATTATACCCACCCGCTGGCTCTCAGAACCTGAGGAGTGGGTCTTTAAGCGAAAATAGAGCCTACAACTCTCCCGAAAGGAGAGAAAAGTCTTCCGGTCCCCTGAGAACTGGTCGGGCAACTTGAGGTGGGGTTCAAGAGGTGAGGGGGACTACCATGGTAGCATCAGGCTGGTTGACCCTCTGAGCCAGGGCCTGGACCTGTAGGGAGAGACCCTGCATTTGCTGAGCCAGGGTCTCAAGGGGGTCCATAGTGGTGTCAGGGACCAGGGTAGACTAGGTATGGGCTTGTGATTATGTAATGACGGGGGTGGGGAGACAGACAAATGAGCCCTAATCTACCCGCCACTCAGTCCCTGCCTACTTGCAACGACCCGCCCTAGGCGACGGGGTACAACTGGGCGACGGTCCCTACGCTCAATAAGTGCACGACAGACGAACAGACAAGGGTACACAGAGCTAGGGGAGAAAGGGGCAGTTGCCCACGGCAACACCGTGAGCAACAAGAGAAGTGAACAAGCCGAGTCAAACCAGGAGAGTACGAGGTACCAAACGCAGAGCAGGAGAGTAGTCAGCAAGCCGGGGTCAATATGAAGCAAGGACAAGTACAAGAAGCTGAACCGATAAAAACACAGGGACATATACAAAAACACCGAAACAGGCCATACTTACAAATGGACACAGCCAGGCCAGAAATGCTGATGAAAGGGCGAGCAGGTGCTTTAAATAATAATAGCCACTCCCACTAGTCTTGAGGGGAGTGGTGTGTGGTGCATGGGATGTGTAGTAAGAAATAATAAATGAATAGTGTGTGTGCAAGTGTAATACTATAAGTGAAATATAGGGGGCAGTAATAAATGAAGTGCCTCAATAGAAATAAATGGATAATGGGGTGCAAGTGAGTGAAACATGGAGGGATAGTGTGTACGTCATGAGGCACAACGTGTATAGCCAGGTAGAAGCCTATTTGTGACGCCTTGATAATTCATAGAGCGGGCTACCCTGCTTGCTATGCCAAACAACAACACACCATGCTCTCCCAGCATCAAAGACCCGGCTGTGTCCAAGAGAAGCGAATATACATAATAATGAAAAATACCTGGGGTATTGGTAATCATTTTGGCCAAAAGGACGCAAGCTCGCAATCCACGACAAGGATCCCCAGACTTGCGAGTCCCTAAATCCTAAACTGGAACAGAACGTTCCTGATGCACAAACAGAACCGATAAAAACACAGGGACATATACAAAAACACCGAAAAAGGCCATACTTACAAATGGACACAGCCAGGCCAGAAATGCTGATGAAAGGGCGAGCAGGTGCTTTAAATAATAATAGCCACTCCCACTAGTCTTGAGGGGAGTGGTAAGTGAAATATAGGGGGCAGTAATAAATGAAGTGCCTCAATAGAAATAAATGGATAATGGGGTGCAAGTGAGTGAAACATGGAGGGATAGTGTGTACGTCATGAGGCACAACGTGTATAGCCAGGTAGAAGCCTATTTGTGACGCCTTGATAATTCATAGAGCGGGCTACCCTGCTTGCTATGCCAAACAACAACACACCATGCTCTCCCAGCATCAAAGACCCGGCTGTGTCCAAGAGAAGCGAATATACATAATAATGAAAAATACCTGGGGTATTGGTAATCATTTTGGCCAAAAGGACGCAAGCTCGCAATCCACGACAAGGATCCCCAGACTTGCGAGTCCCTAAATCCTAAACTGGAACAGAACGTTCCTGATGCACAAACAGAACCGATAAAAACACAGGGACATATACAAAAACACCGAAAAAGGCCATACTTACAAATGGACACAGCCAGGCCAGAAATGCTGATGAAAGGGCGAGCAGGTGCTTTAAATAATAATAGCCACTCCCACTAGTCACGGATTGCGAGCTTGCGTCCTTTTGGCCAAAATGATTACCAATACCCCAGGTATTTTTCATTATTATGTATATTCGCTTCTCTTGGACACAGCCGTGTCTTTGATGCTGGGAGAGCATGGTGTGTTGTTGTTTGGCATAGCAAGCAGGGTAGCCCGCTCTATGAATTATCAAGGCGTCACAAATAGGCTTCTACCTGGCTATACACGTTGTGCCTCATGACGTACACACTATCCCTCCATGTTTCACTCACTTGCACCCCATTATCCATTTATTTCTATTGAGGCACTTCATTTATTACTGCCCCCTATATTTCACTTATAGTATTACACTTGCACACACACTATTCATTTATTATTTCTTACTACACATCCCATGCACCACACACCACTCCCCTCAAGACTAGTGGGAGTGGCTATTATTATTTAAAGCACCTGCTCGCCCTTTCATCAGCATTTCTGGCCTGGCTGTGTCCATTTGTAAGTACAAGAAGCTGCAGCAGGGCCAGGAAACCAAACGAGAAGAATCACAAGCAAAGGAGGAACAGGAAAGGCAGGTATAAATAGACAGAGGGCGGGAGCTAGCTCCGTCTGGCCAGGCTGTGATAGGTTCTCCCACTCCTAAGCCTGCCACCCTGAGTGGTGGAAGATGGAGTCAGTCTCACAGACATAGAAGCAGGTGCAGACTGATTATCTATGGGCGTTAACCCCGAAGCTGTGCCTGGCAGATCCTTTACAGTATCAATAAAAACGTGGCACGCCAAGTTTCTGTTGGACCCTGGGTTTTGCCATATTGGCTTATTTCGGGGCATGTCTACGCAGAGCTTGCATTCTGGGAAGTGTTGTGTTTATACCAGACACTGAACAGTAATCGGTCACCTCTGGCAGAGCCTTATCTCCTGTGAGCAGGGGCGTAGCTAGGGGGGGGCAGGCAGGGCATGTGCCCCGGGCGCAACTTAGAGGGGGGTGCCAGAGCCATCTCCTCCTGCACTATAATTGTACCTGTGTCTATAGGACACAGGTACATTTAGAAGCAATGAATGACCGGGCACGTTCCGTGCTCGGCTATTCAGCGCTTTTGCACCAGTGAAGCTACTGGTACCTTTTGTACCAGTGAAGCTTCCGTCGATGAAAGGCGCTGATTGGCAAGGAAAGTCATCCTGCCCAGCCAATCAGCGCCTTTCATAGACGCTTCGTTGAACCCCCAGGAGACCTGCGCAGAAGAGAGCAGGTCTCCATTGCTGCCGGCCAGCGTGGGAACGGGATTACGGTGAGTTTGAATTGTTTTGTTTCTTTTTAATTGTAATAAAAAAGTGTGTGGCTGTATCTAGAAGGGGGACTTTATCTACGGAGGGGGGACTTTTTCTACACGGGGGGGCCTTTATCTACAAGGGTAGACTTTATCTACGGGGGGAATTTATCTACGGGGGGGGCTTTATCTACACGCGGGGGGCTTTATCTACGGGGGGATCTATCTGCAGGGGGGCTATATACTGGGGTGGGCTATCTGTGGAGCACTATAGGGGGAGCTATTTGTGGGACACTATATACAAGGGTGGGCTATATGGGGGCACTACCTACACGGGGCTCTATGGGAGCACTATCTACAGGGGGCACAGTGTGTGTGTGGGACACGGTGTATGGTGCTATTATAATTAGAGGTGCAGTGTATGGCGCTATTATATTTAGGGGCGTAGTGTGTGGTATAATGAGAACTTTATCTTTATTTATAGGTGTAGAAATGTTGGAAAAGTGAGAAGCTGAAAACATCTGAGTGGCAAACTGCAGAAATGGTCTGTGACCAGGAGAAGTCGTCATAGAGGTCTGGACCGGATGGAGAAAAAGAACTAGAATCTGAGACGTCACCAGTGAGTCACTTAATGTAAATGTTTATTCTGCCTCTAATCAGTACTGTAGTCACTGTATGATCTGCAGCGAGATGTTGGGTGGTATGATTATGATAGGATTTCGTTTTTGTGAAACAGCAACTCCTAGCATATCCTTACCATTGTTCGGGCTATGATGGGAGCTGTAGTTTTACGCCGTACAAACCTGTACAGCAGGGGTTGCACTAAATTGAGCTGTATTTGTGCTGGTGCTGTATATATGTAATGAGCTTTTTTCTGGGGCTGTATTTATGTACTGAGCACTATTCTGGTGTTGTGTAGAGAACTATATTGCTTGCAAAATGTACAAATGTTTTTATGCTCACGTTACATAAAAAGAAATGTGGAAAAGAAATGACACGTCGATTGGTAGAGAAAAAAAACACGGCGAGGGGGAAGGAGATGTCGGGAAAGAGGTTGGGGGGGGGGCGCCAAACTGAATATTTGCCCCGGGTGCTGGGGAACCTAGCTACGCCTTTGCCTGTGAGAACATAAGATCGGGCATGTTGAAATCCAACATGCACAATCCTTCTTTCCTTCGACATCTGCCATCGTGAGAGAGTTGGGTGGCCCTCATATCGTCGGCCGATACTACTGAAAAAGACAGAATTGGCTATGTTTGTTTAATGTGTATGGTAACCTTAACACAGGATCAGTACAATGCAATACATTTACAAACTTACCCAGCTTTTTTTCAAAGGTGAATATATCGTCGATGTTCCACTTACAGTAGGACAATCCCTGTACATATGTCCTATTATGGTCTATGGATATAATAGAAGGGTGTCCCTGCTTGAGATCACTCTCTTCTAGACAAAGCATCTTTCTCTCTGGACTACATCACCCATCGCCGTGGGTCCTAGCAAAAGGATCCTCATGATTTGTACAGTACGAGAGAAACTGCCTCCAGACAGGAGTTTTTCCCAGGTTAACATGTCCTTCAGTCC
This sequence comes from Rhinoderma darwinii, assembly GCF_050947455.1. Lineage (NCBI taxonomy): Eukaryota > Metazoa > Chordata > Amphibia > Anura > Rhinodermatidae > Rhinoderma > Rhinoderma darwinii. Next base: position 252,895,861 of record NC_134689.1, on the reverse strand, counting down.
CGGTACTTGCAGTAACCCTTTAAACCCTTGGAGCTGTACTATGTCATTGGTTTTAATTCTTTTTTAATTTTAGTTTTTTCCTTGCCACCTTCCATGAACCATAACCTAATTGTTTTTTCCATCGACATAGCCGAATGGGGGCTTATTTTTTGCAGGGTGAGTTGTATTTTTAAATGGCACCATTTAATGTACCATAAAATTACTGAAAATTTTGGGTTGGAATGAGAAAAAGAAAAGCAATTCGTTCATTGTTTTTTTTGTTTTGATTTTACAGTGTTCACCCTGTGGTAAAAATGACAGGTTAACTCTATTCTGCGGGTCATTACGATTACAGTCATTCCAAATATATATTTAAAATAATGTATGTTTTACTACTTTTACAAAATAAAAATTTGTTAAGAAAAAATTGTTTTGTGTTGCAATAACAGGACTCATAACTTTTTTATTTTTCCCTTGATATAACTGTGTGACAGCTTACTTGTTGCGGTATAAATAACAATATATTTAAATAGTTAGCTTCATTATGGACGTGGCGATACCAATTATGTATATTTTTTATTATTTACATTATTTTACATAAAATTAGAAAAGAGTTTTTTACAACTTTTCTTTTTTTTCTTTTAGATATTTTCAAAAATTTTATTAAATGTATTATTATTTATTTTTTTTAAGTCCCACTAGGGAACATACGATAAAATTCTGAGAATTTTAGGTTTCATGCTTTTGAGTACATTGAAAAAGAAGTACCTTATTCATGGATGGTATTTTAGGGCCGTGAGAATTCTCAGATGACAAGTGGACAGGAATTTAACACACGGGTACAACATTAAAAACTTTGTAATATTAATTGTGCAGTTTGTTGTTATCTTATTTTTGATTACATATTTATTCCTTCTTAGCACCCTCATTCACCTGCTCAAATCAACCCCTTATCTCAATTTTCCAAAATAAGCAAAATAATACTATAGTAAAAGCTATGTACTACGTGTTATTTTTAGCTGCAAACTACTTATCTCTCTTTATGAGGCATTAGATACTAAACAAACTGTGAATCATTAGTAAAAGACCTATTCAATACATAAAGGTCCAAAACTGCTGAACAGTAATCTTCAAATTATTAACAAATGGTCCAATTATCTGCGACCACACAAGTAAGTCAGTAAGTTAGTGCCCACAAGTGTCAGCTGGAACTGATGTGTCATAGGCTGAAAAATAAAGACACAAGGTATTTATGAAGAAAAACAAAAGGGAAAAAGGGGGGAGGAGGAAACCTCCAGCTCACCAGTCCTGCGTCCTGCACTCCAATCTCGCCCGAATCTCCATGACAGCACACGGCAGACAATGTAGAAGGAAAGAAGGTAGGATCCAGCGAAGTGTAGTGGATAAAAGGAAATCAATGTTTCCACTTTATTGACATAAACAATCAAGAATTAAAATAAGGGCGGGAGAACGCAGTTGTTAAGGATCTGCCAGGCACTGCTTCTGTATCCACGCCCATAGGTAATCAGTCTGCACCTGCTTCTATGTCTGTGAGACTGACTCCATCTTCCACCACTCAGGATGGCAGGCTTAGGAGTGGGAGAGCCTATCACAGCCTGGCCAGACGGAGCTAGCTCCCACCCTCTGTCTATTTATACCTGCCTTTCCTGTTCCTCCTTGCTTGTGATTCTTCTCTGTTGGTTTCCTGGCCCTGCTGCAGCTTCTTGAACTACTTGTCCCTGCTTCGTATTGACCCTGGCTTACCGACTACTCTTCTGCTCTGCATTTGGTACCTCGTACACTCCTGGTTTGACTCGGCTTGTTCACTACTCTCCTGCTCTGCGTTTGGCACCTCGTACTCTCCTGGTTTGACTCGGCTCGTTTACTACTCTTGTTGCTCACGGTGTTGCCGTGGGCAACTGCCCCGTTTCCCTTTGTTCTGTGTTTCCTTGTCTGGTTGTCTGTCGTGCACTTACTGAGTGTAGGGACCGTCGCCCAGTTGTACCCCGTCGCCGAGGGCGGGTCGTTGCAAGTAGGCAGGGACTGAGTGGCGGGTAGATTAGGGCTCACTTGTCTGTTTCCCTATCCCTGTCATTACAGCAGTATAAGGTGGTCTCAAATGGCAAAATTAGGAAGCCTACGCGTTTCGAACACAGTCTGTGTTCTTATTCATGGCTGATGTTCAGGTCACTATGACATGTCAGAAGTTTTTTGAAAGTTTAGAAACCCTTTAAGATGTGGATATAATTGAAAATGTTTGTGCCACCTCAGGGTGCAATAGAGCTGTTCTCGGCACCCTGCACCAACGTATTGGAGAAGGCGTGATGACATCATTGCACCGTCTGCGCCGTTCCGCAGCAGCTTGCTAGAAGAGGCTAGGCTTTCTCCTATGTGGCAGTGGGTATTGTGGGATTGTTGGCAGGTAAGTATTTAATTCCTTACTGGGGCGGGGGACATTGAGGGGTAAGTTTTCTATCCGGGGGTCACAGCGTGGGGCAATTTTTATTCAGGGGGCACATTGAGGTACATGTATTTTATTCAAGGGCACAGTGAGGGGCACTTTTAATACAGAGGGCACATTGTGGGACATATTTTTTATTCATCGGCACAGTGTTGGCATATTTTTATTCACTGGTACAGTCTGAGGTATATGTTTTATTCAGGAACAGAGTGTGGGGCATATTTTTATTCAGGGGGCACAGTATCGGGCATATTTTTATTCAGGGATCTGTAATTGTTAGGGGGTCTGGTGTCTGTATATACAGGGGGGTCTGTATATACAGGTGGGTCTAGTCTGGGGTCTGTATATAGAAGGTGGGTCTGGTCTTGTGTCTGTATTCATTGTATGATTTCTGAATTGGTCATATGTACTATTTGTGATCCAAATGCCATAGGTTGGGGGCATATCCTATATAATTTTTGATCACTTAGTGTGCTTGGGGGGATACTCAGCTGGAACTTTTTATTATTGGGGTACTTGAAAAAAAAAGTCTCTCTCACCTGCCATGGACTCGAGACTTCTTACACAAATTAAGGCATTGTAAAAAAAAAAAAAGACAGCTTTTGGTGCAGGACTAGATAAGGACCAATGTTTAGCCTTCGAATGTAAGCAAAAAATGTTTCCATTCTGACAGCATGCAGAGTTCTTGAATATAGTTAAGAACTGAAAGCATTGTTTTCATTGTACAATAATTACAGACTCCTATTTCAGTCTAGTTATGTCATAATTTAACGTGCAGGCCATATATTTTAGTGAATTGAGCCATTCCCAGGAACAGGCATAGTTTCATGTCCTAAATATTTGTCTTGGAATTATTTCTTCTTGAGAATTTCCCACATACACAGAACTTAAGTGTTTGTATCTGTTCCTATTTTGTTAAATGTTTTAGTATATAAAATACCATTATACTGTGATCATATCCAGTGATTATGTCATGGTACAGGGGTGTGGAACTCTACATTTGGTATTGTTAACCATTGTAACATACATTAAACAAACATCTCCAGAATTGCATCCAGATGTAGACTGTTGAAATTAACTTGGCTTATTGTAATTCTTTAAAATGTACATTAGACAAACTGTAACTATGTTACAGACGTTCAACCCAATGAAATTGTTTTATGAAATGGTGCAGGAGAATAGTGTTTAGTTTAAAGAAATAGTTCACTTATAGACGCTCCTCAAAATTCACAGGCATTGCTAATAAAGATGGCGTCCATGGAACCACCTTACTTTGTCTGACCTTGAAACCTATGAACAGTAACTAGCCAAATTGGGCGAGCTGGTATGCATAGTTAACATTAACAGTATTTCACGATCTGTGGGTATGTGAACCCACAAGGCCGCACCGCCGTAGCGGGGGGGGGGGGGGGGGCAGCTGTCCACACAACAGAGTACCCAATAATATAAAGCCCAGCACAAGCGTACCTGAATAGTCCAGACAGTTGCAGTGGCTAGGCACAGATGGTACTTTAGACGGCAGATGATGCAAAGTGTGGCAGATGACACCAGGCATTGTGCAACACAGCAGGCATGACCAGAGGCACAACACGACTCCAACTTCTAAGGTACAGTAACAATGGTAGCACGTGATACAGGATACAGGTAGAAGGTACGGCAACACTGGGAACAGGAAAACACTAAGGGACCATTTGCAAGACTAACACGGGCAAACACAACACGCTCAGGCAATGAGTGAAGGGGCAGGGCCCTTCTTATAGTCCAGTGTGATTAGACAATTCTAAACATATGTGCGTGCTGGCCCTTTGAGGACGGGAGTGAGCTCGCACACGCACCCTAGTGGTCACTGCAGGCCAGGATGGCCGCATGTGCTGGCATCTCCGGGAAGGAAGGCGTCGTCAGGATGAGAGGAGTCTGCGGTCTGAGGCCGCGGACGTTACACATTACAGCTCAGCAGAAAAGAGCAGTCAATTAATCAATTGGATGGTCCACCCGAAAAATACCTAAACACAAGTGGACATTAAGTTTTACTAGGGCTGTTAAAAGATGAGCAACATTAGCCATAGCGTTTCTTTATGATTCCACTAGCCGCTTACAAAAAGTTGCTCCTGCACTTGCAGACGCAGACCAATAATGTATTAATGTTGAAGTGGGCATAGTTTTCCCTGTCGAGAAAAGCTGATCATCAGGGTTTCTTGAAGCTGGACCAATTAGCTCATTGCGGGTTTGGCATCAATTTAAAAAGGGGTTGCCTTGACGAGACAAGCTCTTCAACTAAGCAGTGGCAAAGGACCAATGACAGAAAGTAGAATGTTGAGGTGAACACAAGGCTGGTAACTAAAGTTCTTAGGGCAGCAATCATGGCAGTATAAAAGGTATTATAGTCAGAGGCGTAGGCTAATGCGTTAATAAAAGCGGCCCACACAAGTTTGTTGGCTGCCACCTACCTCTTGATATTTACTGCATGGGGCCCTGAGAGTTACTGAATGGGCTCCATTTAATAGGCAATAATTTGCAAACAGGAGGCCTGTTAATTTCACAGGCCCCACTTAATCTTTTGTCCCCCTCTCCAAGGACCCATCCATTATATGGTATTAGCCTGAAAAAGTGCATAAAGTTTATACTATTTCCTCTTGCCTATACATGGAAGAGGAATAACATGATCTTTATGTTGCGTTAGTGTCATATTTATCCCCTCAACACACTCCCTCAGATGCCCCCCAAATGTATATAATGGGGAAATACACTGTGACAATTCCAAATGAGAATGACACATTTTTAGTAGCTATGGACTGCTCATAGCCTGGGCCCCTTCATGCATATCATTCAGAAAATAAACATTTTTTTTAACAACAATGGTAAACACCACTTATAAAGCTTTTTATGGGGATAAAAAAAAAAGTCTAGAATTTCACATTCATTTTGAACTTTTGGTCTTTGTAGACTAGTAGGTTAAGCAATAGACTAACATGCAAATGTATCCTAACCAGTGGGGAGCAGTTTATAAAAAGAGTTTTACATCTTCACATACACATGAAAATTGGAGCTATTTTACATGCAATTGCCAGAATATCTTTCCCCGGTACCTCAGCCCTAAAACTGACTATCTGCGACCCTGCTTCGCTCCTCCTCTTGGCTCTGTAACTTCAATTAAACACATTATTGAAATTCCTTTCTGTGTATGACCTCCTACAGTACATGTCTCCTTTCTAATCATTCCCTAAACTCTTTCTAACTTAAAAGCATGAGAAACAAGGTCACGGTCTACATGTGCGTAGAAAGACCAGATAAGAAAAATCCTGTTGAATGAGATCTCATAAAGAGCAAACTCAATGATGAGGAAAACAAGGCATGAAAATATCACCGCCCTTTACTTACTTATTAGATTTACTGACTATTCTTACAACATGTTTATTGTACCGGAAAAATGAAGTCTAGATTCACGTTATCAGTTGTCAGTCATGTCCTTATGATTTGAAGCTTTATCAGACAGTTGTGCATTATGCCATTCTAGCTCAAGGCGCCTCCTAACCACTTGAAATACAAGCATCTCTTTGTTAGTCTGTGCTCAGCGGTATCTTATTAACATTGCCTCATACTGATGTACAAAAGCAATATCCAGGTAAGTTTTTTTTATTTTTTAGTGTATGTTGGATCACACTCTGTGCTGACATAAGCCAAGGAATTCACTGTATGTGATCTGAATTACAATTATATTTCCAAGCTCAAGGTCCCTGAATGAGATATTCAGAAAAAAAGACTAGCGGAACACACTTTTTACCTATAGGACCCTCTCTTTCCTTAGACATCAGTTTTGGCTACCGATACTCAGGACTTACGGTAGATGTGAGGTGCTTTTACCTAGGTTTCTTCCATGTATAACTTTAGCTTAAAGGCCCTGTGTGACCGTTCACTTACTGAAGCAAGTGGTTGGTGTTGAAATTCTGATAGATGGAACAGACCTCCAGATTTGACGTGACTTTATTCTGAGGATAAACAACATGAGTACAGAACAACAAAAAACTAGTGTAGAACAAGCGGGCAATCCTGATGCTCCGAAACGTCTCCATTTTCAGTTTATGTAGCTGTATTCAGACCAATGACAAACAGCCAATCAAAGACATATTTAACATTTTTCATATCAAAGTATCCATTAGGGGGAAAGGTCTTGTGATAGTTGTTGTTGAATATGTGAAGTGCATGTGGCATGAGAGTGGATTTTGAAGCTCTGTGACAAAAGTCTGTGTATAGCCCCAGCCTAAGAGCACAGTAATAACAATTGCTAATTATTAAAATTATATATAATATCATGGAATTAAGCAAGAAATGTAACTTCATAATTAATTTTCTAAATACAGACATATCTTAGCTTACATAGATATTTATAAATACAATATAAATACATGAGTCAAATAATACAGTGTATAAAGCTATACAGCTCAATCTGTCATTTATAATCTAATTATCAATTATTCATTTAGAATTTTATGTTGCAGCTGATGAATTTAATTAAGATTGTATTTTGCCATTTTTCTATAGAAAATTAATTTTTCTATTCTCTGATGCTAACTGCAAACTTACAACCACTTATAAGCATTTCTGAGATATATATATATATATATATATATATATATATATATATATATATATATATATATATATATATATATGCAAAATATCACTAGAAAATGAAGTCTGCACTGATAAACAGGTCTTATCATAGCCCCTTTGACGTCTCATGATTTGTTTAAGTGACTATTTAAATAATGTAACTAAAAGCTCCACATATAGAAAAATACATGTGTGTGTGTGTGTGTGTGTGTGTGTGTGTGTGTGTGTGTGTGTGTGTATATATATATATATATATATATATTTGCTTAAGTATAAAGTATTGCATCTGATCATTAACCCCTCCCTGATTTCTTCAGTTTATGTAGTAATAACTCCGGAATGCTTTTACCTATCTATTCTGAGATTTTTTTCTCGTGACACATTTGACTTTATGATACTGTTAAAATTTGCTCTGTACATTTAGTATTTAATTGTGAAAAACACCAAAATGTATTGAAAAATTGCAAAAATTAGCATTTTTCTAAATTTAAATGTATCAGCTTGTAAGTTAGGCAGCTATACCACGCAAAATTGTTGCTAATTAACATCCCCCATATGTCTACTTTAGATTGGCATCGTTTTTTGAACATCCTTTTATTTTTCTAGGACGTTACAAGGCTTAAAACTTTCTTAGCAATTTCTTACATTTTCAAGAAAATTTCAAAAGGTTATTTTTTCAGGGACCAGTTCAGTTGTGAAGTGGCTTTGAGGGGCTTATATATTATAAACCCCACAATAAATCACCCCCTTTTTAAAACGTCACCCCTCAAAGTATTCAAAACAGCAATTAGAAAGTTTCTTAACCCTTTAGACGTTTCACAGGAATTAAAGCAAAGTACAGGTGAAATTTACAAATTTAATTTTTTTATGGAAATAAATACATTTTTAATCGATTTTTTTGTAACGCACAAAGGTTTTCCAGAGAAACGCAACTCAATATTTATTGCCCAGGTTCTGCAGTTTTAGGAAATATCCCACATGTGGCCCTAGTGTGCTTATGGACTGAAGCACAAGCCTCAGAAGCAAAGGAACACCTAGTGGATTTTGGGCATCCTTTTTATTAGAATATATTTTAGGCACCATGTCAGGTTTGAAGGGTACTTGCGGTGCCAAAACAGTGGAAATCTCCGAAAGGGACCCAATTTGGAAAACTACACCCCTCAAGGAAGTTATCTAGGGGTATAGTGAGCATTTTCACGATACAGATTTATTGCAGAAATTATTTGAAATAGGCCGTGAAAATGAAAATCTACATTCTTTCAAAGAAAATGTAGGTTTAGCTAATTTTTTCTCATTTCCACAAGGACTAAAGGAGAAAAAGCAACAAAATATTTTTTAAAGCAATTTCTCCCGAGTAAAAAAATACCCCACATGTGGTCATAAACAGCTGTTTGGACATACGGCAGGGCTTAGAAGGGAAAGAGTGCCATTTGGCTTTTGGAGCTCAAATTTAGCAGGAATGGTTTGCGGAGGCCATGTCGAAATTGCAAAGCCCCTGAGGGACCAAAACAGTGAAAACGCTCAAAAAGTGACTCCATTTAGAAATCTACACCCCTTGAGGAATTAATCTAGGGGTGTAGTGAGCATTTTGACCCCAAAGATGTTTCATAGAACAATCCTTTTTCTTCAATAAGATGTAGCTTTAGCTCAAAATTGTTAATTTTCTCAACAAATAAAGGAAAAAAAGAACCCCAACATTTGTAAAGCAACTACTCTGGAGTACAGAAATACCCCGTATGTGGTCATAAACTGCTTTTTGGGCACACGGCAAGGATCAGAAGAGAAGGAGCGCCATTTGGCTTTTGGAGCACAGATTTTGCTGGATTGGTTTCTTGATACTATGTCGTTTTTGCAAAGCCCCTAAGGTACCAGTACAGTGGAAACTACGCAAAAGTGACTACATTTAGGATACTACGCCCCTTGAGTAATAAATTTAGGGGTGTAGTGAGCATTTTGACGCCACAGGTGTTTCATAGATTTTATTTGAATTGAGCAGTGAAAATAAAAATAATGATTTTTTCCAATAAGACGTAGCTTTAGCTCAAAATTTTTAGTTTTCTCAAAAATAAAGGATAAAAAGCACCCCAACATTTGTAAAGCAACTTCTCTCGAGTACGGCAATGCCCAATATGTGGTCATAAACTGCTTTTTTGGCACACGGCAGGGCTCAGAGTGTAGATTTTGCTGGATTGGTTTCTGGGCGCTATGTTGAATTTGCGAAGCCCCTGTGGGACCAAAACAGTGGAAACCCCCTGGAAGTGACCCCATTTTGAAAACTACACTCAAGGTAGTTCCCTAGGGGTGTAGTGAGCATGTTAACCCCGCAGGTGTTTTGCAGAAATTAGTGTGTACTCGATGTTGCAGAGTAAAAATTTGATTTTTTTCCATAGATATGCCAATATGTGGTGCCCAGCTTGTGCCACCATAACAAGATAGATCTCTAATTATTATACAGTGTTTCCCGGTTTTAGAATCACCCTACATGGGGCATTAATCTTTTGCCTGGACATTTGACAGGGCTCAGGAGTGAAAGTGTACCATGCGAAATTGAGGCCTAATTTGTTGATTTACAAAGTATTGGTTCACAATTGCAGGGCCCTGACGTGAAATAATAAAAGAAACCCCTGAGAAGTGACTCCATTTTGGAAACTATATCCCTCAAGGCATTTATTAAGGGGTGTAGTGAGCATTTTCACCCCACAGATCTTTTGCGGATGGTGCAAAGTAAAAATTCCAACTTTTCCCCAGATATGCCATTTCAGTGGCAAATATGTCATGCCCAGCTTACGCCACTGGAGACACATACCCCAAAAGTTGTTAAAAGGGTTCTCCCGGGTATGGCGATGCCACATATGTGGAAGTAAACTGCTGTTTCGGCACACTGTAGGGCTCAGAAGGGAGGGAGTGCCATTTGGCTTTTGGAGCATGTATTTTGCTTGGTAGCAGTTTTGTTTGGAGTTTTACTGGTATTTCAGTTTATAATGTGGGGGTACATGTAAGCTGGGCAGAGTACATCTGGGGCATAGTCACGTGGTATAATAATGGGGTAAACAATAAAAATAAGAATCCGTAGATATTTGTTACGCTGTGAAGCAATCCTTTATGCACAGGCCAGTGTCGCACTGATAGTGTCCTTTCTTATCCCCCTTTTGGTCCACACGCCGCACCTTTGAAGTTTGGGGAATTTTGCTGGGAAAGTGTTGTCCTAGTATAATATGGGCACCCTCGCTTCCAGCAGATATGTTTGGGCCCTTCCCTTCCTGTTTCCCTAATTTTAGGGCCTCGATAAATCGCCTCTTGAAATAGAAGAAATGTTCCCCTCGGACCTGCACAACCACATATTTTTATTTCCTGACTTATTGGGGCCTCAACTAATTTTATTTTTTCAGTGGTATGAGGGCTGTTTTTTTGCGGGACGAGCTGTAGTTATTATTGGTACCATGTCGGGGTACATGCGACTTTTTGATCACTTTCTATCCTGTTTTTTGGGAGGCCAGGTGACCAAATAACAGCAATTCTGGCATAGATTTTTTTTTTACAGCGTTCATCATATGTTATAAATTACATGTTACATGTTAACTTTATTCTGCGGGTCAGTACGATTCTGGCGATACCTAATTTAAAGCACTTTTTTATGTTTTACAACTTTTTGCACAATAAAATTACTTTTGTAAAAATAATGTATTTTTTCTGTCCTCATATTGAGAACCATTACTTTTTATTTTTTTAGTCGACAGAGCTGTATGAGGGCTTGTTTTTTGTGAGACAAGCTATAGTTTTTATAGGTACCATTTTTGGATACATGCAACTTTTTGATCACTTTTTATTTCAATTTTTGTAGAGAAATGAGACCAAAAAACAGAAATTCTGGCATTGTTTTTTAGGTTTTGTTTTACACTGTTCACCGCATGGAATAAATTACATAATATTTTTATAGTTTAGGCCGTTACGGTCGCGGTGATACCAAATATGTATGATTTATTTTTTTTCACTAATAAAGGACTTGATAATGAAAAAAGGTTCATTGTGTTTTATTTTATTACTTGAAACTTTTATTATATTTTTTACCACTTTTTTTTTTACACTTTTATTTAGTCCCACTAGGGGACTTGAAGGTCCAACTGTCAGATTTTTTTTCTAATACATTGCACTACCTAGATCTGTCAGTGATTCACTGACAGCAAGTTGATCAGGCTTCACCTCCGAGCGGGGCCTAATAGGCTTCCGTAATGGCAGAGCAGGAGGCCATTGTTAGGTCTCCTGTTGCCATAATAGCAGTCGGCAGACCTGCGATTGCAGGGCAGAGCTGCCGATCTGCTGACAACCACAAAGAGGCAGCGATCGCTGCATCTAAAGGGTTAATGGCAGGGATCGGAGCTAGCTCCGGTTCCTGCCATTACAGATGGATGTCAGCTGTAACATACAGCTGACATCCACCACTGATGAGGCCGGCTCATCTCCTGAGCCATCTTGCTGAAGGCTACAGAAGCCTTTTAGGCCCCGCCTCCGGATGGGGGCTGGAAGTTTTCCGTACTAGGCAGACCGGGAGGCCACTATTAGGCCTCAGGTTGCCATTGCAGCCACCGACACCCTGGCAATTTCATTGCTGGGGTGCCGATGAGCTGCAAACACCTTAGATGCAGCGATCGCTTTTGACCGCTGCATTTAAAGGGTTAATAGTGGGGATCGAAGCTAACTTCAGTCGCTGCAATTACAGCAGGGTGTCAGCTGTAAGATACAGCTTACATCCGGGGATGATGGCACAGACTCAGCTTCTGAGCCGATGCCATCGTTTTGTCGTAAGTATACGACATTTTGCGGGAAGGACTGGCTTTCCATGACGTATACTTACGTATGACAAATGACAGGAAGGGGTTAAAGGGGTTGTCCACTACCTGACAACTGATGACCTATCCACCGGATATCCTCTTTAGGAGATGGTTCTGGCACTTGCTTGACTTTCTTGGATGCTCTGAAGCCTTCTTCACAGCAATTGAACCTCTCTCCTTGAAGTTCTCGATGATTCGATAAATGGTTGATTTAGGGGTAATCTTCCAAGCAGCAATGCCCTTGCCTGTAAATTCCTTTTGATGCAAAGCAATGATGATTACACATGTTTCCTTGAAGGTAACCAGGGTTAACAGAAGAAGACAATGATTTCAGACACCATCCCCCTTTTAAAGCAACTAGTCTGCTCTTATAAGTCAATCAGCATAACAGAGTGATATTAGCTGCCTTGTGCTCGTTAACACTTTCTCCTGATCTAACGAGAAGATCACTGAAATGATATTAGCAGGTCATTTTGTGGCAGGGCTGAATTGCAGTAGAAATTGGGTTTTTATGATTAAGTTAAAATGGGTTGTCCACTACTGGATAACTAATGACCTATCCACAGGATAGGTCATCAGTTTATAATTGGCGCAGGTCTGACACCCAAACCCCGCACCGATCAGCAAGGACTGGATCAGTGGCCTGCAACCTATTCTACCTCAGTGTGACCTAATGGTTAAACGGCAGTCTGCAGCTGCTGACCGAATCAGTCACTCTGCACGTTAGCAAAACGCTATCTACTCATTCCATCCTCAATAACATGCTGGCCGTCTCTGTATAATTTTAACCCTTTCTTCTTGTACGTTCCCTATTTAAACTACATTATTAAAAGTTATGTTTAAACCATTTATACCATTAGTAGTGGTTGGGAAATTGGGACCATTATGCCCAGGCATATTAGTTTTTGCATTGAATACATTTATCCCTGCCAGCCACTAGGGGTCTCCTGTCTGCTCCTTCTATAGTTCATATAGGGTACCTGTGGCAGCTCAGTAGCAAGGCAGGCTTGGCTGGGACTGGGCAGCAGATAGACGTCAGGCGTGGAGTAGCAGGACAGGCGTGGTATACAGCACAGCACGGCTACAGCTCAGCACAGTACTAGATCAGGATACAGGTTACAGGAACAGGGAACACTGGGAGCAGGAAACACTAGAGGACCAATTGCAAGACAAACGACAACAACGCTCAGGCATGGGAGGATGGCGCTGGGACCTTCTTATAGACCAGGGTGCCCTGGGAGCAATCAGCTCAATCTGCCACATGCGTGCGCTTTGGCTTCTTAAGTCTGGACTGAGCTCGCGAGCGCACCCTGGTGGTCACTGTGGAACAGGACGGCCGTATGTGCAGACATCTCTGGAGAGAAGGGCGTCGACTGGATGGAAGGAGTTCGTGGTCAGTGACCACGGATGTTACAGTATCCCCCCTCTTACGCCCCCTCCTCTTGGGACCAGAATGAGACAGAGACCTCTTAATGAGGGTAGGAGCATTGAGATTCTCTTCTGGACCAAACCCCTTCCAATCTACTAAATAAAAGGTTCTTCCTCTTACTTTTTTAATGTCCAGGATCTCCTTAACCGCGAAGGTGTCTGAAGGACCGCTGGAGGCAACCGCAGGGCTAGGAGTCTTGGTAAAGCGGTTCAGAACCACCCGCTTCAGGAGGGAGACATGGAAGGAGTTGGGGATCCTGGGGGTAGGAGGCAGCCGAAGCATGTAAGCGACAGGGTTGATCTGCTGTAGGATCTCGAAGGGTCCGAGGAACCTGTGAGCAAATTTGTACGGCACCCTCAGTCGAAATATTCCTGGAGGACAGCCAGACCTTCATACCAGGAAGAAACTGAGGAGGTTCTCTTCTCCTTGTGTCCGCCTTCCGTTTTATGCGGTCGACCGCCAGCAGGATGGAGGATCGAGTCTGCTGCCAGATCTGCAGAAAGTGCCTAAAAGCCGTGTCAGAAGCTGGTACCTCTGACGTATCAGGCCCCGGGAGAGGAATTCATGGGTGTTGGCCGTAGACAATGAAGAACGTTGTCTTCTGTGTGGACTCGCTGGTGTGATTGTTATATGAGAACTCAGCCCATGGAAGCAACTGCACCCAGTCATCATGCTGCTTGGAGATAAAGTGGCGTAAGTAGTTCTCCAAGATCTGATTAACCATTGGACTGAGGATGGTAGGCCAAAGTAAAGTCCAACTTTACACCTAGGAATACGCAGAGGGCCCTCCAGAACTTCGAGGTGAACTGAACCCCCCGATCAGAAACAATATGCTGCAGTAAGCCGTGCAGGTGGAAGAGGTTTTGGATGAACAGCTTGGACAGTAGAGGAGCAGAAGGAAGACCGGTCAGAGGAACGAAGTGGGCCATCTTCAAAAATCGATCCACCACCACCCAGATAGCACTGCATCCAGCAGTGAGAGGCAGGTCAGTAATAAAGTCCATAGCTATATGCTGCCAGGGAGCATCGGGCACAGGCAATGGCTGGAGCAGGCCAGCAGGTCTGGAGTGAACGATCTTGTTAGCTGCACACACTGAGCAGGACGAAACAAAGTCCAAAATGTCCTTGGGCAGCCAGAAATGACGGGCAATCAGATCTCGGGTCTTACCGGTCCCCGCGTGACCTGCCAGTCTAGAGGAGTGTCCCCGGTGGAGAATTCTCCCTCGGTCAGCCTGGCGCACAAAAGTCCTCCCTGGAGGAATGTCCCTAACTTGCAGGGGATTGACAGAGACAATGCAAGATGGATCCATAATGTTCTGTGACATCTCCATGGTGTCCTCTGTCTCTGTCTCGAAAGACCTGGACAAGACATCGGCCCTCACATTCTTGTCGGCCGGACGATAATGGAGCTCAAACTGGTACCTGGTAAAGAACAGCGACCACCTGGCCTGACGATGATTCAGCCGTTGGGCCGTCTGGAGATAGGTGAGGTTATTGTGGTCCGTAAAAATCAGGATGGGATGAGCTGAGCCCTCTAGTAGATGTCTCCACTCCTCCCGGGCCAACTTGATGACCAGTAACTCCCGATCCCCAATCGAGTAATTGCGTTCTGCGGAAGAGAAGAGCTTAGAGAAATATTCACATACCATAGACTTGCCCTTGGAACTTCTCTGGAACAGGAGTGCACCAGCACCGACAGAGGATGCGTCCACCTCCAGCGAAAACTGTAGAGAAATGTCGGGATGATGGAGGGTAGAAGCTGACATGAAGGCAGTCTTCAGGCTAATGAATGCAGACTCTGCCTCAGGAGTCCACACCTTGGTGTTCCTGCCCTTCTTAGTGAGGTCAGAGATATGAGATGTCAGTGAGAAGTTTGGAATAAACTGTCTGTAAAAATTGGCGAATCCCAGATAGCGCTGTATGACCCTCAAGCCTTGAGGGCGTGGCCATTCTAGAACGGACTTTACATTTTCAGGATCCATCTTGAGACCTCTATTCGAAACAATATAGCCGAGGAAGGGCAGAGCATACTTTTCAAACACGCACTTCTCCATCTTAGCGTACAGACGATTCTCTCTTAACTGCAGCAAAACTTGACGGACATGTCTGATGAGTCACAGGACGGCCGTATGTGCAGACATCTCTGGAGAGAAGGGCGTCGACTAGATGGAAGGAGTTCATGGTCAAGCGACCATGGACATCACAGAAGCACTACATCACAAGACTCAAGGTTCCCCTAGGATCACCAGTACCTGTGTGCCAGCAAACTCCATGCCTCTGCAATTGTAACTAGATATATCTTTGAACAGAGCTGTCTTTTGAGAATTGTGAAGATCAGCAGGACTTTTTCCTTCTACAAATGACTTAAATGGGAACTGTCATTTCAACAGACTTTGCATAAATTAATAGTACAGGCGATTATAAAAAAAAACTCAGTATTATATCTTATCAGAGTAACAAGCCTCTTTCTGCTCTTATCTGGCTGTTTTCCTTCTCCCCATCCCTGTTAAGCTTCGTTCACATGGTATCTGTTTGTCTCGGTTTTGCAAGGGTTCCATTGTTTTGACGGAAGCAATACCATAGTCGACTGTACCAAACGACAGAACCCTTGCACAACGGAGACAAATGGAAACCATTTGCACCGGATCCGTCACTACTGAAATCAATGGTGATGCAAACAGAAACATATGGTTTCCGTTTGTTTCAGACAGGGTTCTGTTCTGATGGGAAGCTCCGATGGAAAGCCTGAATGTAGCCCTGACGCAAATCTGAACAAGGCCTAAACTGACTTTCCCTCTGAAAATTCAGCTCTATCCATCTCAAGTCAGACTGCAGCTCACATTTATCAGATTACACATGTCTATGAAAGCCTATGGAGAGGGGAGGGGGAAGAGTGAGCAGGAAGTGCAGTAGATAAGAGAAAGTTCCTATGCCTATCGTTCTGCTGTCACAACCAAAGCACTTTATTCACATCAGTACAGGTTTGTACTTCTCTATATATGTCCTGCATGATCCTGGGGCTGTTTCTGAGTGAGAGAGAAAGGTATGGAGCAGATTCTCCTCTTCTTACTTTGTGTAGGTGTGTAGTGTATAGCTGCTAGTTCCACCCGTCAGCTCAGAGAGAAATACAAACTACAGATATAGCATGCAAAGGGGAAAACTGCTAAAAATTTCAAAATCAAAGTCATATAATGGCCAGAAATAGTGCTGCTCCGCATGTGCACACACATGGTAGCTTATCCTGAAAAGTCAAATGAAACAACAGGTATCCTTTAAATCTTCAGCAACTCACCTGAAGTACAAATGTATTCTCTGTTTGGACACCTCTTCAATGATGGAGATAACTTGAAGGGCTACATTGTTTTTCTTTGTGTCAATTTCCATGTCTATATTTTGCTTAATATTTTTTGGTACTTATTAATTCTATTAATAGCATGTTCCAGTCATACGATCTCTAACCCTAATCGAGCCATATGAGGGCTAAGACTTTTCTTCAATACATTGGAGATTTTGCCTCTTCTCAGTATTCATTTGGTGGTCTTTTTCTTCCTCATTGTCTTTTTCAAACTGGACAAATTCTATCCATTTACCAGGTCCCAAAATTATGCGCTAATCTAGGGGGTCCCACTACCTCCTTTTATTTAACCTTACACTTAAAGAGGATCTGTCACTAGTTTAATAATGCCAATCTCTTAGCTAATCTAATAGGCACTGTCAAACTGATAACGCTAGTGAAAATTATGTCCCAAAAAGTTTATTATTTTAAAAGTTATGGCCTTTTTTCTAAATATGCAAATGGGGCTGTACTAGACAAGTGGGCGGCAACACCAGTGATTCGTGGAGCTACCTCACAGCCTCTGACGCTGTCCTATCAGCATGAAGCTGCTTCCCACAGTGTGAGAGACTGAGGCTTGAGGGAAGGGGGATAACTTCAAATAGCCATATCTCCGGCTAATCTTTCATATGGCACCAGGATCACAGTTCTAGCAGTGAAACAACCAGTTGAAAACACAGTCGGGAATGTAAGCTGCATAGTATATAATTACATTGTGTTGCTAGGCTGGGAAGAGGAGAAGTGTATGACACTGATTGGACAGCGCCATACAGAAAACATTACACTGCCCAGAGAGAAAAGAGTCACCTCCCATTTGGCAAGTATAGCCTAATTAGCATATTTAGAAAAATGCTCCTAACTTTGCAAATCATGAATGTTTTTGAAAAAAATGTACACTGTAGTTATCAGCACCATAGTGCCTATTAGATTAGTTAGCATGTAGGGCATTAATAAACTAGTGACAGATCACTGGTCTGGAGATCAAATCTGGCCACCAAGGTCCTTTGTTGACAATATTTATTTTTCCTTGCAACCCACCACTTACCTGTTCTAATGTGTATTCTGTCCACCTTCAGTAAAAAGTTAGGCAATTACACTAAATCTAAAGTCATAAATACCCCTATCCCACAATTAGTGGTAGACTCTATTAAAGCTAACTATTGCTTCACATGAACTACCTGGATGTTTTGGGCATCCCTGGTGCCATCCAATTTTGCTGACCTGTTCAGGCACTTGCGAGACCTGCTGTAGAAATGGATTAGATACTGTTTTAAATGAATTTGCATGACCTACCTCCAAGGCAGTCCTGAGATTCATCTAATAATAATAATAATACACATTAACCCCTTCAGGACTGAGCCACTTTTGGACCAAATGACAGAGCCTCATTTTTTAAATCTGACGTGTGTTACTTTATGTGGTAATAACTCGGGAATGCTTTTACCTATCCAAGCGGTCTGAGATTGTTTTCTCGTGACATATTGTACTTTAAGTTAGTGAAAAAATTTGGTCGATATATTCAATATTTTTGTGTGAAAAACACCAAAATCTAGAGAGAATGTGCAAAAAAATTTGCATTTTCTAAATTCAAATGTATCTGCTTGTAAGACAGATAGTAATACCACACAAAATAGTTACTAGCTAACATTTCCCATATGTCTACTTTATGTTGGCATCATTTTTTGAAAATCCTTTTATTTTTCTAGGACATTACAAGGCTTATAAGTTAGCAGCAATTTCTCACATTTTCAAGAAAATTTCAAAAGCCCATTTTTTTAGGGAACAGTTCAGTTGTTAAATGGCTTTGAGGGCCTTATATATTAGAAACCCCCACAAATCACCCCACTTTAAAAACGTCACCCCTCAAAGTATTCAAAACAGCATTCAGAAAGTTTTTTTAACCCTTTAGGCGTTTCACAGGAATTAAAGCAATGTAGCGGGGAAATCTACAAATTTCATTTTTTTGGCAGAAATTCCATTTTAATCCATTTTTCCTGTAATACTGAAGGTTTTTACCGGAGAAGCACAACTGAATATTTATTGCCCTGATTCTGCAGTTTTTAGAAATATCCCACATGTGGCCCTAGTGCGCTACTGGACTGAAATACCGGCCTCAGAAGCAAAGGAGCATCTAGAGCCTTTTAGGGCCTTCCTTTTCTTAGATTATATTTCAGGCACCATGTCAGGTTAGAAGAGGTCTTGTGGTGCCGAAGCAAAGGAAACACCCCAAAAAATACCCCATTTTGGAAACTAAACTCCTTGAGGAATTCATCTAGGGGTGTAGTGAGCATTTTGACCTGACAGGTGTTTCATAGATTTCATTAGAATTGGGCAGTGAAAATGAAAAATGACATTATTTTCCAATACCATGTAGCTTTACCTCAAAATTTTTAATTTTTTCATCAAATAAATAAGGAAAAGCACCCCAACATTTGTAAAGCAACTTCTCCAGAGTACGGAAATACCCAACATGTAGTCATAAACGGCTGTTTGGGGAAGCGGCAGGACTCAGAAGGGAAGGCATGCCATTTAGCTTTTGGAGCGCAGATTTTGCTGGTTTGATTTCTCGGCACCATGTCGCATTTGTA
Source organism: Rhinoderma darwinii (assembly GCF_050947455.1). Lineage (NCBI taxonomy): Eukaryota > Metazoa > Chordata > Amphibia > Anura > Rhinodermatidae > Rhinoderma > Rhinoderma darwinii. The sequence continues at coordinate 252,876,630 of NC_134689.1, read as the reverse complement.
AAGCCCCTGAGGTACGAGTACAGTGAAAACCCCCCAAAAGTGACTCCATTTAGGAAACTACACCCCTTGAGGAATTCATCTAGGCGTGTAGTGAGCATTTTGACCCCCCAGGTGTTTCATAGATTTCATTAGAATTGGGCAGTAAACATGAAAAAATTCATTTTTTTTCCACTAAGACGTAGCTTTAGGTAAAAAAATTTCATTTTCTCATCAAATAAAGGAGAAAAATCACTGTAACATTTGTAAAGCAACTTCTCCAGAGTACGGAAATACCCCATATGTGGTAATAAAGTACTGTATGAATACACATCCGGGCTCAGAAGGGAAGGAGCGCCATTTGGCTTTTGGAGAGCAGATTTTGCTGGATTGGTTTTTCTGCGCCATGTCGCTTTTGCAAAGCCCCTTAGGTAGCAGTACAGTGGAAACTACCCAAAAGTGACTCCATTTGGCAAACTACACCCATTGAGGAATTCATCTAGGGGTGTAGTGAGCATTTTGACCCCACAGGTGTGTCATATATTTTATTAGAAATGGGCAGTGAAAATGAAAAATTACATTATTTTCCAATAAGACGCAGCATTAGTTAAAAAAATTTCATTTTCTCAACAAATAAAGGAGAAAAAGCACCATAACATTTGTAAAGCAACTTCTTCAGAGTAGGGAAATACCCCACACGTGGTCATAAACTGCTATTTGGACACACAGCAAGGCTCTAAAGGGAAGGAGCGCCATTTAGTATTTGGAGTGGAGATTTTATAAGATTCGTTTTTTGACACCATGTTGCATTGAGCTATAGTACCAGTACAGTGGTACCCCCCAAAAAATTACCCCATTTTGGAAACTAGATCACTCAAAGAATTGATCTAGGGGTGTAGTGAGCATTTTGACCGCACAAGTGTTTTGCAACAATGAGTAAACAATAGATGTTGCAGATTGAAAATTGCGGTTTTCCACAAATATGCCATTTCAGTGCCCAATGTGTTGTGCCCAGCTTGTACCACCGTAGACACACATCCCATAAATTGTTAAGCGGGTTCTCCAGAATACAGTAATACCCCATATGTGGTCATAAATTGCCGTTTGGGTACACTGCCAGGCTCAGTTGGACCACCATTTGGCTTTTGAAGCGCAGGTTTTGCTTGGTGTATTAGTGGTATTTCAGCTTTTATAATGTGGGGGCATATGTGAGCTGGGCGGAGTACATCAGGGTATATGTAAGCTGGGCGGAGTACATCAGGGTATATATAAGCTGTGCGGAGTACATCACAGTATATGTAATATGCGCGGAGTACATCAGGATATATGTAAGCTGTGCGTAGTACATCAGGATATATGTAATCTGTGGAGTACATCAGGGTATATGTAATATGTGCGGGTACATCAGGCTATATGTAAGCTGTGCCGAGTACATCAGGGTATATGTAAGCTGTGCGGAGTACATCAGGGTATATGTAAGCTGGGCGGACACACAGCAAGGCTCTAAAGGGAAGGAGCGCCATTTAGTATTTGGAGTGGAGATTTTATAAGATTCGTTTTTTGACACCATGTTGCATTGAGCTATAGTACCAGTACAGTGGTACCCCCCAAAAAATTACCCCATTTTGGAAACTAGGTCCCTCAAAGAATTGATCTAGGGGTGTAGTGAGCATTTTGACCGCACAAGTGTTTTGCAACAATGAGTAAACAATAGATGTTGCAGATTGAAAATTGCGGTTTTCCACAAATATGCCATTTCAGTGCCCAATGTGTTGTGCCCAGCTTGTACCACCGTAGACACACATCCCATAAATTGTTAAGCGGGTTCTCCAGAATACAGTAATACCCCATATGTGGTCATAAATTGCCGTTTGGGTACACTGCCAGGCTCAGTTGGACCACCATTTGGCTTTTGAAGCGCAGATTTTGCTTGGTGTATTAGTGGTATTTCAGCTTTCATAATGTGGGGGCATATGTGAGCTGGGCGGAGTACATCAGGGTATATGTAAGCTGGGCGGAGTACATCAGGGTATATATAAGCTGTGCGGAGTACATCACGGTATATGTAATATGCGCGGAGTACATCAGGATATATGTAAGCTGTGCGTAGTACATCAGGAAATATGTAATCTGTGGAGTACATCAGGGTATATGTAATATGTGCGGGTACATCAGGCTATATGTAAGCTGTGCGGAGTACATCAGGGTATATGTAAGCTGTGCGGAGTACATCAGGGTATATGTAAGCTGGGCGGACACACAGCAAGTCTCTAAAGGGAAGGAGCGCCATTTAGTATTTGAAGTGGAGATTTTATAAGATTCGTTTTTGACACCATGTTGCATTGAGCTATAGTACCAGTACAGTGGTACCCCCCCCAAAAAAATTACCCCATTTTGGAAACTAGATCCCTCAAAGAATTGATCTAGGGGTGTAGTGAGCATTTTGACCGCACAAGTGTTTTGCAAAAATGAGTAAACTATAGATGTTGCAGATTGAAAATTGCTGTTTTCCACAAATATGCCATTTCAGTGCCCAATGTGTTGTGCCCAGCTTGTACCACCATAGACACGCATCCCATAAATTGTTAAGCGGGTTCTCCAGAATACCCCATATGTGGTCATAAATTGCCGTTTGGGCACACTGCCAGGCTCAGTTGGACCATTTGGCTTTTGAAGCGCAGATTTTGCTTGGTGTATTAGTGGTATTTCAGCTTATAATGTGGGGGGCATATGTAATCTGTGCGGAGTACATCAGGGTATATGTAAACTGGGCGGAGTACATCAGGCTATATGTAAGCTGGGCGGAGTACATCAGGGCTTATGTAAGCTGGGCGGAGTGCAACAGGTCATAATAGGATGATGTAATAAATGGGGTGAATGAAGAATCCATGGATTGGTGTGGTACGCTTTGAACCAATCCTTTATGCACAGGCCGAGTTTATTGGGTATTATAAAAAATATCTGCGCTCCAGCGTTGCCTTATATTTGACTTCTTCACTAGCCCTATAAGCCTCACAAGGCCCTAAAGTTTCCTCATCTCCGCTGCATCTACAGGGTAAACCTGTGGGGTCCAGCAAATGACGATGTGGGGTATTTAGTGAAATTCTACTGGACCTAAAAATTAGTCTGGGCCGTCATTTAGAATCATTTTGCACCATTGCGTTTTGAGAGTCATAACGTGTTATTTTTCCGTTAGGGCGTGTGTGAGAGCGAGTTTTTTGTGGAACGAGCTGTAATTTTTATTGGTTCCATTTTGGGGTACATGCGATTTTTTTTTTATCACTATTTATTACATTTTTGGGGAGATGAGGAAACCAAAAAACAGCCATTCCAGCACGTTTCTTTTTTGGTTTTTTTTGACAGTGTTCACCGTGCAGTATAAACAACATGTTAACTTTATTCTGCGGGGCGATACGATTACAGCGACACCAAATTTATATCGTTTTTTTACGTTTCACTACGTTCCCACAATAATAATACTCTTTTCTAAAAAAATCATGTTTTAGTGTCTGCATTTTATGAGAGCCGTAACTTTTTAATTTTTTCGTTGATATCGCTGCGGGAGGGCTTGTTTTATGCGTGGCGAACTGTAGTTTCTATTGGTACCATTTTGCGTTACTTGCAACTTTTTGATCACTTTTTATGACATTTTTTTTGAGACAAGATGACCAAAAAATAAAATGCGGTCATTGTTTTTTATTACATTTTTTTACGGTGTTCACCGTGCGGTAAAAATAATGTGATATTTTTATAGATCAGGCCGTTCCGAACGTGGCGATACCTATTATGTATAGTTTTTTTTTCATATTTTCAGGTTTTTTTAATAATAAAGGAGTTGATCAGGGAAACAGGACAAGTGTTGTTTTTATTATTTATTTATTATTTATTAACTTTTATTTATTTATTTTTCTTTCACATTTTTTTTTACTTTTTTCACTTTTTCTTTTACACTGACCTGGGGACTTGAAGATCTGGTCTTCTGATCCCCGCTACGATGCACTGCAATACTTATGTAGTGCAGTGCATCGTAACTGTCATTTTTCATTTGACAGTTAGCGTATTAGGTCCTGCCTCAGGCAGGACCTAATAGGCTACCGTCCCTGTGCAACCAGGAAGCCTAGTAACGGCTTCCTGGTTGCCATAGCAATAATCGCCACCCGCGATCCACCGCGGGGGGGCCCGGTGGTTACAGAGGGAGCTCCCTCCCTCTGTAAACCACTTCAATGCGTCATTGACAGCCGCATTGAAGGGGTTAAATGGCTGCGATCGGCGGTAACAGCCATCGCAGCCATTGCAGCGGCATGTCAGCTGTGTATAACAGCTGACAGCTGCTGAAGATAAAGCGCGCACAGCTCCTGTTTTATCTGCAGGGCGTAACTGTACGCCCGTCTGCGGGAAATCACTTTGATTTCGGATGTACAGTTACGCCCAATCGCGGGAAAGGGTTAAAGAAGTGACAAACAATTAAAATAATAAGAAATCAAAACAAATGAACAAAAAATTAGAGGAAAGGTGAGTGGTACCTCACCCGTAAGAGCGGAAATCTTAACAGAATGGATGGAGTGACACAATAGGTACATGGTGCTAATTCTTTACAAAGGACCAGTCTACCAGTAATCTAAAATGATTGATTCTCTAGAGAGAAGGGACCCACTTTAAATGGATCAAAATTATCTCGCAGATTTCCCAACTTTGATAAAGATTATTAGGCCATGTCCTGCCCCCACTTCATGCACCCCCGGGGTCTATGTGGAGCTCGACAGGCAGCTAAACACCTTCCTACTAGCCAATAAATGAGACTGGTTGAAAGTCTGTAGCTTTATTAACTGGTCATAGGATTAGGGTAAAACTGAGGAACAAACAAGAATATACATGCCATTAGATTACAGCAATACATAAGAACAAGGCACATTGAATAAATGTACTACATATACAGGTAACAGGCTGACATATATTAAGCCTATCTGCAAATAAACAGTAGAAATAACAGTTATAGTACAGTATGAACAGTGTATGGCAGTACAAATATAGTATAGGACCATACATGGCTGACCATGAGGCTAAGCCGAGCTTCACAACTACACTAACTGATATATTACAGTCCCATGTAACAGAGTGAATACTGTCCTAACAGTATTCCTGTGGCTGCTGATAGCCAGTAATATAAACCATCTATCTGCTTACCGACTATACTTTGACGAGAAGGATGGAATGAATCAAAATGGTCCTCTCTCTGAGCAGACATAGAAGAGACTGCCCTTCTTCTTCCCAGAATGCTTTTCACCTTCTCATGGGTGGAGAAAACAAGAAATTACAAAGGAGGAAATTACTAACACTGGCCACTAGATGGCACCTGGAGCACTAATTACTGCATAGAAAATAACGTCACAAATCTCAGTCTATAACATTACGCCTATGAGCAGCACAGGCCATGCAAATAGCTCAGTCCTCCCTTGGCTACGCCACTTCCAAACCACCCCTGTGGCTAAAGCCCACATCCTTCTGGGCGTCACACTGTACCTCCCAGAATGTATAGAGCCTGTTCCAGCCTGATTCTTAGACTATTCCCTTAGCTGCTTTAGGGGTTGCCCAGCACTTAGGGATGTAATACATATGTAAAGGCTTTTTCCAAATGCCTAATGGTTTTAGAAAATTCCTCCTAATTCACACAATAACTGGCCGCAATATACTAAAGTATTTGTGAGGTCGATTGGCAGGAAAAAAGAAAATGAAAGTGATCTTTTCCATTTGCTTTTCAACAAGAAAGTCAGCAAAATTCTGGAAAATGTTTTTGACTTCTCAGAAGTTAAATATATAGTCTCCTAGTATATGGTCAATAAAAAGTTGATTTCTGTATTACTCAACCATCATGACAAGTATTTAAAACCCCAGGATACCATACATTTCCTTGGAAAGAGAAATATGAAAAATAAAAACCCCTTTGCTTGATCCCAACTTTCTCAAAAGAAAGTTGGGACCAAGCAAAGGGGTTTTCATATTTCTCTGTAACAATTTTATTTATGTGAACGGTTCGAAGCGGTTTCTATTTCTAGCATGTAACACACCCAGCTCAACATACACAAGTCCTCAGTGAGAGGAAAGCTGGACCATAGGAACTTTAAGATCATACACCATGTAAACTTAAAGAGAACCTTTCACCTCCCCATACATGTGCAGCATGTAATGGGGAGGGCTGCACAAATCCTGGGGCACTTTAAATTTTTTTCCTATCCTCCTCCGTTATTTAGATATCGGTGCCGTTATATTTGGCGCCCGATATTTAAATAACCCCTGAAACTGTCAATGGGGCGTGTAATTGGCAAGGGAGCGTGTAACATCGCTCTGACACTGTCCAATCAGCTACGGACAGTACCACAGCAAGAGCTGGAGACAGGAGAGCGTGTGCACGCGCACGTGCAGCTCGGAGCTGTGCGAGCATGAGCGCACACGCTCTTACGCTCTCACTCTTCAGCTCCAACAGCCTTGTCATCCTTGTCCGCGGAGAGTTAAAGAGTGAGTGAGAGCGTGCACTTGCACTCATGTGCGCACAGCTCCGATGCCGCTGCCGAAGATACTCCCACCGCGATGGAATAGAAAAATTCACATTCTGTTCCGTGGTGGAGCTGCGCGTGCACACACTCTCCTCTCTCCAGCTATTGCTGTGACACTGTCCATAGCTGATTGGAAAATATCACAGCGATATTGTTCAGGGGGTTATTTAAATATCAGGCGCCAAATATAATGGCACCGATATCTAAATAACGGAGAAATATAGGAATTTTTTTTATAGTGATAAAGGGTTTGTACAGCCCTGTCCATTACAAGCTGCACATGTATAGGCAGTGAAAGGTTCTCTTTAAATGTGTTGTTGTGAAACCTGCCCTGCATTGTCATTGTTCAGTCCTATGGGGTGATTTAAATAGAATATACTATATAATTATGTTCAAATGTTTGATGTATTGAGTGGTCAAATAATATATACACCTACAATGATCTGTAACTTACTGATAAGAAGTGTTCTTCTACAGAATTTATCTTTTCAATGTAAAAAGTGTACCATACAAGTGTCTTCCTCTATTTCCTTTTATGAATGCTGCATCATGACCTCTGCTCATTGTACTTGTAGAAACATTTTAGGCAATCTATATAATACAAATCTTCCTGCCTCTCATTGCCAGAGCAATGGACTATGTTTTATTCCTGATTCTGATCTCTATCCTGACTTCTATCATTATTTCTAAATGTAGCGCTAAACATCACTCAGTAACACTCAATCTGTGTCAGGAAACCTACAATTCAGTCATTAGGGTATGTTCACACGAGGGCGTCCGTAACGGCTGAAATTACGGGGATGTTTCAGCCTGAAAACATCCCCGTAATTTCAGCCGTAACGGCATGTGCAGGCGCTTGAACGCCGCGTCCATTACGGACGTAATTGGCGCTGCTATTCATTGGAGTCAATGAATAACGGCTCCAATTACGGCCAAAGAAGTGACAGGTCACTTCTTTGATGCGGGCGTCTATTTACGCGCCGTAATTTGACAGCGGCGCGTAAAAATATACGCCTCGTGTGAACAGACAAACGTCTGCCCATTGCTTTCAATGGGCAGATGTTTGTCAGCGCTATTGAGGCGCTATTTTCGGACATAATTCGGGGAAAAAACGCCCGAATTACGTCCGTAATTAGTGCGTGTGAACATACCCTTAATGTCACAACTAATAGTTAACAAAATTCCCATATGCACTCACATCATTCCGTATTTGAATATGTGCTAATATTAATGTGATAATGCCAAAAACTTGAAAGAAGAAACTTTGAGCAAGCTCTTCTCACTGAAGCTGTTGGAGTTAAGAAAAACACTTCCTATTGTTTATGCTAAGCACTGTGAATTTGCTCTAGGTTACAATAACAGCAAACAACAAATTATTTATGGATACAAGCAAGGGTTGCTCTGGCAGAAAAAAGTTCATACTCTCCTTAAATGTCTTTTTTTTGCATATGAGTTGCAGTATTATATAAGCGATGTTCTTATTGATATCTAGAAAGTGCATGATACACTTTGCCTTTTGACAAGCTTGCAGTTACCCTAGGGTACATGGTTTGTGCCCCATTATACTATAGGTTAAAACGGATGTGTCAGCTGAATATGCTGGCCCTTGTAAGGACAGCATAATATAGCTACAGGGCAGTGGTGTAACTACCGAGGCTGCTACGGGGCCCACAGCATGAGGGGGCCCGCGCCCCCACATGGCTGGAGGCTCCACTAGCAGCCGCTACAGCGCGACGCCATTGAAGGGGTTGTACCTACAAAAGACATGCATACCCTATCCACAGGATAGGGGACACATGTGTGATCGCTGGCAGCGATAAGGAGAACGGGGGACCGAAAGTCCCCCCGAAGTTCTCCATGACACACCTCGGACTTCCGGGGTCTGTCGGCAGCTCCATAGAAATTAATTGTGCACCGGTCGCGCCTGTGCGAATGCGTGACCAGCGCTCCTTTCATTTTTATTGAACTGCGCAGACTCCGGAAGTCCGAGGTTTGTCATGGAGAACTTCGGGGGGACTTTCGTTCCCCCGTTTTCCCTATCGCTGCCAGCGATCACACATGTGTCCCCTATCCTAGGGGACACATCTCTTTTGTAGGACAAACTATAGGCCGTTTTTTTTTGGGGGGGGGGGTTAGGGGCTGTATAGCATTACCTACAGGGGGGGCTGTATGCCGTTATCTACAGGGTGGCTGTATGGCGTTATCTACAGGGCGGTTTGTGGCTGTGTGGTGTTATCTACAGGGTGGCTTTATCTGCAGGGGGTTTTGGGGCTGTGTGGCGTTATCTACAGGGGGGCTGTATGGTGTTATCTACAGGGGTCTGTATGGCGTTATCTACAGGTCGCTGTATGGCGTTACCTACAGGGGGGGCTGTATGGCGTTATCTACAGGGGGGGTTTGTGGCTGTGTGACGTTATCTACAGGGGGGGTTTGGGGCTGTGTGGTGTTATCTACAGGGGGGCTGTATGGCATTATCTACAGGGGCGCTGTACGGCGTTATCTACAGGGGCGCTGTAAGGCGTTAACTAAGGGGGCTGTATGGCGTTATCTACAGGAGCGGCTACATGGTGCTATCTACAGGGGGCGCTGTGTGGCGGAATCTACAGGGAGTCCCTATCTACAAGGGGGGGTTGTGTGATAGCCAGGAGGGGGGTGGGCTCCAGTCAAAAGTTTGCTATGGGGCCCAGTCTTTCCTAGTTACGCCCCTGCTACAGGGCGTACTCCTACGATCCAAAACGGCACAAATAAATGTTGTGCGATTTGGGCAATAGCCTGCTGTGTACATGTTCATGTGTAGCAGTCTATCATTACTGCGGTGAGGGGGGGTGCTCCCCTCATGAAGACAGCGGACTTAAAACTATGAGTCCGCTATATTCTTTCATTGCTCCCATTACCCAAATAGAACAAATTCCTGCCTGATGCAATTAGTCACTCCGCCACTTTGGAAAACTCTACATTCACCTTGAAAAGGTACCTATGCTCACCAGCCTATGATAAAAATTGGTCTTTTAAAGACTATGTTGACACTTTGAATGTTTTTTTTCTTCTTTTATTAAATCAATGCGTTTGTTCATTTTAAGCACTTTTTTAAAATTGACTTTTATTAAAAAATGTCTTTACTTTTTAACAGGGGCCCATAGCTAAGGCTTAAGGGCCCCAATGCAAAAGTCTTAAATGACCCAACGATGCAGCACTAGCAGCCAGGGGCATTGCTAATGTATTAAAACGTCCTTAGGCATATACGTCAATAGTATATGCCTAAGGAGGCATATACTATTGAATGTGGCGTCGCTACCGCTGTAGCAGCCGCTGCTAGCGGTGCCGCCGGCCACAGGGGGGGGCACCCCAACGGGCGGCACGGGCGCCCTGATACAGAGGTAGCGACACCACTGAGAGAAGAAGCTTGTTTCAGAAGCGCCCGGGCCCGGCAACTCAGCAGCTGCCTTTCCGCCCGGGCGCTTCTGAAACATTACTTGGCCTCCGCCATGCTAGCCATCTGCAAACCTCACGATTTTATCGTGAGGTCTGCCGATGAGCTAGAAACCCCTGAATGCGGTGATTCCAATCGATCGCCGCAATCAAGGGGTTAATTGCCGAAATCAGCGGAAATAAGCCGCTGATCGGCATACAGTGGAGTGTCAGCTGTCAGGGACAGCTGGCCTCCCGGTCCCCGGTGCACACTGTCGCCGACAGTGTGCACCGGGAACCACGCAGAAACTGTACGTCCCTGTGTGCTAAGACACTGGCCACATGGACGTACAGTTGCGTCCTGGTGCGCCTAGGGGTTAACATCCATTGTGGGGAAAATGTTTGAGGGGCTATTGAGGGACTATATACAGGATTATGTGAAAAAAAATAGTATTATAAGTGACAGCCAGCACGGTTTTACTAAGGACAGAAGTTGTCAAACCAACTTGATTTGTTTTTATGAAGAGGTGAGCAGAAGCCTAGACAGAGGGGCCGCTGTGGATATAGTGTTTTTGGACTTTGCAAAGGCATTTGACACGGTCCCTCATAGACGTCTAATGGGTAAATTAAGTTCTATGGGTTTAGAAAGTATTGTTTGTAATTGGATTGAGAATTGGCTCAAGGACCGTATCCAGAGAGTTGTGGTCAATGATTCCTACTCTGAATGGTTCCCGGTTATAAGTGGTGTACCCCAGGGTTCCGTGCTGGGTCCACTAGTATTCAACTTATTTATGAATGATATAGAGGATGGGATTAATAGCACTATTTCTATTTTTGCAGGTGACACCAAACTATGTAGTAATGTTCAGTCTATGGAAGATGTTCGTGTATTGCAAGCGGATTTAAACAAACAAAGTGTTTGGGCGTCCACTTGGCAAATGAGGTTTAATTTAGATAAATGTAAAGTTATGCACCTGGGTACCAACAACCTGCAGGCATCATATGTCCTAGGGGGAGCTATACTGGGGGAGTCACTTGTTGAGAAGGATGTGGGTGTACTTGTAAATCATAAACTAAATAACAGCATGCAGTGTCAATCAGCTGCTTCAAAGGCCAGCAAGATATTGTCGTGTATTAAAAGAGGCATGAACTCACGGGACAGGGATGTAATATTACCACTTTACAAAGCATTAGTGAGGCCTCATCTAGAATATGCAGTTCAGATCTGGGCTCCAGTTCATAGAAAGGATGCCCTGGAGTAAGAAAAATACAAAGAAGAGAAACAAAGCTAATAAGGGGCATGGAGAATTTAAGTTATGAGGAAAGATTAAAAGACTTAAACCTATTTAGCCTTGAAAAAAGACGACTAAGGGGGGGACATGATTAACTTATACAAATATATCAATGTCACATACAAAAAATATGGTGAAATCCTATTCCATGTAAAACCCCCTCAAAAAACAAGGGGGCACTCCCTCCGTCTGGAAAAAAAAAGGTTCAACCTGCAGAGGCGACAAGCCTTCTTTACTGTGAGAACTGTGAATCTATGGAATAGTCTACTGCAGGAGCTGGTTACAGCAGGGACAGTAGGTGGCTTTAAAAAAGGCTTAGATAATTTCCTAGAACAAAAAAATCTAAGCTCTTATGTGCAGAAATTTTTTACTTCCCTTTTCCCATCCCTTGGTTGAACTTGATGGACATGTGTCTTTTTTCAACCGTACGAACTTTACTATACTATACCCACTGCCACCAGGGGTGTCGGGAAGAGCCAGGTACGATCCAGTACCCGACCATCTGTAGTGATGGTCGGGCACTTGGGCGGCCGCAGGCTGGTGTTATCAGGCTGGGAAAGGCTAGAAACCGTGGTACTTCCCACCCTGACAACGCCAACCTGCTGCTGCTATGTTGTATCTGGCTGTTTTTTTTAAAAAAAAAAACGAAGACAGATACAACATAGCAGCAGCGGGCTTGTGGGATGAGATTCTAGAAACATTTTGTGACATTTTTGCAGAAAGCCTCAACAAATTGACAACTAGAATTCCAAAGTCTTCAAAGTTGTAATTGCAGAAAATGGAGACTTTTTTGATGAACAAAGTCTGAACCACTTAATAGTTTTCTAGCCTTGTCATTGTCAATATTGATGTTTTCTGAAAAAAAGAAAAGATTTGATATCCACACAGTGCTATCCTAGTAATTAAAGCAGAAAAGAAAAAACAAAAAAACCCTCTAGGATATATCAGCACTCACATGGGTATTGATGTTTTCTATTAATTTTACAACATTTTAATTAATCAAAATATGGGTTTTTTATTGGAAATTGTAACAATCTCTGATTCAAAACTTTTGAATGCTACTATATTTAAAGGCAAGTTCTATGAAATTAAATTGGAATAGTAGCCATTAAATGGGAATTTGGTTTTTTTAAAGAACTGTAATGCTAACTATACACAATAAATAAAAATCTTATAAAATGGATGATTTTGGCCATTTTAGCCAACCATCATTTGCAAGATTAACGAAAACGATCCTTCACGATGGCCAACGGCAGACTTATGTCTGCAATTACGTGTGTATGGTATGATCGGCCACTCATTTGCCACTTTGCACTGGTACCAGGGAGTCAGTTTTTTTTAAAAAAAGCTAACACTTTGATCAATTAGTTTACTCTGTATGTTGCTGGTGGGATCATTCGTATGAATGATCCCATGGATGATTGATAGGCTAAATTATGGCAAATAAATGTCCTATGTGTAATGACAGGGATAGGGAAACAGACAAGTGAGCCCTAATCTACCCGCCACTCAGTCCCTGCCTACTTGCAACGACCCGCCCTAGGCGACGGGGTACAACTGGGCGACGGTCCCTACACTCAATAAGTGCACGACAGACAACAGACAAGGAAACACAGAACAAAGGGAAACGGGGCAGTTGCCCACGGCAACACCGTGAGCAACAAGAGAAGTAAACGAGCCGAGTCAAACCAGGAGAGTACGAGGTGCCAAACGTAGAGCAGGAGAGTAGTGAACAAGCCGAGTCAAACCAGGAGTGTACGGGGTACCAAACGCAGAGCAGAAGAGTAGTCAGTAAGCCAGGGTCAATACGAAGCAGGGTCAAATGGTTCAAGAAGCTGCAGAAGGGCCAGGAAACCAAGAGAGAAGAATCACAAGCAAGGAGGAACAGGAAAGGAAGGTATAAATAGACAGAGGGCGGGAGCTTGCTCCGTCTGGCCAGGCTGTGATAGGCTCTCCCACTCCTAAGCCTGCCATCCTGAGTGGTGGAAGATGGAGTCAGTCTCACAGACATAGAAGCAGGTGCAGACTGATTACCTATGGGCGTGGATACAGAAGCTGTGCCTGGCAGATCCTTAACACTATGTGTATGGCCAACAAAGTCCCTCTATGAACTGAATGGGGTTGCTAGGACATGAGTCACCTTGAATTTCTCATGCTGGAACCATTTGTCTCTCCCTAACTCAAAATAAATGCTAAACCTGTGTCTATATAAGATAAAGGAATTGACTTTTCTACATATACAGTATAGATGAAAACTTGTAAAACATCGTCTTTATTACAATAAGAGTCTTCTTGTGACATTACTCTTTAGAAATTTATAGTAAATGTATACAAGAGCAGCAATATTTTCAGGTTAATGTTAAAACCAGATAATATCTGCAACAACCTATCCAGAAGGTAAAATACAACTTCAGTACACACGATAACGACCATTACGTCTGAAATTACAGTCATTTCAGACGTAATTGCTCGTACTCGCATTTTGCGAGGCGTCTTGGACGGCCGTAATTTGGAGCTGTTCTTCATTGGATTCAATGAAAAACGGCTCAAATTACGTCCGTAGAAGTGTCATGCACTTCTTTGACGAGGCAGTAATTTTACGCGCCGTAAAATGACAGGTCGTCGGCACAGTACATCGGCAAACCCATTCAAATGAATGGGAAGATGTTTGCCAACGTATTGGAGCCGTATTTTCAGGTGTAAATCGAGGCATAATACGCCTCGTTTACGCCTGAAAATAGGTCGTGTGAACCCAGCCTAAGTTGTCCTTATTTTTACAGACAGCTCTAAGATTCCCAAGATTAATAATCGAAACTGCTAATAGAGGTAAAAAAAAAAAAAAGACACTTGCGCTGTTATAAATGCCATCCAACAGCTATCATAATAAAAAATTATGCTGAACTCATGTTACATTTCATTTTACATGTATAAATATTTATAAAGTATTATCTTTAACCCCTACCCCCTGCTTGCATTCTGGGCCCTAATGACCATGCCATTTTTTACGTTTTTCCATTGTCACATTCGAAGAGCTATAACTTTTTTATTTTTGCGTTGACATAGCTGTATAAGGTCTTGTTTTTTGCGGGACAATTTTGTAATTTTTGATAGCACCATTTTGGGGTACATATAACTTATTGATTAACTTTTATTAACTTTTTTTTGGGGGGGGGTATAAATAAACCTGAAATTTCACCACTCCTTTTTTTGCGGCCTAAATCTATGTTGTTTACCGTGTGGTATAAATAACACAATAACTTTATTCAACGGGTTGTTACGATTGCAAAGATACCAAATTTGTATAGATTTTGTATGTTTTACTACTTACACAGTAAAAACACTTTTTTTTCAAAATTATTTGTTCTTGCGTCTCCATATTTGAAGAGCCATAACTATTTTATTGTTCCGCCGATGCAGTTGTATGAGGGCTTTTTTTTTTTGCGGGACAACTTGTAGTTTTATTGGTACCATTTGAGAGGAGATGCAACTTTTTGATCACTTTTTATAAAAATAAATTTAAGTCAGGATTCACAGAAAACAGCAATTTTTCCATTGTTTTTTATTTTATTTTTTACGGCGTTCAAAAATAGATTTATAGTCTGGGTCGTTACGGACGCGGCGATACAAAATATGTGTAACTTTTTTACTTTATTTTGTTTTTTTAATAGTAAAGCATTTTGTAAGGGGAAAAGGTGGGTTTTGAATTTTTTTTTTCACATTTTTTTTTATTAACTTTATTCAACTCTTTTTAACTTTTATACTAGTCCCACTAGGGGACTTTAATATGCGATTCTCTGATCGCTATTATAATACACTGCAATACTTTTGTATTGCAGTGTATTACTGCCTGTCCGTTTAAAACGGACAGGCATCTGCTAGGACATGCCTCTGGCATGACATAGCAGGCATTCACTACAGGCAGACCTGGGGGCCTTTATTAGGCCCCCGGCTGCCATCGGAGACACAGACACTCGGCGATCTTATCGCCGGGTGTCAGTGGGATGAGAGGGAGCTCCCTCCCTCTCTCCAAAACACTCAGATGTGGTGAATGCTATTGAGCACCGCATCTGAAGGGTTAAACGGGTGAGATCGATACTAATATCGATCTCACACGTTCGAGCAGGGATGCCCCCAGCTACCTCTGGCAGCTGAGAGCAGGGAGATTTGACAGCTCCCTGCTCTGTTTACTTTATTTTAATGCAGTCCCTTTGGCTTCTTCTCAGCACAGTGGCGTCCCAGTACACTTGATGTGCAGAGGACTGCAGCACTAGGGTTGTCACGATACCAGAATTTGGACTTCGATACCGATACTTCATGTAGTATGATACTCGATACCAAAACTATACTTTGCCAACAATAATGAAAAAAAAAATGTTCTTCCATTTTCTGATGAGGGGCACGTGGTGTGATGAATTTTGAACCTCCATGTGCCTCACATTAATAGTAATTAAAGGAACAATGTCATCACCCAAAAAAATTTTCATATGTTCAAGATGTTAGTGCTTTATTAAAAACGTTTATATTTATTTGTGTGTTTGTGTTTTACTTTTTCTTATTTTTACACTTTTTCTTCCCTATGGGGGCTGCCATTTTTTGTTCCATTTCTGTGTGTGTCGATTAACGACACATACAGACATGGAATACGGCAGCCACAGTCCCATAGGGACTGCGAACGGCTCCCGTCCCATTGACTGCAGTGTACGGCGTCTGTGTGGGAACTGCGCATGCGCCGCTCCCACACAGTCCTATTCGAAATTGGCGCCGTCCGGCGCCATTTTCCTGTGGACCGGAAGTCGCGGCCGGACAGTAATATTACTACTTCCGGTCGCGGCTTCCGGATTTGTGCACTTGCACCAGCGGCAGCAAACGGAGCGGACGGGCCGGAGGGAGCCGCGGCGGCAGGAGCAGGTAAGAGATTTCAATGTATGTTCGTGTTTGTGTGTGTTTACTACTGTATGTAAACCTACTACACTGTGGGTTAGCTCAAAAAATGGCGACACACAGTGTAGGAGGTTACATCGTTCAAACCCCTCGTTTATCCCGGCACTAGCCAGGATAAAGGAGGGGGGAATGCTGAGAGCTCACTAGAGCGAGGGCTTTTAACCCAACGTTGCAATGCTGCAATTTTGGGAACAGCTCCATCTAGTGACCAAAAATGGGTAGTATTATAAATTAGAAATAATTTATAATATTTCCTGGACTCGTGCAAAAAAATAAAAAAAATTTGAACAATGTTTAATCACCCACACACTAAATGTTTAATTTTTTTAAAAAAAACATGTTTTTCTGGCAACACATTCCCTTTAACCCCATCATGTCATAATGGACAACATTGGGTTAATGTGTGAGGTACATGATGGGGTTAATTAGTATTAATCTCACATGGAGGTTCAAAATTGATAATACCACGTGCCTCACATTAATAAGTGAAAGAAAGCAGTTTTTATTTTATTTTTTAAAAGCGTAAACATCATAAATGACGCTATAAAATTGTTATTACGATCGCGATGATACCGAATATGTGTATATTTTATGTATTGAGACTTTTATTTTAATGTTTATTGTAAAAAATGTGTGTCTGCCCATATATGGTATGTCCCTCGATTGTGTCACAGGGATTCCCTGTGACGCGATCCAAAGTGCATCCCCCTTCTCATTTTCCCCTTGAATGCTGCGGTCAGCTTTGATCGCAGCATTCAAGGAGATGGTGGCAGAGATCAGAGGTTTCTCTGATCTCCGCTGCTAGTGTGGGGCTGCGTCTGCGTAATACAACCATTGCCCCGCTCCTGACAACAAGTGTGTGCGCGCGGTCGGCATAAGGTGATGCAGCCAGTACTGCACTGATGAGCGGGCGGTGCAGGCACTGAAGACAGAGAACATGAGGGTGTTTTGGAGTGCGCCCGCCATGTTCTGTCTTCAGTGACCGCGATCATTAGTGCAATGCTGGAATGCACGCGCACACGTGTCAGGAGAGGGGTAATGGCTGTATTACACAGCCGCAGCCCCGCTCTAACTACATTCATGTGTTACAATACTAAGCTGTGCGGCCCCACAGCTTAGTATCGAAATACATGAATTAACGGTATCGAACCACTTGGGGGTGCATGACATCGAAATATTATCGATATTTCGATGCATCGTGCAACCCTATGCAGCACAACTCCAGTTAAGTGCACAGGGGTTGTGTTGCTGTTCCCTGGGTAGAAGGGAGTGCACCTGTTCAGGGTAAGATCTGTAAAAGTACTGCAGCCCTTAACTAGCAATGTGACACCTTCATTCTGAAGATTGGTGTGGATCGCCGTAATCGGACCCCCACTGATCAGGAAGGGAATGACATATTCCATATGCACCGTGTTCCAAATTATTATGCACATTGGATTTAAGTGTCAGAAACATTTAATTATTCGTTTTTCAATTAAACTCATGGATGGTATTGTGTCTTAGGGCTCTTTGGATCATTGTAATAAATCTCAGACACCTGTGATAATTAGTTTGCCAGGTGTGCCCTATCAAAGGAAAACTACTTAAGAAGGACGTTCCATATTATTAAGCAGGCCACAGGTTTCAAGCAACATGGGAAAGAAAAATGATCTCTGCTGCCGAAAAGCGTGAAATGCAATACCTTGGACAAGGTATGAAAACATTGGATATGTCAAGAAAACGTAAGCGTGATCAACGTACTGTGAAAAGATTTGTAGCTGATTCAGAGCAGATGGGTTTGTTCAGATAATGGCATAATGAGGAAGGTTTCTGCCAGACAAATTAATAGGATTAGGAGAGCAGCTGCTAAAATGCCATTGCAAAGCAGCAAACAGGTATTTGAAGCCGCTGGTGCCTCTGGAGTCCCGCGAACCTCAAGGTGTAGGATCCTCCAGAGGTTTGCAAGTGTGCATAAAGCTATTATTCGGCCACCCCTAAACAATGCTCACAAGCAGAAATGGTTGCAGTGGGCTCAGAAATACATGACGACTAATTTTCAAACCGTGTTGTTTACTGATGAGTGCCGTGCAACCCTGGATGGTCCAGATGGATGAAGTAGTGGATGGTTGGTGAATGACCACCATATCCCAACAAGGCTGCGACGTCATGTTTTGGGCTGGAATCATGGGGAGAGAGTCGGTAGGCCCCTTTAGGGTCCCTGACGGTGTGAAAATGACCTCTGCAAAGTACGTAGAGTTTATGACTGACCACTTTCTTCCATGGTATAAAAAGAAGAACCGTGCCTTCCGTAGCAAAATTATCTTCATGCATGACAATGCACCATCTCATGCTGCAAAGAATACCTCTGTGTCATTGGCTGCTATGGGCATAAAAGGAGAGAAACTCATGGTGTGGCCCCCATGTTCCCCTGACCTCAACCCTATTGAGAACCTTTGGAGCATCCTCAAGCAAAATATCTATGAGGGTGGGAGGCAGTTCACATCAAAACAGAAGCTATGGGAGGCTATTCTGACATCCTGCAAAGACATTCAAGCAGAAACTGTCCAAATACTCACAAATTCAATGGATGCAAGAATTGTGAAGGTGATATCAAAGGGGTCCTATGTTAACATGTAACTTGGCCTGATGCTGCAAATTCAACAAATTACCATTTTAGTTCTTTTTACAACCTTTAAAATGTTTTGATCTCTGTTGTGCATAATAATTGGAAACAGTGCATTTTGAGTTTTTTACTTCTAAAAAAAATCTGTTATCATTAGGAGATTTGTTCAATAAAATTTGCATTATATGCATTATACTCCAACGGTTGATGGCTTGAAGATTATACCGACTGTCATTTGCATCGACTATTTAGGAAAATCAGCGAAAAATAACATTTGCATAATAATTTGGAACGCGGTGTAGCATTATTCCATCACCTCAAATAGTGAGAAAAAACCCTTTAACCAAATATTATACTGTAACTGTCACAAGTTACTCCTCTTTTATATAGCCTTTCCCCGAATAGGATCTTTTCCTATTCCGCCTGTAATTTCTCCTAGCTTTTGAGTCTCCTCCATATCTTCCACAACATATAACAGACTGTATTCAACATTCACCTCTCCCTGGACTCTTCTCTACTGCTCGCAATAAGGCAGTGACATTGGATTATTAGCAACAAATTGAAGTCAATTTTAACAAATTGACATAATAAATATACACTTATATTTGACATGAGACCATTGAGCTTCATATATTCGATATGTGATACTTCAATGAATTGCTCCAGTACGGAGGCACATAAAATAACATTAACATAAGAATGGCAAAAACTTTTGCATGACTCCGTCTTACTACATGATGTCTTGTCATAGGTGGCACTATCAATGGCAAAACAGAAAACATGGGCTGAGAGGCAAATGCTTACATATATTTGTCAAATTAAACCACACATTTCTACAAGATGAATTACGTGGAAGGAAATAATAGAATTTATTTAATGGGTATAAAAAGTGAGGGCTTTTCACACAAGTATTGATGAGAATGCAAGTGTGCTTATCAATAAAGGATGGTGAGAGGGTTGCTGACTTTGTCCAAATGGCATAGGATACTCTGAAATTCCCATAATAATTTCTTTGAGAATCTTGCTCAGAATCTTTGAAAAGAAAAAACAAAAGAAATAAGATAAGAAACATGTATGTGGTGATCAAAAACAAAGGCAGTAACAGTAGAAAAAGTTTAGCCTCATACAACACTAGAAGCACAATGCCTTAGGCCCCATGCACACGAACGTGCTTTTGCGGCCGCAATTCCCCCGAAAATCTACAGGAGAATTGCGGCCCCATTCCTATGGGGCCATGCACACGACGGTGGTTTCCAGGCTCATATCAAATAATGCACGTGGCCATTTGCACGGCCTGCGATTTACGGGCGGCTTGCGGGTGAAATCATGGCTGTGCACATGGCTACGGTCATGTGCATGAAGCCTTATAGTTTTACGGCAAGCTGTTCGGACAGCAGAAAGGATTCATTTTCTGATGAGTCCCGGGTAGAATATAAGATATCTCTAGCTCTCAGACTTTTTAATAATTTAATGCCTAAGCAACCATGATGTGGAGTAAGGCCTCATGCACATGACCGTGCATTTGCGGCCGTATACTATCCGCAATTACGGAGCAGCAATTGCGGCTAGTATAAAACACATGTTAACCTATGGGCCAATGCACACGACCGCGGTTTCCATGGTCCGTGCATTGCCCAGAGCGCAAAAAAAAATAGGACATGTCATTATACAGTCTGCATTTGTGGTCCGGGCTCATTGAAATCAACGCACATTTTGTGTGTGAACGGTCCGTGATTGCGGACAGTCCGGGGATGACACTACGCAGCCCGTCCGTGCCGTAATCAGCTACGGCCATGTGCATGAGGCCTAAGGATATAATAATGGCTTGCTTGACAGGAATAGAGTACTTCTTATTATATGCTGGTTGTTGTTTTTTTATTCCTCGATACTTTGACAATAAAAGACGGTAAAGGCAATAAATACAGTGAACATATAATGGGTTTCTTACTGTGTGATTCGGCAGTTAGTGGCTGACACATATCTTCCAGTATAGTGAATATTGCACCGCACCACATTATTGGTGAAATCAGACTCCAAAACAATGTACTTGGGATTGACTACTACCTATGAGACATGTTATATTCATTAACACATGTATATTACTACAGTATGAGAGAGACAATAATAACCTACAACAAGATCACGTTTAGTTAACTTACCTTGAGTATATAGTTTCCTGGTTTTACTTCTGTTATATCAATCCACTGACAGTCAATGTCTGCGTTGTATGTGTCATAACAGCCAGGACTTAGACCCTGAAACATAGATACAGATTGTCACTGTATTGCCAGTGTATTGTAATGACAATAAGGGAATAGATAGAAAAAGGAAATAGCATTTTAGGCCTCATGCACACTTCAGTTTTTCCTTCAGGGTGCTATCCGTTTTTGTCACTGATAGCACCCTGAACCCATTCATTGCAATGGCCCCATGCACACTTCTGTTATTTAAACGGATCCGTTGTTCCGTTCCGTGCCAAGTAGAGCATGTCCTACTTTGCTCAGTGATTCAGTGACCGTGTGGCCCATAGAAGTCAATGGGTCAGTGAAAAAAACGGATGGCACACTGAAGGCTTCCGTGTGCTGTCCGTTTTTGACTGATCCGTTGCCATAGCAACGGCTGGGTGGGACAAAGTTCACAGACTCACAGTCTACAGTAGCCAGTCAGTTCTGAAGATGGATGTGGAAAGAATGATAGCATTGGTGCAGGATCACCCAGAACTGTGGGATACGCGCACAGAATGCTACCACGACCGTTATAAAAAGGACGCCGCGTGGGAGGAGCTTGCCAAGGAGCTTTTGACACGCAGATGGCAGAAGGGAACTAGTGCCCAGCGTCACAAAATAAGTAAGTAAATGCACACATTGCACTGCTTGTTTTCTGAGCATGCTTTTCTTTTGTTCCATTGTATGTAATTCTCAGTAGGTAAACTTTACACACCCACAGTAATGTTATTTTCGCATTGACCTGCTGTCTTATAACATGTGCTTTGCAATCCCAAAATTCTGACCGGTATAGACTTTGCGCAGTTTCAAGTGTGTCAGAGGGTAGCGTAGACCTTGCACAGTTGTATTCTGTATTATTTCTAGTAGAGATGAGCGAACTTATGAAAAGTTTGGTTTGGCTAGTTCGCCGAATTTCACGAAAAAGTTCGATTCGGACCAACTAGTTCTGACCGAACCTGTAATTTCCGTGCGCCGAGCATGGTACTGTCCAGGGTGCTGATAGAGTTAATGGGCTGCACTAACTCTTTCAGCAACCTTGACAGTACCATGCTCGGCAAGCGGAAAATACAATTTTAATGTAATAAAAAAAATATATAAATACGTTCATACTTACATTCCTCCTGTCCGGCCTCCAGCGATGACGTTTCATCCATGTCACCGCTCGCTGCAGCCAATCACAGGCTGTAGTGGCGGTCACGCTCGTCACGTGACCGCCTCTGCAGCCAATCACAGGCTGCCGCGGCCTCTGCAGCCAATCACACGCTCCTCTCCTGAAATACTCTGTGCTGCCTTAAACTCTGTGGACAGGTCAGGATCCTGTTTCTTTTAAATGCTGCACTGTAGCGCAGCCTTATATCGTGGATCGAGCGGGTTCCCCAGCAGCATTTAAAAGAAACAGGATCCTGACCTGTCCACAGAGTTTAAGGCAGCACAGAGTATTTCAGGAGATGAGCACGGCCGGGCACGTTTTTCCGAGCCGTGCTGCCATTATAAAGTATAGGAGCACGGCCCGTAAAATAAAAAAATAGAACATGTTCTAGCTTTTTAACGGCTCGGGCACCTTCCCGTGAGAAAACGGGAAGGTACCCGTGGCTAACAGAAGTCTATGGGCCCGCTATTTCGGGTCGTAATTACGACCCGTAAATCCAAAGTAAGCCAAGCAGAGTAATCTCAAACTGTTCTCTATGCTCTGAAAGCTAAGAAAACAGCACTAAAAACTTCTTGTAACCTTTCTATGGGTGTTTCCTGGGACATGTGACAGGTTCAAGTGAAGTTCACATCAGTTTTTTAAACGGAAACACGGAACGGAAACGGAGTGCACACGGAAACAAAAACGGACACACGGATCCATCAAAAACGGCCGCTAAAACGGTGATGGAAGTGTGCATGAGGCCTTAGAGGGCAGATAAGCTGGAGGCAGTATAGCTATTCACAAAAGAAATGGTATAAAACACAAGACATATTCTCTTACCTGGGTGTGAGAGGTGCATGCATATCTCTTGAGGTTCCCAAAGTCACATGTGGTGTCCTCCAAACAGAAGCTAGCCTTATGTCCCTCTGCCACTTTCCGGCCTGTTGTGGCATCCAGCAGATCATAATGACTGAATTCATCCATACTATGATAGTGTCTGGAATCGACAACTCGAAAGTCAATTGTCTCTTGGTCAACTAGTTTAATTATTTTTAAACACATTTTACATTGATAAAAATATGTGAACTTTATTTTATAAAGTGGAAATCTACCATTATAAGTGACCTTCGTTTGCTGATCTTAATAATATGTTATGGCCTATTTTCATCCACAACTACACAATAGGAACATTAAACATCCAAAATTCACAAAAATAAATAAATATATGCCAGCAGCTCCTCTCTTAAGCTCCTATTTTGTCTCATACTGCAATTAAAATTGAAAAATAGATAAAGAAATCTTCTCTACGGTATGTGCACCAGGAGATCTGCCATTCCACTCCTTCTCCTCACAGTTCTGTGTCTGCTTCTAAGACAACTGGTTGCAGCAGGAGCCTTCCCCCTTTGCCCTGTCTGCAGTAGGACACACAAATTGATTAGCCACGGCCCTGGCTAACTTCCATTCACCACCCAAAATAGGAACAGATCAGTAGGAAATTAATGTTTTTTTTGCGGGACGCATTGTATTTTTTCACAATTTTTTTTCACCATCATTTGGCAACCTTCTTTTCTTTGCCATTTACCATGTGTCATAAATAACATGCTAACTTTATTCTTTGGGTCATTACTATAACAGCGACACCAAATATTCAGGGTTTTTTCTGTTTTAAGAGTTTTTTCTAATATTTTAGTAGTTTTGCATGTTTTGTTTTTTAAAAAAAACAAAACATTTATGTGTCGCCACTGCTGATGTTTCTGTATGAGGGCTTTTTTTAATATTTTATTGATTAACTTTTGTTATTTTTCTATAATTGGGGTATGGGGGGAAAAAAGCAATTCCGCCTATGTTTTCTGGAATTTTTTTTACGTCATGTGTCGAGCAGTATAAATAATGTTAATAGAAGTTGTCAAACTAACCTAATCTGTTTTTATGAAGAGGTGAGCAGAAGTCTAGACAGAGGGGCCGCTGTGGATTTAGTGTTTTTGGACTTTGCAAAGGCATTTGACACTGTCCCCCATAGACGCCTAATGGGTAAATTAAGGACTATAGGTTTAGAAAATATAGTTTGTAATTGGATTGAGAATTGGCTCAAGGACCGTATCCAGAGGGTTGTGGTCAATGATTCCTTCTCTGAATGGTCCCCGGTTATAAGTGGTGTACCCCAGGGTTCAGTGCTGGGACCACTATTATTCAACTTATTTATTAATGATATAGAGGAAGGGATTAATAGCACTATTTCTATTTTTGCAGATGACACCAAGCTATGTAATATAGTTCAGACTATGGAAGATGTTCATGAATTACAGGCAGATTTAAACAAACTAAGTGTTTGGGCGTCCACTTGGCAAATGAAGTTTAATGTAGATAAATGTAAAGTTATGCATCTGGGTACCAACAACCTGCATGTATCATATGTCCTAGGGGGAGCTACACTGGCGCATTCACTTGTTGAGAAGGATCTGGGTGTACTTGTAAATCATAAACTCAATAACAGCATGCAGTGTCAATCAGCTGCTTCAAAGGCCAGCAGGATATTGTCGTGTATTAAAAGAGGCATGGACTCGCGGGACAGGGATGTAATAATGCCACTTTACAAAGCATTAGTGAGGCCTCATCTAGAATATGCAGTTCAGTTCTGGGCTCCAGTTCATAGAAAGGATGCCCTGGAGTTGGAAAAAATACAAAGAAGAGCAACGAAGCTAATAAGGGGCATGGAGAATTTAAGTTATGAGGAAAGATTGAAAGAATTAAACCTATTTAGCCTTGAAAAAAGAAGACTAAGGGGGGACATGATTAACTTATATAAATATATTAATGGCACATACAAAAAATATGGTGAAATCCTGTTCCTTGTAAAACCCCCTCAAAAAACAAGGGGGCACTCCCTCCGTCTGGAGAAAAAAAGGTTCAAGCTGCAGAGGCGACAAGGCTTCTTTACAGTGAGAACTGTGAATTTATGGAATAGCCTACCGCAGGAGCTGGTCACAGCAGGGACAGTAGATGGCTTTAAAAAAGGGTTAGATAATTTCCTAGAACAAAAAAATATTAGCTCCTATGTGTAGAAATGTTACCTTCCCTTTTCCCTTCCCTTGGTTGAACTTGATGGACATGTGTCTTTTTTCAGCCGTACTAACTATGTAACTATGTAACTATGTAACTTTTTTCTATGGGTCGTTACCATATACGCATTTTTTTTCTGTACTATTTTGCAATAATAAAATAATTTTTAGGGTAAGCTCACAGGGGGAACATGTGTTTCCGATATTTCTGCGACTGTCCCATTCCCGTGCACATGCTGTACAACCCCATTGTTAAAGAGTGTTTTTTTTGGGGGGGGGGGGGGATTTTTTCATTAAACTTTATTTGTTATTAGTCCCACTAATGGAATTGAAATTGTAATCACGTATTAGTATTCTGAAGCATTACTGCCTGTCAGCAACACACTGATCAGACAGGGGGCGTGCCGATGGGCTGACAGAGGAAGCCCCCTCCCTTCATCAAACTCTGAAGATAGCCCTGTCAGTATTGATCATGGAATCTGAGAGTTAAAACGGGTGAAAGGTCTTTTTGATTTCGGCAGTTGCAGCGGGAGCCTGGCTTATCTGCCTGTACATTCATCTGGACATACTATTGCGGCCTACTGTGGTTACAAGACTGCAGGTAGGACGTAATAGAATGTCCAAATGTGGAAATGGATTAAAGAGAACATTACCGTTCTCCTAACATGTCTGTTTAAGTAAATACCTGTATTTTTCATTAAATCAAAATTCTGGAGCATCTATTAGTATGTTGTGCTATTCCTCTGTTGTTATTATTATACTCCTGGAAATGTATGAATAAATTGACAGCTGGGCGTTACCATTTCCATGTCAACAGGGTATGTTCCTACGCAGCTTCAGAAATTCAGCAATGATTCAACAGTGTCAGACTTTGTTGGGACATGCTCCAAAAGGGGAATGGTAACAGCCAGTTGTCAATTTCTTAGTACATTTACAGGAGGAATAAAAGAGGAACAGCACAACGCAGTTTTTAATGAAAAGGAGCTCCAGAATTGTTATTTTATACAGGGTGCAAGTATTTACTAAAACAGACAAGACAGTTGACAGGTCCTCTTTAACTAGAATACTATATTGCAATGTCATCCGCTGGGAGATTTACTGAGCAATATTGGCCTGATGTAACGAGTGTGTTTGAATTTACCTACGCAAAAAATGTTCTGTACAGACACTCAACCAATAGGGAGCAGTTGCGGAATGCAGGATCTTAGGAAAATTCTGAATGCAGCAGTAGATGAAGATGGATTATGATCCATGATATAACTCAAAATCAGTACAAGATGAGCAAAGAAAGACAATTGCAGTTACAAAAACTTTAAAAGAAATAATACACTCAATAAGTATTTTTAAAATTATTTCTATATTCACACTTACAAAAGGGAAAGTTCTTGTCCTTGCTTTTATCACAGAGATACTACAGCTATCAAATCACAGGCCAGTTTTTCTTTGTAACTTTAACTCTCTATACAACAATATATAGTATTTCAACTATAACGTGTGGCCATACGTTATCGAACCAGCAATCTAATATTTTTACTTTTGGGATATTATTGGTCATTAAAGTAATTTATAATGCCAGAAATCTGCAAGGATCTGAATGATTTTTTTGTGCCCTTACAATCTTCAAAAATATAGTTGCGCTTGTATTTTCATGTATGATTTATGATGACATTTTATAAACCTAACATTGAATCAGTCGTGGGAAATACATTTATTTAGAACAAGACCTAAACCAGTGGGAAGAATACAAATGTAACACATTCTATAGTTTATAACAAATTATTTTAGTCCAATAAACATACAAATTATTGTTATTGTCTTTGACTGTTGGATTGTTAACTGTTATTATTGCGTCTATGGCTAGTTTAGTGGCCATAAAGAGGTACTGTGACAGCATGTATAGGAGGATAATGTAGAGTCAATCTACCGATAACCTTCTTGTACTCACTGATGGCAGCTGTGCCACTCCCATGCCTGGCGAGGTCGTGTAGGCAAGAAATCTGCAGTACCCTGGTTTTTCACTCTCTGTGGGAAGCGAAGCAGAACTCTAACATCATAATCTGAAGAATCTGCTGCATATGCAGAGCTGAGAAGAGAGTATAAAGAAAAGAGGAGCTGTGAAAATCAATGATAAGCAATGTATAGCCAAAAAGCCTCAAAATACATTAAGGGTATGTTCACACGGCAGCGTCCAATACACCTGAATTTACGGAGCTGTTTTCAGGCGAAAACAGCTCCTGAATTTCAGATGTAATTGCTCGTACTCGCGTTATTCGTGGCGTCAATTACAAACGTCAATGGTGTCAGTGAAAAACGGCTCCAATTACGTCTCAAGAAGTCACATGCACTGCTTTGACGCGGGCATCTTTTTACGCCTGTGTGCACAAAACATCGTAACCCCATTGATTTCAATGGGCAGATGTTTGCCGGCGGTTTGGAGCCGTATTTTCGGATGTAATTCGAGGTGTAAAACGTCCGTAAATAGGGCGTGTGAACATACCCTATCACTTCAATGACTCCTGTGTCCAGGTCAAATTTTCTATTTCTGATATGCACTTCTTTAAACGATAATATCTTTGGAACCGCTTTGAATATCACAACTATTTTTACTTTGTTTTTGTTTTTTTACAAGACTTATGAGACTTTCATTTTCTAGATTAGTGTTTTAATTTTTATTATGAGCAGACAAATCACAAAAAAAATAAATAGATAATACATTTTTTTATATATATTTATCTATATCATATATATATATATATATATATATATATATATATATATATATATATATAAACACTGTACAGCTCTGTAACAATTAGTCCTCTTCTCTCTCCGTCACCCTGTTTTTGTTTTTTTACAAGACTTATGAGACTTTCATTTTCTAGATTAGTGTTTTAATTTTTATTATGAGCAGACAAATCACAAAAAAAATAAATAGATAATACATTTTTTTATATATATTTATCTATATCATATATATATATATATATATATATATATATATATATATATATATATATATATATATATATATATATATATATATATATATAAACACTGTACAGCTCTGTAACAATTAGTCCTCTTCTCTCTCCGTCACCCTGGATCGCTGTGAGGGGAGAGTGAAGAGGGCTATAGTCACACGACGTGAAAAAAAAGTGCAGTTAACAACGGATCAACTGTCAGTTTTTCATGGCTATTTTGCATCAATGTGTCTCAAAATTTTAATACATTTCCCGGCCGTCTGACCGTTTTTCACCGCCATTTGCCATCCGTTTTTCACGGATGTTAAAAAAAAGATGGCTTTTATTCGTTAGTTTTTTTTTGTCCCAGCCATCTGAAAACACCACAGTGCCAATGTAGATAGTGATGCAATACAGATGTAGATAGTGCCACATTGGCCACTGTAGATAGTACCAGTGCCCACATAGATAGGGTCCACTGTAAATAGTGCCGCAGTGCCCACATAGTGCCACAGTTCCCACTGTAGATAGTTTCCACATAGTGCCACACACAGTGCCCATGTAGATAGCGACACTCTGTCCCATGTAGGTAGTGCCCATATAATGCCACAGTGAAACACCCCCTGTATATAGCACCCCCGTGTAGACAGCACTACAACCCCTGTAGATAGTGCCACACCCTGCAGATAGCACCCCCCCTGTAGAAAGCGGAACCCGCTGTAGATAGCGCCACCCCTGCAGATAGCACCACCCCACCTGCAAATAGCGCCACCCCCTGCAGATAGTGCCACCCCCCTGCAGATATCGCCAGTCCCCCTGCAGATAGCACCATCCCCCATGTAGATATCGCCACCCTCCTATATACGTCAGGTCAGCGGGTCCGATCAAGCTGTTACTGATCACATCTAAGTTCATAACTTTGATGTTATTGATAACAGGTGGATCCTGCGTGGACCTGCTGTCCTGACAGATTCAGGTCTCCAAGCACGATACAGATGCTCTGCATATAAAATATAAAGCAGCTGTATCTCAAATATTTTGTAATAAAAAGTAATTAGAAAGTTGCACCAAACACATTGTCACACATTTATTTTTTTTGAGGCAATTTTGTGGTCAGTGTTTTTTTTTTTCCAAACGCAGCATGCTCTGGGTGTGCCATTTCTCTTCTCCATAGGACTTCAAAAATGCCAGAAAAAAGCACCTACAAAATGACCCCAAATAAAAACCTCTACCAAAAACGCCTTAAAAAACACATTACATAACGCTAGTGTTTTTAGAAGCATTTTAGAAGTGTTTTTAGAAGCGGTTAAAATTGCCTGAAAAATTCTGTGTTCTGTGTGTGAAAGAGGCCTTAAAGAGAAATTGTTTATTTTGAATCGTTAGGCTTTGTTCACATCTGCGTCGGAGTTCTGTTAAAAAAAACATAGCTTTCCGTTTGCATTACCATTGATTTCATTGGTAATGCTTCCGTTGCTAATGGTTTCAGTTTGTCTCCGTTCCTTTTGGCAAAATTAATAGCGTAGTCGAGTATGCGATTGATTCTGCTGAAAAAACAGAAACCTTGCAGAATGGAGACCAATGGAAGCCATTAGCAACGGAAGCGTTACCATTTAAATCAATGGTAATGCAAACGGAAAGCTATGGTTTCCCCTGAGGGAAAGGTCTGACGGACCCCATGAGCGGAACCCCGACGCAGACGTGAACGAAGACTAAGGCTACATTCACACGACAGCGAACAACGAGCCTGTGACGAACGTTTTTTTAACGGCATTCACACGGTCGTTTTCAAAACAATGAAGTTCTATGGGTGTATTCACTTTTTTTTAACAGCCCGTGAATATTCGACAATGGATCAGTTTGTACCGACCGTTTTTCAGGAAACAATCGTTGTTACGGCTGGTAAAAACTGATCCTGGCTGAGGACTCCCCGCACACAGCGCTACTTTGAGCGCTGAGCCCGGGGAAGCCCTTGCATTACTGTCCATATAAGGACAGTGAAGTCAGGGCTTTAAAAAATTGAATCCCTGGCCAGAGTATCGCAAAATCTTTGGCCAGGGACTCCAGGCTTGTAGATAGAACCCCTCCATGTAGATAGCATCCCACATCACCCATAGATAGCGCCACTGTAGCTCTCTGTAGGAGCGAAATCCCCGGCAGACAGACCCCGCTCTGGCCAGGATTCCGCTCCTGGAGAAGCCCCCGGCGTCACTATCCATATATGGACAGTGACGTCAAGGGTTTACTCCTGGAGCGGAACCCCTGGCCTGCTCTGGCAGGGGATTCCACTCTCCTGACATCACTGTCCACATATGGACAGAGACGTCAGGGGCACCATCTATGAGCGGAATCCCCGGCCAGAGGGATTCCGCTCCTACAGTGAGCTACAGTGGCGCTATCTACAGGGGAGGGGGGTGGTATCTACAAGGGGGTGGTGCTATCTACAGGGTGGGTGATGCTATATGGGGGTGTGGCACTATCTACATGGGCACTGTGGCACTATCTACACGGGACACTGTGGCGCTATCTACATGGGCACTGTGGTACTATGTGGGCTCTATGGCACTATATACAATGGGCACTGTGGCACTATGTGGGCACTGGCACTTTATATGTGGGAACTTTGTCACTTTATATGTGGGCACTGGTACTATGTGGGCACTGTGGCACTATCTGTAGTGGGCACTGTGGCACTATATAGACACTGGCGCTTTATATGTGGGCACTGGCACTATCTACAGCGGGCACTGTGGCAATATGTGGGCACTGTGGTACTATGTGGGCACTGGTCCTATGTGTGTATTATCTACAGTGGGCACTGTGGAACTATCTACAGGGACATTCCAGCACTATCTACATGGGCACTGTGGCATTTTCAGGGGGTTGGGACTAAAAAAAACCTGACAAATGAAATCCATCAATTTTTTTTAACGGCCATGAAAAACGGATGACAAACAGCCATTAAAAACGGACAGACGGACTGGAAATGGATGAAAATTTGGAGACACACTGATGCAGAATGGCCATGAAAAACTGACAGTTGATCAGTTTTTAATGGCCATTTTTTTTCACTGTCGTGCGAATGTAGCCTAATCCATTTTTCATGGCCGTTAAAAAAACTGATGAATTTCATTGGTCAGGCCTTTTTTTGTCCTAACCCCCTGAAAACACCCAAAGGAAGGTCACATGTTCACCTAGACACTATTTACAGTCTCCCTGTAGATGCCACACAGTTCCCCTGTAGATGATGCCACACAGCCTCCCTGTAGATGAGGCCACACAGCCTCCCTGTAGATGACACACAGCCTCCCCATAGATAATGCCCCACAGCCTCCCCGTAGATGATGCCATACAGTCTCCCTGTAGATGATGCCACACAGCCCCCTTGTAGATGATGCCACACAGCCCCCTGTAGATGCTGCCACACAGCCCCCTGTAGATGCTGCCACACAGCCCGGATGTAGATAATGCCGCACAGCCTACCTGTACATGATGCCACACAGCTTCCTTGTACATGCCACAAAGCCCCGTTGTAGATGATGCCACACAGACCCAGATCAGTAAAAAAACTGATGAATTTCATTGGTCAGGTCTTTTTTTTGTCCCAACCCCCTGAAAACACCCAAAGGAAGGTCACATGTTCACCTAGACACTATTTTACAGCCTCCCTGTAGATGCCACACAGTCCCCCTGTAGATGATGCCACACAGCCTCCCTGTAGATGATGCCACACAGCCTCCCTGTAGATGATGCCACACAGCCTCCCTGTAGATGAAGCCACACAGCCTCCCTGTAGAAGGTGACACACAGCCTCCCCGTAGATAATGTCACACAGCCTCCCCGTAGATGATGCCACAGTCTCCCTGTAGATGATGCCACACAGCCCCCCTGTAGATCATGCCACACAGCCCCCTGTAGATGATGCCACACAGCCTACCTGTACATGATGCCACACAGCTTCCCTGTGCATGCCACACAGCCCCGATGTAGATGATGCCACACAGCCCCCCTATAGATGATGCACCCCAACCCTACACTCACCGATGCAGCGCCGTCTTCTATAGGTAGGTCTCTAGTCTTCACATGTGGTCTCTCATCTTCACGATTACGTCATCGCGTCGCCTTTGCAGAACCCATGAAGACTAGAGACCACACCTGAACAAGACGGCGCTGCATCAGTGAGTGTGTAGGGAATTCAGCAAAACGTGCCGCCGATAGCCAGCAAGGGAACCACTAGTTCCCTTGCCTCTTGAATCCCCATGTCACAAATCCGTTTTTCACGGTTGTTACATGTATTGATGGACATTAAAAACGGATCCATTGACTTCTATGGGGGCCGTCTGGCCGTGAAAACGGCGAAAATAGGACATGTCCTATATTTTGACGGCCAATATTGATGGGCCGTTGAAAAAATGGCCGTGTGAATATACCCATAGAACACCATTGTTCTGAAAACGGCCGTATGACGGCCGTTCAAAAAATGGCCGTCACACAGCCATTTTTAACTGTCATGTCAATGTAGTCTAAGACTTTACAGTGGTCATATATTAGTAGATCAGAAGTTAGAGCAATAAACAAAGTTAAGTATTTATGCTGTTTTTTCTGTTTTACTTGATGATCTGTGGAGTTTTCATTTAAACATAATGGGTTATTAATGTGTTAATGACTATTCTGTAATAGTATAACAAGACAAACACTGAACATGTTGCAACTGTTCTTATCTGTCTCGATTATTCTTAGTGACCTAATTCTTATAAATTGCCTCAACCATGTATCCGGAGATGGCACATAATGGTTCCCAAAGGAATATTATAATTTCTCCAAGTCGCTTATAGCACAATTCTTTTACCTAAAAAGGAAAAACATAACTGAGCAACTATGTGTTTACTGCAGCCAACAAAAACACACGTCCTGGTTAACAATCTGACAAATTAAGGCTATGAAAATGCATTGCTACAGAGTACAGACATACCTGTAAGGCCCTGTTCACATCTGCGTTCGGCATTCTGTTGTTCTGCTTTATCAGAAGAGCAGAACAACGGAAATGCCGGAAAGCTCAGGTTCTGTTGAACAACGGAGACAACCGACAGTAACCATTGACTTTAATGGGTTCCGTCGGGTTTCCATCAGAGTGTCCGTGAATTTACTGGAAACAATAGCACGCAACTGTTATGGGAGTTCACACAGGGTTTTTTGACAGACAGATTTTAAATTGCCAGCGTTTTTTGACATATTTATTATGTATACTATGTTTACTATTTACTATGTATACTATGTTTTTTCCTGCCTCCCATTTATTTCAATGGGAGGTCAGAGGCATAAACTGCACGAAAAAAGATCATGCCACTTTTTTTTCCCCGCGAGCGGCCAAAAGTTGCCCAAAAAAATGCCTCTGCCACCTATTGAAATCAATTTTTTGCCACTGAATCTGACGTGGATTCCGCATCAGTGCCATAAAACCTCTGTGTGAACTCATCCAAACAAAGAGAATGGCGCTTTTTTTTTCCGCGAGTGGCCAAAAGTCGCACTGAAAAAAAACAGCCTTTGCCTCTTGTTGAAATCAATGGGGGGCAATTTGGGGCGTTTCTTGCCACTGATTCTGACAGTTTCCACGTCGGACTCAGCACCAAAAAATGCGGTGTGAATTACCCCTTAGGGATGTGCCTGAGAACCAGCTTGTCAACTGTTTCCAATGACAGAAGCTACAAGACAAGCAAAACTGTGAATGCAGCTTGGGATTATAATACAGGGTGCAATTTAGTCTATAGAAGATAAGTAATGCAATGCATATACAAAGTTATTTAACTTTTTATGTAGGTGATAACTTTAATTGAACTGTAAAATTGTGTTGAAATGTGGACAAAGCCATTAAAGTGTAGGTTAAAGGGGTTATCCAGGATTTAATAATTGATGGCCTAGCCTTAGGATAGATCGGTGGGGGTCAGACTCTTGGCACCTCTGCCAATAAGGTATTTGGAGTGGCAACGGCGCCTAAGCAGATACAAGGGCAGTCTGTGTCCAATTCACAAACTAAAGATCTCTGTAAAATGTCAGCCTTTGGTTTTCTGATGCAGGGCAATGGCAAATACAGCAAATAGAGGGTGATGAAGTAAAGTTACTAAAAGCGTGCGACATCATAATCAAAATTACATACTGTTCAGTTAAAACGTGTATGGGAACATAGAGTCCTTCAACGGTCTTATCTGGAAATGTGAAATTATGGTGAAAGGGTATGCAATTTTTGCTGTATGTATTCACTACAACATTTGCTCCACTTTTCTAGACACTCCTAAAAGCTCAGGGTAGTCACTGTACCAAACTTGTATTGCTCTGGTTAGTTGTTTTAAGTAACTCCTCCATTTTTTTAACATTTGTCTTAAATAAATATGAAATGAGGATCAGTTTTAGGCCGGGTTCCCATGTAGTGTAAACGCTGCGGAATTTCCGCAATGCAATTAAGTACGTAAATTCCACAGCATTTACAGTAGCAGCAAAGTGGAAAGAAAAACGTAGCATAAACGTTAATAAATTGACCTGCGGTGGTAATTTAATTCCGCAGCATGTCAATGTATGCTGCGTTTTTGTTGATTTTCTGTTGCGGGTTTTCCCCATTGAATTCAATGCGGATGCAAACACGCAACCGAAAAGCCAAGTGTTGCGAATTGAAACTCTGGAAAAAAATATCATACTTACCTAGAACGCTCTCCTTCTTCCTGCAGTCCGGCCTCCTGGGATGTCGTTTCATCCCATTTGACCGCTGCAGCCAATCACAGGCTGCAGCATCACATGGCCTGCAACGTCATCGTAAAAGGCCGGACTACACGCAGAGAAGACGGAGGGGGTAAGTATGAGTGCTTTTTTTCCACATCGGAAATTCCATTCGAAAAAACGTACCACGAAGCGGTGCGATTTTTCGGACGGAATGCACTGCGGGTACAAGGTTGGATACGCTGCGTGATTTTTACGCAGCATATCCGTCCCGTGAGACTTGTTTACACATTGCGTAAATACTGTGTGAACTCAGCCTTAGGCTAGATTAACAAGGGCGTTGCGCATCTCGGACGTGAAAAACTGCAGGTTTTCACGTACGAGGTGCATCCGTGCTCAGCGCTGCGGGATGCGATATCACGCATCACCCATAGACTAGATTCTATGGAGGGATGCGTGAAGCGTGAAATAATAGGACATGTCCTATTTTCTCGCTGAACCTTCACACGGTCCGGTGAAACAACGGCCCTATGAACGGCCACATTGAATTATATAGGTCTGTATGACGGCCGTTGTTTCAACGGCCGTCACCCGGACATTTAACACGTTCGTGTGAATAAGGCCCTAATGTATATGGTATCAGAAAGAACTCAATGGCAATTCAGGTTTGAGGAAGGGGACAGAGTCAACCGTGTTGGCCAATCGTCTTTTGTTTTCCATTGAGAGAAGTGGCACCAGAGATATCTGGCAGCCCCTCTTCCATTTTCCCTCAATGTGCATGTTGTTCGCAAGAACAGAATTGAGGCTCTCAGTTGGTGAGTCTAACAACATGTTTGCACTGGAATATAATAGAATGAATTAGTAACATTTGCATTAACCCCTTAGTGACCACTAATACGCCTTTTAACGTCATTCACTACTGGGCTTTAGGCTAGGCTGACGCCTTTTCACGTCAGCCTAGTCTAAGTCCTGCACGGGTCTCCCGTGCAGGCTGGTGCGGGGGCTCTGCTGTCTGATGACAGCTGAGCTCCTGCTCCAACGCCCGCGATCGAAGTTTACTTCGATCGCGGCCGTTTAACCCGTTAAATGCCGCCGTCAATAGCGACCGCGGCATTTAACTTTGTTTACAGAGGGAGTGCGCTCCCTCTCTCACTCATCGGCGGCCCGCGAATGCAATCGCGGGTCTCCGATGCGGTGTCATGGCAGCCGGGGGACTGATAAAAGCCCCCAGGTCTGCCCTGGACATATGCCTGTTAGGATGCGCCGGAGGCACGTCCTAACAGTTTGCCTGTCAGATTTACACTGACAGGCAATAATGCTCTGGTATACGAAGTATACCAGAGCATTATAGCAGCGATCGGAATATCGCACAGTAAAGTCCCCTAGTGGGACTAATAAAATCAGTCATCAAAGTGAAATAAATATTATTAATAAAAAGTACAGTAAAAAGTGGTTTTATTTAGTAAAAGTGTAAAAAAAAAAAAAAGTACACATATGTGGTATCGCCGCGACCGTAATGACTCCATTAATAAAGTTAATATGTAATTTAAACCGCAAAGTGAACACCGTAAAAAAAAAACGCCAAAAACTATGGCGAAATTGCAATTTTTTTCCATTGCCCCCCAAAAAAGTCATAATAAAAATGAATCAATAAGTCCCATGTACCCCAAAACAGTACCATTCAAAACTACGTCTTGTCCCGCAGAAAACAAGCCCAAAAAATCACTACATTGATGGAAAAATAAAAAAATTACGGCTCTTGGAAAGCGACGATGCAAAAACAAATAATTTTAGTTCAAAAGTGTTTTTATTGTGCAAAAGTCGTAAAACATAAAAAAACCTCCACATATGTGGTATCGCCGTGATCGTACCGACCCATAGAATAAAGGTAACATGTTAATTACGTCGCACAGTGAACGGCGTCAATTTAAAAACGCATAGAACAATGGCGGAATTTCAGGTTTTTTTTATAATCCCCCCCAAAAAGGTTAATAAAAGTTAATATAAAAATTATATGTACCCAAAAATGGTGCCACTAAAAAGCACAACTAATCCCGCAAAAAACAAGTCCTCATACAGCTATGTAGACGAAAAAATAAAAACGTTATAGCTCTTTGAATGCGACTATAGAAAAACGAATAAAATAGCTTGGTCATTAAGGCCTAAAATGGGCTGGTCACTAAGGGGTTAAAGAGGCTCTGTCACCAGATTTTGCAACCCCTATCTGCTATTGCAGCAGATAGGCGCTGCAATGTAGATTACAGTAACGTTTTTATTTTTAAAAAACGAGCATTTTTGGCCAAGTTATGACCATTTTTGTAGTTATGCAAATGAGGCTTGCAAAAGTCCAAGTGGGTGTGTTTAAAAGTAAAAGTCCAAGTGGGCGTGTATCATGTGCGTACATCGGGGCGTTTTTAATACTTTTACATGAGAAGTATCATCCACTTCTCTTCAGAACGCCCAGCTTCTGCCAGATCACGCTGTGACGTCACTCACAGGTCCTGCATCGTGTCGGCCACATCGGCACCAGAGGCTACAGTTGATTCTGCAGCAGCATCAGCGTTTGCAGGTAAGTAGCTACATGGACTTACCTGCTAACGCCGATGCTGTTGCAGAATCAACTGAAGCCTCTGGTGCCGATGTGTCCTCGCTCGTCTGACACGATGCAGGACCTGTGAGTGACGTCACAGCGTGATCTGGCAGAAGCTGGGCGTTCTGAAGAGAAGAGGATGTTACTTCTCATCAGAACGCCCAGCTAGTAAAAGTATTAAAAACGCCCCGATGTACGCACATAATACACGCCCACTTGGACTTTTACTTTTAAACACACCCACTTGGACTTTTGCAAGCCTCATTTGCATAACTACAAAAATGGTCATAACTTGGCCAAAAATGCTCGTTTTTTAAAAATAAAAACGTTACTGTAATCTACATTGCAGCGCCGATCTGCTGCAATAGCAGATAGGGGTTGCAAAATCTGGTGACAGAGCCTCTTTAAAGGGAAATTTTGACTGAATTCATTGTATTTTCAGACAAATAATCCCTGCAAGTGAGGAGCTAGTTAGGAAGAACTTTACTGTCTAGCAAAACGCCTTCTACTAGAGGGGACTATGCTGGATCTCCATGTTCTTGTGGACACCAGAATGGTCCCTTCTATACTACAAAAGTGCTGTCGGTAAGTATTTGTCACACCATCCCCCCCCCCCGTTTTATATACGTGTTACAGGAGATTGATGACCATCAGAAGAGACATTGGTCCTCATGATAACAATTATTGTAAGAAAAAGTGTCAGAGTTGCACATTCGTTCCATCTTCCGTTTTTCCGAAGGTTTGAAAATGTAAACTCTTCTAGGTTATTATAGGCAATACTGACACTTTTTCTATGAACACTTTTAATGTATCAGGCATTCCCTGCCAAAGGTTTTCAAGTGAATGCTTATCTAAGATCATGAAACCATTGGGTGTATATAAGGAAGGAATTTGTATTCTAGGACATTTCTGGGGGTGCAAACCTAGAGAGGCAATTTTCCTCTGCCGCACAACGTAGTGAATACAGATGAGCTCGCTGAACATAGGTTGCTGCCTGGACATAGCTTGGATCCGGAACCAAATCAGGAAGCCCTAGAACAGAAAAAAGATTTGACTATTATTAGTATGTGAGCAAAATAAAAAATTCACAGCATTTTTATATTTCTAAAGTGTGGGACTGTGTGAAATGTTCAATGGCACGGGTTGTCCACTTTAGAAAGTCCCTTTTAGTTAGAAATGTTCCCCAACAATATGCAGATCACAGGGCATCCCACTGCTAGTACCCCCCCCCCCCCCCCCCACTAATCAGCTGTAATCTGTGGGGGAACTCTTCAGCAAGTGTTCAATTCCCTACAGTGCCGCCACAGGGGAAACAGAGTATTAAATACACACGGCCTATTAAAATACATAGGATGTATGTGTAATGCACGGACGTGCTGGTTAGTCCAGAGACCAGTGGGAGAGATGCTCTTTGTAGCCACTCTCTGCTAATAGATGAGGGTTTGACCCCCTCCCCCTCTATAATTCCCTATAAGGGTATTTGAAAATGGGTTTTTAAACAAGACAATTCCTTTAAACTGGCTATAAGTGAGAAATTGCAACAACATCTATTCTCAGAAGGTTGAAATAATCATGTTAGAAGATTCCTAAAAGATTCTGATCAACAAAAGTGCTCAATAACCCCCTAACCCCCACCTCAGTACAATGTGCAATTCTCCGCATATTTCAAGCTTTAGAACTAGTAGGAAAAAAAGAAAGTAACATATACATCTACGATATAAAGTATTAAATAATATGTCAAGGCTTAAAATAAAGAAATAATAATAATCATATATCTTGCCTGATTCCACATCTTGGCGAACCAATGGAGGGGGATTAAATAGTTATTTTATATAAAATGGGAGAATAAATGTGACTAGACACTTGCAGTAAACTCACCTCTTCCACTCTGACCACCACGGAAAACACTCCCAACATTGGCTCTTCCTTGTTGCCCGGTCTGTGACTCACCTCCACTGCTCGGAGTATTAGTCACACGGCTTTGTGGTTGAAAATAATCTGGTCTTTGTGCTCCATAGTAGCCTTCTCCTTGACTTACTCCACC
This sequence comes from Rhinoderma darwinii, assembly GCF_050947455.1. Classification (NCBI taxonomy): domain Eukaryota; kingdom Metazoa; phylum Chordata; class Amphibia; order Anura; family Rhinodermatidae; genus Rhinoderma; species Rhinoderma darwinii. The sequence continues at coordinate 252,837,145 of NC_134689.1, read as the reverse complement.
ATAAGGGGGGACTCCTGCATCACTCCCTCCACCTCCTAGAGCTGGACGTACTGGATCACTTTCTACAGGGATATCAACTCCTCGGAATAGACTATGGGCAAAGCGTCTGTCAAGTCCATCCTGGGGCACTACAGGGTTCACTGGAGCTGGTTGCCGAGGGGGCAAAACTGGGGGAGCAAAATATGGTGGTTGAGCAAAAGGTGGAGAAGGCTCCTCATAAACATCTTCATAACCTCCGCCCCAAGGTGGTTGTGCAGCATAGCCACCCCCACCTCTGGAATAGCCATAGCTTTCTTCATGTGCTTGAGGGTAAAATTCAGGCTGGGGTACAAAGGGAGGTTGTGGTCTTGGGACAAAAGACTGTCCTACAGAATTTTGGGATGATGACTGACGTATTCTAGTACCCCCTCCTCTTCCAGCACCAGCCCCTGCGGAAGGAATAAAGCGACCTGTGCCGGCCGTTTCACCTCTCTCTTGCCAATTATCTGGCACTTGTCCAAAACCAAATGGGTGACGAGTATTGCCCCTGACCGTCTGTGATCCAGCCCGTGGTAAGGTGGGTGCTTGACGGCGAAGATCAACACCACTTCGACCTCCATCCAATACAACTCTAGTTCCTCCTGTGCCCTCTCCTGCAGCCTGGTACTCAGACCCTGAATTCAGCAGCCGATAGCGTCTTCCACTTTCTTCCCACTGGATCATTTGTCCCCAGCCTGCCCCATCCTGACTTAGGGACAAGGACAGTGCTGACAGACATAGACATAGTTGAGCTATTAGAGCCATGTTGGTGTCCTCTCTTCAGTGATAAACTGAGGAATGTGGTAGTGAGGTGCCAAGCTAGAAGGGTGAAATGAGAACAGCTTGTCTGAGAACAAGAAACTTTCAATGTTCACATGAACACACACATGTTGGTGAGAAGAATCAATGCAGAAGTGAAGCAGAGGAGATCAGCGACGCCCGACTGCAGGTTCCTGTCATGCACACCAGTGACCGATCAGCGGTGCTCTACAGGTCAGCAAAGGATGGTGCAGTCAGGCGATTAAGCAGAAGGCGCCGCTTCTCAAGCTCTCCAGCACATAAGGGGTTAACCGTCACATTCTGTGTACTCCAGGTCCCGTTATTCCGTTCATGTCTGTCAGTGACTTGCAGTCCAGTCCCGTCCCGTGTCCTCCTCCTCCTTATCTGTCTCCTCCGTCACTCCATCCTTTCTCTGTATCCATTTCTCCTATAACTTCCTGTTTATCCCCCTCTCCCCCACTTTCCCCTCTCTCCGCCCTCCTTCCTTCCTCACTGCCCCTTCCCAAACTTTCTCTCGTCAGTATAGTGCAGTGCAGCTCTCCCCTCTATTACTATAGAGCAGTTACACAACGTGTGTATCGCTAATGTAAGCAGCTGGTCATAGCGACATTACCCCCTGTGGTCCCCGCGCCCTCCTGACTCTCCCTGCAGAGAGCACCTCATGACGCAGATTGTATGTGTTTTGTTCAAATTCTATGGCAAAAAAAGAATAAAAAATTGCGCAATGCAACCCTTATACTAAAAATTGTTTCCACATTGTAGTGTATGTCGTACATATTAAGTGGGCACTATAAATGCCCGGAATACCAGGGGTAGGAAAGGGGGGAAAAGTTGCCCATAGCTACCAATCATGTAGCTTCTTTCTTTCTACAAAGGAATAAATGCTGGAATCTAATTGGTTGCTACTGGCAACCACTGCACCTTAACTAGTTTTTAGAAATCTACCTCCAGGTCAGGTCCCTAGAGGGGTTCACATGTCACCCCTTAATTTAAAGTGACACAAGGCTTGGGGAGACCTTACCCACACAATGGGCTAGATTTTTTTTTAAGCCGGCTTTACTAGCAGACAGGTGCACTGACTCGTTTTAGAGCAATGTAAAGCATATCTCCTATCTCACATCTGTATCTGGGAAAATGGGTGCAACTGAACAACAATGGTTATAAATGTTTCTGGCAGGCCCAAAAATGTCGCCTTTTTCCGGCCGCCACCTGTTCCTGTACATGATAATGTATCGTCTATACTGACAACACGTTACCTGACCATGGTGAACAATCGCTGGCGCCCTGGAGACATTATTATTTAATCTCAATAAAATGTTTCTCAGTAGTCAAAGTTGAATAATGTTGGAGCTATAGGTTTGCAGCCAGAACCACCAATGGTTGCTACTGAATACAACTTTTGCAAAGCACAACAACCTCTGGTTCAACTTGAGTTACATGTCCCTCTTATGCTGGGCATCATTTGGCAGAAGTTGCTGTGCACCATAGACCGCATGGATGGAGATAGAAGTACCCACACTTCAAGTGCAAAAAACAATCAGTTATTTCCTAATTTTCAAATTAGCCAAGAATCACACTTGTTTTTTGTATTATCTTGGATATTAGGGAATTGTATATATATTGTATATATTATCTGAATTTCCTCATTTGGGCACAGGATTGATCTAATAGCAGAGCATGGAAGCCATGTTCGAATATATTCCCCTTCATGCCTTGTGAATCCTTCAGCAGAATGCAGATTATCCTTCATGGCAGCCCGTATTGTGTTTATAGCGCAGCAGATTGCCGTGCCCTACTCCTCAGAGGGCAGTAATTCTGATAATGGATGCATGTTGGAGAATTACTGTATCTCGATGAACACGTGCATAGAGCGCTAGGGACTATCCCATATGTCCAGTCCATAAAGTAACCTGAGTGGATGAGCCTGTAAGAGGTTTTTCGTTTGTGGCCCTTGAACCTGACACGGTACCCCATTTAAGGATGACACATTAATGAAAGGCAGACTCAATACTGTTCAATATAACAGAACTTTACTACAGCTGTAGCACAATGCAGAATAGTTACTTACCGTGGCACTTAGCTTGGTGGTCTCAAATGTGAACACAGCTTAGGGGTTACAAGTGCTGGCACACAGCTTGGCAGTTTCAGTCTCATATGGGCACTTAGCTTGGCAGTTACAGTCTCTAATGAGCACACAGCATAATGGTTGCAACAGAAGGCACACATCTTTGTGGTTTACAGTCTCTGTTAAACTCAAAGAGCAATTCACAGCACTTATTGAGCGCGGTATCACTGCGGGGGCACTGTCTCAGTTTCTGGTCTTTGGTCACACTTGCAGGCAGGGTTAACAATGCTTTCAGCCGCCCTCGGTACAGGAACACGCTGGATGTGTTCCAAAACCACTTGCAGGATACACATGGCGTTCTCCAGTGATAGAGCACTCTCCCTGGCAGACCCAAGTAATACAGCAGTCTAGATTCAGGATCAAGTCGCTGGAAGTGGTCCGCAACAGCATTTTAAAACAGGATAGGTGATAAATATCTGATCAGTGGAGGTCAGACCGCTGATCCTGAGAACGGGCTTACCTTTCCGTTTCTAGGAGCCCTATATGAATGGAGAGGTAGTACGCATGCTCAGTGACCATTCCGTTGATTTCTATGGGGTGCCGAAGATAGTGCTTCGCAGCCCCATAGAAATGAATGGAGCAGTGGTCAAGCATGCGCACTACCTCTCCATTCATATGGGGCTCCTAGAAACGGCAAGGTAAGCCTGTTCTCGTGATCGGTGGGGGTTCTATCGGTTAGACACCCATCGATGAGATATTTATCACCTATCCTGTGGATAGGTGATAAATAATGATTATAGGAATAATGATTATAGGAATAAATAATGATTATGGGAAAAACCCCTTAAGGAGCATAAAGCACTAAGTCTCACATTTATCAAAAGTGGTCTTATTTTAGCCAATGTGTTTAAGTTAGGGGGGATTCACACGAGCGTGTATTCGGTCCGTGCGGGCCGCGTGGTTTTCACGCGGCACGCATGGACCAATACAAGTCTATGGGGCAGTACAGACAGTCCGTGCTTTTTGCGCAGCGTTTGTCTGCTGCGCAAAAAGCGCGACAGGTTCAATAACTCTGCGTATTTCGCGCATCACGCACCCATTGAAGTCAATGGGTGCGTGAAAACCACACAGGTTGCACGGAAGCACTTCCGTGCGAACTGCGTGTTTGCGCAACAGCTGTCAAAAGGATGAATGTAAACAGAAAAGCACCACGTGCTTTTCTGTTTCCGAACATCCAAACGGAGTGTCTTTGCGATTAGCGAAGCCGGACAAGCGAACCGAACTTCACCGGGTTCGGCCAAACTCGTTTTGGCCGAACCCGGCAAAAAAATTATCGGTACGCGACGTCAGGAGATAGTCACTGTCCATGGTGCAGAAAGAGTTAAACTGTTTCAGCACCATGGACAGTGACTTCCGATCCCAATAAACATGAACCTGTAAAAAAAAAACGAAGTTCTGACTTACCGATAACTCCCGGCGTCTTCCTCCAGTCTGACCTCCCGGGATGACAATTCAGGCCAAGTGACAGCTCCAGCCAATCACAGGCCAAGCACAGGCTGCAGCGGTCACATGGACTGGCGCGTCATCCAGGGAGGTGGGGCCCGATGTCGAGAGGCGCGTCACCAAGGACGCGTCACCAAGGACGCGTCACCAAGGCAACTGCCGGGAAGTTCTCGGTAAGTACGAACTTTTTCTTTTTTTCAACAGGTTTTTCGATATTGTGTTCGGCATTCACTGTCGAGGGTGCTGAAAGAGTTAGCTCTTTCAGCACCTTGGACAGTGACGGGCGTCGACTAGCCTCATCTCTATGATGGCGTCTGCGCGAAAATCACGCAGCCGCGCATCAGACACGGATGACACACGCAGCTGTCAAATGGTTTTTGCGCGCGCAAAACGCTGCGTTGTTTGCGCGCGCAAAAACGCAACGCTCGTGTGAATCTGCCCTTAAAGCCAGACTGTTTTATTGACATATGATGTGACACAATTATGACTGCATTTGCCCCTTTTGATAAAACTCACAAAACACCTCTGCAATTACCTTTCACCAATGGTTACTATTACTCCATTTTTTTTCTATACCAGGGTCTTTGTAAAGTAGAGATGCACCATTTTTTTCTCATTTGCAACTTTTTTGCAAAAATGTTGCATTTCATAAATCTATCTACATTCTGGCCAAGCAGTAAGCCACACTTTTCACTCAACTTTCTCAAGCTGACTTGCATGGTGCAAATGGCTCTAAATTTCTGGTGCAAATGGTTAATAAATATGTCACACAACAGATTACGCACTATTTTGCCATAAAATGTGCCAAAAAATAGGCACAAATACATTAATAAATGTTGGCCCAAATGTGTTCTCTTATTTTAATAATGTTTACTAAGGTCTGGAGACCCCCTTTAATTTCTAATATCTGCATATGTGAAACTTTTTTTGTGTTGTATTGATTTCTGGATGACTTTATTTCCTTCCATAGTCCAAAGTAATATTTGTTTTGTAAAGTTTGCACTGGGATGTGCACATGGTAGAGAAATTATATAACGTGTTCTGGGTAAGACGTGTGTCTACATATGAATTTCTAATAAAAGTACTGAGCACTGTAAGGCTGGGTTCACACGACCTATTTTCAGGCGTAAACGAGGCGTATTATGCCTCGATTTACGCCTGAAAATAGGGCTACAATACGTCGGCAAACATCTGCCCATTCATTTGAATGGGTTTGCGGACGTACTGTGCCGATGACCTGTCATTTACGCGTTGTCGTTTGACAGCTGTCAAACGACGACGCGTAAAATGACTGCCTCGGCAAAGAAGTGCAGGACACTTCTTTGCAACGTAATTTGAGCCGTTCTTCATTCAATTCAATGAAGAACAGCTCAAGATTACGGGCATCAATGACGCCTCGCAAAATGCGAGGAGGAGCATTTACGTCTGAAACGACGGAACTGTTTTCTCCTGAAAACAGTCTGTAATTTCAGACGTAAAAGCCAGTTATCGTGTGCACATACCCTTAGGGCTTGTCCACGCGTAACTGAATTGCTGCGTACATTCCGTCCGGAATTGCGGACGGGAAATACGCAGCAGAATACAGTAGCAGCAAAGTGGGGGAATTTTAACAAATCTCATCCACACGCTGCGTAAAATTTCCGACCAGAAATTCACCTGCGGTGCCTATTTTTCATACTGCAAGCATGTCAATTCTTGGTGCAGAAAGTGGACTGAAAATCCGCACCATTTTCTGCAGTAAAAAAAACGCAGGAAATGGTGGGGTTTTAACGGAAATGCTGCAGAAATTCTCTGCAGCAATTCCGTTATGTGTCTGGACAAGCCCTAAGATGGTGGTACGTAGGTACATTATAGATAATAGAGGATACTTATAAGATCACAAACCTATAATGTCTTTCTGTAAGCGGTCAAGTACACATTGCTGTACTATATTTCAGAATATTAGACTGCTCACATTAGTGGCATATTTAGGCTGGGTTCACACATAGCGTAAGTACTGCAGATTTTCCACAAAGGGATTTCATTGCGGAAAATCTGCAGCGTATTACAGTAGCAGCAAAGTGGATGAGTTTTGAACAAATCTCATTCACATGCTTCTTAAAAAACCTGCCAAAAAAAGTTAATAAATTGATTTTTTAATCCGCAGTATGTCAATTTATGCGGCAGCATCGCTTGTTTTCTATTGTGGGTCTATTGGGAATTCAATGGGGGGGTAAACCCCCAACAGAAAAGCACATGTTGCGATTTTTGCAGTGGAAAAGCTGCGATTCCGCCGCAAAAATCGCAACTCAGAAAAAAAAAGTCTGCACTTACCCAGTCACATAACAGCTGCGTGTGTCATCAGTGCATGATGCGCGGCTGCGTGATTTTCGCACAGCCGCCATCATTATGACACTCCGTTTTGATGTTTGTAAACAGAAAAGCACGTGGTTTACATTCAGAGTTTGACAGCTGTTGCGTGAATCACGCAGTTCGCACGGAAGTGCTTCTGTGCGGCATGAGCGAAAAACGGCGAAATATAGAACATGTCGTGAAATTTCTTCCATCCAAGATATTCCACGATCAACTGTGAGTGGTATTATTACAAAGTGGAAACATTTAGGAATCACCGTAAGTCAGCCACGAAGTGGCAGACCTTGTAAAGTTAGGGTATGTTCACACGAAGTGTTTTCAGGCGTATTTCGGGGCGTTTACGCCTTGAAAAACACCTGGAAAAACGGAAACTGAACACCTACAAACATCTGCCCATTGAAATCAATGGGAAAAACAGCATACAGTTCATACAGGGTGTCTTTTTACGCCTCTGTTTCAAAACACGGAGCGTAAAAAGACGCAAAAAGAAGTAGCATGTCACTTCTTGAGGCGTTTTTTGGAGCTGATTTTCCATTGAACACTATGAAAAACGTCTCAAAAAACGCCTGAATAGACGCCTCAAAAGAAGCTCCAAATTTAATTTTCAGCTTCAAAAACGCCTGAAAATCAGAGGCTGTTTTCTCTGAAATCAGCTCCGTATTTTTACCCTTAGGCTATGTGCACACGCTAGCTTCCTTTTACGTCTGAAAAGACAGACTGTTTTCAGGAGAAAACAGCTGCGTTGTTTCAGACGTAAAAGCTCCTCGCATTTTGCGAGGCGTCTTTGACGCCCGTAATCTTGAGCTGTTCTTCGTTGACTTCAATGAAAAACGGCTCAAATTACGTTGCAAAGAAGTGTCCTGCACTTCTTTGCCGAGGCAGTCATTTTACGCGTCGTCGTTTGACAGCTGTCAAACGACGACGCTTAATTGACAGGTCGTCGGCACAGTACGTCGGCAAACCCATTCAAATGAATGGGCAGATGTTTGCCGACGTATTGTAGCCGTATTTTCAAACGTAAAACGAGGCATATTACGCATCGTTTACGTCTGAAAATAGGTCATGTGAACCCAGCCTTACAGAGCGAGTGCTGAGGCGCATAGTACAAAAAAAGTCGCCAGTGCTCTGCTGACTCAAGAACTGTGGAGTTCTTAACCTCCTCTGGCATTAACATCCACACAAAAACTGTGCGCCGGGAACTTCATGGCATGGGTTTCCATGGCTGAGCATCTGCTTGCAAGCCTTACATCACCAAGCACAATGTCAAAAGTCGGATGGAGTGGTGTAAAGCCTCTGGAGCAGTGAAAATGCGCTCTGTGGAGTGATAATTGATGCTTCTTTATCTGGCAGTCTGATGAACGAGTCTTTGTTTGGCGAATGCTAGGAGATTGAATTGTCAACTGTAAAGTTTGGTAGAGGAGGGATCTACACAAAATTCAACTTGCCCAACACGAACTGTAACTCCTGAAGTCTGACCTTCCAAAGACTACCGAGATAACAGATCCCCACCCACAGGTCAGGTAACATCCTCCGGCAAACGGCAAATCCCACCCCTCAAGTCAATTTCCAAACCCAAGAAAGGGAGGCAGGGCACTGGACCAACCGTCTTGTCAGCCGCTATAAGAATGCCTAATTCCCCAGCCATTCTCAACAACGTATTCAATATGTACACAAACTGGACACCCAGCCGGGCCAACGCACAAGAAATTGTCCAAGTAATAGATGATGCTACCAAAACCAGAAGACTCCTTCACCACTCACTCAACAAAACTACCAAAGGCCTCAAAATATGAACTGGACAGCGAAAGACCTATGGGTAACCAAAGGTCCACAATGTACCCCCTATCAAAGAAGCAGCTAAGCAAATGATGACTATACGGGTGAATTGGATGTTGCTTAAAAGCCGATTCGATATCCGGTTTGGCCAACCGGGCGCCCGGACCCACTTCCCGTACCACATCTACTGCCCTAGAAAAGGAAGAATACGACACATAGCAAAGTACCTTGACTATTCTGTCATTAACAGAGGATCCTTTTTTGGAAAGGAAAGATGATGCATCATCCTAAACTACTGATCCTCCTTTTTCGGAACCACCCTCAACAGAGGAACCCGTCAAGTTGAAAGGGGGGGGGTGCTCGAAAAAGGACCTTCCATTCTACCTAACGAAACCTCCTTCTCAATTTTGTTCCGCACCACCCCATGAAACTGAACCGCCAATTTTAAATTCACTGGAACCCCTGAACAAATCCCAAAGCCTTCGCCCCGGAGTAAGAAAACCATCCAAAAAACCGTCCCGCAACAAAATCGTGTGTGCCCTATTGCCATACTGCTCGCGCCATGGCAACATTACGCATAGCCCCCTTTTCCCGCGGCGTCCCCGGGACGCTTTCCGTATCGCTTGAAACAATGGGAGGACCTCCGCAGGCCGAGCTCTCATGCCTAAATTTACACGACAGACCTGCTTTGCATTGGCCTTCATTAAAGGGCCAATACACTTCATTTTTGTTAAGCGCCGATTGGCAAAACCCTGCCCCCCCGCCCACCACGAAAGGGGGCGGGGCGTTGGGACATCATCAGCCGCATCCATAAAGGTAGATACAATTGATCACACCGCATGGTAGGGCATGCCGCCAGGCATTGACGAAATTGTTTGATGCACCGCCACCATGCCAAACCCCCATAAGTCTTGCATGCATCCCAAATGCCTTCAATGTAACAAAACATGGATGGACATTTTTCCGGAAACTTCGCCCCCAGACGCTCGCATAAATACAAAAGGCCCGCAGCCAATTGCCAAAAGTCTTAGGAATCCTTCTGCTTCTAAGGAGTGGTTAACAGGCTGGCAATAGGACCCCTCACATACAGTGTACCCCTCCCTCCATGATTTTTTGAGCTTTACCCTGGGGCCTGTGTGCTCCACCCGCTTATCTGCCTAAGGGGACTTGGGCTCCTTTTCCTCCTGCCATGCCACACTGCTAGTGCTCAAACGATCCAGGGACATGGAAACACGCATCGGCCTAGCTCCGGGCTCCACCGCAAACTGCATCCCGGAAAGCTGTGCTGCCCGCCAAGCCGATCCCCGCTCCGTGGCTAAGGCCCTGACGCTTTTTAACAGATCCTCCATGGAAAAAGCGCGAGCCAACACCAAACATGTGCTCGTTTGTTGCTCCTGCCAAACTCCGCCACCAACTCTACCCTCCCGGTCAAGCCGCTCCTCCCCTGATGTGCCGCTATTCAGTAGCTCCGAATATTAATGCCTATGGTTTTAGAACAGTATGTTGAAAGCTCCTGTAGCTGTAAGGTGTAAGTGTCACAATCCCTTTGTCTATAAAGTGTACATTACCAGGCACAGACTATGCACAAGAGTGGAGCTGTTTCTGGGTAAAAAAAAAAACAAACAGAACTTTTCACATTACTGTTATACCATGAAAGTGGTGCCAGATCCAATGGTGCCCGATAGAACTCATTAACAATAATGCGGTCCGTCGGGTCTCGGTTTTGGTGTCCGCTGTTTGACGGAAAGCATAGAACTGCATGCTGCGCTATTCTTCCTGTCAAATATGACAGAACTGAAAGACAAGGTTCCAAGCAAAGCCTCTGACAGTAGTGTGAACATTTCGATAATGTTGTACAGTTGTATATTTTGTCTATTGTTTCCTGTTATCAGCCATCTCAGACTGTTCTCAGCTGGGAATCAATGTCTACCATCATGATCACTACTTTATCTCACATATCTGCAGCTCTGAGAACCTCCAGAAGAATTTATATTCATGTAAGCAATATGGGGCAATCATGGGGTTAAAATAACAAAGAGTGGTTAGCAGGCTGGCAATAGGACCACTCACATACAGTGTATCCCTCCCCTCATGCTTTTTTGAGCTTTACCCTGGGGGCTGGAAACAGCTGGAATGAGGTAATGTGAGGAATGTAACCAGGTTAACCCTTTCAATGCCAGCTTGATCCAGTCAATGCTGTGGGCTACAGAGCCTAGAGTCATTCAAAAGTACATGTTTAACAATGCTATTTTCTCACAATTACTGGCATAAATCTCATTATATGATGATGGTTATAAATAAATTCTTCAATCCAAGTTTGGGCCAAAATAAACCAACAAGGCATTTTGTATGTTATTCCCAGCCAACAATATCACTCTTTAATTATGTGCGTTAACTTGTGCCTGGAATGCAATCCCCTGGGAAAACAGTGCGTGCAGTCCCTACAACTATTGCAACTGCAAATCTAGATGTCCGTATAAGCCTCCTTTACACACACTGGGGAGAATTTATCAATCTTTTTACACTGGCTTTCTGGTGTATGTAGAAAAGTCGCAAAGGAGCACAAAAGTCGTAATTTGCACCGCAAAGGCTTTTTGCCTTTTTGCGTTGCACACGCCACTTTTGTACAAGGGGAGCATTGCCTTGAAAAAGGGGTGTAGATTGCACCTTGTGGAGCGTAGCAAGGTAAAGGCCCGTGCTGAGCCCAGTACCTTGCCTCCCCCGGATCGGCTCCCCCCAACCCCCACCCATCGGACAGTTATAGAGGCTCTGTCACCACATTATAAGTGGCCTATATTGTACATGATGTGATCTGCGCTGTAATGTAGATTACAGCAGTGTTTTTTATTTAGAAAAACGATGACTGAGTTATGACCTATATTAGCTTTATGCTAATGAGTTTCTTAATGGACAACTGGGCGTGTTTTACTATATGACCAAGTGGGCGTTGTACAGAGGAGTGTATGACGCTGACCAATCAGTGACCAATCAGCGTCATACACTCCTCTCCATTCATTTACACTGCAGATAGCGATATAGCTATATCGCTATGTGCAGCCACATACACACACTATAACGCTACTCATGTGTCATGACAATGAATATACATTACCTCCAGCCAGGACGTCATGTGTATTCATTCTCCTGACCACTTCTGTAGCATCTGTGTGATTTACAGCACAGCACAGCGAGATCTCGCTGTGAATGACAGTTTACAGCGTAATCTCGCGAGACTACGCCTGCTGTGTTGTAAATCACAGAGACGCTACATAAGTGGTCAGGAGAATGAATACACGTGACGTCCTGGCTGGAGGTAATGTATATTCATTGTCATGACACATGAGTAGCGTTATAGTGTGTTTATGTGACTGCTAATAGCGATATAGATATATCGCTATCTGCAGTGCAAATGAATGGAGAGAAGTGTATGACGCTGATTGGTCAGCGTCATACACTCCTCTGTACAACGCCCACTTGGTCATATAGTAAAACACGCCCAGTTGTCCATTGAGAAACTCATTAGCATAAAGCTAAAATAGGTCATAACTCTGTCAAAAATGATCGTTTTTCTAAATAAAAAACACTGCTGTAATCTACATTACAGCGCCGATCATATCATGTACAAGATAGGCCACTTATAATGTGGTGACAAAGCCGCTTTAAGAAACTCATTAGCATAAAGCTAATATAGGTCATAACGCCGTCAAAAATGATAGTTTTTCTAAATAAAAAAACACTGCTGTAATCTACATTACAGCGCCGATCACATCATGTACAATATAGGCCACTTATAATGTGGTGACAGAGCCTCTTTAAACTAAAAAAAAAATTATTCCTCACCTCATTGCTCCTCTTCTCCCCTCCGCATGACGCAGCTCATGCAATGTTCTGACGCCGGGCAGCATCAGGACGTTGTATACGACGCAGCACTGATGACGTTGAAGTGCGACGCATATAAGGCTCTGACGCTGCTTGGTGTCAGGACCTTGTAAAAGCCGCACTGGAATGCTGAGGGGGAGAATAGGAGCCGTGAGGTATGTGTTTTTTTTATTTTATGGACGATGGGGGGGGCATGGCCACGATCATTGCGCTACAATTGTGGCACATGGCTGGTCAAGAGATGCAACACATTTATTAAGGTGCGTTAGCTTGTTACTCCAACTTTTCTATCTATTTAACTGGCATATGAAAAGCCAGTCTTAATAAATTTCCCCTACTCTTTTTTCAAATGTTTTTTACAAGTGTTTTTGGTGGTGTTTTTTTTACTTTGAAACATTTTAAACATGCATTTTTGTCTGGCAAAACAAATGCTATGGGAAAATATTCCAGAAAAAACACCATACCCAGAGCATGCTGCTTTTTGAAAAATCACGCCACTGACCCTAAAAATATCAGAAACCAAAAAGCTTTTTATGGAATGTTTTCTATATTTCACAATAGACTTTAAAGTAACTTCTGGATGTAGTGTTTTCTTACCGAAAAAAAAAAGAGGTGAAAAATGTCAATGAAAACGCAGCGAAAAACACAGTAATTAAAACTGTTCAGGTTTTCTTCTAATTTAACAGGAGGATACACAAAAATCACATTATACTAAACAAAAGTTAAAAAAAAAAAAAGTTATTTATAATAAGAAACCTCCTAATAAAAAGTAAGAACTGGTCGCCATCTTCAGGCATCTTGTGAAACTGTTGTGCCGTAGTAAAACATGAAAGTAAGGTATCCATGTAACATGATTGTAATGTCACCAGAGGTAGGGGGGATTCACACGAGCGTGTATTCGGTCCGTGCGGGCTGCGTGGTTTTCACGCGCCACGCACAGACCAATACAAGTCTATGGGGCAGTACAGACAGTCCGTGCTTTTTGCGCAGCGTTTGTCAGCTGCGCAAAAAGCGCGACAGGTTCAATATCTCCGCGTATTTCGCCCATCACGCACCCATTGAAGTCAATGGGTGCGTGAAAACCACGAACCGACTGAAACAGCGCACCAGCTGTCAAAAGGATGAATGTAACCAGAAAAGCACCACGTGCTTTTCTGTTTCCAAACATCCAAATGGAGTGTCTTTGAGATGAGCGAACCCGGACAATCGAACCGAACTTCACCGGGATCGGCCGAACTCGTTTTGGCCGAACCCGGCAAAAAAAATTCCGGTACGTGACGTCCGGAGATAGTCACTGTCCAGGGTGCTGAAAGAGTTAAACTGTTTCAGCACCATGGACAGTGACTACCGATCCCAATAAACATGAACCTGTAAAAAAAAACGAAGTTCTGACTTACCGATAACTCCCGGCTTCTTCCTCCAGTCTGACCTCCCGGGATGACAATTCAGTCCAAGTGACAGCTCCAGCCAATCACAGGCCAAGCACAGGCTGCAGCGGTCACATGGACTGCCGCGTCATCCAGGGAGGTGGGGCCCGATGTCAAGAGAGGCACGTCACCAAGGACGCGTCACCAAGGCAACGGCCGGGAAGTTCTCGGTAAGTACGAACTTTTTCTTTTTTTTAACAGGTTGCTGTATATTGTGTTCGGCATTCACTGTCGAGGGTGCTGAAAGAGTTACTGCCGATCAGTTAGCTCTTTCAGCACCTTGGACAGTGACGGGCGGCGACTAGCCTCATCTCTATGATGGCGGCTGCACGAAAATCACGCAGCCACGCATCATACACGGATGACACACGCAGCTGTCAAATGTTTTTTGCGCGCCCAAAACGCTGCGTTGTTTGCGCGCGCAAAAACGCAACGTCCGTCTGTATCTGCCCGTAAGATAACTCACATTAGTAATATTATTATAGATGATAGCATAGTAACAGCCCCATGGTCCATTTTATAACTAAATACAGCAGACCTATCAGACTCTTCTTATAGGAAAAAAGTCATTCAATACTCTCACATTTACATAATTGGCAACATTAGATTTTTTTTTCCAGGGACACTTAGGGTGTGGCGTCTTTGGTTAGTGTGTCTTATGTGGGTGTGGTTTATCTGGTGGGTGTGGCGAGTGGCTTTCCAGAATTTCTGCATGCAAAAAAACAAACAAAATTTCTGCACTAGTTTGGCTGACAACTACTATGGTGGCCGGTATGTCTCGTGTTATCTGGTTGTTTATAGGCAGGTGATGTCTCACTTTATCACTAAGGCTAGGCGATATGTGCTGACCACTAAAACCAGTGTAGATCGTGCCGCACTCAGTGCCCCTTGCAGATGGTGCTCCACACTGTTCCCAGTAGATTTTGCCACACACTGCTCCCTGTATATATTGCCACACACTGCTCCCTGTAGATGATGCTGCACACTGCTCCCTGTAGATGATGCCACATGCTGCTCCCTGTAGATATTGCCACGCACTGCTCCCTGTAAATATTGCCACACCCTGCTCCCTGTAGATGATGCCACACCCTGCTCCCTGTAGATGATGCCAAACCCTGCTCCCTGTAGATGATGCCACACTCTGCTCCCTGTAGATTATGCCACATTCTGCTCCCTGTAGATATTGCCACACACTGCTCCCTGTAGATGATGCCACACACTGCTCCCTGTAGATGATGCCACACATTGCTCCCTGTAGATGATGCCACACACTGCTCCCTGTAGATATTGCCACACACTGCTCCCTGTAGATATTGCTACATACTGCTCCCTGTATATGATGCCACACTCTGATCCCTGTAGATATTACCACACACTGCTCTCTGTAGATAGTGCCACATACTTCCCCTGTAGATAGTGCCACATACTTCCCCTGTAGATAGTGCCATATACTCCCCCTGTATATAGTGCCACATAGTCCCCTTGTATATAGTGCCACATACTCCCCCTGTAGATTGTGCCTCATACTCCCCCTGTAGATAGTGCCACATAGCCCCACTGTAGATAGTGCCACATACCACCACTGTAGTTAGGCCCCACCCCCTCCCCTCCCTGTAGATAGAGCCATTTTGGCTCCCTCTATAAAGCTGAATCATCGGCCAGGTGTCAACAATGCTCTGGCCGGGGATTCCGCTGCAGGAGGTGTCCCTGATGTCACTGCCCTTATAATGACATTGAATTGATGGGCTCATTCTATGAGCGGAATGCCCGGCCGAGCGTCAGTAACGCTTTGGCCGGGGATTCTGGCATGCCTGGAGGAGCCCCTGACTTCATTGTCCATATGTAGACAGTGACGTCATCAGTGGCTCCCTCTATAAGCGGAATCCCCGTCCAGGCATAGGCAATGCTCTGGCCGGTGATTCCACGTCAGGAGGAGCCCCTGACGTCACTGCCCTAATATGGATGCCCTGGCTGGGAATTCCACTCATAGAGAGAGCGCTGACTTCACTGTCCATATAAGGGCAGTGATGTCAGTGGCACCTCCTACAGCGGAATCCCCGGCCAGGGGGTGGCAATGCTTTGCCTGGGGATTTCGATCTAGGAGGGGTGAATGGCTGAGCAGGAAGCGGATAATTTCCTGCTCTGCTATAGTATTCAATTGTATTTGCGCCCTGGGGACGCAGATACCATTGAATGTAGCAGTTACCGGAACAAGTCCCGGGACAGTAATTTGCCCGGACTGTTTCTGTAAATTCGGGACATTCCCGTCAAATTTGGGACAGTTGGCAAGTACGCATTTACAGATAAGTAAAGGATGTCATACATGTGACTTTTCATAGGTTACTTTTGGAAAAAAAACAGCACAGACATGTAAAAGAGGAGGTTATTATGCATTTTATTTTCCAATCAGGTTGCTGCTTTCATTTTCCAAAAGGCCTCTGAAAAATGAGAGGTGATTTGTGATTGGTCGCCATGGGCAAGTACTACACTTTTCCTTTGCATTAGTTTTCATATATCTGCTCCAGTGGCTCGAACTATTTCATCTGGGCAAGGTGGCTGTTATTATGAGGACGTGCTTCAGCTGTCATTAAGGGGGCACTGTGTCTGTCGTTATGGGGCGCTGTGGCTGACATGATGGGTGCACTGTGACTGGGTCATTGCTTGTCTACTTTTCTAGAATGTCTAGTGTGGTGTCAATAGGTTTGTGCCCCAAGCTAAAAGTAGCATTATTGTATAATGACTGTGATTAGGAATGGCTAGGATATTTGAGAGTGTGACTTATTACACCTGTATTCTCCCTCAAATCATTTATTTTTCAAAAGTTTTTATTAGAATTTTCCAATAAAAGAACAACAGAAAGCAATAAATAAGATGTGCTAACATCAGAAAATGCACAACAAATAGGGCAATAGCTATGTAATCGCAAAACCTTCCAGCCAACATGGCCCATATAATTATCAAAAGGTATTCCAAAGGATCAATATTCTGAACAGTATGAACAACATGTATAATTTCACAGAAGTAAGTAAAGGAAAGACAAACAAAATAGAAAATAATAAATTATGGATGGGTGAATAAGACTGATGAGAGGGGGAAGGGGACAATAGGGAATGAGTAGACTCAGAAGGCTAGGGGAATCTTGTCCAGAGGAGGAAATCTGGAGTGGGATGAAAAGGGTGTTAGCAGGTTCCATGAAAATTCACATAACTGACCAGTGGGTATCGGGTTCCCTAAGCAGATATCCATCCTAAGAGGACCACACTGGGTCAAAAGGATCTTGAGTATTTTAAATCTCCGCAATGCGGAATTCCATCGATTTAACATCTGTGATACGTCTTGGCTAGATGGTATGGTGGTCCATCTCCAAAACATAGTTAGGAGGCATTTAGTTGCTGTGAGGAGGAGATAGTGGTTATTTAATATTCAGTACCTGTTTAATCAGAAGTTAAAGAAGCACTCCACTTCTTTCTTTTATTGCACCCTCCATTCGTACATTGGTGTTTCAGTGGGTTGCTGTGTGCAGAAATACTTATCGATCCCGGCATCGTGTCGTTTTCAGGCCCAGCGAAGCCCACTTGATCTTCGTTCTGACCTGGTCTGGAATCACTGCTTTTCAGAAAACTGGAAGTCAGGCTCTAAATGCATTCCTATGGGAGCCTCGTTCTGGCTCCCATAGGAATGCATTGAGAGCCTGACTTCCGGTTTACTGAAAAGCACAGTGATTCCAGACAGGTCAGAGTGAAGATCACTGTCCATATATGGACATTGACAATAGGGGCTCCTCGTGGAGCGGAATCCCCAGCCAGAGTCAGCAACGGGGATTCCGCTCAAGGAGTAGCCACTGACGTCACTGTCCATATATGGACAGTGACATCAGGGCTTCCCTCTAGGAGCAAAATCCTTGGCCTATGCTCTGGCTGGGGATTCCACTTCTAGAGGGAGTCCCTATAGTGCTATCTACAGGGGATGTGGCGCCATTTTCAAGGCGGGGGGGGGTGGCACTATCTACATGGACACTGTGGCACTATATAGGGGCACTATCTACAGGGGACACTGTGGTGCAATCTACATGGGCACTGTGTCGCTGTCTACAAGGGCACTGGCACTAGGGGCAGCTAAGGTGCATTATACTGTATAAGGGCATCTAGGGGGCATTATGCCATATGGGGTAGCTTTGAGAGCATTAAGCTGTATGGGGCAGCTATCGACATTTTGCAGTTTAGGGGCATCTGTGGGCATTTTACTGTATGGGGGGTATTATACTGTATGGGGCAGTTATGGGGGCATTATGCTTGATGGGGCAGCTTAGGGGCATTATGCTGTATGGGGTCATTTATATAGGCATTATACGGTATGGGAGAATCTGTGCGCCACATCGGTATTCCCTCTTTGTGATACTTAAAAGTTGGGAGGTATGCATATATCTTTTCAAATTTTGTGGGTTTAGAAAGGAGTTGGTAGTGGAGTGGAAAACATGTAACTAAATGCTTAATTTGGAGGCAGCTGGCTATAATGTGCTGTAGCGGGAAGGTTATATTTTTTCTGTAGCGTTTCAAGGGCAGTAATTGACGAGTAATAGGGTACACAATATCCGCAAGTTTAAACAAAGCTGACTGAAACCACGGTCCAGACATCGCCGAACAGAGACTATCCAGAATTTAAGAAGTAAATAAGAAAAACATAAGAGGATGGGAAATCAGGAAATATTTAGCGTTACAAAGATGCCAAATACATTTAGCAAACTCTATGGGGCCTAGCAAATGACCAAAGTGTTGAAGAGTTGTAAGCGTCCATAGAAAGGAGTTAGCATGAATTGGGGTGTAAGGTCTGCAGGCCCCGGATTGTGTAGGGCCCGATGCAGGTTGTGTCTCACGGAAGATAGGAGTGATGCAAAATATGTGTTTACGTTCAGACCGGTGATAAACGTCACACACGACCACAGCAAACAATTACAACAATTTTTCTCAGTAGCCACTGTCGCTCAGGCAGGGAGATGTTCAGGCTTAGTAGGCCATAAAATGTCGGCTGCTGTCTGCTTCACTTTGGGCCTAGTGCTCCTTGAGATGATGGTTGCTGATTCACAGACCTCTATAGGCTTGATTTGGGACAATCTCTTCCCTTAGTCTTGAACTTTGCTGGCCACTGTAGGTGCACCACTTTCTCATAGGTCTGAATGTTTCCTTTACAGTCCCACTCTAACCGCCTAGCTAGGTCTCCATACAGTTTGGGCTGCCAGCCCACCCACTGCTTGCTCTTTAGGACCTGCTGCCACTAATAAGAACCTATTAACAGCCACTACAGGCTCAACGATGGATGCAGTCTAGCCTAGTTTTCACCAGTTTCCTCAGTTGCAGCTCGTTCAGACTGGTCCCTCTATCTTCCTGCACCTCCAAAGCAGCTTCCTCCTTGCAACTATACCTTTCGCTCTCTCTCTCTCTCTCTCTCAGTAGCTCGTCACCATCAGCAGCGTGTCACTGCTTTTATCTGCACCACCACTGCATTTTATCACACTCGTCACACCCTCCTGAATAAACTTGTTACTTCATGGGCCTTATCCCGCACTCTGAATACTGTTTGATGGGCTCCTTGCTACTTTATACATAAAGCTCCGCCCCTAGCACAAATCCCCACCTCATCACTAAGCCCCTACCCAGAACGGCGCCCAACCTATGAATCCTGTGTCTTTAATCTAGATAGGGCCATCAAGCCAACCATCCCTTGCCAGACTTGCAAGAGAGAGAGAGAGTTAAATTAACATAACATGAGTTCAAAACTATACACAGTGGAATATACACAGTGGCCGGACTGAACACTCTTACTCAAATTCTGTCATCACAGTGGCTGCACTCACTACGGACTGGATGCCACCTAGTGAGGAGTAGACACAAAACCAACAGATAACACAGAGGCATAGTTAGGTTCTCCAGCAGCCAGGGAAAAGATTCAGTTTGGCGCCCCCCCAACCTCTTTCCCGACCTCTCCTTCCCCCTCGCCATGTTTGTTTCTCTACCAATCAATGACGTGTCATTTCTTTTCCACATTTTTTTAATGTAACTCGAGCATGAAAACATTTATACATTTTACAAGCAATATAGTTCTATACACAACACTAGAACCAAGCTCATTACATATATACAGCACCAGAACAAAGCTCATTACATATATACTACAGCACCAGAACAAAACTCAGTACATAAATACAGCATCAGAACCAAGATCATTACATATATACAGCAGCAGAACAAAGCTCAGTACATAAATACAGCATCAGAACCAAGTTTAGTACATAAATACAGCTCCAGAACAAAGATCATTACATGTATACAGCACCAGAACAAAGCTCAGTACATAAATACAGCTCCAGAACAAAGCTCAGTGCATAAATACAGCCCCAGAACCAAGCTCAGTGTCACGTTGGGTACGTGGACCCACTGTACCATACCGCCTTGACAGTATGGCAGCTGGCCAACAGGACACGGGTCACAGTCTGTAGTTCGTATAGGTGTACCTGTGGTAGCTCAAACAGTAGCAAGACAGGCTCGGCTGGGACTTAGGCAGCAGGCGGACACCGGGCGTGGTGAAGCAGGACAGGCGTGGTACCCAGCACAGCATCACTCCAACTCAATACGGCCCTTGACGAGGATAGCACGGGATACAGGTTACAGGTAGCAGGAACAGGAGACACTGGGACTTGAAAAACACTTTGGAGACCATTTGCATCGACAGACTAGGGTAACTACAAGAAAGCTCAGGCAAGACTGGAAGGGGCTGGACCCCTCTTATAGTTCATGGGCTCATGGGCTAATTTTGTACTTTAATTCAGGTGCACACACTGGCCCTTTAAGAACAGGCACAAGTGTGCGCACGCACCCTACAGGACCCGGCCGGGGGAAGCCGAAGTGAGCGCTGGCATCTCCTGAGGAGGAGATGGGGACCAGCATTCACAGATCCATGGCTGTGGCCGTCAGGAGGTGAGTGAGCCTGACGACCCGTGGCCATGGACATGACAGTATCCCCCTCTTACGCCCCTCCTCTAGGGGCCAGAACGAGAGAGCAACTTCTTCAGGAGGGTAGGGGCATTGAGGTTCTCTTCTGGCTCCCAGGACCTCTCTTCAGGACCAAACCCCCTCCAATCCACAAAATAGAAGGTTTTTCCACCCACTCTCTTGGTGTCCAGGATCTCTTTAACCTCAAAAGTCTCTGATAAACTGCTGGAAGCCACTGCAGGAGTGGAAGTCTTGGAGTAGCGATTCAAGATCACCGGCTTCAGCAGGGAGACATGAAAGGAGTTGGGGATCTTGAGGGTAGGAGGCAGCCGAAGCTTGTAGAAGACAGGGTTGATTTGTTGCAAAATCTCGAAGGGTCCAAGGAACCTGGGAGCAAACTTGTACGATGGCACCCTCAGCCGGATATTCCTAGAGGATTGCCAGACCTTAGTGCCTATAAGAAAAAGGGGAGGCTCTCGTCTTCTAGTGTCTGCCTTTCTTTTCATGCGGTCGACCGCCATCAGAATAGAAGATCGGGTCTGCAGCCAGATCTGCAGAAAGTCCCTGAATGCAGAGTCAGCTGCAGACACCTGGGACGTAGTGGAAACAGGGAGAGATATTCGTGGGTGTTGGCCATAGACAATAAAGAATGGACTGGAGGTGGTAGACTCACTAGTGTGGTTATTGTAGGAGAACTCAGCCCAAGAAAGCAGCTGCACCCAGTCATCATTCTGCCTGGAGATAAAGTGTCGTAGATAGTTCTCCATAATCTGATTTATTCTCTCGACTTGGTCATTGGACTGGGGATGGTAGGCAGAGGAAAAGTCCAACTTCACACCGAGGAGTACGCAGAGAGCTTTCCAGAACTTTGAGGTGAACTGAATCCCCCGATCCAGCACAATATGCAGAGGCAAGCCGTGCAGACGGAAGATGTGTTGGATGAGGAGATTGGCCAGTCGGGAAGCGGACGCTAGGCTGGTCAGTGGAACGAAATGAGCCATCTTGGAAAATCGGTCCATCACCGCCCAGACCGTACTGCATCCAGCAGAGAGAGGCAGGTCCGTGACAAAGTCCATAGCAATATGTTGCCAGGGGGCATCGGGCATGGGCAGCGGCTGGAGCAGGCCCGCCTGTTTGGAGTGGGCAACTTTATTTGCTGCGCACACCGTGCAGGATGAGACAAAGTCTGTGATGTCTTTGGGCAGCATGGACCATCAGAACTGACGAGCAATCAGGTCTCGGGTCTTACGGACAACCGCGTCACCTGCCAGTATGGAACTGTGTCCCCAGCGGAGGATTCGTTTTCTATCTGCCAGACGCACAAATGTCCTCCCCGGGGGAATGTCTCTAACTTGCAGAGGGATGATGCAGGACGGATTAATGATATTCTGTGGATACTCCATAGTCCTCTGTCTCGAACGGCCTGCACAAGGCATCGGCCCTCACGTTCTTGTCGGCCGGATGGTAGTGGAGCTCAAACTGGAACCGGGCAAAGAACAGCGACCACCTGGCCTGGAGGGGATTCAGTCGTTGGGCCATCTGGAGATAAGTGAGGTTCTTGTGGTCCCTGAATATCAAGATGGGATGAACTGCGCCCTCTAATAGATGTCTCCACTCCTCCAGAGCCAATTTGATGGCTAGCAATTCCCGTTCCCCAATCGAGTAGTTGCGTTCTGTGGAAGAGAAGTGCTTAGAATAATAGCCACATACCATTGACTTGCCCTTGGAACCTCTCTGGAACAGGAGTGCACCAGCACTGACAGAGGAGGCGTCCACCTCCAACGAGAACTGTCGAGAAACATCTGGATGATGGATAGTGGCTAACGTGAAGGCACTCTTCAGGATATTAAATGCGGCTTCCGCTTCTGGAGTCCACACCTTGGCGTTCATGCCTTTCTTGGTGAGGTTAGACATAGGAGATGTCAGTAAGGAGAAGTTTGGAATGAACTGTCTGTAGAAATTGGCGAATCTCAGGAGGCGCTGTATGGCCCTCAAGCCTTGAGGGCATGGCCATTCCAGGACGGCCTTTACCTTTTCAGGATCCATCTTGATTCGAGATGATGTAGCCCAAGAGGGGAAGAGCATTTTTTTCAAACACGCACTTCTCCAACTTGGCGTACAGGCGATTCGCCCTTAACCGTAGCAAAACTTGACGTACAGGTCTCCGATGAGTCATTGGATCTGGAGAAAAAAATCAAGATAGACCACAACACAAACATAGAGGAGGTCATGGAAGATGTCATTAACGAACTCTTGGAAGACTGCGGGAGCATTACACAGGCCGAAGGGCATAACTAGATATTCATAGTGTTCGCCACAGGTGTTAAATGCCATCTTCCATTTGTCACCCTGGCGAATCCGGATTAGGTTGTAAGCCCCACGCAGGTCTAGCTTTGAAAAAATCTTTGATCGCATACATGTGGAGCCAACAGTTCAGAAATCAATGGCAACGGATACCTATTTTTTACCGTGATCTGGTTGAGACCCTGGTAGTCGATGTAAGGATTCAGAGAACCATCCTTTTTCTTGACGAAGAAGAACCTGGCTCCTGCCGGGGAGGAAGACTTCCATATGAAGCGCCTCTCCAAGTTCTCCTTAACATAGGCGGACATGGACAGAGTTTCTGGCAGGGAGAGAGGATATACCCTACCACAGGGAAGGGATGCAGCAGGAACCAGGTTGATAGGACAGTCATATGCCCGGTGTGGGGGCAGCGTCTCCGCCTCTTTCTTGCTGAAGACCAGGTAACGATTGAGACACTCGGGGCTCCACTGGAGAACATCTCCAGAATTCCAGTCCAAGACTGGAGCATGTAGTCGGAGCCAGGGAAGGCCCAGCAGCACAGGATTGACGGGACAAAGAACGAGAGGAGCTCGGAATGGAGGGCTCCCACTTGGAGCCTCAGCGGTTTGGTCACAGCTACAATTGGGTCTGGCAGAGGTAATCTACTCACAGACGCAACCATCAACGGCCTCTCCAGAGGGGTTGTGGGCAATTAGAGAAGATCCACCAGGTCTCTACAAATGAAATTAGCAGCGGATGCAGAGTCCAGATACGCAGAGACCCGATGCGTTTTCTCGCTGGACACTATGGTCACGGGAATAGACAGTTTAGACAAAATTCCTTCTTTACCCAGGGTTGTCTCTAACCCCAACTCTAGGCCCTGGGGCTTTTAGGGACACAGACACACAAGATGGCCTCCGAGGCCGCATTATAGACAGAGTCCCGAGGTGCGTCTGCGTTGTCTCTCCTGGGTAGACAGCTTAAACTGGTCCGTCCTTACAGACTCCTTAGGAGGATCAGCATCTGAGGACAGCAGGGGTTGCTGCAAAGTTGGCACCGGGCTAGGGGGTCCTCCCTCCCGAAGAGCTTCTTGGAGCCGTTCTCGGCTCCTTATATCAATCTGGGTGGCCAGAAGGATGAGGTCATCCAGGGTAGACGGTAGATCTCGGGCGGCAAGCTCGTCCTTAATCTTAGGAGAGAGTCCCTGCCGGAATGTAGCCACCAGGGCCTCATTGTTCCACAACAGTTCTCCCGCCAGGGTGCGGAAGTGGATGGCATACTCGCCCAAGGAGGTGTCTGCCTGGCGTAGCTTCAGCAAGGAGGCGGCTGCAAACGAGACTCGTCCAGGCTCCTCAAACACAGTGCAAAATGTCCATAGGAACCCCTTGAAGTCACAGGTCTCTGGTCCTTGTCTCTCCCAGAAAGGGTTCGCCCATGCAAGCGCCCTGCCAGTGAGGAGAGACGATGAAAGCGACCCTTGCGCCATCAGACGAAAATGCCCTTGCATACAGACTAAAGTCGATCTGGCACTGGTTCAAAAATCCACGGCAGGTCCTCGAGTCTCCATCGGGAAGCGGTAAAGAAAATCGGTGATGAGCACTGCCAGGAGGTGTAGTCGGAGGATCTGTACTGCCAGGAGGTGTAGTTGGAGAAACGGCAGCTTGCACCTCCAGCCGACGTGCAATAATGTTCAATGCCTGGAGGAGTTGGTCCTGTTGAGGACGGAGGTATAGCATATCCGCCCGCATCTCTTGTGACGTCGTCATGGTCTTCGATGGACTGTCACGTTGGGTACGTGGACCCACTGGACCGTACTGCCTTGACGGTATGGCAGCTGGCAAACAGGACATAGGTCACAGTCTATAGTTCGTATAGGTGTACCTGTGGTAGCTCAGACAGTAGCAAGACTGGCACAGCTGGGACTTAGGCAGCAGGCGGACACCAGGCGTGGTGAAGCAGGACCAGCGTGGTACTCAGCGCAGCACGACTTCAACTCAATACGGCACTTGACCAGGAATGCACGGGATACAGGTTACAGGTAGCAGGAACGGGAAACACTGGGAACTGGAAAACACTTAGGAGACCATTTGCATAGACAGACTAGGGTAACGACAACAAAGCTCAGGCAAGGCAGGAAGGGGCTGGACCCCTCTTACAGTCCAGGGACTCATGGGCTAATTTTGTGCTTAAAGGGCCAGCGCGCGCACCTGAATTAAAGAGCGGGCACAAGCGTGCGCACGCACCCTACAGGACCCGGCCGGGAGAAGAGGAAGTGAGCACTGGCGTCTGCTGAAGAGGAGATAGGGACCAGCGTTCACAGATCCATGGCTGCGGCCGTCAGGAGGTAAGTGAGCCTGACAGCCCGCGGCCATGGACATGACACTCAGTACATATATATAGTACCAGAACCAAGCTCAGTACATTTTAGTGCAATTTAGTGCAACCCCTGGCGTATGGGTTTGCACTAAATTGTTTCGAGCTCCCAGCATGGCCTGAACAATGGTAAGGATATGCTGGGAGTTGCTGTTTCACAAAAAAAAAATCATATCATAATCATACCACCTATCATCTCGCTGCAGATCATACAGTGACTACAGTACTGATTAGAGGCAGAATAAACATTTACATTCTAGTTCTTTTTCTCCATCCGATCCAGACCTCTATGATGACTTCTCCCAGTCACAGCCCATTTCGGCAGTTTGCCGCACAGATGTCTTCAGTAATTGTACTTATTAAGTGATTGTAGTAGTGTTCACTTAACTTATTGCCCTGCTGGGCTAAATAATATACAAAAGTGTTAGGACGTGAACCTTAATGAGATTCTGACTCTGGTCAGAATTGTATTTTAAACACTTTCATAGCAGGGTATTTATTTATTTATTTTTTGTATCTTTTTAAACAAATCCAATAAAAGGTTATGTTGTAGATTAAGGGTCATGTCCTGCCACTTTTGTATATCAGATGTCTTCAGCTTCACACTTTTCAAACATTTCTACACCTATAAACAAAGAAAAAGTTCTCATTATACCACACACTACGCCCCTAAATATAATAGCGCCATACACTGCACCTCTAATTATAATAGCACCATCCACTGTGTCCCACACACACACACACACACACACACCGAGCCCTGGGCCCCTGTAGATAGTGCCTGCCATAGAGCCTCCTGTAGATAGTGCCCCCATAGAGCCCCCTGTATATAGTGCCCCCCATATAGCTCCCCCTATAGTGCTCCACATATAGCCCACCGCTGTATATAGTGCTCCACATATAGCCCACCCCTGTATATAGTGCTCCACAGATAGCCCACCCCTGTATATAGCCCCCCTGTAGATATAGCCCACCCCTGTATATAAAGCTCCAGATATAGCCCACCCCTGTATATAGTGCTCCACATATAGCCTATCCCAATATATAGCTCCTCTTGTAGATACAGCCCCCCATAGATAAAGCACCCCCTGTAGATAAAGCCACACCCCGTAGATAAAGGGACCCCCCGTAGATAATGCCACACAATTTTTTATTAGGATAAAAAAACTAACTATGCAAACTCACCATAATCCCGTTCCCACGCCGTCCGGCGGCAATGGAGACCTGTTCTCTTTTGCGCAGGTCTCCTCGGGTTGAATGACGCAAGCAGCGCGATGCCGTGATCGCGTGCTTGCCTCTATGAAAGGAACTGATTGGCAGGGCAGAATGACTTTCCCTGTCAATCAGCGCCTTTCAACGACGCAAGCGGCACCATGTATCGCACCACTTCACTCGTAGAAAGGCGCTGAATGGCCGGGCACGGAACGTACCCGGCCATTCATTGCTTCTAATTGTACCTGTGTACTATAGACTCAGGTACAATTATAGTGAAGGAGGGGGTGGCGGCGGCTGGTTTCAGTGGCGCCGTCAAACCCTCAGAGAGGCAGCAGGCCGCTGTCATGGATGGTGCAACCCTGGCGCCCCCTCTAAGTTGCGCCTGGGGCACAATCCCCGCCTGCCCCGCTCTAGTATGCAGCGTGTCCGACCTAGAACCTGCAGGGAACTCTGCCCGAATAACCGCACCAAATCGTGGTGCAGACTTTCGGGCAAAATCTCTTATGTGGAAACAGTGCTGCAAAAAAACAAACCAAAAACAATACTTACCATATGACCACTACAGCTTCTGATTGGTTACAGCCGTCACATGGGATGAAACAGCTGGGGGAACAATGAGCCGTAACAATGACAACACCAAGGGGGTATAGACTTTTTAAATTAAATTATTTATTTATTTAAATTTGCGATTTTTGCAGCGGAATGACCGCAAAAATGTGAGCATTTGCAATATTTTGCAGCTTTTACCTCCCTATTGAATTCAATGGGGAAAAATTGCAACAAAAGCACAATTCCGCAGTATAAATTGACATGCTGCAGATTAGAAAAACGCACCGCAGGTCAATTTATAAACGGTTTCTCAGATTTGTTAACATCTCATCAACTTTGCTGCTACTGTAAATGCCAAGGATGTTCCGCACAGAATTCTGTTGCGGAAATTCCGCAATGTTTACGCTACGTGGGAACCCAGCCTAAGGGCCTGTTCACATCAGCGTTGGTTTCCGTTGAGGGGTTTCGTCTAACCTTTCTGTCGGAGGAACCCCTTAACGGAAAGGCAAACAGAAACCATAGGTTCCATTTGCATTACCATTGAATTCAATGGTAATGCTTCCGTTGCTTATGGTTTCCGTTTGTCACCGTTGTGTAAGATTTCTGTTTTTTTGACAGTGCAGTCGACGGGGGAATAGGGGATCCTCTCTATTATCTCTAATTTGTGAAAATTGGTTTTATGAACCAGATAAACCCTGTTAAATTGTACCTACACTTTTGCATGACCCATCACATTTTAATGTATATCATAAATAAAGCGAGTTACAGATATAAATGTACTGCTACTTTTCTCTCCTTCATCCTGTTTACTTGCTTCATGTTGCCTGCTTAAAAAAAAAGGCCCTGTTGATAATAAAAGACAGTCCAGAAGCAGATACAGTACCATTGTGTTGCCACAGGGTGGCTCACATTCAGTGCCTGTATCTGGTGCTGCAGATCAATAATCCTTTTTCTCAATGCTGTATTATTACTATAACCAGAGGCATGTGTTAGAGACTGTTACACTCTCCCCTACTGCCTCGCTACCTCTCTCTGACTTAATCAGCTTCTCCTAAGTAAGGCCTCATTCCCACCCTGGATTGTGTAGCAAACTAACACTGAATTTAAAAAATTGGGGAAATTTTGGCTGTAATAAGCCCTAAGAAATCATTTGCACAAGAACTGGCGTTGTACTTACAATTTTAGTACATTCCCACGTAGTGGATTTACTGTGGTAAATTTCTACAGCAAATCCGCTCACAGAGCAGGGAAATCTGCAGCGAAAAATCCTGCACCAAATCGTTCAAAGTTTGGATATGTGTGGATATCCTTGTGGTGAGGGTCTTAAAAAAACCAAAAACACTATACTCATCTTCCCCGCCGGTTTCTGTGCACGCAGGCTTCAGCGATGATGTTTTTGCACAGGTGTCCGCTGCAGCCTGTAATTGCAGGAGACCGGGAGTAATGAAACCGGTGGGGACAAAGAAAGCATTGCCAGGGAGGCATCAAGAGAGGTGAGTATACTGTTTTGAGGTTTTTTTTCAAATGTATTTTAAACTATCTGGACTTGATTTGCTTTTGTTTGTTTTTTACATTCACCATTAAATTAAATTGGGAAAAACCACAACAAATACGGTTCCTTTGGAAAATCTGCAGGAAATTGTGAACACTTTAACTTAATGGGTTGTCATATTTCTAGGATATTCCATTATTGTCTGATTGGTAGGGAACCGACATCTCTGACTAGACTGATCGCTAGACCAGTGACAGTAGGAAAGTCTGACAGCTGTGCTCTGGATATGCCAGCAATGTTTGTGGTGAGACAACCTTCAAGATTTAGCTATTTTAGGCCTTGAGGACGCAGATTTTTTATTTTTTATTTTCTCATCTTTGCATTCAAAGGGCCATCATTTTTTTAATTTTGCTGTCGACGTAGCCATATGAGGGCTTGTTTTTTGTGGGGCAAATTGTATTTTTTAATGGTACCATTGTAGGGTACATATAATGTTTTAGAAAGCTTTTATTAGATTTTTTTGGGGTAATGGAAAAAAACAACTTTATTCTGCAGGTTGTTACCAAATTTATATAGTTTTTTGAAAGTTTTTTATACTTTTGCACATTAAAAACACTTTTTAAAAATTAATTACATTTTATTAACTTTGTTTGGGAAACTATTCCACCATATTTTTTTGTGTTTTAAATTTATGCCGTTCACGTTCATAAATAACACGTTACTTTTATTTTATGGATCGGTGTGATTTTTTTTATTGTTTTACTACTTTTGCACAATAATAGTACAGTTCATGCAAAAAAAATAAAATATTTATTTTATTTTTAACATGAAATTTTTTTTCCTAACAAACTTTATTAAACTTAAATATTTTTACTTCCATTAGGGGACTTCAAATTGCAATCTACTGATTGCTTTTTTAATGCTTTAGTATACTCATTATAACAAAGCATTATAGGTTGTCAGTCTAAAACTGACACCTAATAGGTATATAGCCATGGCAAGCCTGGGGGCCTTACAAACATTTCGCCGGGGCACTAAAGGGGTGACAAAGGGAGCCCCCTCCTTTTTTAGCCACTTAGATGCCGTCATTGAATGGCATCTGTTAGGAAAATACGTGTTCCCTTAAGGTTACCATGACTATGGTTCTGGCTTCTGGGCATGTCTGTTTTACCTTGAGCCTATCTCTTTTGTCTGTCTTTCTGCCTTCAGGTATAGAATTAGTATTTATACACAGCCTCCTCCACCTGTCAGTGCTTGTGAATTTTCCTGTCTTCTGTTGTCTGATCAAGCTTCCCACATTCCCTGCACTCCTGACTTCTGGACCTTTTGGAAACTGACCTCGGCTTGTCTCTCATTAACCCCTTGTTTGCTGATTTCGGATTATCTGCTCCCGGACAGTTTTGACCTTTGCTATTCCTGATATCCGCCTGTCTTCTGATTTGGACTTTCTGTTTAACCCCTGGCTGTCTGGTTTCCTGCTCAGGTTAGTCTGCATTGCAACACCTATCCAACGCTGAACTCTGCGAAGACAACCTTAGTCCTAAGCAGCAAAGTCCATCCCACCTTGCTGTCGGCTCTGGCGAAGACACATTAGGGTCACCTTAGACACTGTCGATCAGAGTTGTGACGGATTTGAGGTCGCGGTTTTATATGCACGCTCTCTCCCGGCACTCTCCAGCAGCATTTGGGGAATTGCTAAAATTGCAATTGCATAACAGCATCTAAGGAGTTAAACCGCCTGGACCGCAATCAGGACGTAATGGTACACCTGTTTGCGCAAAGATAGTGCTACCCAGCAACACTTGAATTGTACATAAATGTAATGTTTCCTATTACAAATAAAAGTGGAAGGGACCTTACAGAAATCACAAAAACGTGGTTGCATTTTTTACGATGGTCACATGGACTGAGGGAGACATTAAGGTTGCACGGTAGTTGTGGCTTAACCGCAACCAAAAGTTGCCATGGGACGCTGGCCTAAGGTATCTGTCAGATTGCTTAAAAAAACCAGAGAAGATGCTCCCCAAATTACCCATAAAGACCATGCTCAGGTTTATTTTTATTTTTTTATTTTATTTGAAAGAACCATTAACTTCCAGGGCGCTGTACATAAGAAATACAGGGGGGTTTAAATACATAATTTTAATAAACGATTGCAACAAGCAAGTACAGTAAACGTACTAAGTGATAGACTGGTACAAAAAGAGAGAGGACACTGCTCGTGAGGGCTTAAAACCTTGAGGTAATGGGGAAAGACACAGTAGGTGACGGTAGAAGCTGCTTATATAGTTGTGTAGTGGCAGCAGGATTATTGCAAGTTGAAAGATTTTCTGAAGAGGTTGGTTTTTTAGGTAGCTTTTGAAAGTTTGGATGGTGAGAGAAAATCTCATGTGTTGGAGTTTGGAGTTCCAGAGTACCCCAGAAGTTCCCCCAGAAGCACAGAACATACAATAGGAGAGCAAAGAATGAGCTCTTGAAAGGACCAGAGAATATCTGTGGGAGGTAAAGGGCAGGGGCGGATTAGGAGCTTAAAGTGGCCCTGGAAAAATGTCAAAAAAATTGGCAGCAGACGAGGCCAACATAAGTAGCCAGGGTCCGCAAACTCTTAGCCATTGGCCCCATTGTTGGTAGGTGGGGCCAATGCAAAAATGCAATGGTAGGTGGAGCCTTTCCAGTAATGGATGCCATTAAATTATAATGGGACTGTAAGGTTTATTGGATAGAACAGAGCAGCATGCTGTAATATTATGTCCAAGGAAGAATATTGGAAACATGAGAGAATATAATGAAACGGTTATTTACATTTTATAATGTAATGGCATATGACAGTACCTTCCCCTGCTTCTCCTATCCTTGGCATCTACAAGCAGAGCAGAGTGATCTCACGCTCTGTGATGCTTCCCCTCCCCTCCTGCTTGTAATACACCAACAGGACTGCTCTAACCAGTCCTGCTGCAGGCACCCTTACACTGCAGCAAGAATGTCACACCCGGTAGATTTTGTTGCAGAAATGTTATGTGACTGAAAATCAGTTCCATTCTTCTGAATGGATCTTTTAGAAATCCGTGCACCTGTTACAGAAATAACCTCATTCAGATGAATGAAATTTCTACAACAAAATTTTCCACGTGGGAATCCACCCTATCATGAGCTATCAGCTGCTGTATAGTAACAGATAATGTAGGAGGAGGATGGCTCCTCACTGCTGGCTATGAGAGAAGCATGCTGCTTTTATCCAACACTTAGCATTTACCTCTTCTTTTCCCTAATCAGCAAAACCTCTCTCGCTCCATCGGCCCCTCTAGTAATCGCCACTGAGTATACCGCCAAAAGAAAAGGTATTGAACAGTGTAATAAACTACGCTATTCCATCCTGCAAAGTCCAGTTAAAAAACGTATACGTTAAGCACTGTTTACATCACATTTTGGCCGTAAGTTTAGCATGTACATCGAGAACTCTCCCAACGTACATACTAAACGTGTCCATTGGGCTCCATTGTCAGACGGAAGCCAAAAGAGTGTCCTTTTGGCCTCTGTCTGGTTGTTATATGGAGTATACTGGCATGAAAAAATGTAGTAGAATATGCTATTCCATCTGGAAGAGTGCAGTAAAAGAACATAAACGTGGCATGAAAATAGCTAAAACATAAATTTAACATGGTAGCCTATGACTCACAGGCAGCCATTAAACATATACGTCATGAGCCTTTCAATAGCTTTTCTTGACGTATGCGTTAAACCAGTGTTTCCAAAACTGTGGGGTCATGTAAAGACCTCTGGGGCGTATCGAGCCACTCACCGATATGCTGTGCGGTGCTGCGGTCTGGAAATGGCCACTGATTGACAGGTTGGGTCACATGACCCACCATCAACCGCCATAGTTGGGCCTCAGTTACGCCCAGCAGCAGGATACCATTGTCAGGGTTAAACTTCCTTCTCCCTGTTATTCCACACCGAATAGCCACCTCTGTATATTGGAACTGAAGGCATGCATGGAGAAAATATACCACGAGACCAGTTGGTATAGATCCCCCCTCAGTGAGGTAGGAAGTGAACTGAACTTTTTATTGAACAAAGAAACACAAAGAAATCTTCCCTGTAGGAAGGTTGGACGTGCTTAAGCCCCATTGGCTCCTCAGCTGTAAGTTCTTCTGTACACTCCTCTTGCATTCCAGGGGCGGTGTCTCCATAGGCGTGTCCGTCATGCAGGCTCGTTTGTGTTCCATAGATCCAATCTCTTTGTGAAATACACTGATATATATATATATATATATATATGTAAGGATAATATTTTTGCAAACAATATACATGGTAATGATCCCTGACAGTCCCCCCTAAAAATATTATTACTCTATTCCTGAGTCTTGCCTAGCAACCTACTACTGACCACTCGAACCAGGCGGGTAGGGGTTTTGGATTTCTTCACCAGCTTGAGACGAGCTACTCCTTATGAGTAACCCCCCTTTGTACCTGGACTTCCAAGGTTTCGGAGTGGTCCTAACTGTCCCTATTCTCCTCAGTATACAGGATGGTTGTCTTTAAAGGGACTGTCGGTGTCACCTCGTCTATTTGTGTAAACATAGTGTGCACAGTCTGTTCTACAGCTTTCGTCATCATTTTCCTGATACAAGGGAATATCACAGCACACAAGGACAGAGAATAGTATTAAAAAAACCACTATCACTACTCCTATTTGTGCTAATATTTTCTGCCATCCAGTCATCCATGAAAAATACTGGTCCCATGGGTCGGTAATACCTGAGTTCCTTTTCAACTCTTGAGATAAGCTCTCCAACTTATGTATGGCCATTGTGACTTTCCCTTTGGGCCCGGTGTTGTCAGGGATATAAGTACAACAGGTTGTCCCTATCATTCGGCATACCCCACCTTTTTCAGCCAATATCATATCAAGAGCCATTCTATTCTGGAATGTCATAGTTGAGGTAGGCCCTAGTTGGTCGGCTAACCCTTGTAAAGCATCTCGGTTATAATTTACAAACCGCTGCTGGTTATAATATATATAATTAATCCAGTCTACATTTTTATTAACGGTAATAATTGGGATAAGAGACTCAAATCTTGCCTTCACCTGATCTCTGGCCTTGAACTCGTCTGGCACCCCCCTTGGGACACCAATCGTATCTATATACACATGTGGATCGAAGCTTCCCCTTGGGGATGCCTCCCTCTTTCTGCGGTGGTAAGATCCTTTTATTGGTTCTTCATCTGAACATTCGCCAAGAATGTGGAAAGGCATAATTGCTTTAGCCAATGCACACTCTCCTTTCCATTGCCCCTCAAGTCTGGTTCTGATTTTCATATCACCACAAATCCAGTATATATTGCCCAAAAACTGCACCTGATTCTGAGTGATCGATGCATTTAATGAGCTGTACTTTGAACAGTACCCTTCTGGAAAGTTCCCTAGGAACCGGCTATTCCCTTCTCTATTGGTGTAACATGTGTAGTTGCCTTTGTAAATGGTAAGTCCCTGGGCTTGTTTGGGTGTCGTGGTGACTATGGGGTATTCCTTTTTCCAGAACTCGCATACTGTGTGGTCTAATGTTATATTGGTGTATAGGCTTAGGAAACATTCTTCTGCATCGTCTGGAATATTAAGTGGTACTATCCCTAGATGTGGCCGGGCTCCTGCACACATAGCAGTTGGACTTATTCACTTTCCGTGTTGTGTATTGTACCCACTCTAACCAGACATTATGGTCCCCAAATCCGGTTTCTACGGCCATAGTGTCTTCCAATCCTGGGTCAGCCATGGCCATCATATTTTTATGCATCTGTATTTGGGATAGCAACATGTTTATCAGTCTCTCGGGGTTCAACTTTCTCCATTCTCGGGAGTCTACCATATCTTTTAGTTTGAATTTTCCCATTTCTCTGTTTACTCCCCCATAGGTCCCTAATATGTATGTGTCTTGGTCTGTTTTACTAGGGTTTTCTATGGTAAGGATTAAGCCTAATCCTGACAGACCACATGCTTTCCTTGATAACGTCATTTCAGTTAGAAGTGACTTCCCATTAATGTCTTTCTTTTCTAAGACACTCTGTGGGCGATATCCCCAATGGTCCCCCGTGTTCCAGCCCACCGCCCCCCAGGACATACAACGATTGCCGTAATAATTGTCTGTTACACATACACTACCGTTCAAAAGTTTAGGGTCACTTAGAAATTTTCTTATTTTTGAAAGAAAAGCACAGTTTTTTTCAATGAAGATAACATTAAATTAATCAGAAATACACTCTATACATTGTTAATGTGCTAAATGACTATTCTAGCTGCAAACGTCTGGTTTTTAATGCAATATCTACATAGGTGTATAGAGGCCCAATTCCAGCAACCATCACTCCAGTGTTCTAATGGTACATTGTGTTTGCTAACTGTGTTAGAAGGCTAATGGATGATTAGAAAACACTTGAAAACCCTTGTGCAATTATGTTAGCACTGCTGTAAACAGTTTTGCTGTTTAGAGGAGCTATAAAACTGACCTTCCTTTGAGCTAGTTGAGAATCTGGAGCATTACATTTGTGGGTTCGATTAAACTCTCAAAATGGCTAGAAAAAGAGAGCTTTCATGTGAAACTCGACAGTCTATTCTTGTTCTTAGAAATGAAGGCTATTCAATGCGAGAAATTGCCAAGAAACTGAAGATTTCCTACAATGGTGTGTACTACTCCCTTCAGAGGACAGCACAAACAGGCTCTAGCCAGAGTAGAAAGAGAAGTGGGAGGCCCCGCTGCACAACTGAGCAACAAGACAAGTACATTAGAGTCTCTAGTTTGAGAAATAGACGCCTCACAGGTCCTCAACTGGCAGCTTCATTAAATAGTACCCGCAAAACTCCAGTGTCAACGTCTACAGTGAAGAGGCGACTCCGGGATGCTGGCCTTCAGGGCAGAGTGGCAAAGAAAAAGCCATATCTGAGACTGGCTAATAAAAGGAAAAGATTAATATGGGCAAAAGCACACAGACATTGGACAGAGGAAGATTGGAAAAATGTGTTATGGAAAGACGAATCGAAGTTTGAGGTGTTTGGATCACACAGAAGTACATTTGTGAGATGCAGAACAACTGAAAAGATGCTGGAAGTGTGCCTGACGCCATCTGTCAAGCATGGTGGAGGTAATGTGATGGTCTGGGGTTGCTTTGGTGCTGGTAAAGTGGGAGATTTGTACAAGGTAAAAGGGATTTTGAATAAGGAAGGCTATCACTCCATTTGGAAACGCCATGCCATACACTGTGGACAGCGCTTGATTGGAGCCAATTTCATCCTACAACAGGACAATGACCCAAAGCACACCTCCAAATTATGCAAGAACTATTTAGGGAAGAAGCAGGCAGCTGGTATTCTATCTGTAATGGAGTGGCCAGCGCAGTCACCAGATCTCAAACCCATAGAGCTGTTGTGGGAGCAGCTTGACTGTATGGTACGCAAGAAGTGCCCATCAAGCCAATCCAACTTGTGGGAGGGGCTTCTGGAAGCATGGGTGAAATTTCTCCCGATTACCTCAGCAAATTAACAGCTAGAATAGCAAAGGTCTGCAATGCTGTAATTGCTGCAAATGGAGCATTCTTTGACAAAAGCAAAGTTTGAAGGAGAAAATTATTATTTAAAATAAAAATCATTATTTCTAACCTTGTCAATGTCTTGACTATATTTTCTAGTCATTTTGCAACTCATTTGATAAATATAAGTGTGAGTTTTCATGGAAAACACAAAATTGTCTGGGTGACCCCAAACTTTTGAACGGTAGTGTATATATTGAGTGCCTCGATCACACAGGTGATAAGCATTCCAATATCCGCATGTTTGCTTGATACAACCATGTTTGTTTTTGAAGGATGTTACAGACTCAAATTCAAACTGGTATGTAGCTACATGTGTACTAGAAGAATTATACCAAAAGGTGGTCACCCCATCAGCCTTGGTGATTGCTACATGTCCCCCCTCAACACTCTGCAATAACACGAAAAAGGATAAGGATGTACATGGTTATAGTCATTCTTTGGAAGAGACCCTCTTGCAGTGCGAGGCGTGGATCCATGTCGGCCTTCCTTCCAGCTTAACTGCAGTGGGCGAGATCAGGAGGACCTGGTATGGACCCTCGAATCTGGCTTCTAAGGCCCCTCTGATGTGTCTTTTCACCAGTACACAGTCTCCTGGTTGTAGCTTGTGCACCCCTGGGACGGAATCTGGATCTGGAATGGAAGAAAACACTGCAGCATGTGTTAGGCTGGGTTCACACGACCTATTTTCAGGTGTAAACGAGATGTATTATGCCTCGATTTACGCCTGAAAATACGGCTACAATACGTCGGCAAACATCTGCTCATTCATTTGAATGGGTTTGCCGACGTACTGTGCCGACGACCTGTAATTTACGCGTCGTCGTTTGACAGCTGTCAAACGACGACGCGTAAAATGACTGCCTCGTCAAAGAAGTGCAGGGCACTTCTTTGAAATGTAATTTGAGCCGTTTTTCATTGAAGTCAATGAAGAACAGCTCAAGATTACGGGCGTCAATGACGCCTCGCAAAATGCGAGGAGGAGCTTTTACGTCTGAAAAGACGCAGCTGTTTTCTCCTGAAAACAGTCTGTCTTTTCAGACGTAAAAGCCACTTATCGTGTGCACATACCCTTACTGTCAACTCTTTATTGAGGGAAATGACAAAATTAACAAGACTATCATTTCCTAGACTAAGCTGTTGTGGGTAGTAACATCCCATTCTGGGAGGACCCCAAAGAGGACTTCATATGGGGTGAGTCCTGTTGGCTGTTTGGGGGTATTTCCAACCGAGTACAAAGCAATGGGCAATACTTCGGGCCATGGCAGGGACAGTTCTTTAGTGGCTTTAAGAATTTTACTTTTCAGAGCACCGATCATCCTTTCCACTTTGCCACTGCTTTGAGGGTGGTACGGGGTGTGTAGTCCGAGATCTGCACCCACCATCTTCCAAATGTCTCTGGTCACATCTGCAATAAATGCTGGTCCCTGATCACTTTCTATGACTTCAGGGATACCGAATCTGCAGACTAACTCTGTCAACAGTCGTTTCACCGTGGTTCTTGCTGTCATGTTGGACACTGGGTAAGCTTCAGGCCATCCTGAGAACATGTCCACCACCACCAGGACATTTTCATACCTTCCACTGTTTGGTAATTGCATATGGTCTATCCGTATCCTTTGAAACGGGTACAATGGTCTTGCCAAGTGTTTCTTTGGAATGGGTTCAGTTCTTCCAGGATTTCAGGTATTGC
The DNA here is from genome assembly GCF_050947455.1 of Rhinoderma darwinii. Taxonomy (NCBI): domain Eukaryota; kingdom Metazoa; phylum Chordata; class Amphibia; order Anura; family Rhinodermatidae; genus Rhinoderma; species Rhinoderma darwinii. Next base: position 252,799,173 of record NC_134689.1, on the reverse strand, counting down.
AGATTTCACAACTTTGGGTGTATTGCTTAGCTGGTATGGAAATTCCGGGTGCTACGTATAGTTTGTTTATGGCAGCAATCATCTGATTCTTCCCTCTGTGTACTTTTCCGTGGGCCCATTGTACTGTAGATGGGTAAAGTGCTCTGGGTAGACATATTCTGTTCCCTTTTCTCCAGAGTTCATCCTGTAACGATTGTATCGCCCCTGTTCTGAGCCATTCTTCTCTCTCGTGGGTCGAGGCTTGTTGTTGGAATTCCTGGAGGGTCTTGACTCCAGGATTGTCCATTTTCTCCCTCTCCTGCTCATCCTCTTTCTTTTTACCACTCCTCGTCATTACGTACACACCTGCTTCCTCTCGAGGTCCTATGGCTGCTTGCTTAGCCTCTTGATCCGCAAACTGATTTCCTTGGGCTTCTGCCGTATGGGTTTTCCCATGTGCTTTAACTTTGATTACTGCCACTTGCAGGGGGAGCTGGAGGGCCTCCAGTAAATTCTCAACCGCCTCTGCATTCTTGATAGGAGATCCGGTGGCTGTCTTGTAGCCCCGCATGGCCCATATCTGACCAAAATCATGCGCCACCCTGAATGCATATCTAGAGTCAGTATGGATATTGACGGTTTGTCCTTCTGCATGTCTGCAGGCTTCAGCTAGGGCTATCAGCTCCTCCTCTTGTGCTGATATGTGCGGCGGAAGAGATCCGGCTGTAATGACCGTGGTAGGGGACACCACACCATATCCAGTGTGGAAAGACCCCCATTCATCCGCATATCTGGATCCATCAGTGAAGAGGGTAAGGTCAGCAGTGACTATCATCTATTCAGTCACTGTGGGCAAATGCGATGTTTCATGGTGCATCGGCTGGAGGCAGTCGTGTTCGTGGGCATCTGGATCATCATAATCCGTCATGAGCGGGGGGGTTAGGAGTGTGAGAAGAAAACCCATCTGTATAATCCCCCCTCGAGAGAGGAAGTAGTGTGGCTGGATTCAGGATTGTGCATCGCTGTAGGGTCACATTTTCTGGGAGAAGAAGAGAACATTGGAGTCTCATATGCCGCTGTCAAGAGAGATGCTTTTGTTGGCTTTGATCAAGGATGGCTTTGAGATCATGTGGAGCCAATGTTGTAACTGATTGTCCTAGAAGAATGTCAGACGTTTTATCCAGCAATTCCTTGGCAGCCAGCACAGCTTTAAGACATACAGGGGCCGCTTGTGAGACAGACTCCAGTTTACAAGAGTAATATCCAATGGGACGGTGTTTCCCGCCATGTTGTTGGGTTAACACTCCGGATGCATGGCCGTGGTATTCTGACACAAAGAGGAAAAACATTCGTTGATAGTCGGGGATGCCAAGGGCTGGCGCGGAGACAATCAGTTCTTTGAGTCTTTGTACCGCATCCACAACTTCCACAGGCAGACTACATCCTTCAAGGCATTATACAGTGGTTGCATAAGGGCAGAAGCATTGGGAATCCACTGTCTACAGTAGGTGACCATACCCAGGAACGCTTGGAGTTGCTTCACTCCCCTTGGGAGCGGAATATCTCGAATAGCAAACTTCCGGTCTTCGGTAAGGTGTTTCACCCCCTGGGAAATGCAGTGTCCTAGGAAAACAACTTTGGTGGCACACCACTGGAGCTTCTGCAGAGAAACCTTACAATTAATTTTTGCAAGAAACTGGAGCAGGCGTAGAGAGAAATGATGACTTGTCTGTTTGTCCGGACAACAAAGGAGTAGGTCATCCCGGTATTGGAGGAGTGTGGCTTCAGGGTGAGTTTGTATCCAAGGATCCAGGCACATGGAGAGGGCCTGAGAAAAGTGATTCGGTGAGTTCTGTGCTCCTTGTGGCATAACTGTCCAAGTGTACTGAGCTCCCCTGTAGGTGAATGCAAAAAGATACTGACAATCAGGATGTATAGGGACACTAAAGAAAGCATTGGCCAAATCAATAACCGTGAAGTATGTAGATTCGAGTGGAATGTTACTCAGCAGAGTATGCGGGTTGGGGACCACTGGAGTTTCTAGTACCGTGGCAGCGTTAACTGCTCTCAGATCCTGGACCATGCGAAATTTATCGGGCTCTCCTTTCTGAGTTTTCTTCTTCACAGGGAAGAGGGGGGTATTGGCTGGAGATATGCAGTGGATAAGGGTGCCATTCCGTAGTAGTCCCTGAATCTGGGCGCCCAAGGAAGCTTCTTGAGTAGCCTTCAAAGGATATTGGGGGAGCCATGGTATGTGCACACCTTCTTTGAGGAACACTTGAACAGGTGGAACGGGTAATTTCCCTATATCTTCCCGGCCTGTGGACCACAAAGAATCGGGGATCTGATTGTAGAAATAGTCCGGAATGGGGGTGGGAGGGGGTTGGTGTAGAAGCAAGGGGATAGCCCTGATCTGACAGGTCTCTTCCTGGGACAGAGGAGTGTCCAAATCAAGGTACATTCCAGAGTCTTCGTAGCGGATAATCGCATGAAGTTTTTGTAACAAGTACGTTTTTGTAACAGGTTGAGAGGACAGGTATTGGAAACCACATATCTGGAGAGAATCTTTTGTTGGGCCCCAACAGGTACGGGGTAGGTGAGCCTAGAAGAAGATGGCTTGCCGTCTACACCAACGCAGGAGATATAATCTTCAGATATGAAACCGTCAGAAGGTAGATCCTTAGTTCTTATGACTGCACCCGTGTCCACTAGAAAAGGCAAAGAGTGGCCTCCCACCAGGATCCTAACAGAAGAAATAGGTCCAGACTGTGCAGTAACAGAGGCCATGGTGGGCACGGGCTTGCCGGTTCCCTATGGTCGGTAAGGGCGTTCCGGAGAGCGATTATGGTAATCGCCTTGAGGTCGCGGATCGGGTCGATTGTCCGGACGAGTTCTGCAGTGCCGCCTAAAGTGCCCTGGTCGTTGAGGAGGACGGTAAGCCTGTTGCGGGTAGAGAGGGGGCGTCGCTCTGCTGGTCCGGCATACATAATTGTATTGATATCCTGGCACACGGCTACCTTTGTAGACTCCTGTGGGGTGGGGGCTGGTTGTTTTTCAATAGCTTTAGCTATGAGGCGGACCTTCCTGGGATCCATGTCAACATATTCCGGCCTTCCCTCCACCAACTTCTTCTTGATATGCTCCTTGACACCATTAACAAAGGAGGTCACTAACAACACCTGTTGCATTTTGACTTTAACATCAAACCCCCGGTCTTGGAAAAGGGATTGTATCCGGGCATAGAACTTCTCCACTGATTCCGTGGTGTCTTGGGTGCAGTCTGAAATACTCGTGGAAGATTCCGTTAACCTATCCCTGGCCCACCCTTGCATTTGGCGGCAAAACACATCTCTTGATTCATAAGTTACCTGATTTGGTACTTGTGTATCATCTAAGGCAGACTGGATTATGGGCCAGAAACTGTCCCCCGCCTTGATGCTAGTGATGAGTTGCAAATCCTTACATGCCGCTGAGTATGTCTGTTGAATTTGTCTGAGTCTCCTGTAGAACGGCATAGGATTCTTGTCCAGGTCCGGCAGTTGGCTCACAATCTGGTTCACTTGCGTCGGATTGAAGGCCACATATTTGTTGGGTGCGTCACCTTGGGACGTGGTCGTAGGTGGGTCAGGGACTGGAGGAGAGCCGGGGATGGCGGAGGAAGCGGCTGTGGTAATCCCGATCTCCCGAAGCAGTGCCGCATCAGGGAGTACCACGGCGGGCGTGGATATGGGAACTAGAGGTAAGGCTGTAAGAGGGGGTGGGTAGACCGGTGGGCGGGTTAGGCCAGGTAGCAGTTCATCCGGGTCTTCAGGGAACGTCTCCTTAAGTAAAGGTGAGGGGATAACTTGCTTGGACATGTTCTGCATGGCCTACTTGAGTGCTTGGACAGTAACATCATCATTGCTAATTAATCTGATTTCCTCCAGAGACGGCACTACTGGGTGATGCCGTATGGCCTGAACAATTGCCTGTGCGCATGCTTGAGGTGGGAAACCGAAAATGCCTGCACTAATAGCTGGGAGTGCTATGGTTGTGAGGCGTTTATGATTGGCGAAATCCAGAATCCTGTGGACAGTTGTCTGAAGCTGCTGAACACAGTGCTCGTGATTCTCGGCCTCATTGACAGGGCCTACTGCATGTACTATCAGGGTGCAGGGGAGATTTCCTGGGCCTGTGGTTACCAGATCTGTCACTCTAAGTGGGCCCTGTTCCTGAACTATGAGATCGCTATCACATTGGATTCCGACACCTCCGGCGTGTACTATTGCTCTGGCCACCCCTCGCATATGGCGGAGCTTACTATTAGCTGGGTTGACAATTGCATCCACTCGCTGGGTGACAATATCGCCCATTCCTGCCATCAACAAAGTGTCAGTAGGCCACACCAGTCTTTTTGCTAACGGTTCCCAGTACTGCGGGTGTCCCGCATCAGAGAAAGTATCCCTCTCCTCCACTGGTGGGGACTCCGGTATGTTAAATGTGACATGGCCCGGGATCTGACTGACCGGGAGGAGGAGCGTACGTTCCCCTTTCACAGCATGTAACTCATGCTGGGATTCAGTGTTTTCATCCGGTTCAAGCTGACTCCTTCTCTTTTCCATTTCGCGTTGAAAGGCTGGGCTATTATGAAAGTCATCTATGGACGGGAAGCGCCCAGTCATGGCTGGGACAATAGGAAAAAGGGGCACAAAATCTTTCGGGACATAATAAGCACCTTCCGGTGTAAGCACTGGGTATAGTGGTAATGGTGGCTCTATGGTAGCTTCCTGTGGAGTAGAAAGATGGCCGCCGGGGGTGGGAACTTCCTGTGACATACTGATGTCAGTTCCGGGCGTACTGGGCGTGTCTGTGGGTGCGGAAGGGGTTGGGCTTGGGGATGGGCTTGGGAAGGCTGATTTGGTTGAGCCGGACGTGACCTCATCAGGGGGTGAGGGGCGGCCTCTCCCACAGGAAACACATTGTTCAATTGTAAGGGGGTTTTGCTGGCCACAATAAGGACACACCGAACATGAGGGACGGCTGCCATTATAAGGCGGCGGCTGGTCCTGTGATGTATAATACATATAACATAATATAATACCTTTCTTATTCCTAACTTCCTCTTCTGCAAATCCCTCTTTGCTGACAGCTATGGGTGTTCGCTGCCATGCTAAAGCACTTTCCATCAACTTACTATCTTCCAACTTCCCTTTGTTCTCCCAAATAACTTTTGCCCAATCTCCAGCTTGCAGCCGCCCTCCCCTATGCATTCCGCACACTTCCATCAATTTCTTCATTTTACTCACATACTGCTTCCCTTCCCTTCGCTTCACCAAATCATACGAATAGGCCCGTCCGGGTACGGGTGATCCTGATGATTTGAATATGGACCGTAAACCATCCATTCTAACCTTCTATATCCTTCACGTAATTTATATGACAACTTTTGGCCTGCAACCCTCTTGTCTGGCCAATATATTACCTACGACTTATCAGTGTTTCCACCCTGCGTGCACCTGTATAAGGCAGGTTATAATACTATCCACGACTTATCGCACGTTATTGTGCCCGCGTGCCCCTGTATAAGACAGGTTATATTTTCTATCTAGTCCCTAATTATCCAGAGGATGGTTAGTTGGGCGCGACTAATTTCTTACGGGTTCGTGACCACACAGCAGGGATGTCGCCTCTGTCGCCTGAGATAATCCAGCCAACCGACCAGGGTTCTACAGTTTCCCACAAGACCGTCCACCAACACAGATAAGACGAAGATTTATAAAATCAACGGACTTACCGTGTTATTGTGGAGGTGATCAGGCTACTTAAATGGGCAGTCCTGGGTCGTCTGTTTCACCCTGTGATTGTCGGTTGTCCGGATTCCGAAATCCCCTCAAGTGTGGCCCCAAGTTGGGCGCCAAAATGTCAGGGTTAAACTTCCTTCTCCCTGTTATTCCACACCGAATAGCCACCTCTGTAAATTGGAACTCAGGGCATGCATGGAGAAAATATACCACGAGACCAGTTGGTATAGATCCTCCCTCAGTGAGGTAGGAAGTGAACTGAACTTTTTATTGAACACCGAAACACAAAGAAATCTTCCCTGTAGGAAGGTGGGACGTGCTTAAGCCCCATTGGCTCCTCAGCTGTAAGTTCTTCTGTACACTCCTCTTGCATTCCAGGGGTGGTGTCTCCATAGGCGTGTCCGTCATGCAGGCTCCTTTGTGTTCCATAGATCCAATCTCTTTGTGAAATACACTGATATATATATATATATATATATATATATATGTAAGGATAATATTTTTGCAAACAATATACATGGTAATGATCCCTGACACCATGAGCCCGCCCACTCCCCCATACATCACTAAACGCAGTCGAGCGCCAATAAAAGAAGCTGGTGCCTGCTTGCGCCAATGATGAAATGTCCCTCCGACCGTCCATTGTGCAAGAGCCAATGAACTTGGCTCTTGCTCTAAATGTGACCTCCCTGTTGGAGGGACAGCCCTCGTCTGCCCTGTAGCGCTCAGACACAGTGCCGGCAGCCTAGGGGGATGGGTTCGGAAGTACGGCTCCCGAATCGGAAGAAGCGCCAACGTTGCCATGACGATGACGCTTACAGCGTCATGCACCATGACAAAAGAGCTTCCTATAGAGAACGATGGAAGAAGGCCTCCGTCGGCTCTAGGGCCTGTTCACATCACCGTTGGCTTTACATTCTGGGGTTACGTCAGAGGTTTCTGTCGGGTGAACCCCGCAACGGAAAGTGAAAGTGAAACCACAGCTTCCTTTTCAGTCATCATTGATATCAATGGTGACGGAAACATCGCTAATGGTTTCCGTTCGTCACTATTCCGGCAGGTTTCCAGTTTTCCGACAGAATCAATAGCGCAGTCGACTCCGCTATGGATTCCGTCATTAAAACGGAAACCTGCCGGAATGGTGACAAACGGAAACCATTAGCGATGTTTCCGTCACCATTGATATCAATGGTGAGTGAAACGGAAGCTGTGGTTTCACTTTCACTTTCCGTTGCGGGGTTCACCCGACGGAAACCTCCGATGGAACCCCGGAATGGAAAGCGAACGGTGATGTGAACAGGCCCTAAGGGAGCGTGACGGAGTGACGAGGGGTCGTCATGATGTCACGTGCGAGGGAAGGGGGTGGGGCAGAAGGAGAGAAGCCTGCGAAAGAGTGCTGGGGAGAGGCAGGAAGGAGCAAGACGCCATAGATAGGGTGAGATAGGGACACAAGTGTAGAGGAACACTATCTACCTGTCACCCTACTACAACGTGAATTCTCCCTGGAAAGGCCCCAAGAGACTGAGGACTGCTGTTCTGCGTCTATTCCCTCCTATCCTCTGTGACTGTCATAAGTCGCCGGTGTCCCTGGGCTCAGATAAGTTCTACATACAGTATGTGTAAATGAGCTGTTGCTATTTATGATCTTATGAGAAATGTTCATATGATTTTATTTTATGAGGAGTTAAACAGTGTGTGAAGCAGACTTATTTTAGTAGCAAAGCAACAGAAGCTGTAATTATTCTAACATATGGGCAAGTATTGTAAGGTGTCGCTCATGTTTGTCACTTCTGGACTGGTTGCTTTCCCAGGTGAGCCTGTTGTTACATGCCCACCGACTGAGGGCGGGAGAGGGAGACTGCGAAAGGTAGCGGTTAGCGCCGCAAGGACCCGCGGTGGTGTCAGTAGGTCTATTTAGTTAACTGACACTCGCGGCGCACCCAGGAACCGAGAGTGTAACTCGGGCAATGCGAGTTCAGGCGCGACCTCTCTCAGGGGGACTCCAGCGGGAACGACGTCCCCAACCTCAGTTTAGTTTTCTGCTTCACACTGAGAAGTCTTGTCATTGTATTACACTAAACGTATATACTCAGCATCTATGTCGACTCTTCGCTCGTAAACAAGTATAGGACCTGCTTACATCCCTCCTCCCTCCCTTTTATTGGCAGTGCGTTGAATCAGTCAGCCTCGCCATCATTAACGGTGCTGACTGAAGTGTGACGATTACCTTTCAAAGTAGCAGAGGATAGATAGTAGAATAAAGGGAGAATAGAGGCAGAGGACAGGAGACAGTATATAGGAGCACGGGAGTATAGAGGCAGTATACAGGAGTATAGAGGCAATATATAGGACAGGAGTATAGAGGCAGAATATAGGACAGGAGTATAAAGGCAGTATACAGAAGGACAGGAGAATAGAAGCAGTATATAAGACAGGAGTAAAGAGGCAGTATATAGGACAGGAGAATAGAGGCAGTATATAGGACAGAAGTATAAAGGCAGTATACAGGAGGACAGGAGGATAGGAGAATAGAGGCAGTATATAGGACAGGAGTATAGAGGCAGTACATAGGACAGGAGTATAAAAGCAGTATACTGGAGGACAGGAGAATAGAGGCAGAAAATAGCTAAAAAGCAAGATAGAGGTCAAATACAGCTGAAAAGTGGAATAGAGGCAGAATACAGGAGGATAGAGGCTGAATACAGCTGAAAAGCAGAATAGAGACAGAATACAGGAGGATAGAGGCAGAATACATTTGGAAAACAGAATACAATTAAAAATGCAGCTATACAGATTTTTCAAATGGGGCTACGTATGGTAGCGGGGGATTCCAAACAAAAGTCTCGGCCAAAAGGTGGTCCCGGCCTCAGAAAGTTTGGAAACCACTGCTTTAAACATATGCCATTATAGCCTGTGGGTGTTAAACGCATGTCCAACCAGGGCCGCCATCAGGGGGGTATTAGGGGTAGTGGTGTGAGGGGCCCGGCCAAACCTAATTGAAAGGGGGGCCCGGCAACTGCCTCGACATTCTTTTGGTAGGAAAAAACGGGCCCCTTCAATGGGGCCCGTTTTTTTCACCAAAAGAATGTCGTGAGCTGCTGCGGGCCCCCTCCCCTCGTCATGGGGGGCCGTCAAACCGTCCGCCCGCGCGCGCGCGCGCACCCGATCGCGCGCACAATGAAACTCCCGCGCGTGCGCACTCGCGAGCGCGCATCCACGAACGCCCGCACTGGGGACCGCCCGCGCGCGCACCCGCGATCGACCGCGCGCGCACCCGCGACCGGCCGCCCGCGCACCCGCGAACGAAGCGCGCGCAGCCGCGGACCCACATGGACAAAACTTACCTGGAGCCTGGCTGGAGGTGAAGGACTGGACGTCTGGACCGAAGACCTCCCCTGGAAGACATCGCCGGAAGAGGACTGGAGTGGGAGCAGCTCTTCTGACAGTGAGTAAATTATCTCAAAGTGTTGTTTATGTATGGCCCTGTTCACACAGTATTTTGCAGGCAAAAAAAAAAAATCTGCCTCAAAATTCCTTAAAGAATTTTGAGGCAGATTTTGCCCTGCCCACACTATCTTGCCGCGTTTTTTTGCTGCGTTTTTTGCCCGCGGCGATTGAGGCCAGCAGATAAAAAACGCAGCGTAAAATGCATTTTCTGCCTCCCATTGATTTAGATGGGAGGTCAGAGGCGGAACCGCGGCAAGAAAGGACGTGCTGCTTTTTCTTTTTTCCGCGACTGGCTCCCATTGATTTCAGATTAAATCAATGGGAGGCGGTTTTGGAAGTTCTTTGGTGCTGATTCTGACGCAGAAGGCCCAAAAACTCTGTGAACTGGGCCTTATTCTTAGGGCTTATTCAGACGAACGTGTAATACGTCCGTGCAACGCGCGTGATTTTCACGCGCCTCGCACGGACCTATGTTACTCTATGGTGCCGTGCGGACTGTCAGTGATTTTCACGCAGCGTGTGTCCGCTGCGTAAAACTCACGACATGTCCGATATTTGTGCATTGTTCGCGCATCACGCACCCATTGAAGTCAATGGGTGCGTGAAAATCACGCCCAGCGCTTCCGCAGCCGTATAAACTATGAATGAAAACAGAAAAGCACCACGTGCTACAAACATACAAACAGAGTGTCATAATGATGGCGGCTGCGCGAAAATCACGCAGCCGCGCATCATACGCTGCTGCCACACGGAGCTGTTATGGAACTTTTGCATGCGCAAAACGCCACGTTTTTTGCGCGTGCTAAAAGCACACGCTTGTGTGAATCCGGCCTTAGGGTAGGAACACACTAGGCATGAACGCTGCGGATTTTATGCAACACATTTTATTGTGGAAAATCCGCAGCGTATTACAGTCGCAGCAGAGTGGATGAGATTTTAACAAATCTCATTCACACGCTGCAAAAAAAATGGACCTGCAGTGTGGCTTTTGGCTTTTTAAGTCGCATGTCAATTTATTCTGTGGAATCGCTGCTCCTCTGTTGCGGAAATGCTGCGGTTCTGCCGCAAAAATCACAAAGGAGAAAAAAAAAAGGTACTTTTTTAAATTGATAAAGTTTAGACTTGCCCCGGCCGTAGTCCTGGTGACGCGATCCTCTATTCTTAGCGCAGCCCCGCCTCCTGTCATGACGTTTCATCCCATGTGACTGATGCAGCGGTCACATGGTCTACAGCGTCATCCCAGGAGGCGGGGCTACGTTCAGAAGAGAGAGATGCGTCACCAGGACTACGGCCAGGGCAAGTCTGAACTTTTTTTTCCCTGCAGGATTCCCGCAGCGGACACGCCTCACGAAACCTGCGCCGCTATTTGGTGCGGTTTTGCTGGCGGAATTCCCTGCGGCTCCCGGGATAAGCTGTGTCGTTTTACTCAGCATATCCGCCTAGTGTGTCCCTTATGATGTCGCTCCTGGAGCTGCTGCCGGTCTCTAAATAGGCAGTTGGTCCAGTAGAATTTGGAATTATTTTTTTTTGTGAACCAGCTTAAAAAAATACAAAACTTTTGTGTTAGGGCCTGTTCACATCACTGTTCGCTTCCGCTCCGGGGTTCCGTCTGAGGTTTCTGTCGGGTGAACCCCGCAACGGAAAGTGAAAGTGACAGCACAGCTTCCGTTTCAGTCACCATTGATCTCAATGGTGACGGAAACATCGCTAATGGTTTCCGTTCGTCACCATTCCGGCTGGTTTTCGGACGGAATTAATAGCGCAGTCGACTGCGCTAATGGTGATGGAAACGGAAGCTGTGCTATCACTTTCACTTTCCGTTGCGGGGTTCACCCGACAGAAACCTCAGACGGAACCCCGGAGCGGAAGCGAACGGTGATGTGAACAGACCCTAACACAAAAGTTTTGTATTTTTTTAAGCTGGTTCACAAAAAAAAATAATTCCAAATTCTACTGAACCAACTGCCTATTTAGAGACCGGCAGCAGCTCCAGGAGCGACATCATAAGGGACACACTAGGCAGATATGCTGAGTAAAACGACACAGCTTATCCCGGGAGCCGCAGGGAATTCCGCCAGCAAAACCGCACCAAATAGTGGCGCAGGTTTCGTGAGGCGTGTCCGCTGCGGGAATCCTGCAGGGAAAAAAAAGTTTAGACTTACCCCGGCCGTAGTTTAAGCGACGCATCTCTCTCTTCTGAACGTAGCCCCGCCTCCTGGGATGACGCTGTAGACCATGTGACTGCTGCAGCAGTCACATGGGATGAAACGTCATGACAGGAGGCGGGGCTACGCTAAGAATAGAGGATCGCGTCACCAGGACTACGGCCGGGGTAAGTCTAAACTTTTTTATAAATTTAAAAAAGTGCCTTTTTTTTTTTCTCATTTGTGATTTTTGCGGCAGAACCGCAGCATTTCTGCAACAGAGGAGCAGCGATTCCACAGAATACATTGACATGCGACTGCAGTCACACTGCAGGTCCATTATTTTTGCAGCGTGTGGATGAGATTTGTTCAAATCTCATCCACTCTGCTGCGACTGTGATACGCTGCGGATTTTACACAATAAAATGTGTTGCATAAAATCCGCAGCGTTCATGCCTAGTGTGTTCCTACCCTAAGGCCGGATTTACACAAGCGTGTGCTTTTTGCGCGCGCAAAAACGTGGCGTTTTGCGCTTGCAAAAGGTCCATAACAGCTCCGTGTGTCAGCAGCGTATGATGCGCGGTTGCGTGATTTTCGCGCAGCCGCCATCATTATGACACTCTGTTTGTATGTTTGTAGCTCGTGGTGCATTTCTGTTTTCATTCATAGTTTATACGGCTGCGGAAGTGCTGGGCGGGATTTTCACGCACCCATTGACTTCAAGAAAAAGCAGCACGTCCTTTCTTGCCGCGGTTCTGCCTCTGACCTCCCATCGAAATCAATGGGAGGCAGAAAATGGATTTTTCGCTGCGTTTTCTGTCTGCTGTCCTCAATCGCCGTGGGCAAAAAACGCGGCAAGATAGTGTGGGCAGGTCAAAATCTGCCTCAAAATTCGGTGCGCGGTTCCAGGCGGTCGCCGGTGCGCATGCGCGGGAGTTTGCGGGTGCGCATGATCGGTCGCACAGGCGGCGGTGTTTGACGGCCCCCATGCTACCCAGGGCCGCCATCAGGGGGGTATTAGGGGTACTGATGTGAGAGGCCCGGCCAAACCTAATTGAAAGGGGGGCCCGCAGCTCATGACATTCTTTTGGTGAAAAAAACGGGCCCCATTGCAGGGGCCTGTTTTTTTTCTACCAAAGGCAAGTCGCGGCAGTTTGCCGGGCCCCCCTTTCAATTAGGTTTGGCCGGGCCTCTCACATCAGTACCCATAATACCCCCCCTGATGGCGGCCCTGGGTACCATGATATAGTACTGGACGGAGTACCGTTAACAGGCGGTGCCACGGTAGGGGGGCCCAGAAAATGTAGCTGTAGGGGGCCCTGAAATTCCTGATGGCGGCCCTGTGTCCAACAGTGGTATCCATCACACATAGGCTTTAATGGTACTCGTTTAATATATACATCATGAAAAGGGTCATGAGAGTTCATGACCTATCCGTTAGAAGCTACCATTATAGCCTATGGGTGACTAATGTCACTGTAAAGCACTGGTGGCATAACATTTTTTGTTTATGTTTAGCATGTCTATTGAGAAAGCTCCAGACGTACACGCTGAACGTGTCCATAGGGCTTCATTGTCAGATGGAGGACAAAAGAGCGTCTATTTGGATTCTGTCACTATATTGCAAAGCAAAAGTTATGTGATGGCATAGTAGACTACACTATTCCATTCTGTAGAGTCCAGTAAAAAAGTATACATTAAACGTATATATTTTTTAACATGGTAGGCTATGGGTGACGAATGCTACTGTATGCCGTCTGTCACAGGCTTTCGTTAAATAGATTTATCATAAACTTTTCAATATCTTTTCATAATGAATCCGTCAAACGGATGCCGTTATAGTCTATGAGTTATGGATGCTTTAAACAGATGCCTAACCGTGGCATTGGTCACCCATAGGCTATAATGTTATCCATTAAACAGAAATACAGTGTCATAAAAGGGTAATGAGCGTACATGACGTATTCGTTAAATTGGTACCATTAGAGCCTATGGGTGACAGATGCCAGTGTGAGGCATTCGTCACAGCCTACATTTAATGTATATGTCGGGATCTTTTCGCTAGGGTGTATGTCAAATGTAGTCCAAAAAACGTGGTGTGAACATAGCAAAATATGTAAAAAAAAACTTAAACCTTTGACTCTGTCAGCCATCTGTTATAAATGGACTCCCATGTTTAAAAGAAGTAAACATTTAACATACATGTTTTTTTTACTGGATGACTGTAACGGAAATGCATACCATTCGTTGGCTATCCATCAACCATAGACTCCCATCTTTAAAAAAAAAGTATACATTTAAAGGATATGTACACCTTTGAAGTAAAGCATTTTGTTTTATATAAAGCAATGTTTTTCCTGATTTTAAATAGATTTTTCTTAAGAATTAGTTTTACTTTTAAAGATACAGCTTCTATGTTTCCAGTATACATAAAAACTGTATTAGTCCGCCAAAGCTGATTCTGTCAGGTCAGCTGAACTGATAGCTCTGCTGAAAGCTGGTACCGCATGTTTCTGAAATGCAGGATCCAGCTAATAGTGATCATGTCTACGTTTATAAATTTGCTTCAAAAGTTTACATAGCCTTTAATCACGTAGGCACTAGAATTTCCGTTATTACATAATATTACAGAATATTGAAAAATATGCATATGATGGAGCTTTGCTCTAAATCCGGAATCGAATCTAAACAATGACAACCTTTTTATGATTTTCTACTGCATAATAATCTAAAACAAAACACTGATTATTATGTTCGTTTCAGAACTAGGTCAATACCTAAGGCTGAACCCAGCTGTACTTAAAACTAGACATCCGATTCTTAAAGAATATTGCTGCCTAGAGCAAACTGTAGACACACAGTTCCAAATGAGAAGATATTCAGATAACCTCTCTATCATGGTACAGATGGTGAAGTGTCACTGTAGTAGTACTGCTACAATCAGGGCCGTAGCTAAAGGCTCATGGGCCCCGATGCAAAAATTCTTACTGGGCCCCCCCGCAAACTTCTCATGGCCGACGGTCCGCAGCTTTCAGCTGCATCGCTGGGTCTCCTAAGTGACCCAACAATGCAGCACTAGCAGCATTTGAATTACGTCCGAAAATGCGGCTCAAAAGCGTTGGCAAACATCTGCCCATTCATTTGAATGGGTCTTACGATGTTCTGTGCCGACGGTCATTTTTTTTTACGCGCCGCTGTCAAAAGGCGACGCGTAAAAAAGACGCCCGCGTCAAAGAAGTGCCTGTCACTTCTTTAGACGTAAATGGAGCCGTTTTCCATGGACTCCATAGAAAAACAGCTCCAATTACGTCCGTAATGGACGCAGCGAAAGATGCCTGCACATGCCATTACGGCTGAAATTACGGTGCTGTTTTCTCCTGAAAACAGCACCGTAATTTCAGCCGTAACAGACGCTGCAGTGTGAACATACCCTCAGGGCTTAAAATGTCAGGGAAATAGCCCCAATACATATGTGTCCGCACAAAAAAATGTGTGTATAGGAGACAGCATAGCATATCTATAGCACTACGACCCTATAAACTATGGATAGGATTAGATACAGTGGCTCAGCAGACAGTATCACACATGATAGGATTAGATACAGTGGCTCAGAAGGCAGTATCACACATGATAGGATTAGATACAGTGGCCCAGCAGACAGTATCACACATGATAGGATAAGATACAGTGGCTCAGCAGACTGTACCACACATGATAGGATTAGATACAGTGGCTCAGCAGACAGTACCACACATGATAGGATTAGATACAGTGGCTCAGAAGGCAGTATCACACATGATAGGATTAGATACAGTGGCTCAGCAGACAGTATCACACAAGATACGATTAGATACAGGGCCCAGCAGACAGTATCACACATGATTGGATTAGATACACAGCTCAGCAGACAGTATCACACATGATTGGATTAGATACAGGGCCCAGCTCGCTGACATTGCGTCTCCAGCGCTGGACCCAGGATAGGTAAGAATAATAATTTTGCTTCTTTATGTGTTACTGATTATTTTTGTGTGTTTGTGTTTTTTTTAAAGGTTCGGTTGTTGGACTTCGGATTCGAGGACTTCAATGACGCCGTTTTTTTTATTCTCAATAAAATGGTTAATGAGGGTTGTGTTTTTTTATTTCAATAAAATATTTTTTCTATGTGCTTGTATCTTTTTAAACTTTATTACCGTATCACCGCATTAGTAATGGCCGCTGGCTGATTGACAACCTCCATTACTAAGGCGAGGCTTAATGTTAGCCGGTGCAGAGGCTACACTAACCCCCATTATTACCCTGGTACCCACCGCCACCAGGAGTACTGGGAAGAGCCGGGTACGAACCAGTACCCGACCATCTGTAGTGACGGGCAGGCACCGGGGTGGCCGCAGGCTGGTAGTATTAGGCTGGGGAAGGCCAAAAACAGTGGCCCTTCCCACCCTTGTAATGCTGCCTGCTGCTGCTGTGTTGTATCTGGCTGGTTATGAAAATTGTGGGGGACCCCACATCGTTCTTTCCAATTATTTTTTATTTTCTTTTTTTTAAAATGACGTGGGGTCCCCCCCATTTTTCATAACCAGCCAGATACAATAAAGCAGCAGCAGCCTAGCATCACCAGGGTAGGAAGGGCCACTGTTTTTGGCCTTTCCCCTCCTGATAATACCAGCCTGCGGCCACCCCAGTGGCCGACCATCAATACAGATGGTCAGGTACTGGATCGTACTGGTGCTATTTTACAAGGGGGGACTGTGTGGCGCTGTTTACAAAGTGGGGCAGTGTGGTGCTATTTACAAGGGGGGCAGTGTGGCGCTATTTACAGGGGGCAGTCTGGCGCTATTTACAGGGGGGAGCAGTGTGGCGCTATTTACAAGGGGGTCTGTGTGGCGCTGTGTACAAGGGGGCTGTGTGTGGTGCTATCTACAAGGGGGGCTGTGTAATGCTGTTTACAAGGGGTGGCTGTGTGGCGCTGTTTACAAAGCGGGCAGTGTGGTGCTATTTACAAGGGAGCAGTGTGGCGCTATTTACAAGGGGGGCTGTGTGGCACTGTATTCAAGGGGGGCTGTGTGGCACTACCTACAATGGGAGCTGTGTGGTGCTATCTACAAGGGGCGCTTTGTGTGGCAGTATCTACAACAGGGGAATGTGTGTGGTGGTATCTACTACAGGGGGTTGTGTGGCACTATCTACAAGGGGGGCGTGTGTAGCGCTATTTACAAGAGGGGCTGTGTGTGGCACTATTTACAAGTGGGATGTGTGTGGCGCTATCTACAATGGGGGCTGCGTGGCGCTATGTCACGGTCACAGGGTATGTGGACCCACTAGGCCGCTCCTCCGTAGTGGAGAGGCAGCTGACCAGGTCACAGTCTATATGAAAGTCAATAGTAGATAGTAATGCTTTGGTACCTGAACTAGTCCAGACGGTGGCTGTGGCTTCAGCACAGATGGAGGCCGGTGCAGCAGATAGCACCAGACGTGGCGGGCAGTATCCGATGTGGCAGAAGACGCTGGACGTGGCAGAAGACACTGGACGTGGCAGAAGACACTGAACGTGGCAAACAACAGCAGGTGCAGTAGACACGACTTCAACACTGGTAGGCACAGGAACAAGAACAGTACAGGATACACGAACAGGTAACGGGGCACAGTAAAAACTGGAACGGGAAACACTAAGGGACCATTTGCAAGACAGACTGGGATAAACTAACAACGCTCAGGCAAGGATCAGAACGGCTGGGGCCTTCTTATAGGACAGGAAATGATGGGCCGTTGATGATGATGATTTCCTGATGTGCGCGCGCTGGCCCTTTAAGCACGGGCACGAGCGCGCACGTGCACCCTACGGGACACAGCAGAACGGAGCGGAAGTGAGCACTGGCATCTCCTAGGAAGGAGATGGGGACCAGCGCTCACGGATCCATGGCTGCGGGCATCGGGAGGTGAGTAAGCCCGACGTCCCGTGGCCATAGACGCTACAGTATCCCACCTCTTACGCCCCCTCTTCTTGGGGCCAGAGCGAGAGAGGAATTTTTGTAATAAGAGCAGGATCACTGAGGTTCTCTTCTGGTTCCCAGGACCTCTCCTCAGGACCAAACCCTCTCCAATCCACCAGATAGAAGGTCCTTCCTCCTAGCCTTTTGCAGTCCAGGATCTCCCTCACCTGGAATACATCAGAAGAACCGCTGGGAGCAACTGTGGAACTAGAAGACTTGCTGTAGCAGTTCAGGACCACTGGTTTCAGGAGGGACACATGGAAGGAGTTGGGTATTCTGAGGGTAGGAGGCAGTCGCAGCTTATAGGAGACAGGGTTTATCTGTTGCAGAATCTCGAAAGGACCAAGGAACCTGGGAGCAAACTTGTATGAGGGTACCTTCAAGCGAATGTTTTGAGAGGACAGCCAGACTTTAGTACCCGGAAGATACTGAGGCGGCTCTCTTCTCTTTTGTATCTGCCTTTCGCTTCATGCGATCAACTGCCAGCAAAATAGAGGACTCGGTCTGTTGCCAGATTTGCAGAAAGTCCCCAAATACAGAGTCAGCAGTGGGTACCTGAGATGAAGTCGACACTGGAAGAGGGACTCTAGGATGTTGACTGTATACAATGTGAAATGGAGTAGAAGTGGTGGACTCACTTGTGTGGTTGTTGTATGAGAACTCGACCAATGGAAGAAGCTGTGCCCAGTTATCGTGCTGTGAAGAGATGAAGTGGCGGAGATACTTCTCTATGATCTGGTTGATCCTCTCAACTTGCCCATTGGACTGGGGGTGATAGGCTGAGGAAAAGTCCAATCTCACATCGAGGAGTTTACAGAGAGCTCTCCAGAACTTTGAGGTAAACTGAACCCCCCGGTCGGACACAATGTGAAGAGGCAAGCCATGCAAGCGAAATATGTTTTGAATGAAGAGACTCGCCAGTCGGGGAGCAGAAGGTAGGCCGGTCAGCGGGATAAAATGTGCCATCTTAGAGAACCTGTCCACCCCAACCCAGACAGTGTTACATCCTGCTAAGGGGGGAAGGTCTGTGACAAAGTCCATTGCAATGTGCTGCCAGGGGGCACTGGGTACAGGCAGAGGTTGAAGCAGGCCGGCCGGCTTGGAGTGAGTAACTTTGTTAGAAGCACACACTGTGCAAGAAGAGACAAAGTCCAGAACATCTTTAGGTAGCGTGGGCCACCAGAAGAGACGAGCAATCTCTTATGGACAGCAGCGTGCCCATCTAGTTTAGTACTGTGTCCCCATCTGTCTGCCAGCCGAACAAAAGTCCTCCCTGGAGGGATGTTTCTAATCTGCAGAGGATTAGCAGTGACAATGCAGGACGGGTCTATGCTAGTCTGAAGGGACTCCACCGTGTGTTCCGTCTCAAACGATCTGGACAGGCATCGGCCCTCACATTCTTGTCAGCGGAACGGTAGTGGAGCAGAAACTGGAAACGGGTGAAGGACAGCGACCACCTGGCTTGATGAGGATTCATTCTTTGAGCAGACTGAAGGTAGGTACGGTTCTTGTGGTCGATGTAGATCAAGATGGGGTGAGCTGCGCCCTCTAGAAGATGTCTCCATTCCTCCAGAGCCAATTTGATGGCCAGTAGCTACCGATCTCCAATAGAGTAATTGTGCTCATCAGAAGAAAAAAGTCTTGAGTAGTAGCCACATACTACTGCCTTTCCTTTGGAGCTCCTCTGGAACAGAAGTGCACCTGCACCAACAGAGGAAGCGTCCACCTCCAATGAGAACTGTCGAGATACGTCAGGGTGATGGAGGATCGAAGCTGAAGTGAAGGCTTTCTTGAGGCGGACTCTGCCTCTGGAGTCCACACCTTGGCGTTCACACCCTTCTTGGTAAGGGTAGAGATGGGAGCTATCAGAGATGAAAAGTTTGGAATAAACTGCCGGTAGAAATTTGGCGAATCCCAGGAACCGTTGTATGGCCCTCAGGCACTGAGGATGTGGCCACGCCAGGACAGACTTTAGTTTCTCAGGATCCATCTTAAGACCTTGATCCAAGATGTCATAGCCCAGGAAGGGCAAAGACTTATTTTCAAAGACGCACTTCTCCAAATTGGCATATAAGCGATTCTCTCTTAGTCGCAGAAGAACTTGACGGGCATGCCTCCGATGGGTCATCAGATCTGGGGAGAAAATCAAAATATCATCGAGATAAACTACAACACACATATAGAGGAGATCTCAGAAAATATCATTGACGAATTCCTGAAATACTGCAGGAGCGTTACACAGTATGAAGGGCATCACTAGGTATTCGTAGTGCCCATCGCGGGTGTTAAATGCAGTCTTCCATTCGTCACCCCGGCGAATCCGGATTAGGTTATAAGCCCCCCTCAGATCTAGCTTAGAATTTTTTTGGGCTAGACAGATGGTAGACCGGAGAGTGATTGAGGCAGAGGGGGCATAACAGGACGGACTTGTGACAGGCAATGGCTATGGCATCTGGAACCCCATTAAAGAACTTCTCCGGTACTCCAGTCAAGAACCGGGGTGTGTAGGCGGAGGTCATGGCAGACCCAGCAGGATAGGATTGATAGCCTAAGGTAGTACCAGGAAGGTGATCTGCTCTGAGTGAAGAGTTCCGACTCGTAGCGTCAACAGCTCTGTGATGAGCATAATCGGATCAGGCAATGGTAGACCATTCACAGAGGCAACAGCCAGGGGTCTCTCCAGATGGACTGTGGGTAGACGTAAACGATCCACTAGATCCTGCTGGATGAAATTAGCAGCTGCTCCAGAGTCAAGATAGGCAGAGGAAGGATGTGACGTCTTTCCGGAGATGATGGCCACAGGAATTGATCATTTGGGAGAGGTTTTAATGTTTGGAGACGTTTCACATAGAGTTGCCTCTCCAACCAACCCTTGGTACAGGAGTTTCCTGGTTTCTGTGGGCATTGGTGCCCAAAATGACCTTTAAGGCCCCAATACATACCTAGTTCAGAGGAGCGTCTGCGCTGCTTTTCCTGTTCAGATATCCGGACTCTGTCTACATGCATGGGTTCTTCAGGTAGCGCACTAGGGGAAGGCAATAGTGATCTCTGGACCGAGGGTGCTGGTCTGTGGACCCAGCTCTCCTGTCGAACTTCTTGAGTGCGCTCCCGGATTCTCATATCAACCCGAGTGGCTAACAGGATGAGGGCATCCGAGGTAGAAGGAAGGTCGCGGGCTTCCAGTTCGTCCTTGATGTGAGAGGACAGTCCCTGCCAGAAGGTCGCCACCAGTGCCTCATTGTTCCATGCTAGCTAGGCTGCCAGGGTACGGAAGGAGATAGCATACTCCCCTACTGTGGAACCCTCTTGCTTGAGGGTCAACAGAGTAGCTGCGGCAGAGAATGTTCGACCCGGCTCCTCAAACACGGCGCGAAAGGACTGCAGGAACAAGGCTTGGTCCGAGGATACAGGTCCTTGTTGCTTCAAGATTGGGTTCGCCCATGCGAGGGCCTTGCCAGCAAGAAGGGAGATGATAAATGCTACCTTGGCCTCCTCGGAGGGGAAGAGATGAGCCCTTAGCCTAAAATGAACCGTGCATTGGTTAATAAATCCTCTACATGCTCTGGGATCACGTCGTAGTCAGGAGGAAGAGGCAAAGGAACTGTGGATCCGGAACAAACAGGAGGAGCAACGGGCAGTGGCACAGAAACAGCTTCAGGAGGAAGAACCGGAGGTGTAACAGTGAGTAGATCAAGACAGACCAGGATAGAATTCCCAGCCTCAAGGAGTTGATCCTGACGTGTGCGTAGGTCATGCATCTCCGTCTGTATCTTCTGGACTGCGGTCTTGGGCTGGCCAGCGGGTTCCATGGCCTGAGCATACTGTCACGGTCACATGGTATGTGGACCCAATAGGCCGCTCTGCCGGAGTGGAGAGGCAGGTGACTAGGTCACAGTCTATATGAAAGTCAATAGTAGATAGTAACGCTTCGGTACCTGAACTAGTCCAGACGGTGGCTGTGGCTTCAGCACGAATGGAGGCCGGTGCAGCAGGTAGCGCCAGACGTGGCATGCAGTATCCGATGTGGCAGAAGACACTAGATGTGGCAGAAGACACTGGACGTGGCAGAAGACACTGGACGTGGCAAACAACAGCAGGTGCAGTAGACACAACTCGAACACTGGTAGGCACAGGAACAAGAACAGTACGGGATACAGGAACAGGTAACGGGGCACGGGTAACAACTGGAACGGGAAACACAAAGGGACCATTTGCAAGACAGACAGGGATAAACTAACAACGCTCAGGCAAGGATCAGAAGGACTGATTGTTTGGGGGTGTGATTTCCTGATGTGCGCATGCTGGCCCTTTAAGGACCAGCGGAAGTGAGCGCTGGCGTCTCCTAGGAAGGAGATGGGGACCAGCGCTCACGGATCCATGGCTGCGGGCGTCGGGAGGTGAGTGAACCCGACGGCCTGTGGCCATGGACACTGTACGCTATCTACAAGGGGGGCTGTGTGGCGCTATCTACAGGAGGCTGTGTGTGGCCTCTTTAATTTATTTTCTTTTAATTTATTTTTATGTAAACTACGTTATACAACTATATCGCTTGTAAAATGTAGAAATTCTTTTATGCTCGAGTTACATTAAAAAAATTGTGAAAAAAATTACACCTCATTGATTGGTAAAGAAAGCAAACATGGCGAGGGGAAAGAAAATGTTGGGAAATAAGCTGGGGGGGCGCCAATCTGAATCTTTGCTTTGGGTGCAGGAGAACACATCTGCACCTCTGATTCCGCTCAACCAGTAGCCACTGACGTCATTGTCCATATATGGACAGTGACGTCAAGGGCTTCCCTGGGCACATTGCTTAAAGTAGCGCTGTGACCGGGGAGTCCTCGGTGAGCGGAGGAGCTCCCTCTGCTCCTCCGCTCTGAACTAATGATGAAGCAGGGATCTGGCGGTTCCTTGTTTCAGCATTGGGTTCAACTGTATCTGCGTCCTGAGGACGCAGATACAGTTGACAGCAGGACATACCACCGGCCATCCGGGACAGCGGGACAACACCTGGAATCCGTGACTTTCTCGCTGAATCCGGGACGATTGGGAGGTTTGATTATATGTGAGCCCATCTTCTTCCCAACAAGGAGCGCTGATCACAACCAAAACCGGTTACAGAACCCAGACCCCACCAACCAAAACATCTGATATGTTTGTATGATATACATTATATGGACAAAAGTATCGGGACACCAACACATTACACCTGAATGAGCTTTCATGACATCCTAATCTAAAGCCATAAGCATATATATAACGTGTGTGTCGTCGTCCCCCCCCCCCCCCCATTGCATCTAAAACAGCTTCCACTCTTCTGGGAAGGCTTTCTACAAGATTTTCGAATGTGTCTGTGGGAATTTTTGCCCATTCATCCAGAAGAGCATTTGTGAGGTGAGACACTAATGTTGGACAAGAGGGCCTGGCTTGCAATCTCTGCTCTAGTTAATCCCAAAGGAGTTCAATAGTGTTGAGTTCAGGGTTCTGTGTGGGTCAGTCAAGTTCTTCCACAACAAACTCACCCAACCATGTCTTTATGGACCTTGCTTAGTGCACTGGGGCACAGTCATGCTGGAACAGAAAAGAGCCTTCTTCAAACTGGTCCCACAACGTTGGAGGCAGACAATTGTCTAAAATGTCTTAGGGTATGTTCACACGGCCAAATTTCAGACGTATACGAGGCGTATTATGCCTCGTTTTACGTCTGAAAATAGGGCTACAATACGTCAGCAAACATCTGCCCATTCATTTGAATGGGTTTGCCGACGTACTGTGCAGACGACCTGTTATTTACGCGTCGTCGTTTGACAGCTGTCAAACGACGACGCGTAAAAATACAGCCTCGTCAAAAGAAGTGCAGGACACTTCTTTGGACGTTTTTGGAGCTGTTTTCTCATAGACTCCAATGAAAACAGCTCCAAAAACGGACGTAAAAAACGCCGCGAAAACGGCGCAAAAAACACAGCGAAAAATGCGAGTTGGTAAAAAAACGTCTGAAAAGCAGGGTCTGTTTTCCCTTGAAAACAGCTCTGGATTTTCAGACGTTTTTGTTGACTACGTGTGAACATACCCTTAGTATGCTGAAGCATTAAGATTTCCCTTCACTGGAACTAAGGGGCCTTGGCCAACCCCTGAAAAACAACCCTTACCAGCTGATATCGTCCTTGCACTTTAATACACATTGTTCTTATCTGTAATGCATTCACTAGTAAGGCCACTTTCACTCAGCAGTATTTTACATCAGTATTTATCAGCCAAAACCAGGAAATATAAACAGAAAAATGATTATGGAAAGATTTTTCTTACAAGTTTTGGAGCCAGTCCTAGTTTTGGCGTCTAAATACTGATGTAAAATACTGCCGTGTGAAAGTGGTCTTAGTGAAAGACAAAACACGGGCAGTGCAATAAAGCTTTCAAAAAGTTTAGAAGTACTCAAGTGGGGTTTATTATATTAAGAAACAAATGTTTAACCCCTTCGGGACGAAGCCATTTTTTTATTTTTCATTTTAGTTTTTCACTCTCCGCATTCCAAAAGCCGTAACTTTTTTATTTTTCCGTCAATACAGTGGTGTGAGGGCTTATTTTTTGCGGGACTAGTTGTAGTTTCTTTTGGTACCATTTATAGTTTATATAATGTACTGGGAAACTAAAATAAAATTCTTTTTGGACTGAAGTTTAAAAAAACTGAGATTCCTCAATTGTTTTTTGGATTTCGTTTTTACGGCTTTCACCATGCGGTAAAAACTAAAACTTAGCTTTATTCTGTGGCTCAATACGATTATGGTGATGGCAAATTTATATTGTTTTTTTTTATATTTTACTACTTTTATTGATAAATAAACTTTTTGTTAAAAAAAATAACATTCTGTCGCCACATTCTTAGAACCATAACTTTTTTATTTTTTCACCGATTTGAGCAGTTATTGAGGGCTTATTATTTGCTGGACAAGCTGTAGTTTTTATCAGTACCAGTTTTTGGTACATAGAACTTTTTGATCACTTTTTATTACATTTTTTTTAAACCTAAGGTAACCAAAAAACAGCGATTTTGGCGGTTTCCATTTTTTATTTTTTACGGAATTCACCGTGCGCATTAAATAACTCTATATTGTAATAGTTCAGACTTTTACAGATGCAGCAATATCAATTTTGTTAACTTTTTTATTTTTTACATTACTTTAGGGAAGAAATGGGAAAAGGTTTTTTTTTTTTTAACTTTTTAATATATATTTTTTTTCACTACTAAAAACTTGTTTTCACTTTTTGTACACAGTTTATGAGAACCCCTAGGGGACTTGAACGTTAGATCGATAGTACAATATACTGCAATACTAACGTATTGCAGTATATTGTCATTTTTAAAGGCTTCTGTTAAGCCCTGCCACAGGCAGGGCTTAACCCCTTAATACCGAAGGTATTTTAAACCTTAATGACTGAGCAATTTTTTAAGTTTTTCCATTGTCGCATTCAAAGATCTATAACTTTCTTATTTTTGCGTCGACATAGCTGTATAAGGACTTTTTTTTGTGTGGGACAAGTTGTATTTTATAATAGCACCATTTTGGGGTACATATAATTTATTGATTAACTTTTTAATAACTTTTTTAGTGGGGTACTGGAAAAAAACAGAAATTTTGCCATTGTTTTGCGTCTTAATTTTACGCCGTTTACCGTGTGGTATAAATAACATAATAACTTTATTCAGCGAGTCGTTACAATTGCGGCGATACCAAATGTATATGTTTTTTTTTATGTTTTCCTACTTTTACACAGTAAAAACAAATTTTTTTCAAAATTATTTGGTTTTGTGTCGCCATATTTGAACCCCTTCGCGCTCAGCGACGTAATAATCCGTCGCGCTAACTGTATCATTAGCGCTCAGCGACGGACTATTACGTCCCGGGGATAACGGCCATTTCGGCCGTCCTCCTGACACATGCAGGAGCTGTGACAGCTGCTGTCTTGTTCAGCAGCTGCCGCAGCTCCTACAGCGGGAACCGATCGCTGTGTCCCCGCTGATTAACCCCTTAAAAGCCGTGTTCAATAGTGATCACGGCTTTTTAGGGGTTAAGCTACAATCGCCAGCCTGCTACGCGATAGCGGCTGGCGATGGTGGCTATGGCAACCGGACACCAAACAATGGCGTCCGGCTCTGCCATCGACGGAAGCCTAGTGGGTCCTGACGAAGTCAGGACCCACTATGCTTGCTGTCAGTGAGTAGCTGACAGTTCTAATACACTGTACTACGCATGTAGTGCAGTGTATTAGAATAGCGATCAGGGCCTCCTGCCCTCAAGTCCCCTAGTGGGACAAAGTAATAAAGTAAAAAAGATGTGTAAAAATAAGAAAATAAAAGTTTTAAAAGTAATAAAAGTAAAAATCCCCCCTTTTCCCTTATCAGTCCTTTATTATTAATAAAAATATATAAACAAACAAATAAACTATACATAATTGGTATCGCCGTGTCCGTAACGGCCTGAACTACAAAATTATTTCGTTATTTATCCCACGCGGTGAACGCCGTAAAAAAAAATAATAATAAACCGTACCACAATCACAATTGTTTGGTCACTTCACCTCCCAAAAAATGGAATAAAAAGAGATCAAAAAGTCGCATGTACCTAAAAATGGTCCTGATCGAAACTACAGTTCGTTACGCAAAAAATAAGTCCTCGCACGGCTTTATTGATGGAAAAATAAAAAACGTTATGGCTCTTAGAATAAGGTAAAACAAAAAGTGAATGATTGTTTACAAAACGTATTTTATTGTGCAAACGCCATAAGACATAAAAAAAAACTATAAACATCTGGTATCGACGTAATCGTATCGCCCGGCAGAATAAAGTGAATATGTCATTTATAGCGCACGGTGCACGCTGTAAAAAAAATTGATTAAAAAAACAATAGTAGAATTTCTGTTTTTTAGTCACCACGCCACCTAAAAATAGAATAAAAACTGATCAAAAAGTCACATGCACCCCATGAAAACTGCAATGAATTCCTCAAGGGGTCTAGTTTTCAAAATGGGGTCACTTTCTGGGGTTTTCCACTGTTTTGGCACCACAAGACCTCTTCAAACCGGACATGGTGCCTAATAAAAAAGAGGCCTCATAATCCACTAGGTGCTCCTTTGCTTCGGAGGTCGGTGCTTCAGTCCATTACCGCACTAGGGCCACATGTGGGATATTTCTCAAAACGTCAGAATCTGGGTAATAAATATTGAGTTGCGTTTCTCTGGTAAAACCGTTTGTGTTATAAAAAAAATGGTATAAAGAGGATTTTCTGACAAAAAAAAAATGTAAATTTCACCTCTACTTTGCTCTAAATTCCTGTGAAACACCTAAAGGGTTCATAAACTTTCTAAATGCTGTTGTGAATACTTTGAGGGGTCTAGTTTCTAAAATGGGGTGTTTGATGGGGGTTTCTAATATATGGGACCCTCAAAGCAACTTCAGAACTGAACTGGAACCTAAAAAAATAAATAAATCAGGCAATACTTCGCTTCTTACATTATACTGATAATGAGCAGTGCCCACCCCGAGATGACCCCAGTTTTGACCGTTTGTATAAACAGAGACCTATTAGACCGTTTCAGTGCCCGGTTTTCCCAAGCATACACCCCCGAGAAGTGTATTTCTATTGATGAGTCCTTGGTGGATTTTAAAGGGAGGGTTCAATTCCGCGAGTACCTGCCGGGTAAGAGGGCAAGGTATGGCGTGAAGATGTATGAGCTGTGCGAGAGTGCATCAGGGTATACCTACAGGTTTAGGATATATGAAGGGAAGGACACCAGTGCTCAGCCCCCAGAATGCCCCCCCTTACTGGGAGTTAATGCAAAAATTGTGTGGGATTTGGTGCACCCGCTGCTGGACCAGGGTTACTACTTCTACCTGGATAATTTTTATACCGGCGTCCCACTCTTCAACTGCCTCGCTTCCAGTCCTGTGGCATGCGGCACTGCTAGAAGAAATCTGAGAGGCCTCCCTAAGACTCTGCAGGGCAAACAAGAAGGGGTGAGCGCAGGGCACATTCTAGCAGCAACATATTGTGTGTCAAGTACAAGGACAAGAGTGATGTCACACCAGTACCCATGTACCTGTACGAGGTACCAGTACAGAGACCCCCAAACCAGACTGCATCCTGGACTACAATAGGTACATGGGAGGGGTGGACTTGTCAGATCAAGTCCTGAAGCCCTACAGCGCCATGCGGTGTGGTATAAGAAGCTGGCCGTGCACATCATACAGAGGCATTGTACAATGTGTACGTGCTACGTCGATGTACAGGCCAGAGGGGAACTTTCCTGGAATTTCAAGAGGGGATTATCAAGAACCTAATCTTTAGGGACCAGGAAGGGGGGGGCACCCAGTACTTCTGGAAGCGGGGCCACACGCATCGTACCAGGGCGGCAACACTTTCCAGGAGAAGTTCCCCAAACTGGCAAGAAGGGAAAAAGTCAAAAGAGGTGCAAAGTCTGCTATAAGAGGGGTATAAGGGAGGACACAATATATCAATGTAACACGTGTCCCGAAAAACCAGAGCTCTGTATGAAAGTGTTTTAAAATTTATCATACATCCCTTGATTTATAATTTACCCCAATTCTACTTACCCTGATGTACTCCGCACAGCTTATCCCGCCTTATCTTTCCCCTCTGAGCCCTGCTGTGTGCCCAGGCAGCTGATAACAGCCACATGTAGGGTATTGCCATACCCGGGAGAACCCACATTACAGTTTATGGGGTGTATGTCTCCGGTCAAAATGCTCACTACACCTCTAGATGAATGCCTTAAGGGTGTAGTTTTTAAAACGGGGTCACTTCTTGCGGGTTTCAACTGTACTGGTACCTCAGGGGCTTCTGCACACATGACTTCGCACGAGAAAATCCCCAGTAGGCCAAATGGTGGTCTGTAAAGGATCTGCCAGGCACAGCGGGGTTAACTCCCAGAACTAATCAGTCAGCACCTGAGAATACATCCCTGAGACTGACTCCTGCTTCCACCATTCAGGCTGGCAGGCTTAGGAGTGGGAGAGCCTATCGTAACCTGGCCAGACTCAGCTAGCTCCCGCCCTCGGTCTATTTAAGCCTGCACTTCCTGTCCCTCGGTGCTTGTTATTGCTTTTGTTTCTTTCCTTGTGGTTCCTGGCCCAGCTACAGCTCCTGCTATTTTTGATCCTGCTCCATACCGACCCTGGCTTACCGACTACTCTTCTGCTTTTCGTTTTGTACCTCGCACACTCCTGGCTTGACTCGGCTCGTTCACCACTCTGGTTGCTCACGGTGTTGCCGTGGGCAACGGCCCCTTTTCCTTGCTTGTGTTCCTTGTATGTTTGTCGTGCACTTACTGAGCGCAGGGACCGCCGCCCAGTTGTACCCCGTCGCCTAGGGCGGGTCGTTGCAAGTAAGCAGGGACGGTATATTAGGGCTCACTTGTCCGTCTCCCTACCCCCTGCCATTACATAATAACAAGCCCATACCTAGTCTACCCCTGGTCCCTGACACCACTATGGATCCCCGTGAGACCCTGTGTTAGGGATCTGCCAGGTACTTCATCTAGCTATACTCCTGGGATTAATCAATCCACACCTGAGGCCAGACCTGTTCGACTGACACCATCTCCCACCAACCAGGGTGGCAGGCTCAGGAGTGGGAGAGCCTATCGCGGCCTGGTCTGTCGGAGTTAGCTCCGCCCCCTGCCCTTTATTACCTGCCCTGTGCTCTCCCTCAGTGCTTGTAATTCTTTTGGATTCCTGGCCCCACTGCTGCTTGCTCCAGCCTGCTTCTGCCGTGCTTCTGCCTTGCTGCAGTTCTGCTTGACCTGCTTTGCTTTGCCCCTGGCTTGCTTCTGTCTCCGTGCCCGCTCGGGTGTACTCACTTCGTCCTGGTCCTGACTGTTCGTTCGCCGCCCCGTTTCCTCGTGGCGTTCCGTGGCTACTGCCCCTTCCCTTGCGTGTTCCCTGTTTGTCTTCCTGTGCACTTAGCCAGCGTAGGGACCGCCGCCCAGTTGTACCTCGTCGCCTAGGGCGGGTCGTTGCAAGTAGGCAGGGACAGGGCGGTGGGTAGATTAGGGCTCACTTTCCCTTCACCTCCTTCCTGCCATTACATAATTACAAGCCCTTACCTAGTCTACCATTTCTCCTACGCTGACGCTATCATGGACCCCCTTGAGACCCTGACCCAGCAGATGCAGGGCCTCTCCCTACAGGTCCAGGCCCTGGCCCAAAGGGTCAATCAGGGTGACGCTGCTTTAGTAGTACCCCTCACCTCACCTCTAGAACCCGACCTCAAGTTACCTGACCGGTTTTCAGGGGACCGTAAGACGTTTCTCTCCTTCCGGGAGAGTTGCAGACTGTATTTCCGCCTAAAGCCCCACTCCTCAGGTTCCGAGAACCAGCGGGTGGGTATCATCATATCCCGACTCCAGGAAGGGCCCCAAGAGTGGGCCTTCTCCTTGGCTCCTGACGCCCCTGAACTTTCCTCTGTTGATCGTTTTTTCTCTGCCCTCGGACTCATTTACGACGAGACTGACAGGACTGCTTTAGCCGAGAGTCAGCTGGTGACCTTACGTCAGGGTAGGAGACCGGTTGAGGAATACTGTTCTGATTTTAGGAAGTGGTGCGTAGCTTCTCAGTGGAACGATCCGGCCCTAAGGTGCCAGTTTAGGTTAGGATTATCTGACGCCCTGAAGGATCTGCTGGTTAGCTACCCCTCGCCTGACTCCCTTGACCAGGTTATGGCCCTAGCAGTACGACTTGACCGACGTCTCAGGGAACATCAGCTAGAACGCTTCAGTGTGCTCCCCTCTGACTTTTCTGCGATCCCCCCCGAGGTCCCGTCTCCTCGCCCCTCCACGGAGGACTCGGAGGTACCTATGCAATTCGGGGCCTCCATGTCCCCTCGACAACGTAGGGAGTTTCGCAGAATGAATGGTCTCTGCTTCTACTGTGGGGACGACAAGCATCTACTGAACACCTGTCCCAGGCGCAAGAATAAGAAGCCGGAAAACTTCCGCGCCTAAGTGATCATCGGGGAGGTCACTTGGGCGCACAGGTATTTCCCGTTAATGTGAAACGCAATAAAATTTTGCTTCCCTTTCAGGTCTCGTTTGCTGGCCGGTCTGCCTCGGGCAGTGCTTTCGTGGATTCTGGCTCATCTGCTAATATCATGTCTGTGGAATTTGCTATGTCTCTAAAGATGCCTTGTATTGATTTACCTTATCCTATCCCTGTAGTAGGAATCGACTCAACCCCCCTTGCTAATGGTTATTTTACTCAGCATACTCCTGTTTTTGAACTCCTGGTTGGCTCCATGCATTTGGAGCAGTGCTCTGTACTGGTGATGCAGGGATTATCGTCTGATCTGGTTTTAGGCCTTCCCTGGTTGCAGTTGCATAATCCCACATTTGATTGGAATACTGGGGATCTCACCAAATGGGGTAATGAATGTCTTATGTCATGTCTTTCTGTTAACTCTATTTCTCCCCGGGAGGAGGTAAACACGCTTCCTGAGTTTGTTCAGGACTTTGCCGATGTGTTTTCTAAGGAGGCCTCCGAGGTGTTGCCCCCCCATAGAGATTACGATTGCGCTATCGATTTGGTGCCTGGTGCCAAGCTTCCTAAGGGTAGGATATTTAATCTTTCATGTCCTGAACGTGAAGCGATGAGGGTGTATATCCAAGAATGCCTGGCCAAGGGTTTCATTCGCCCCTCGACTTCTCCTGTAGGTGCTGGCTTCTTCTTCGTGGGGAAGAAGGATGGTGGTCTTAGGCCGTGCATTGATTATCGTAACCTGAATAAGGTCACCGTAAGGAACCAGTACCCACTTCCTTTGATTCCGGATCTTTTTAATCAGGTTCAGGGAGCCCAATGGTTTTCTAAGTTCGATCTACGGGGGGCATATAACCTTATCCGCATCAAAGAGGGGGATGAGTGGAAAACTGCGTTCAACACACCCGAGGGTCATTTCGAATACCTGGTCATGCCCTTTGGGTTGTGTAATGCCCCTGCTGTCTTCCAGAATTTTATTAATGAAATCCTGAGAGAGTACCTGGGTAATTTTCTTGTTGTGTACCTTGATGACATACTGGTGTTTTCCAAGGACTGGTCCTCCCACGTGGAGCATGTCAGGAAGGTGCTCCAGGTCCTTCGGGAGAATAATCTGTTTGCTAAGACTGAGAAATGTGTCTTTGGAGTACAGGAGATACCATTTTTAGGGCAAATCCTCACTCCTCATGAATTCCGCATGGACCCTGCCAAGGTTCAAGCTGTGGCGGAATGGGTCCAACCTGCCTCCCTTAAGGCGTTACAGTGTTTTTTAGGGTTCGCCAACTATTACAGGAGATTTATTGCCAACTTCTCGGTCGTCGCTAAGCCTCTTACGGACCTTACCCGCAAGGGTGCCGATGTCCTCCATTGGCCCCCTGAGGCCGTCCAGGCCTTTGAGACTCTCAAGAAGTGCTTTATCTCGGCCCCCGTGCTGATTCAGCCCAACCAAGAGGAGCCATTTATTGTGGAGGTTGACGCTTCCGAGGTGGGAGTGGGGGCCGTCTTGTCCCAGGGTACCAGCTCCCTCACCCATCTCCGCCCCTGTGCTTACTTCTCTAGGAAGTTTTCGCCCACGGAGAGTAACTATGATATTGGCAACCGCGAACTTCTAGCCATTAAATGGGCTTTTGAGGAGTGGCGGCACTTCCTGGAGGGGGCCAGACACCAGGTAACGGTCCTTACGGATCACAAGAATCTGGTTTTCCTAGAATCGGCCCGGAGGCTTAATCCTAGACAAGCTCGGTGGGCACTATTCTTTACCAGATTTAATTTCTTGGTT
Organism: Rhinoderma darwinii; assembly: GCF_050947455.1. Lineage (NCBI taxonomy): Eukaryota > Metazoa > Chordata > Amphibia > Anura > Rhinodermatidae > Rhinoderma > Rhinoderma darwinii. Next base: position 252,767,010 of record NC_134689.1, on the reverse strand, counting down.
ACCTATAGGGCTGGGTCCAAGAATATTAAGGCTGACGCTCTGTCACGTAGTTTCATGGCCAATCCTCCTTCCGAGAAGGATCCTGCTTGTATTTTACCCCCTGGTATAATCGTCTCTGCCACGGATTCTGATTTAGCTTCTGATATCGCGGCTGATCAGGGTGCAGCTCCCGGGAACGTCCCTGGGGACAAACTGTTTGTTCCCCTGCAATACCGGCTGAGGGTACTCAGGGAAAACCATGACTCCGCTCTATCTGGTCATCCTGGCATCTTGGGCACCAAACACCTCATTACCAGAAACTATTGGTGGCCTGGGTTGCCTAAAGATGTTAGGGCTTACGTCGCCGCTTGTGAGGTTTGCGCTAGGTCCAAAACCCCTAGGTCCCGACCTGCGGGCCAACTACGTTCCTTGCCCATTCCCCAGAGACCTTGGACCCATATCTCCATGGATTTTATCACCGATTTGCCTCCATCTCAGGGCAAGTCGGTGGTGTGGGTGGTAGTCGACCGCTTCAGCAAGATGTGCCACTTTGTGCCCCTTAAGAAGCTACCTAACGCCAAGACGTTAGCTTCTTTGTTTGTGAAACACATCCTGCGTCTCCATGGGGCCCCAGTCAATATCGTTTCTGACAGAGGGGTACAATTTGTTTCCTTATTTTGGAGAGCTTTTTGTAAAAAGTTGGAGATTGATCTGTCCTTCTCCTCCGCCTTCCATCCCGAAACTAATGGCCAAACGGAAAGGACCAACCAATCCCTGGAACAATATTTAAGGTGTTTCATCTCTGACTGTCAATTCGATTGGGTCTCATTCCTTCCCCTTGCTGAATTTTCCCTGAATAACCGGGTCAGTAACTCGTCAGGGGTCTCCCCGTTTTTCTGTAATTTCGGGTTTAACCCAAGGTTCTCCTCCGTCTCCCCTGGTTGTTCCAATAATCCTGAGGTAGAGGAGGTTCATCGGGAACTGTGCACTGTCTGGGCCCAGGTTCAGAAGAACCTAGAGGCGTCCCAGAGCGCACAAAAGATTCAGGCGGATAGTAGACGTTCTGCTAACCCCCGGTTTGTCGTCGGGGATTTGGTCTGGTTGTCGTCCAGGAACTTGCGCCTTAAGGTCCCGTCCAGGAAGTTTGCTACCCGATTTATTGGACCTTATAAGATCATTGAAGTCCTCAACCCTGTATCCTTCCGTCTGGAGCTCCCCCCATCCTTTCGCATACATGACGTCTTCCATGCCTCCCTCCTTAAACGCTGCTCCCCGTCCTGGTCCCCCTCGAGGATACCTCCTGTTCCCGTTCTCACCCCTGAGGGGGTGGAATTCGAGGTGGCCAAGATTATGGACAGTAGGATGGTCCAGGGCTCCCTCCAGTACCTGGTCCATTGGAGAGGATACGGGCCGGAGGAGAGGACTTGGGTACCTGCCCGTGATGTTCACGCTGGGGTATTGATCAGGAGGTTCCACCTCCTCTTCCCCACTAAACCGGGTCCCCTTAGTAAGGGTCCGGTGGCCCCTCATAAAAGGGGGAGTACTGTTAGGGATCTGCCAGGTACTTCATCTAGCTATACTCCTGGGATTAATCAATCCACACCTGAGGCCAGACCTGTTCGACTGACACCATCTCCCACCAACCAGGGTGGCAGGCTCAGGAGTGGGAGAGCCTATCGCGGCCTGGTCTGTCGGAGTTAGCTCCGCCCCCTGCCCTTTATTACCTGCCCTGTGCTCTCCCTCAGTGCTTGTAATTCTTTTGGATTCCTGGCCCCACTGCTGCTTGCTCCAGCCTGCTTCTGCCGTGCTTCTGCCTTGCTGCAGTTCTGCTTGACCTGCTTTGCTTTGCCCCTGGCTTGCTTCTGTCTCCGTGCCCGCTCGGGTGTACTCACTTCGTCCTGGTCCTGACTGTTCGTTCGCCGCCCCGTTTCCTCGTGGCGTTCCGTGGCTACTGCCCCTTCCCTTGCGTGTTCCCTGTTTGTCTTCCTGTGCACTTAGCCAGCGTAGGGACCGCCGCCCAGTTGTACCTCGTCGCCTAGAGCGGGTCGTTGCAAGTAGGCAGGGACAGGGCGGTTTGTAGATTAGGGCTCACTTTCCCTTCACCTCCTTCCTGCCATTACACCCTGGCTCAGCAAATGCAGGGTCTCTCCCTACAGGTCCAGGCCCTGGCTCAGAGGGTCAACCAGCCTGATGCTACCCTGGTAGTTCCCCTCACCGCACCTCTTGAACCCCACCTCAAGTTGCCCGACCGGTTCTCAGGGGACCGGAGGACTTTTCTCTCCTTTCGGGAGAGTTGTAGGCTTTACTTTCGTTTAAAGCCTCATTCCTCAGGTTCTGAGAGCCAGCGGGTGGGTATAATTATGTCCCGGCTCCAGGAAGGGCCCCAAGAGTGGGCCTTCTCCTTGGCTCCTGACGCCCCTGAACTTTCCTCCGTTGATTGTTTCTTTTCTGCTCTCGGACTTATTTATGACGAGACTGACAGGACTGCCTTTGCCGAGAGTCAGCTGGTGACCTTAAGTCAGGGTAAGAGACCTGTTGAGGAGTATTGCTCTGACTTTCGGAAGTGGTGCGTAGCTTCTCGGTGGAATGACCCTGCCTTAAGGTGCCAGTTTAGGTTGGGTCTGTCGAATGCCCTGAAAGACCTGCTAGTTAGCTATCCCTCTTCTGACTCCCTAGACCAGGTTATGGCTTTAGCGATACGACTTGACCGACGTCTCAGGGAACGACAACGTGAACGTTTATGTGTTTTCTCCTCCGACTCCCCCATGATGCCTCCCGAAGCTCCGTTGCTTCGTTCCTCCCCGAAAGATTCAGAGATACCTATGCAACTCGGGGCCTCCGTGTCCCCCCAACAACGTAGAGAATACCGCAGGAAGAATGGTCTCTGCTTCTACTGTGGGGACGACAAGCATCAAGTGAACAACTGTCCTAAGCGTAAGGTTGCAGCCAGAGAACTTCCGCGTCTAAGTGATCATCGGGGAGGTCACTTGGGCGCACAGGTATTTCCAGTAAATATGAAATGTACTAAGATCTTGCTTCCCTTTCAGGTCTCTTTTGGTGGTAGGTCTGCTACCGGCAGTGCTTTCGTGGATTCAGGGTCCTCTACTAATATCATGTCTGTGGAATTTGCTATGTCCCTTGCTATGCCTCTTATTGATTTGCCTAAACCTGTCCCGGTAGTGGGTATCGACGCCACTCCTCTTGCTAATGGTTATTTTACACAGCATACCCCTGTTTTTGAACTCCTTGTTGGCTCCATGCATTTGGAGCAATGCTCTGTACTGTTGATGCAGGGATTATCGTACGATTTGATTCTAGGTCTTCCCTGGTTGCAGTTGCATAATCCTACGTTTGACTGGAATACGGGGGAGCTAACCAAATGGGGTAATGAATGTTGTACGTCATGTTTTTCTGTTAATTCTATTTCTCCCCCTAAGGAGGCGAATACGCTACCCGAGTTTGTTCAGGACTTCGCTGATGTTTTCTCTAGGGAGGCCTCCGAAGTGTTACCTCCTCATAGAGAATACGATTGCGCTATCGAATTGGTACCAGGAGCTAAGCTTCCTAAGGGTAGGATATTTAATCTTTCTTGTCGTGAAGCTATGAGAGTGTATATCCAGGAATCCCTGGCCAAGGGTTACATTCGTCCCTCTTCTTCTCCGGTAGGTGCTGGCTTCTTCTTCGTGGGGAGGAAGGATGGTGGTCTTAGGCCATGCATTGACTACCGTAGCCTGAATAAGGTCACGGTAAGGAACCAGTATCCCCTTCCTTTGATTCCTGATCTCTTTAATCAGGTTCAGGGGGCCCAATGGTTTTCTAAATTGGATCTACGGGGGGCGTATAACCTTATTCGCATCAAAGAGGGGGATGAGTGGAAGACTGCGTTTAACACGCCCGAAGGCCATTTCGAATACCTCGTCATGCCCTTTGGGTTGTGTAATGCCCCTGCGGTCTTCCAGAATTTCATAAATGAGATTTTGAGAAATTACCTGGGGATTTTTCTGGTAGTGTACCTTGATGACATACTGGTGTTTTCCAAGGACTGGTCCTCCCACGTGGAGCATGTCAGGAAGGTGCTCCAGGTCCTTCGGGAAAATAAACTGTTTGCCAAAACCGAAAAATGTGTGTTTGGGGTACAGGAGATTCCATTTTTGGGTCAAATCCTCACTCCTCATGAATTCCGCATGGACCCCGCCGAGGTTCAGGCTGTGGCGGAATGGGTCCAACCTGCCTCCCTGAAGGCGTTACAGTGTTTTTTGGGGTTTGCTAATTATTACAGGAGATTTATTGCTAACTTCTCGGTCATCGCTAAGCCCCTTACGGACCTCACTCGCAAAGGTGCTGATCTCCTCCACTGGCCTCCTGAGGCTGTCCAGGCTTTTGAGGTCCTTAAGAAGTGCTTTGTCTCGGCCCCGGTGCTGGTTCAGCCCAACCAAATGGAGCCATTTATCGTGGAAGTTGACGCATCTGAGGTGGGAGTGGGGGCTGTCTTGTCCCAGGGTACCAGGTCCCTCACCCATCTCCGCCCCTGTGCCTACTTCTCCAGGAAGTTTTCGCCAACTGAAAGTAACTATGATATTGGCAACCGCGAACTCTTAGCCATTAAATGGGCATTTGAAGAGTGGCGCCACTTCCTGGAGGGGGCTAGGTACCAGGTAACGGTCCTTACCGACCACAAGAATCTGGTTTTCCTAGAATCTGCCCGGAGGCTAAACCCGAGACAAGCTCGATGGGCGTTATTTTTTACCAGATTCAATTTTTTGGTTACCTATAGGGCTGGGTCTAAAAATATTAAGGCTGATGCACTGTCGCGTAGCTTCATGGCCAGCCCTCCTTCGGAGGAAGATCCTGCTTGTATTTTGCCTCCAGGTATAATCATTTCCTCGATCGATTCTGATTTAGTCTCTGAAATTGCTGCTGATCAAGGTGCAGCTCCCGGGAACCTTCCTGAGAACAAGCTGTTTGTTCCCCTGCAATTCCGGCTAAGGGTACTTAGGGAAAATCATGACTCTGCACTATCTGGCCATCCAGGCATCCTGGGAACCAAACACCTCATTACCAGAAATTATTGGTGGCCTGGGTTGCCTAAAGACGTTAAGGCCTACGTCGCCGCTTGTGAGGTTTGTGCTAGGTCCTAGACTCCCAGGTCCCGACCAGCGGGCTTACTGCGTTCGTTGCCCATTCCCCAGAGACCTTGGACACATATCTCCATGGATTTTATCACCGATTTGCCTCCATCCCAAGGCAAGTCGGTGGTGTGGGTGGTGGTGGACCGCTTCAGTAAGATGTGCCACTTTGTGCCCCTCAAGAAACTACCCAACGCCAAAACGTTGTCTACCTTGTTTGTCAAACACATCCTGCGTCTCCATGGGGTCCCTGTCAATATTGTTTCGGACAGAGGGGTACAATTTGTTTCATTGTTTTGGAGAGCCTTCTGTATGAAGTTGGGGATTGATCTGTCCTTCTCCTCTGCCTTCCATCCTGAAACCAATGGCCAAACGGAGAGGACTAATCAGTCTCTAGAACAATACTTAAGGTGTTTTGTCTCTGACTGTCAATTTGATTGGGTCTCTTTCATTCCCCTCGCCGAATTTTCCCTTAATAACCGGGTCAGTAACTCGTCAGGGGTCTCTCCTTTTTTTTGTAATTACGGGTTTAATCCACGGTTCTCCTCCGTTTCACCTGGTAGTTCCAACAATCCTGAGGTAGAGGTCGTTCATCGGGAACTGTGCACAGTCTGGGCCCAGGTTCAGAAAAACCTAGAGGTGTCCCAGAGCGTACAAAAAACTCAGGCTGATAAAAAACGTTCTGCTAACCCCCTGTTTATGGTCGGGGATCTGGTGTGGTTGTCGTCTAGGAACTTGCGTCTCAAGGTTCCGTCCAAGAAGTTTGCTCCCCGGTTTATTGGGCCGTATAAGGTCATTGAGGTCCTCAATCCTGTCTCCTTCCGGCTGGAGTTACCCCCATCTTTTCGGATACACGACGTGTTTCATGCCTCCCTCCTCAAATGCTGCTCCCCGTCCTTGGCTCCCTCGAGGAGACCTCCTGTTCCTATCCTCACCCCGGAGGGGGTGGAATTCGAGGTGGCCAGGATTGTGGACAGCAAGATGGTCCAAGGCTCCCTCCAGTACCTGGTCCATTGGAGAGGATACGGGCCCGAGGAGAGGACTTGGGTACCCGCCCGGGATGTTCACGCTGGGGTATTGGTCAGGAGGTTCCACCTGCGTTTCCCCAGTAAGCCAGGTCCACTTAGAAAGGGTCCGGTGGCCCCTCATAAAAGGGGGGGTACTGTAAAGGATCAGCCAGGCACAGCGGGGTTAACTCCCAGAACTAATCAGTCAGCACCTGAGAATACATCCCTGAGACTGACTCCTGCTTCCACCATTCAGGCTGGCAGGCTTAGGAGTGGGAGAGCCTATCGTAACCTGGCCAGACTCAGCTAGCTCCCACCCTCGGTCTATTTAAGCCTGCACTTCCTGTCCCTCGGTGCTTGTTATTGCTTTTGTTTCTTTCCTTGTGGTTCCTGGCCCAGCTACAGCTCCTGCTATTTTTGATCCTGCTCCATACCGACCCTGGCTTACCGACTACTCTTCTGCTTTTCGTTTTGTACCTCGCACACTCCTGGCTTGACTCGGCTCGTTCACCACTCTGGTTGCTCACGGTGTTGCCGTGGGCAACGGCCCCTTTTCCTTGCTTGTGTTCCTTGTATGTTTGTCGTGTTTGTCGTGCACTTACTGAGCGCAGGGACCGCCGCCCAGTTGTACCCCGTCGCCTAGGGCGGGTCGTTGCAAGTAAGCAGGGACAGAGTGGCGGGTAGATTAGGGCTCACTTGTCCGTCTCCCTACCCCCTGCCATTACATGGTCCTTTCGTTCTGAGCACTCCCATAGGCCCAAACGGCAGTTTATCACCACAAATGGGGTATTGCTGCACTCAGGACAAATTGCGCAACAAAATGGGGTATTTTATTTCTTGTGAAAATAAGAACTTTTCAGCCAAAACGACATATTATTGGAAAAAATTAATTTTGTTTTAATTCCCAGCCCAATTCAAATAAGTTCTGTGAAAAAACTATGGGGTCAAAATGGTCACAACACCCATAAATGAATTCCTTGAGGGGTGTAGTTTCCAAAATGGGGTCACTTCTGGTGGGTTCCCATTGCTTTGATACCTCTGAGGCTCCGCAAATGCGACATGGCACCCGAAAACCAATCCAGCAAAATCTGGACTCCAAAGAACAAATAGCGCTCTTTTCCTTCTGAGCCCTCCCATGAGCCCAAACAGCAGTTTATCATCACAAATGGGGTATTGCCACACTCAGGACAAATTGGGCAATAAAATGTAGTATTTTATTTCTTGTGAAAATAAGAATTTTTGAGCTAAAACGACATATTATTGGAAAAAATATTATTTTTTTAAATTCCCAGCCCAATTCAAATAAGTTCTGTGAAGAAACTATGGTGTCTAAATGGTCACATTACCCATAAATTAATTCCTTGAGGGGTGTAGTTTCCAAAATTGGGTCAGTTCTGGTGGGTTTCCATTGCTTTGATACCTCTGGGGCTCTGCAAATGCGAGATGGCACCCGAAAACCAAACCAGCAAAATCTGCACTCCAAAGAACACACAGCGCTCCTTCACTTCTGAGTCCTCCCATGGGCCCAAACTGCAGTTTATCGCCACAAATGGGGTATTGCTGCACTCAGGAGAAATTGGGCAACAAAATGGGGTATTTTGTTCCCTGTGAAAATAAGAAATTTTGATCACAAATGACACCTTATTGGAAAAAATGAATTTTTTTTAATTTCACAGCCCAATTCAAATAGGTGCTGTGAAAAAACTGTGTGGTCAAAATGGTAACAACAACCATAAATGAATTCCTTGAGGGGTGTAGTTTCCAAAATGGGGTCACTATTTGGGGATTCCTACTGTTTTTGCACCTCAACACCTCTTCAAACCTGGCATGCTGCCTAAAATATATTCTAATAAAAAAGAGGCCTCAAAATGCACTAGGTGCTTCTTTACTTCTGGGGCTTGTGTTTTAGTCCATGAGCGCACTAGAGCCACATGTGGGACATATCTAAAAACTGCAGAATCTGGACAATACATATTTAGTAGTGTTTCTCTGGTAAAACCTTCTGTGTTACAGAATAAAAATTGAATAAAATTGAAATTCAGCAAGAAAAATGAAATTTGCAAATTTCACCTCCACTTTGCTTTAATTCTTGTGAAATGCCTGAAGGGTTAAAAAACTTTCTAAATGCTGTTTTGAATACTTTGAGGGGCTAGTTTTTAAAATAGGGTGTTTTATCAGGGTTTCTAATACATAGGCCCCTCAAAGCCACTTCAGAACTGAAGAAGTACCTTAAAAAAAAGGCTTTTGACATTTTCTTAAAAATATGAGAAATTGCTGTTTAGATTCTAAGCCTTGCAACGTCCAAGAAAAATAAAAGAATGTTCAAAAAACGATGCCAATCTAAAGTAGACATATGGGAAATGTGAACTAGTCACTATTTTGGGTGGTATAACCGTCTGTTTTAGAAGCAGACGCATTAAAATTCTGAAAAATGCTATTTTTTCCAAATTTTCTCTAAATTTTGCAATTTTTTACCAATAAACACTGAATATATCGACCAAATTTTACCACGAACATGAAGCCCAATGTGTCACGAGAAAACAATCTCAGAATCGCTTAGATAGGTTTAAGCATTCCGACGTTATTACCACATAAAGTGAAATATGTCAGATTTGAAAAATGGGCTCTGAGCCTTAAAGGAACAGTGTCATGGCAAATAATTTTTTAATATGTTAAAGATGTTAGTGCTGTAATAAAAACGTTTATATTCATTTGTGTGTTTGTGTTTTACTGTTTCTTATTTTTACACTTTTTCTTCCCTATGGGGGCTGCCATTTTTTGTTCCATTTCTGTGTGTGTCGATTAACGACACACACAGACATGGAGTACGGCAGCCACAGTCCCATAGGGACTGTGAACGGCTCCCGTCCCATTCACGTCCGTGTACGGCGTCTGTGTGGGAACTGCGCATGCGCCGCTCCCACACAGTCCTATTCGAAATTGGCGCCGTCCGGCGCCATTTTCCTGTGGACCGGAAGTCGCGGCCGGACTGTAATATTACTACTTCCGGTCGCGGCTTCCGGACTTGTGCACATGGAACAGCGGCAGCAAAGGGAGCGGACGGCCCGGAGGGAGCCGCGGCGGCAGGAGCAGGTAAGCGATTTCAATGTATGTTAGTGTTTGTGTGTGTTTACTACTGTATGTAAACCTACTACACTGTGGGTTACCTCAAAAAATGGCGACACACAGTGTAGGAGGTTAAACCTTTCAAACCCCTCGTTTATCCCGGCACTAGCCAGGATAAAGGAGGGGGGGATGCTGAGAGCTCACTAGAGCGAGAGCTTTTAACCCAATGTTGCAATGCTGCAATTTTGGGAACTAGCTCCAACTAGCTCCATCTAGTGACCAAAAATGGGTAGTATTATAAATTTGAAAAAATTTATAATATTTCCTGACTCGCGAAAAAAATAAAAAAAATTTGAACAATGTTTAATCACCCACACACTAAATGTTTAAATTTTAAAAAAAAAACATGTTTTTGGGGCGACACCATGCCTTTAAGGCCAAAACTAGGCTGCGTCCTTAAGGGGTTAAGAGCCATAACTTTTTTATTTTTTGACCGATGCAGCTGTATGAGGGCTTTTTTTTGCGGGACGACTTGTAGTTTGTATTGGTACCATTTCGGAGTAGATGCGACGGTTCGATCACTTTTTATCAAATTCTTTTGAAGGCAGGATGAACAGAAAACAGCAATTCTGGCGTTGATTTCTATTATATTTTTTACGGCGTTCACCGTGCGGATTAAATAATGTAGTCATTTTATAGTTGGGTTACGGACGTGGCGATACCAAATATGAGTAACTTTTAACTTTTTTTCATAAAGTATTTTGTAAGGGGGAAAAGTGTTTTTTTTTTAATTTTTTTTTACTTGGGACATTTATTTATTTATTTCAAACTTTATTTAACTTTTTTTTACTTTATTTTTAGTCCCACTGGGGGACTTTACTGTGCAGACTTTTGATCGCTATTATAATACACTACAATACTTCGGTATTGCAGTGTATTATTGCCGGTCAGTGTAAAACTGACAGGCACCTGTTAGGTCATGCCTCTGGCATAGCCGAACAGGTAATCACTAAAGGCAGACCTAGGGGCCTTTGTTAGGCCCCCAGGCTGCCATAGAACCCATCGGCACCTCGCGATGCACGCGGGGATGCCAGTGGGATGAGAGAGGGAGCTCCCTCCCTCTAAAATCACTCAGATGCGGCTCTCGCTATTGAGCACCGCATCTGAGGGGTTAAATATGATCGGAGACAACTGCTAGTGGTCTCCGATCGTTGCCCTGAAGCTCGAGGCTGTTGCTAACAGCCCGGGCTTCAGCAGCGCCACGCACAATGCGTGGAAAGTTCTTCTGAAGTGCTGATGAGGAAATGCGTAGCTTCAGAAGAACTACCCTGAACGGCTGACGTAAAAACACTTTACGCCGGTCTTTAAGGGGTTAACATAGGTAGAATGAATGCAGCCCTGGGGGCCTTCATTAAGCCCCTGGGCGGTCACAACAAGCACCCCCCCATCTCACTGTAGGCGGGGCGATGAGCTGTCGGATGGGGCCTCCCCCCTTCTTTTCAACGCCTCAGATGCTGCGGTCGCGATTGACCACAGCACTTGAGGGGTTAAACATCCAGGAACATCGCGATCGCTGCTCCCGAGTGCCCGTTGTAAAATACAGCTGACACCCGCAGCATATGGAGCGCACTCAGCGCGTGAGCGCGCTCCAAGCATCACGCCCCTCACCCGGACGTAATGGTACGTCTGGGTGCGCGAAGGCAGGTAAAAAGTATGTAAAATCCATGTGCCATTCGCCATAAAAGTAGCCCGATTAGAGTTTTGACAGGAATGGTTTCTTCTGGGGCAAAGCTCATAAAGTATACGTTAAATGGATGCCTGTTATGGAAGCCATGCAGTGACAGCCATCTATCATAGGCTCCCATGTTAAAAAAAAACATACACTGCGAGGTAAAAAGTTTACTTTACTATTACGCTATTCCATATTTCGTAAGGTCCCATTCACATTGTGTTTATGCCCTATGTTTAGCGTGTACGTCGGGAAAGCTCTCGGCGTACGCGCTAAACATGTCCATAGGGCTCCTTTTAGTCTGACAGAGGCCAATAGTCCTAGAGTGTCCTTATAAGGACAGTAATGTCAGGAGCTTTTTCAACTACGGAGTCTCAGTCCAGAGCATCGGAATTACTTTAACCAAAGACCCTGGGCCTGGAAAAGCCCCTGACGTCACTGTCCGTATGACAGTGACAACAGGGTCTTCTCCAGTCCTAGAGTTCCCGGCAAGAGCACTTCTAACACTCTGGCCAGGGATTCCTGCATTGCAAAGCTACTGTGCATATATGGACATCAATGTCCATGTATGGACAGTAACATCAGAAGCTTCCTCCTTCAGGTAGCGCTCTGCCCGGGGAGTTCTTTCCAATGTATACCTCTGACGCAAGAAAAAAACACAATGCGAGTGGGGCATAAATTACGATATACTGACATATACTGGCTTGATGGAGGCCAAAAGCACACCATGGGGATTAATATGCAGTTGCTGCTATAACAGCCTCCACTCTTCTGGTAAGACATTCCACAAGATTTTGAAGTGTCTGTGGAGATTTATGCTCATTAAGCCAAAAGATAATTTGTGAGGACAGGCAGTGAAGTTAGATAAGTGGGTTTGGTTCCAAATCATTCCAACTGTGTTCACTGGGGTTGAAGTCAGGGATCTCAGCAGTTCACTCGTGTTCCTCCACACCAAACTCATCAAATCATGTCAAAAATGGACCTTGCTTTGTGCACATAGGCACAGTCATACTGTAACAGGAAAGGGCCTTCCACAAACTGTTGCCATAAAGTTGAAAGTATACAGTTGTCTAAAATGCCTATGTATACTGTATCATTAACATCACCCTCTTCTTGAAATAAGGGGCCTAGGCCAAACCCTGAAAAACAGCCCCAGACCATCATCCCTCCTCCGCCAAATTTTACTGTAGGCATTATGCATTGCAGTAGGTAATGTTCTCCTGGCATCCACCGAAGTCAGATTCGACCAGCAGACTGCCAGTTAATGAAATGTGATTCACCACTTCAGAGAACACGTTTCCACTGCTTCAGAGTCCAGTGGCGATGTGCTTTACACTACTCGAAACGACGTTCGGCATTTATCTTAGGCTTGTGTGCAGCCTCTCAACTATGGAAATGCATTTCATACAACTTCTTATGCACAGAACTTGTGGATAGGTGATTTTCACATGCCACAAGCTTCAGCAGTCAGCGGACTTGGTTTATAAGTTTGCGTGGTCTACCACTTTGGGACTGATATGTTATTACTCCTAGACGGTAGTAAGAAAAAAAGGAGGAAACCTCCAGCTCACCAGTAATTGCGTCTCCGAACACCTCGCACGGATCCCCGCTACGGCCGGCGGTCAGTAGATCAGGAAAGAGAAGAAAGTGATCCGGCGCTGTGTTTTGTTAAAAAGGAAATCCGTTCCCAAATTTATTATGGAAAATGGTTAAAAATTGCAGGAGACGCAGTCTCAAGGAGTGTATATATAGCGGGCTAGATGGCCTTGGCCTACGCGTTTCGAGCAAGCGTGTTGCTCTTAATCATGGCAAAAAGAATATGAGTGCCCCCAATGCTGTGTCTACTTGATATACAAAGCGAGCTGCCGTTCAGAGGTCGGCATAGGCTGACAATGATTGATGCTTATCTTCCACAGGTGGAAAATTTAACCCATATGTTAAAAACGGGAGGAGTATCTTTGTGTTATTAAGTATAGCACAGTGAGTTTGAGTTTAAGTATCAACTGAGTTTGTGCAAACTGAAGCACTGTTATACTGCTTGTATTTCCCGGATTGTACTAAACAAATCTTGGATCTTTTGGTACTAATTGAATCCGGAATAACTAATACAATAGTCATTGGAAAGAAAATGTAGACTAAGCATAAAAGGGGCAAACATAAGTGAATGGAACATAACAAATATGCAACTAACAAATTAAGGATAAAAACAAATACAGAAGTGAAAAGAACATTTACAGATCGTGATCTGGTAATCTTGCTTCTCTGAATCACATAAAAATTTAAACATATACAACATAAAATCTGGATATATGAACCAAGCATTATGGTGGCAAATGTCATTAAAGATAGAATTAATAAGGGGAAAGAGAAAAGAAAAAAAAAAAAAAAAATTGATTTTTTCCCTACCACTATGACCAATTCGGCTTAGAGTTTAGGAATTCAACATATATGCGTATGTATGAAATATGAAAAATCATGTTCCTCTTATAGGTATGTTTATGTTGTATTAAGGGAATCAGACATGCATGGTTTCGTATGAATGAAAGTATCATATTAATATAATTTATTCCGTATGTTTGTAGACTGCAAGTCATAAGAGTATATTTTTGATATCTTACTGGCATATATTTCAGGTGTACATATGAATAGTTCTTTGAATTCCTCATTTTGGGTTTATTGTTATTCTTTAGAAATTTGTACTTGGCATAAGAAATGAACTGATGTTCTAATATTTAGGAATAGAACCTGCCATAATGGTCCGTACTGGAACCAACATCGCCTCCGCAAGCCTTTTATATATATGGCACAGCCCTAGCTGGACAATGGGCTTGCTTAGTCAAAAGCTTGTTGAGGACACAGTCCCGCCTTGAACAGCCCGAGAAGCGGTCCGACAAACGCTCCGTGTAAACAGTGAGTACAATTCCTCTCTACATTTTTATATTATATTTAAGTTTGTAAATTTGCTATAAAACTGAATATTATAGATATTTTCAATAAGAATATAGAGCGTATTTATGAAGATTTTTCGAGTGCAAGATTCACCTTGTCAAGGTGAATGAATGTTTTTGATGTAAAATAGGCGGATACCTCCCATCCTGCGGTTATGTTAAACAATTGTTACAAGAATGTTCTAGAAAATATATTTAGTTAACCGATAAATTCGCTGAGTCCCGTAAAACTTGGATTGTTCCCCTAGCTCTGTGGGACTTGATTTATATATCTTATTGAACAATGGTTCAAGAATGTTTGATCTATATTCCGATCCTAACTGCCAGAATTGTGTGCACTGGATGAGTATGATCCATACTAATTCATGACCTCTCGTAATGTACCCGATTTCTAAACGAACTTGTGTAAAAATTCCGTCTGATATGTTTTATATACACTAATGGTTGTAATCTGGTTAGTCAGGTATAAATCTATGCGATAAAATTTATCTTAGTATTTGGAACCTATGGATTTTATGGACACTCGGGGACTCTAAAAATTATATAGAGTTTGTTGGTAAGGTGACATGTATTAAAACTATAACTATATAGAGTTAGTTAACCAAGTGACATGTTTAATAATGAAACATGAGCTCTTTTTTGAGATTCAAACCTGCTGGGAAACGTGTCTGTAGATTGTATATCCAGAAAGCCTCTCTGGTCAACAGAAGATGTTTGAGGTCTCCTCCCCTTGTTGTACCCCTAATTTTCTCTATTGCATATGTGTTAAAAGAGTCTATATTTCTGTTGTGACAAGATATAAAATGTCTGGCAGCGTTGGATATATTGGTTATATTGGGGTTCCTAATATAGCCCAAATGTTCTAATATGCGTATTTTAAGTTTCCTTGTTGTGCATCCTACATATTTTAATTTACATGTGGTGCATTCGATAATATAAACCACGTTCGTACTGTTGCAGTTGATATATGATTTAATTTGAAACTTCGTATCTTCTTTAGAATTAGAAAAATGTTTGATGGTTTTGGACATGTTACATGTTTTGCAAGGATGTGTTCCACATTTAAAAAAGCCCTTGTGTGTTAACCAAGTAGGTTTAGTGTCACTACATGTCAGAAGTGACGGGGACAATTTATTGCCTAAGGTGGTTCCTCTACGGGATACCACTCTACACCCATTTTGCAAAACTTGTTCTAATTTGGAATCTTCGAATAGAAGCGGAATATATTTCAGCACTGTTTCTTTAATTAAATTAAATTGATTACTGTATTCCAGTACCAAGGTCGGCATGTTGGAATTAGATTCGACCAACTTGGTAGTTTTTTTATTATCGACCTCCAACAGGGAATCTCTTGCCTTGGTACCCACAATTTTTTTACCTCTATCTAATATCCAGTGTTTATAACCTCTGGCTTGTAATTTGTGACACGTCTCAGATTCCTCTTTAGCATAACCCATCTCTGTACTACAATTCCTTTTTGCACGCGTTAGTTCACCTACAGGTATTGCCATGATGGTATGTTTTGGATGGCAACTAGTGGCATGGAGGATAGTGTTCCCTGAGATGGGTTTATGGAAGATTTCTGTATCAATGTAGGAACCTACAGTAGATATAAATTTTATGTCAAGAAAATTGATGGTATTTTGATTGAACGAGTGGGTGAATCTTAGGTTAAGATCATTACCATTTAGAAATTCCAGAAATGTAGGAATGGCAGATACATCTCCCTCCCAAATGAATAGAAGGTCATCGATGTATCTGCCATACCAGTGGATTTTGTCCGCATACATATTGATGGGGGAAAAGAGAAAGGACTCTTCCCACCATGCCATAACTAAGTTTGCCAAAGATGGAGAAAATTTAGCTCCCATGGACACCCCACGTTGTTGTAAGTAAAAGGTACCTGCAAAGTTGAAATAATTGTGTGTCATTAGGAAATAGGTTATTTCTATCAAAAATTCTTGTAGTGTTTCATCAAATGAGCTATATTTGTGAAGGTGATGGGTGAGAGCTGTAATGGCAACTGGATGGGGAATGCTGGTATATAAAGACACCACATCACAGGTTAGCCATGTATGGTTGTGTTTCCAAACTTTGTTATGGAAGATGGATAGAACATCCTTGGTGTCCCTCAAATGACCCGGTACCCTGGATACGAATGGCTGTAAAAAGGAATCCAGCCATTCGGATGTTTTCTCAGTGAGAGACCCTATACCTGAGACTATGGGTCTCATAGGAGGGGGGTTTGTACCCTTATGTGTCTTGGGTAAGGCATGGAGTATAGGTATTCTGGGAGATTCCACTAACAGATAATCATATTGTTTCTTGGTAAGTATACCCCCATTCAAACCCCTATCCAATAATTTATTCAACTCCAAAGAAAAAACCTTTGTGGGGTTTAGTTGTAATTTAGTGTAGGTGTTTGTATCACTTAATAGTATGTTGATTTGATCAATATATATGTCCTTATCCATGACGGTGATGGAACCACCCTTGTCTGCCATTTTTATGATGATATCTTCATTATCATGTAGAGATTTTAATGCGTGTTTTTCTGCCAAGGTGAGGTTGTGGGTAGGAGCGTTATTTTTTGTCCCATCTTTTATTCTGTGTAACTCTCTTTCCATGATGTATTGGAATCTGTCCATGGACTCTGTACGGGACTGTACTGGATAGTAATAAGGATTTTTGGTTATAAACTTGGTTGACTGGTTGCTAATGGCAACTTCAGTGTGTTCCTCAGCAAGGTCTTCTAAATGCAATAATGTCTGTTGTTCCACAAACATGAGTCGCCTATAATGATTTTCATCCGATGTAGTAGATGTCTCCTCAGATTGTATTGGACTTTCAGGCTGTGATGTTAAAAAATGCCTTTTGACCGTTAAATTTCGGACAAATTTATTTATATCCAAAAGGGTTTTGAATATATCAAAGTCCTGGTTAGGTACAAAGTTGAGTCCTAATGAGAGGAC
This sequence comes from Rhinoderma darwinii, assembly GCF_050947455.1. NCBI lineage: Eukaryota > Metazoa > Chordata > Amphibia > Anura > Rhinodermatidae > Rhinoderma > Rhinoderma darwinii. The sequence continues at coordinate 252,750,183 of NC_134689.1, read as the reverse complement.
CTTCGTTTGTGCAGGGGAAAGTGGCACTGAGGATAGGTTCACCACATCAAGATGTTTGGTTATCTGTGGTTCCTTAATCTCCGTGATTGTGCGTTCTCCGGGGTGCTTGTGTTTCTTGCCCCCCCTCTTCCCCCGTTTTTTGACGGACCAGGGTTGACATCATAGTTGGATCTGAGTTTACGTTGACCCTGAGGGAAATCTTGATCAGACTCTTCCTCTGCCCCATCCGTGGTTTCCAGCTCTGTGGAGCTAAAACTCACCCTGTGTGAGCTGGAGTTGAATCTTCGTGGATGGTTGCGATTTTTGAGAATGGACTTGTTGCTACGTTTGTGGTAGCTGACTTTGTTCCAAGTATAGACCTCGTCATTATTATAGTCTTGACTGTCTCTCAAGAATTTTGATTTTTTGATGTCCGCAATCGATTTTTCCAATTGTGCAAGGTGTTCGTCTGTTCTTCTTTGTAAGGTCAAAAAATCTGGTGAGCTGGTGTGTAGATTTATTTCTTCCTTGATTTTGGAAATGTCATTTTGTATTTGGGACAACTTGATTTCCTCATGTTTGGTGATGAGTACCATGAGGTTAATAGAACATTCTGATAGAATTTTGTTCCAATCAGTTGTGAATTCTTCTGAGTACTTGTTGGTTGGCACTTTACGTAGTCTGAGACCTCTTGGGATCATGTTCTTTGATATATAGTTTCGTAAGGTGGTGAGATCCCACCATAACCTGGTTTCATGTGAGGAGAGTTTCTCCAATTCCTTGAAGTTGCTACTTAAGTTGGGGCTGGAAAAATCTGTGTGTCCAGGTTCCCCAAATACTAATGCAACCATTTCAGCCCTGGAACGTTGGGGATTCGGTAGTGTTGGCATAGTTACACCTAAGAAAACCAGTTCTAGTATTTGTTGGAAGAGAAATAACTCGTACAAGTATATATTTTGTCGGTCATATAGTGGTTAAAAACAAGCCATATTTAAGTTATATATATTGCAATAGTTGAATAGATGTCAAATGTAAACTCCTTGAGACACCTTAATACGTATTCCAATTATTTCATGCGTATTTCACAATATTCATCTGGTGATTAATATATCCAGTTGAATTCCTGGTGTAAATCCTTCCAATAATGCATGAAATATTATTCAAATAAAGGTAAAAGATAGTCCGGTGGGCACGGAGGTATGTGCCGTAAACTTGATTGTAGTAAGAAAAAAAGGAGGAAACCTCCAGCTCACCAGTAATTGCGTCTCCGAACACCTCGCACGGATCCCCGCTACGGCCGGCGGTCAGTAGATCAGGAAAGAGAAGAAAGTGATCCGGCGCTGTGTTTTGTTAAAAAGGAAATCCGTTCCCAAATTTATTATGGAAAATGGTTAAAAATTGCAGGAGACGCAGTCTCAAGGAGTGTATATATAGCGGGCTAGATGGCCTTGGCCTACGCGTTTCGAGCAAGCGTGTTGCTCTTAATCATGGCAAAAAGAATATGAGTGCCCCCAATGCTGTGTCTACTTGATATACAAAGCGAGCTGCCGTTCAGAGGTCGGCATAGGCTGACAATGATTGATGCTTATCTTCCACAGGTGGAAAATTTAACCCATATGTTAAAAACGGGAGGAGTATCTTTGTGTTATTAAGTATAGCACAGTGAGTTTGAGTTTAAGTATCAACTGAGTTTGTGCAAACTGAAGCACTGTTATACTGCTTGTATTTCCCGGATTGTACTAAACAAATCTTGGATCTTTTGGTACTAATTGAATCCGGAATAACTAATACAATAGTCATTGGAAAGAAAATGTAGACTAAGCATAAAAGGGGCAAACATAAGTGAATGGAACATAACAAATATGCAACTAACAAATTAAGGATAAAAACAAATACAGAAGTGAAAAGAACATTTACAGATCGTGATCTGGTAATCTTGCTTCTCTGAATCACATAAAAATTTAAACATATACAACATAAAATCTGGATATATGAACCAAGCATTATGGTGGCAAATGTCATTAAAGATAGAATTAATAAGGGGAAAGAGAAAAGAAAAAAAAAAAATGATTTTTTTCCCTACCACTATGACCAATTCGGCTTAGAGTTTAGGAATTCAACATATATGCGTATGTATGAAATATGAAAAATAATGTTCCTCTTATAGGTATGTTTATGTTGTATTAAGGGAATCAGACATGCATGGTTTCGTATGAATGAAAGTATCATATTAATATAATTTATTCCGTATGTTTGTAGACTGCAAGTCATAAGAGTATATTTTTGATATCTTACTGGCATATATTTCAGGTGTACATATGAATAGTTCTTTGAATTCCTCATTTTGGGTTTATTGTTATTCTTTAGAAATTTGTACTTGGCATAAGAAATGAACTGATGTTCTAATATTTAGGAATAGAACCTGCCATAATGGTCCGTACTGGAACCCCCATCGCCTCCGCAAGCCTTTTATATATATGGCACAGCCCTAGCTGGACAATGGGCTTGCTTAGTCAAAAGCTTGTTGAGGACACAGTCCCGCCTTGAACAGCCTGAGAAGCGGTCCGACAAACGCTCCGTGTAAACAGTGAGTACAATTCCTCTCTACATTTTTATATTATATTTAAGTTTGTAAATTTGCTATAAAACTGAATATTATAGATATTTTCAATAAGAATATAGAGCGTATTTATGAAGATTTTTCGAGTGCAAGATTCACCTTGTCAAGGTGAATGAATGTTTTTGATGTAAAATAGGCGGATACCTCCCATCCTGCGGTTATGTTAAACTTTTAAGCTAAATTTTCTCCATCTTTGGCAAACTTAGTTATGGTATGGTGGGAAGAGTCCTTTCTCTTTTCCCCCATCAATATGTATGCGGACAAAATCCACTGGTATGGCAGATACATCGATGACCTTCTATTCATTTGGGAGGGAGATGTATCTGCCATTCCTACATTTCTGGAATTTCTAAATGGTAATGATCTTAACCTAAGATTCACCCACTCGTTCAATCAAAATACCATCAATTTTCTTGACATAAAATTTATATCTACTGTAGGTTCCTACATTGATACAGAAATCTTCCATAAACCCATCTCAGGGAACACTATCCTCCATGCCACTAGTTGCCATCCAAAACATACCATCATGGCAATACCTGTAGGTGAACTAACGCGTGCAAAAAGGAATTGTAGTACAGAGATGGGTTATGCTAAAGAGGAATCTGAGACGTGTCACAAATTACAAGCCAGAGGTTATAAACACTGGATATTAGATAGAGGTAAAAAAATTGTGGGTACCAAGGCAAGAGATTCCCTGTTGGAGGTCGATAATAAAAAAACTACCAAGTTGGTCGAATCTAATTCCAACATGCCGACCTTGGTACTGGAATACAGTAATCAATTTAATTTAATTAAAGAAACAGTGCTGAAATATATTCCGCTTCTATTCGAAGATTCCAAATTAGAACAAGTTTTGCAAAATGGGTGTAGAGTGGTATCCCGTAGAGGAACCACCTTAGGCAATAAATTGTCCCCGTCACTTCTGACATGTAGTGACACTAAACCTACTTGGTTAACACACAAGGGCTTTTTTAAATGTGGAACACATCCTTGCAAAACATGTAACATGTCCAAAACCATCAAACATTTTTCTAATTCTAAAGAAGATACGAAGTTTCAAATTAAATCATATATCAACTGCAACAGTACGAACGTGGTTTATATTATCGAATGCACCACATGTAAATTAAAATATGTAGGATGCACAACAAGGAAACTTAAAATACGCATATTAGAACATTTGGGCTATATTAGGAACCCCAATATAACCAATATATCCAACGCTGCCAGACATTTTATATCTTGTCACAACAGAAATATAGACTCTTTTAACACATATGCAATAGAGAAAATTAGGGGTACAACAAGGGGAGGAGACCTCAAACATCTTCTGTTGACCAGAGAGGCTTTCTGGATATACAATCTACAGACACGTTTCCCAGCAGGTTTGAATCTCAAAAAAGAGCTCATGTTTCATTATTAAACATGTCACTTGGTTAACTAACTCTATATAGTTATAGTTTTAATACATGTCACCTTACCAACAAACTCTATATAATTTTTAGAGTCCCCGAGTGTCCATAAAATCCATAGGTTCCAAATACTAAGATAAATTTTATCGCATAGATTTATACCTGACTAACCAGATTACAACCATTAGTGTATATAAAACATATCAGACGGAATTTTTACACAAGTTCGTTTAGAAATCGGGTACATTACGAGAGGTCATGAATTAGTATGGATCATACTCATCCAGTGCACACAATTCTGGCAGTTAGGATCGGAATATAGATCAAACATTCTTGAACCATTGTTCAATAAGATATATAAATCAAGTCCCACAGAGCTAGGGGAACAATCCAAGTTTTACGGGACTCAGCGAATTTATCGGTTAACTAAATATATTTTCTAGAACATTCTTGTAACAATTGTTTAACATAACCGCAGGATGGGAGGTATCCGCCTATTTTACATCAAAAACATTCATTCACCTTGACAAGGTGAATCTTGCACTCGAAAAATCTTCATAAATACGCTCTATATTCTTATTGAAAATATCTATAATATTCAGTTTTATAGCAAATTTACAAACTTAAATATAATATAAAAATGTAGAGAGGAATTGTACTCACTGTTTACACGGAGCGTTTGTCGGACCGCTTCTCGGGCTGTTCAAGGCGGGACTGTGTCCTCAACAAGCTTTTGACTAAGCAAGCCCATTGTCCAGCTAGGGCTGTGCCATATATATAAAAGGCTTGCGGAGGCGATGGGGGTTCCAGTACGGACCATTATGGCAGGTTCTATTCCTAAATATTAGAACATCAGTTCATTTCTTATGCCAAGTACAAATTTCTAAAGAATAACAATAAACCCAAAATGAGGAATTCAAAGAACTATTCATATGTACACCTGAAATATATGCCAGTAAGATATCAAAAATATACTCTTATGACTTGCAGTCTACAAACATACGGAATAAATTATATTAATATGATACTTTCATTCATACGAAACCATGCATGTCTGATTCCCTTAATACAACATAAACATACCTATAAGAGGAACATGATTTTTCATATTTCATACATACGCATATATGTTGAATTCCTAAACTCTAAGCCGAATTGGTCATAGTGGTAGGGAAAAAATCATTTTTTTTTTTTCTTTTCTCTTTCCCCTTATTAATTCTATCTTTAATGACATTTGCCACCATAATGCTTGGTTCATATATCCAGATTTTATGTTGTATATGTTTAAATTTTTATGTGATTCAGAGAAGCAAGATTACCAGATCACGATCTGTAAATGTTCTTTTCACTTCTGTATTTGTTTTTATCCTTAATTTGTTAGTTGCATATTTGTTATGTTCCATTCACTTATGTTTGCCCCTTTTATGCTTAGTCTACATTTTCTTTCCAATGACTATTGTATTAGTTATTCCGGATTCAATTAGTACCAAAAGATCCAAGATTTGTTTAGTACAATCCGGGAAATACAAGCAGTATAACAGTGCTTCAGTTTGCACAAACTCAGTTGATACTTAAACTCAAACTCACTGTGCTATACTTAATAACACAAAGATACTCCTCCCGTTTTTAACATATGGGTTAAATTTTCCACCTGTGGAAGATAAGCATCAATCATTGTCAGCCTATGCCGACCTCTGAACGGCAGCTCGCTTTGTATATCAAGTAGACACAGCATTGGGGGCACTCATATTCTTTTTGCCATGATTAAGAGCAACACGCTTGCTCGAAACGCGTAGGCCAAGGCCATCTAGCCCGCTATATATACACTCCTTGAGACTGCGTCTCCTGCAATTTTTAACCATTTTCCATAATAAATTTGGGAACGGATTTCCTTTTTAACAAAACACAGCGCCGGATCACTTTCTTCTCTTTCCATTACTCCTAGACGCTTCCTCTTCACAATAATAGCACTTACAGTTCACCAGGGCAGATCACAAATTTGTGGTAAAGGTAGCATCCCAAGACACACATCTAGCCATATCGGGTATCTGTGCTTGCACAGATGAAAACTGGGTAACTGGCTTGCTTATCTTTTCCTAAATTGTAAATCACGTTTGGATATTGTGGCACTATATAAAGAGTATGGGGCCTAAATTTATTTATGAGTACGGTCTGGAGTCGGATTAATTTAGGGGTCTGGTCTAATTAATTTAGGTGTCTGCTCTGGGGTCTTAAATAATTTAGCGTGTCTAGACTGGGTTCTGAATATATTTACAGGTTTGGTATGGGGTCCGAATTTATTTAGGGATCTGGTTTGAGGTCTGGTGTGTAATGTGATGTGTGCGATATATCCCCACTATTGTAAAGGATCTGCCAGACACAGCTTCTGTGTCGACGCCCGTGGTTAATCAGTCTGCACCTGCTCCTAGGTCTGATAGAGTGACTCGATCTGCTACCACTCATGCTGGTAGGCTCAGGAGTGGGAGAACCTATCACAGCCTGGCCAGACGGTTCTAGCTCCCGCCCTCGGTCTATTTATACCTTCGTTTCCTGCTTGTCGGTGCCTGTGATTCTTTCCTGTTTCCTGGCTCTGCTGCTCCGGCTATTATTATTGACCTTGCTTCATTTTGACCCTGGCTTTATTAACTACGCTCCTGCGCTGTGTTTGGTACCTCTTACACTCCTGATTTGACTCGGCTCGTTCACTACTCCTGTTGCTCATGGTGTTGCCGTGGGCAACTGCCCATTTCCCTTAGCTTCTGTGTACCCTTGTCTGTTTGTCTGTGGTACACATATTGAGCGTAGGTACCATCGCCCAGTTGTACGCCGTCGCCTAGGACGGGCCATGCAAGTAGGCAGGGACTGAGTGACGGGTAGATTAGGGCTCACCTGTCTTTCTCCCTACCCCGTCATTACATAATCACTGGCCCATATGCCTTTTCTACCCTGGTCCCTGACACTACTATGGACCCCCTTGAGACCCTGGCTCAGCAAATGCAGGGCCTCTCCCTACAGGTCCAAGCGTGATGCTACCCTGGTAGTGCCCCCCACCTCACCTCTTGAACCCCACCTCAAGTTGCCTGACCGGTTCTCAGGGGACCGGAAGACTTTTTTCTCCTTTCGGGAGAGTTGTAGGCTCTATTTCCGTCTGTATAATTATGTCCCGGCTCCAGGACGGGCCCCAAGAATGGGCCTTCTCCTTGGCTCCTGATGCCCCTGAACTTTCCTCTGTTGATCTTTTTTTTCCGCTCTAGGGCTCATATATGACGAGACTGACAAAACTGCCTTTGCCTAGAGTCAACTGGTGACCTTATGTCAGGGTAAGAGACCCATTGAGGAGTACTGTTCTGACTTTAGGAAGTGGTGTGTAGCTTCTCGGTGGAATGACCCTGCCTTGAGGTGCCAGTTTAGATTGGGTCTGTCGACCGCCCTGAAAGACCTGTTAGTTAGCTATCCCTCTTCAGACTCTCTAGATCAGGTTATGGCTTTAGCGGTACGTCTTGACCGACGTCTCAGGGAATGATGACTTGAACGTTTTTGTGCTTTCTCCTCTGGCTCCCCCATGATGGCTCCCGAGGTTCCGTTGCTTCGTTCTTCCACGGAAAACTCGGATGAACCAATGCAACTCGGGGCCTCCGTGTCTCCCCAATAACGTAGAGAGTTCCGCAGGAAGAATGGTCTCTGCTTCTACTGTGGGGATGACAAGCATCAAGTGAACAATTGTCCTAGGCGTAAGAATAAGCAGCCATCGGGGAGGTCACTTGGGCGCACAGGTATTTCCCGTAAATATGAGACCTAATAAGATCTTGCTTCCCTTTCAGGTCTCTTTTGAGGGTAGGTTTGCTACCGGCAGTGCCTTCGTAGATTCAGGGTCTTCTGCTAATATTATGTCTGTGGAATTTGCTATGTCTCTAGCTATGCCACTGATTGATTTGCCTAAACCTGTCCCGGTAGTGGGTATCGACTCCATTCCACTTGCTAATGGTTATTTTACGCAGCATACCCCTGTTTTTGAACTCATTGTTGGCTCCATGCATTTGGAGCAGTGCTCTGTACTGGTGATGGAGGGATTATCGTCCGATTTGGTTTTAGGCCTTCCCTGGTTGCAGATGCATAATCCCACGTTTAACTGGAGTACTGGGGATCTTACTAAATGGGGTAATGAATGCATGACGTCCTGTTTTTCTGTTAATTTTATTTCCCTCCCTGAGGAGGTGAACACTCTACCTGAGTTTAATCAGGAATTCGCTGATGTTTTTTCTAAAAAGGCCTCCGAAGTGTTACCTCCTCATAGAGAATACGATTGCGCTATCGATTTGGTACCAGGAGCTAAGCTCCCAAATGGTAGGATATTTAATCTCTCTTGTCCCGAACGTGAAGCCATGAGAGAGTATATCCAGGAATGCCTGGCCAAGGGTTACATTCGCCCCTCTACTTCTCCGGTAGGTTCTGGCTTCTTCTTCGTAGGGAAGAAGGATGGTGGTCTTAGGCCGTGCATCGATTACCGAAACTTGAATAAGGTCACTGTAAGGAACCAGTATCCCCTTCCTTTGATTCCTGATCTCTTCAATCAGGTTCAGGAGGCCCAATGGTTCTCTAAGTTTGATCTTCGGGGGGCTTATAACCTTATCCGCATCAGAGAGGGGGATGAGTGGAAGACTGAGTTTAACACGCCCGAAGGTCATTTCGATACCTCGTCATGCCCTTTGGGTTGTGTAATGCTCCCGCGGTCTTCCAGAATTTCATAAATGAGATTTTAAGAGACTACCTGGGGGTATTTCTTGTAGTGTACCTTGATGACATACTTGTGTTTTCCAAGGACTGGTCCTCCCACATTGAGCATGTCAGGAAGGTGCTCCAGGCCCTTCGGGAAAACAGATTCTTTGCTAAAACCGAAAACTGTGTGTTTGGGGTGCAGGAGATACCATTTTTGGGTCAAATCCTCACTCCTAATGAATTCCGCATGGACCCTGCCAAGGTTCAGGCTGTGGCTAAATGGGTCCAACCTGCCTCCCTGAATGTGTTACAGTGCTTCCTGGGGTTTGCTAATTATTACAGGAGATTTATTGCTAATTTCTCGGTCATCGCTAAGCCTCTTACGGATCTTACTCGCAAAGGTGCTGATCTCCTCCACTGGCCTCCGGAGGCGGTCCAGGCTTTTAAGATCCTTAAGAAGTGCTTTATCTCTGCCCCAGTGCTGATTCAGCCTAACCAAATGGAGCCATTCATCGTGGAGGTTGACGCCTCCGAGGTGGGAGTTGGTGCTGTCTTGTCCCAGGGTACCAGGTCCCTCACCCATCTCCGTCCCTGTGCCTACTTCTCCAGGAAGTTCTCGCCCACTGAGAGTAACTATGACGTGGGCAATCGTGAACTCTTAGCCATTAAATGGGCATTTGAAGAGTGGCGCCACTTCTTGGAGGGGGCTAGGCACCAGGTAACGGTCCTTACCGACCACAAGAATCTGGTTTTCCCAGAATCTGCCCGGAGATTAAACCCGAGACAAGCTCGATGGGCGTTGTTTTTTACTAGATTCAACTTTGTGGTTACCTATAGGGCTAGGTCTAAAAATATTAAAGCTGATGCATAGCTTCATGGCCAGCTCTCCTTCGGAGGAAGATCCTGCTTTTTGTTTTGCCCCCAGGTATAATAATATCCTCTGTTGATTCCGACTTAGTCTCCGAAATTGCGGCTGATCAAGGTTCAGCTCCCGGGAACCTTCCTGAGAACAAGCTGTTTGTTCCCCTGCAATTCCGGCTAAGGGTACTCAGGGAAACTCTGCACTATCTGGCCATCCAGGCATCCTGGGTACCAATCACCTCATTGCTAGAAACTATTGGTGGCCGGGATTGCCTAAAGACGTTAGGGCCTACGTCGCCGCTTGTGAAATTTGTGCTAGGTCCAAGACTCCCAGGTCCCGACCAGCGGGCTTACTATGTTCTTTTCCCATTCCCCAGAGACCTTTGACCCATATCTCCATGGATTTTATCACCGATCTGCCCCCATCTCAAGGCAAGTCGGTGGTGTGGGTTGTAGTAGATCGCTTCAGTAAGATGTGCCACTTTGTGCCCCTCAAGAAACTACCCAATGCCAAGACGTGAGCTACCTTGTTTGTCAAACACATCCTGCGTCTCCATGGGGTTCCTGTCAATATTGTTTCTGACAGAGGGGTACAATTTGTTTCATTGTTTTGGAGAGCTTTCTGTAAAAAGTTGGAGATTGATCTGTCCTTCTCCTCAGCCATCCATCCTGAAACTAATGGCCAAACTGAGAGGACTAATGAGTCTCTAGAACAATATTTGAGGTATTTTATCTCTGACTGTCAATATGATTGGGTCTCATTCATTCCCCTCGCCGAATTTTCCCTTAATAACCGGGTCAGTAACTCGTCAGGGGTCTCCCCCTTTTTTTGTAATTTTGAGTTTAATCCACGGTTCTCCTCCATTTCACCTGGTGGTTCCAACAATCCCGAGGTAGATGTCGTCCATCGGGAACTGTGCACTGTCTGAGCCCAGGTTCAGAAGAACCTAGTGGTGTCCCAGAGCATACAAAAGTCTCAGGCAGATAGAAGACGTTCTGCTAACCCCTTGTTTGTGGTCGGGGATCTGGTGTGGCTGTCTTCAAAAAATTTGCGCCTTAAGGTTCCGTCCAAAAAATTTGCTTCCCGGTATATAGGGTTGTGTAAGGTCATTGAGGTCCTTAACCCTGTCTCCTTCCGGCTGGAGTTACCCCCATCTTTTCAAATACACAACGTGTTTCATGCCTCCCTCCTGAAACGCTGCTCCCCGTCCATGGTTACCTCGAGGAAACCTCCGGTCCCTGTTCTCACCCCTGAAGGGGTAGAATTTGAGGTTGCCAAGATTGTGGACAGCAGGATGGTCCAAGGCTCCCTCCAGTACCTGGTCCATTGGAGAGGACACGGGCCTGAGGAGAGGACTTGGGTACCCGCCCGGGATGTTCACGCTGGGGTATTGCTCAGGAGGTTCCATCTTCGCTTCCCAAATAAGCCAGGTCCACCTAGGAAGGGTCCAGTGGCCCCTCATAAAAGGGGGGGGTACTGTAAAGGATCTGCCAGACACAGCTTCTGTGTCGGCGCCCGTGGTTAATCAGTCTACATCTGCTCCTAGGTCTGATAGAGTGACTCGATCTGCTACCACTCAGGCTGGTAGGCTCAGGAGTGGGAGAACCTATCACAGCCTGGCCAGACGGTTCTAGCTCCCGCCCTCGGTCCATTCATACCTTCATTTGCTTCTTGTCTTTGCCTGTGATTCTCTCTTGTTTCCTGGCTCTGCTGTTCCAGCTATTTCTATTGACCTCTGCTTCATATTGACCCTGGCTTTACTGACTACGCTCCTGCTCTGCGTTTGGTACACTCCTGGTTTGACTCGGCTCGTTCACTACTCTTGTTGCTCATGGTGTTGCCGTGGGCAACTGCCCCTTTTCCCTTAGCTTCTGTGTACCCTTGTCTGTTTGTTTGTCGTGCACATACTGAGCGTAGGGACCGTCGCCCAGTTGTACGCCGTCGCCTAGGATGGGTCGGGCAAGTAGGCAGGGACTGAGTGGCGGGTAGATAAGGGCTCACCTGTCTGTCTCCCTACCCCGTCATTACAACTATATATGTGTTACTGTCAATCCAGTTACTTTACATTTTATGGGTGAGGGGACACAAATTTAGTTCTAGGTGTGTGTCTACGTAGAGGGCGTTACACTGAATAGTTGCCCCCTGGGTGAAGAAATCTGCTCACTCTACTGTAGCATCACACTGTATGTTATTCCTGTGCTGTGCTATCACTATTTATTAGCCCAGTGTTTTAACATCAGTTTACATTATCCATTGGCATGATATTATTGCGCTTTATTTCTGTTTTGAAAAAAAAATATTTAAAAAATATTATGCACATGCACTTTAAATGTGATACACACAGGGACGATTCTAGCTTTTCTGCTGCCTGAGGCGAAAATTGAAATGGCACCCCCCAGATATTGGCCGACATCCCCCTGGCTGTTCTACATCACCAGCAGCCTTCCCCAACTCTTGCAGTTTGGCCCATTGCCTTGTACTCCCCTGGCATGCGTGGTGCAGCGATGAAGCCGGGCAGAGTATACCTCGGTGCATGGTGTGTGCCCAAGGAGTACAAGGTAATAGCGAATCTTAGAGAGTTAGAGGAGACTGGTAGTGATATATAACAGCCAGGGGCATGTCAATATAACATAGAAAGGTGGGCTTGGAGGCAGGACTCTTCAGATTAGCGGCACCGCCCCTTGACCCTTTATTGAGGAATTCATATATAGTCTGCACCATTTAAAAGTTTATATTATATATTTTGCTGCATCTCAAAAAACCATACAAGGAAATGTTTGGAAATATTGTCTGGTCATGTATTACCGCATGGTGGCGGTTCAAGGGGTTAAAACTACCTGACTGGCTCCCATTAAATATGAATTGAAAATAATTCCATCTGCCCTGCAATTTTGATATTATAAATATATCCTATATAATTACAGCTCCAGAACCAAGCTCTGACATGTATATACGGCAGCAGAACCAAGCTATGTACATAAATACAGTACCAGAACTAAGCTCAGTACATAAATACAACACCAGGACCAAGCTCAGTGCATAAATACAGCACCAGAAATAAGCTCAGTAGATAAGTACAACATCAGAACGAAGCTCACTACATACATACAGTACTAAAACCAAGCCCAGTACATAAATACAGCACCAGCACAAATACATCTCAGTACAGAGATCATTTGCAAATTCAGTGCAACTCCTGTAGGTTTGTACGACATAAAACTACAGCTCCCAGTATGGCCTGAACAATGGTAAGGATAAGCTAGGGGTTGCTGTTTCACAAGAGAAAATCATACCACACATCATCTCGCTGCAGAACATGCAGGGACTACAATACTGATTAGAGGCAGAATAAACATTTACATCGCCTGGCTCACAGGTGACATCTTCTCAGATTCTAGTTGTTCGTTTTCTCTTTTCTTCTCCATCCGGTCCAGATCTCTATGATGACTTCTTCTGCCCACGGCCCATTTATGCAGTTTGTCGCTCAGATGTCTTCAGCTTCTCACTACACCCCTAAATATAATATCGCCATACGGTGCACCTCTAATTATAATAGCGCCATACACTGTGTCCCTGATTATAATAGCAACATATACTGTGTCCCTGATTAAAATAGCACCATACACTGCGTCCCACACACACACACACAGTGCCCCCTGCAGATAGTGCACCCCACAGTGCCCCCTGTAGATAGTATTCCTCATAGATCCCCCTGTAGGCAGTGTCCCACATAGAGCCACCAGTAGACAGTGCCTTACATATAGCCCCCTGTAGACAGTGCCCCACATACATAGTGCCCTATAGAGTCTCCTGTGGATACTGCCCCCCATAGAGCCTCCTGTGGATACTGCCCCCCATAGATCCCCCTGTAGATAGTGGCCCCTGTAGATAGTACCCTGCATACAGCCATCTGCAGATAGTGCCCCGCATATAGCCACCTGTAGATAGTGCCCCACATATAGCCCCCTGTAGATAGCGACCACATATAACCCCCTGTAGATAATGCCCCACGTATAGCCCCGTGTATATTGAGACCCCCTGTAGATTGAGCCACTCGCACTTTTAACTGAAAAAAAAACTTTACATACTTACCTGATCCCGTTCTCGCGCCGTCCTCTAGCAATACAGGCCTTCTCTCTTCTGAGCAGGTCTGCTGGGGCTGAACGACACAAGCGGCGCGATGACATCATTACAACGCTTGCATCGTTAAAAGGGGCTGAATGGCAGGGCACATTCTTGGACTGTCATTCAGCGCCTTTCAACGACGCAAGCGGCACGGTGGCATCATTGGGCCGCTTGCGTTATTGAAAGGAGCTGAATGGCAGGGCACAGAACATTCCCTGCCAGCGCTAGTTATGCATGTAATTGTATCTGTGTCCTATAGACGCTGATACAATTATAGTGCAGGAAGGGGTGGCGGCCTTATGGACGGCCTCATCTTGCCTCGTGGACGGTGTGGCCCTGGATGCACAGGATGCAAATTTGATAGTTATTTATATTGCACTGTTTATTTTATTATTTGTGGATTATGCATGACTGTTATATAGTTTACAATCTAGCATGTTCACCCCTTGAAGTAATATATTTATTATTTTTGTGTTATGGCATCATTGTGTGCATTGTCATTGTGCTGTGACCCTACTGTATACATTCTTACTGTGAATGCTTTGGACCCCCCACTATTAGGCAGAGTGGAGAGCAGCTAACATACAGAGAGGCTCCCACTCTGGCAGTCTGGCAGACTGTTAGTGTATTACATGGTTGGCCATTAACTTGGCTACATTTTCCATGCATCTGCAAAATGTATGGCCAGCCACAGCTTCCTCTTTTGTACCCCTTAGATGTGGAAGCTTTGCGAGAAGTTAGCAAGGTGTGAATTACAGTCTCCTGAAAGGCCCAACCTTGCTAGTAAGAGCCTGTCAGGATAAAGGCCATCAAACTCATCTGCGCCACATCTGGAGAAGCAATGTGTCCCTGTTACAGCCTCACTGGTAATTTTCAGGCAATGGAGGGCTATCAGGTTCAATCAATAGTGCAGTCGACTGCGCTATTGTTTCCGCAAATAAAACTGAAACCTTACAGAATGGAGACAAACGGGAACCATTAGCAACGGAAGCATTACCATTGAAATCAATGGTAATGCAAACAGAAGCTGTGGTTTCGGTTTGTTTTTTCGTTGATGGGTTCCTCCAACGGAAAGGTCTAACGGAACCCATCAACGGAAACTGAACGCTGATGTGAACATCTTAATGGAAAACGTGTCCACCACCCAAGGGTTTTCATGTGGGAAAACAGAACATAAGTTCTGGCGTGATTCCATGAGGTCTATCTGTGCTTTCCCCCATCAGATGGAATAAGTGAAATCAATGGTGATGCAAACGGAAGTGATGCTTTCCGTTTAGCTTTCCGTTCATCTGTTCCTCTGACGGAACCGATGAACGGAAATCCTAAAAGGAAGCCAGCGCTGATGTGGGCCACATCACATCATCACATCATAACCACATCAGTACTATAATGTTCTCACCCTTAAAAATCAGACAATTTAGCAGTTTTAGCTGCCATAGGAGCCCCAATTATAAACTAATACAGCCCCAATTATAGTAGTCATGCTAGAGTTATAAGTGAACCACCGCAACATTTAGCAGTCCACAAGTGATTTAACCCCTTACCGCATATCATAAACATGTCTATCGATCCTGTGAATTCCACAATTCCAAAACTTTTCCTTCTTGGTGTTGCAATTTCAATGTTGAGGAGTGTAACTTTTATTTGCAGATATTAAATTTTAATCCATTTTTTTTTCTGTTACACAGAAAGAATTAACAGAGAAGCTCAACTTATTCTTTTTTACCCTGATTCTGCAGTTTTTAGGAATATTCCATATGCCGCCCTAGTGTGCTACTTTACTCAAACACAGGCCTCAGAAACAAAAAAGCACCTTGTGAATTTTGGGGCATGCTTTTTATTAGGATGTTTTCCAGGCATCATTAAATGTTTGTAGAGGCATTGAGGTTTCAAAACATAAGGAATACCGCCCCAAAAAGCCCCCATTTTGGAAACTACACCCTCAAGGAATTGTTCTAAGTGTTTTATAGACTTATATTGGAATTTAGCCATGAAAATGTAAAATTATGTTTTTTCCAATAATATGCAGTTGTAGCTCAAAATGTTTAATTTTTACAAGGATTATAAGATTGAAAACAGCACATAATTTGTTACACAATTTCTCCCGAGTACAGAAATACTCCATATGTGGTTGTAAACCGCTGTTTGCGCACACGGTGGAGCTCAAAAAGTAAGGAGCAACAATTGACTTTTGGAGCGCAGGTTTTACTGGATTGGTTTCTGGGCGCCATGTCATATTTGCAGAGCCCATGAGGAACCAATACAGTGAAAAGCCATAAGAAGTATAGGAAGCTACACCCCCTCAAGGCATTTATCTAGGTCTTTAGTGAACATTTTGACCCCACAGATGTTTCATATATTTTATAAGAATAGGACAGTGAAAATTAAAAATAGCAATTTTTCTAATAATATGTAGGTTTAGCTCATATTTTTTTATTTTCACGACGGGTAATAAGAGCAAAACACCCCACAATTTGTTACCCAATTTCTCCCCATTATGGCAATACCCCATATATAGTCAGACAAGAACGACAAGACTGTGTGATCTCTCGCGAGAGTTCACACAGTCTTGTCCTTGTCTGTCGAGAGCTGAAGAGAGAGTGAGACCATACGCTCGCATTCGCACACAGCTCAGAGCTGCGCGTGCGCGCGCACACGCTCTACTCTCTCCAGCTCTTGCTGTGGTACTGTCCGTAGCTGATTGGACAGTGTCACAGCAATGTTACATTCCCCATTGCCAATTACACGCCCCATTGGCAGTTAAGGGGGTTATTTAAATATCGGGTGCCAAATATAACGGCACCAATATCTAAATAATGGAGGAGGGTAGGAAAAAAATGTAAAGTGCCCCAGGGTTTGAGCAGCCCTGCCTATTACTTGCTGCACTCAGCTGCACATGTATGGGCGGGTTAAAGGTTCTCTTTAACCCCTTTAGGACTGAGCCTGTTTTGGCCTTCAGGACAAAGCCGATTTTTTTCAAATCTGACATATGTTACTTTATGTGGAAATAAATTTGGAATGCTTTTACAAATCCAAGTGATATTGAGACTGTTTTCTCATGACATATTATACTTTATGTTAGTGAAAAAATTTGGTCGATAAATTCAATATTTATTTGTGAAAAACACCAAGATTTAGAGAAAATTTGCAAAAATTAGCATTTTTCTAAATTTTAATGTACCTGCTTGTAAAACAGATAGTAATACCACACAAAATAGTTACTAGTTTACATTGTACATATGTGTAATTTATGTTTGCATAGTTTTTTGAACATCCTTTTATTCTTCTAGGACGTTACAAGGCTTAGAACTTTAGCAGCAATTTCTTATATTTTCAAGAAAATTTCAAAAGGCTATTTTTTCAGGGACAAGTTCAGTTCTGAAGTGGCTTTGAGGGCCTTATATAATAGAAAGTAGCCATAAATCATCCCATTTTAAAAACTGCACCCCTCAAAGTATTCAAAACAACATTCAGAAAGTGTATTAAACCTTTAGGCGTTTCACAGGAATTACAGCAAAGTAGAGGTGACATTTACAAATTAAATTTTATTTTTTTCCCAAATTAATTTGTAATACATTTGTTTCTGTACCACAGAAGGTATTACCCAAGATATGAAACTCAATATTTATTGCCCAGATTTTGCTTTTTTTTAGAAATATCCCACATGTGGCCCTAGTGTGCTAATGGACTGAAACACAGGCCTCAGAAGCAAAGGAGCACCTAGTGGATTTTGGAGCCTCCTTTTTTTTAGAATATATTCTAGGCACCATGTCAGGTTTGAAGAGGTCTTATGGTGCCAAAACAGTAAAGACCCCCCAAAAGTGACCCCATTTTGGAAACGACACCCCTCAAGGAATTTATCTAGAGGTATAGATAGCATTTTGAACCCACAGTTTTTCTGCTAAATTTATTTGAATTAGTATGTGAAGATGAAAATCTACTTTTTTTCTGAAACAACGTAGACATTTTTAATTTTTGCAAGGAATAAAGGAGAAAAAACACCCCAACATTTGTAAAGCAATTTCTCCCGATTACAGCAATACCCTATATGTGGTAATAAATTGCTGTTTGGACCCACGGCAGAGCTCAAGAAAAGGAGCACCATTTGGATTTTGGATTTCTGATTTTGCTGGAATAGTTTTCAGTGCCATGTCGCATTTGCAATGCACTGGAGGGACCAAAACAGTGAAAACCCCCCAAAAGTTACCCCATTTTGGAAACTACACCCCTCAAAGACTTTTTCTAGGGGAATAATTAGCATTTTGACTACACAGTTGTTTTGCTGAATTAGTCTGTAAAGGTGAAAATCTATTTTTTTTTCTGAAAAAACGTAGACATGTTAACATTTTTACAAGGAATAAAGGAGAAAAAGCACGCCAACATTTGTAAAATAATTTCTCCTGATTACGGAAATACCCCATATGTGGTAATAAACTGCTGTATGGACCCACAGCAGGGCTTAGAAGGGAAGGAGCGCTATTTTGCTTTTGGAGCTCAAATTTAGCTGAAATGTTTTTCGGGTGCCATGTCGCATTTGCAAAGCCCCTGAGAGGCCAAAACAGTGGAAACCATCCAAAATGACCCCATTTCGGAAAATACACCACTTAAGGAATCTATCTAGGGGTATAGTGAGCATTTAGACCCCACAGGTCTTTTGTAGAATTTATTAGAATTAGGCCGTGAAAATGAACATCAACATTATTTCCACTAAAATGTTGTATTTTTTTCATTTTCACAAAGAATAAAGGAGAAAAAGCACCCCAATATTTGTAAACCAATTTCTCCTGGGTATGGCTATAACCCACATCTGGTCATAAATGTTTTTTCATTAGAAATTAATTAACCCTTTCCGGACTGATCCATTTTTTCCTTTTTCTTTTTCGTTTTTCCCTCCCCGCATTCCAAAGCCATAACTTTTTTATTTTTCCGTCAATAGAGTGGTGTGAGGGCTTATTCATTGTGGGAGGAGTCGTAGTTTCAATTTAAAGTACTATTTAATGTACTGGGAAACTGAAAAGAAAATTCTTTGCAGGCTGAGATTGGATAAAACAACGATTCCTCCATTGTTTTCGCCGTGCAGTAAAAACGACAACTTAAATTTTTTTCTGTGACTCAATACTATTACGGTGGTATCAAATTTATATATTTTTTTTTATATCTTACTACTTTTACAAAGAAAAATCTATTTGTAAAAAAAATAATTGTTTTGTTTCACCACATTCCGAGAGGCATAACTTTTTTCTTTTTTTGTCAAAAAGGCTGTGTAAGGGCCTTTTTTATTTTTTGGTCGATTGAGAGGTATGAGAGCTTATTTTTTGCGGGAGGAGCTGTAGTTTTTATTGGTACCATTTTTTGATACATAGAACTTTTTGAGCACTTTTTATTACATTTCTTGGTAGAGCCAAGGTGACCAAAAAACTGTGATTTTGCCGTTTTAAATTTTTCACGGCGTTCATCGTGCGAGTTAAATAATGGTATAGTGTAATAGTTTGGACTTTTACAGACACAGCGATTCCAATTTTGTGGTTTTTTTTTTGTTTTTTTTTTTACACTACTTTAGAGAAATAATGGGAAAAGGTGTTTTTTTGGACTTTAAATATTTATAAAAAAAATTTCACTAATAATAACTATTTACTTTTGTTTTTACACATTTTATTACTCCCCATATTGGACTTGAACCAGCAATCAGTAGATAGCTGGTACAATACACTGCAATACTAATGTAATGCAGTATATTTCCATTTTTACAGGCTCCTGTAACAGCGCGATCACAGTTCCTGTCCGTTAGTCCCGGATGTCAGCGGTAATACACAGCTGACACCCGCAGCGTATGGTGCGGGCTTACCGCATGAGCCCGCTCCATACATCACCCCCCCATACCACGACATGGTGGGTGCAGTGTGAAAATTAAAATTTAACATTGATATGCCATTTTAGTGCACTTTATGTTATGCCCAGTTTGTGCCACTGAAGATATTAACTGGGTTCTCCCAGGTATAGCGATGCCATATCTGTGGACGTAAACTGCTGTTTGGGCACGCTGTAGGGCTCAGAAGGGAGCGGCATTTGGCTTTTGGTGTGTAGATTTTGCTTGGTAGTTGTTCTGTTTGGCGTTTTGCTGGTATTTCAGTTTATAATGTGGAGGCATATGTAATCTGTGCAGAGTACATCAGGGTATAATAAGAGGGTATAATAATGGGTAAATAAATAATAATCCACAGATATGTGGCCAATGTTGCACTGATAAATGGTGCCCGATCTTATCCGCTTTTGGAACACTCTGCACATTTTGCATCGCCATATTCTGAGAGCCAGAACTTTTTTATTTTTTCTCCAACGGAGCCGTGTGAGGGCTTATTTGTTGCGGGACAATCTGTAGTTTTCATTGGTACCATTTTGGGGTACATGCAATTTTTTTGATCACTTTTATTACATTTTTTGGCAAGCAAGGTGACCAAAAACCATAAATTCTAACAATGTTTTTTTGTCTTTACGGCGTTCACCCTGGGCTATAAATGATAACTTTACTTTATTCTGTAGGTCAATATGATTACGGCAATACCATATGTATATCTTTTTTTTATGTTTTGCAGCGTTTGCGCAATAAAATCACTAATTTATAAAAAAATTAAAAAATTTTGTGTCACCATATTCTGAGAGCCATAACTTTTTTATTTTTCAGTCAAAAAGGCTGTGTAAGGGCTTGTTTTTTGCGGGACGGGTTGTAGTTTTTATTGATACTATTTTGGGGAACATGCGACTTTTTGATCACTTTTTATTGTATATTTTGTGAGGGGTGGTGACCAAAAAATAGTGATTCTATCATTGTTTTTTTCCTTTTTTGTTTTTTTTTTGCAGTGTTCACTGTGCGGGAAAAATAACATTATAGTTTTATAGTTTGGGACGTTACGAACGCGGTCATACCAAATATGTGTACTTTTTTTTAAAGTGTTAATTTTTTTCCTATAATAAATGTCTTATTATAGGAAAAAAAAAACAGTTCTTGTTTATGTAACATAACTTTTATTTTTACACTATTTTAAAACATTTTTATTATCTTTTTTTTTACTTGTCCCACTAGGGGACATGAAGACTTGCAGCGCTGATCACTGCTAGAATACATTACACTATCTACGTAGTGTAATGTCTTCGAACTGTCATTGTGACGTGACAGGAAGCCTATGAGGACCGGCCTCCGTAAAAAACATCTTTATTATCTTTTTTTAACTTTTTTTTACTTGTCCCACTAGGGGACATGAAGACTTACATAGTTACATAGTTACATAGTTACATAGTTAGTACGGCTGAAAAAAGACACATGTCCATCAAGTTCAACCAAGGGACGGGAAAAGGGAAGGAAAAATTTCTACACATAGGAGTTAATACTTTTTTGTTCTAGGAAATTATCTAACCCTTTTTTAAAGCCATCTACTGTCCCTGCTGTGCTGATTCCTGCTAGAATACATTACACTACCTAAGTAGTGTAATGTATTCTAACTGTCATTGTGACGTGACAGTCACTCTGACAGGAAGTCTATGAGGACCGGTCTCCGGCTGGTCCTCATAGGCTTCTGTACATGGCAGCCCACAGGCCATTGTCTGGCCTCCGGTTGCCGTGATAAGCACCGCCTCGCATGTGGGGGCTACCGATCTGTCCAATCGACCGCCGTATCTAAGGGGTTAATTGCCTAAGTCAGCCGCTGATGGGCCGCTGATCAGCAACACGGAGAGCAGGGCAGACACCCTGCACAGTTAACCGCCGCTGCGGCATGGCCTAACAGATTGCCTGTCAACAAGGCCGATTCCAGCTTTTCTGCTGCCTGAAGCGGAAATTGAAATGGCACTCCCCAGATTATGATTGACATCCCCCTGGCTGTTCTACATCACTAGTAGCCTCCTCCAACTCTTACGGATGCGCAATTGTCTTGTACTCCCCTGGCATGCGCGGTGCATCGATGAAGCCGGGCAGAGTACTCCTCGCTGCATAGTGCGTGCCCAAATAGTACAAGGCAATTGCGCATCCGAAAGTTGGAGGAGACTCCTAGTAATGTATAACAGCTAGAGGGATGTCAATCAAGCATGGAAAGGTGGGTTTGGAGGCAGGACTATGTGACTCTTCAGTATAGCGGCACCACCACACGACCCTTTAATGAGTAATTAGCATACATCATGCGCCGTTTTAAAAGTTAAGTTTATAGATTTTGCTGAATCTGAAAAATACATACAGGGGAAGTTTGGAAATATTGTCAGGTCATGTATTAGCGCATGGTGGCGGTTCAAGGGGTTAAAACTACCAGACAGGTTGCCATTAAATATACAATGTACTGAAAACAATTCCATCTGCCCTGCAATTTTGTTATTATAAATATATCCTATATAATTACAGCTCCAGAACAAAGCTCATACATATATACAGCACCAGAACCAAGCTCTGTACATTTATACAGCACCAGAACAAAGCTCAGTACATAAATGCAGCACCAGAACAAAGTTCAGTACATAAATACAACACCAGAACAAAGCTCAGTTTATATAAATACAGCACCAGAACCAAGCTCAGTACATAAATACAACACCAGAACTAAGCTCAGTACATAAACACAACACCAGAACCTAGCTTAGTACATATATACAGTCACAGAACCAAGATCAGTACATATATAAAGCACCAGAACAAAGCTCAGTACATATATACAACACCAGAACCAAGCTCAGTACATAAATACAGCACTAGAACCAATCTCAGTACGTATATACAGAACAAAATCCAAGCTCAGTATATAAATACAGCATCAGAACCAAGCTCAGTACATATATACAGTACCAGAACCAAGCTCAGTACATATATACAGCGCCAGCACAAAGCGCAGTACATATATAAAGCTCCAGAACCAAGCTCAGTACATATATACAATACCAAACCCAAGCTCAGTACATAAATACAGCACCAGCACAAATACAGCTCAATTTAGTGCAACCCCTGCCATGTAGGTTTATACGGCATAGAACTACAGCTCCTAGCATAGCCTTTACAATGGTAAGGCTATGCTGGGAGTTGCTGTGTCCCCCAAAAAAACATCATACCACCCATCATCTCGCTGCAGATCATACAGTGACTACAGTACTGATTAGAGGCAGAATAAACATTTATATTAAGTGACTCACCAGTGACGTTTTAGATTCTAGTTATATTTTTCTTTTCTTCTACATCCGATCCAAACGTCTATGATGACTTCTCCTGGCCACAGCCCATTTCTGCAGAGTTTGCCACTCAGATGTCTTCAGCTTCTCACTTCTCAAACATTTCTGCACCTATAAACGAAGATAAAATTCTCATGATGCCACACACTACGCCTTAAATATAAAAGCTCCATACACTGCACCTCCAATTATAATAGAGCCATACACTGTGTCCCACACACACAGCGCCCCCTGTAAGTAGTGCCCCATAGAGCCCCCTGTAGATAGTGCCTTACATAGGTCCCCCAGTAGATAGTGACCCTCATAGAGCCCTCTGTAGATAGTGCCTCACATATAGCTCCCATGCAGATAGTGCCTCACATATAGCTCCACCTGTAGATAGTGCCTCACATATAGCTCCCCTGTAGATAGTGCCCCACATATAGCTCCCCTGTAGATAGTGCACTAAATATAGCCCCCCTGTAGATAGTGCACTACATATAGCCCCCTATAGATAGTGCACTACATAAAGCCCCTCTGTAGATAGACCCCCCTGTAGATAATGGCACTCACACTTTTATTAGAAGAAAAAAAAAAATTACGCACTCAACTGATCCCATTCCTGTGGCAATACAGGCCTGCTCTCCTGAGCAGGTCTGCTGGGGCCACCACTTGCACTGTTGAGAGGCGCTGATTGGCAGGGCAGAATGACTTTCAATGTCGCAAGTGGCACGATGACATCATCGTGCCGCCTGTGTGGTTGAAAGGCACTGATTGACAGGGCAAGGCATTCTGCCCTGCCAATCAACGCCTTTCAACGATGCAAGTGGCGCGATGACGTCATCGTGCCGCTTGTGTCATTGAAAAGAACTGATTGTCAGGGCAAGTGATTCTGCTCTGCCAATCTGCGCCTTTCAATGATGCGCCACTTGCATCATTGAAAGGCACTGAATGGCAGGCCACGGAAGGTGCTCGGCCATTCAGCGCTTGTATCTGAGTCTTATGGACGCAGGTACAATTATAGTGCAAGAGGGGGTGGTGGCGGCTGGTTTCAGTAGCACCGCCACCCCCTCAGGAAGTCAGCAGGCCGCCTCCTGAGGCAGGAAGCTCATCTTGCCTCATGGATGGTGCGGTCCTGCCTGTCAGTTTTACACTGACAGGCAATAATTCTTTGGTATACTATGTACACCGTGTTGCACATTATTATAAACATTGGATTTAAGTGTCATAAACATTTCATTATTAGTTTTTCAATTAAACTCATGGATGGTATTGTGTCTTAGGGCTCTTTGGATCATTGTAATCAATATCAGACACCTGTGATAATTAGTTTGCCAGGTGTGCCCAATCAAAGGAAAACTACTTAAGAAGGACGTTCCACATTATTAAGCAGGCCACAGGTTTCAAGCAATATGGGAAAGAAAAAGGATCTCTCTGCTGCCGAAAAGCGTGAAATAGTGCAATACCTTTGACAAGGTATGAAAACATTGGATATTTCAAGAAAACTTAAGCGTGATCATAGTACTGTGAAAAGATTTGTGGCTGATTCAGAGCACAGACGGGTTCGTTCAGATAAAGGCATAATGAGGAAGGTTTCTGCCAGACAAATTAATAGGATTAGGAGAGCAGCTGCTAAAATGCCATTGCAAAGCAGCAAACAGGTATTTGAAGCCGCTGGTGCCTCTGGAGTCCCGCGAACTTCAAGGTGTAGGATCCTCCAGAGGTTTGCAATTGTGCATAAAGCTATTATTCGGCCACCCCTAAACAATGCTCACAAGCAGAAACGGTTGCAGTGGGCTCAGAAATACATGAAGACTACTTTTCAAACCGTGTTGTTTACTGATGAGTGCCATGCAATCCTGGATGGTCCAGATGGATGGAGTAGGGAATGGTTGGTGAATGGCCACCGTGTCCCAACAAGGCTGCAACGTCAGCAAGGAGGTGGCGGAGTCATGTTTTGGGCTGGAATCATGGGGAGAGAGCTGGTAGGCCCCTTTAGGGTCCCTGACGGTGTGAAAATGACCTCTGCAAAGTACGTAGAGTTTATGACTGACCACTTTCTTCCGTGGTACAAAAAGAAGAACCGTGCCTTCCGTAGCAAAATTATCTTCATGCATGACATTGCACCATCTCATGCTGCAAAGAATACCTCTGTGTCATTGGCTGCTATGGGCATAAAAGGAGAGAAATTCATGGTGTGGCCCCCATGTTCCCCTGACCTCAACCCTATTGAGAACCTTTGGAGCATCCTCAAGCAAAATATCTATGAGGGTGGGAGGCAGTTCACATCAAAACAGAAGCTCTGGGAGTCTATTCTGACATCCTGCAAAGATATTCAAGCAGAAAATGTCCAAATACTCACAAATTCAATGGATGCAAGAATTGTGAAGGTGATATCAAAGAACGGGTCCTATGTTAACATGTAACTTGGCCTGCTAAGTTTTTTTTGATTGAAAGAGCTTTTGATTTCTGTAAATATGATGTTGCAACTTCAACAAATTACCATTTTAGTTCTCTTTACAACCTTTAAAATGTTTTGATCTCTGTTGTGCATAATAATTTGAAACAGTGCATTTTGAGTTTTTTACTTCTAAAAAAAATCAGTTATCATTAGGAGATTTGTTCAATAAAATTCGCATTATACTCCAACGGTTGATGGCTTTAAGATTATACTGACTGTCATTTGCATCGACTATTTAGGAAAATCAGCGAAAAATAACATTTGCATAATAATTTGGTATGCGGTATATACCAAAGTATTATATCTGCGATCAAAAGATCGCAATGTAAAGTCCCTGTTAGGAATGGTACGTTCCTTTAGGCTGGGTTCACACGACCTATTTTCAGGCGTAAACGAGGCGTATTATGCCTCGATTTACGCCTGAAAATAGGGCTACAATACTTCGGCAAACATCTGCCCATTCATTTGAATGGGTTTGCCGACGTATTCTGCAGACGACCTGTAATTTACGCGTCGTCGTTTGACAGCTGTCAAACGACGACGCGTAAATTGACTGCCTTGGCAAAGAAGTGCAGGGCACTTCTTTGCAACGTAATTTGAGCCATTCTTCATTGAACTCAATGAAGAGCAGCTCAAGATTACAGGCGTCAAAGACGCCTCGCATAATACGAGGAGGAGCTTTTACGGCTGAAACGAGGCAGCTGTTTTCTCCTGAAAACAGTCTGTCATTTCAGACGTAAAAGCCACTCATCGTGTGCACATACCCTTAAGATCACCATGACTACTAGTCTAGCTTCTCGGCGGTTCTGGTTTTAGTTGTTGAGCTCATTCCACTTCTCTGTCTTTCTTCCTATCAGATTGGAGTGTGGAGTATTTAAATCTGGGTTCGTTCTGTTTTCTTTGCTTGTGATTTTCATTGTTTCCATGTGTTTCATCAGGCTACTGACTATACCCTGTACCTTTGACTATTTGCACTTTTTGGAACTGGACCTCTGCTTGTCTCTGGTTTACCCTCTGCTTACTGATTTGGACTTTCTGCTCCCGGCTGGTTTTGACCTCTGCAATTCCTGATATCCACTAGCTTTGTGATTTGGACTTTGTGATTTGGACAGGCTGTCTTGTTATCTGCTCTGGTATTGCCTGCATTGCACCTCTTATCCAACACTGAACTCTGTTAAAACAACCAGGATTCTATGCTGCAAAGACCAACCTGCCTTGCGATTGCTCTGGCGAAAACCATAGAGGAGCCTTAGATTCTGTAGATCAGAGTTGTGACGGATTTGGGGTTGTGGATTTATTTGCATGCTCATTCCTGAAAGTCTCCAGCAGCCTTTGGGGAATCACTCACCTAGCAATTCTATAAACATCCATCCTTTGAATTGCTCAACTAGTGATACCATAAAGTCCCCTAGTGGGAGTGAAAAGATAAGTAATCAATGTTAAATAAAAATTATTAATAAATATGTACAAACAATAAAGTTAACATGTAACTTAAGCCGCAAAGTGAACGCCATGAAAAAAACAACGCAAAAACCAAGGCGGAATTGCTATTTTTTCCATTGCCCCCCAAAAAACTAATAATAGAAGTTAATCAATGAGTCCAATGTACCCCAAAAAAGTACTGATGAAAACTACGTCCACAAAAAACAAGCCCTCATATCACTACATTAATGGAAAAATAAAAAATGACGGCTCATGGAAAGCGAAGATGCAAAAAGAAATAATTTTAGTTCAAAAGTGTTTTTATTATGCAAAAGCAATAAAACATAAAAAACCTATACATATGTGGTATCGTCGTAATCATACTGACCCAAAGAATAAAGGTAAAAATGTTATTTACACAGCACGATGAATGCCGTAAATTGAAAACGCATAGAACTATGGCGGACTTGCTGCTTTTTTTCTACCAGCCAACAAAAAAGTTAATAAAAATTAATCCAAAAATTATATGTACCCCAAAATGGTCCATCAAAAAATGCAACTAATCACGTAAAAATACAAGTCCTCATCCACAGCTAGGTCGATGGAAAATAAAATAAAGTTAAAGCTCTTTGAATGCAATGATGTAAAAATGTAAAAAATTGCTTGCCCATTAAAGAGGCTCTGTCACCAGTTTATTAATTCCCTATCTACCAACTAATCTAATAGGCGCTATGATGGTGATAACTGCAGTGTGATTTGTTTAAAGTTTATTATTTGCAAAATTATGAGCATTTTTCTAAATATGCTAATTTGGCCCTAATAGCCAAATAAGAGATGACTCTTTCTTTTCACTCTGGGCGGTGTAATGTTTTCTGTATGACGCTGTCCATTCAGCATACAGCTTCTCCCCCTTCCCTTCCCTGCCCAGCAACACAGCCTGATCATATAGTATACAGCTTCCATTCCCGACTGTGTATTCAGCTGGTGATATCTCCGGTTTTGTCACAGCTAGAATTGTGATCCTGGTGTTTTATGAAATATTAGAAACTCCTCTTTCATATGCCACCAGAACTGTTTTAGGGGGTCCACAGCCCGAGATATGGCTGTTTGAAGTTATCCCCCTTCCCTCCAGCCTCAGTCTCTCACACTGTGTGAAGCAGCTTCATGCTGATAGGACAGCGTCAGAGGCTGTGAGGTAGCTCCACCTCAGGAGAATCACTGCTGTTACCTCCCAGTTGTCTAATAAAGGCTCATTTACATATTTAGAAAAAAGCTCACAACCTTTAAAATAATAAACAACTTTTTGGGACATAATTTTCACTAGCATTATCAGTGTGACATCACCTATTAGATTAGCTAGGAGATTGGTCATTACTAAAACTACGGACAGAGGCTCCTTAAGGCCTAAAATAGGCTGGTTACTAAGGGGTCAAGGTCTGGGGGTCCTCCCCACACCTTTACAACATCAATACTTATATTATCACTTTACTGTGACATCATTATTTATATTATACTAGTGCTGTGATGTCGCTGTGGTTATTGTTCCTTAACTATACCACCGCTGTTTACATCTGATATCAATGTTTGGATTATCCCAAAGCTGTGGTATACACAAAAGACACATACAGATATAAAAACATAATTAAAAAAGACAATATTCTGAGGGGGTCACAAAAAATAATGTGACTGTAGTGACGGGGTAAGGAGACGGACAGATGAGCCCTAATCTACCCGCCACTCAGTCCCTGCCTACTTGCACGTCCTAGGCGACGGCGTACAACTGGGCGACGGTCCCTGTGCTCAATACGTGCATGAGAGACAAGGGTGCACAGAAGCTAAGGGAAATGGGGCAGTGCCCACGGCAACATTGCGAGCAACAAGAGCAGTGAACAAGCCAAGTCAAACCAGGAGTGTACAAGGTACCAAACGCAGAGCAGGAGAGTAGTCAGTAAAGCCAGGGTCAATTTGAAGCAGAGGTCAGTAGTACAAGCCAGGAAACCAGACAGAATCACAGGCAAGGAAGAGCAGGAAATGAAGGTATAAATAGACAGAGGGCGGGAGCTAGCTCCGTCTGGCCAGGCTGTGATAGGTTCTCCCACTCCTCAGCCTACCAGCCTGAGTGGTAGCAGATGGAGTCACTCTATCAGACCTAGGAGCAGATGCAGACTGATTAACCACTGGCGTCGACACAGAAGCTGTGTCAGGCAAATCCTTTACAGTGACCCCCTTGTGATGGGGTCCCTAATAATAAGGCTAGACCAGTCAAGATATGCAAATCTTTAATGCAAGGCTCCCTAAAACACCAAATAAATACCACATATGAAATATAAAGTACTGAGTGCATACAAGACCAATATAGGTAATAAATGAATATGCCAATTTAGCACAAAAAAATAAAGTGCATGAATGCAAATAAGCCATAATACAAAGTGCATATATAACTTGTGTATCCATGTGGCAGGCAAGGAGCCAGAGCAACAATAGCTACATTTAAATCAAAATAAAAGAGCAAATGAGTCTGGTCAGACCAACATCACAATGAGAAGAGAAAGTACTCCACGTGTATCACTGATACACAGATATACCTACATATATTTTTTTTGTATTGCTGACGCTCTGGCTGGGGATTCCACTCCTATAGGAGCCACTAGTGTCACTGTCCATATATGGACAGTGATGTCAGGGGCTCCTCCAGGAGAGGAATCCCCGGCCAGAGCGTTGCCGACGTTACAGGGGTCTACGTGGCACGATCTGCAGGGGGCTATGTGGCACTATTTACAGGGAGCTATCTACAGGGGGCTATGTGGCACTGTCTACAGGGTGCTGTGTGGCAATATCTACAGAGGGCACTGTGGCATTATTTACAGGGGTGTGTGGCACTATCTACAGAGAGCACTGTGGCACTCTCTACAGAGGGCCCTGGCACTGTTTACAGAGAGCACTGTAGCACTGTTTACAGAGGGCACTGTGGCATTATCTACAGAGGGAACTGTGGCATTATCTACAGAGGGCACTATGGCATTATCTACAGGGGATGGCATTATCTACAGAGGGCACTGTGGCATTATCTACAGAGGGTACTGTGGCATTATCTACATAGGGCACTGTCGCATTTTATACAGAGGGCACTGTGGCATTATCTACAGAGGGATGTGTGGCTCTATCTACAGGGTAGCTGTGTGGCTCTATCCACAGGGGGTCACTGTGGCATTATCTACAGAGGGCACTGTGGCACTATCTACAGGGGGGTCATGTGGCACTATCTACAGGGGGCGATGTGGCATTATCTATAGGAAGCAGTGTGTGGCACTACCTACTGCGAGCATTTTGGGGCACCATCTAGAAGGGGCACTCACTATCTATGCTGGTTTTTACGCTACCAGTAGTGGTCAGCACATATCACCTAGCCCCAGTGGTAAAGTGAGACATTAACTGCCTGTGTACAACAAGATAACCAAAGAGATACAGTACTGGCCCCCATAGTAGTTGTCAGCCAAACTAGTGAAGAAATTTTTGTTCGTTTTTTTGTATGCAGAAATTCTGGGAAGAAAGCCATGCCCCATTAGCCTCACCCACCAGAAAAAAAACACACCCCGTTATATACACCCACCAAAGAAGCCACACTCTAATTGTGGCTGGGAAGAAAATCTAATGTTGGCAAATATGCCCTAACAGCACCAGAAACAGTGTCCCCATTACTCACCCAGCCACACTGCCTTTATAATAATGCTAGATAAAGTGCACCATAAGAGTACTAGCCAGCTATAATATCACCTTCCACAGTAACCCATAACAGTGCCAGACGATCAGAGTTCCCCTATAAATGCACCTGCCACAATGCCAACATAAAAGCACCTGCCATAATGCTTCCATAAGGGTGCTTGTCGCAATACCTTACTACACAGAGGTGTAACTGGAAGCTCCTGGGCCCCAAAGCAAAATCTGTAACAGGGCCCATCACCTACCATTTGCCATTTAGGATACTGGTGTCTGC
Source organism: Rhinoderma darwinii (assembly GCF_050947455.1). NCBI lineage: Eukaryota > Metazoa > Chordata > Amphibia > Anura > Rhinodermatidae > Rhinoderma > Rhinoderma darwinii. The sequence goes on along the minus strand of NC_134689.1, from coordinate 252,719,409 downwards.
CTGTGGGACAGAGGGTCCTTTGGGCCAAATCATGCACCAGGGCAAGGGTGTAACTGCTACCGCTGTACCCCTTATAGCTACGCCTCTGTTACTACATGCCCCATTTATGCACTATGCTGTGCCGCTGCTTCTTGTCCTCCAGCTGGACCTGGTTTAAAGTGACTTAGCATTCAGCAGATAAAAATATTTGTCAGCTGCTCAGAAGAAGCTGACAGTGGAGCCTACAGCATCTGCTCCTTTGATAACTTCGAGAAAAAAATAGCATCTGGATTTGACTGGCAGTGTGTGGTCACATTCTGGCAAAGGTGTCTTGGGCACTGGCCTTATGCCTCAATTGTCAGTCTGCTCCTTACGATCACATAATTTAAACCAGGAGACGAATAACAAAAAACTTGAGCGCAGTACTCGCTATATACAGTGGCGGATTAAGTAGACCATGGGCCCTGGGCTGTTACCCAAACTTGGGCCCCCCTTCCTCACCGCCGCCCTGCCGCGCCGTAACTATTTTTAACACTACCTTTTTGGGCAAGCATTAACAGTGTTACGATTTCCCTTGTCACAGGGCTATGTCCGTACATACTGACAGTATCACACTGTGGAGGGACACATCCTCCTGACAAGGGGAATTGTCTATCAGTCCTGGACTGCAGAAATACTTTTTGTGAAATACAAGGATTCCTATAATAAACATGTCAGGAGAGGTGACAGATTCTCTATAAATCTAGTGACTCACAGGTGACGACGTCTCAGATTCTAGTCGTTTTTTTCCTCTTTTCTTCTCCATCCGGTCCAGCGCTCATGACGACTTCTCCCGGCCATGACTAATTTCTGCAGAATTTGCCACTCAGACGTCTCCTCACTTTTCCAACATTTCCACACCTATAAACAAAAATAAAGTTATCATGGTGCCACATACTGTACCCCTAAATATAATAGCACCAACACTGCGCGCCTGAATATAATAATACCACACACTGTAAAACGCCACATACACACAGCCCCCTGTACATAGTGCCACACATAGCCCCTGTAGATATTACACACCCCCATAGATATCGCCATACACAGCCCCCTCTATATATCACACATCCCCCCTGTAGAGAGCGCCACACAGCCCTCCCCCTCTTGTAAATAGCACCAAAAAGCCCCCCCTATAAAGAGCGCCACACACATACCACTGTGGATAGCACTACACAGCCCCCCCCCCTTGTATATAGTGCCACACAGCGCTCCCCCTTATATATAGTGCCACAGGGTTATGTACACATTTAAAAACGTTATATTATAACATATATATATATATATATATATATATATATATATATATATATATATATATATATATATATATATATATATATTAGTATGTGTGTGTATCAGTGTGATTGATTGATTTTATTAAAAAATATTTTTACTTTTTGAGATACAGGTGCTTTGTTTCTGACAGGATCAGGATCCACCTCAAATCTATCACATCTAAGATTATAATTTAGCGCAGGGCCCGTTTTTATACACACCTTTTTTGCAATTTTAGAATTTTTATTCATAAAGTTTGAAAATAATAGTAAAAAAATAAGCTTTTTTAAGTTTCAGCTATTTTTTTTTTGGTAATATAGTTTTACCCTAAAATAGACCTTTTATTTGTAATCGTCATTGTTTACCGTAAATATTTATATATTACATGTTTATATTAGGGTAATTGGGTCAGCGCTAGCGTTACAACAATGATTGGCGGGGGGAACGTTTTTTTTGGGGTGGGTATTTTGTGTATTTATTATTTCAATTTTTTTTGCACTTGACTTTACAATTTTTTTATTACTATGGTCTGATCCTCAAAGGTCAAAAAAGACCTTTGGGAAACTTTATATATACTTTTTCTTTCTTTTACACCATGTTTTTCCACTGTAACTGGGGCTGCACAGCAGCCCCAGTTACAGGGGAAATCAGCCCTCTCATAGTGACTATTGTCACTAATAGGGCTCTGCTGGGTCTAGTTAGACCCAGCAACAGTCTGCCACTAACGGCACCCGGCGATCATGTGACCAGTCACATGATCACCGGGAGGAATAGAGACAGCGCCGCTGCTGCTGTCTCTATTCCTGTACACAGCGCGCATTCAGCGCTGTGTACAAGTGATCAGAGAAGACAGAAGCAGTGAAAGCTGCTTCTATCTTCTCCTCAGGGTCCCCGGCAGTCACTGACAGCCGGAGATCCGACATTCAGCTGCCCGATAGCGCGGGCAGCAAGTTAAAACCCGAGCAGTAGAAAGTCTATGGCTCGGGTTTTAAGGACCCGTTCCTGACCGCTGGCCGTAAAAATACAGCCAGCGGTCGGGAACCAGTTGGGCAGGAGGTTAAGCCAACTAACCTCAGCGCCGGTGACCGCCCGCCCGGCTCTTCTCTTGCTGCTTTGGAGTAACAGAACAGCCGTCCGTCGCTGTTCTGTTACTCAATGGCGGCGGCCCGCACTTGTCAGGGAGGCGTGTCCTACCCCTTTCCCGGCCAATTCCCTGCTCCTCCTCCTCATCTTCGGCAGTTAGCAGCGCTAGCGCGCTGAATATATTTATAAGATGATGTGCGGTTCGGGCTGCCATGGGCCCCCTGGAAGCCTCGGGCCCCGGGCGGCCGCCCAAACCGCCGATATGATAATCCGCCACTGGCTATATAGATCAACCTCAGCATTCAATGACACTGTAAATAGAAACGTTTAAAGTTACTTTTGCAAATGTAATTATGGTATAGTATAGGGAAGCCGTCCTGGAATCAAGCATGAACTTGGATTACAATTATGATGTTTGCATGATTATTAATGGAGATTTTAATTTATTAAAAAAATAAGACATATATCTACAATGTCAGTCAATTCAATGCAATTAGCAGCGCCATATGCTTTTACTCATTTCCTACTGTATTTACGAGGGCATACACTGTAACTTCTCAAATTCTTCTCAATTGTCTTAAAGGGGTTTTCCGAGTTAAAACTTTTATGTGTCAGTGCTTTTCATCTTATACAGCCAGTAATGCACATGCGCGGTCCCTGTTGTTCTTTCATTTGACAAGCGGGCAAATAAGAGAACAGTAGGGACCGCGCATGTGCGTTACTGGCTGTATAACAAAACAGCCCATACACGGCACATCACTAGTGACGTGTCGTTTACCAGGAAGAAACTTTGAACAGTTTGACAACGTAACAGGTATACGGCTGATAAACACAGCAGGCAAAGAGAGTGACGTCACTAGTCATGTGCCCTACGGCAGCATAAGGAAATTGGGTTAATTTTGAAACTGTGAGTACATTACAAATGTAAGTACATTTCCAGATTAAAAGCACTGACACATAAAAGTTTTAACTCGGAAAACCCCTTTTATATCTGTAGCATGTACTGCAGTTTCCATAATACACAGATTGATTTCTTAACTTTTTCTCTTAACAATTCTGGCATAAATACTCCAAATGCACAAAGCACCACTGTTCAATGCAATTAAAGCTATGTGTTTCTGCTTATCTTTTTATTACAGCTCAAACACCCAAATAACTTATTGACTCCTTTAAGTTCCCATATTCATATGTAAATCTTGGATTTCTTCTACTGCACAACTTTCTTTATAAGACTTTTAGTTTGAATAATCATAAGTGACCCAAGCTAAAAAGCAAAATCCAGTTATTGGCTCAACATTTCTTGTAGAGTGCACTGTAAAACACAATGAGGAAGATTTATTAAAAATGGTGCAAAGAAAAGTTGAAGAATTACCCATAGTAGCCAGTCATGCTTCTGCCATTTTAAAAAAAGGTGCCTTTGGAAAATTAGTGTAAAGTTGGGTATGTGGACCCACTGGACCATACCGCCTTGACGGTATGACAGCTGGCCAACAGGACACGGGTCACAGTCTATAGTTCATATAGTGTACCTGTGGTAGCTCAGACATTAGCAAGACAGGCTCGGCTAGGACTAGGCAGCAGACAGGCGTGGTACACAGCACAGCACGACTTCAGCTCAGTACGGTATTTGACCAGGATAACACGGTATACAGGTTACAGGTGGCAGGAACTGGAAACACTGGGAACTGGGAAACACTAGGAGACCATTTGCTTAGACAGACTAGGGTAGACAAAAAGGCTCAGGCATTGCAGGGAGGGGCATAGCCCTTCTTATAGCCCAGGGTGCTCTGGGAGCATTCAGCTCAATCTCCCACCTTTGGCTCCTTAAAGGGAACCTGTCACCAGCATTTCATCTATTAAACCAGCAATACCTGGTGGTAGTGGGTGAAAAATCATTTCTATATAACCTATAATTGTCTTCTTAGTCGGCTCTATAGCTTTAGTATTCAGTTCTTTAGTGTTCCCACACTGTATGCTAATGAGCGGAAAAGAGTCAGATCTCCTCTTGAAAAGAGTCAAATCTTCGTTTGAAAAAAGTCATATTTTCATTCCTCAAGTCTTTCCGCGTTTCCCCGGCCTCCTTACTTTTGATTGACAGCTCGTCGCCTTCCCCCAGCACACAAAATCCCGCACTTGTGCATTGATGTCCTCTTCTGGTGTGTGCGCACAAAGGGACGCCGGATTATTACGATACAAAGCGCAAAATGTTTGCAGACCGTTATTTACAGTCGGGGGAGGAGTTTAGGAGAGGGGATAACGGCAATTAACTTTTGATAGCAGTGGCCAGTGAGGGATAAGTGAAGTTCAATAGGTGAAATTCTGGTGACAGGTTCCCTTTGTCTGGACTGAGCTCGCGAGTGCACCCTGGTGGTCACTGTGGAACAGGACGGCTGCATGTGCAGACATCTCTGGAGAGAAGGGCGTCGACTGGATGGAAGGAGTTCGTGGCCAGCGACCACGGACGTTACAGTATCCTCCCTCTTACGCCCCCTCCTCTTGGGACCAGAACGAGAGAGAAACCTCTTAATGAGGGTAGGAGCATTGAGACTATCTTCTGGCTCCCAGGACCTCTCTCTGGACCAAACCCCTTCCAATCCACTAAATAAAGGGTTCTTCCTCTTACTTTTTTAGTGTCCAGGATCTCCTTAACTTCAAAAGTCTCTGATGAACCGCTGGGAGCCACTGCAGGAGTGGAAGTCTTGGAGTAGCAGTTCAAGATCCCCGGCTTCAGCAGGGAGACATGGAAGGAGTTGGGTATCTTGAGGGTAGGAGGCAGCCGAAGCTTGTAGAAAAAAGGGTAGATTTGCTGCAAAATCTCGAAGGGTCCAAGGAACCTGGAAGCAAATTGGATGATGGCACCCTCAACCGGATATTCCTAGAGGACAGCCAGACCTTAGTACCTGGAAGGAACTAGGGAGGCTCGTCTTCTTCTTGTGTCTGCCTTTCTCTTAATGCGGTCGACCGCCAGCAGATTAGAAGATCGAGTCTGCTGACAGATCTGTAGAAAGTCCCTGAATGCAGAGTCTGCTGCAGGCACCTGGGACGTAGTGGAAACAGGAAGAGGTATACGAGGGTGTTGGCCATAGACAATAAAGAATGGACTCTTAGCAGTGGACTCACTAGTGTGGTTGTTGTAGGAGAACTCAGCCCAAGGAAGCAGCTGCACCCAGTTATCATGCTGCCTGGAGATAAAGTGTCGTAGATAGTTCTCCATAATTTGGTTTATTCTCTCGACTTGACCATTGGACTGGGGATGGTAGGCAGAGGAAAAGTCCAACTTCACACCGAGGAGTACACAGAGGGCTCTCCAGAACTTTGAGGTGAACTGAACCCCCCGATCCGACACAATATGTAGAGGCAAGCTGTGCAGACGGAAGATGTATTGGACGAAGAGATTGGCCAGTCGGGAAGAGGGCGGTAGGCCGGTCAGTGGAACGAAATGAGCCATTTTGGAGACCTGCACACCACCACCCAGACCGTACTGCAACCAGCAGAGAGAGGCAGTTCTATGACAAAGTCCATAGCAATATGTTGCCTGGGGTGCATCGGCACAAGCAACGGCTGGAGCAGGCCCACCAGTTTGGAGGGGGCAACCTTATTTGCTGTGCACACCGTGACGGAGGAGACAAAGTCCATGATGTCTAGCCACCAGAACTGACGAGCAATCAGGTCTCGGGTCTTACGGACACCTGCATGACCTGCCAATTTGGAACTGTGTCCCCAGCAGAGGATTCTTCTTTTGACAGCCAGACGCTCAAAAGTCCTTCCTGGGGGAATGTCTCTAACTTGCAGAGGGTTAACAGGGATGATGCAGAATGGGTTAATGATACTCTGTGGAGACTCCATAGTGTCCTCTGTCTCTAATGACCTGGATAAGGCATCGGCCCTCACATTCTTGTCGGCCTGGATGGTAGAGGAGCTCAAACTGGAACCGGACAAAAAACAGCGACCACCTGGCCTGACGAGGATTCAGTCGTTGGGCCGTCTGGAGATAAGTGAGGTTCTTGTGGTCCGTAAATATCAAGATATTATGAACTGCGCCCTCTAATAGATGTCTCCACTCCTCCAGAGCCAATTTGATGGCCAGTGACTCCAGATCCCTAAACGAGTAGTTGCATTCTGCGGAAGAGAAGAGCTTAGAGTAATAGCCACATACCATTGACTTGTCCTTGCAACCTGTCTGGGAGTGCACCACCACCGACAGAGGAGGCGTCCACCTCCAACGAGAACTGTTGAGAAACATCTGGATGATGGAAGATACAGGCTGATGTGAAGGCACTCCTCAAGCTATTTAAAGCGGACTCTGCTTCTGGAGTCCACACCTTGGCATTCATGCCTTTCTTGGTGAGGTTAGAGATATGAGATGTCAGTGAGGAGAAGTTTGGAATGAACTGTCTGTAGAAATTGGCGAATCCCAGGAAGCGCTGCATGGCCCTCAAGCCTTGAGGGCATGGCGATTCCAGGACGGACTTTACCTTTTCAGGATCCATCTTGAGACCTTGATTCGACATGATGCAGCCCAGGAAGGGTAGGGCATCTTTCTCAAACACGCACTTCTCCAAATTGGCGTACAGGCGATTCTCCCTCAACCGCAGCAAAACTTGACAGACATGTGTCCGATGAGTCATTGGATCTGGAGAAAAAATTAAGATGTCATCAAGATAGACCACAACACAAACATAGAGGAGGTCGCGGAAGATGTGATTAACAAACTCCTGGAAGACCGCGGGAGCATTACACAGGCTGAAGGGCATTACTAGATATTCATAGTGTCCATCACGGGTGTTAAATGCAGTCTTCCATTCGTCACCCTGGCGAATACGGATTAGGTTGTAAGCCCCACGCAGGTCTAGTTTAGAAAAAATCTTGGCACCACGTATATGATCAAACAGTTCAGAGATCAATGGCAACGCATACCTATTTTTCACCGTGATCTGGTTGAGACCCCGGTAGTCGATGCAAGGATTCAGAGAACCAGCCTTTTGCTTGACGAAGAAGAACCCGGCTCCTGCCGGGGTGGAAGACTTCCATATGAAGCCCCTCTCCAAGTTCTCTTTAACATAGGTGGACATGGACAGAGTCTCTGGCAAGGAGAGAGTATATACCCTACCACGGGGAAGGGAAGCACCAGGAACTAGGTCGATAGGACGGTCATACGCCCGGTGTGGGGGCAGCGTCTCCGCCTCTATCTTGCTGAAGACGTATGAAAATGCAGAATAATGACCAGGCAATCCTGCCAAGGACCGAGGCAGAGGAGGCTGAGCCGAACTAATCTGTATCAGGCAACGGTTGAGACACTCGGGGCCCAACTGGAGAACCTCTCCAGAATTCCAGTCCAGGACTGGGGCATGTAGTCGGAACCAAGGTAGTCCCAGCAGCACGGGGTTGACGTCTTTGGGCAGGACAAAGAACGAGAGGAGCTTGGAGTGGAGGGCTCCCACTTGGAGCCTCAGCGGCTTGGTCACAGCTATAATTGGGTCTGGCAGAGGTAGTCCATTTACAGATGCAACCATCAACGGCCTCTCCAGCGGGGTAGTGGGCAATTGGAGAAGATCCACCAGGTCTCTATGAATGAAATTAGCAGTGGATCCAGAGTCCAGATACGCAGAGACTCGATGCGTTTTCTCGCCGGATACTATGGTCATGGGAATGGACAATTTAGACGAAAGTCCTTCTTTACCCAAGGTTGTCTCTCCCACCAACCCTGGGCTATGGGGCATTTGGGAACACAGACACACAAGATGGCCTCCGAGGCCGAAATATAGACAGAGTCCCGAGATGCGTCTGCATTGTCTCTCCTGGGTAGATAGCTTAAACTGGTCCGTCCTCACAGACTCCTTAGTAGGATTGGCATCTGAGGACAGCAGGGGTTGCTGCAAAGTAGGGACCGGACTGGGAGTCCTTTTTCCCTACGAGCTTCTTGGAGCCGTTCTCGGATCCTTATATCAATCTGGGCGGCCAGAAGGATGAGATCATCCAGGGTGGACGGTCGATCTCAGGCGGTAAGCTCATCGTTAATTTTAGGCCAGAATGTAGCCACCAGGGCCTCATTGTTCCACAACAGTTCTCCCGCCACGGTGCGGAAGTGGATGGCATACTCGCCCACGGACGTGTCTCCCTGGTGCATGTTCAGCAAGGAGGCGGCTCCAGACGAGACTTGTCCAGGCTCCTCAAACACCGTGCGAAATGTCTGGAGGAACCCCTGGAAGTCACGGGTCTCTGGTCCTTGTCTCTACCAGATAGGATTCGCCCATGCAAGGGCCCTGCCAGTGAGGAGAGAGACAATGAAATCGACCCTTGTGCCATCAGATGAAAATGCCCTTGCATACAGGATAAAGTGGATCTGGCACTGGTTCAAAAATCCACGGCAGGTCCTTGCGTCTCCATCATAGCGGTCAGGAAGTGGCAAAGAAAATCTGGGATCAGGAGGTGTAGTCAGAGGATCAGTACTGCCAGGAGTTGTAGTAGGAGGATCGGCAGCTTGCACCTCCAACCAACGTACAATAATGTTCATGGTTCATGGTCTAGAGGAGTTGGTCCTGTTGAGACCATAGGTCTAGCATATCCACCCGCATCTCTTGTGATGTCATCATGGTCTTGGATTGACCAGCGTGGTCCATGGCCTGAGCCTACTGTCACGTTGGGTACGTGGACCCACTGGACCGTACCGCCTTGACGGTATGGCAGCTGGCCAACAGGACACGGGTCACAGTCTATAGTTCATATAATGTACCTGTGGTAGCTCAGACAATAGCAAGACAGGCTTGGCTGGGACTAGGCAGCAAGCAGGCTCCAGGCATGTGGTAGCAGGACAGGCGTGGTACACAGCACAGCATGACTTCAGCTCGACACGGTACTTGACCAGGATAGCACGGGATACAGGTTACAGGTGGCAGGAACGGGAAACACTGGGAACTGGGAATCACTAGGAGACCATTTGCTTAGACAGACTAGGGTAGACAAAAAGGCTCAGTCATTGCAGTGAGGGGCACAGCCCTTCTTACAGCCGAGGGTGTTCTGAGAGCAATCAGCTCAATCTTCCACCTGTGTGCGCTTTGGCTCCTTAAGTCTGGACTGAGCTAGCGAGCGCACCATGGTGGTCACTGTGGAACGGGACGGCCGCATGGGCAGACATCTCTGGAGAGAAGGGCATCGACTGGATGCCTGCCTGGGGTGAATAAACACACCACTTTTTTTCACCAATTTCCTTGGAGTGCTGCCTCTTCATTTTTTTGGATTTCATTAACAAGGGTTCCTAGCCTCAACCTAGGAGGCCTGCACCCACTGCTGTTGCTGTGCTACTTTACTCTTTTTCTCATTTTATATATATATATATATATATATATATGTTTTGGAGGACACTATATATATATATATATATATATATATATATATATATATATAGTCAAATCCTCCAAAACACGAGACAGCACTCCTCAATAAGTGAAAGTAGAATTATTCACCACATGCGACGTTTCAGCCCTACTCCATGGGGCCTTACTCAAGCCCCATGGAGTAGGGCTGAAACGTCGCATTTGGTGAATAAATCCACTTTTTCACTTATTGAGGAGTGCTGGCTCGTGTTTTGGAGGATTTGACTAAGTATCTAGGGACACTGGTTACGTGTCCAAACGGGAATATTGCACCCTGATTATACGTATTTGGGAAATGGTGCTGCTTATTTACTATATATATATATATATATATATATATATATATATATATACATACATATATATATATATATATATATATACATATATATATATACATATATATATATACATATGTATATATCTTACAATATTCATAGACATTTTCTCCCATTAAACCTACATGGTAACGCATGGCTCACACTTATAGCTCTCAGGGTGAATGTCATCTGTCATGTGAGTGTCTGTATCTCATCATAAGAGTGTCTTGTATATATAAATTTATAGAAAGTAGCTCATATCAGTCAAACTAGAGACTTGTCCAAAATGAACAGCGACCCATCTGTAGACAGCACTGTGTTGGGATTCTTGGCCTTCATCTGTACAGAGCAGAGTACTGGTTGGCCGAATAAAATACCTTAGACACAGATCGGTGGGGGAGGGGGAATACTGTCTCTGATTGAAGAGACTCAGTGGGTGTATGGAGACTTATTTACATGCAATGCTCCATGGGAAAAAAGTATGGAAAAAATCTTGTATAAGTCAAACTAGAAACTCATCAAGATTGAAGGAACTCACATTTCCTAAGTTTAATATATAAGCAATGTTCTTGAACTCGTTGTGCTAATACAGACATGTTTGAGATGCTCCTCAATGCAGCTGCAATTTATCAACATGCCTGATCATAAAGAAGTTATTAATTTCCACCTGATTGTTTCTCCAAGGCTTCCAGTTATTTTGGGGATTCCTTTACTTTCTCCTCACAATCCATCCATCAATTGGGAAATAGGTTATATACATTCCTCCTCTTAATATTGTCAGTTAAATTGTCTGCCTAAACCTACTTATTCATTACATGGGAGCACATCAATCTCTGAACTTTCTGTTAAAGACTTTTGAGAAAATTGATTCCACATTACGTCCCTGCAATGGCTATAGGTGGCTTAATAAAGTCACAGTTAAAACACAATAATTCCAGAATTACCTGAAAGGCTTCGTACAAATAAAATATTTAGGCCCCATGCACACGACCGTGCCCGCAATCACGGCCCACGATTGCGGGCACGGCCGGCCGCCGACTGACAGCCGCATTTTCGGGCCGTGCTCCCATACAAAGCATGGGAGCACGGCCCGCAAAATGCAAAAGAACGGACATGTTCCATAATTCCCGGAACATTTCCGCGGCACGGACACCCTTCCGTAGTGCTACGGAAAGCTGTCCGCGTTCAATGATAGTGAATGGGTCCGTTTTTGCGGACCGCAATTGCGGTCCGCAAAAACTGAGTTTTTTTTACGGTCGTGTGCATGGGGCCTTACTAAGCTTGAGCTAAGAGGAGCATATAACCTTGATCTATTCCTTCCTGGGGATGAGTGGAAGACTGCCTTCAGGATATGATATAAACACTTTGAGTATCTGGTAATGTTTTTTGGACTTTGTAATGCCCTACCCAATGAAGTTTCCAGGGACTTATTGAATTAATTTGTAATAGCCTACCTGTATAATATCTTCATTTTTTTATGTCAATCTTGAGGAGCATCACAAACATGTCTACACTGTACTACAACGATTTCAAGACCATTTGTAAAGGATCTGCCAGGCACAGCTTCTGTGTCAACGCACATAGGTAATTAGTCTGCACCTGCTTCTATGTCTGTGAGACTGACTCCATCTTCCACCACTCAGGATGGCAGGCTTAGGAGTGGGAGAGCCTACCACAGCCTGGCCAGGCGGAGCTAGCTCCCGCCCTCTGTCTATTTATACCTGCCTTTCCTGTTCCTCCTTGCTTGTGATTCTTCTCGTTTGGTTTCCTGGCCCTGCTGCAGCTTCTGAACTATTTGACCCTGCTTCATATTGACCCTGGCTTACTGACTACTCTCCTGCTCTGCGTTTGATACCTCGTACACTCCTGGTTTGACTCGGCTTGTTCACTACTCTCCTGCTCTGCGTTTGGTACCTCGTACACTCCTGGTTTGACTCGGCTCGTTCACCACTCTTGTTGCTCACGGTGTTGCCGTGGGCAACTGCCCCATCTCCCTTAGCTTCTTTGTACCCTTGTCTGTTTGTCTGTCGTGCACTTATTGAGCATAGGGACCGTCGCCCAGTTGTACCCCGTCGCCTAGGGCGGGTCGTTGCAAGTAGGCAGGGACTGAGTGGCGGGTAGATTAGGGCTCACTTGTCTGTTTCCCTACCCCCATCATTACACCATTGCTTAAATTAAACTTGAGAAATGTAGGTTTCAGCAAACTACAATTTAATTTCTTGGGTACATTATATTTCCAGAAGGTCTGAGTATGGACCCTAGTAAAATCAAGACTGTTGTTGATTGGCCACAATATTCTGTCAAGGTCTGTGGCAGATTCAGAGTCAAGCAGCTGAAACTATAAGGCAGAGGAATGCAAATAGCAAGAGTTGTGAAGTAACGGTCCAGGTTCGGCACACAGATAAACAGCAGTAATTCATGTAAGGCAGAGACATGGCCATGAAACAGTCCAAGTTTGTGTAAAGGGAAGTGTCCAGTGAACCCCGCTATTACTCCAGCCCCTTTTACATTGGCAAGCCAGCCAGGAGACTATATATATATATATGTATATATATTTATATTTAGAGAGGCTCTGTCACCACATTATAAGTGCCCTATCTCCTATATAAGGTGATGGGCGCTGTAATGTAGGTGGCAGTAATGCTTTTTATTTAAAAAAACGATCTATTTTAAACCACTTTATGAGCGATTTTTAGCTTTATGCTAAGGAGTTTCTTAAAGCCCAAGTGAGCGTATTTTTACGTTATACCAAGTGGGCGTTGTACAAAGGAGTGTATGACGCTGACCAATCAGCGTCATGCACTTCTCTCCATTCATTTACACTGCACTAGCGATATAGTTATATCGTTATGTGCAGCTACATACACAAACACTAACATTACTGTAGTGTCCTGAGTGTCGCGAGATTACGATGTAACCTGTCATTTCAAACGAGATTACGCTTGCCTTGCTGGAATCTCACAGAAAAGATTCAGAAGTGTCAGAATTCTGAATAAACATCACATCCAGGCTGGTAGTGATGTATATTCATTATCAGGACACTACAGTAATGTTATAGTGTGTGTATGTAGCTGCACATAATGATATAACTATATCGCTAGTGCAGTGTAAATGAATGGAGAGAAGTGCATGACGCTGATTGGTCAGCATCATACACTCCTCTGTAGAACGCTCACTTGGTCTAAAGTAAAACTTGCGCATTAAGAAACTCATTAGCATAAAGCTAAAAATCGCTCATAAAGTGGTTTAAAATAGATAGTTTTTCGAAATAAAAAGCATTACTGTCACCTACATTATAGCGCCGATCTCCTTATATAGGAGATAGGGCACTTATAATGAGGTGACAGAGCCTCTTTAAGCCCTTTTACATTGGCGAGCCAAGGCCCAAACTGTTCTCAATTTATTTCTGTGTTTTGTGCAATAAAATTGGGTTAAAACGTGAACTGCAGATAGGCGGAGAGGCGTGGACTGTTAACGTACATACACGGTGAAGTGTTATGTTATACTTTGCGCCTAGACCTTTAAGTTTGGTCAAGTAACACAGTTTTATTTAAGGCTTAATACAGGATACAATTGAGAACAGACAACCTATTTATTTATTGTTGTTGTTCTAAGGTATTAACATCTTTTATGTTACTTTGCGGCACGCTGCGACAAATCGTTGGGCGAGCAAGCAACACATAGAAAAGAAGTATTCGACATCAGTGTCCTTCCGGTGAAGTCCAGCTGATCAGAAAAAGGCGTTCCGGAAGAAAATTACCTTTTTCAAAGCAGCGAGGGACAAGGAGGACAACGCAGACTGAGATGACTTCTGGAACAGTGAATATGGATTTCTCCACACTTATACACCTTGCCAAAAATAGTACAACCAACCCAGTAACACCCACGACATACAAGTCAGCATGAATGCTGTAGTCCACTCTGCTGGTCGAGGCTTATGCACATAACAAGATGTGCATTAGCAAGAGGAGCGTTTTTAATAAAACCTCTAAACGGTTCCACATGCTCGCTAAACTTATCTGTATTTATGAGAAGATGTGGAAGCCTGAAAACACAGAAATGAAGAGTGATTCCCTAAGTTTGGACTGCCAGAGTTGTGTCAACAATGTGAAGTGGGTTTGTGCTTTGCAGACACAACTGGCAGAGAATGCCTAATGTAAAATTGATAGAGATAAGGAGATTTGCATGCTGGAATCGCAGGTGATAGTTTTGAGAAATCATGGTGATGATATTGATGTACAGCTGACTGAGTCTTATGCTGTGATCAATGCATTTAAGGATAAGGCGGCATCTACGGATGCGATCATTGCCAAGTTAAATGATGAGCTTGAGGCTAGGTCACAATTGGTAACCAGTATGCAATATCATAAAGGATTTTTCAAAAGTATTACCAGCGTTTTCTTCTTCACAAAAGTCAAGGCCTGATTCTGTTTTAAGTTTGGGAAGTAGAAGGGGGGGGGGGGAGTAGAATGAGTGATGGATCAGATGTCCCAAATCGTGATACCATCCAGAAATCTGAAGGTAACACTGTTATGAAAGTGTTATGCAAATGTAAGCGTACAATATTTAGAAGTGCGTTCCTAGCCATGCAGAACTTTAAGAGATCAAGCACTGGTGACTGCCCCAGGTCCAGCAGAGCATGTACCATTAAATGTTTTGCACGTGTTGGCTCAGGCCATATTGCGAAGTACTGCGAGTCTTTGGTTACTAAGAAATGTGGTCCTGTTAAATGTTTTAAATGTGGTCAGATGGGACATATTGCTAGAAACTGCCATGGCATAAGCAACCATGGAAAGCCCAGCGAAATGGCAATAGAAAATGGCCATGTTACAACAAACGTTGGATTTAGACAAAATAGCTGCCTAAGAGTCTCCTTACAGCTCCGCCATGTGCTCAAGGGTCTAAATGTCCAACCACAACTGGGGAAGAGTTTGGGAAGTTGTACATAAATTGCATGTTCAGTCAGGTGTTATGTCTGTGATGTTTGTATATGGTCCGTTGTGTTTGTCCCCAGTTGTCCTTTTATTTTCATTAGTGTTTTTATTTTGTGGTTCCTTCGCAGATTCTATTGTGGTATATCCCTGGTTATCAGTAATATGTATTTATACTATATGGGTGTTGCCTATATTTATAATACATAAATGTTTTAATTGCTCTCTATTTAGGTTATAATGTTGAAATTGTTATTGTACTGTGAACACAGGTAGAGAAGTGCGGGCAGGTAACATAAGTTCACAGTGTAGTGTTTTATGTTATACTGTGCACCCAGACCTGGGAGGTTCAGACAGGTAACACAATGTCATCTGAGGCCTAATGTGAGTGCAATTAAATACAGCGAATAAAAGTATGGCTGATTCTTTTGTGTTTAACCGGAGACTTCCTTTAGGAAAGTTTGGACCCCATTTACATGTGTACCTTTGAGGGGAATATTTTTGTATGTTTGGTTATTTTACACTTTGTTTGTATGATTGGGTAGTGTGTAGGAACCTTTAGGGACAGGTAAGTTACACACCCACCCTTGTATGCAATTGCCAACTCAACCTTAGAACTGGTATGGTCCATTCGATGATGGATTGAATGTTAGAGGGGAAATGGAAGCCGATACTCCATCCCACAATTAGATTTGGGTACTGAGACATCACTTCCTCCTCAGGGATGTACCTCCTCCTCAGGAATGTTAACCTGCCATGATAGTTACCTGGGTATCGGCCCACAAAGATTATTCCATCTTCAATCAAGATGCTGGTAAGAGTTGGGAAAGTAACGGACTGTGTACTAAGGTTGTCGAAAGGCAGGCTAAGCCATTCCAAGGCTGACTGTGTGAGGGCATAAGTAGTCTTACACGGGTCAGCACGCTAAAATGGGATCGGCCGCTGGAAAGACCTGCTGACGCCTCTATAGAGGAAAAGATTCATAAAGAAGAAGATCCAGGACTTTGAGTTTTGTTATAGACTTTGAGTTTCTATGGACTTTCAGCTTAGTTTTATGGACTTTGAGGCTTCGTACTTTGAGGTTTTACTGCAACTTCGTTCTGTGGACTGTAAGGTTTCGTTTCAACTTCGTTCTGTGGACTGTAAGGTTTTGTTTCAATTTCGTTCTATGGACTGTGGGGTTTAGTTTCTATGGACTGTGGAGTTCATAGACATTATATATATAATGTCTCATGAGCAAGGGATGTAGAGACACAGCCCTGGTCATGAATAACCGTTGCACAAACAAAGCAGGAAAATTAGTTATTGTCCTGCTTTGCTTGGGACCAATGGAGACAGGAGATACTACTTTGATCTCCTGTCTCCATTTCAAATTTCCCACGCACACGGGGGTTCCCGTGCTCGCACGCTCATGGGTTGGCCGGTGACGTCATATCACCGCACTGACCCATGTTAGCCGGGGGCGAGCGCCATTTGCCCCACTACGAGCATACTGGCAGGGTTTAAATAGCCCTGCGTCGGTATGTTCAGTAGCTGGTCCCTGCCTCCATCCCCCAAGAGCAACTTACCCTCACCACTCCACCAACGAAGCTCTACTTACCTGCTCCCCGGCTCCACCAACGGACCTCTTCTGCGCCCCGGTTCATCACTCCGGCTCCCTGCCCCACCAACGTCCTCCTCCCGTGGACAACGAGTGCTACGTATCAAGTGCAGCAACAGCTTCATTTAACCCTTTCACTCCCATGGACAACGAGCAACCCTTTCACCCCCATCCTAGCACCACACTTTAACCCTCTCTCCCCTACACTACAGAATTTCCCTGGTTTAACCCTTGCTTTTCCCCCCTACACAACGAGCTGGTGCCCCTGAGTTAACACTTTACACATCCCCTGGCCTAGTTAACACTTTACCACCTGCCTGACATCCCCTGGTTAGCCCTTCACCTACCTGCACATCACATCCCCTGGTACCCTTGTTAACCCTTTCCCACCTGCCTGCACATTCCCATTGTTAACCCTTTACCTACCTGCACATCCCATGGTACACATCCCTGGGTAACCCTTTCCCTGGTAACCCTTTATCTTCCACATCCCTTTTTAAACTTTAGTGTACAGGGACAGTTATACTTAGGAGGGAATGGGACAGAAATAGTGAGCGTGTGAGAATTGCAACGTGACTTATATACAGTGAAGGAAATAAGTATTTGATCCCTTGCTGATTTTGTAAGTTTGCCCACTGTCAAAGACATGAACAGTCTAGAATTTTTAAGCTAGGTTAATTTTACCAGTGAGAGATAGATTATATTTGAAAAAAAAAAACAGAAAATCACATTGTCAAAATTATATATATTTATTTGCATTGTGCACAGAGAAATAAGTATTTGATCCCTTTGGCAAACAAGACTTAATACTTGGTGGCAAAACACTTGTTGGCAAGCACAGCAGTCAGATTTTTTTAATAGTTGATGATGAGGTTTGCACACGTTAGATGGAATTTTGGCCCACTCCTCTTTGCAGATCATCTGTAAATCTTTAAGATTTCGAGGCTGTCGCATGGCAACTCGGATCTTCAGCTCCCTCCATAAGTTTTCGATGGGATTAAGGTCTGGAGATTGGCTAGGCCACTCCATGACCTTAATGTGCTTCTTTTTGAGCCACTCCTTTGTTGCCTTGGCTGTATGTTTCGGGTCATTGTCGTGCTGGAAGACCCAGCCACGAGCCATTTTTAATGTCCTGGTGGAGGGAAGGAGGTTGTCACTCAGGATTTGACGGTACATGGCTCCATCCATTCACCCATTGATGCGGTGAAGTAGTCCTGTGCCCTTAGCAGAGAAACACCCCCAAAACATAATGTTTCCACCTCCATGCTTGACAGTGGGGACGGTGTTCTTTGGGTCATAGGCAGCATTTCTCTTCCTCCAAACATGGCGAGTTGAGTTAATGCCAAAGAGCTCAATTTTAGTCTCATCTGACCACAGCACCTTCTCCCAATCACTCTCAGAATCATCCAGATGTTCATTTGCAAACTTCAGACGGGCCTGTACATGTGCCTTCTTGAGCAGGGGGACCTTGCGGGCACTGCAGGATTTTAATCCATTACGGCGTAATGTGTTACCAATGGTTTTCTTGGTGAATGTGGTCCCAGCTGCCTTGAGATCATTAATAAGTTCCCCCCGTGTAGTTTTTGGCTGAGCTCTCTCCTTCCTCAGGATCAAGGATACCCCACGAGGTGAGATTTTGCATGGTGCCCCAGATCGATGTCGATTGACAGTCATTTTGTATGTCTTCCATTTTCTTACTATTGCACCAACAGTTGTCTCCTTCTCACCCAGCGTCTTACTTATGGGTTTGTAGCCCATTCCAGCCTTGTGCAGGTCTATGATCTTGTCCCTGACATCCTTAGAAAGCTCTTTGGTCTTGCCCATGTTGTAGAGGTTAGAGTCAGACTGATTAGTTGAGTCTGTGGACAGGAGTCTTTTATACAGGTGACCATGTAAGACAGCTGTCTTTAATGCAGGCACCAAGTTGATTTGGAGCGTGTAACTGGTCTAGAGGAGGCTGAACTCTTAATAGTTGGCAGGGGATCAAATACTTATTTCTCTGTGCACAATGCAAATAAATATATATAATTTTGACAATGTGATTTTCTTTTTTTTTTTTTTATATAATCTATCTCTCACTGGTAAAATTAACCTAGCCTAAAAATTCTAGACTGTTCATGACTTTGACAGTGGGCAAACTTACAAAATCAGCAAGGGATCAAATACTTATTTCCTCCACTGTATATGTATGATTAGGTAAGTGGGTGATGGTATAGCTTAGGATTGTGATACCTTGTTTATACTGTACCACGTGTAGTGTTAGTGTATTAAATACATATGAAGTTATTATGTGTATTGGGATACACTGATACTATACTGTGATTACTGTGTACTGTGTTTGGTGTATTTTATCTAAGTATTATTTACTGTGTGTATTAATACATATTACCTTTATTTCTATTATATGGTCGTATCCACTTAGTAGCAAAGCAATTAGATTGACGTTAGTATAAGAAAAAGGTAAGGGAACTAGGCATAACCCTAGTGACCCTGATATAAAGAAGGTAGTAGTAGTGGGCGACATCAGCCAAGTGAACCCCGCTAATACTCCACCCCCTTTTACAGTTTGGTACACAGATAAATGGCAATATGCACTTATGTGAGGCAGAGACGTGGTCAGGAAACAGTCCAAGTTCAATACACAGATAAACGTCAATAAGTAATATTGTGAGGCAGAGAGGAACTAGTCTTGAGCAGAAAGCTCAACAGTCCGGTAAGAATGAACTGCAAAGTCCAGGCTTACTCTACATAAAAGCCACAATGGGGAGACCAAACAAACAATCAAGGCAATGGATTCTAGAAGCAGGATTTAAAGAGAATCTAGACACTAAATCCAGCATTGAAGTTGTCCAGCAGCATGAGTGGCTCAATGAGAAGAGCCAATGCCTAGAACTGAGTAGTTTCCAGGTTTGAAGCCTGATGCAGTGATGGGTTGCTCTTCCTTTTGGAGAAGTATCTGGTTTGGTAGATATGAGCTATTTTGCATATATTTTTCCCATTGAGTATTTCCTATAAATAAGTCTTTATACCAGGGTCTTAAAAGATCAAGGGCACAAGCCACAAAACATATATTTACACCCCCCCCCCACAACCCCCGAAAAAATAAAATCAAAATGTACATACATATTGGAGATAGCATATCTATAAGGTTAAGGCTCCTATAGCTACAACACTGGATAGAATTGGATACATTGTCTCAGCAGACAGTATGTATATATATATATATATATATATATATATATATATATAGTGACAACTTGGAGTAAGTTAGCTCACAGGATCGCCATCTCCAGGGTAAGATGGTTGGCACAGTTAAGAATTTTCACTCCAACACTGGATTCGGTTTGAAACTGGCCGCGACCAGCTTTATTGTCTCCGTACATGAAAAGCGGTTCTACAAAACAGTTCAAAATAAAGCCTAGGCCATCCAGCCTCTAACTAAACATATAGCTTCCCTAGCTATCAGGGTGAAAGGCCTTCTGCCCAGCACCTCACAACAAACGTGTTCTTACCAGAAATTTTGACTACCACAGGCTGGCAATGCCTGTCTTCCTCAGACTGGGAGTATTGTGTGAATAGATCACACCTTTCTTGAAGGAGCCTTCACAGCTTGCAGCTAATGAGACTAATGAGAGCTAAGAGAACTTCTCTTCCACTCCAGCAACCCAGACCTATTTCCAGGTTTCTAGCCTAATAAATAAGGAGAAAGGACACTTTTTCTTGTAACATTCTGGGCCCAAATCCTGCCCTTTAGTAGCCACATTGCTACAATATATATGTAGATGAGACAGCATATCTGTAGCACTCTAACCCTATAGCTATGGATAGGATTACAGCACACAAAAAATGGCGACAGCACACTGCGGACACCAATGTCACCTAAGCCGCAAAATATAAATAAATATGTATTACTGCTAAATCTACTTACAATAGGGAGGTTCTTAGCGCACATTTTTTATCAAATTGTGTGAGCCCACCTGCCACGACAAGGCATCCTCTATAGGTGGGAACCTACTCTGTAACCAGAACTGGGACTAATCCTACATATATCTGGGGATGGTAGGAACCAGCATTAAAATAATTAACACTAAGCCTTGCCTTAGTAATGGACGTTGCCAATCAGCCAGCGGCCATTACTAAAGTGGTAGTAATTAAGTTTAAAAGAAAATACAAAGACACAGAAAATATATTTTATTGAAATTAAAAAAAAACACACAACCCTCATTAACCATTTTATTGAAAAATAAAAAAAAGAATTTGTCCTCGAATCCGACGTAGTCCAACATCCGAACCTTTACAAGAACACAAACACACAAAAAAAACATTAGTAACACATGTGATAGACTTAGATACAGGGCTCATGTGTGATACGGTCTGTTAGACCTTGTATCTAAGTCTACCACTAGGTAGGCTTAGATACAGGGCCCTAGCAGACAGTAAACTTATACTGTATACAATTACCGTCTGCTGGGGCCCTGTATCTAAGCCTACTATGTGGTAGGCTTAGATACAGGGCCCATCAGACAGGATCATACATGGGCCATGTATCTAAGCCTACCATGTGGTAGGCTTCTATACAGGGCCCAGCAGACAGTACCACACCATGTGTGATCCTGTCTAATGGGCCCTGTATCTAAGCCTACCACATGTTAGGCTTAGATACAGTGCCCCAACAGACAGTAACCTTATACAGTATAAGATTTCTGTCTGCTGGGGCCCTGTATCTAAGCCTACCTATGTGGTAGGCTTAGATACAGGGCCCATCAGACAGTATCAGACAGCCATGTATCTAAGCCTACCATGTGGTAGATAAAGGGTCCATGTTTGATACTGTCTGTTAGACCCTGTATCTAAGCCTACAACAAGGTAGGCTTAGATACAGGAACCCAGAAGACAGTAATGTTACACCTACCCTCCTCTTTGGCTCCGGGTCCTGACAACATCCCGCGTTTTGACTTCATGGGCGGCGCACTATGTCATGACATCATGATGCGAGAAGACATCAGGACTTCTGTTGCGCTCGGGAAGGAGGAGGGTAAGTATAGTGTTATTACTATAGTAACAGGGGCCCATGTATTTTATTACATCGGCCCCAGTTACTATAGTAACTTTTATAGACGCGGTGTTGGGTGCCGCAGCCACCCTTGGCTTTGGTGCAGCTGCGACCCCTATAGCTGCACTGAGGCAGCTGGCCAAAGATCTGGGGCTTGGGCCCTGCTTCATACGCCTGCTAATTATCTGATTTACAAATATACATAGGCACAGAATATTCATGTCTGTGACTATCGGAATGTCATGACCATAATTTTCATATGCGAACACAAGAGAAGGAAAAGGGGTAGCAGAGACAAAGGAAGTTTTGCCCCCCAAACGTGACCCCATTTTGAAGACTACACCCCTCAAGGAATTTTTCTAGGGGTATAGTTAGCATTTTGACCCCACAGTTTTTTTGCTGAATTTAGTGGAATTAGGCCGTGAAAATGAAAATCTACTTTTTTCTGAAAAAACATAGAAATGTTTAATTTTTACAATGAATAAAGGGGAAAAATCACCCCAAAATTTGTAAAGCAATTTGTCCTGATTACAGCAATATGCCATATGTGGTAATAAACTGCTATTTGGACCCACGGCAAGACTCAGAAGGGAAGGAACAGTATTAGGCTTTTGGAGCTCAAATATAGCTGGAATGGTTTTCGGGTGTCATATCGCATTTGCAAAGCCCCTGAGGTACCAAAACAGTGGAAACCTCCCAAAAGTCCCTTTAGGGGACTGGAACGAGCGATCATTAAGTCGCTGGTACAATACACTGCAATACTAATGTATTTCAGTATAATATCATTTTTACAGGCTCCTGTAACAGCGAGATGGCTGTTCCTGTCCATTAGTCCCAGGTGTCAACTGTAATACACAGCTGACACCTGCAGAATATGGTGCGGGCGCAGCGCATGAGCCCGCTCCATATATAACCCCCCGCACCACGACATGCTATTAAGTCATGGTGCGCAAAGGCGTTAATGCGCAGCGGATGGTGCAAAGTGAAAATTAAAATATGTTGTGCCCAGTTTGTGCCACTGAAGACAAATACCTCGTACAATGTTGAGCGGGTTCTCCCGGATATAAAATATCATATATATGGACGTAAGCTGGTGTTTGGGCACGCTGTGGGGCTCAGAAGTGAGGGAGCGCCATTTGGCTTTTCGAGCTCAGATTTTGCTTGGTAAATGTTCTGTTTGGGGTTTTGCTGGTATTTCAGTTTATAATGTGGGGGTATGTGTAAATTGGGCAGAGTACATCAGGACATAATAAGAGGGTATAATAATTCGGTAAATATATAATAATTTGCAGATATGTGGCCAATGTCGCACTGATAAATCGCGCCCGATCTTATCCGCTTTTGGACACTGCACAATTTCTGTCGCTATATTCTGAGAGCCAGAATTTTTTTTATTTTTTCTTCACCGGAGCTGTTTGAGGGCTTATTTGCTGCGGAACAATCTGTAGTTTTCATTGGTACCATTTTAGGGTACATGTGATTTTTTTATCACTTTTTATTAGATTTTTTTGGCAAGCAAAGTGACAAAAAAACATAAATTCTGACAATGTTTTTTGTCTTTTTTTTTTTTACAGTGTTCAACGCGCACTATATATGACATTTTACTTTATTCTGCGGGTCGATACGATTACGGCGATACAAGATGTATATAGTTTTTTTATGTTTTGTGGCGTTTGCGCAATAAAATCACTTTTCGATAAAATTATTTATTTTTTGTGTCACCATATTCTGAGAGCCATAACTTTTTTATTTTTCAGTCAAAAAAGCTGTGTAAGGGCTTGTTTTTTGCAGGACGGGTTGTAGTTTTTATTGGTACTATTTTGGGGTACATGCGACTTTTTGATCACTTTTTATTCTATATTTTTGGAGGGTTGATGACCAAAAAAATAGTGATTCTGACATTGTTTTTTAATTATTTTTTTTGCGGTGTTCACTGTGCGGGAAAAATAATATTATAGTTTTATAGTTTGGGTCGTTATGAACGCCGTGATACCAAATATGTGTACTTTTTTTTAACATTTTCATTTTTTTCCTATAATAAAAGACTTATTATAGGAAAAAAAGCATTTTTTGTTTTTGTAACTTATAAATTGTTTTTACACTTTTATAAAACATTTTTATTACTTCTTTTTTTTACTTTTTACTTTTTTTACTTGAAGAACTGCAGCACTGATAGCTGCTATAATACATTACACTACCTAGGTAGTGTAACGTATTATAAACTGTCAGTGTGACGCTGAGAATCACACTGACAGGAAGCTTATGAGGACCAGCCTCCGGCTGGTTCTCATAGGCTGCTGTGCATGGCAGACCCGGGGTCTGTTGTATGGCCTCCGGTTTGCCTTATAACCGGCTGCAGCACCCGCAATCGGTCCCCGGGAAAGTTTGTTGTAGCAACAAACTTTCCAGTTTGTTGTGGTAACAAACTTTCCAGTTCGTTGCTACAACAAACTTTCCCTGCGATCACATGACCGGGACCTGAACCAATTAGGCCCCGGTCATGTCTCCGGGACTAGAGGCAGGGGATAACAGCGCGATCCGGGTGTCAGCGCTACTCTGAGACACCTGGATCGCTCTTCTAACACCCACCGTGAATTCACGTCGGCGCTGCACAGAGCCCAACAAGCGCGGGAGGAGTTGTAGTTTTTATTGCTACCATTTAAAGTACCATATAATGTATTGGGAAACCGAAAAAATAGTTTTCCGTGAATTGAGCGATGTGAGGGCTCATTTTTTGCGTGGCGAGTTGTAATTTTTATTGGTAACATTTTTTGGTACATAAAACTTATTGATCACTTTTTATTAAATTTGTTTTTTAGAGCTAAGGTGACCAAAAAACAGCAATTCTGGCATCTTTCTTTTTTTTTTTACGGCGTCCACCCTATGGGTTAAACAGTGGCATAGCTATGGGGTCGCAGTGGTCGCAACCTCGATCGGGCCCCACAGCTAGGGGGGCCCGAGGCACCCCCTCACCACACTAGCACAGTAGCGCTACAATGATTGCTCTACATTGCTGGGTCCCCGCTGGGGTACAAAAGAGACCCAGTAATGTATTTAAAAGCATTGGTGGCAACTCGGCGGTGAAATAGTCATTGCGTGGAGGGGGAACAAGAGGGTGTAAAATGATTGATGCATCCACTCATCTTACGAGACCCAGGCTCGCCCACTGTGCTGTCCACTCAATCAGCTCGCTTCTAGCTGTTTCCCTCTTCCTTGTGACCTGTGAGGGAAAGGGATGGCTACAGCAAGAAGATCGTGTGTATTCCTGCACCTCCCCAGCAGTACGAGCCGCAGTGTCCCGCTGTTACAGAGCTCAGGAATCCTCAGGCCCCATGCACAGGACCGTGCCCGCAATCACGGCCCGCGATTGCGGGCACGGCCGGCCGCCGACTGACAGCCGCATTTTCGGGCCATGCTCCCATACAAAGTATGGGAGCACGGCCCGCAAAATGCAAAAGAACGGACATGTTCCATAATTCCCGGAACATTTCCACGGCACGGACACCCTTCCGTAGTGCTATGGAAAGGTGTCCGCGTTCAATGAAAGTGAATGGGTCCGTTTTTGCGGACCGCAATTGCGGTCCGCAAAAACTGAGGTTTTTTACGGTCGTGTGCATGGGGCCTGGCTCCTGCTGCTCTCTGACCTCACACCAGATGTAAGTAGCTACTAGTAATGCAGCTATTAACCCCTTCACTGTGTGTACGTATGTCTGTCACGCTGAGCAGTCACACCTCAGGGTGGCAGGCTTAGATACATAGCCCATGTGTGATCCTGTCTGATGGGCCCTGTGTCTAAGCCTAACACATGGTAGGCTTAGATACAGGGCCCCAGCAGACAGTAATCTTATACTGTATACAATTACTGTCTGCTGGGGCCCTGTATCTAAGCCTACTATGTGGTAGGCTTAGATACAGGGCCCATCAGACAGGATCACACATGGGCCATGTATCTAAGCCTACCATGTGGTAGTCTTCTATACAGGGCCCAGCAGACAGTACCACACCATGTGTGATCCTGCCTAATGGGCCCTGTATCTAAGCCTACCACATGTTAGGCTTAGATACAGTGCCCCAACAGACAGTAATCTTATACAATATAAGCCTCTAAGCCATGTGGTAGGCTTGGATACAGGGCCCAGCAGACAGGATCACACACTGTATGATCCTGTCTGCTGGGCACTGTATCTAAGCCAACCACATGTTAGGCTTAGATACATGGCTCATGTGTGATCCCGTCTGATGGGCCCAGTATCTAAGCCTAACACATGGTAGGCTTAGATACAGGGCCCCAGCAGACAGTAATCTTATACTGTATAAGACTACTTTCTGCTGGACCCTGTATCTAAGCCTACCTCGTGGTAGGCTTAGATACAGGGTCCAATAGACAGTATCACACATGCGCCCTGTATCTAAGCCTACTATGTGTGTTACTAATGTTTTTTTGTTTGTCTTTTTTTAAAGGTTCGGTCATTGAACTACTTTGGATTTGAGGACTACTTCGATGATGGCTTTTTTTATTTTCAATAAAATGATTATTGAAATTAAAAAAAAACACACAACCTTCATTAACCATTTTATTGAGAATAAAAAAACGGCGCCATCAAAGTAGTCCAACATCCGAACCTGTAAAAAAACACAAACACAAAAATAAAGCAAAACAATTCTTATACTTATCTTTTCGGGTTCAGCGCTGGAGCTGCAATGTCAGCAAGCTGGAACCTATAGCTAAGCCTATCATGTGTCATACTGTCTGCTGAGCCAATGTATCTAATCCTATGCATAACTATAGGGTTGTAGTGCTATAGATATGCTGTCTCTCTCTCTCTCTCTCTCTATATATATATATATATATATATATATATATATATATATATATATAGCGGAAAAAGAAATGGCGACAGCACACTGCGTACACTAATGCCACCTAAGCCACTAAATATAAATAAATATGCATTACTGCTAAATCTACTTACAAATAGGGAGGTTCTTAGTGCACATTTTGATCAAAAAGTGTTTGCCCACCTGCCACGACAAGGCGACCTCTGTAAGGTGGGAACCTATGCTGCACATACACCCAGAACTGGGACTAAGCCTACATATATACGTGGGGATGGTAGGGACCAGCATTAAACGAATTAAAATCACCCAGGGCAGATATATATACACGCACACACGTGTTTTTTTTGGGGGGTATATGTATTGGGGCTACTGCCCCTGACGTTTTAAGACCTGAGTGACGCCCCTGGCTGCTAGTGCTGCATCATTGAGTCACTTAGGAGACCCAGTGATGCAGCTGAAAGCTGCGGGCCGTCAGCCATGAGAAGTAGTTTGGGGGGCCCAATAAGAACTTTTGCACCAGGGCCCATGAGTCTTTAGCTACGCCCCTGGGGTTAAATAATGTTATATTGTAATAATTCTGAGTTTTATGGACTTTTGTATAACCTACAAATTACCTCTAAGCTCAAAACACAAACGGGGCCTCTCAATGACAAGTAGATAACCTATACATAACCGGAAAAGGAGCACAAAAGCCCAAAATAGCAAAAATATCAAAATCTTTATTATACAGAATTCAAACATATGTATGCAAAAATATATTTGACACTGTTAAGAAATAGGACCATAAAGGGATAGGAATACAGTAAGGGCAAGATGAAAAGATGCCAGGTGGTATACAGTACAACCACCCACAGATACCGCTAAACTACTGCATCAATATAAGCCCACATATAGAGATATAAATATAAACATGAAAAAGGGATAAATACCAATGATGTACGACCAACTATATAGAGCTATCAATAGCAGTTCAGGGTGCATGAATACCAAACATGCATGCAATCCAGGCACAGGAAGGTGTATACAAAAAAGATGCCACGTTTTAAGGCAGGAAAGAGATAAACATACCCTGAGACATGGTAACGCAGTAGCAGGCAGTAGTGTGGGTTGGCACAAGGACTTTAATGGACTTTTGAAATTTTTTCCCTAGGGGACTTCAAACATCATGTATTGCGGTATATCCTGATTTTTACCAACTTCTGACAAAGCTTAAATAGGTATTCCCAAAATCATAAATTATCCCTATCTACAGGATAGGCGATCATTTTCTGATTGCTGTGGGCCCCACCACTAGAACCCCCACTGATCTGGGACCCCAAGATCCTTCCCACTGGACCCCCTGGAATTAAAGAGGAGCTTGAATGGAGCAGCGGTCGAGCATGCGCCTGACTGTCCAGTCACTCTCTATGACAATGACGGAAACAGCCGAGCAATGTACTCGGCTGTTTTTAATATTTTCTGACTTTAATACATTTGGGAATACGTTCCTTTTTAAAATACACTCCTGCAGCGCTGGATCAATCTTTCTATTTTTTCTACTCGGCTGTTCCGATATCCCCATAGAACTTGAATGGAGTAGCAGCTCGTATGCTCGACCACTGCTTTATTCAAAGTCTTCCTCACTGAGGTAGAGCTGTGGGGTTCGGGACCCCTGTTCTCACAGTTGGTGGAGGACCCAGCAGCAGGGCCCTCGGCAATCAAAAAAAATGTATCCTGTGGCTAGGTGATAATTTGTGATTTTTGGAATACCCCTTCTATAGAAGCAGAAAGATGGAAGACCTGGGTGCCTTCAATAGGCCTCCAGGCTGCCATGACCACCATCGGCACCCCGCAATCTCATCACAGGGGGGCGATGGGCTGTTGGAGGACGCTGCCTCTGCATTTTTAATGGCATAGATGCCATAATACTATATGCTAGATGCCACTGTTACTATTGACCGCGGCATCTAAGTATTTAAATGGCCAGGATCAGATTTATATCTGATCCTGGCCGTTAGTGCGAGGTGTCTGCCAGTGTGCCTGCTCCTTACTTCTCCCCCCCCACACCATGATGTACAGTGTCGTCATGGTGTGTCTATGGCTTAGATAAAGCTTATTTTGCGGAGTATTGGGAAGGGAGGATATTGAGTAAAATAATGTGAATAAACTTTAAAACCTTGTAAAAATTAAGGTAATGACAATAATGGGCCACCTGTTTTAGGAGGAAGAAAAACCTCAAGAATGAATGTTGTATATCTCCCTGTATCTATCTGTACAATAGTTCACTAGTTCACCTTCCTCCAAAGTGTTAAATGACAATATGATTAATTAGTCCATACCAATGTACAGTTTTATCACCTTATGCATCTAGAATGATTCATTTCTGTGAGCAAGGTTATAGGACACAGAACCATCCTGAATATGCAGATATGCAGATATGTCAGACTCAAGCTAGCCAAGGACATCTTTTACAGGACAAATGCCAACATACTGTTCAATGTAATCTTGTATGTACATTTAGATAAATCTTGTATTAAGAGAGTGTTCATCATTGAATGGAGCATGTACAGTATTTTCTAGTAAAATAGGCAAAGAATCTACTTTTGCAGTAAAAAATTTTAGAAATAAATATAAACATTTTAATTGTTAATAATAGAAGGCAATGAGACAAACATGCCCAGTAGACATATATCTGATTACTATAGTGTTTCTGATAAAAAAAATCAGAACCAGTAGAGAAACATTATTAACCATTTTTATAAACAAAAGAAGGTCAATTTTGTAGGAAAATAGCATATAAACATTCTTGAAAAAATGGAAGAGTATGAAATGTATTTACTATTTACTCTATTAGTAGTCTCGTTTTGCTGGTATTTTGGAGTAAAGCCAGGGTTAGCTGTTCTCACCAGTGGAAGCTGCGGTTACCCATACATGTAGTACAACATGAAAGGGCCGAGTCCACAATTTAACGCTGAATTCATAAAGGGATTCTCAAGCAGGCGACCCGCTCTATGATGTTCATATGCCCTGATAGGGCATATAGAAATGGGTTGTTGCAATGAAACAACCCTGTAATGACTGCCTTATTTCCACCATGAAAATTATAGAGAATGGCGCATAGGAATATTGAGGGCACACTTGCTAGACATTTACAAATATTTTCACACACAGTGACTATGACAGCACCAAGTATTCATATAGCTCTAAAAAAAAAAAAATGCTGTTCTCGATGCCTGCAGATCCAGAGGTGATAATGAATACGCCACTTGTTTATCATAGTTGTTATCACTTCAATAAGAATGACTACAGAAAGCTGAATAACTTAATATAGTGTGACAACTTGGGGTAAATTTAGCTCACTGGATCGCCATCTCCAGGGTGAGATGGTTGACACATATAGAAAGTTCACTCCAACTCCTTGAATAAAGATTTAAACCAGTCACAGCTAGCTTTATTGTCTTCAACACAGCAAGCGGTGTTACAACAAAAAACACACAAAATAAACCCTAGGCCGTCCAGCCGCTAACTAACACATTCAGTATCCCTCACTACGAGACACTGAGCCTTGTGCCCAACACCTCAAAACATAGGCAGTTTTACCTTACACATTGGTGACTCTCACAGGCTAGCATGCCTGTCTTCCCCAGACTGAGAGCCCCTTACACGTTGGTGACTCTCACAGGCTAGCATGCCTGTATTCCCCAGACTGAGAGCCGTCTCAGGCTTATCAGACAGCCCAAGACATCGACTGTCTGTATAGAGTGGAAGCCCACCCTTCTTCACACTCCAGCAAACCAGGCCCTATTCCGGGTTTTACACCCTAGCAACAGCAGAGAAAACCCTCTCTGCTGTACATGTTCCCTGGTTGCTTGAAACTGAACAGTTTCTGCACTGTCCAATAGATGCACTACTACAATAGTAAGAAACATATAGTGCAATGTAGCCTGCTTTATATTGTTTTCTAGTATGAAAAATATGTATGACTTGTTTGTCAAATAGAAAACAAAACAATAGAGCTCCGGTGAAATTTTGGGAGAGTGTCTTTAGGATTTTTCATCTATGTTGTTCAGAATAATAGGGTGGCAATGCATGTTTGAGAAGAAAATGTGTGTATACAAATGAGCCAGTAATATGAGATATCTGTATCCTACTGATGTACAAAGAGTATACAAAACAAATTCCTATTAAAGGGACGAACCAATCATACAGCTTATCATTCCCCTTTATAGGGGTCATCCAGGATTAGAAAATCATGGCTGCTTATTTCTAAGAGCAACACCACAACCGCTCATAGGTTTGTCTGGTATAGCACAGCTTAGCTCCATTGAAGTGAATGAGATTGAGCTGCATTGCCACATGCAACCTGTGGACAGATTTGGTGCTGTTTTTGGAAATAAAGCATCTTTTTTTATTTATTTTTTTAATCCTGAACAACCCCTCTAATACAATCCTCATGTCTAAAGGGGTTGTCCACTTTGGACAATCCCTGTTTATTAGAAGGGTCCCTCAAATATAAGGATAGGGAGTGTTTTTGAAGAGTGTGTCTATAAAGTACTTAATTTGAAGGTATCAAAACAGTTCAGATGATGGGAGTTGGTATTTTTCCTGCAGGTTTGGGAAAGGGCTAGTATCATTGATGTTGAGGAAGTGGAGTACAAGAATAAGGCCATTTTTTAGCCATGTCCTAAAGGGTTGAGAAGGGGAACAGTGGAGAGCCAAACATCGTTAGTAAGGGGAAATGGGGAGAAATTTTCCTGAAGAGTATTTAAAGAGAAGCTGTCAGCTCTTACTTGCCTACAAAACTGGTCCCAGCGTTTGGTAGGTCTTGTAAAACTATGTGCCCACATACCCTTAGTTTGCTTTGTATTACCTTGTTTGTCCAGATAAACAACTGAATTGCTATATGCAAATTACTGTAAATGCCACTCGGATGGTCCGTTTCCCCACAAGTGCTCCTGTTCTCGACATTGTGGCCTGCTCAACTCTGCCCCCTCAGTGAGGATTAGAGTGACATGGCAATAGCATGACAACGTCAATCCTGAGCAAGAAGGCGGCGTTGAGCAGGCTAAAATAGCATATGCATGTGGCAATAAAGTCATTTTTCTGGACAAACTAAATATTACAAAGCAAACTAAAGGACACATAGTTTTACAAGACCTACCAAATGTTGGGACCAGTTTGGTAGGCAAAAAGGAGCTGACAGGTTCCCTTTAACATTATTTCATAACCAAAGGGTGTGTATCATGATAGGATTGGTGATCTGTAGCTCAGAGGCTATAGAAGTCTCTCAAGGGTAAATGGAGCACATTCTGTAGATTCCAAAGTAAGTCATAATGGGTCTTGAGCATTACAGAATGCCCATTGAAATAAATGGGCTGTCTATGTAATACACAGATGAGCTGGGAGATGTTCTCCTCTCTGGCTAAGAGATAAGGGTCCTAAACCTGTAAGGAGTTGTATACTTTCAACAAGCAGTACCCAATTAAATGCAACTATAGTTAAACATTTATAATTTTACTTTGTTTACCAATTCAGTATCTAAGCCAAGACGTCAGGGGTTGGCACCGTATGGTGAGCATGTAATTGTTTACATAGCCTTGTCTATGCAATCAATTTTTGTACATGCCATATATATGCTGACTGATTCAGAACCAAGAACAAGCTGCCACTCTGAATCGCTCCAATCCTACAAATTTCAATTCTTAGGTATCTAATACATTCAAAGTAGCTAGCTTCAACATTTATTCTCAAATGTTTTTGTTTTTTTTTCTAGTATGTACGGTGGCTACCTAACCCTTAAGCCCACAAACATGGCTGCTCTTATAATACAACGTAATAACAGCACTGTATGCTTATGGAGAATCTATGCAACTAAACCTTTCCACAGACCAAAAGAAAAATTGTGATAATTAAACAAACTACTAAAACATTTGGCAACAAATCACATAAAAAATATATTTAGGTTTTAGTCAATATTATTATAAATTGGCTTTTACAGTTTCACAAATGTAAAATATATAAATTTTCTGACTTTTCCACTGCTCGTAATCAATTATTGTTTGCTATTACTTGAAGGCTTCATACCACTGGTTGTTTAAAACTAATGGTTGTTTAAAACTCATGGTTGTTTAAAAAGTCTGTGCGAAATTCATATTGTAAGAAACTTATTGGGATGTTTTCTACGGTCCGCTTAGACCTGGGCACTGTCGCTGCTCTAGGATTTATGCCCTTAGCACGCGGCAGCCAGGAATCCAGATTTTACAATATAAACCGTCTAGCACCTACAGTGAAGGAAATAAGTATTTGATCCCTTGCTGATTTTGTTAGTTTGCCCACTGTCAAAGACATGAACAGTCTAGAATTTTCAGGCTAGGTTAATTTTACCAGTGAGAGATAGATTATATAAAAAAAACAACTGAAAATCATATTGTCAAAATTATATATATTTATTTGCATTGTGCACAGAGAAATAAGTATTTGATCCCTTTGGCAAACAAGACTTAATACTTGGTGGCAAAACCCTTGTTGGCAAGCACAGCAGTCAGACATTTTTAGTAGTTGATGATGAGGTTTGCACACATGTTAGATGGAATTTTGGCCCACTCCTCTTTGCAGATCATCTGTAAATCATTAAGATTTCGAGGCTGTCGCTTGGCAACTCGGATCTTCAGCTCCCTCCATAAGTTTTCGATGGGATTAAGGTCTGGAGACTGGCTAGGCCACTCCATGACCTTAATGTGCTTCTTTTTGAGCCGCTCCTTTGTTGCCTTGGCTGTATGTTTTGGGTCATTGTCGTGCTGGAAGACCCAGCCACAAGCCATTTTTAATGTCCTGGTGGAGGGAAGGAGGTTGTCACTCAGGATTTGACGGTACATGGCTCCATCCATTCTCCCATTGATGCGGTGAAGTAGTCCTGTGCCCTTAGCAGAGAAACACCCCAAAACATAATGTTTCCACCTCCATGCTTGACAGTGGGGACGGTGTTCTTTGGCTCATAGGCAGCATTTCTCTTCCTCCAAACACGGCGAGTTGAGTTAATGCCAAAGAGCTCAATTTTAGTCTCATCTGACCACAGCACCTTCTCCCAATCACTCTCAGAATCATCCAGATGTTCATTTGCAAACTTCAGATGGGCCTGTACATGTGCCGTCTTGAGCAGGGGGACCTTGCGGGCACTGCAGGATTATAATCCATTACGGCATAATGTGTTACCAATGGTTTTCTTGGTGATTTTGGTCCCAGCTGCCTTGAGATTATTAACAATTTCCCCTTGTGTAGTTTTTGGCCGAGCTCTCACCTTCCTCAGGATCAAGGATACCCCACGAGGTGAGATTTTGCATGGAGCCCCAGATCGATGTCGATTGACAGTAATTTTGTATGTCTTCCATTTTCTTACTATTGCACCAACAGTTGTCTCCTTCTCACCCAGAGTCTTACTTATGGTTTTGTAGCCCATTCCAGCCTTGTGCAGGTCTATGATCTTGTCCCTGACCTCCTTAGAAAGCTCTTTGGTCTTGCCCATGTTGTAGAGGTTAGAGTCAGACTGATTAATTGAGTCTGTGGACAGGAGTCTTTTATACAGGTGACCATTTAAGACAGCTGTCTTTAATGCAGGCACCAAGTTGATTTGGAGCGTGTCACTGGTCTGGAGGAGGCTGAACTCTTAATGGTTGGTAGGGGATTAAATACTTATTTCTCTGTGCACAATGCAAATAAATATATATAATTTTGACTATGTGATTTTCAGTTGTTTTTTTTAAATATAATCTATCTCTCACTGGTAAAATTAACCTAGCCTAAAAATTCTAGACTGTTCATGACTTTGACAGTGGGCAAACTTACAAAATCAGCAAGAGATCAAATACTTATTTCCTCCACTGTATAAGGTAAGAGTTATAATTGTATCATCTCTAATTCTAGTGTGCCTATGAGTTTTAAACCTGATTTTTGCTATCCACTGCTTAACCGACTATGATTCTGTCCTTCAAAACTGACTTTCCCTCAATCCTTTTCATGATCACAATGGGTGACTGTAACAAAACGGCGACAAGCGCCTGCCTACTTACCATGTCCTACATTGCCTTTCAGCCATCTCCAGAGCGAGAGCACTCTTCAGTGGAAGCCGTGCGGTACTACATGCCGGAGTATCCTCTTCCACTAATATGAGTTATTTGACCGAATTAAAGGACACCGTATTTACCAAGTTTGACCTAAAGGGGTACAGGTGCATACAATCTTGTGCACATAAAACCTGAAGATGAGGGGAAAACAGCTGTAACGTCCGTGGTCGCTGACCACAAACTCCTTCCATCCAGTCGACGCCCTTCTCTCAAGAGATGTTTGCACATACGGCCATCCTGCTCCACGGTGACCACCAGAGTGCGCTCACGAGCTCAGTCCAGACTTGAGAAGCCAGAGCGCAAGCATGTTTGTGATTGAGCTAATTGGTCCAGAGTACCCTGGGCTATAAGAAGGTCCCAGCCCCATACTCCCACGCCTGAGCTTTGCTGTTGTATTCCTAGTCTGTCTTGCAAATGGTCCCCTAGTGTTTCCTGCTCCCAGTGTTTCCTGTTCCTGTTCCTGTAACCTGCATCCTGATCTAGTGCCGTGCTTAGCTGTAGCCGTGCTGTGCTGTATACCACGCCTGTCCTGCTTCTCCACGCCTGACGTCTACCTGCTGCCTAGTTCCTGCCAAGCCTGCCTTGCGACTGTCCGAGATGCCACAGGTACCCTATATAAACTATAGACTCTGACCTGCGCCCTGTTGGCCAGCTGCCATACCGCCAAGGCCGTACGGCCCAGTGGGTCCACGAACCCTACTTGACAACAGCATTTTATACCCGTGATAGCCATTACGATTATTTAGTACTGCCCTTTGGTCTAAACAATGCACCTGCACTGTTCCAAAATTCTACTAATAAAATATTTCTGGATAATATGTATGAATTTATCTTTGTGTATCTTGATGACGTCCTCATTGTCACGTAGGGTTCTCAAAAGACCTGGACAAGGCATCGGCCCTCACATTCTTGTCGGCTGAGCGATAATGGAGATCAAACTGGAACCTTGTAAAGAACAGTGACCACCTGGCCTGATGAGGGTTCAGCCGTTGGGCCGTCTGAAGATAAGTAAGGTTCTTATGGTCCGTAAAAATCAGGATGGGATGAGCTGCGCCCTCTAATAGATGTCTCCACTCCTCCAGAGCCAATTTGATGGCCAGTAACTACCGATCCCCAATCGAGTAGTTGCGTTCTGCGGAAGAGAAGAGCTTAGAAAAATATCCACATACCATTGACTTGCCCTTGGAGCCTCTCTGGAACAGGAGTGCACCAGCACCGACAGACCGCGGGAGCATTACACAGGCCGAAGGGCATTACTAGATATTCATAGTGTCCATCAGGGGTGTTAAATGCAGTCTTCCATTCATCACCCTGGCGAATCCGGACTATGTTGTAAGCCCCACGCAGGTCTAGTTTGGAAAAAATCTTAGCACCACGTATACGATCAAACAGTTCTGAGATCAGCGGCAACGGATATTTATTTTTCACAGTGATCTGGTTGAGACCTCGGTAGTCAATACAAGGACGAAGAGAACCATCCTTCTTTTTGACGAAGAAGAACTCGGCTCCTGCCGGGGAGGAAGACTTCCATATGAAACCCCTCTCCAAGCTCTCTTTCACATAGGCGGACATGGATAGAGTCTCTGGCAAAGAGACAGGATATACCCTACCACTGGAAAGGGATGCACCAGGAGTCAGCTCGATAGGGCAGTCATACGTCCGGTGTGGAGGCAATGTCTCCGCCTCCCTCTTGCTGAAGACATCCGAAAATGCAGCATAATGACCCGGCAATCCTGCCAATGACCGAGGCAGAGAAGGTTGAGCCAAACGGATCTGCACCAGGCATCGGCTTTGACACTCAGGGCCCCACTGTAGAACCTCTCCAGTATTTCAGTCCAGGACTGGGGCATGTAGTCAGAGCCAAGGCAGGCCCAGCAACACAGGGTTAACGGCTTTGGATAGGACATAGAATGACAGGAGTGAAGAGCTTCCACTTGGAGCCTCAGCGGATTGATCACAGCTATAACTGGGTCTGGTAGAGGTAGTCCATTCACTGATGCAACTGTAAATGGCCTCTCCAGAGGGGTAGTAGGTAATTGAAGAAGATCCACAAGGTCTCTACGGATGAAATTAGCAGCAGATCCAGAGACCTGATGCGTTCACTCGCCGGACACTATGGTCACTGGTATGGACAGTTTAGACAGAAGTCCTTTCTTACCCGAGGTTGCCTCTCCTACCAACCCTAGGTTTTGGGATTTTTGGGGACACAGGCGCACAAGATGGCCACTGAGGCCGCAATATAGACAGAGTCCCGAAGTGCGTCTGCTTTGTCTCTCCTGGGTGGATAGCTTACAGTGGTTCATCATCACAGACTACTTAGGAGGATCGACATCTGAGGACAGCAGAGGTTGCTGCAAAGTAGGGACCAGACTTGGAAGACTTCCCTCCCGACGAACTTCTTGGAGGCGTTCTCGGATCCGCATATCAATCCGGGCAGACAGAAGGATGAGGTCATCCAGGGTAGATGGCAGGTCTCGAGCGGCAAGTTCGTCCTTAATTTTAGGAGACAGTCCATGCCAGAATGCAACCACCAGGGCCTCATTGTTCCATAACAGTTCTCCCACCAGCGTGCGGAAGTGGATGGTGTACTCGCTCACGGAGGTGTCTCCTTGGCGTAGGTTAATCAAGGAAGCCGTTGCAGATGAGACCCGTCCAGGCTCCTCAAACACCATGTGAAAAGTCCGGAGGAAGCCTTGGAAGTCATGGGTCCCTGGTCCTTGCCTCTCCCAGATAGGGTTCGCCCATGCAAGAGCCTTGCCAGTGAGGAGAGAAATGATGAAAGTGACCTTTGCGCCGTCAGATGAAAATGTCCTAGTATACAGGCTGAAGTGGATCTGGCACTGGTACAAAAATCCACGACAGGTACCTGCGTCTCCATTATAGCGGTCCGGAAGTGGCAAAGAAAAACACGGGTCGACACTGCCAGGAGGTGTAGTAGGAGGAACGATAGCTCGTGCCTCCTGCTGACGTGCGAGAATGTTCAAAGCCTGGAAGAGTTGGTCCTGTCAAGACCGGAGGTCTAGCATATCCGCCCGCATCTCTTGGGACGTCGTCATAGTCTTGGATCGACCAGCGGGGTCCATGGCTTGAGTTTACTGTCACGTAGGGTTCGTGGACCCACTGGGCCGTACCGCCTTGGCGGTATGGCAGCTGGCCAACAGGGCGCAGGTCAGAGTCTATAGTTTATATAGGGTACCTGTGACAGATCGGACAGTAGCAAGGCAGGCTTGGCAGGAACTAGGCAGCAGGTAGACATCAGGCATGGCGAAGCAGGACAGGCGTGGTATACAGCACAGCACGACTACAGCTAAGCATGGCACTAGATCAGGATACAGGAACAGGAAACACTGGGAGCAGGAAACACTAGGGGAC
This sequence comes from Rhinoderma darwinii, assembly GCF_050947455.1. Classification (NCBI taxonomy): domain Eukaryota; kingdom Metazoa; phylum Chordata; class Amphibia; order Anura; family Rhinodermatidae; genus Rhinoderma; species Rhinoderma darwinii. The sequence continues at coordinate 252,681,443 of NC_134689.1, read as the reverse complement.
CATTTGCAAGACAGACTAGGAATACAACAAAGCTCAGGCGTGGGAGGATGGGGCTGGGACCTTCCTATAGCCCAGGGTGCTCTGGACCAATTTGCTCAATCACCAACATGCTTGTGCACTGGCTTCTCAAGTCTGGACTGAGCTCGTGAGCGCACTCTGGTGGTCACTGTGGAGCAGGATGGCCGTATGTGCAGACATCTCTTGAGAGAAGGGCGTCGACTGGATGGAAGGAGTTCGTGGTCAGCGACCACGGACGTTACACTCATCTTCTCATGCTCATTATCAAGTAATCAGTCCAACTGAGAGAAAACCACCTCTTCTGCAAGCTTGAAAAATGCCTCTTTGAGCAAACCTCAGTTCCATTCTTGGGTTACATCTTGTCTGGTACTGGGATCCAGATAGACCATGTGAAGGTGCAGGCTATGCAAGATTGGCCGAAACCATTTTGGTTGAGATCACCCAATGATGTCTTGGATGTGCCAATTATTATAAGAGGTTCATCAAAGGATTCTCCTCTCTGGTAGTGCTTATTACCGCACTCCCATGAAAATCCGCTGAGCCTAAGCATTGGACACCAGAGGACATTCAAGCTTTCAACCAGTTAAAGAAGGCCTTCTTATCTGGTCCAATTCTCAACCAACCTAAAACCTCATTGCCCGTTTTCCAAGAGTTGGACGGATCCTCCTTTGCGATAGGAGCAAACCTGATTCAGCAGGAACCCATGCCAAGATGCATCCCTGTTGGTTCTTCTCCAAAAGACTTTCTCCAGCAGAAAATAATTACGGGATTGGGGATAAAGAGCTAATTGCAATCAAGCTCACCCAGAAGAATTGAGGCACTTGATGGAAAGAGCTCCTTTCCAGTGTCCATCTATACCGATCATAAGAATTTACTGTATCTCCACAAAGCCCATCGGTTGAATCCACATCAAGTCAGGTGGTCGATATTCTTTCCAGGTTCAACCTGATTATCACTTACCACCCAGATTCCAAAAATACTAAATCGGATGCCCTTCCCCATCATTTGATGCCTTGGATCTCAAAACCTCCACTGAACTCCAGAGCATCATTGACCCCAAAAGCATCTTCCTTGTAACTAGAATCCCACCAACCCGTGCACCCGGGAAAACCTTTGTGGTGCCCAGGCTACGTCCAAAACTCCTTACTCAGGCTCACAACTATTGGTTTTCCGGTCATGCAGGGGCAAAAATCACCATAGATCTACTTTCCAGGAATTACTGGTGCCCTACTCCACTCAGAGACTTAGAAGACTTTGTTGCTGCCTGCAACATCTGTGCACAGCATAAAACTCAGCCTCATATTCCTCATGGCCTATTTCATCCTCTCCCAATTCCAGAGAAACTTTGGACTCATATTTTGATGGATTTTATTACTGACATTCCATCTTCTAAAGAATATAAAACACCAGATGTGTAGTGGTTGACTGCTTTTCTAAGATAGCACATTTTTTTACCCTTCAAAGGCTTACCCACAAACCCTGTCTTAGCCACCAACTTTATTAGGGATATTTTCTGCCTTCTTCGATGTCCCCAAGAGGTTGTACCCAATTTACATAAAAATTTTGGAGGGCTCTCTGCAGAGTTATGGGAATTAAATTCAATTTCTCCTCGACATACCATGCACAATCCAATGGTCAGACTGAAGGCTTGAACCGGGATCTGAGGAAATTTTTGAGGATGTACATAGGTAGTCGTCTTTACCTTGGCTTTTAATGAATTAAATAAACAATGGCTAGATCTCTTATCTTGACTTTTTCAATGACTTTTGAATGGCTTTTGTTGTTTGATATTGCACTGCAGTAAGTTATCAGAATCAAGTTAAAGATGGCTACATCCGTACTTCTCTTTTGTCCAAACTGATTTTGTAGACCTTCTTCCAAAAGCAGAATCCACCCCTAACAACCACTACCACAAATCTTCTTCCATGTCACCCTTCTTTATTGTCTATGGGAAACATATCCTTCCTCTCAGTTATATCCTCTCCTGAGGTCCCAGCCGTAGAACCACTCCATTGACACGTGATTCAAATGAACTACAGCACACTTGTTCCAGTACCTGTGATTGACTATTCATGCACCTGACTTTATCTAGCAACTCTGTTTCTGTACCATTGCTTGTGACCCTGACCGCAACTTCATTTAACTATTGTCTTGGATCTCGATTTGTCGGGTCCCTGGCATCCAAATTCATGAGTGCGTGTAAGTATGTAAACATGGTCAAGATGTTCAGTTATTCAAATCAGACATCAGAATGGAGCAGAAACAAGGTTTGATTGATTTTGAGAAACTGTTGATCTTCTGCGAATCTTGACTTGTGAACCATGCACATTGTAGGGATATATTCTGGTGTAAACTACTTGAACCCACCAAGACTTGTGTTAACAGGTCAAGCTGGTGGTTGTTCATAGGATCATCAAAGGCAATGCAGAAAAATTAAGTACAAAAATAATAAATAAAATTAAACAACCATGACAAAGCCCCAACCTACTGATGGTGGAATGTATGCTTTATAAGGCCAATAGAATACGGTCCATAGCATACAGTACTTAAATGCAATAGCTCTTATACAGATGTGTCCTTTCTTACCTTTTCTCTTATCTTAACATATCCTGAAATGTGTGGCGCAAGATGACCAGCGTTAAAAAAATTATTTTGTGATACTCTGTCACAAGATCTCTATGTAATATATGTCTATGTGTGGCCATCCAGAGGCTGTGATGTGAATGGCACCCCCACTTGAGACGTTTGTCGGACTGGTCCACAGAGATGTGGAGGCCTTTTGCCACGATTTTGGCCTAGGCCTTTTTAAATGCCAGACCAACCTAAGTAATATTGATGGACAGGCCTCTCTCTTACGAGCGGTAAAGATTTAACCATCAAACCAGCAGACAAGGGTGGTGCTATAGTAGTAATGGATAAAAACACTTACAGGGACGAGGCACATAGACAACTACTAGACCAGACAGTCTATCAACCCATTAGTCATAACCCCAAAAGTCAAATTATGACTAAAATTGAGAATATACTCAACAAACACATGGCCCAGGGCATTATAGACCAAGACATGGATGCATTCTTAACAAATAGACACCCAGTAACACCAGTATTCTACATCCTACCAAAAATACACAAAAGATTAGACAAACACCCCAGCCGTCCCATAGTAGCGTCCACTGACTCTATTTTCTCTTCACTCTCCATTTCTCTTGAATAACTACTCACACCTCTCGTCAAAACCACTAAATCATTCCTGCTTGACACCAGGTCATTCCTAACATGCATTAGAACACTTGATCAACTACACATTGGAACCATACTAGTCACATTTGATGTAAGTAGCCTTTACACATCCATCCAGCACAACAAAGGCTTGAGGGCAGTACAAGAGATGCTTAGCAACGCTGATATACATCCAGACATTATGGTCTTATGTGACGATTTGCTCAACATAATACTAACCGAGAATTACTTTCTCTTTGAAGACACTTTTTACAAACAACTACAAGGTACGGCAATGGGATCTAATGTGCCCCTCCCCCCCCCCCTATGCAAACTGCTACATGGCCTATTTTGAAGAGCATTTCATCTACCCCAATACTATCAAAAAACATGCCCGCTTATTGAAAAGATATATTGTCGATATCTTTTGCCTATGGGATGGCCCTCCTGACAGTCTCCAAATCTTCACAACCTATCTCAACAATGTTTGGCCCAAGCTACAATTCACTCTCAGCCATAATATGTCAGAAATAAGCTTTCTAGACACACTAGTTAAAAAGGACAAAGATGGCAAACTAATCACAGACCTATACACGAAGGAGACTGATCAAAATGGCTTACTCCACTACTCTAGTTGCCATCCAGTAGCCGCAAAAAACTCACTACCAAGATCTCAATGCACACGAGTCTCTCGCATTGTCGACAATCCCTTTCTACGTAATCACAGAATTGAGAACCTGACGGCCAAATTCTGTGAAAGAGGCTATCCGGAAAAGGTATTGAGGACAGCTCAATTACCCAACACCTCACGACCAAGTGAGAAACCTAAACGCATTCCCTTTATACACGTATACCACCTGTGCGCATACAGAATTCACCATATAATTATGAAACATTGGCCCCCTACTCAGAGAAGCATACCCCCAAATTGAAGAATTCAAATCCCCTTTTCTCCCATGTTCAAAAAAAGTAAAAATCTTGGGGACAAAATTGTTAGAGCAGACGTCGGCTCATCCATGAGACCCTCTAGACAGACATTCCTCAACACACCCAAGATGGGAACTTTTCCGTGCAGGTCTTGTCTTCAGTGCTCACACATTTACCCTCACCCTTAACCTTTATTTGTAAAGTAAGTTCTCTGACCTAAGAGTCTAAAAATTTATCTGACATGCAAACTACTTTGCTATTACTTATAAATACTCTATGTGTTATCAAACAGATCTCTCTCTCTCAATAAATATATAGATAGATGAATAGTTTGATAGAATTTTATATATATATATATATATATATATATATATATATATATATCCACGAAGAAAATCCAGCAGCACTCCGATGATCAAGATGAAAAAAGCATGCTTGAAAAAGGTCCCAAGGTGGGACAGAAACGTTGCATTTGCCATGTTGGCACAATAAACTTCACTTTTTTCATTTTGATCATCGGAGTGCTGCTGGATTTTCTTCGTGGATATATGTATGGTCTTTGGATCGGGACTATCAGCTGGCACCCTTCACTATTTGATCTCGTACTTGGAAACAGAGTGCTGCTGTCTTTCTACTGGTGTATATATATATATATATATATATATATATATATATATATATACATACACACACACACACACACAAACCTATCAGCCATAACATTAAAACCACTGGCAGGTGAAGTGAATAACATTAATTATCTTATTACAATAGCGCCTCTCAAGGGGTGGGATATATTATTGTTGTGGAAGTCAATGGCTCAAAATATATATTAGACTGAAATTTAGACGAGTGTTCCAGCAGACACTCACGCCAGGAACTTTATCCAGCATCCTAATCAGGAGATTTCGTAACGAAATATATTGAGAGAGGAGAAATAACACACAGACGCTGCTGGTATGCTCAAAATACTCCTCTGGGGGTTTATTGCCAAACTCAATTACAATAATATCATTCAAAAGGCGTGTAGGCTTGAGGTTAACCAATCAGAGGCAATTTGACAATAATTCTTATTCAGCCAATAGCAGACCATAAGAATATTTCAAGTACATAATTATAATTCTTCATTAAAATGCTGACATCAGGTAACACCTGGAGACAAGCATATAATGGGGTGGTGTTAACTGTTCTTTCCCATGAGGGAGTTTGTTGCAATAACGACAAATAGTTGCATTTTATGTCCGGGCGTTCAGCCAACCCGCTAGCCATGGACGCATGAAGGCCACACGATGATCACATAAAGATAACACATTTTTTTGAGACTCGAGCATAACTATGTAGAGGAAAGGTCATTAAAATAATGGAGAATACATATCTTTGTAATTCGGCATCCTGCTTGATAATTCATAATGTAATTTAATACAGAGAATATAAACAAATAGACCATCCTTCACAAACCCCCCTTTTTCTCAAATTAAATTACATAAATTCTATATTATGATTATAAACCTCAAACAATATATCAATAGGGCCAAAACTAATAATATAATGCCATCACCAATCTCAGGTTTGGGTGTAGGGTCCCACCAGTGCATTGACAAGTCTTGTAAATTTTCATCCTCTTCTGTCTTCTGTTCTTCACTTACTGTCGCCCTTAGGGTAACCCACACAATTATGGAGTCAGACTGTATGGTGGTGTCCAGTGGGGGATTTATTATTACCCTCCTCCTGGTCACTTACTTATTAAAAGACTTGGATGCTGCTGACGGGTTCACTCAGGTTTTTGCTTTTTGCTTTACTTTGACTTTTGCTTTACTTTGACCTTTGCTGATGTCATCCGGACTTGGCTTGGTCCTTCTCATCTGTCAGACGCCGCCTCATGCTGTGAGCCTGGGGTGAGATCCCACGTAGACAGAGTAGTGAAGTTTTATTGTGACTACCACAAACCCTCCGAATCTGTCCTCTTCCTCTGGCAAGTTGCTTGTATGCACGGCTGCTTAGAATTGTGACACTGCCGTTAGTTCATGACAAACGCATTGTATTGGCTCAGGCTGCGCCTGCTGCCGCATCTCAGTAATGGAGTTCATCATGTTAAAGTCTTTTATTTCATGTTTACTTGCGCTTGCTGGGGACCCAACCCTTGTCAATTGTTTAAATAAATGCTAATCTGGTGATAACATTTACATAATATAAAAATTGTTCAAAGTACATACACTAACAATGTCAAGCCCTTAACCCCTTCCCAACATTTGTCGTAAGTATACGTCATGGAAAGCCAGTGCTTCCCGCAAAATGTCGTATACTTACGATAGATGCATGGCACCAGCTCCAAAGCTAAGTCGGTGCCATCATCCCCGGATGTCAGCTGTATCTTACAGCTGACATCCTGCTGTAATGGCGGAGACCGAAGTTAACTTCGATCCCCGCTATTAACCCCTTAAATGCAGCCGTCAAAAGCGATCACTGCATTTAAGGCATTTGCAGCTCATCGACACCCCAGCAATGAAATCGCCGGGGTGTCGGTGGCTAAAAATGGCAACCAGAGGCCTAATACTGGCATCCCGGTGTGCCTAGCATGGAAAACTTTCAGCCCCCGCCCAGAGGCGGGGCCTGAAAGGCTGCCGTAGCCACCGGCAAGATGTCGCCGGCTCAGGAGATGAGCCAGCGTCATCAGCGGTGCATGTCAGCTGTATGTTACAGCTGACATCCAAATGTAAGGGGAGGAACCGGAGCTAGATTTGATCCCTGCCATTAACCCCTCAGATGCAGCGATCGGATGCGATCGCTGCTTCTTTGTGGTTGTTAGCAGATCGGCAGCTGTGCCCTGCAATCGCACGACTGCCGACTGCTATTATGGCAACAGGAGACGTAACAATGGCCTCCTGTCTGCCATTACGGAAGCCAATTAGGCCCCGCCCGGAGGCGAAGCCTAATCGACTTGCTGTCAGTGAATGACTGACAGATCTAATACATTTCACTACATAGGTAGTGCAATGTATTAGAAAAATAATTCTGACAGTTGGAACTTCAAGTCCCCTAGTGGGTCTAAAGAAAAGTGTAAGAAAAAGTGAAAAAAAAAGTTGTAAAAAATCTAATAAAAGTTTCAAGTAATAAAATAAAACACAATCACCCTTTTTCGCTTATCAAGTCCTTTATTATTGAAAAAAATAAATAAACCATACATATTTGGTATCGCCGCGACCGTAACGGCCTAAACAATAAAAATAATATGCTATTTATTCCACGCAGTATATGGTGTAACAAAAACGTAAAAAACAATGCCAGAATTTCTGTTTTGTGGTCACTTTGTCCTACAAAAATTTTAATAAAAAATGATCAAAAAGTCGCATGTATCCAAAAATGGTACCTGTAAAAACTATAGCTCGTCTCGCAAAAAACAAGCCCCCATACAAATCTGTTGACGAAAAAATTAAAAAGTTATGGTTCTCACAACATGGCGACAGAAAAAAATACATTCTTTTTACAAAAGTAATTTTATTGTGCAAAAAGTTGTAAAACATAAAAAAGTGCTATAAATTAGGTATCGCTGGAATCATACTGACCCGCAGAGTAAAGTTAACATGTAGTTTATAACGCATGGTGAACGCTGTATAAAAAAAACCCTAATAAAAACTATGCCAGAATAGCTGTTTTTTGGTCACCTTGCCTCTCAAAAAATAGGATAAAAAGTGATCAAAAAATTGCATGGAACCCAAAATGGTACAAATTATAACTACTGCTCGTCCCGCAAAAAAACAGCCCTCATACCACTACATCTATGAAAAAAAAAAATTAGTTAAGGCTCCAATAACTCAGGAAATAAAAATATGCGGTTGTGCAGATCTGAGGGGAACATTTCATCTGTTTCAAGAGGTGATTTATCGGGGCCCTAAAATTAGGGAACCAGGAAGGGCAGGGCCTAAACATATCTTCTAGAAACATTATTATACCAGGACAGCACTTCCCAGCAAAATTCCCCAAACTGATAAGGTGCGGAGTGTGGACCAAAAGGGGGATAAGAAAGGACACCATAAGTGCGACACTGGCCTGTGCATAAAGGATTGCTTCACAGCGTAACAAATATCTACGGATTATTATTTTTTTTTACACCATTATTATACCACCTAACTATGCTCCTGATGTACTCTGCACAGCTTACATGTACCCCCATATTATAAACTGAAATACCATTAATACTCAAACAAAACTGCTACCAAGCAAAATATACGCTTCAAGAGCCAAATGGCGCTCCCACCCATCTGAGCCCTACAGTGTGCCCAAACAGCAGTTTACTTCCACACATATAGCACCACCATACCCGGGAGAACACTTTTAACACTTTTTGGGGTGTGTCTCTCCAGTGGCATAACCTGGGCACAACATATTTGCCACTGAATTGGCAAATCTGGGGAAAAATTTTAATTTTGTGCTTTGCACCATCTGCAGCGCATTCATTTATGGAAAAGACCTGTTAGGTGAAAATGCTGACTACTCCCCTTAATAAATGCCTTGAGGGGTGTAGTTTCTAAAATGGGGTCACTTCTCAGGGGTTTCTTTTATTACTTCACATCAGAGCCCTGAAATTATGAACCAAACTTTATATGTCGCCAAATTAGGCCTCAATTTCGCATGGTACTCTTTCACTCCTGAGCCCTGTCGAATGTCCAGGCAAAAGATTAGTGCCCCATGTAGGGTGATTCTAAAACCGCAAAACACAGCATAATAATTCGAGAGCTGTCTTGTTATGGTAGCACAAGCTGGGCACCACATATTTACATATCTATTGAAAAATCCCATTTTCACTCTGCAATATCAAGTGCACACTAATTTATGCAAAACACCTGCGGGGTTAACATGCTCACTACACCACTAGGTGAATACCTTGAGGGGTATAGTTTCCAAAATGGGGTCACATTTGGGGGCTTTCCACTGTTTTGGTCCCACAGGGGTTTTGCAAATGCAACATAGCGACCAGAAACCAATCCAGCAAAATCTGTACTCCAAAAGCCAAATGGTGCTCCTTCCCTTCTGAGCCCTGCCGTATGCCCAAAAATAAGTTTATGACCACATATGGGGTATTGCCGTACTCGGGAGAAATTGCTTTACAAATGTTGAAGTGTTTATCTCTTTTATTTTTTGAGAAAATGAAAAATTTTGCGCTAAAGCTACGTCTTATTGGAAAACAATTTAATTTTTATTTTCACTGCCCAATTCAAATAAAATCTATGAAACACCTGTGGGGTAAAAATGCTCACTACACCCCTAGATTAATTCCTCAAGGGGTGTAGTATCCCAAATGGAGTCCCTTTTGTGTAGTTTCCACTGTACTGGTACCTTAGGGGCTTTGCAAAAGCGACATAGTGTCAAGAAACCAATCCAGCAAAATCTGTGCTCCAAAAGCCAAATGGCGCTCCTTCTGTTCTGATCCTTGCCATGTGCCCAAACAGCAGTTTATGACCACATATGGGGATTTCCGTACTCCAGAGAAGTTGCTTTACAAATGTTGGGGTTCTTTTTTCCTTTATTTGTTGAGAAAATGAAAAATTTTGAGCTAAAGCTACATCTTATTGAAGAAAAAGGATTGTTTTTATTTTCACTGCCCAATTCTAATAAATTCTATGAAACAACTGTGGGGTCAAAATGGTCACTACACTCCTAGATAGTTTCCAAAATGGGGCCACTTGTGGGGGGTTTCCACTGTTTTGGTCCCTCAGGGGCTTTGCAAATGTGACATGGCATCCGCAAACCATTCCTGCTAAATTTGAGCTCCAAAAGCCAAATGGCGCTCTTTCCCTTCTAAGCCCTGCCGTGTGTCCAAACAGCCGTTTATTACCACATATGGGGTACTGTTTTACTCGTGAGAAATTGCTTTACAAATGTTGCAGTGCTTTTTCTCCTTTAGTCCTTGTGGAAATGAGAAAAAATTTCTAAACCTACATTTACTTAGAAAAAATGTAGATTTCCATTTTCATGCCCTACTTCCAATAATTTCTGCAATAAACCTGTAGGGTCAAAATGCTCACTATACCCCTAGATAATTTCCTAAAGGGTTGTAGTTTCCCAAATGGAGTCACTTTTAGAGAATTTCCACTGTTTTGGCACCTCAAGAGCTCTTCAAACCCGACATGGTGCCTAAAATATATTCTAATAAAAAGGAGGCCCAAAATCCTCTATGTGCTCCATTGCTTCTGAGGCCGGTGATTCAGTCTGTAAGCATGCTAGGGCCACATGTGGGATATTTCCTAAAACTACAGAACCTGGACAATAAATATTGAGTTGCGTTTCTCTGGTAAAACTTTGTGTTACAAAAAAAATGGATTAAAAATGAATTTCTGCAACAACAAAAAATGTAATTTGTAAATTTCACCACTACTTTGGTTTAATTCCTGTGAAACGTCTAAAGGGTTAAGAGTAATCTGTAGGGGAAAAAAATTTACAAAATGCACGGCGCCACCATAGTGCAGATAAAATAATGTTTAAAGGAAAAAAAACAAAAGGTGAGGTATAAGCTCACCTATAAAGCTGGGTTGACACACCCAATTACGGACGTAATTCAGGCGTTTTAGCCCTGAATTACGTCCGAAAATATGGCTCCAAAGCGGCAGCAAACATCTGCCCATTCATTTGAATGGGCTTTACGATGTTCTGTGCCGACGGCACGTAAGACGGCGTGTAAAAAAGACGCCTGCGTCAAAAAAAAGTGCCTGTCACTTCTTGAGACGTAATTGGAGCCGTTTTCCCTTGACTCCATGGAAAAACAGCTCCAATTACGTCCGTAATGGATGCAGCCAAAAGCGCCTGCACTTGCCATTACGTCTGAAATTGCGGAGCTGTTTTCTCCTGAAAACAGCTCCGTGATTTCAGCCGTTACGGACGTGTAAGTGTGAATATACCCTTAGAGTTGTGCTTGGTCAGGCACAACTCTGACGCGTGCATGGGTAAATACGGAAATAGCTGCTGCCAAGGTCCGATCCGGGAACAGGGATTGTTACCGCCAGAATAAGTGAGAAAAAGACCAAAATTGGACCTATAACGGCGCTGCTAAGATGAAGTTTAAAACATCGAAGTATATAAATAAATAGATAAATATGTTTTATTACTAGATAGGCTACGCGTTACGACATCGAACTGATGTCTTCATCAGCTTGGCCTGATGAAGACATCAGTTCGATGTCGTAACACGTAGCCTATCCATTAATAAAACATATTTATTTATTTATTTATATACTTCGATGTTTTAAACTTCATCTTAGCAGCGCCGTTATAGGTCCAATTTTGGTCTTTTTCTCACTAAAGGGTTAAGAAACTTTCTAAATGCTGCTTTGAATACTTTGAGGGGTGAAGTTTTTAAAATGGGTGACTTTTTGGGGGTTTCTAATATATAAGGCCCTAAAATCCACTTCACAACTGAACTGGCCCCTGCAAAAATAGCCTTTTGACATTTTCTTGAAAATGTGAGAAATTGCTGCTAAAGTTCTAAGCCTTGTAACGTCCTAGAAAAATAAACGGTTGTTCAAAAAATGATGCCAATCTAAAGTAGACATATGGGGGATTTTAATTAGCGACTAATTTGTGTGGTATAACTGCCTGTCTTACAAGCAGATAAATTGAAATTTAGAAAAATCATAATTTTTGCAAATTTTTGCTAAATTTTGGTGTTTTTCACAATTAAATACTGAATGTATCGAGCAAATTTTGCCAGTAACATAAAGTCCAATGTGTCACGAGAAAACAGTCTCAGAATCGCTTGGATAGGTTAAAGCATACCGAAGTTATTACCACATAAAGTGAAACATGTCAGATTTGAAAAATGAGGCTCTGTCAGGAAGGTCAAAAGTGGCCAAACACCTTTATATAAGAAAAACTTCTCTGTCCCAATGGACAGGGCACCTAGAAAATGTGTAGTTACTGGGTACATTTTATTTTTCTCTTGGTGTTACACTTTTCAGCAGGATTTGTACCTTGTTTTGAGCTGATTACCTGTAACAACTCCTACCCACAAAAATATATACAGATATCATATGCTTATCTGACAAGTGTCTCAAACCAATTTTTTCTTACTCTGATTTGTATTGCATGGGAAGGCCTCTCAAGGTCTCTTCTCTTCATCTGCTAGGACTGTTCTGTAGGCAAATCAAACAGCTCTAACAGAATATAGCAGCAACAACTGTAAATACCTGGGACATACCAATTAGATCTTACCAAATCGATCCTTGCAGTCTTGGGGGCATATGTAAGGTCACCAGGGGCGTAGCTAAAGGCTCATGGGCCCGGGTGCAAGAATTCAGCTTGGGCCCACCCTACCCCTCCCCAACACCACCATCACCAGACCCCTGCACGCGCCTATGTCCAGATGCCTTGCCCAACAGCCCCCATGGTATAATGCCCCCACACAGTACAATGCTCCCATAGCTGCCCCCACACAGTATAATGCCCCATACAGTATAATGCCCCCCATAACAGCCCCATACCGTATAATGCTCCCCATATCAGCCCCCACAGTATAATGCCCCACAAAGCTGCCCCCATACAGTAAAATGCCCCCCATACAGTATAATGCCCCCATATGAGCTTCCCATACAATATAATGCCCCCATATGAGCTCCCCATACAGTATAATGCCCCCCATATGAGCTCCCCATACAGTATCATGCCCCTCCACATCAACTCCCTATACAGTATAATGCCCCCCCATATCAGCCCCCCATACAGTATAATGCCCCCATATCAGCTCCCCATACAGTATAGTGCCCCCATATCAGCCCCCATACAGTATAATGCCCCCCATATCAGTTACCCATACAGTATAGTGCCCCCATACAGTATAATGCCTGTCCATATCATCTCCCCATACAGTATAATGCCCCTCCATATCAGCCCCCATACAGTATAATGCCCCTCCATATCAGCTCCCATACAGTATAATGCCCCCCGTATCAGCCCCCCATACAGTATAATGCCCCCCATATGAGCTCCCCATACAGTATAATGCCTCCATATTAGCTCCCATACAGTATAATGCCCCCCATATCAGCCCCCCATACAGTATAATGCCACCCATATGAGCTCCCCATACAGTATAATGCCTCCATATCAGCCCCCACATACAGTATAATTCCGCCATATCAGCCCCATGCAGTATAATGCCCCCATCTTATCAGCCCCCATGCCATATCAGCCCCCCATGCAGTATAATTAGTAGAATTCAGCTTGGGCCCACCCTACCCCTCCCCAACACCACCATCATCAGATCCCTGCACGCGCCTATGTCCAGATGCCTTGCCCAACAGCCCCCATGGTATAATGCCCCCACACAGTACAATGCTCCCATAGCTGCCCCCACACAGTATAATGCCCCATACAGTATAATGCCCCCCATAACAGCCCCATACCGTATAATGCTCCCCATATCAGCCCCCACAGTATAATGCCCCACAAAGCTGCCCCCATACAGTAAAATGCCCCCCATACAGTATAATGCCCCCATATGAGCTTCCCATACAATATAATGCCCCCCATATGAGCTCCCCATACAGTATAATGCCCCCCATTTGAGCTCCCCATACAGTATCATGCCCCTCCACATCAACTCCCTATACAGTATAATGCCCCCCATATCAGCCCCCCATACAGTATAATGCCCCCCATATCAGCTCCCCATACAGTATCGTGCCCCCATACAGTATAATGCCCCTCCATATCAGCTCCCCATACAGTATAATGCCCCCATATCAGCCCCCCATACAGTATAATGCCACCCATATGAGCTCCCCATACAGTATAATGCCTCCATATCAGCCCCCACATACAGTATAATTCCGCCATATCAGCGCCATGCAGTATAATGCCCCCATCTTATCAGCCCCCATGCCATATCAGCCCACCATGCAGTATAATGCCCCCCCATATCAGCCCCCAATACAGTTCAATGCCCCGATCTTATCAGCCCCTATGCCATATCAGCCACCCATACAGTATAATGCCCCTATATGTGCATAATATAAAAATAGCATAATTACTTACCTATCCCCGTTCCTTTGCCTCCTCCGGTGCGTGCTATGAGTGACTAGGCGCAGACAGGCGCGATGATGTCGCTACATCCCGCCTGCCTGCGTTGAGCCGCTCAGGGCCCAGTGAATGCTGGAGCAAGGAGACGTCAGCTCCTTGCTCCAGCATTGAATGGAACCGGGACCTCGGTGAGTGACTGGCGACCCCCCGGAGGGAGGTCTTTACACGACCACTCAGGGGGACGCGACCCACAGTGTGTAACGTATTGTGTTGTATTGTGCAGTTTGCGGTGGAGAGAGGAGGAGGGGCTGTAATTTAACGTGCCCCCCCTCCACCGCAAACAGCACAATACAACACATTACAAGACAACACAACACAACACAACACATTACAAGGCAACTCAATACATTACAAGGCAACACAATGCATTACATCACAATACATTACATTACAAGACAACACAACACAATACATTACATTACAATACAGACTCTGTAGCTCATCTGGAGTCCTCCACACTGACTCTTCCACTGCACTGGCTGGAAGACGTGTCACATGACAACTCGGTCACATGGTACACGAAGTGTACCATGTGACCGTAACCAGGAAGTCCCGGCTTCACGGCACAGAACATTTATTTAACAAGCGTGCTGTATGGCAACGGGGGCCCCCCAGGCTTAGGGGCCCGGTCGCAACTGCGACCCCTATAGCTACGCCACTGGAGGTCACATACCATCAATGCAAGTGCCATCAATAGTGCCTTGGGTGCTACTTGGTTTACCTTCCTTTATCCGTCCACATTCTGTTAGAATCTGGTTTTCACGCCTTCCGCTCCCAGTTGAACACTTCCTGTGGAGAACAATCTTTTTCATCGCATAATCATTAATTGATCTTAATCAATCAGATAATTCAGTGTAAGAAAAACATTAACAAATAACATCTTTGCATTAAACATTCACATAGAGCAGTAACTAGAAGTGATACATGCAAACTGATTTTTATTCTTTTTATATACTGCACAGAATTTTCTGCTCTAAAATTTTCCTTTCACAACAAAACATGTTTTCAAATGAGAATATTCCACTTCTGTACCTTTTATCTAACACATGCCTCCAATAGTCCAATGCTAAGGCACGCTGGTCTAGAACTTTACATAAAACTTAACCTCAGTATTTAATATTCCCACAACACTTCTGGAATACCGTTATTAAACAAACTAACTTTGGAATAACATCTGAAGAACTGCTGATATCTTATCATTGTACAAACACCAGTTCAATACTTGGGGTAAAAACTACTCCCCTCAAAACACACAACTTCTGCAGTGGGGAATGTACTGGCCAGGCTTCAGGCTACCCTGAGAACAGGTCTACACATACGAGCACCATGTCATACACACCTACCTCGGGTAGTTGTATGTTCTGCAGTCACTGGAACAGGTAATCTGGCATGCGCACATCATGCATGCTGCTACAAACCTAGTGGTGGCATTATTGAATCCAGGGTCAAGCCAATTTACTGATACCTGGCTGCACATACTCTTGTTGTGAGGTCTGTCACCTCTTGCTCTCTCAATTGGTTTACCCTATGTTCCAAAAAAGGTCCTACTACCAATGGGCCCATAATTGTGGGGGAGGCCAAATGCGAACCTAGAGTCAGTGTGAATGTCGACCGTCTTACCTTTTGCCAGGTTACAAGCCTCAGTGAGCACCTCCAGCTCTGCTCCTTGAGATGAACAAGAAGGGGAGAGTGGTTTGTGGATAATTTACCTTGTGCCTCGTATCCGGTCTTGTACATACTGTATATGATAAAGTAATATGATAAATATCTCTACATTACAAATTTAAGTTGGAAACCCATATCGCATATAATTAGACTATTTCAAAAGGGTGGAGTTTTATTTTTCCACATTCATCTGATAATCCAGAACACTTACAAATCCCACCCCCATCAGGTCCTGTAAATACCTGATTAATATAAAAACAAACAAATTATTTTACTAAAATCTGGCATAAAATTAACAATGTTCAGACAATTTTTGCCGCCTTCCCATCTAAATCTGTAAAGACTCATCTGTGAGTGACGTCACCTTGGCCTCCTGTGCAGATTTGCTGGAGGGGGATAGTCTCTTACACAATACCTCATATTGGGTGGAGACTACAGCACAGCATACACTATCTACACAGAAAAACCCCAAATCTGGGTTACTGTCATACACATTTAATCTAGGTGACTCATTGGGGTCTCATACACATTTTGTAGACCTCCTAGAACCAAATTCATTAATTCAAAACAAAACAAAATTGTACCTGATCAGTCCCCTCACTACTCCCTCCTATTTGGACTCTGCGAAAGTAATGTAGCAGGGTTCAAAACTAAATAATTCAACACTGAAAAAATTACTTTTGGTGTAATCTATAGGCCCCCAATATAACTGAGGAGATGGAAGGTCAGCTATATAAACAGATGGAGCGGGCTGCACAGGCGGGTACAGTAGTGATAATGGGAGATTTTAATTACCGGGATATTAATTGGTGTCATGGTTCGGCTTCAACTGCAAAGGGGAGACATTTCCTCAACCTGTTGCAGGAAAATTTTATGGGCCAGTTTGTGGAAGACCCGACTCGAGGTGAAGCTCTGTTGGATCTGGTCATTTCTAATAATGCAGAGCTTGTTGAGAACGTCAAGGTTCGTGAAAACCTCGGTAAAAGTGATCATAATATAGTTACATTTTACCTACACTGTAAAAAATAAACACAGGCTGGGAGGGCAAAAACACTTAATATTAAGAAGGACAATTTCTCCAGGTTGAGGACTGCAATTCAAGATATAGACTGGGAAGAACTAATGTCAAATAATGGTACAAATGATAAATGAGAGATTTTCAAATCTACTTTGAGTAATTATAGTGCAAAATTTATTCCTATAGGTAACAAGTATAAACGACTAAAATTAAACCCCACATGGCTTACACCTTCTGTAAAAAGGGCAATACATGACAAATAAAGGGCATTTGAAAAATACAAATCTGAGGGTACAGCTGTAGCATTTGTAAATTATAAAGAGCTTAATAAAATTTGTAAAATGGTCATAAAATCAGCAAAAATACAAAATGAAAGGCTGGTGGCCAAGGATAGTAAAACAAATCCCAAAAAATTCTTCAAGTATATGAATGCAAAAAAGCCAAGATCTGAACATGTAGGACCCCTAGATAGTGGTAATGGGGAGTTGGTCACAGGGGATCAAGAGAAGGCAGAGTTACTAAATGGGTTCTTCAGCTCTGTATATACAACAGAAAAAAGAGCAGCTGATGTAGCCGGCCCCAGTGCTGTTAATATATCAGTTGATATACTGAATTGGAGGAATTTAGAGATGGTCCAAGCTAAATTAAACAAAATAAATGTACACAAGGTCCCGGGACCAGATGGGTTACACCCTAGAGTTCTTAAAGAGCTTAGTTTAGTTATTTCTGTCCCCCTCTTCATAATATAAGTATTATAAGTGACAGCCAGCACGGTTTTACGAAGGACAGAAGCTGTCAAACCAACCTGATTTGTTTTTATGAAGAGGTGAGCAGAAGCCTAGACAGAGGGGCCGCTGTGGATATAGTGTTTTTGGACTTTGCAAAGGCATTTGACACTGTCCCTCATAGACGTCTAATGGGTAAATTAAGGACTATAGGTTTAGAAAGTATCGTTTGTAATTGGATTGAGAATTGGCTCAAGGACCGTATCCAGAGAGTTGTGGTCAATGATTTGTACTCTAAATGGTCCCCGGTTATGAGTGGTGTACCCCAGGGTTCCGTGCTGGGACCACTATTATTCAACCTATTTATTAATGATATAGAGGATGGGATTAATAGCACTATTTCTATTTTTGCAGATGACACCAAGCTATGTAGTAATATTCAGTGTATGGAAGATGTTTGTGAATTGCATGCGGATTTAAACAAACTGAGTGTTTGGGCGTCCACTTGGCAAATGAGGCTTAATGTAGATAAATGTAAAGTTATGTACCTGGGTACGAACAAGCTGCATGCATCATATGTGCTAGGATGAACTACACTGGGGGAGTCACTTCTTGAGAAGGATTTGGGTGTACTTGTAAATCATAAACCAAATAACAGCATGCAATGTCAATCAGCTGCTTCAAAGGCCAGCAAGATATTGTCGTGTATTAAAAGAGGCATGGACTCGCGGTATAGGGATGTAATATTACCACTTTACAAAGCATTAGTGAGGCCTCATCTAGAATATGCAGTTTAGTTCTGGGCTCCAGTTCATAGAAAAGATGCCCTGGAGTTAGAAAAAATACAAAGAAGCACAACGAAGTTAATAAGGGGCATGGAGAATCTAAGTTATGAGGAAAGATTAAAAGAACTAAACCTATTTAGCCTTGAAAAAAGACGACTAAGGGGGGGACATGATTAACTTATATAAATATATTAATGGCACATACAAAAAATATGGTAAAATCCTGTTCAATGTAAAACCCCCTAAAAAAACAAGGGGGCACTCCCTCCGTCTGGAAAAAAAAGTTCAACCTGCAGAGGCGACAAGCCTTCTTTACTGTGAGAACTGTGAATTTATGGAATAGTCTACTGCAGGAGCTGTCACAGCAGGGACAGTAGATGGCTTTAAAAAAGGCTTAGATAATTTCCTAGAGCAAAAAAATATAAGCTCTTATGTGTAGAAATGTTTTTTACTTCCCTTTTCTCATCCCTTGGTGGAACTTGATGGACATGTGTCTTTTTTCAACCATACGAACTATGTAAATATGTAACATAATAAGGTCGGGCACTCTATCTGAGGGGCACTAGTTTGGCCACCTATAATACACAATAGCTTGGAGCAAAAGTGACTTTCTCCTGACAAAACAACATTTTATCTTTTAAATAACTTACAACCATTTACTTTTAAAACATCATACATTTTCAAAAATGACATTTAGGCAGTACTATACCATTTGCCTGGATGTTTGAAAAAAACAGAAAATAAACAAATTGTAATTATTTATCCAATAAAACAGAAAATAATATATCTGCTAATATTAATTGCTGCAAACTAATAAACTATATGTGAGAATAGGGAACAGTAGGGTAACATAAATTTTCAAGACCCCGTATCTCACAATATCTGTATTTTAATTCATTTGAATTAACTTCAAAACATTACAACATTAAATCTTATCACGTCATAACAGATAAATATGCAACGTAACTTTTATCTTTTTGCAGACAAATTCAGCCGGCTGTAATATTTTTCTCACTTGGCGTACTTACGGACAACAGCGCATTCGCAGAGATAATGAACATTCCTTTACACAGAGGAGAGGAACTGATTTTAACCCCATACACAAGACACTAAAAATTTTAGACAGTACTGCTGTTAAAAATAAGAGCACACAATATAGATCTGCTATATTGTGGCCAAAACGTCAAACTTCACACATGTTACATTACACAGAGGTCTCACACATCACACAGATGTCACATCACACCCGTTCACATTACACTCCCCCTGTTCTGACCCACATTAGTCACTGCAAAGTACCTGGCTGCTCCGTTTTCTTCACTCTTCTTATCAAAATTTACACCTGTATTCAAATTGTTCTTTCTCACATCAACTTACTTGTAACCACCTGTAATCACTTACTTTGTCCTTTTAACTTTCTCAACTTTCCACAAACCATTCTATTTATCACATGCAAACAACCATCTTACCGCTGCCAGCCTCTTCAACAATATTTTTTTACAGTGTGTTATTTTTCACATTCTTCACATTCTTCCAGCATCACAAGATCCAACTCCCATCACTCTTTAACATTCTTTACAATTACAGCCTCAGCTCCTTTTGCTCATGCTACTATAATGATGACCCATATCCCAAGGCTGTTCCGCATTTTTGTCTCACTTTCTCCTGACCCCATGGTCGGAGAGCAGTAGGGTGATCTCCAGTAAATTCCCTACCTCCAAGCAAACTGGCCACGTTTGCCGACAGATATCTCAGACCAGTCTATCTTCTAGACTGTCTTACCAATACAATATAAAAAGTCGTCCCGGGGGCGTGACCAGCTATGGGAGAGTGAAGACGTGCTCTCTCCAGCTCCTCAACTAGCGCTACTAAATTGGCTTACATCCACTCCCAGATATGGGGAAAAATTCTAAAAAAGCAAGGGCAGCAGCCCCTACATGTCCCTCATCGCCCCAGCGCGATATCGGGGATTATTTTGGGCGACAGCCCCAGATGCAGCTGCGGGCTGCGGCGCGGGCCGAGGCTGGAGGTCAAAATGGCCGCCCGACCTCTCCATCTCCAACGGACCAGGGCCCGGAGATGACGGCAGGACATATCCACTCACCCTCTGAGGTGCAGACCCTGGAGTTCACCGATCCTCTGTCTCCTTCCCGGGCTGCGATGGATCGTGCGGCCCGTGCGACAACGCCTCCAGCTTCCCAAGATGGCCGCCGGGACCACGAGGCTGGCGGATGCAGGCCTGCTCTGGAGAGCACGGCCCTCCCTTCAGCTGCTCCGATAGAGAGCGTGCCAGCACAGGACCCAGAGGCATTGGATCCCCGGTCTTGCTGGGAGACTTCGGAGACCACTGTAGCGGCGGATGCCGTTCCCCGGTCACAAGAACATGTGGCCTCTCAAGATGGCTGCCATCCTCCATCGTCTCTGCTTTCATGGCCTGCGGGCCCTCTTCTTCCGGGATCCGACTGCGGCCTACTACCAGCCCCTGGAGTGAGAGACACCGCATCTGCCCTGCCTGCAGTTCTGCAGTTGGAGGAGTTAGCGAGGAGGCACAGTGAGTACCGAGGCCCTGAGCCTCCCATCATCCAGGTCACCTCACACCCCATGGGACGGATAGCCCCAACTCTCCCCCTTCCATCCAGGGATCCGGGGCTGGTGGGAACCTCTCCCTCTCGGCCCTCCAGCTCCGCACGGCACGGATACCCCAATGCCCCAATGATATTAACCTCGACCCTGCTTATGGGATCTCCCCAGCACCCCGGGATTATGCCTGCACTACCTGCAAGTGGCCAAGGTCCTCAATTGCATCCACTCCCGTCTCCTGAAGTGGACACGCCAGCCAGTAGTGGATTAAGTTTTACCGACCCGTTGTCTGGATCTATGTGTGAAAATCGGCCGGCGACTCTCTCAGATATCCGCCAGCTTGTTCAATTGTTGCCTACTAGGGCTGATATGACTTCCTTTGCCAGACAGATCGTGGAAGAATGCAAGCTGGAGTTTACACAGTTTCGTGCGGAACTTTCCTCACTTTCTACGAGGGTGGACACTCTTACGCAGGATCGGGTTGCTGAAAGTGCCACTATTGCAGATATCCAATCCACTATCCAGCAGCACTCAGCTCAGTTGTTCACCTTGCAGCAGCATCTTGATGATATTGAAAACCGTAATAGGAGGAACAACCTACGTGTTCGAGGATTGCCCGAATCTGTTCCTGCGTCTGATCTGTTTTCGACTCTATCCACCATCTTCAATACTTTACTAGGCCGTCCGCCGAATACCCATATAGAGATCGACCGGGCACATAGAGCTCTCCGCCCTGTAAGTATTGACGATCCTCGGCCGAGGGATGTCATTTGCCGAATACATTTCTACGCAATCAAGGACTCTATCCTCCAAAAAATCAGACGGCAACCCATCATTCTCCATCAAGGCACGCAGTTACGTATTTTACCGGATTTATCTCGACATACGCTGGCGCAAAGAGCTGCTCTCAAACCCCTGCTGGAGGTACTCCGAAGCCGGGACATCATCTACAGGTGGGGCTTCCCGTTTGCCCTGATGGTCCGACAGGAGGGCCGTACCTACACTGTGCGATCCCCGACCGACCTGCCTGGTTTCTTGCGGGACTTGAATCTTCCTCATGTTGCATTACCGGAGTGGCCCTCGTTGTTATCCTCTGCTGGCGGGGGATCACGGGGGAGACGCCCAATCTCTGGGCCCCTAGCGGTGGTGGAGGGACGCCCTCCGCGTGGACCCCGGAGACGATCTAGACGCCGACAAGAACATGACCCTATTCCACCCATGGAGACCGCCCGTTCGGCGTGATGACCCGGACGGCCGTTCTTGGAATTCCTCCTTTTATTTACTTGCTGCTGTCTGTTTTCAAGATTGCTTGTTGCTTTTTTACCGTTACCTTCAGATGCCTTCCAATGTCTTCCTCTCTTATTATTTAAAGTGTGCAAATGATGTTAAAGCTGTTAATACCTATATTATTGTACGCTAGGGAGTGCGGATAACTCTTATGCGTAGTTGTCACCTTCCCCCTGTAGGTTTTGGACCGAATTTTCGGTCTTCCGCAATAGTGCGATTAGCTTGTGCGGCAGTTGTTTTTCTACTGCCTTTTCTGTTTGATTTTATGTCTGTGTTTTTTTCTAATGCTCTGTTCTTTACTCCTAGCTTGTTTCCCTCCTCTACTTCCCTCCTGGCGATCCTGGACTCCGATCCTTCGTGCGTTAGCCGGAATTCCTCAGCGAGTCGTTTAGTATGCATCCATGGCTGACCTTAATATTGCCTCCTTCAACGTGAAGGGGCTGAATGTTCCTGAAAAGCGGGCGCAAATTTTACACCATCTACACAAACGTAAGGTACACATCGCATGCTTCCAGGAAACACACTTTAAGGAGGGACATACCCCTACTATCAGGCACAAACACTACACTACGTGGCATTTCAGTAATAATCCCCTTTCCAGATCGTGTGGAGTTGCCATAGCCCTCCACAAGTCTCTCCCCCATCAGGTTGTCAATCTTGTTGCGGATCCCGATGCGAGATACCTCATCTTAGTGCTTAATATTGGTGGGAGGGAATTTACGGTGATTAACGCTTATGCCCCTAACCAGGGTCAGGTGCCCTTCATTCTTCAACTAATAGAAACCGCCCTTCCAGTGGTCCGAGGGACTGTGGTGCTGTGCGGAGACCTTAACCTTACTCTAGATCCGACGGTGGATAATTCTACCGGTCGCTCTAGTGTTGCATACGGTGCTATTAGGCGGGTGAGGCGTGCTCTCCTACAGCTTCAACTGTGTGATGCATGGCGCATTCAACACCCCACGGATAAGGATTATAGTTTTTACTCCCATCCGCATGGCACCTACAGTCGCCTGGATTACATTTTCCTTCAGCAACATGCTCTCCCCTGGGTGGCATCTACGTCCATTGGCAGTATCCTGTGGTCTGACCATGCCCCGGTATATTGTACCTTACATCTCCCCTTCATCACCAAAGGCCCCTGGACTTGGAGACTGAATGAGTCCCTGCTCCTGGATGGGGTGTGCCATGCTGATTTGCTTCAAACGGTGGAAAATTTCACTATTGATCATGCCCAGGACGACACATCCCCCTTGGTTCGTTGGGAAGCTCTTAAATGTGTTCTCAGGGGGGTCCTCATAAAACACGGGGCGCGCCTTAAGAGGGAAAGGGCCCACTCCCTTAAAATTGCTCTCCAAAAAATTAGTGCTCTTGAACTGGCTCACAAACGTGCGCTGTCTCTCCCGATTTTACGTGAGTTACAGATTGCCCGACAGGACGCCAGACGGCTGTTGGACTCTGCCCAGCAGCGCGCTCTTCAAGTCTGTCGCAGTAAATTCTACGAGTTTGGCAATAAGAGCGGACGTATGTTGGCCAGAGCTTTAAAAACCAGAATTGCCCAGTCACACATCCCAAATACTAAGGCCCCTTCTGGCCAAGTTGTTCACACGACCCCAGAGATAGCGGAGTGCTTCCATAGCTTTTTCTCTGAGCTTTACAACCTTAACCCTCCCACCCCCGCCCCCTCCCATCCGCCGGGACGGGACTCTTTCTCATCTCCCTTCACACCGTTGTCTGGGGAGATGGCTGAGGAACTTGATACGGACTTCACTCCCGCGGAGCTCCTCATGGTTATATCTGATCTTCCTGGGGGAAAGAGTCCTGGCCCGGATGGTTACACTGTCAAGTTTTATAAGGTGTTGGCGGACCGGTTGCTACCGCTTCTGTTGTCAGCTTTCAACTCTATTTCCCCGGAGGTCCTGTTTCCCCCTAGCTCCACCTTGGCTCATGTCGCGGTTATCCCTAAGCCGGGTAAAGACCCTCAACTCTGCTCCAGTTATCGTCCCATCTCCCTGCTCAATGTAGACTTAAAAATTTACGCCAAATTGCTCGCCAATAGACTGAATAAATACCTGCCAGATCTAATTCACCCGGATCAGGTGGGGTTTGTGCCTGGTCGGGAGGCCCGTGACAACACCCTTAAAACTTTTGATATCATTCACCACGCCCAGGCTAACCGAATCCCGCTCATGATCCTGTCCCTGGATGCTGAAAAGGCGTTCGACAGAATATCGTGGTCTGCCCTTTACCAAACCCTTCGACATGTGGGAATAGGACCATCTTTTTTGGCAAAAATTATGGCATTGTATCGTACACCCTCGGCCCAAATAAAAATAAATGGCTCCCTTTCGGCACCTTTCCCTATTTACAATGGCACACGACAGGGCTGTCCCCTATCCCCCCTGTTGTATGTCCTGGTTATGGAACATCTCATGGCCTCCATTCGGAACAACTCAGATATTAAGGGTATTAACATTGGAGGGAAGGAATACAAGTGCTCGGCATTCGCTGATGACCTATTGGTCTATCTCACAGACCCTCATGTCTCTCTCCCTTCACTGATGTCCGAGCTGTCTCGTTTTGGAACATGGTCTAATTTCAAAATCAATTTCTCTAAGTCTGAGGCGCTAAATGTTTCTCTCCCGGGCCCATTAGTGTCGCTTCTCCAAAGTAATTTCCCCTTTTCATGGCCCTCTAGAGGTATTACATATCTAGGTGCCCGTATAAGTGGGGACCTTACACAATTGTTTACAAATAATTTTATCCCCCTACTGGCCAAGTTTCGTACTGACCTTAATTCCTGGCATAAGACTGAGTTTTCCTGGTTTGGCCGTATCAATATTATTAAGATGTCCCTCCTCCCCCGCTTGCTTTATCTCCTGCAGACGATCCCCATCTCTATCCCATCTTCCTATTGGTTGCGGCTTCAGCGATGCTTCGGCTCCTTCATTTGGCCGACTGGTCGCCCACGTCTGAGCCGGGCTCTTCTGACTCGTTCCAGGGGTACGGGTGGGGTTGGTCTGCCGGATTGTCGGCTCTACTATGTGGCATCAAATCACGCACGGGTTTTAGATTTCTTTCATAACCGTGAATCAAAACTATGGGTTCGTTTAGCTCAACAACTATGTCCCAGTACCCTATCATCCCTGCCGTGGATCCTGCCCGGGAATAGACCGACTCAAGCCTCCTTTGTTGTTTACCATACTCTCATGGCGTTGAGGTCCTTAGGGCCTGGAAGTACGCTTGTAGACCCCCTGGGTCCTTTAACTCCTATCACAGATAATCCAGCCTTTCCTGCTGGTAAGGCTGGTCGCTCCTTCCTAGGCAGGCAGTCCACCAACCCCATGTATTTTGCCCAGGTCCTCTCCGCTTCCTCTCTTCTCCCTCTAACCTCCATCTGCCCCGATGCCGTGCCCCTCACTCGCCATATATATGAGTATGCCCAGTTAAAACATTTTTATGGAGTGGTAAACCGACGCGCACATCTTCACAGGTCGTTGACGGACTTTGAGCGCCTATGTGTCTCCTCCCAGCCCCCTACACATACCATATCCACAATATATAAATTACTCCTTTCGCTGCGTTCCCAACAACTCCCCTCCTTCTGCGGGGCCTGGGAGAGAGAATTACATACTACATTTACTGATGCACAATGGAAGCGGTGTTTCTCCCTCTCACAAAAAGCCTCTATAGCCGTTAGGGCCCAGGAAACTAGTTATAAAATTGTCTCTAGATGGTATCGGGTCCCGGCTGCGCTCCATAAATGGTATCCGTCTGTGCCTGATAATTGTTGGCGCTGTGGTGCTGTGGGAGGTTCCATGTCTCATGTTTGGTGGAGTTGCCCCTTGTTGAGGAGTTTTTGGGATGCGGTACTTAAATTGATATTGGAGGTTACTGGAGTCTCTGTCCCCAACTCTCCGGAGGCAGCTCTCTTATTCATGTTCCCGATGCCATTACACATTTATAAAAGCTCCCTAACTAGACATCTGCTTCAGGCGGCAAAGTCAGTGATCCCGCGCAGGTGGAAAACGGCAATGCCCCCAACATTAGATGAGTGGTTTCGGGAAGTTGCCTTGATACAGCGAATGGAACACTTGGTGGCTCACTCCCCGGCAGCTGTGGTAAAATACACGTCTACATGGTCTCCTTGGATAGTGTTTCTTTCTTCGCCTTCCTACCTCACGGTTGTAGCCTGAGTCGGCCTATGCCCCTGTGAAACATACTACGGCTCTTGCTCGCTGCTGATTTTTTACTCATAATACGCTGGAACTGGAGTCCAGGATCCCTTCTGTCCTCTCCCCTCCCCCCTATCCTTCCCTCTCGTGGGGCCTTTTTCTGTACTTTCTTTCCCCCTGACTAGGGCTAAGTGCCTCTCCTTCTCTGCTTGAGTTAAGTGATCTCATTGTACCTTTTGATGATTATGCCTTTATGATTATTCATGCTACTGTTGTACACTGATAATTCTGTTTCATGTCAAGATGTGATGCACATTATTGATTTTTCCCTTTTTTTTTCTGTATGTTTTTGCTTTGGTCCACTGACCTTGTTTGTTCTTTTAGTTATGGGTGGAGGCCTTCTCTCCCATATGTTTTGTAATTTTGTGTTCTAAAACTCAATAAAAAATTTTTGAATAAGAAAAAAAAAAAAAGTCGTCCCTCCAGACATTCTAGCAGTAGGATATTCTTTCCTCTGATCCTTCACTGTTTTGAACATCAAGAACAGACAAAATGCTACCAATTTCAAGAGCAAATTCTTCAACATAATCGACATTCACGAACCTCCTGTAGCGTCCATGGCCGCGGGCCGTCGTTTTCCACATCCAGTGTCTTCTGCCACGTCCAGTGTCGTCTGCCACGTCTAGTATTATCCACCACGTCTGGCGCAACATTCTGCACCCACCTCCATCCGTGCTGAAGCTTTGGCCACTGTCTGGACTAGTTCAGGTACCCGTGTGTTACGAAACTGCGATTTACGCTTGTATAGACTGTGACTAGGCCACCTTTTGGCAGGGACTGTCCTCGCACATCAAGGACGAACTGGCAGCCCGCGACCTTCCTTCTACCTTGGATGCCCTCGTCCTGTTAGCCACTCGAGTTGACATGAGGATCCTGGAGCGCACTCAGGAGGTTCGGCAGGAGAGCCGGGATCACAGATCAGCACCCTCGGTCCAGAGACCACATTGCCTTCCCCTAGTGCACTACCTGAAGAACCCATGCAGGAAGACAGAGTCCGGTTGTCCGAACAAGAGAAGCAGCGCAGACGCTCCTCTGGATTATGTATGTGTTGTGGCCTTAAGGGTCATTTTGTGCGCCAATGTCCACAGAAACCGGAAAACTCCAGCTCCTAGGGTTGGTTGGAGAGGCAACTCTAGGTGGGACATCTTCATACGTCAAAACTTCTTCCAAATTGTTGATTCTTGTGGCCATCGTCTCCGGAGAGACATCACATCCCTCCTCTGCCTATCTTGACTCCGGAGCAGCTGATAATTTCATCCAGCAGGATCTAGTGGATCGCTTACATCTGCCCACAGTTCTTCTGGAGAGACCTCTGGTTGTTGCGTCTGTGAATGGTCTACCATTGCCCGATCAGATTGTGTTCATCACGGAACCATTGACACTACAAACCGGAGCTCTTCAATCGGAACAGATCGCCTTCCCCTATCAATCCTATCCTGCTCGGTCTGCCATGGTTTCGCCTACACACTCCGGTTCTTGACTAGAATTCTGGAGGAGTTCTTCAATGGGGTCCCAGATGCCATAGCCATTGCCTGTCACAATTTCGTCCTGTTTTGCCCTCTGCCTCAGTCACTCTCCGATCTGCATTTTCAGTATGCTAGTTTTGCGGATGTCTTCAGCAAGCGAGAGGCTGAGACGCTGCCTCCACATCGGAATTATGACTGCCCTATTGAACTGGTTCCAAATGCTTCACTTCCCCGTGGACGGGTATATCCTCTCTCCTTGCCAGAGACTCTATCCATGTCAGCCTATATCAAGGAGAATTTGGAGAGGGGTTTCATACGAAAATCTTCCTCCCCGGCCAGGGCTGGGTTCTTCTTCGTTAAAAAGAAAGACGGATCCATTCGACCCTGCATTGACTACCGTGGTCTCAACCAGATCATGGTCAAGAACAAATACCCGTTGCCACTTATATCTGAACTATTTGACTGTATGTGAGGAGCCAAAAAAATTTCTAAACTAGACTTGCGTGGGGCTTATAATTTGATCCAAATCCGTCAAGGGGACGAGTGGAAGACAGCGTTTAACACCCGAGATGGGCACTACAAATACCTGGTGATGCCCTTCGCACTGTGTAACGCTCCTGCAGGAATTTGTCAATGATATCTTCCGAGATCTCCTCTATGTCTGTGTTGTAGTCTATCTCGATGATATTTTTATTTTCTTCCCTGATCCGACGTCTCATCGTAGGCATGTCCTTCAGGTTCTACTGCGATTAAGGGAGAATCATTAATATGCCAAGTTGGAGAAGTGCGTCTTTGAAAAGAAGTCTTTGCCCTTCCTGGGCTGCATCATCTTAGATCAAGGTCTCAAGATGGATCCTGAGAAACTAAAGTCTGTCCTGCAATGGCCACGTCCTCAAGGCCTGAGGGCCATACAGCGTTTTCTGGGATTCGCCAATTTCTACCGGCAATTTATCCAAAACTTCTCGTCATTGACTGCCCCCATCTCTACCCTTACCAAGAAGGGTGTGAACGCCAAGGTGTGGACTCCAGAGGCAGAATCTGCATTTATTAGCCTCAAGAAAGCCTTCACTTCAGCCTCAATCTTCCATCATCCTGACATATCTCGGTAGTTCTCATTGGAGGTGGACTCTTCTTCTGTTGGTGCAGGTGCAATTCTGTTCCAGAGGAACTCCAAAGGAAAGGCAGTAGTATGTGGCTATTTCTTGAGACTTTTTTCTTCTGCAGAGCGCAACTACTCTATTGCAGATCGGGAGCTACTGTCCATCAAATTGGCTCTGGAGGACTGGAGACATCTGCTAGAGGGCACAGCTCACCCCATCCTGATCTACACCGACCACAAGAACCTTACCTATCTCCAGTCGACCCAACGGCTAAACCCCCGTCAAGCCAGGTGGTCGCTATTCTTCACCCGTTTTCAATTTGTGCTTCACTACTGTCCCGCTGAGAAGAATGTGAGGGTAGACGCCCTGTCCAGGTTATTTGAGACGGATGACACGGTGGAGTCCCTTCAAAGTATCATAGACCCGTCCTGCATCGTCACTGCAAATCCTTTGCAGGTTAGAGATATCCGTCCGGGGAGGACATTTGTTCGGTTGGCAGACAGGAGAAGAATTCTCCGCTAGGGACACAGTTCTAAACTGGCTGGGCACGCTGGTGTTCGTAATACCCGAGACCTGATTCTGGTGGCCCAATCTACCCAAAGATGTTGTGGACTTTGTCTCTTCCTGCACGGTGTGTGCTTCTAAAAAGGTTGCTCACCTCAAGCCTGCCGGCCTACTCCAACCTCTGCCTGTACCCAGTGTCCGCTGGCAGCACATTGTGATGGACTTTGTCACAGACCTTCCTCCCTCAGCAGGATGCAACACTGTCTGGGTGGTGGCAGACAGGTTTTCTCAGATGGCACATTTTATCCCGTTGACCGCCCTACCTTCTGCTCCCTGACTGGCGAGTCTGTTCATTCAGCACATCTTCCGCTTGCATCCTCCGCTTGCTTCCCCTTCACATTGTGCCCGATCGGGGGGTTCAGTTTACCTCAAAATTCTGGAGAGCCCTATGTAAGCTCCTGGATGTGAGATTGGACTTTTCCTTAGCCTATCACCCCCAGTCCAATGGGCAAGTCGAGAGGATCAACCAGATTATGGAGAATTATTTTCGCCACTTTATCTCCTTGCAGCATGATAACTGGGTACAGCTTCTTCCATGGGCCGAGTTCTCATATAACAACCACACAAGTGAGTCCACCACTTCTACACCATTTTAAATTGTGTACAGTCAACATCCTAGAGTCCCTCTTCCTGTGTCGACTGCATCTCAGGTACCCGCTGCTGACTCTGCATTTGGGGACTTTCTGCAAATCTGGCAACAGACCCGGTCCTCTATTTTGCAGGCAGTTGATCACATGAAGTGAAAAGCGGATACAAAAAGAAGAGAGCCGCCCCAGTATCTTCCAGGTACCAAAGTCTGGCTGTCCTCACGGAACATTCGTTTAAAGGTGCTTTCATACAAGTTTGCTCCCAGGTTCCTCTGACATTTTGAGATTTTGCAACAGATAAACCCTGTTTCCTATAAGCTGCGGCTGCCTCCTACCCTCAGAATCCCCAACTCCTTTCATGTGTCTCTCCTGAAACCAGTGGTCCTGAACTGCTACAGTAAGACTTCCTGTTTCGCAGTTGCTCCCAGCGGTTCATCTGATGTGTTTTAGGTTAGGGAGATCCTGGACTGCAAAAGGGTAGGAGGAAGGACTTTTTATTTGGTGGACTGGGGAGGGTTTGGTCCTGAGGAGAGGTTCTGGGAGCCGGAGGAGAACCTCAGTGCTCCTGCTCTCATTAAGAAATTCCTCTATCGCTCTGGCCCCAAGAAGAGGGGGCATAAGAGGGGGGATACGGTAGCGTCCATGGCCGCGGGCCGTCGGGTTTACTCAACCCCGATGGCCGCATTTATGGATCTGTGAGCACTGGCTCGCATCTCCTTCCCAGGAGACGCCAGCGCTCACTTCCTCTCCTGTCCGCTGTGTCCCGTAGGAAATCATCATTGTCAACTACACATGATTTCCTGGACTATAAGAAGGGCCCTGCCCTTCTGATCCTTGCCTGAGCATTGTTAGTGTATCCCATGTCAGTCTTGCAAACAGCCCCTTAGTGATTTCCCTTTCCAGTTGTTACCAGTGCCCTGTTATCTGTATCCGGTATCGTGTGCTGTGTTCTTGTTCCTGAGCCTATTAGTGTTGGAGTCGTGTCCCATTGCACCTGCTGTTGTTTGCCGTGTCCAGTCTAGTTTGCCACGTCCAGTGTCGTTTGCCATGTCTAGTTTCGTTTGCCACGTCCAGTGTCGTCTGCCACGTCCAGTATTATCCACCACATCTGGCGCAACCTGCTGCACCCACCTCCATCCAGGCTGAAGTCTTGGTCACTGTCTGGACTAGTTCAGGTACCCATGTGTTACGAACTGCTATTTACTCTTGTATAGACTGTGACTAGGCCAGCTGCCTCTCCGCTATGGCAGAGCGGCCTAGTGGGTCCACATACCCTGTGATCGTGACACCTCCATTGAATCAAGCAGGAATTGGTCACATTAATTTGAAACATCTACAAACCCCTCACTGCCGGGGTATAGCTTTTGGTTCATACAGCCTGTGATGTATTTTGGTGATAATTTCTTTAGGGGCCCTAGGTGTGAGCCAATACCAATGTCTGTCACTGTAATTTGTGTAGGTAGTTATATTACTATGACACAGATGGCAATTGGGGTAAGTGTCAGGGTCATTCATTAAATACAGGATGTTATTTTACAACGGTATTCAAGCCGGTGGTCTGATGTTATATTACTACAGACTGACTGACTTTGGATGTTATACAGCACCAAAAGTTTATGCCGGTTTATCAAATGCGTGATAGAAATCAGTACTGATTCCCACCTTATGCCAGTCGGACAATGCATACTACTGGTGGTTGTTAAGGACCCTTACACATAATATTACAAGCTGGCAGTGTGTGCTAAAAGTGTATCAATGATTAATCAAAACAACATTCAAAGTTTTCCCTATTGCACTGGATTCTCCATTATCAGGACTTATCCATTGAAGCCCTTGTGGTACTACAGGATGTTACTCACAAATATCCAACTTTTCTGTCACCTACAGACAGTCAGTACCTCGCCAGACACTATCTCAGAGCTAATAGGCAACAGGATAACTATTGATCCTTAACGATTTTACACAACAACTATATAACAAATGACACACTACAACAGAGCAGCACAAGTATTTTTCTCACTGTCCAAACTACAATCCTTTCATTTCAAAAACTTCACGTGAGTTACAACTTCTCTCAAACATGCGCTACGTCACTGCATTCCAAAGGGGGACGTCATCACTTCTTATAACTTTTTCTGGTTAACAATGTAATTGCCGGCAAAAAAATTCTCTCATGTCTTTCATATCAGCAACTCAAAATTTATACATCTTCAACAACTAAAGATCACGTACGACCTGCAATCTTTCATCACGCAAAAAGTTTCAACATACCTTTTTGGATCCATCTTTTATACCATTACTGGATAAAGTGCCCCGTCCAGAAGATGTGACGTCATGACAGCTAAATTCCGAGGATTACGCAATACATTTCTGAATGGTGTAAGAATAAGCTCATTACGTATCGCGTTTTTTTGTAACTTACAGATGTAAAGCCAGACCTATCTAGCGACAGCTATCAGACGAGCAATCTCCCGGGTTATTTCGGCACCATTACTGTTGTGGATGTCAATGGCTCAAAATATATATTAGACTGAAATTTAGACGAGTGTTCCAACAGACACTTACGCCAGGAACTTTATCCAGCATCCTAATCAGGAGATTTCTTACCGATATATATCGAGACAGGAGAAATAACACACAGACGCTGCTGGTATGCTCCAAAAACTCCTCTGGGGTTTTATTGCCAAACTCAATTACAATAATATCATTTAAAAGGGGTGTAGGCTTGAGGTTAACCAATGAGAGGCAACATGACAATAATTCCAATTCAGCCAATAGCAGACCATAATAAAGTTTCAAGTACATAATTATAATTCTTCTTTAAAACGCTAACATCAGTTAACACCTGGAGACAAGCATACAATGGGGTGGTGTTAACTGTTCTTTTCCATGAGGGAGTTTGTTGCGATAACGACAAATAGTTGCATTTATGTCTGGGCATTCAGCCAACCCGCTAGCCATGGATGCATGAAGGCCACACGATGACCACATAAAGATAACACATTTCTTTGAGACTTGAGCAGAACTATGTAGAGGAAAGGTCATTAAAATTAAGGAGAATACATATCTTTGTAATTCTGCATCCTGCTTGATAATTCATAATGTAATTTAATATAGAGAATATAAGCAAATAGACCATCCTTCTGTATTATGTAGCAAATGAACAGCCAGTTCTTGAAGTTGATGTATTGGAAGTAGCAGGGGCGATTAAGGGTACCATGGGCCCTGGGCAGTTCACAAAGAGTGGGCCCCGCCTAACTCTGAAAACACTGTAACGTATGTTTGCAGATTTATGTTTAGGTGGCCACAGATCTGGAATTCACTGCAAAGGCAGTATGAGCCATACAGAAGAGAAAAAGCAAAATACTTTGAGACCCTAAAGAGGTCAGAAGTTTTAAAATATTTGTGGTTTTCGGATAAAAAAAATCTGTTGTGCGTGAATATAACCTTAAAGAACCAGTCCCTATTGTTTATAATCTACATTTACCTTAAACAATAGAATAAACAGAAAAAATAAAGGAGCGCAAAGATACCAGCCACAATAATATTTTCCTTTTTTATAAAGTTGTATATTTTTCCAATTTACTCTCTGTGAGTGGCAACTAAGGTACCACCCACAAATAATTCAAAGAAGACAAAAATAAACTTCTTTTCCAGCCGCTGCAATCCTGCCGGAGTCCTTCATTATCAAGTTCTGTATAAACAATGCAAAGATATAGAAAAAGACTTTGGAGAGCGGCTGGATTGAAGCTCAATGCAATGGAGTCAAATTAGCATTAAAATGGAGTAGTATTCATGTGTGAGGAGAGCCAGGCACCTAGCTCCTCTCCGATCTTCGTTCACTTTAAATATCACTCCCCTTGTGATTTCAATAACATTTGAATATAAAAACAAATACAAAATGGCTAAACATTCCACACATATCGGGGCATCCCCCTTCATCAGGAATCATTAACTGTCATATACTAGAACGTTTAAATACGCACTTTCCCCTTATTCCCGCCTCCCCTAACCAAAAGTGATGTAAATCTGCAATTCCTCTATGTTGCGTTTCAGCCTCTGACATCTAGCTCCTCCCACAGGAAGGGATACAAAACCTAAAACCGCTCTATCTACGTGCCCATGTCTCCCTTCTCACACCGGAAGTGATTCGTAATTTGAACCCTATCCACATCCACACCTCCTACAGGAAGTGACACATGACCTCAAATAACATGATTTCCACTTCTACATCTCCCTTCTCACACCGGAAGTCATTCCTAATCTAAGAAAACCCTCTCCACACCACAACCACACTTCCTGCAGGAGGTGTGGTTGTGGAGAGGGCTTTTTTTAATTTATCAATGTTAAACATTTGCCACTTCTCTGCCCAAGCCTCCAACTTCTCCAGATTCATTTGTAACAGAATACTGCCCTCCCTTGTGTTAATTGCTTTACACAATTTCGTTTCATTGGCAAAAATTTAAATTTTACTGTGCAATTCCTCTACAAGGTCATTAATAAATATTATAAACAGCATAGGGCCCAATACCAAATGCCTGTGGTACCCCACTAGTAACAGTGAACCAATTTGAGCATGTAATGTTAATAACCATCCTCTTTTTTCCATCACTGAGCCAGTAACTTACCCACTTACACACATTTTCTCCCAGTCCCATCAATCTAATTTTATGTACTAGCCTTTTATGCGGCACAGTTTCAAATGCTTTGGAAAAATCAAGATATATGACAACC
Source organism: Rhinoderma darwinii (assembly GCF_050947455.1). NCBI lineage: Eukaryota > Metazoa > Chordata > Amphibia > Anura > Rhinodermatidae > Rhinoderma > Rhinoderma darwinii. The sequence continues at coordinate 252,646,468 of NC_134689.1, read as the reverse complement.
ACTGACTTACCCCAGTCCAATCTAATGCTTACCTCCTCATAGAAGTTGATCAGATTAGTGTAACAGGACTGATTCCTCATAAACCCATGCTGATAGGAAGTTATACCTTTATTTTCATAGAAAAACTCCAGGATAGCATCACTTAGGAAACCTTCAGGCATTTTACCCACATTAGAGTTTAAACTTACAAGTCTATAAATTCCAGGATCCCTTTTTGACCCCTTTTTGAATATCGGCAGGACATTTGCTATGTGCCAGTCCTATGGAACAGACCTTATCATTAGAAATCAGAAATAATGGTCGGTCGGTCTGTCACTAGACTTAATTCCCTTAGAACTTGGGAGTGTATGCCATTTGGACCCAATGATTTGTCTTTATAAATCTTTTTAAGGCGGCTCTGCACTTCTTCCTGGGTTAGTCAGGTGACATTTAAAGGGTGACTAAACGTTCAACAAACTTCTGACATGTCATAGTGACATGTCAGAAGTTTTGATTATTGGGGGTCTGAGCTCTAAGATGCCCACCAATCATTCAAATGAAGCGGCAGAAGCGCTTGTGTGAGCGCTCAGCCGCTTCGTTTCTGTTCGAATTTTTTTATGTACTGAGCTTTGTTCTGGTGCTGTTTATATCAAGTGAGCTTTGTTCTGGTACTGTATTTATGTACTGAGCTTGCTTCTGGTGCTGTATTTATGTAATGAGCTTGGATCTAGTGCTGTATTTTTGTACTGAGCTGGGTTTAGGTACCGTATTTATGTACTGGGTCCATACACCGCTACATCGATTTTCGGAAAAAGCCCTACAGAAACGAAGTGGCTGAGTGCTCACATGAGAGCTTCTGCTGCTTCGTTTTAGCGATATGTGGGGTCCAAGTGCTCGACCCCCACTAATCAAAAATTCTGACAAGTCACTATGACATGTCAGAAGTTTGTTGAACGTTTAGTTACCCTTTAATGGATGATTTACTTAATTTCTCTGCATTTCAGCTGCCATTTTATCCCCCTCTGTGAGAAAAATATGTATAAAAAATTCGCTTTTTCATCATCAACCTTCAGAATTTCTCTTTTTCATTACATTTTAAAGGGCCAACGTTTTTATTATTTATGTAATTGAATGACATTGTAGCAAAGTGCAGACATGTTTGCAATGTTCCTCAAAATTGTCTGAAAAAATTAAGATATTATGCAGGTAGGCTATTAAAAATGTATCCAATATGCCCCTCAAAAGATCATTAATAAAATGTTAGAAAGTGGCTGGGGCATTACAAAGTCCAAAAGACATTACAGGATTCTCAAAGTGTCCATACCATGTCCTGAAGGCAGTCCTCTATTCATCCCCAGGATGGATTTAAACAAGGTTTTATGGTCCTCTTAGATCAAGCCTTGTAAATAATTAAAGAGGGAGGATATTGGTTTTGAACTGTGACGATTTTAAGTTCCCTATAGTCAATGTAGGGATGTAATGTAAAATCATTCTTCTCAAGAAAGAACAAACGTGCTCTAGTATATGACTGCTTAAGGGTTTCTACCTATTTGCTCCCAGTTTGTCCACTGAAATCACAAGAAAAGGTGAGCTTTTTTGATTTGTTCACTGTTGTGGTGTTGAATGGTGGTCTTTGTTGCTGTAGTGCTGTGCCTGTGGAGGAAATGGACCACTTAGAAAAGGTCGCCGGGAATTGGAAAGTCGACTCATGCATTTTGATCAAAATCTTTATCGTGAACCACATATTCATGTTTTTAAATTCTTCAGAGCAGCAATATATCAATGCATAACGAGTGGATGTGCAGTCCAGGTTTTTCTCTCTCCTTTGTTAAATATATAGAGTTGATTTCAGTTCTAATAATGACAGATACCCACTTTCCTTGTAGCTGAGATCAGGGTTGCACCTAGCCCTTCTGCTGCCTGAGGCAAAGAGTGAAACGGCACCCCCATAATGTCCTTCAGGGTGATAGAGGACAGATAGCAAAAAAAAAAAAAAAACAATAGAATTTTTATGTTCACATGTTATGGAAATCTGTTTAATACAAGTATATAGGATTTTAGAAAATTCATGGTCACATGCTGCATAAAATCTGCAATGTGTACATAAATACAGTACCAGAACAAAGCCCAGTTCATATATAAAGCACCAGAACAAAGCTAAGTACATAAATACAGCACCAGAACCAAGATCAGTACATATATACAGCACTAGGACCAAGATTAATACATATATACAGTACCAGAACAAAGCTCAGTACATATACAGCACCAGAACAAAGCTCAGTACATACATACAGCACGAGAACAAAGCTCAGTACATAAATACAGTACCTAAACCCAGCTCAGTATAAAAATAGAGCACCAGAACCAAGCTCAGTACATAAATACAGCACTAGAAACAAGATCAGTAAATAAATGCAGCACCAAAACCAAGCTCAATCTATATATACAGCACCAGAACAAAGATCAGTACATAAATACAGTGCCAGAACAAATCTCAGTACATAAATACAGTACTAGAAACAAGCTCATTACATATACACAGCACCAAAACCAAGCTCAGTACATAAATACAGTGCAAGAACCAAGATCAGTACATAAATACAGTACCAGATCAAAGCCCAGTTCATATATATACAGCTCCAGAACCAAGCTCAGTACATAAATACAGCACCGGAACAAAGCTTAGTAGATAAATACAGCACCAGAACTAAGCTCAGAACATATATACTGCACCAAAACCAAGATCAGTACATAAACGCTGCACCAAAAGCAAGCTCAGTACATATATACAGCACCAGAACAAAGATCAGTACATAAATACAGTGCCAGAACCAAGCACAGTACGTAAATACAGTACCAGAGCCAACCTCATACATTTATACAGAACCATAACCAAGCACAGTACATACATACATACATACATACACCACCAGGACAAAGTACAGCACATACACTACCGTTCAAAAGTTTAGGGTCACTTAGAAATTTCCTTATTTTTGCAAGAAAAGCACAGTTTTTTTCAATGAAGATAACATTAAATTAATCAGAAAATACACTCTATACATTGTTAATGTGCTAAATGACTATTCTAGCTGCAAACGTCTGGTTTTTAATGAAATATCTATATAGGTGTATAGAGGCCCATTTCCAGCAACCATCACTCCAGTGTTCTAATGGTACATTGCGTTTGCTAACTGTGTTAGAAGGCTAATGGATGATTAGAAAACACTTGAAAACCCTTGTACAATTATGTTAGCACCGCTGTAAACAGTTTTGCTGTTTAGAGGAGCTATAAAACTGACCTTCCTTTGAGCTAGTTGAGAATCTTGAGCATTACATTTGTGGGTTCGATTAAACTCTCAAAAAGGCTAGAAAAAGAGAGCTTTCATGTGAAACTCGACAGTCTATTCTTGTTCTTAGAAATGAAGGCTATTCCATGCGAGAAATTGCCAAGAAACTGAAGATTTCCTACAACGGTGTGTACTACTCCTTTCAGAGGACAGCACAAACAGGCTCTAACCAGAGTAGGAAGAGAAGTGGGAGGCCCCGCTGCACAACTGAGCAACAAGACAAGTACATTAGAGTCTCTAGTTTGAGAAATAGACGCCCCACAGGTCCTCAACTGGCAGCATCATTGAATAGTACCCGCAAAACGCCAGTGTCAACGTCTACAGTGAAGAGGCGACTCCGGGATGCTGGCCTTCAGGGCAGAGTGGCAAAGAAAAAGCCATATCTGAGACTGGCTAATAAAAGGAAAAGATTAATATGGGCAAAAGCACACGGACATTGGACAGAGGAAGATTGGAAAAAAGTGTTATGGACAGACGAATCGAAGTTTGAGGTGTTTGGATCACACAGAAGAACATTTTTGAGACACAGAACAACTGAAAAGAGGCTGGAAGAGTGCCTGACGCCATCTGTCAAGCATGGTGGAGGTAATGTGATGGTCTGGGGTTGCTTTGGTGCTGGTAAAGTGGGAGATTTGTACAAGGTAAAAGGGATTTTGAATAAGTAAGGCTATCACTCCATTTTGCAACGCCATGCCATACCCTGTGGACAGCGCTTGATTGGAGCCAATTTCATCCAACAACAGGACAATAACCCAAAGCACACCTCCAAATTATGAAAGAACTATTTAGGGAAGAAGCAGGCAGCTGGTATTCTATCTGTAATGGAGTGGCCAGCGCAGTCACCAGATCTCAACCCCATAGAGCTGTTGTGGGAGCAGCTTGACCGTATGGTACGCAAGAAGTGCCCATCAAGCCAATCCAACTTGTGGGAGGGGCTTCTGAAAGCATGGGGTGAAATTTCTCCCGATTACCTCAGCAAATTAACAGCTAGAATGGCAAAGGTCTGCAATGCTGTAATTGCTGCAAATGGAGCATTCTTTGACAAAAGCAAAGTTTGAAGGAGAAAATTATTATTGCAAATAAAAATCATTATTTCTAACCTTGTCAATGTCTTGACTATATTTTCTAGTCATTTTGCAACTCATTTGATAAATATAAGTGTGAGTTTTCATGGAAAACACAAAATTGTCTGGGTGACCCCAAACTTTTGAACGGTAGTGTATATACAGTATATACTCAGTATATACATACATACAGCATAAGAACCAAGCTCATTGCATATATGCAGCACCAGAACAAATCTCAGTACATATATACTGCACCAGAACAAAACACAGTACATATATACCGTATACAGCACCAGAACAAAGCTCAGTACATAAATACAGCATGAGAACTAAGCTCAGTACATAAATACAGCACTATAACCAAGCTCAGTACATATATACAACAACAGAACCAAACTCAGTACATAAATACAGTACCTAAACCCAGCTCAGTATAAAAATAAAGCACCAGAAGGAAGCACAGTACATATGTACAGCACCAGAAAGAAGCTCAGTACATAGTCGCAGAACCAAACTCAGTACATAAATACAGTCGCAGAAACAAGATCAGTACATATATAGAACACCAGAGCCAAGCACAGTACATATATACAGCACTAGAACAAAGCTCAGTATATATATTTACAGCACCAGAACCAAGCTCACTGCATATATATATATATATATATAGTCCAATGGTAGATGAACACAGCACTCCAATGGTTTCCAGAAAATCAGGCCATGTGCTCGTTACCTGGGGGTGAATCAGTTCCCCAAGAAAATAGAGAGAAACATAGACCACAGCAACGGCACCAGGACTTCAGAGTAGATGAAAGCAAAAAGTGGATTTATTCACCTCAGTAAAGCAACGTTTCGGTTCAACAGGAACCTTTCTCAAGCCATAACAAACTAAACAAAGTGTCCAGTATTTATAGGAGGAGTATACATAAATTGGCAATTACATAATTAAATGCATAATACCATCAAAACATATACATAAAAATGTGTCAGTTATGCAAAACGACATATAAAACATGTGCATAGTTCTCCCACTGTAAAGCATATAGATATCATGAGATACATATAACAGTGAGGTGATAAACAAACAAAGTGCTATGATTAGGGGCAATTGTGAATGATTGGAAGCAGGCAGAGGCTCATTAAATCTAACTAGAAGTGTACTTACTGTACAAACGTTTGTCCATGCCGAGGATAGGGAATTGCGCCCGACACACACATGTGTGTCAACTGCGCATGTCCCAAGATGGCGCCCAAACCGGATGTAAAGTCCGGTGGAACGCATCTGGCAATAAATCCCCACTGCGCATGCGCCACATCGGAACATGCGTTCCACCTCTATTGCGCACGCGCCAGCTGGGATTCATAAGATATGCAGAGCAGAGATTGCTAAATTAAAAACAAAGCTGTGATTTATCATAATCCACATGATATCGTGGATTATAAGGTTCAACCCCCATAGAAATATATGGGTTTAGAACCAAATCGGGAGATTTAGACAAAGGGAGATGAAAAGACACTACTAATAGTGTACTCTGGCGCCCCCCACTGATAGAAAGAACAAATTGTATGTCATAATGGATCACTGTTATTAACTATGATCACCAATGGGGCAAAAAAATGGAAATATTGTGCTATAAGGGAAGTTTAGCATTCAAACAGGAATATAACATTCCCACGTGAATGTCACCTTCAAGGAAAAGCGCATCTGTCTGAATAAGACAGTATGCGTTAAATATTGATACTGCGCCCACATTTTGAAAAAAATAATACGACATAGATACAAATGCCCAAAATGCAGATACAAACATCCACAGTATGAGGACCATAAAATCCAAATATATAATTCTCCACGACCCATGTTATTTTTAATAAGCTATCTCATATGGCTCAATACATATATAAACCAAACATAAATTTGACGTTTTTATAAATAGAAACAAGAAGACTTCTGCCGCTTTCCAATATCTCTCAAGAATTGCTTGACATGTGATTGTGTATCTGAAATATACAAAAAGAAAATACACAATGTATATGAAATATAAAAACAAATATAAATATAAAAATGCATGTTGAAAAGAGGTCAAAATCGGACCTCAAAAAACATACATCAAGAACACAAAATTACACCTTTGAGAACGTCAGCCAATCATATCTCTATCGATCTTAGGGAGAGAATAGAGGGCCCATCCTTATATATGTGGACCACACGGATATTCTATATTTAATCCCTTAGGAGACATGGTCTCTAATTTAAAAATCCACTCGAGTTCTTTTCTTTTAAGCATCCGGCCCCTATCACCGCCACGTCTCAGCTGAGGCACAGAGTCAATGATTCTGAATCTCAACTGTGACAGGCTGTGTCCCTTCTCAACAAAGTGTCGAGACACTGGTAAATCCTGCCTTTTAGTCTTGATGTTTGATCTATGGTTTCTCAACCTGAGACGTACCTCTGTAGTGGTCTCACCCACATAGTAGAGCCCACATGGGCAGCTCAACAAATAAATGACAAATGAAGACTGGCACGTAAAAAAGCCTTTTATGGTAATTGGTCGACCCGTTTGTGGGTGATCAAATATACCCCCCTTAATCATATTGTCACAGATGTTACAACCAAGACATGGAAAGCATCCATGTTTCGGAGGTGCCAAGAACATCTGATTTTTCCGATATGACCCAATATCGGCCTTGACTACACTATTTTTGATGGTTTTACCTCTCCTATACGCCATCATAGGCCCCTCCTGGAATTCAGTAACCTTTGGAAAGGCTCTCTCTAAGATCTTCCAATCTATCCTCAGAATCCCACCAATTTGTGAGCTTAATGAGGAGAAAGTGGAGATGAAGGGTAAGCGGACATTCTTGTTCACAGCCACCTGACCAGCAAGGAGATCCTGTCTATCCAGTAATTCAACCTTCCGTCTATTAAGATCCAATACATGGTCCGGATAACCCCGATCAGAAAATTTTTTGCACATTTGATCAAGTCTTGGCGATAATTTATCCTCCTGGCTAACCACCCTCTTAACTCTAATTAACTGACTATATGGCAGTGATTTAAGCAGCGTGCTTGGATGGCTGCTGGTGAAGTGCAAAAGATTGTTTCTGTCCGTTTTCTTAGAAAACAGATCCGAAATCAATCTATTATTGACAATGGAAATTCGAGTATCCAAAAATTCAATAGAACATATAGAAAATGACATCGTAAATTGAATAGTGGAATTCAAACCGTTAAGAAATGTGACAAATTCCTGTAGTTGACTTATTGAGCCAGTCCAGATGAGGAAGACATCGTCTATGTATCTCCACCACCGCAGTACATGACTGAAGTGGTGGGACACATAGACAAGATCCTCCTCAATCCGCCGCATGAAAATGTTGGCATATGTGGGGGCCATATTGGACCCCATTGCCGTTCCTCTCTTTTGTAGATAAAATGTATCACCCACCAAGAAATAATTTTTTTCCAAAATGAATTTCAGTAATGATCGTACAAATCCAATTTTGTCCACAGAAAAGCCAGATCTTTCCAAATAGAAAAGCGAGGCATCAATCCCCTCCTGATGGGCAATTGAGGTATACAGACTACCCACATCAAGGGTAACCAGAACCGACCGGTCAGGGATCAAAAGATCCTGAATTCTGACCAGGAAGTCCGAGGTGTCCCTGATGTGGGAGTCTGCACCAATGGCAAACTGCCTGAGTATTTTATCTAGAAATATTGCTGCTGGGACAAAAAGGGAATCGCTCCCTGATACAATAGGACGTCCAGGGGGCCTAATGGGATCCTTGTGGATTTTGGGCAATAGATAAAGAACAGGAGTTACAGGGAATTTCACCTGTAAAAAATCATACAGGTTTCTATCAATGATTTTGCTCTTAAATGCATTATCTATTAGGTTATCCAATTCACGTAAATACGTGAACTTAGGATCACCCAACAGAACAGCATAAACATCAATGTCATTCAGTTGTCTTGTCATTTCCTCCAGATAAAGGGAGGTGTCCATAACTACTATGGCACCCCCCTTATCTGCCGGCTTGATAGTAAGATCCTTGTTATCCATTAGTTCTTTAAGTGCCATATGTTCTATACGTGTCAAGTTTTTCTGACTAAAACTACCCCTCTGCACTTCCCGCAATGATTTAATCTGTTCTTTAACAAGTGAAATATATGTTTCAACAGCATGTATATTTTGGGGAGGTTGGAATTTACTCTTATTATACAACCCATAATCCCTAAGATGAAACATATCAATAGCTGGAATTATAGAGATATCATTGCCAGGTGGAGACTGTTCAGAAAAATGTACCTTAAGTCTCAATGATCTAAAAAAACATTCAAGATCTAAATTTAATTTAAACCAATCTGTAGGGTTATTAGGACAAAAAGACAGACCACGATTAAGCACTTTAACCTGTGGGTCAGATAATATACATGACGAAATATTCACCACTAGGTCTGGGGGTTTTTCTTCCTGGTCGGATATTGCCGTATCCCCCGTGCTGGAGTCAATCTGCCTCTGGTTCTGTTGGCATTCGTTCTTCCTCCTGTGTTTCCTCCCGCCCCTGCGGGTTCGCTTTCTCCCATGATAGGGGTGTCCATGTTGTCCCCTAAAAAAGGAACATTATATTGGTCATCCGAGAATTCCGAGTCCGTGACGTATGGTTCAGCTCCTCTGTATCTTCTCCTGGGTCCTTTTTCGATCCTCCTGGAACCCCTTGGGTCAACATCTTCACCCTGCCAGCAGTAGATTTTACCAGCAGTGTAGTCATCCAAATCTCGCTGCCATTTCTGGCGTTTGGTCTTCTCGATGTCGCTACGAAATTTTTGTAGAAATAAAACAACTTTTTCCTTCAGAATTGAGAAATCTTGTACAGACATCATTTCTTTCAGCTGAGCCTCTCTTTCGCTCAGACGTACTTTAACCAGGTCAATCTCTTTCTGTAAGAACTCCAGGTTCAGCAACAGAAGATCTTGTGAATATTTATTCGAGATAGCCTCAAACCTCTCTTTAAATGCTGTATTTGCAGGGAAGAGGTTGGGTCTCAAATGAGAACGCATGCCACGCGGTATACGGGTACATCGGTAATACTCGCCAAGTGTTGATAAATGTAGCTCAAGGGAAATACATCTTTTAGAATCTGCCTCCCATTTTCTCCTTACGTTTTCAACGGTAGGGACACTTAGGAAGGCCACATCTCTCGATAGACCCTGTAGGATACGGTCGGCGTCCTCTCTGGTGTAAGTAAAAACTTGAGGTGTCATCACACCTATGTCCTGCTCATCTTCAGACATGATTAGCACTGGGTGCACGCGTTCGATTCAAACAAACACAGTCCAATGGTAGATGAACACAGCACTCCAATGGTTTCCAGAAAATCAGGCCATGTGCTCGTTACCTGGGGGTGAATCAGTTCCCCAAGAAAATAGAGAGAAACATAGACCACAGCAACGGCACCAGGACTTCAGAGTAGATGAAAGCAAAAAGTGGATTTATTCACCTCAGTAAAGCAACGTTTCGGTTCAACAGGAACCTTTCTCAAGCCATAACAAACTAAACAAAGTGTCAAGTATTTATAGGAGGAGTATACATAAATTGGCAATTACATAATTAAATGCATAATACCATCAAAACATATACATAAAAATGTGTCAGTTATGCAAAACGACATATAAAACATGTGCATAGTTCTCCCACTGTAAAGCATATAGATATCATGAGATACATATAACAGTGAGGTGATAAACAAACAAAGTGCTATGATTAGGGGCAATTGTGAATGATTGGAAGCAGGCAGAGGCTCATTAAATCTAACTAGAAGTGTACTTACTGTACAAACGTTTGTCCATGCCGAGGATAGGGAATTGCGCCCGACACACACATGTGTGTCAACTGCGCATGTCCCAAGATGGCGCCCAAACCGGATGTAAAGTCCGGTGGAACGCATCTGGCAATAAATCCCCACTGCGCATGCGCCACATCGGAACATGCGTTCCACCTCTATTGCGCACGCGCCAGCTGGGATTCATAAGATATGCAGAGCAGAGATTGCTAAATTAAAAACAAAGCTGTGATTTATCATAATCCACATGATATCGTGGATTATAAGGTTCAACCCCCATAGAAATATATGGGTTTAGAACCAAATCGGGAGATTTAGACAAAGGGAGCTGAAAAGACACTACTAATAGTGTACTCTGGCGCCCCCCACTGATAGAAAGAACAAATTGTATGTCATAATGGATCACTGTTATTAACTATGATCACCAATGGGGCAAAAAAATGGAAATATTGTGCTATAAGGGAAGTTTAGCATTCAAACAGGAATATAACATTCCCACGTGAATGTCACCTTCAAGGAAAAGCGCATCTGTCTGAATAAGACAGTATGCGTTAAATATTGATACTGCGCCCACATTTTGAAAAAAATAATACGACATAGATACAAATGCCCAAAATGCAGATACAAACATCCACAGTATGAGGACCATAAAATCCAAATATATAATTCTCCACGACCCATGTTATTTTTAATAAGCTATCTCATATGGCTCAATACATATATAAACCAAACATAAATTTGACGTTTTTATAAATAGAAACAAGAAGACTTCTGCCGCTTTCCAATATCTCTCAAGAATTGCTTGACATGTGATTGTGTATCTGAAATATACAAAAAGAAAATACACAATGTATATGAAATATAAAAACAAATATAAATATAAAAATGCATGTTGAAAAGAGGTCAAAATCGGACCTCAAAAAACATACATCAAGAACACAAAATTACACCTTTGAGAACGTCAGCCAATCATATCTCTATCGATCTTAGGGAGAGAATAGAGGGCCCATCCTTATATATGTGGACCACACGGATATTCTATATTTAATCCCTTAGGAGACATGGTCTCTTAGGAGACATTGGATCTTAATAGACGGAAGGTTGAATTACTGGATAGACAGGATCTCCTTGCTGGTCAGGTGGCTGTGAACAAGAATGTCCGCTTACCCTTCATCTCCACTTTCTCCTCATTAAGCTCACAAATTGGTGGGATTCTGAGGAGAGATTGGAAGATCTTAGAGAGAGCCTTTCCAAAGGTTACTGAATTCCAGGAGGGGCCTATGATGGCGTATAGGAGAGGTAAAACCATCAAAAATAGTGTAGTCAAGGCCGATATTGGGTCATATCGGAAAAATCAGATGTTCTTGGCACCTCCGAAACATGGATGCTTTCCATGTCTTGGTTGTAACATCTGTGACAATATGATTAAGGGGGGTATATTTGATCACCCACAAACGGGTCGACCAATTACCATAAAAGGCTTTTTTACGTGCCAGTCTTCATTTGTCATTTATTTGTTGAGCTGCCCATGTGGGCTCTACTATGTGGGTGAGACCACTACAGAGGTACGTCTCAGGTTGAGAAACCATAGATCAAACATCAAGACTAAAAGGCAGGATTTACCAGTGTCTCGACACTTTGTTGAGAAGGGACACAGCCTGTCACAGTTGAGATTCAGAATCATTGACTCTGTGCCTCAGCTGAGACGTGGCGGTGATAGGGGCCGGATGCTTAAAAGAAAAGAACTCGAGTGGATTTTTAAATTAGAGACCATGTCTCCTAAGGGATTAAATATAGAATATCCGTGTGGTCCACATATATAAGGATGGGCCCTCTATTCTCTCCCTAAGATCGATAGAGATATGATTGGCTGACGTTCTCAAAGGTGTAATTTTGTGTTCTTGATGTATGTTTTTTGAGGTCCGATTTTGACCTCTTTTCAACATGCATTTTTATATTTATATTTGTTTTTATATTTCATATACATTGTGTATTTTCTTTTTGTATATTTCAGATACACAATCACATGTCAAGCAATTCTTGAGAGATATTGGAAAGCGGCAGAAGTCTTCTTGTTTCTATTTATAAAAACGTCAAATTTATGTTTGGTTTATATATGTATTGAGCCATATGAGATAGCTTATTAAAAATAACATGGGTCGTGGAGAATTATATATTTGGATTTTATGGTCCTCATACTGTGGATGTTTGTATCTGCATTTTGGGCATTTGTATCTATGTCGTATTATTTTTTTCAAAATGTGGGCGCAGTATCAATATTTAACGCATACTGTCTTATTCAGACAGATGCGCTTTTCCTTGAAGGTGACATTCACGTGGGAATGTTATATTCCTGTTTGAATGCTAAACTTCCCTTATAGCACAATATTTCCATTTTTTTGCCCCATTGGTGATCATAGTTAATAACAGTGATCCATTATGACATACAATTTGTTCTTTCTATCAGTGGGGGGCGCCAGAGTACACTATTAGTAGTGTCTTTTCAGCTCCCTTTGTCTAAATCTCCCGATTTGGTTCTAAACCCATATATTTCTATGGGGGTTGAACCTTATAATCCACGATATCATGTGGATTATGATAAATCACAGCTTTGTTTTTAATTTAGCAATCTCTGCTCTGCATATCTTATGAATCCCAGCTGGCGCGTGCGCAATAGAGGTGGAACGCATGTTCCGATGTGGCGCATGCGCAGTGGGGATTTATTGCCAGATGCGTTCCACCGGACTTTACATCCGGTTTGGGCGCCATCTTGGGACATGCGCAGTTGACACACATGTGTGTGTCGGGCGCAATTCCCTATCCTCGGCATGGACAAACGTTTGTACAGTAAGTACACTTCTAGTTAGATTTAATGAGCCTCTGCCTGCTTCCAATCATTCACAATTGCCCCTAATCATAGCACTTTGTTTGTTTATCACCTCACTGTTATATGTATCTCATGATATCTATATGCTTTACAGTGGGAGAACTATGCACATGTTTTATATGTCGTTTTGCATAACTGACACATTTTTATGTATATGTTTTGATGGTATTATGCATTTAATTATGTAATTGCCAATTTATGTATACTCCTCCTATAAATACTTGACACTTTGTTTAGTTTGTTATGGCTTGAGAAAGGTTCCTGTTGAACCGAAACGTTGCTTTACTGAGGTGAATAAATCCACTTTTTGCTTTCATCTACTCTGAAGTCCTGGTGCCGTTGCTGTGGTCTATGTTTCTCTCTATTTTCTTGGGGAACTGATTCACCCCCAGGTAACGAGCACATGGCCTGATTTTCTGGAAACCATTGGAGTGCTGTGTTCATCTACCATTGGACTGTGTTTGTTTGAATCGAACGCGTGCACCCAGTGCTAATCATGTCTGAAGATGAGCAGGACATAGGTGTGATGACACCTCAAGTTTTTACTTACACCAGAGAGGACGCCGACCGTATCCTACAGGGTCTATCGAGAGATGTGGCCTTCCTAAGTGTCCCTACCGTTGAAAACGTAAGGAGAAAATGGGAGGCAGATTCTAAAAGATGTATTTCCCTTGAGCTACATTTATCAACACTTGGCGAGTATTACCGATGTACCCGTATACCGCGTGGCATGCGTTCTCATTTGAGACCCAACCTCTTCCCTGCAAATACAGCATTTAAAGAGAGGTTTGAGGCTATCTCGAATAAATATTCACAAGATCTTCTGTTGCTGAACCTGGAGTTCTTACAGAAAGAGATTGACCTGGTTAAAGTACGTCTGAGCGAAAGAGAGGCTCAGCTGAAAGAAATGATGTCTGTACAAGATTTCTCAATTCTGAAGGAAAAAGTTGTTTTATTTCTACAAAAATTTCGTAGCGACATCGAGAAGACCAAACGCCAGAAATGGCAGCGAGATTTGGATGACTACACTGCTGGTAAAATCTACTGCTGGCAGGGTGAAGATGTTGACCCAAGGGGTTCCAGGAGGATCGAAAAAGGACCCAGGAGAAGATACAGAGGAGCTGAACCATACGTCACGGACTCGGAATTCTCGGATGACCAATATAATGTTCCTTTTTTAGGGGACAACATGGACACCCCTATCATGGGAGAAAGCGAACCCGCAGGGGCGGGAGGAAACACAGGAGGAAGAACGAATGCCAACAGAACCAGAGGCAGATTGACTCCAGCACGGGGGATACGGCAATATCCGACCAGGAAGAAAAACCCCCAGACCTAGTGGTGAATATTTCGTCATGTATATTATCTGACCCACAGGTTAAAGTGCTTAATCGTGGTCTGTCTTTTTGTCCTAATAACCCTACAGATTGGTTTAAATTAAATTTAGATCTTGAATGTTTTTTTAGATCATTGAGACTTAAGGTACATTTTTCTGAACAGTCTCCACCTGGCAATGATATCTCTATAATTCCAGCTATTGATATGTTTCATCTTAGGGATTATGGGTTGTATAATAAGAGTAAATTCCAACCTCCCCAAAATATACATGCTGTTGAAACATATATTTCACTTGTTAAAGAACAGATTAAATCATTGCGGGAAGTGCAGAGGGGTAGTTTTAGTCAGAAAAACTTGACACGTATAGAACATATGGCACTTAAAGAACTAATGGATAACAAGGATCTTACTATCAAGCCGGCAGATAAGGGGGGTGCCATAGTAGTTATGGACACCTCCCTTTATCTGGAGGAAATGACAAGACAACTGAATGACATTGATGTTTATGCTGTTCTGTTGGGTGATCCTAAGTTCACGTATTTACGTGAATTGGATAACCTAATAGATAATGCATTTAAGAGCAAAATCATTGATAGAAACCTGTATGATTTTTTACAGGTGAAATTCCCTGTAACTCCTGTTCTTTATCTATTGCCCAAAATCCACAAGGATCCCATTAGGCCCCCTGGACGTCCTATTGTATCAGGGAGCGATTCCCTTTTTGTCCCAGCAGCAATATTTCTAGATAAAATACTCAGGCAGTTTGCCATTGGTGCAGACTCCCACATCAGGGACACCTCGGACTTCCTGGTCAGAATTCAGGATCTTTTGATCCCTGACCGGTCGGTTCTGGTTACCCTTGATGTGGGTAGTCTGTATACCTCAATTGCCCATCAGGAGGGGATTGATGCCTCGCTTTTCTATTTGGAAAGATCTGGCTTTTCTGTGGACAAAATTGGATTTGTACGATCATTACTGAAATTCATTTTGGAAAAAAATTATTTCTTGGTGGGTGATACATTTTATCTACAAAAGAGAGGAACGGCAATGGGGTCCAATATGGCCCCCACATATGCCAACATTTTCATGCGGCGGATTGAGGAGGATCTTGTCTATGTGTCCCACCACTTCAGTCATGTACTGCGGTGGTGGAGATACATAGACGATGTCTTCCTCATCTGGACTGGCTCAATAAGTCAACTACAGGAATTTGTCACATTTCTTAACGGTTTGAATTCCACTATTCAATTTACGATGTCATTTTCTATATGTTCTATTGAATTTTTGGATACTCGAATTTCCATTGTCAATAA
Organism: Rhinoderma darwinii; assembly: GCF_050947455.1. Taxonomy (NCBI): domain Eukaryota; kingdom Metazoa; phylum Chordata; class Amphibia; order Anura; family Rhinodermatidae; genus Rhinoderma; species Rhinoderma darwinii. The sequence goes on along the minus strand of NC_134689.1, from coordinate 252,630,687 downwards.
TAGATTGATTTCGGATCTGTTTTCTAAGAAAACGGACAGAAACAATCTTTTGCACTTCACCAGCAGCCATCCAAGCACGCTGCTTAAATCACTGCCATATAGTCAGTTAATTAGAGTTAAGAGGGTGGTTAGCCAGGAGGATAAATTATCGCCAAGACTTGATCAAATGTGCAAAAAATTTTCTGATCGGGGTTATCCGGACCATGTATTGGATCTTAATAGACGGAAGGTTGAATTACTGGATAGACAGGATCTCCTTGCTGGTCAGGTGGCTGTGAACAAGAATGTCCGCTTACCCTTCATCTCCACTTTCTCCTCATTAAGCTCACAAATTGGTGGGATTCTGAGGAGAGATTGGAAGATCTTAGAGAGAGCCTTTCCAAAGGTTACTGAATTCCAGGAGGGGCCTATGATGGCGTATAGGAGAGGTAAAACCATCAAAAATAGTGTAGTCAAGGCCGATATTGGGTCATATCGGAAAAATCAGATGTTCTTGGCACCTCCGAAACATGGATGCTTTCCATGTCTTGGTTGTAACATCTGTGACAATATGATTAAGGGGGGTATATTTGATCACCCACAAACGGGTCGACCAATTACCATAAAAGGCTTTTTTACGTGCCAGTCTTCATTTGTCATTTATTTGTTGAGCTGCCCATGTGGGCTCTACTATGTGGGTGAGACCACTACAGAGGTACGTCTCAGGTTGAGAAACCATAGATCAAACATCAAGACTAAAAGGCAGGATTTACCAGTGTCTCGACACTTTGTTGAGAAGGGACACAGCCTGTCACAGTTGAGATTCAGAATCATTGACTCTGTGCCTCAGCTGAGACGTGGCGGTGATAGGGGCCGGATGCTTAAAAGAAAAGAACTCGAGTGGATTTTTAAATTAGAGACCATGTCTCCTAAGGGATTAAATATAGAATATCCGTGTGGTCCACATATATAAGGATGGGCCCTCTATTCTCTCCCTAAGATCGATAGAGATATGATTGGCTGACGTTCTCAAAGGTGTAATTTTGTGTTCTTGATGTATGTTTTTTGAGGTCCGATTTTGACCTCTTTTCAACATGCATTTTTATATTTATATTTGTTTTTATATTTCATATACATTGTGTATTTTCTTTTTGTATATTTCAGATACACAATCACATGTCAAGCAATTCTTGAGAGATATTGGAAAGCGGCAGAAGTCTTCTTGTTTCTATTTATAAAAACGTCAAATTTATGTTTGGTTTATATATGTATTGAGCCATATGAGATAGCTTATTAAAAATAACATGGGTCGTGGAGAATTATATATTTGGATTTTATGGTCCTCATACTGTGGATGTTTGTATCTGCATTTTGGGCATTTGTATCTATGTCGTATTATTTTTTTCAAAATGTGGGCGCAGTATCAATATTTAACGCATACTGTCTTATTCAGACAGATGCGCTTTTCCTTGAAGGTGACATTCACGTGGGAATGTTATATTCCTGTTTGAATGCTAAACTTCCCTTATAGCACAATATTTCCATTTTTTTGCCCCATTGGTGATCATAGTTAATAACAGTGATCCATTATGACATACAATTTGTTCTTTCTATCAGTGGGGGGCGCCAGAGTACACTATTAGTAGTGTCTTTTCAGCTCCCTTTGTCTAAATCTCCCGATTTGGTTCTAAACCCATATATTTCTATGGGGGTTGAACCTTATAATCCACGATATCATGTGGATTATGATAAATCACAGCTTTGTTTTTAATTTAGCAATCTCTGCTCTGCATATCTTATGAATCCCAGCTGGCGCGTGCGCAATAGAGGTGGAACGCATGTTCCGATGTGGCGCATGCGCAGTGGGGATTTATTGCCAGATGCGTTCCACCGGACTTTACATCCGGTTTGGGCGCCATCTTGGGACATGCGCAGTTGACACACATGTGTGTGTCGGGCGCAATTCCCTATCCTCGGCATGGACAAACGTTTGTACAGTAAGTACACTTCTAGTTAGATTTAATGAGCCTCTGCCTGCTTCCAATCATTCACAATTGCCCCTAATCATAGCACTTTGTTTGTTTATCACCTCACTGTTATATGTATCTCATGATATCTATATGCTTTACAGTGGGAGAACTATGCACATGTTTTATATGTCGTTTTGCATAACTGACACATTTTTATGTATATGTTTTGATGGTATTATGCATTTAATTATGTAATTGCCAATTTATGTATACTCCTCCTATAAATACTTGACACTTTGTTTAGTTTGTTATGGCTTGAGAAAGGTTCCTGTTGAACCGAAACGTTGCTTTACTGAGGTGAATAAATCCACTTTTTGCTTTCATCTACTCTGAAGTCCTGGTGCCGTTGCTGTGGTCTATGTTTTTCTCTATATATATATATATATATATATATATATATATACATACAGTGAAGGAAATAAGTATTTGATCCCTTGCTGATTTTGTAAGTTTGCCCACTGTCAAAGACATGAACAGTCTAGAATTTTTAGGCTAGGTTAATTTTACCAGTGAGGGATAGATTATATAAAAAAAAAAAAAAAACAGAAAATCACATTGTCAAAATTATATATATTTATTTGAATTTTGCACAGAGAAATAAGTATTTGAACCTTTTGGCAAACAAGACTTAATACTTGGTGGCAAAACCCTTGTTGGCAAGCACAGCAGTCAGACGTTTTTTTGTAGTTGATGATGAGGTTTGCACACATGTTAGATGGAATTTTGGCCACTCCTCTTTGCAGATCATCTGTAAATCATTAAGATTTCGAGGCTGTGGCTTGGCAACTCGGATCTTCAGCTCCCTCCATAAGTTTTCGATTGGATTAAGGTCTGGAGACTGGCTAGGCCACTCCATGACCTTAATGTGCTTCTTTTTGAGCCAGTCCTTTGTTGCCTTGGCTGTATGTTTCGGGTCATTGTCGTGCTGGAAGACCCAGCCACGAGCCATTTTTAATGTCCTGGTGGAGGGAAGGAGGTTGTCACTCAGGATTTGATGGTACATGGCTCCATCCATTCTCCCATTGATGCGGTGAAGTAGTCCTGTGCCCTTAGCAGAGAAACACCCCCAAAACATAATGTTTCCACCTCCATGCTTGGCAGTGGGGACGGTGTTCTTTGGGTCATAGGCAGCAATTCTCTTCCTCCAAACACGGCGAGTTGAGTTAATGCCAAAGAGCTCAATTTTAGTCTCATCTGACCACAGCACCTTCTCCCAATCACTCTCAGAATCATCCAGATGTTCATTTGCAAACTTCAGACGGGCATGTACATGTGCCTTCTTGAGCAGGGGGACCTTGCGGGCACTGCAGGATTTGAATCCATTACGGCGTAATGTGTTACCAATGGTTTTCTTGGTGACTGTGGTCCCAGCTGCCTTGAGATCATTAACAAGTTCCCCCCGTGTAGTTTTCGGCTGAGCTCTCACCTTCCTCAGGATCAAGGATACCCCACGAGGTGAGATTTTGCATGGAGCCCCAGATCGATGTCGATTGACAGTCATTTTTTATGTCTTCCATTTTCTTACTATTGCACCAACAGTTGTCTCCTTCTCACCCAGCGTCTTACTTATGGTTTTGTAGCCCATTCCAGCCTTGTGCAGGTCTATGATCTTGTCCCTGGCATCCTTAGAAAGCTCTTTGGTCTTGCCCATGTTGTAGAGGTTAGAGTCAGACTGATTAATTGAGTCTGTGGACAGGAGTCTTTTATACAAGTGACCATTTAAGACAGCTGTCTTTAATGCAGGCACCAAGTTGATTTGGAGTGTGTAACTGGTCTGGAGGAGGCTGAACTCTTAATGGTTGGTAGGGGATCAAATACTTATTTCTCAGTGCACAATGCAAATAAATATATATAATTTTGTCTATGTGATTTTCTGTTTTTTTTAAATATAATCTATCTCTCACTGGTAAAATTAACTTAGCCTAAAAATTCTAGACTGTTCATGTCTTTGACAGTGGGCAAACTTACAAAATCAGCAAGGGATCAAATACTTATTTCCTTCACTATATATATATATAGCCTTAGAACCAAGCTCAGTACATATATATACTGACCTGGGATATAAGGACCAGGATAAAGAGGAGGCATAATGGGACATGGAGGTACCCAACGATGATGATGATGCTCAGCGTATGAAAAAAAAATGTTGATTAGCACAGGATCACAACTCTTAATGGAGTCACAGGTAATGTCACCAGTGTTGCTTTAGTTCCTCATTGTGCCCAAGCAACCAAATGCAGTTGTAGCAATAGCAAGGGCACAAAGAGGACTGGTGCCCCGATGCATTTAACTTTAGTATGACTTTTTTTATCACCTCATATGATGATATCTCTGTGACCATCTGCAGGTTATTCAAACACTAGATCCAATGGCCTTCAGGGTCAACAGACAGTTGCTCAAACTTTCCCAGTTTGCCTTGCAGACACTGACCTGTCCCACAGCAGGTGGTGTCATAACCTCAAAGCCCACACCAGAATGGAAAGACTTACTATCATCAAAATAACGTCTTGGCTATGTAATCAATTTTAGTCACTTCTGGCAGATAAACTTGACTAGATGCTCTGTTACTACAAATCAATGTCATTGCAACCCTTAGGCCCCATGCCCACTTCAGTTTTTTTCCTTCAGGGTGCTAACCGTGTTTCTGACGGCTAGCACACTGACCCATTCATTTCAATGGGGCCATGCACACTTCAGTTTTTTTGACGGTCCCGTTGCTCCGTTCCGATCCAAAGTAGAGCATGTCCTACTTTGGGCCGAAATTCCGTGACTGTGAGGCCCATGCAAGTCAATGCGGCCGTCAAAAAACTGAAGGCACACGGAAGGCATCCGTGTGCCGTCCGTGTGTGACGGAGCCGTTGCCTAGCAACGGCCGGGCGGGCAGAAAAACATAACAAAAATATTACAGTAATCGGCAGCCACTTGTCTCTATCAATCACTGATAGAGAAAAGATGCTGCTGATTAAAAATAAAATAAAAATCAGTTCATACGTACCCGGTCGTTGTCTTGGTGACGAGTCCCTCTTCTTCCTCCAGTCCGACCTTCCTGAATGACGCGGCAGCCTGTGATTGACTGCAGAGGCCGCTGCAGCCTGTGATTGGCTGCAGAGGCGGTCACGTGAGATGAAGCGTCAACCCTGGAGGTCGGCCTTCTGACATCATCCTGACGTGCGTGACCGCCACTACAGCCTGTGATTGGCTGCAGCGGTGACATGGATGAAACGTCATCGCTGAAGGCCGGACAGGAGGAAAGTAAGTATGATTTTTTATTTTTTTTTATTACATTAAAATTGTTTTTTCCGAGCGCCGAGCATGGCACTGTCCAGGGTGCTGAAAGAGTTACCGCCGATCAGTGCAGCCCATTAACTCTTTCAGCCCCCTGGACAGTACCATGCTCGGTGCACGGAAACGGAAACACGGAGTGCAAACAGGAATGCACACGGCCGCTAAAACGGCCACACGGATCCGACACAAACGGCCGTGAAAAATGTGTCGGAAGTGTGTACGAGGCCTTACAACTGACACATATATACATATATATATATATATATATATATATATATTCTCTGCTTTAGTAAATTAAGTGTCTGTTTACTCTACCCCATTGAGGTTACTGGAGGTACTCTTTAACCCTTTTTGAAGGTCATTACAGAAGTATAAAAGTGTAGTTTGTAGTGGTCTATCCTTTAAGGCCTCCAGAGATCCCATAAAAAACGCTACTCAGGACCCCCCTTTCTGAGCTATAGTCGAGAGACCCTAACAAGCATTAGAAAGGTTCAACCAGTTAATACTGTTTTTCTTCAAATGGTTTTTCTTCAAATGCCTGACTTGCCGCAGCTACCCCTGGCGAAATCATTAGTTTACCGTGGCCTTAGAAGCCAGACTTGTAGCAATCAGCTCCCATATAGAAGGAGTTGTCTTTGAAGGAACCCTTTAACTACAGGTCTGATAGATGCACACACCCTCGGGGTCAACACTTTGGAAAGGCTGGTTTAGGTGCTGCATTTTACCATACCCATCAAATCAACTATTTTAAGTTATTTTCCCTTCATAGAAAGGGTTGGAATATCACTAGGATATGGCATCACTTTCTGATTGGTGGGGGTTTGACTCCTGGCTCCTCCACAATCTTGAGAATGAAGACATAAGACAGTGCTGAGGGCCCACCACAGTTTTTTCCTGCACAACAGTGCACTTAGCCAACCACTGTGCAGGGAACTGCAGCACAGCTTTATTTAAGTGCATCAAGCTGTGTTGCAGTTTCCTGCACAGCATGTGGCTAGGAAAGCTTCTGTGCAGGAAAAAAGTTTGAAGGGGCTGCAGCATTAAGCCAACACTGTATAAAGCATGCAACCCATTTAATCCTTCAAAATATGCCAAGATATGCCATGAATGTCAGATAGATGTGGGTCCCACCTCTGGAACCCACACCTATCTCTAGACCGGGGGCCCCCTAAACCCCATTCTACCTTTTTCGGTTCCCACTGCCTCCCGGGCCACTTCCTGATTACATGGTCAGTGTGGCCCGCATCTTTCAGACATTTATGGCATATCCTGTGGATATGCCATAATTGTCCCTGATAAGCAAACCCCTTTAAGTACACTAGTGTAATATAGAGGGAGAAAGCTGTCAGTCATTGATGGCTGGCCGAGGGGAGCGACACCCCATAAATACGTCGGACTCCTTCCTCTCAGCGCGATTCGAGCTGTGAAACGTTTAAAATGTAAATTAACAAAAATCAGATAACCTGTCAGCATAAAGTTGCTAACAGATTCGCTTTCTGCCTTGTGACATACTATTACATTGTGGGAACTACATATGCAGCTAGAATGCAGTCGCGGGGTTGTATTACAAATGCAGCTGGGGGCCTAACAATGGCCCCCAGGTCTGCTATGAACATAAGTCTATTTACGTGTTTTTATTATGCAAAAGTCTAGAAACATAAAGAAATAAATACATTTTGTATCGCTGTAATCGTAATGACCTCAGTATAATTATGTCATTTATGCCGCATGGTAAACGTAGTCAAAACAAAACTGAAAAATCAATGATGGATTTGCTTTTTTTCCACCCGCCCCCCTAAAAAATGAACAACAGTTATGCAATACATAATATGTACTCCAAAATTATGCCATTAAAAAATACAAGTAATTACACAGACAAAAAATAAGCCCTTGTATAGCTACTTTAAATATTTTTTTCCCATTGTCCATATTAGCAAGAATAATTATTTATGAGAATTGTTAAAACTGTCTGACTTGGAAAATCACCACATATTTTACGGGTCTCGGTTCCTGTATTTCATGTTTAATACTTTATTTAATTTAGCCTTCCTAAAATATAGCTTCCAAAAAGTTCCCTGACAGTAACTTAATGAGTGTAGTAGGGTGTCTGATCTATGCAGCCATGATAATCTAACATTTAAAACTCAGTCCAGACATATACATAAAGAGCTTACAGTTTGGATGTAAAGGTTATCACAGTAAAAATGTAAAGCAAGGTAGATGAGCGCTGGCACTTCTCCGTAATCCGATATACGCCAAACTCTGGGAAAAAGGGCATTGGACCCACAAAAAACAACCAGGGTGGTGCTCAGTATATTCAAAGCAATGCGATCGCCACTGATTGCTAGGAGGATCACAATAAAATATTTTTTATACGACTTTTGGTGAGTGCCGCTTCTTTCTTCTACGAACTTTCATTATCACAGTAAAATTATTCCAGGTTATTATTAATATATTTCCATATAAAGAGCCACTTACCCTAAATGAAGAGAAATACCATTAGGTATTATTGGTAACATATAAGAAACCAGCTACATCATGTTACAACTCAACACTCTTTGACAGCTTCCGTATCATAACTATGCTGATCCACTTTCAAACCAATCTGTGCGAATCTCATTGACTTATAATGGGGTCTGTGAGGTTTCCCGAGATTCCTTTATTGTTGATGGAAGGAATATTACTGCTCCATTCTTCTTGCCATAAAAATACAGAAAAGAGCATAATACAAATGTGAACAGGGCATTATGGAAGCAAAATATCAATTACTGAATGTGGGTCATAATGGGCTATTTACGCCATTTATGTTTATGATGTTTCTTCCATAGACAAATGTTTTGCATTCAGTGGGTCATAAAAATAAAGGTATTCTATAATATATATGAGATGAGGCCTTTTGCCTTTGCTGTCTTATGAAAAGTGGGGAAAATGATAAATGGCGGAGGATTTAGAAATGGTTTACTTTTCTTAGCTGTAATAACGAAAAAGCTAATTTAGTGTCTAAATTTGAAAAGTATATAATGCCACCTAAGCATGCCCATTGGTAACTGGTAATTATAAATAGTTGATACTTACATGTTATGTTATATAGCACCATGATGTACACCACAACTTTTTTGACTCTTAGGCCTTATTCACATGACAGGGATAATCAACCGGGTGACGGACGTTTTTTTAACGGACGTCACGCGGCTTCATTAAATTGAATTCATGTCTATGGGGCTATTCACACGGACGTTTTTTTTCGGACCTTGTGAACAGCATGGTAAAAAAAAAGGACATGTCCTATTTTTGCCCATTTTCCCAGATCCCTTAACAGACTCAAGTCTATGAGGGATCCGTGAAAACAGGTCCTGCACCGGTGCAAAACAGCCGTTAAAAAACGTCTGTTTTACACCGCGGATTTGACATCCGGTCATGTGAATAAAGCCTAGGTGTGACCTCACTGCACCATTTTGTCCTTTATTCTTCTTTTATATGTAAGAACATAAACCAGGGCTCGTGTCCTCTCGTGGTTAATATCTGTAAACAAGCCAGAAATCTTCAGCTAAAGTAAACACAGCTCTTTCAAAGCGTAATACAGCAACGCTATAAAATATTACCTATTTTAAATAATAATAATAATCTGCAGTTGTGGGCAAAGGGGTTACTGAAAACAATGTAAGGCGACATGGCCTGACTATTGATGTGAAAATGAATTAAGATAAACACACTGCAGTTCTCTAGCATGGGAGGGGTTAATGCAGCAGTGCCCTACAGAACGGTTCTGGGAGAAGGTTTTTGGGCCACGGCACATTCCTAGCAGAAAAATAGTGAAGTAAATGCTCTAGCGTAGTAGAGGACACAACATAGGTGACTATCAGAAATCAGCTATTGGAGCAATAGTCTGCAAGTCCCTACTAAACAATGTTCAGTATCTTTCCCTCCTCCATCGCTTCCTCCCTCCCCCTTCTCTTTCTCTTAGGCTGAGCTGGGGCACACGCTCTGGCCACTGTGCTTGACAAGGGGGAATCTAGAGACACAGCAAGTGATAGCTGTGCATCCCCCATGATAGAAAAAGGAGAGTGAGAGCGCCCCCTCCCACAGGCCAGCCAAGGAAATTGTGAAGAAGAGAAGGGTAGAGAAGAAGGAATGTCGCAGAGGGCTGAAGCATCCTGCACTGAATCAGCTGTGTTACAGCATCAGGACCAGAGATGAGGCCTGAGCTGTGTGTCTACCAGCGGAGAGAGAAAGGAAAATCGACCCCTCCAACACTGCATGGTGAGGGACATATTAAATAGGACATAGGAAGGTAGGACTATTGGAAAGATGGAATGCATTGAAATGTATGGAATAAATGTGGAGAGAGAAATGATGCAGATGGAGAGAACAGGGATAATATGAGAACACATATACAGTATAGATGTTGCAGGCAAATATGCATAGAAGATAGAAACAGAAGACGGAGGAAAAATATGGGACCCTGACAAGGTCTAGATAAGAGGTATATAGGGAATGAAGGCATCTATGAGAGGAGACCATATATTGCTTAGGCAAGGTAACACTAGGATATAGAGAAATGGTGGAGGAGAAGGGCACGGAGTAAAGAGAGACTGGAGGTAAAGCAGGAGACATTACTAACATTATATCTATCTACATAGGTTGGAGGAGCTGCTCTTCACTTACCAGAGCCCCTGTAAACAATCCCTTCTTTTTTATATGGGATTTGGATTTGGAAACATAAAGGAAATATTTCTGCTTCTGGTGGCCTTGTGAGAATTATTGGGAGGGAGAACTCCCTGCTCTGGATTGTGGCTAACACTTGGGTTGCCTGGATGTCCTTCTACATTCATCAAAGCTGAACAACAACAAAAAAAGCAAAGTCTCCGTCTTTCGCAGTTGACAAGCATTGTCAGATCACCCAAGGTAAGATGAAGCTACAATCTGCCCCTCGCACATCTGGGAAAATGTGACAGAGAGAAGGAGATGGAGGATTGGGGGTGGGGTGTAGGGAGAAGCAAAGTGTACGGTATGGGTGAAGGCAGAAAAAGAATAATAGAACAAACAGGTCAATAAAGGCAGAAGAGACTATAAAGATCCAGATAAATAATACTAATTCTCTGACATCTATTTGCTGGGTCCCCTGTTATTATAATGAGGCCATGCATGCTCAAATTAACCTCTCTACAGTAGATCCTCCTATTTCTAGAAATAATCTCTCCATGGAAATACAGTACATTCCCTGTATAAAGTCACATTGTGATTGGACATTCACCAGGCTAAATATTTTGGGGGGACATATTCTGTATCTGCTAGGAAGACCAGTCAGGAGGCGTGATAGACTATATTATTTCATCTGTGAATAATTGTCATTTAGTGTTACTATAGGGAAACAATCATTTATTCCTGGACAGTCTTTACCAGATCCCATATAAGTAATGGATCCATAAATGTTTCTTTCACTTTAGAAACATACATTAGAAACACCTTCTTCTCATGACATCTAGACGTCCTGTTCCTTATTTATTAAAGCTTTTTTCCTCTCTAGTTTTACACCCACCTAAGTCAGCCACACATGCCCAGTGCCAACCACTATTGATGGGCTATCCCAAAAATAAATCTAGGCATGTGCAGAGGCATTTCCGTGTGTTTCCGTGTTTTGTGTGTGTTGTGTGCCTGAGCATGTTCCAAGTAACCAAACTTAGTACTGGCAGGTAAATTGTCAAATGTAAATGCTTTGCGCTCATGTGCAGCTGGGACATGCAGTAGCAAAGGGAAGTTCGTGGTCACATGGGTGCAAATGCAAGTGCTGCAAGGGAGTACCGGAAAGTGGGGAGAGGTTTTTTTTTTCTTATCAGGAATGGTGCTACAAGTTTAGTTACACCGTGGGAACACCTTTTAATATAATTTTACTTTTGAAAAAGTCATCGGCAAACCTTTATCTCCAATTAAAAATTGGAATGAATGTTTCTGTGAATTTAATAAACAAAAGTCGAGTGGCTTTCTGGTTAACCACATCTCTGCTATTGGGTTACTCTGACAAACCTACAGGCCCCCTGGAGCAGGAATGACAAGTTTCTGGTTAGAATAATTCAATCGGTAAGGGACTTCTTAAATAAGATGATGGGGATTGTTTTCTGAATGACAGGAGCACATAATGCCATGCATGTGAAGTAGTCAGTCTGAAATATTACTTTATTATTGGATATATACCTCTCTAATAGAGGGTGTCAGATCTCAGCGCTGAAAAAGAAGCTGCTGGCGGGAAATATATCGATTTATGTTATATAAATCTTGTTATTTCACTGTGCACTATTATGTTGCTTATTTCTAGATCTGTGACAGATAAAACATACCCACGTGTTCTAAATCTGCCCAAGTAATTATAATTTGCGTTTTTTCTTCTACCCATTGTAAGCGCAGGAATGGCAATAATGGCACAATTACAATGACAGTGATTAATAAATTAACCTAAACATCTTTTCTAACCACTGGCGCTGAGTCCTAACCATGCCTTCCTAGGCCCTTGTTAAAGTATTTCTATTGTACCCGCTTAACAAAAATAATAAAAACGTAAATTCAAGATTCAAAAATACTTTGAATGAGTAGAATTAGGAGTTCCTAGAAGGAACGCAGAGCCAACCATGCCCTCCTCGCTCCCAAAGGTACTGCCACTCACTAAAATTTGTGCATCCTATAACTTTATGGAATTTTGAATTAGAACATTCAGGAGTATTAGATTATAAGGCCCGTGGTTCTACCATCCGGGTTCCAAATGATTACTGCAGTCGTGTTCCTTGTATGTATTATTATCATAATGGTGGTGATCCCATCAATACCCTTTCCTGATACCAGACAGTGGTCTGGAAACTACTTTGCAGTGCTTCCCTGACCCGTTGGAGGATTGACATAAAACTTCCCTATGTGTTAAAGAAGGACACTATAAGTGCCTCCTTTGGTATCGAGGTCTCTGTCCAATCCATTTTAAAAAGAAAAGTAAACTTATCCAAAAATAGCTTGAATGGTTGTGCCTGCTTTTGTAACCATATGTGTAAAATGGATTTTATTCCTATCACGTGCAATAATTTTCCTGCTCCTTGAGTATAGTTATACGGGTCAGTTCACACAGAGTTTTTTGACACGTTTTTTGACGCGGAAACCACATCAGAAAACGCGCCAAAAAAGTCTGAAAATGCCTCCCATTGATTTCAATGGGAGGTGGAGGCATTTTTTTCCCGCGAGCGGAAAAACCGCCTCGCAGAAAAAAGAAGCAACATGCCCTATCTTCGGGCGTTTACGTCTCTGACCTCCCATTGACATCAATGAGAGGCGGAGAAAGCTTATTTCGCTGCGTTTTTGCCCGTGGCGCTCAATGGGCGCGAATGAAAAACGCCTCGAAAAACGCGGCAAACGGCGTGCAGGCAGATCAAAATCTGCCTCAAAATTGTAAACGGAATTTGGAGGCAGAATTTTCTGCCTGCAAAAAACTCTGTGTGAACAGGGCCTAACACTCTTTGTCTAAGTATCCAAAAATAGCCCAAAGGGAATCATTGGAAATAAAATTAGTCAGGTTTGTTATGGTGAATTTTTTTTATCTTATCCCAAAACTGTTGTATTACAGGGCATGTCCACAAGCAGTGGTATATATTTGCGTTAAGCGCACCACACTTAAAGCAATTAGGATTATCATATATTACCATCAAATAACCTCTTGAGGGTGTAAGATATGCTCTATGACATATCTTCAATCTCATTTCTGAATATCTGGCAGAAGGTAGGTATCTATGAGCTTGTTCTATTGCTAACAGTATTGTCTGGTAAGTGAGAGTTGAGTCATCCAATATCCATTTGGAAATATAAACTTCTGTATTGGGGTAATCTATTAGCGTGTTTATGGATTGATAGTTTTGTGATATTGCCCCCCATAACATTAGTGATTTTAGCAAATTTTGCGTGTATAGCGGGATAACAATCTCTGTTATTTAGTTTATATAGTAAAGTTATATAACTCTTCGCCTGAAAATACATGAATTGTGGGAATGGGACAACTGGATATTTCTAGAGGAGTTCAGAAACATTCTTTTTTCTGTCATGTTAAGTAATGAATATATGGTCTTAATACCCACCTTGTACCATCTTCCGAATATTAAATGTGACCCGCCATCTTCAAAATTAGGGTTCTTGACTAAGGTCAAATAAGGGGAGAACGAAGGTGAAACCCCTAGGATGTTTCTGATTTTGTTCCACCCTCTCAATGAAGAGTATAAGAGGGGGTTACTCTTCACTTCTTCCGGCAATTGAGGATGTTGCAAATGAAGCATGGCAGGTAGCACACAATAGGGGAGGAGATTTTGTTCTAACACTGAATCCACAAAGTGTGATGTATTATTTATCTAATCCCTTATTATCCGAAGTAAAGACGCCAGATTGTATAATTTGATATTAGGAAAAGGTATTCCTCCATTGAGTTTAGGTTGTTATAACAGTTTATATGCTATGCTTAGCCTTTTGCCTCCCCATATAAATGTTGGATACAGGAAGTTGATACATTTTTCATCTTTAAGTGTAAGATAAATTGGGAGTGCATTAAATAAATATAATAGCCTGGGTAATTCAGGCATCTTAAGTAAATGTGCTCGTCCCTAATATAAAAAAAACTTTTTTTTTAATAAACTTGGGTGGGAGGTGGTCTGATATTAGAAAAAAAAACCTGAATTTTTTCCCCCACCCAAAAGAAAGCACCACTTGTTAGGAAACGTCTGTCACTTTTAGGTTGTCATGACTACTAGTCAAGCTTCTGTGTGTTTTCCGGGGGCGGCTTTTCCACTCATTCCCGACCTGTTTAATCAGATCTCAGGGGCCAAGTGGTTCTCTAAACAAGATTTACGCGGTGCCTACAATTTGGTTCGTATCCGTAAGGGGGTGAGTTGAAGACAGCATTTAATACTCCAGATGGTCATTATGAGTATTTGGTCATGCCTTATGGTTTAAGTAATGCTCCTGCAGTTTTTCAGAATCTGGTAAATGATATTTTCAGAAATTTTGTTGGTCACTTTGTTGTTGTGTATCTGGACTATATTCTTGTGTTTTCTTCCAATCGGTCCTCTCATGTTCCACATTTAAGATCCGTCCTTCAAGTACTGAGGGAAAATTGTCTTTACGGGAAATTTGAAAAGTGTCTTTTTGCAGTTCAGGAAGTTAATTTCTTGGGGTATGTTCTGTCTCCTCATGATTTTCGTATGGACTCCACTAAGATTCCAACGATTTTTGATTGCATTCAACCCACTTCACTAAAAGCTCTGCATAGATTTCTGGGTTTTGCTAATTATTACCGAAAATGTATTCATAATTTTTCCACCATTGCCAAAACTTTGACGAATCTTACGAAAAAAGGATCTGACTTTGTAAATTGGAAACCTGGTGCGGTCTCCGCCTTTGAAATCTTGAAACGTTGTTTTATGGAAGCACCTGTACTTGTCCAACCTGATCTTTCTAGCCCCTTTATTGTTGAGGTTGATGCCTCAGAAATAGGCGTAGTGCTGTGTTGTCTCAAGGATCTTCTGTACTGGCTAATTTGCGTCCCTGTGCATTTTTTTCTCGCACATTTTTTGCCACTGAGGAAAATTATGATATAGAAAATGGCGAGCTCCTTGCTATTAAATGGGTGTTTGAAGAATGTCACCACTTTCTGGAGGGAGCTAGACATCAAATTACTGTACTTACTGACCATAAAAACCTGACTTTCTTAGAATCAGCTAAAAAACTAAATTCCAGACAGGCCAGATGGGCCTTGTTCTTTACCAGATTTTACTTTACAGTAACCTACATACCCGGGTTTAAAAATGTCAGGGCTGATGTATTCTCTTAAAGTTTCTCTTCCTCACAGGTCCCCGACATTCATCCTGAACCTATTTTATCTAAAGGGATAGTGGTTTCTGCAATATTGCCCGATCTTGCAACTGAGATTAAAGAATGTCAGCAACTCACTCCACAAACCATTCCTGCTGGGAGATTATTTGTACTTCCTCAGTTCAGATTTTATTTGCTTAATGAGTTACATGATTCTGTTTTGTGTGACCATCCAGAGATAACTGGTACGAAAAAATTAGTCTCATGGCTCTACTGGTGGCCATCTTTATCTCATGATGTTAGTTCATATGTCTCTGCTTGTGATGTCTGGGCTCGCCCTAAGATTTCTCGAGTTCGTCCTATGGGTGAACTACTTCCATTGTCTGTTCCACAGAAACCTTGGTCTCATCTGTTTATGGATTTTGTCACCGATTTACCACCCTCTGAAGGGAAAACTGTCTTTTGGGTTGTCGTTTAAGTAAAATGTGTCATTTTATTCCATTGCCTTAAATCCCTGATTCTAAAACTCTGTCTAAATTATTTATTGATCAGGTCGTTCGTCTGCATGGTATTCCGGAATATATTGTCTCTGATAGAGGTGTACAATTTGTGGCTAACTTTTAGAGCGCTTTCTGTAAGAAACTTGGTGTAGAGTTATCTTTCTCTTCTGCATTTCACCCTGAGACTAATGGTCAGACCGAGCGCTTTAATCAAACCTTGGAACAGCATCTTGCGGATAACCAGGCGGAATGGGTCTCATATCTTCCTTTAGCGGAATTTGCTATAAATAATCGCCACCATGTGTCTCTTGATACCTCGCCGTTTTTCTGTAATTATGGTTTTCATCCTCGTTTTGGTTCATTTTCCACCTGTTCTAGTAATAACCCTGAGGTGGAAGTTGAATAAAATAAACTGTGCACAGTTTGGGACCTGAAGAATTCCCAATTAATTCAAAAGCAAGATGCTGACAAAAAAACGTACAGTGGGTCCTGTGTTCAGTGTGAGACAAAAGGTGTGGCTTTCTACTAAGAACCTACGATTGAAAGTACCGTCTCGTAAGTTTGCTCCTAGGTTTGTTGGTCCATACGAAATTGTTGAAGTTATTAACCCTCTGTCTTTTCGCCTGGCTCTTCCTCCATCTTTTAAAAATCATGATGTTTTTCACAAATCTCTCCTTAAAAAATTTGTACCACCATCTAATCCACTCAACAAACCTCCTCCTCCAGTTCAGGTAGAAGGAGATATGGAATTTGAGGTTCAAAGGATTGTGGATTCTAGAAGGGGTACACTCCAGTACTTGGTGCACTGGAAGGGGTATGAGCCAGAAGAACGAACTTGGGTACCTGCTCATTCAGTCCATGATAATCGTTTAGTTAAAGTTTTTCATTTGAAGTTTCCTATGAAACCTAGCCCGAGGTTTAAGGGTCCGGTGGCCCCTCGTAGAAAGGGGGGTGTTAGGAAACGTCTGTTACTTTTAGGTTGTCATGACTACTAGTCAAGCTTCTGCATGGCCCTAGTTTGAGTTGCAGAGCCACTCCTATATCTCATTCTGCACATATCAGGGTCAAGGGTGGAGTATTTGAATCTGTTCAGTTTTCTCATTGTTGCTTGTGATTTTTTATGTTTGCATGTGTCTGGTCAAGCTCCTGGTTACACCCTATATCACCTTGACTGTTTGGACTCTTTAAACTGTACTTTGGCTTCGTCTTTGAATTTACCCTCTGCTCACTGATTTGGACATTCTTCTCTCGGCTGGTTTTGACCTCTGCTACTCCTGGTATTCTCCTGTTTTGCTATTTGGACTTTCAGTATCTCCTGGTTTTGTACTCTGCTTGCTGATTACCTCTCTTGATTATCTGGTTATCCGTTCTGGTATTGCCTGCAGTTGCACCTCCTATCCAACACCATATTCTGTAAAAGCAATCTGGGTTCTATGCAGCCAAATCCAACCTGACTAGCGGTGGGCTCTGACGAAGACCATAGAGTTGCCTTAGACTCTGCTGACCAGAGTGGTGACAAACTTGTGGTAGCTGATTTACCTGCACGCTTAATCCAGACAGTCTCCAGCGGTCTTTGGGGAATTGCTCGTTTAGCAATTCCATAAACTTGCACTCTCTGCTCAAGTAGTGATTCCTTGACACCACTCTGTATTGCAGCTCAGCTCCATTCACTTGAAGGATGGTGAGCTTCAAAACAAGACACAACCCATGGACAAGCGTGGCGCTGTTTCCGGAACAAAAAATTTCTTATTTTCTTATCTCCGACCACCCCTTAAATCTTGTTGTGAAAGCAGTCATGTGTGTAGAATATTTACTTCTACTGGTTGATTTTGGTTGAACATATTTAGGAGTGCATCTTTATTTATTTACTTTGATATATAAGGTTTAGTGTTATTAAAGTATATTATCACTCCCAATAAAAATGTTCTAAGCATTGTCAACTACATTGTAATAGAAACCCTTTTTTTTCGTTGTGCACAATTTTCAGTTTCTCCTAAATCACCCAGACCCGGGAAATAATCAATGATTTCATTCTCATTGCCATGACTACACTCTGTGACATTTATATGTCTCAACTGTAAATGTGTTTATTTTATTTTGATTTCTTTAAGAATAATATCCACACACTAACTAAACTTTACAAATTATATATAATACATTTGTATATTGATATATCTAGCATATACTGGAGAAGAAATTATACATACATACATACATATATACTGCACATGTCCATGGACATAGCTGTGGCAACAAGCATTAAATACTTCAGAGAACAGGACAATTATGTACTACTTACATTAAATAATTATTCCCTATTTCACTTTAAATCATTATATTGCTTTAACCCCTTCCTGACATCCGCCCCATATATATGGCACACGTCGGGTGGGGGACTATGGAGTGGGGTCACGGGCTGGGCCCCCTCCATAGAAGTGAGCATGTCGGCTGTCCCACTCGTTTAACCTGTTAAATGCTGCCGTCCCACTAGTTTAACCTGTTAAATGCTGCGGCCAATAGCAACCGAGGCATTTAAATGACTTGAAATAGGGGGGAAACCCCTGTAACCTTTCAACGCGATGCTATCAGGGGGCGCCGTTTGTTGGCCTGGCAGCCTGGGGGCCTGATGGAGGTCCCCAGGTACTTTGTACTCCTTCGGCAGGGCTTCATTGGAGACTGACAGTATCACGATATACTGCAATACATTAATATTGCAGTATATCGTGCAAACGATTGCTGGTTCAAGTCCCCTAGGGGGACAAGTAAATAAACTGAAAGACAGTAAAAGTTTATTAATAAAAAAAAATTAAAAAAAATTAAAAGTTAAAAAAAATACCCCTATTTTCCCTAAAAAACAAAGTAAAAATTTTTTTTTTAAAAATGAACATAACTGGTATTGACGCGTCTGTAAAAGTATGAGCTATTACAATATATCATTATTTAGTCCGCATGGTGAACGCCGTAAAAAATAAAAAATTTAAGCCGCCATAATCGTTGTTTTTGGCCACTTCATCTCCCACAAAAAAATGGAATAAATAGCACTCAATCAACGGAAAAATAAAAAAGTTATGGCTCTCAGAATATGGCGACAAAACTAAAATGTTATTTTTAACAGTCAGTTTTTTTTCATTGTAAAAGTAGTAAAACATAAAAACACTATATTAATTTGCAATCGCTGTAATCGTATTGACCCGTAGAATAAAGTTAACATCGCATTTTTACTGCACGGTAAGCGCGGTAAAAACAAAACTCCCCAAAAGATTGAGGATTCGCTGTTGTTTTTCTATTCTACCCCACAAATATTTGTTTTCCAGTTTCTCACTACATTATATGGTACAATAAATTAAATTCTACAACTCGCCCCGCAAAAAACAAGCCCTCATACAGCAAAGCTGGGTTCACACGACCTATTTTCAGACGTAAACGAGGCGTATTATGCCTCGTTTTACGTCTGAAAATAAGGCTCCAATACGTCGGCAAACATCTGCCCATTCATTTGAATGGGTTTGCCGACGTACTGTGCGGACGACCTGTAATTTACGCGTCGTCGTTTGACAGCTGTCAAACGACGACGCGTAAATTGACTGCCTCGGCAAAGAAGTGCAACGTAATTTGAGCCATTCTTCATTGAACCCAATGAAGAGCAGCTCAAGATATACGAGCGTCACAGACGCCTCGTATATTACGAGGAGGAGCATTTACGGCTGAAACGACGCAGCTGTTTTCTTCTGAAAACAGGCTGTCATTTCAGCCGTAAATGACAGCTAGCGTGTGAACATACCCCAATTGTGATGGAAAAATAAAAAAGTTATGGCTTTTGGAAGGTGGGGAGGAAAAAACGAAAGTGAAAATCCGAAAAATGCCTGCGGCGGGAAAGGGTTAAGGGGGTTTTCTGGTTTAGAAAGCCTACAGAAAAATACTCTTTTAGTGAAAAACAGAGGGGGTTCCTCCATTCAGGGCCCTCGCGTATTAGCCAACATGGAAAGCAGACACAAAGCGCATCTATATCTTTCTCTCAGGAGGACGCATGTTTGTACAATACATGAACTGCTTATTGATTTCAATGAAAATGTTGTAATGCTTCATTTCCTCATTTCTGTGGTGCTGCAGGGGAATTGAACGTTTACTGACAGTTTCCCCCACAGATTACAGCGGATCATGGCTGGTCCAAGCAGCAGAACAACCAATGCAGGAAGATATTGTTCGAAGCACACTCAACCTTTCTTATGCTACTTAGGATATTACACTTCACATCCTCCCATAGGTTTCAATAGAGCATACCTGTGTCCTTAAAGCAGTGCCGCAGGGGTACATCGTAATACTATGAGAAAGAAAAATGTATTTATTGAATTGACTATATAAAATAAGATGAGGAACCATTCCCCAGCATATTGCCTTAAAATGAATACAATTAAAATACCACCTGACCAGGTGTACCTATGTAGTGGCAAAAGACATTTGCTGCAGTTTACCTATATCCAAAAAATCACATAGGGCAAAAATACAAATGTATACAAATCAGAATATACTAAATATACTAATATAAGGGCATGGCCACACGTGGCGGATTTCCTCCGCAACTGTCCGTATCAATGCCGCACAGAATCTGCGTTGCAGATTCTGCTGCGGATCTGCACAAAATGTGCAGTAAATTGATGCGGACTAGCTGCTGCGGACTGCGGTAAAAGTACTTCCCTTCTCCCTATCAGTGCAGGATAGAGAGAAGGGACAGCACTTTCCCTTGTGAAAGTCAAAGAAATTCATACTTACCGGCTGTTGTCTTGGTGACGCGTCCCTCCTTCGGCATCCAGCCCGACCTCCCTGGATGACGCGGCAGTCCATGTGACCGCTGCAGCCTGTTATTGGCCTGTGATTGGCTGCAGCCGTCACTTAGACTGAAACGTCATCCTGGGAGGCCGGACTGGAGACAGAAGCAGGGAGTTCTCGGTAAGTATGAACTTCAATTTTTTTTACAGGTAGCTGTATATTGGGATCGGTAGTCACTGTCCCGGGTGCAGAAACAGTTACTGCTGATCGCTTAACTCTTTCAGCACCCTGGACAGTGACTATTTACTGACGTCTCCTAGCAACGCTCCCGTCATTACGGGAGCCCCATTGACTTCCTCAGTCTGGCTGTAGACCTAGAAATACATAGGTCCAGCCAGAATGAAGAAATGTCAAGTTAAAAAAGCAAAACGCATCCGCAGCACACATAACATGTGCATGATAGCTGCGGACTTCATTGCGGAATAAAGAATCTCCATTGAAGTCAATGGAGAAATTCCGCCATGAGTCCGCCACTGCTCCGCAACAGACAGAGCATGCTGCGGACACCAAATTCCGCTCCGCAGCCTATGCTCCGCAGCGGAATTTTACGCCTCGTCTAACGAACACTTCTAAATAGAAGTGGAAGGCAATGGAGAAACGGCTCCGCTGCGGATTAACGCTGCGGAGTGTCCGCAGCGGAATTTAAGTGAAATTCCGCCACGTGTGAACCCAGCCTAAAAGCCCAACAAGATGGAATAACCTATTATCCAAATGAAATGACACTGTCCCGAATGAGGATCGAATTGTAGAGGAACTCTATACAATACAGAGAATCAATCCACTGTATATAGCGATTAGATCTTTTTGCATTTCTATTTCATGGTGCATATTTTTCAAAAATAGACCTATAGTACGAATGGATCCAGATTACATCCTTTATTATAACGGACCCATGGTCCACCGGTACAAAGCAAAAGCCATTCTGCAGGCAGACGATCATGCACGTAATATAAAGAAAACCAATAATACTCATCTGTCGTTCTTTTCAATTCATGTCCGGACAAAATTAAAGTACGGCTCCCATATTTAGCAGCAGACCAGTGGATAGGTAAGAAGCAATATTTGCCCATCCATATCGTCAAGGTAAATGCAAAGCGTTTTGAAGAGTAGTCACTATTTTGAAAACTGCGAAGCACCAAGGTTTAGAGACTGCACCATTAGTACAGAGCCTGGTTTCTAAAGACCAGCGTGGCATACAGCGTGGTTCTTAGCGTGGTGTAGCGTTCAAACACGCTGAGGGAGTGCGGTGTGATCACAACCGTGTAATAGGCTGACACGTTTCATCCCCATCGGGACTTCCTCAGAGCCACTGGATCACGTTCCCAGCATCCAGTTGTATTATAGAGATACATTTAAAGGTATATTACCTATTTAAAAATCATTATGTTATCATTTTGGTTATTAATCCATGGAGTAACCAAATCCTCCATTTATATTGTTAATACATCATGTACATTTATTTCATAAACCAAGATATTTAACAAAAAAAGGGGGGGGGGGTTAACAGGGAAAGGGACGAGGGGGGGGGAAGGGGAAAGTTTTTTCTGACATATTCAAATAAGATGTCCATGAATAGTCTCAAGCCTAGATAGAGTCCCCTTTCATAAGAGAACATTAGAAATATTCCTTATAGAGATACATTTCTAGAAATCCTTTGGATGGGAAGAGGACTAAGATAAATCTGTCAGGGATGGCAGAGAGTTTGTCAGGGACCTAAAAAAAAAGCCACAGAACGAGTCCCCACCATCTGTGAAAGCAAAAAATCAAATATGGCTGACAGAGAGTCTACACTGTGATAAAGTGAAAGAACTATACTGTACTAGTTTTCTATTATAATGAACGTAAATGATCTATGGGTATACTTTGCAAAATAAAAAGATAAGGATTCATTAAACCGATGCCAACAGTTTTTGACAGAACCATCAAACAAATGCCTTAAAATGCAATGTTTGCATCCCTGTTTTTAGTATAGGGTTTGTTTTATTTGCTCTTTACAAAAAAATACATCTCATGTGGTAGAAAAACAGAATGTTTTTGAGGTGGAGACAGCAGGTGCTAAGGGCTTGGTGTGGCCTGAAGGACAGGCTGGAATCAAAGGTTATGCCAACAGCAAAAATGCTCACTTTGGCATCACTTGTATTTTAAAGCAGTGGACCTAAAAGTACATTGGCCCGGCCTGCACATTTTAAAACCTCTTATCAGCACAGTAGGTGGATGATCCTTCTTGTGTATTATTATGTTCTCCTTTTTTTTTAAGGGCTAGATCACATCTGTAAGTCTGTACTGTGAACTAAATAGTAGTTACGGAAACAGCGTAGCTCACATGCTACGCTGCTTCCGTAACTGCCATTCACTGCTGTGGGAGTTATGGAAACAGCGTAGCTCAGCGAGTTACGCTGTTTCCGTAACGCCCAACCATGTCCCGTCCATGTAATCAGGAAGTGGCCGGGAGCCATCATGAACACCAAAAGCTAGAACGGGGATTAGGGGCCCCCGTTCCAGAGATAGGTGCGGGTCCCAGAGGTGGGACCCGCATCTATGTGACATTTATGACATGTCCTGTGGATATGTCATAAATGTCCTTCATGGGAAAACCCAGCGACAGTCAAATTCACTGGTATGTGCGTCCTCAGGATGCACATACAAATGAATACAATAGGCTGCAGGTCACGTTAGGCCTGCAGCCTAAAAGGCACTGGGAGTCGCACAGGCCGGTGTGATGACGTCACATCAGTACGCCGGTCTGCGCATGCGTCCCAGAAAGGCAGTGTAGCGCGCCGTCTGTCGCTGGAACAGGGCAAGGTAAGTACAACCGTATTTTTTTTTAAGGAACTGTGTAGCAGTATATACAGGGGAGGGGGGGCTGTGTAGCACTATATACAAGGGGAGGAGGAGGCTGTGTAGCGCTATATACAGGGGATGGGGGGCTGTGTAGCACTATATACAAGGGGAGGAGGGGGTATGTGTAGTGCTATATACAGGGAGAGGGGGGCTGTGTAGCACTATATACAGGGGGAGGGGGGCTGTGTAGCACTATATACAAGGGGAGGAGGAGGGCTGTGTAGCGCTATATACAAGGGGAGAGGGGGGCTGTGTAGCGCTATATACAAGGGGAGGAGGGGGCTGTGTAGCGCTATATGCAAGGGAAGAGGGGGCTGCGTAGCGCTATATACAAGGGGAGGAGGGGGCTGTGTAACTCTATATACAAGTGGAGGGGGGCTGTGTAGCACTATATAGGGGAGGAGTGGGGCTGCGTAGCGCTATATACAAGGGGAGAGGGGGTCTGTGTAGCGCTATATACAAGGGGAGAGGGGGGCTGTGTAGGGCTACATACAAGGGGAGGAGGGAGGCTGTGTAGCGCTACATACAAAGGGAGAGGGGGGTTGTGTAGCGCTATACACAAGGGGAGGGGGGCTGTGTAGCGCTATATACAAGGGGAGGAAGGGGGCTGTGTAGCGCTATATACAAGGGAGGGGGGCTGTGTAGCGCTATATACAAGGGGAGGAGGAGGGCTGTGTAGCGCTATATACAAGGGGAGGAGGGGGGCTGTGTAACGTTATATACAAGGGGAGAGGGTGATGTGTAGCGCTATATACAAGGGGAGGAGGGGGGCTGTGTAACGTTATATACAAGGGGAGAGGGTGATGTGTAGCGCTATATACAGGGGGGAATTTCTGTGCAGCGCTATATACAAGGGGAGGAGGGAGGCAGTGTAGCACTATATACAGGGGGAATTGCTGTGTAGCAGTATATACAAGGGGAGGGGGGCTGTGTAGCACTATATACACAAGGTGAAGAGGGGGGCTTTGTAGCACTATATACAAGGGGAGGGGGCTGTGTAGCACTATATACACAAGGGGAAGAGGGGGCGCTACGCTATATACAAGGGGATAGGGGGGCTGTGTATCACTATATACAGGGGGAATTGCTGTGTAGCACTATATACAGGGGGGCTGTGTGGCAGTATCTACAGGGGGATGTGTGGCACTATCTACAGGTGGGTCTGTGTGGCACTATCTACAGGGGGGTCTGTGTGGCACTATCTACAGGGGGGTCTGTGTAGCACTATATACACGGGGCTGTGTGGCAGTATCTACAGGGGGCTGTGTGGCAGTATCTACAGGGGGATGTGTGACACTATCTACAGGTGGGTCTGTGTGGCACTATCTACAGGGGGGTCTGTGTGGCACTATCTACAGGGGGGTCTGTGTAGCACTATATACACGGGGCTGTGTGGCAGTATCTACAGGGGGCTGTGTGGCACTATCTACAGGGGGGTCTGTGTGGCACTATCTACAGGGGGTCTGTGTGGCACTATGTACAGGGGGGTCTATGTAACACCATCTACAGGGGGTCTGTGTGGCACCATCTACAGGGGGGTCTGTGTGGCACTATCTACAGGGGGCCTGCGTGTAGCACTATCTGCAGGGGGCTGCGTGTGGCGCTATCTGCAAGGGCTGTGTGTAATGCTATCTACAGGGGCATGACGCTATCTACAGGGGGATGTGTGTGACACTATCTACAGGGGGCTGTGTGTGTCGCTATCTACAGGGGTGGTGAAGCTCTCTACAGGTGGATGTGTGTGGCGCTATCTAGAGGGGCTGTGTGGCACTATCTACAGGGGCTGTGTGGCACTATCTACAGGGTGTGTGTGTGCATCGCTATCTACAGGCGGTCTATAGGGACAGTGGTGTAATGAGGGATTCTTTCATTGATGCCTATAATTTATGTTTATAACTGTCTATTTTACTGCTGTACTTGTAATATTAAAGTATTTAAAAAAGTAATTTAAAATATGTTTTCTTATTCTCTTATTTAGTCACTGTATTAGCGTTTACTGGGGGTATTACTTTTGGTCATCATATCGCCCACCATTGATGGAGACTCGCCCTGCTCCCTGACTGCCCTGCTCAGGAGCTGCCAAGACTTAGAGGGAACATTGCCTGCAGCCCTGCTTGGAGGAGCTTATTGGCTTTAACCTTTTCATTCTTCAGTAGGGTTCATCTAGTGGCAGGTGTGGGCCTCCAGCATTTTTATATGCCTCTTGTGTTCTGGGGATATGGAGCTTCATATGAGGCACCAAATTATTAATAAAACAAATCATATTGTAAAAGCATATACATAATGTTAGGTTACTGTGGAAATAATTTGCCTGTCTTAAACTGTTAAAGGGAAGCCTTTCACCATATTTGAGGCTTCAAAACTGCTGACAGGATGATATAGGCGAGGGGGGGGGGGGCAATTTGAAACTGTCATTCTAATTCTTCCATACATGGTAATGTGTTCATACAAAATTAATAGATCTTAGATTATTATTTCCATACAGTTATGCTAATGTAACCCCAACCTTTTACTTCCTATTTACAGGTAGCGGCACTTCATCTCAGATCTTCATGACTTGCACTACCCTGCCTCGTAAACGTCTGGTGCATCTTCAAAAGCCACTATCAAAAAATCCAACTTTTGTCTATTTTTTATTCTCTTTTATTACAGCTGACCTAATTTACCATTCTTATACTCTACCACAGAAATAGTTTTATCTGACATTTATTAGCGCTCCTGAAAAGGAGACTGGGTAGCATTGTGTGTGGCTGTGTATAGGGAGGGGGTGCAGGGCAAGAGGGGGGTTAGACGTTAAGATGCAGAGCTCCCCCCAGAGGAGAGAAGCTGTAGAGGAGGCTGGAGGCCTCTCTCTGAATCATGTGCTCTCGGGGGGTGGGGAAGACCACGGAGCAAGGGGGACGCAGCTGCAGAGCTGGGGAGAGGGAGAAAATTCGAGGGAGAGTCCGGGCAGTAATTGGTCAGCTAGAAGGAATTTTACGGGATCTCAAGGAAGTGGCCAAAGAGCTGAGAGAGGTGAGTGGACAGTAAATGATTCTCCTTCTTCAATTTCTCTTACTTCAAGAACCCATTACGCTATGTTTATATTTGTACATGTATTAACACAATGTCATAGTAAATGGAACACTACACATCACTTTACAATTAAAAATTTATGGAATGTCAGTACATATGAATATAATTTCAATTAGAAGTGAAACACTAGTTATGAGATTGAAAACGGAGGTGTAACTTGAAACTGCTGGGCCCGAATAAGAAATCTCTTAAAGGGCATCCCACTTACTCTGGTCTGCTTATATGTAAGATGGGCATTTGTACCCCCTCAGGCACCACTACTCTGGTCTTCTTATATGGCAAATTGGCCTTTGGATCCCTTAGGCACCTCTACACCCCCTATAGCTACAACCCTATAGCTAGACCTCCAAAATACAAAGTAATAAAAAAAAACCTGATCATTTTACCACTAGGCAGTAGCTTCAAATTTAATTTAAAAAATGAGCAATAAAAATATTTAGCATCTACATATACATGAAACCAACCACCTTCCTGGGCTTGTGTTTTCCTCTGTCGACCGAGGTATATGTGAGCCATTTTAATAACTTGCCACTGCATAATTTAGGCATTTATGTAAGTATTCTTTATGTAGATTCCAGAGAAGGTGGTGTGACAAAGAAGTGCATAGGACATTTGTGTACAAATATACACTGATCAGCCATAAAATCAAAACCACTGACAGGTGAAGTGAATAACATTGATTCTCTCGTTACAAAGACCCCTGTCAATTTGTCTGATATATTAGGTAGCAAGTGAACTGTCAGTTCTCGAAGTTGATGTGTTGGAAGCAGGAAAAATTGACAAGAGTAAGGAACTGAGCAACTTTAACAAGGGCCAAATTGTGATGGCTAGACAAATGGGTCAGAGCATCGCCAAAACAGCAGGTATTGTGGGGTGTTCTCGTTATGCAGTGGTTAGTACCTGCTAAAAGTGGTCCAAGGATGGATAACCGGTGAACTGGCGACAGGGTCATGGGCACCCCAGACTCAATGATTTGGGTGAGTACCAAAGGCTAGCCTGTCTGGTCCAATCCCACAGAAAAGCTACTATAGCACATAATAGTGAAAAAGTTACTGTAAACTATGATAGAAATGTGTCAGAAAACACGGTGGATCGCAGCTTGCTGTGTTCAGGACTGCATAGCCGCAGACCGGTCAGAATGCCAATGCTGACCCTGTCCACCGACTAAATGCCTAAAATAAGCACGTGATTATCAGAACTGGACCATTGTGCAATGGAGAAAGATGGCCTGGTCTGATAAATCATGTTTTCTTTTACATCATGTGAAGGGCCAGTTGTGTGTGCATCTATTACCTGATGAACAAATGGCTACAGAATGCACTATGGGAAGGAGGCAAGGGGGCTGAGGCAGTGTGTTACTCTGGGCAATGTTCTAATGGGAAACCTTGGGTCCTGGCATTCATGCGTATGTACTTAGACACGTACCACCTAAATAAACATTGTTGTAGACCATGTACATCTCTTCATGGCAACGGTATTTCCTATTGTCATTGTCCTCTTTCAGCAGGATAATGCGTCCTGCCACACTGTATAGATTGTTCAGGAATGGTTTGAGAAACATAACAAAGAGTTCAAGGTGTTGACTTGGCCCACAAACTTCCCAGAACTCAATCCGATCGAGCATCTGTAGGATGTGCTGGGAAAACAAGTCAGATCTATGGAGGACCCACCATGCAACTTACAGGCCTTAAAGAATCTGCTGCTAACATCTTGGTGCCAGATACCACAGGACACCTTCAGAGATCTTGTGGAGTCTATGTCCCAAAGGGTCAGAGCTGTTTTAGCGGCATGAAGGGGCCCTACCCAATACTAGGCAGGTGGTTTTAATAATATGGCTGAACAGGGTGTATAGATATATATATATATATACACATACACACACACGCACAATACATCAGATAGCATACACATAAAACTACACACAGCATTGCAGTACAAAATCCCTCTTTGCAAGTGCTCCCTGAGGGTTATTTTATGCTTTCTCTCTAAATGATATAGCCGCTTGCAGTGTCGGACTGGGGTTCCTTCTGGCCACTAGAGGAGATGATCCCGAGGGCCCCCCTTATCTATATAGAACATATGCACGTCCATTTTTAATTGCATTGTAATCCTTATTGCTATCATTACACTCTAAGGACACAGCTATAAGGTCTAATAGGTTATTTATGAATCATCCCATAAGAGATAGATCCTAGTGACAAGTGATTGGCTCCAAAGTCAGCTACAACTACGGTAGCCTTCTGCTGGATCATTGTGACCCATTACTGTGTCCGAGCCAGGGCCCGTGTGTGGGGCAGGGGGGTCCTGGTGGGTCAGTCCTACCCTGCTTGTTTATTTCTGGAAATTATTACCACTTGTTTACTCTGAATACCCTCTAGAAGCATACAAATACAAAACAGAGCAAACACACACACACATAGGTAACAATGCATGTAAATCAAATTAAAAGGAAATCTGTCATGTCAAACATGTAATCTTCTTTATGATTTATTTCTGTTACTTATATAGCGCCGGCTTTACAGAAGTTGTCATCACTCACTGTCCTTAAATAGGGCTCACAATCTGAATTCCATATTTATGTGTTTTTTTGGGTGTGGAAGGACACCAGAGTACCCAGGGGAAACACACACCAACACATGAAGAACATTCAAACTGCATGCAGATGTTGCCCTAGGTCAGATTTGAACCCACCAAGCCATCGGGCTTTCCAATGTGTGAGCAGCCTGTTATAGAGCAGAAGGAAATGAGCAAACATATAGTTGTGTGCAAAAAAGATTCAGACCTGTAGCGTTCTCATTTAAAACCCTGATCACTGTGGGCTTAAAGGGAATGTGTCGCTAGACCAAATTTTTTTTTTTAGTTAAACAGTTAGTGTATAAGTGATTAAACATTGTTCTAATTTTTTTAACTTTTTCATGAGTCAGGAAATATTATAAATTAGATTCTAATTTATAACATTTCCCAGTGCTGGTCACTAGATGGAGCAATTCCCAAAATTGCAGCATTGGCATGTGGTAAAGCAACCACATTGCTTTATGCTGCAAAATTTGAGAATACACACTCGCTCTAGTGAGCTCTTAGAATCCCCCCCTCCTTTATCCTGGCTAGTGCCAGGAGAAAGGAGGGGATTGAACGGTCAAACCTCCTACACTGTGTGTCGCCATTTTTTGAGCTAACACACAGTGTAGTAGGTTTAAATACAGTAGTAATCACACACTAAAACACGTACATACACAGACATAACTTACCTGCTCCTGCCGCTCCCTCTGGTCCATCCGCTCCGTCTGCTCCCTCCGCTCCAAGTGCACAAGTCCGGAAGCCGCGACCGGAAGTAGTAATCTTACTGTCCGGCCGCGGCTTCCGGTCCACAAGAAAATGACGTCGCTCGGCCGAAGACCTTCAATTTGGACTGTGTGGGAGGGGAGCGCATGCGCCGTTCCCACACAGACGGCGTACAGCATAGTGGATGGAATGGGCCCCGTTCGCATTCACTATGGGGCTGTATGTGCCGTATTCCATGTCTGTATGTGTCGTTAATCGACACATACAGAGATGGAAAAAAAAATGCCATAGACAAGAAAAAGTTAAAAAATACAAAAAAGTAAAACACAAACACACAAATAAATAAAAAAATGTTTAATAAAACACTAAAAGCAAATTCATATAAAAAAATTTTTTTTCGCGACACTCGTCCTTTAAGAATTTAACTTTTTAGCCCTACGTGAGCAGAGATTTAAAGGGGTTTTCCCATGAGAGACAATTATGACATATCCACAGGATATGTCATAAATGTTAGATCGATGCGGGTCCCACCTCTGGAACCCGCACCTATCTCTAGAACGTGGCCTCCTAAACCCTGCTCTGCCGCTCTGTGTTGCGGATGAACCAGGTGAATTCCGACCATGAAAAAGGTTATATGGTCGGGGGTTACGAAAACAGCGTAGCTCGCTGAGCTACGCGGTTTCCGTAAGACCCCATAGAACTGAAAAGCAGTTACGGAAACAGCGTAGCTCACATGCTATGCTGCTTCCGTAACTGCCATTTACTACGTTGGAAGTTACGGAAACAGCATAAGGGTATGTTCACACGCTAGCTGTCATTTACGGCTGAAATGACAGCCTGTTTTCAGAAGAAAACAGCTGCCTCGTTTCAGCCGTAAATGCTCTTCCTCGTAATATACGAGGCGTCTGTGACGCTCGTATATCTTGAGCTGCTCTTCATTCAATGAAGAACGGCTCAAATTACGTGGCAAAGAAGTGCCCTGCACTTCTTTGCCGAGGCAGTCAATTTACGCGTCGTCGTTTGACAGCTGTCAAACGACGACGCGTAAATTAGAGGTCGTCTGCACAATATGTCGGCAAACCCATTCAAATGAATGGGCAGATGTTTGCCGACGTATTGCAGCCCTATTTTCAGGCGTAAAACGAGGCATAATACGCCTCGTTTACGCCTGAAAATAGGTTGTGTGAACCCAGCCTAACTCAGCGAGCTACACTGTTTCCGTAACTCCCGACCATATAACCAGGAAGTGGCCGGAGGCAGCGAGAGCAGGCAAAGGTAGAACGGGGTTTAGGGGACCACATTCTAGAGATAGGTGCGGGTCCCAGAGGTGGGACCCGCATCTATCTAAGGGTATGTTCATATGCAGTGACCAAAAACGTCTGAAAATACCGAGCTGTTTTCAGGCGAAAACAGCTCCTGATTTTCAGACGTTTTTGTAGCAACTCGCGTTTTTCGCGGCGTACTTTACGGCCGTTATTGGAGCTGTTTTTCAATAGAGTCAATGAAAAATGCCTCTAAAAACGTCCCAAGAAGTGACATGCACTTCTTTTTCACGGGCGTCTTTTTACGCGCCATATTTTGACAGCGACACGTAAAATTAAGGCTCATGGGAACAGAACACCGTAAAACCCATTAAAAGCAATGGGCAGATGTTTGTAGGCATATTAGGGGCGTTTTTTCAGGCGTAATTTGAGGCGTAAAACGCCCGAATTACGTCTGAAAACACTGCGTGTGAACATACCTTAACATTTCTGACATATCCTGTGGATATGTCATAAATGTGTCTAATGGGAAAACCCATTTAAATGAAGACCTTACAGATTATCCTGAATCTTTTTGCACAAACTATATATCAATCTGTTCAGCTCCTTCTTCTTTAGAACATTCTGCCTGCCGATAGGACAGCATGTTTAATGTAACAGTTTTCCTTTAAAGTTTATCTCCACTTGTGATCTTCTGTCTGACCTAGCACTGGGCGTTGAGAGACGCTCCTGCATGCTGGGCGGTAACAAAGTACGACGCTTGGAGAGAATCGTACACACATGCCATTCTAACTAATAGGACCCGTGCTCAATACTTTATGGGTGTTGTACGGTTGCCACAGTAAGGGTATGTGCACACGATAACTGCATTTACGTCTGAAATTACGGAGCTGTTTTCAGGAGAAAACAGCTCCGTAATTTCAGACGTAATTGCATGTACTGGCGTTTTGCGAGGCGTCAATTACGGCCATAATTTGGAGCTGTTCTTCATTGGAATCAATGAAAAACGGCTCAAATTACGCCTCAAGAAGTGTCCTGCACTTCTTTTGACGAGCCGTCTTTTTTACGCGTCGTTGTTTGACAGCGACGCGTAAATGACAGGTCGTTGGCACAGTACGTAGGCAAACCCATTCAAATGAATGGGCAGATGTTTGCCAACGTATTTGAGCCGTATTTTCAGATGTAAATCGAGGCGTAATACGCCTCGTTTACGCCTGAAAATAGGTTGTGTGAACCCAGCCTAACTGTACCGCCCAGCGTGCAGGATCATCACTTAACGCCCGATGTCAGGTTGGGCGGAAGATCCCAAGAGGAGATACATTTTAAGTACTTACCGTTGAACTACATAAAATAATATGATATCATGTGCGCCCTTATTCTTTCTCCCTGCTGCAAGATATTGGCTTGAAACTAAAAATGTTTACTAATTACATGAACACCAAGGATCGAAAAAACACTTGACCAATATATGGATGGTTTCTTTGAAAATTATGGTTTCCATATTTTATTATCAGGAACAGATACAAGCCTAAATCTACAGTTTATGATTTGCTAAATACTGTATAAACAAGCTGATTACCTATAAATAATAAATGTATTCACACATGTTGAGGAATTTGTATTAAATAAAACACACACACATAATTCCTAAAGGTTACATTTAAATAGGTTTTCAACAGAAGGATCATTCAACTGCATGAAGGAACCTCAGTACTCCAGCGAGCGCCACATCTCTTTCATTGTTTACTCAGGCACAGTGCCTTACATCTATTTGTGGCTGTGCCTGGTACTGCAGTTGAGTCCCATTTACTAGATAGGGACTGAGCTGATGTGAGCCTTTAAACATACTAGGAACCCTATTGGGAATGCTGCAGATATTTTTCGCTGCAGATTTCAGAGTAAATCTGCCCCAAATCTGTAGGTATTTCATGCGGACGCAGAATTTGGTGCATGTATCCCCCTATGCATTGCAAAATTGAAATCCGTGACAGAATGACATGCTGCGAATTAGAAAATCTGTAACATGCCTTCGATTATATGTTTTCCGCTACATTTGCATAGGGTTTTTAAAACCCCATACACATGTATGGCATTCCGCAGCAAACTTGCAGCGTATGAACATGTGAATTCAGCCTTAGGCCCCATGCACACCACCGTACTTTTCATCTGCAATTACTGATGAAATTACGTAACCATTCATTTCTATTGGCCACGGACACCTTTTCGTATATTTACGGATGTGTGTCCGGGCTGCAGAAATAATCCGCAAAATATAGAATGTGTCCTATTTTTGTCCGCAATTGTGGCAGAGACTCGCCAATAGAAGTCTATGGGCATTTCTGCAACTACGGACAGCTGCGGATGTCTATCCGTAGCCGTCGGATCCGTATTTGCAGACAGTAAAAACGATTACGGCCGTGTGCATGAGGCCTTAGTCAGTGAAAGATAGTAAATGGCTGTAAGAAAGAATAGATATCTTGTTGAAATGAAAGGGAC
Organism: Rhinoderma darwinii; assembly: GCF_050947455.1. Lineage (NCBI taxonomy): Eukaryota > Metazoa > Chordata > Amphibia > Anura > Rhinodermatidae > Rhinoderma > Rhinoderma darwinii. The sequence continues at coordinate 252,597,282 of NC_134689.1, read as the reverse complement.
ATGACAGAGAAAACAAGAAATACCAGAACCCTATTATTTAGAACATCAGTACAATGTACAAACAATTCAAGTGTGTGGGTTTTCTTCTTTGTAAGAATATTTACTTCATGAGAACAACCCTATAACACAGTGTATGTATGTTTTAGGTGGTGGAGCAGATAGACAGACTTACTTCAGACTTTGAGTTTGAGCTGGACGCCGATGACTGGACCCCAGGAACTGTTAGTAGCACATCAAGCAGTGAAAAAGGAGGTCCTCTCTGTGACCTGGGACCCCTGGATTTCCTGAGTTCAGACAGCTGGGAATTCTGTTCTTTTCTAGAAGCCTCCACACCCTCTGACTCTGGAGATGGTTCAGACCGTCCTACTGACTTTAGGCTACTTAATGGTGGAGCTACACCCAATGGACCAGATTCCTCTAGTGAAGAAACTCCTGTCCCACCACAGAAGCCCCTACCAACAAGGACCCCTGGCTCCAGAGACCGAGTACGATTCAGTGACAAAGTACTGTACCATGCACTATGTTGTGATGACAGTGAAGATCCCCCATATGGCCAAGACACTCCTCGGGAACCTCCTAGGCCTGCTGTACCTTGTAATGTTATACGTAGCAGTAAAGGAGGATTAACTGGTGTCAGGAGGGGCACAAGGAACTGCAGCACCCAGACTGTGTGCGACAAGAGCACCCAGACTGTGCTACCATATGTGCCAAAAAAGGGAAAGAAGGAGCAGGGTTGAAGATAAAAAAGGGATGTAAAGTAGTGAATAGTAAGAGAAATATAGCTCTAGAGACATTCAGGACAATAAACATAGGCGAACTGAATAACAGAAATTGTTAAAATATATATATTTCTTGAGCAAGTGAATGAGTGTAATGTTTGAATGGATAAAATAACAGATCAGAAGGGTTTTTATTCATAGTAAGAGAGCAGAGTGAACAACTGATTAAATAGGTGTCATGTTGACATCTCTGCACACTATTATAATATGGGCAATATATGGTGCACTTTTTAATCTTTCTTATGAACTGGGGGGAAGGGGGCACTAGAGCGAGCCCTTCATAACCCACCCTGTAACCTCACATTTCCTGCTATGACCTCACATGTCTTTCTGTCCCTGCGCCAGCAAAATCTTCACCTCACATGTATACAATTAAAGAGGATAAATAGCAAGTGTAATGTGTCTTTGTCTCTTTTGGGATAGAAAATCATTAGCCCTATTCATGTTTTAATAATATATAAAGGGCTACTGCAATAACACAAGCTCATTGTATAGAGGGAAAATGCTCTCATCAAGACAAGTATCCAATATCTGGGGTAATTACTCTCCAAAGGTTATTATATTTTCTGCCGCACCCTAGCAATTTCATAGCAGCAATGCATTGCCAGTCTATTAACCTTCAAACACTCCACTTGCCATATAGCTCTGTTCTCCGGATTAATTGAAAGTAGAGATGCATGGAAGAAGAAAAATTAGCAACAGAAATCTAGTAGAAAACGTGTTGAATTGTTTTGTGCATTTGTACACACAATGGAGCAGATTGATTAATACGGTCTTAAAATTACGTAGCTTTAGGCCAACTGCACACGGCTGTAGCCGAGTGTACGGTCCGTGATTACGGCACTGATGGGCCGTGGACTGTCACCCACATTTACGGGCCCTGCTCACATTAAAAGAGTATAGGAGCACGGTCAATAAATGCAAAAAATAGGACATGTCCTATTTTTTGCGGGATATTTATTTGGCCCGGACACTTACCTGTAAATATATGGGAAGGTGTCCGTGGCCCATAGAAATTAATGGATAATTTTTATCTGCAATTACGGATCATAATTGCGGATAAAAATTACGGTCGTGTGCATGAGGCCTTAGGGTGCAGTCACACGTGGCAGACTTTGTTTCAGAAATTTATGCAACTAAAAATTTATTTCCTTCATCTGAAATCCATGTGCTGGCTACAGACACAACCCCATTCAAATGAATGGAACTGGTTTTCAGAAATGTCTGCAACAAAATCCGCTGCGTGTGGCTGTACCCTAAAACGATACTAGGCAGGCAGAAGATGCACCAAATTTATCACAGTGGAGCATGCTGTATGATAAATTTGGCACATCTTGCTAGAAATGTTACACACTTTTCCCTTTCTTACCACCTCTTGATTGGCTTACTTTAGACCGATTTGGTGCATTTTTGGCACACTTTGACACATTTTAAGCAACACCTTTTCTAGAAACTTTTCAAAATTGTGAGATGCAAAAAATAGCTGAAACACATAATAAATTTGATGCAAGTCATTTACTCTGTGTTTTTCCCGCAATTTGAGCTTAGTAAATCTCCAATATCTTTCGATCAATGCACTGGAAAACCACACAGACCAGATTATCTAGTATATACAGTGTATAGTGTACGTATCATAGCGAGGATTTTAATTTGGACACTGTATGATGGGGCAAATACTGTCTGGCTAGATGTGGAAGCGGTGTCTCGCCCGAGTGGAGCACAGGCCAGGCAAGAAGAGTCTCAAAGCAGGAGAAGCTAGCCAGCCTAGACTTGAGACACTGGTATTTACGCTGAAAGTGACACCCAGGAGCATCTAGTCTCTCTGCAGCTGGCGCTGCTGATCAGCTGTATCCTGTACTGACATGCGCCCTGTGCAGTCGTGTTGGTCACACACTTCAAAGGCCAGCCCTGTTCACACTACATTTTTGCATCCTGTTGGAAGGTACTGTTTTTCTCTGTTTGGCAAATTTATCATTAAAACAGAATGCAACAAGACAGAAAAATAATGCAGGCTCCTTTTTTTCTGTCCTGTTGAAAAACATTATCCAGACGGTACCTTTTTTCTAATCTTGAAAAAAAAAATAAAAAAAAAAGTCAGTGTGTCAGATTCATTATTCAAATTTGAGCCAGATTTCTGTAACACATGACCACATTTATTAACTGTTTTGGACACTGTTTTGGGGATGCTCAAATAGGGGTATCTTAAGTCCAGGGAAACAAACGTACTTAGTGAAGATATGATATAGGGGAGTATGTGAATAAGGACAATTATTAAACCCCAAATCACCAATGAGAATTGCATTTGATCTTGTGTTCATTCCCTTTTGCCTTCATTGATCTTGCTTTTTCCTTCCCTTATTGGATAAGCAAGATCTGCATAGGCCGGGATCCGGTACTTCATTACACCAATGATAATTTGATTGTGTTTTTGCGTAATGAAAATTAGGAGTGAAGAGATGTTAAAGTGAAAGAAAATGTCTACAACATGAAAATTATAGTCTTTCTGGAAAATAAACCTTTTTTTCAAAGTTTCAGTTCTCTTGCAGACTGCAGCAGGATTTCCTCTAGGATTTCCATGTTATGCTGCATTATATCCTCAACCTTTACAAACCTTCAACAGGGAAACATCCCCACAACCTGATGCTGTTACCATAATTCCTTAGGGTAAGTTTACACAGGGCGGATACGCTGCATAAAAGTTACACAGCGTATCCGCTCTGTTGCCTGCAGGGAATTCCAGCTGAAAAAGGCGCCAAATGGCGGTGCAGTTTTTCGCCTAGAATGTTCGCTATGGAAATTCTGCAATGAAAATAAAAACCGGCTATGCTTACTAAGGCCTGTGACTGGCTGCAGTAGTCCCATGGGATGGAACGTCATCCCAGGAGGCCGACCTGGACGAAGAAGCACAATTCTGGCTAAGTATAAGGGTATGTTCACACGGCGGGGGTCCGTAACGGCTGAAATTACGGGGATGTTTCAGCCTGAAAACATCCCCGTAATTTCAGCCGTACCGGCATGTGCAGGCGCTTGAACGCCGCGTCAATTACGGCCGTAATTAGCGCTGCTATTCATTGGAGTCAATGAATAGCGGCTCCAATTACGGCCAAAGAAGTGACAGGTCACTTCTTTGACGCGGGCGTCTATTTACGCGCCGTCATTTGACAGCGGCGCGTAAATATACGCCTCGTGTGAACAGACAAACGTCTGCCCATTGCTTTCAATGGGCAGATGTTTGTCAGCGCTATTGAGGCGCTATTTTCAGACGTAATTCGGGGCAAAAACGCCCGAATTACGTCCGTAAATAGGCCGTGTGAACATACCCTAAGATGTATTTTTTCCTATTTGGGATTTTTGAGGCAGAATCGCAGCTTATATGCCGCAAAAAGCGCAACATCTGCTATTTGTTGCAGGTTTTACCTCTTCATTCAATTCAATGGGAAAAACCTGCAATAAAAAAGCAGCGATTATGCAGGTACAATTGACATGCTGCGGATTAAAACAAAGGCACCACAGGTTAAATTCTGAGCTGTTTTTCCAGTTATCATTTATGCAGTGTGTGGATGAGATTTGTTCAAATCTCACCCACTCTGCTGCTACTGTATTATGCTGCGGAAAATCCACATTATTTACGCTACATGTGAACTCACCCTTAGGCCGGATTCACACGAGCGTGTGCGTATTGCACGCGCAAAAAAGCAGCGTTTTGAGCACGCAAAAGGTCTGCAAAAGCTCCGTGTGTCACCAGCATATGATGCGTGGCTGCGTGATTTTCGCACAGACGCCATCATTATGACACTCTGTTTGTATGTTTGTAAACAGAAAAGCACGTGGTGCTTTTCTGTTTTCATTCATGGTTTTGACTACTGTAGCGCGTATCACGCGCAGCACATGGAAGTGCGTCCGTGTGCCGTGCGCGGTTTTCACGCACCCATTGACTTCAATGGGTGCATGATGCGCGTAAAATAGCCAAATATAGGACATGCGTGAAAATCACTGACAGTCTGAACAGCCCCATTGACTAACATAGGTCCGTGCGACGCGCGTGGAAATCACACGCGTAGCACGGACGTATCATACGTTCGTCTGAATAAACTCTTATAATAAAGGATTATGGTAGACAGTGTGGGGTATTTGGCGTTCATTATGTCAAGGTTTCCCATATATCTTTTGACAAACTGTGTCTGAGATATCATTTCAGGTTTTTCTCTACTCAACAATTGCTTTCTCTTTATTACTCTCCCAGAAAAAAAAAACGGTGACTGGTGAAGCATCCAGGAAACTATTATGTCTGTTCCATCTCAGATACATGCCAGCAGTGTTGTCAAAGATCTCTAAGTGGAGCATCTTGTTCACATGCAGAACATTCTGTGCAGTTTTGCAGAAAAACTGCGGTTTATCTGCAAAATTGTGCAGCCAATAAACAATCTAGTTGAAAACCTCGCCCACCAGATGGGGCCGTGTTTTTTGTTTACATGCGGGCACCACTACATGGGTTCCTACCCTAAAACCAGTTTTCTGTTCCAGCGAGGATTTGGATATGTCCTAGTAACAGTGGCGGAATAAGGAGACCATAGGCCTTGGGCTGTTCCACAAGCTTGGGCCCCCTCTCCACCACCGCCCTGCCACACCGTGTGAGTATTAGGCTGGGTTCACACGACCTATTTTCAGGCGTAATGGAGGCGTTTTACGCCTCGAATTACGCCTGAAAACACGGCTCCAATATGTCGGCAAACATCTGCCCATTCATTTCAATGGGTTTGCCGATGTACTGTGCCGACGACCTGTAATTTACGCGTCGCTGTCAAAAGACGGCGCTTAAAATAACAGCCTCGTCAAAGAAGTGCAGGACACTTCTTGGGAAGTAATTGGAGCCGTTTTTCATTGAATCCAATGAAGAACAGCTCCAATTTACGTCCGTTATGGACGCCCCGCAAAACGCGAGTACGAGTAATTACGTCTGAAATTCAGGAGCTGTTTTCTCCTGAAAACAGCTCCGTAATTTCAGACGCAAATGCAGTTATCGTGTGCACATACCCTTAGGCTGGATTCACACGACCTATTTTCAGGTGTAAACGAGGCGTATTATGCCTCGATTTACGCCTGAAAATACGGCTACAATACGTTGGCAAACATCTGCCCATTCATTTGAATGGGTTTGCCGACGTACTGTGCTGACGACCAGTAATTTACGCATCGTCGTTTGACAGCTGTCAAACGACGACGCATAAAATGACTGCCTCGTCAAAGAAGTGCAGGGCACTTCTTTGAAACGTAATTTGAGTCGTTTTTCAATGAAGTCAATGAAGAACAGCTCAAGATTACGGCCGTCAAAGACGCCTCGCATAATGCGAGGAGGAGCTTTTACGTCTGAAAGGACACAGCTGTTTTCTCCTGAAAACAGTCTGTCTTTTCAGACGTAAAAGGAAGCTAGCGTGTGCCAGGGGCGTAGCTAGGAGGGGGCAGGCGGGGCATGTGCCCCGGGCGCAGCTTAGAGGGGGGCGCCAGCGCCACCTCCTCCTGCACTATAATTGTACCTGTGTCGCAAGGACACAGGTATAATTAGAAGCAATGAATGACCGGGCACGTTCCGTGCCCGGCCATTCAGCGCCTTTCCATGATTGAAGCGACTGGTACCTTTTGTACCAGTGATGCTTCCGTCGATGAAAGGCGCTGACTGACTGACAGGGAAAGTCATCCTGCCCAGCCAATCAGCGCCTTTCATAGACGCTGCGTTCAACCCCCAGGAGACCTGCGCAGAAGAGAGCAGGTCTCCATGGCTGCCGGACGGCGTGGGAGCGGGAATAAGGTGAGTTTGAATTGTTTTTTTTGTTTTTTTAAATTGTAATAAAAGTGTGCGGCTGTATCTACAGGGGGGACGACTTTGTCTACGGGGGGACTTTATCTACGGGGGGGGACTTTTTCTACACGGGGGGGCGTTCATCTACAAGGGGGACTTTATCTATGGGGGAGGGGCTTTATCTACACGCGGGGGGCTTTATCTACGGGGGGGTGTCTATCTACAGGGGGGGCTATATACTGGGGTGGGCTATCTATGGAGCACCATATACAGGGGTGGGCTATAGCTACAGGGGGGGGCTATATAGTATATAGCCCCCTATAGATATAGCCCACCCCTGTAGATATAGCCCCTATGTAGATATAGTCCCCCTGTAGATATAGTCCCCCCTGTAGATATAGTCCCCCCCTGTAGATATAGTCCCCCCCTGTAGATATAGTCCCCCTGTAGATATAGTCCCCCCCTGTAGATATAGTCCCCCCCCTGTATATAGCCCACCCCTGTAGATATAGTCCCCCTGTAGATATAGTCCCCCTGTAGATATAGTCCCCCCCTGTATATAGTATCCCACAAATATCTCCCCCTATAGTGCTCCACAGAAAGCCCACCCCTGTATATAGCCCCCCTGTACATATAGTCAACCCCTGTATATAGTGCTCCACAGATAGCCCACCCCTGTATATAGTATATACAAGGGAGGGCTATCTGTGGAGCACTATATACAGGGGTGGACTATATGTACAGCGGGGCTATATACAGGGGTGGGCTATCTGTGGAACACTATATACAGGGGTGGGCTATCTGTGAAATACTATATACAGGGGTGGGCTATATGTGGAGCACTATATACAGGGGTGGGCTATATGTGAAACACTATATACAGGGGTGGACTATCTGTAAAACACTATATACAGGGGTGGGCTATATGTGGAGCACTATATACAGGGGTAGGCTATATATGAAACACTATATACAGGGGTGGGCTATATGTGGAGCACTATATACATGGGTGGGCTATATGTGGAGCACTATATACAGGGGTGGACTATATCTACAGGGGGCTACATACATGGTTGGGCTATCTGTGGAGCACTATATACAGGGGTGGGCTATATGTGGAGCACTATATACAGGGGTGGACTATATCTACAGGGGGGCTATATACAGGGGTGGGCTATCTGTAGAGCACTATATACAGGGGTGAGCTATATCTACAGGGGGCTATATACAGGGTTGGGCTATACGTGGAGCACTATATACAGGGCTGGGCTATATCTACAGGGGGCTATATACAGGGGTGGGCTATCTGTAGAGCACTATAGGGGGAGTTATTTGTGGGACACTATATACAGGGGTGGGCTATATGGGGGCACTATCTACAGGGGGCTCTATGGCAGGCACTATCTACAGGGGGCACAGTGTGTGTGTGTGTGTGTGTGTGTGTGTGTGGGACACGGTGTATGGTACTATTATAATTAGAGGTGCACTGTATGGCACTATTATATTTAGGGGCGTAGTGTGTGGTATAATGATAACTTTATCTTTATTTATAGGTGCAGAAATGTTGGTAAAGTGAGAAGCTGAAGACATGTGAGCGGCAAACTGCAGAAATGGGCTGTGACCGGGACAAGTCATCATAGAGGTCTGGACCAGATGGAGAAAAATAACTAGAATCTAAGACGTCACCTGTGAGTCACTTAATGTAAATGTTCATTCTGCCTCTAATCAGTAATGTAGTCACTGTGTGATCTGCAGTGAAATGATTATGATATGATTTATTTTTTATGAAACAGCAACTCCCAGCATATCCTTATCATTGTTCGGGCCATGCTGGGAGCTGTAGTTTTACGCCGTACACACCTATACGGCAGGGGTTGCACTAAATTGAGCTGTATTTGTGCTGGTGCTGTATTTATGTAGTGAGCTTGCTTCTGGGGCTGTATTTATGTACTGAGCTTGGTTCTGGTGTTGTGTATAGAGCCATATTGCTTGTAAAATGTACAAATGTGTTACATAAAAAGCAATGACACGTTGATTGGTAGAGAAAACAAACACGGCGAGGGGGAAGGAGATGTTGGGGGGGGGGGCGCCAAACTGAATCTTTGCCCCGGGTGCTGGAGAACCTAGCTACGCCTCTGCGTGTGCACATACCCTTAAACACCACCTTTTTGTGCGAGCATTGACAAATGAGGCTGGGTTCACACTACCTATTTTCAGGCATAAACGAGGCGTATTATGCCTCGATATAAGCCTGAAAATAGGGCTAGAATACGTCGGCAAACATCTGCCCATTCATTTGAATGGGTTTGCCGACGTACTGTGCAGACGACCTGTAACTTACGCGTCGTCGTTTGACAGCTGTCAAACGACGACGCGTAAATTGACTGCCTCGGCAAAGAAGTGCAGGGCACTTCTTTGCAACGTAATTTGAGCCGTTCTTCATTGAAGTCAATGAAGAGCAGCTCAAGATTTACGAGTGTCACAGACGCCTCGCATAATGCGAGGAGGAGCTTTTACGTCTGAAACGAGGCAGCTGTTTTCTCCTGAAAACAGTCTGTCTTTTCAGACATAAAAGACAGTTCACGTGTGTACATACCCTGAGTGTGAGGGTATGTTCACACACACTAATTACGGACGTAATTCGGGCGTTTTTTCCCCCGAATTACGTCCGAAAAATGCGGCTTGAAAGCGTTGACAAACATCTGCCCATTGAAAGCAATGGGCTGACGTTTGTCTGTTCACACGAGGCGTATATTTACGCGCCGCTGTCAAATGACGGGGCGTAAATAGACGCTCGCATCAAAGAAGTGACCTGTCACTTCTTGGGGCGTAATTGGAGCCGTTATTCATTGACTCCAATGAAAAGCAGCGCCAATTACGTCCGTAATGGACACGGCGTTCAAGCGCCTGCACATGCCGTTACGGCTGAAATTACGGGGATGTTTTCTCCTGAAAACATCCCCGTAATTTCAGCCGTTACGGACGCTGCCGTGTGGACATACCCTGAGGGTATGTTCACACACTTAACAAAAAACGTCTGAAAATATGAAGCTGATTTCAGAGAAAACAGCCTCTGATTTTCAGGCGTTTTTGAAGCTTAGGCTGGGTTCACACGACCTATTTTCAGGCGTAAACGAGGCGTATTATGCCTCGTTTTACGCCTGAAAATAGGGCTACAATACGTCGGCAAAAATCTGCCCATTCATTTGAATGGGTTTGCCGACGTACTGTGCAGACAACCTGTCATTTACGCGTCGTCGTTTGACAGCTGTCAAACGACGACGCGTAAAAATACAGCCTCGTCTAAAGAAGTGCAGGACACTTCTTTCAGACGTAATTTGAGCCGTTCTTCATTGAACTCAATGAAGAGCAGCTCAAAATTTACGGCCGTCAGAGAAGCCTCGCAAAGTGCGAGGAGGAGCATTTACTTGTTCTCTTGAAAACAGTCTGTCTTTTCACACGTAAATGCCTGCTATCGTGTGTACATACCCTGAAAATGACATTTGGAGCTTCTTTTGAGGCGTTTTTTGAGGCGTGTTTTGAGGCGTTTTTCATAGTGTTCAATGGAAAATCAGCTCCAAAAAACGCCTCAAGAAGTGACATGCTATTTCTTTTTACGGAGCGTCCTTTTAGGGTATGTTCACACGGCGGGGGTCCGTAACGGCTGAAATTACGGGGATGTTTCAGCCTGAAAACATCCCCGTAATTTCAGCCGTACCGGCATGTGCAGGCGCTTGAACGCCGCGTCAATTACGGCCGTAATTAGCGCTGCTATTCATTGGAGTCAATGAATAGCGGCTCCAATTACGGCCAAAGAAGTGACAGGTCACTTCTTCTACGCGGGCGTCTATTTACGCGCCGTCATTTGACAGCGGCGCGTAAATATACGCCTCGTGTGAACAGACAAACGTCTGCCCATTGCTTTCAATGGGCAGATGTTTGTCAGCGCTATTGAGGCGCTATTTTCAGACGTAATTCGGGGCAAAAACGCCCGAATTACGTCCGTAAATAGGCCGTGTGAACATACCCTAACGCTCCGTTTTTTGACAGCGACGTGTAAAATAAAGGCTCGTGGGAACAGAACATCGTAATTCCCATTGAAAGCAATGGGCAGATGTTTGTAGGCGTATTAGGGGCGTTTTTTCAGGCGTAATTCGAGGCGTAAAACGCCTGAATTACGTCCGTAAATAGGGCGTGTGAACATACCCTTAGGCTGGGTTCACACGAGGTCATTACGTCCGTAATTGACGGACGTATTTCGGCCTCGCTGCCGGACATCATGTTTTCAGTATGGGACAGTTGTCCGGCAGCAAGGCAGGGACTCCTAGCATCGTACATAAGTATGATGCTAGGAGCCCGGCTCCCTGCACTGTGTTCGGTCCGGTACTTGCGGCCGAAATACGTCCGTCAATTACGGACGTAATGACCTCGTGTGAACATACCCTTAGGGTATGTTCACACGGCTTATTTACGGACGTAATTCGGGCGTTTTACGCCTCGAATTACGTCCGAAAATGCGCCTCGATAGCGTTGGCAAACATCTGCCCATTGAAAGCAAAGGGCTGACGTTTGTCTGTTCACACGAGGCGTATATTTACACGTCGCTGTCAAAAGACGGCGCGTAAATAGACGTCCGCGCCAAAGAAGTGTCATGTCACTTCTTCAGACATAATTGGAGCCGTTTTCCATGGACTCCATGGAAAACCAGATCCAGTTACGTCCGTAATGGACGCGGCGTTCAAGCGCCTGCACATGCCGTTACGGCTTAAATGACGGGGCTGTTTTCTCCTGAAAACAGCCCCGTAATTTCAGCCGTTACGGACGCTGCCGTGTGAACATACCCTTATGATTCCCCTTGTCAAAGGGCTGTGTCCCTACATACTGACAGTCTCCAACCATCGCTGACAGTATCACACTGTGTAGGGACACATCATCCTGACAATGGGAATGGTAACACGTATTTGTTTATTAGTCCTGGACTGCACAAAGACTTTATGTGGAATACAAGGATTTCCTACAACAGACATGTCAGTAAAAGGGACAGATCCTCTATAGATCCACTGACTCACAAGTGATTTCTTCTGTGATGGGAGTCGTTCTCTTTTCTTCTCTTCTCCATCTGACAGAGACCGTTATGGCGACTTCTCCAGAGACAGCCGGACACATCAGGAAGTGATTGGGGGAGGCAGACATGACCAGGGTTGCAGGAGAGAAGGAATGAGGTGAAAAGTTCAAATGGAGGAGGGGGAGGAAGGTGGAGGAAAATGGGGCGAGGTTAATAGAGGGCATATAGGAAGGGTGAGGGACAGGTTCGCGCCATTCACGCCCCAGGAAAACAGCTTAGACCTTGTGTACTGACCTGAGGCGTGATGCAGGCCCTGATGGAGCAAGTGCGGCAGGCTGCGGCGGAACGGGGCATGGCCTGGCTTGAGGAGGAGCTCGGGAGGACGGGTCCAGCGGCAGCGGTGCCGGAGTTGTCGGCAGGGCTTGAGGAGGCAGCAGGTACAAGTGCGGCCGGGACGCAGGCAGCGCCAGAGGTGATGACATCCCCCCTCCGGCGGTCACGGCGGGTGCGGCCGCCAGAGCGCCTTAGCCCGGACGATTTGCCTAGGGCTCGGCGCAGGCTTGGGAGCCCCTCGAGGGACCCTCCGGGCCGGGTTTCCGCTTCCACCGCTAGGGGGCGGAGGTCCCGGTCCGGGAGGAATCCCGGTCGCCAGTCGGGCCCTCCGGAGAGTGGAGGGCAGGGTCCCAGGTCAGAGGGACAGCCTCCCGTCTCCAGGTCAGCACCACGTGGATTTGCGGCGGGCCGATCTGGCGATGCACCAGTCGGGCGGCCCGCCTGTCAGCAGGATGATGTCCCCGGACGGTCGCGCAGGCCACAATCGGTGGTGCTGCAGAGGCGGAGAGAGGGGGCAGCGGTGGAGGGAGAGCGGAGGCCAGAACGGCCCCTGACGTCATGCGATACTGATGAGGTCCAGGACGGTGCATACGGCTGCAGAGCCTGCGGCGCGGCTTCAGGCCCCAGATGTCCGGAGGCGGGTGAAAACGGAGGTGTGCCGATGGAGGATGGTCATCGTGGAGGTCCCGTCGCCCCGGCTGGTGGGAACTCAGCGCCCATGCAGTCTGGTGAGTCAATATCACCATTACATACATTTCCAGCGATATTTAGATCCCCAGGGGTTGGGGAGGGTTCCCAAGGGGAGGCAGTTAGGAATGTTGAAAATAGTGGGTTGATGTCTACTGTTAGGGGGGGAGATGTTCAGGAATTGCTTGGCTGTGTAAAGGCGTTGCTAGCGCGTTGTGAGGGGGGTAGGTTGCCTGCTACATCCCCGGTTGCGGCGTGGGTCCCGGCAGCGAGGGGGGGCGGAGAATCGGTGCAAACCCTGAGGACGGTCCCCGAGGTGGAGGTCGGGGGAGTGACAGTTGCGGTTCAGACTGATAAGGATAAGGATGTGGATAGGGTGAGGTTAGATGATAAAGCTAAAGGCGAGGTGTACGTTTGTTTTGAGGGGTTGTTGGGGTCACATTTGAAGACTGAAGTGAAAGAAAAAATTTGGAGGGATGAGTACGTAGAAATCTTCTCGCTTCTTCCTCTGGAAAAATTTAATTTAGACAAGGGTAAAAGGTGGGAAAGTAAAAAGGAGGAGGAGGAGAAGCGTCGATATCGTTTAATCCCGCAGACGTTTGTGAATTGGTTACAGACGTTTGCCATTCTGGCCAGTGTTATAGAGGAAAAGGCGCCGGAAAGTTGTTTCGCCCTTTTCGGGTACATGGATGCGATAGGTTAGGCGCATCGGTCGTATGAGGGTCAGACTTGGCTGCGGTATGACGAACAGTTTCGTCAGAGGAAAGCGGTTCGTCCCAACATTAGATGGGATAATAAAGACATTGGGCTTTGGTTAAAAGTAATGGCCCCAGCTAAGTTCGGGCAGTCCTTTCAAGGGGGGGGCTGGGGTTGCCGGCCCCTCAGGACAATCGGGGGGAGGGACAGGAGGAAGGGCGGGCTTGTGCTGGCAGTTTAACGACGGTCAATGCAAGTTTGGGGCGGGATGTAAGTTTAAGCACTCTTGCTCCTCTTGCGGCGGGACTTCGCACGGGTCCGTCAAGTGTTTCAAAAAAGGAAAAGGGGGAAGTGGTGGGGGCCATGGGGCTGACTCCGGTGAGGTGGGAAGAGATGGAGCTGTACCTAAATAGGTTCCCGGATAGGGAGAAAGGCGAGTTATTGTAGCGTGGTTTTCAGTTTGGTTTTGTGATCCCTTCCCCGGTTCATGCGGTCCCCCTTTCCCTACGGAATTTGAAGTCGGCAATGGAGTATCCGGAGGTAGTGTCAGACAAGTTGCGTAAAGAGGTGGGGTTAGGGCGCATGGTGGGGCCGTTCCCGTTTCGGCCCGTTCAGGACATGGTTGTGTCACCGTTAGTGGTTGTTCCAAAAAAGAAGCCAAATAAATTCCGGCTTATCCATCATTTGTCGCATCCGCTGGGGTTGTCTGTAAATGATGGCATTGCTCCTGAGCTGTGCTCGGTGGTATATACGTCGTTTGACGCGGCGGTTGAGTGGGTGCGAAGGTACAGGGCGGGGGCCCTTATGGCGAAGACGGATGTGGAATCGGCTTTCTGGCTTCTCCCGGTTCATCCGGACAGCCAGCGGCTGTTAGGGTGTTACTGGGAGGGGGCTTATTATATGGATCGGTGTCTCCCGATGGGTTGTTCGGTGTCTTGCGCGTACTTCGAGGCGTTCAGTTCGTTCCTAGAGTGGGTAATCCGTGAAGTGGCAGGGTTAGAGTCGGTCATACATTATCTAGATGACTTCCTGTGTGTGGGCCCAGCGGGTTCGGAGGTGTGTGCCAATTTACTGGGGGCAATACAGTGGGTTGCTCAGCGGTTTGGGGTTCCGTTATCCCCGGAGAAGACTGTTGGTCCCAGTACTTGTATAGTTTTTCTTGGCATTACCCTGGATTCGGTGGCGATGGAGTGTCGACTTCCTAGGGACAAGCTGGATGCGCTGCGATTGGAAGTGAGCAGGACGGGTCGGCTTCATAAGATTCAGCTGCGGGATTTGCAGTCATTGATAGGGAAACTTAATTTTGCTTGTCGAATAATGCCCATGGGCAGAGTTTTTTGCAGGAGGTTGGCGTCAGCAACGGCGGGGGTTAGAGCCCCACACCATTTTGTGCGGTTGACACGGGAGCATCGGGATGACTTGGCAGTATGGAGAGAGTTTTTGAATTTGTATAATGGGAAATCATTACTGATCTCGCCGGTGGTGGATAATGTGCAATGGGAATTGTTTACGGATGCTGCAGGTAGTGTGGGTTTTGGTATTTATTGTAAAGGACAGAGGTGCGTGGGGCAGTGGCCGGAGGAATGGGTATCTTTGGGACTGGTTCGTAATCTTGTACTTCTGGAACTCTTCCCGATTGTGGTGGCGGTGGATATTTGGTGGGAGCGTTTTCGTAATAGCAAGGTGCGGTTCCACTGTGATAATATGGGGGTGGTGTTGGCAATCAATAATGTAACGGCTTCTTCCCCCCCGGTGGTGAGGTTGTTACGGCGTCTGGTGTTGCGTTGTTTGTCACTCAATGCGTGGATTGTGGCGGTTCACATTCCGGGGGTACAGAATGACATCGCGGATTCTCTCTCTCGCCTACAGTGGGAGCGGTTTCGTCTGTTGGCACCGGAGGCAGATCTGGAAGGGGTCGCGTTCCCGGGATGGATTTGGGACGTGGTTTGCGAGCAGCAGGAGGTTTGATCAAGTCCTCTCTAGCGCCTGGTACATGGTTGGCGTACGACGCGGCGTGGAGTGACTTGGTGTCGTGGTTAACGGGTTCGCCCGAAGTAGGGTCGATGGAGGAACAGGTGGTAGCTTTGCTGGGGTTTTTGGGATGGGTATCAGTGGAAGGCTGGTAGGTGTCTAAAGTGAATCGTTTCGTGTCAGCTTTGGCCTTTGGTTTTAAACTAAGGGGGTTGGGGGACGTGACTAAGGATTTCTTGATTGTCCAGGCGTTGAAGGGGTTTCAGAAAAAGGGGGCGGGGCGGCCGGACGGCCGTCGCCCGGTTTCTTTCGCGCTTTTAGAGCAGTTAGGTGAAGTATTGGGTAGGGTGTGTTTCTCGGGCTATGAGGTAGCATTGTTTCAGTTGGCCTTTTCATGGGCGTTTTTTGGAGCTTTAAGAGTGGGTGAGTTAATTTCACCTAGCAAGAAGAGAGCGGGGGGTTTGCAAGCGGAGGATGTAACAAAAGGGGGGGAGAGAGTGGAATTCTGGGTAAGGCGGTCGAAATCGGATCAAAGTGGAAAAGGTAAACGGGTGGTTCTGGGGGCTGTGGCGAGGGCGGGGATGTGCCCGGTAAGATGCTACAAACGATACGCCGCGCTACGAGGGTGTAGTGGGGAGCCGCTGTTATGTCATAAGGAGGGTGCCTTCTTGTCAAGATGCCAGTTTACAGCTGTCTTCCGTAGATGTTTGGAGGTGTTGGGTTTGGATAAGGGTATTTATTCACCACACTCCTTTCGTATTGGGGCAGCCACGGAGGCTGCGTCATGGGGTTTGGGGCCTGATGTGGTGAAGCGCATAGGTCGTTGGGATTCTGGGAGGTATAAGTCCTACGTGCGTCTCCACTTTATGTGATTTGTTTGTCTCGTCTCAGCATACTGTTTCCGGTTGATGTCATCGTTGTTATTCTTCTATTTCAGATGGTTCACCTGCACTGGTGTGGATTCTTGGGCACTCATATGTGCACTGGGGGGCGTTAAGGGCTGATGTGCAGCCAGATGGGCGGCAACTGGGGTTCCAAAGGTCGTCGGTGGTGATACGGTGGCTGGGCACGCGCGGCATGGTGTGGAGTCGAGTTTTGCCGGATTTCCATCGGTATGCGCAGTTGGATCGGGTTCCTGATTTGTTGGTGGGAAACGACTTAGGTACTCGTCCGTTTAGAGAATTAATTCGAGATATTAAGTACGACCTTCTCCGGCTTTGGTCCTGTTTTCTGAAGGTGAAGGTGATTTGGTCGGAAATTGTGCCGCGGAGTGTATGGCGAAATGCGCGTTCGGTAGAGCGCTTAAACAAGGCCCGGGTGAAAGTTAATCGGGCGGTTTCCAGCTTTGTGGTGAAAAACGGGGGTTTTTTTGTGCGGCACTACGATTTCGAGGATGGCCAAGGGAAGTATTGGCCAGGTGATGGAGTGCATCTGAATGCGGTGGGCATTGACCTTTGGGCTTTGCGGATTCAGGAAGGGATCGAGCGCGCAATGATGGATGGTGGGGGCTCGCATACTTAAAGGTGGTCTAAGTATGCTCGTGTGGCGGATTGGAGGGTCCTTGGAGTTGGTGGTAATTTGAAGTGGGGGATTCATCAGTGGTATGGTCCCTAACAAATACATAATTGCTCATGGATATGGGCGTATTTTGGACTCCTGCTGGGTGGTGTCCCGGGGAGTGGTTTTACATACTTGGCAAGCCAACGGACGTAATTCGGGTGTTTTATGCCTGGAATTACGTCCGAAATTACGGCTTGAATGCGTTGACAAACATCTGCCCATTGAAAGCAATGGGCTGACGTTTGTCTGTTCAAAAGACGGCGCGTAAATAGACGCCCGCGCCAAAGAAGTGTCCTGTCACTTCTTGGGACGTAATTGGAGCCGTTATTCATTGACTCCAATGAAAAGCAGCGCCAATTACGTCCGTAATGGATGCGGCGTTCAAGCGCCTGCACATGCCGTTACGGCTGAAATGATGGGGCTGTTTTCTCCTGAAAACAGCCCCGTAATTTCGGCCGTAACGGACGTGCACGTGTGAACATACCCTTAGGGTATGTTCACACGCTTAGCAAAAAACGGCTGAAAATACGGAGCTGTTTTCAAGGGAAAACAGCTCCTGATTTTCAGAAGTTTTTTGAGCCACTCGAGATTCTCGCTGCGTTTTTCGCAGCGTTTTTTATGGCGAAAAACGTCCCAAGATGTGACCTGCACTGCTTTTTCGCGGCCGGTTTTTTACGCGGCCGTTTTTCAAAACGGGTGCGTAAAAAAACGGCCCGTCGAAACAGTACAACATTTTTCCCATTGAAATCAATTGGCAGATGTTTGGAGGCGTTCTGCTTCCGATTTTTCGGCCGTGAGCGGACCGAAAAATGGCCGAAAATAGGCCGTGTGAACATACCCTTACTGCTCTGCAATATGTGCAATTCCCTTTTCTATTTGATGTGCTTATCAGACAATTGTGAAGTAAAAAATAAACACAATGTCAGACCAGAGCTCCTCCTGTGCTTGCGAATATTCATACTGCAGTGAGAATCGACTGGTGTTTTGCCATTAGAACTAACCCTCAAGACCATTTAAAAGCTTTTGCCCATTGCTTGCTGGTGACTGTAAACATGGAATACATGCTGCACGTGGACAGTATATTTTAATCCTGAATGAACCTTAAAGTTATGTGCACAAGCTTACTGAAAAACGTCTGAAAACAGCTCCAGTTTTCGCGTTTTTCGCAGCGTTTTTTACGGCCGTTTTTGGAGCTGTTTTTCTATAGTGTCAATGAAAAACGGCTCCATAAACGGCTCAAGAAGTGACAAGCAGTTCTTTTTCACGGGCGTTTTTTACGCCACCGTTATTTAAAAATGGCCGCATAAAAAAACGGCCTGTCGGAACATAACGCCATTTTTCTCATTGAAATCAATGGGCAGATGTTTGGAGGCGTTCTGCCTCCGATTTTTCCGCCGTTTTTCGGGCGAAAAACGGCCGAAAATAGGCAGTGTGAACATACCCTTAGGCTAGATTTTTGCAAACCTCGGACATGAAAAACAAACATGTCTATGGAGGGATGCGTGAAGCGCAAAAAAATAGGACATCCTATTTTTTAACAGACACTTCACACGGTCCATTGAAACAACAGTCATGTGAATGGCCCCATTTAATTACATAGGTCCGTGTCACGGCAGTTGTTTTAACGGCTGTCACACGGACGTATTACACATTCGTGTGAATAAGGCTTAAGGATATGAACACACTAGGCGGATACACTGTAGATTTTCCGCAATGGATTTCACTGTGGAAAATCCGCAGCTTAATTCAGTAGCAGCAGTGTGGGTGAGATATGAACAAATCTCATCCACACACATCGGGAAAAAAATTCATAAATTAATCTGCGGTGCGATTTTATAAGCTGCAGCTTGTCAATTTTTGCTTTGGAATCGGTGCCCTTCTGTTGCGGGTTTTCCCCATTCAATTCAAGAGCTATGTATTGTGACTTTTGCGCCAGGTACGCTGCGATTCCGCCCCAAAAATATCAAATGAAAGAAAAAGGTATTTTTTATTTGAAATGAATAAAAAAAAAATTATACTTACCCCAGCCGTAGTCCTAGCAACGCGATCCTCTCTTCTAAGCGCGACCCGGCCTCCTGGAATGACGTTTTATCTCATGTGACTGCTGCAGCCAATCAAACTGGGATAACTATGACCAGGGTAAGTAAAACACTTTTTTTCCCTGAAAGATTTCCGCAGTGGACATGCCATTCGAAAAACAGTTTGGTGCGGTTTTTCGGGTGGAATTCCCTGCAAATAGCTACAAGGGTCGATGCGCTATGTAGTTTTATGCGTATTGGCCTAGTGTGTTCCTACCCTAAAGGTGAAAATTTGTTACGTTTCTTAGTCAATCTCAGAAAAATGTATTTCTATTTTTGCAGGAAACATAGGGCTTTCCTATAATTTAAAATTTGAGCCGACATTAATTAATTTTGGAGATCTTTTTTAGGGAAAATGTTTAGAAACAGGGAAGTCAAGTTTTGGGCTGGAATCATGGGGAGAGAGCTGGTAGGCCCCTTTAGGGTCCCTGATGGTGTGAAAATGACCTCTGCAAAGTACGTAGGGTTTATGACTGACCACTTTCTTCCGTGGTACAAAAAGAAGAACCGTGCCTTCCGTAGCAAAATTATCTTCTTGCATGACAATGCACCATCTCATGCTGCAAAGAATACCTCTGTGTCATTTGCTGCTATGGTCATAAAAGGAGAGAAACTCATGGTGTGGCCCCCATGTTCCCCTGACCTCAACTCTATTGAGAACCTTTGGAGCATCCTCAAGCAAAATATCTATGAGGGTGGGAGGCAGTTCACATCAAAACAGAAGCTCTGTGTAAAGGATCTGCCAGACACAGCTTCTGCGTCGACGCCCGTGGGTAATAAGTCTGCACCTGCTCCTATGTCTGTGAGACTGACTCCATCTTCCACCACTCAGGATGGCAGGCTTAGGAGTGGGAGAGTCTATCACAGCCTGGCCAGACGGCGCTAGCTCCCGCCCACTGTCTATTTATACCTGCCTTTCCTGTTCCTCCTTTGCCTGTGATTCTGCTCTGCTTGTTTCCTGGCTCTGCTGCTGCTGCTTGAACTACTGATCCTCTGCTTGTTATTTGACCTTGGCTTACTGACAACTCTCCTGGTTTGACTCGGCTCGTTCAATACTCTCGTTGCTCACGGTGTCTCCGTGGGCAGCTGCCCCGTTTCCCTAGCTTCTGTGTACCCTTGTCTGTTTGTCTGTCATGCACTTACTGAGCGTAGGGACCGTCGCCCAGTTGTACGCCGTCGCCTAGGACGGGTCGTTGCAAATAGGCAGGGACTGAGTGGCGGGTAGATTAGGGCTCACCTGTCTGTCTCCCTACCCCGTCATTACACTCTGGGAGGCTATTCTGACATCCTGCAAAGATATTCAAGCAGAAACTGTCCAAATACTCACAAATTCAATGGATGCAAGAATTGTGAAGGTGATATCAAAGAAGGGGTCCTATGTTAACATGTAACTTGGCCTGCTAAGTTTTTTTTGATTGAAAGAGCTTTTGATTTCTGTAAATATGACCACCTGATGCTGCAAATTCAACAAATTACCATTTTAGTTCTCTTTACAACCTTTAAAATGTTTTGATCTCTGTTGTGCATAATAATTTGAAACAGTGCATTTTGCGTTTTTTTACTTCTAAAAATCAATCTGTTATCATTAGGAGATTTGTTCAATAAAATTCCTATTATACTCCAACGGTTGATGGCTTGAAGATTATACTGACTGTCATTTGCATCGACTATTTAGGAAAATCAGCGAAAAATAACATTTGCATAATAATTTGGAATGCGGTGTATACAGTACCTGGTTTAAAGCGGACTCTACCCAGCATGCAAAGCACTAGGACAAGCTCTTTGCAACCATGAGCTGTCAATGAATGCATAATTGAAAATATATAAGCCTAAGTGACCGTCACGTGGTATAATGTCCTCAGGGTGTACGCCTAGTGCCAATTATGGCCAAGAATATCCAGTATAGGAATTAAGCGGCACACCTACAAGCAGTTAATTGCTTAAATCTTGTATTTTATTCAAGGGTGCAATATTTGCAACCTGTATTATACGCATCACGTATAATATGTATAAATGTAAACCACAGAAATTAAAGCTCAGACGTTTCGGTCTCTCCTGGACCTTTATTAACGATAATCTAAAAAGATAAAGCAGCTCTTAGTAATTCTAGTGCAAATATTATCATAAGTTGTATGCATTGAGAAATAGGGCACACCAAAAAGAAAAATGTAAACTCATAGCTAGATTGTAACGTAACTTCTAAGCTTTATATTAGAAGTAGCAACTATTGCAACGTGAATCATATATTAAGTTATTAGTCTTATGTTAAGACACATGTAGAGGAGAGCACTAGTAATAAGGCATATATTAAGACACATGTAAAGGAAAGCACTGGTAATAACCTGTAACTTTAAATTCTACAAAGAATAATGTGCCTCAATAATCAGAGTTCCAGAAACGAACTGAAAATTGCTCATATAGATCATAGTAATACTTACTAATTATCTTACCTTAGTGGTAATGAATATGGTGGAGTCATTGGGAACGTAGGATCGTGTTGGTGTCCTTAAGGACTGTCTGCACCTGCACCGAGTGGCCACACCGAGTTGAAGACGTGGCGTGTTAATTGAAAATGCATTCCAGATTATAATATAGGCTGTAACTCAGGATCAGTACAAGATATGTAATGTATTTACAAAGTTATACAACTATATTTATATTGAAAAATGATGTGGATATATGCTTTTAAGTGCGCCTATCACCAGAAAAAGGGGACCAGTTTTATTTGATAAACATTAGTACCTTAAGAAATTAATCATTTTTTAAATATATGTTATTGAAAAAATCCGAACATACCTTCAGTAGAACTGTACTTTCACCATGCAAATGAGCCGACTCCTTGCAAGAGTAGTCTCCCTTCTCCCCTATCCTCTGGGTAGAGGTCTTCGGCATCCTTTACAGCAGCATCCAAGCTAAGAATGGGAGACCTCGCTGGTTATCGTGTGATCTCGCGTTTTGCCTCAAAGAACGCTAATTGCTGTATTAATACATAGCGGTTACCCACTGGTAAGTGCTATATAAATGAAGCAGTTAGCACTCTTTGAGACTGAATGCGTAATCTCGTGTGCTGAGCTTGGATGCTGTATGGGGGATGCAGAGGATGCCGGGATACCCCTACCTGGAAGTTAGGGAGTCGACTACGGCAGGAAGTCGGCTCATTTGCATAGTGAAGGTACACTTATACTGGAGGTATGTTTGCATTTTCATAATAACATTTATTTAGAAAATGATTCATGGTGCCATTGAAAATTACAACTCTTCCTGCAAAAAACAAGTCAACAGGGACTGAAGGGACACGGCTACTTAATTTTAGCAAGCAGCAGCGATCACAGTGGTTGGATCCCTACCAATTTGACATTGATGGCATCTCCAAGCAATATGCCATCAATGTCTTTAGTGACATAACTGCTTTAAAAAAACAAAAACATTTCATTACAGAACTGATGAAGACTGTTGCACTTTGGCGCAAGTTTAAGTCCTATAGAAATGAATAAGATCTTGCAACTTATCATTCATAATATCATAATATGAGAAGTTAGGGTCACAATGCACAAAAAACAGCAGACACCAACACGATGCCTCCACCAACACATACTTGGCAGAGCTAAACATGCATATGTCTATGGTATTAAAAACCTCTGATGCCACTCATGCCTGGAAATAACAAGCTGAACACAAACCAAGAAAGATTATTATGTTACATTACTGTAATGCTAACATAACTAAATATATTAAAACCTGTCATTTGCAACACACTGGATCCCCTTCGTTATAATATAGCATATACACTATCTGCCCAAAAATATGTAAACACCTTACACCAAACACCTTACCATCACAAATACATGAGCTATTTGGACATCACATTTCAAAAAATATGGGCGTTAATATGGAGTTCGGCCCACTTTTCCAGCTATAATAGCCTTCAATCTTCTGGGAAAGCTTTCTACAAGATTTTGGAGTGTGTCTTTTGGGCCCATTCAGCCAAAAGAGCATTTGTGAGGTCAGACGCTGATGATGGGCGAGAGGTTTTGGCTCACTATCTGCATTCCAATTTCTCCTAAGAGTATGTTCACACGCCCTATTTACGAACGTAATTGAGGCGTTTTTCGCCTGGAATTACGGCCGAAAAACGGCTCCAAACCGTCGGCAAACATCTGCCCATTGAATTCAATAAGTCTTATGGTGTTCTGTGCAGACAGGCTTTTTTTTTACGCACCGCTGTCAAAAGACGGCGCGTAAAAAGACACCTGCATCAAAGAAGTGCATGTCACTTCTTGGGACGTAATTGGCAAAAACAGCTCCTGAATTTCAGACGTTTTTGCAAGTGCACGCGTTTTTCGCCGCGTCCATTACGGACGTAATTGGAGCTGTTTTTCAATGGAGTCAATGGAAAACGGCTCCAATTACGTCCCCAGGACATGACATGCACTTCTTTGAGATGGTCATCTTTTTACGCGCCGTCTTTTAACAGTGGCGCGTAAAAAAAAGCCCGTCTGCACAGAACACCGTAAGATCCATTGAATTCAATAGGCAGATGTTTGCCGACGGTTTGGAGCTGTTTTTTCGGCTGGAAGCAGATTCGGAGAACAGTGTGTTACAACCAACAAGTTGTGAACCCACTGAGCTACTCCACTGGTTTGGCATGGGGTCACCTCTAAGTGTGTCACCTAAGTAGCCTCCCTATTCTTCACCATTTAACCCCTTCTAGGGTGATCGGGTCTTCGTTGCAGGGAGGCTTCCAGGTCACAACCTATTGAGGTAGAGTAACTGCTGGCCAAGCGGACCAGGTACAGGCATTGGAATATGGTACCTTGATGGATGAAGGCCAGGCAACACAGTTCGTTATAGACTGGCTGCTTCAGGCTTGTCACAAACAGTTGACACAGGCTGATAGGGGACGGCTAAACGCAGGCTGATAGCGGACGGCTAAATGCAGGCTGATATAGGACGGCTGGCCGCAGGCTGATAGCGGACGGCTGGCCGCAGGCTGATAACGGACGGATGGACGGATGCTGATAGTGGACGGCTGGACGCAGGCTGATTGCAGACTGCTGTATGCAGGCTGATTGCAGACAGCTGGACGCAGGCTGATTGCAGACAGCTGAACGCAGTCTGATTGCGGACGGCTGGACGCAGGCTGATTGCGGACGGCTGGACGCAGGCTAATAGCGGATGGCTGGACACAGGATGATAGCGGACGGCTGGACACAGGCTGATAGCAGACAGCTGGACACAGGCTGATAGCAGACATCTAGACACAGGCTGATAGCAGACAGCTGGACACAGGCTGATAGCAGACAGCTGGACACAGGCTGATAGCAGACAGCTGGACACAGGCTGATAGCAGACAACTGGACACAGGCTGATAGCAGACAGCTGGACACAGGCTGATAGCAGACAGCTGGACACAGGATGACAGCAGACAGCTGGACACAGGATGATAGCAGACAGCTGGACACAGGCTGATAGCCAATAACTGAATACAGGCTGGTAGCGGATAACAGATAACTGAATACAAGCTGGTAGCGGATAACTGGATATGGGCTGATAACAGATAGCAATAGCAGACTCGAATCAGATGCACACAGGAAACTTTGCAGAACACAACCAGGTTGTTCCAATGTTGCTCAGGCACCAGGTGGATTTTGTAGGTTCTTTAAGTAGTCCAGGAAGAAACAGGGAATAGTACGTGAATTTTAAATTCACGTACACTGTAGGGGACAAGTAGCTGCGGTCAGAGGAACACAGCAGATGCCGTCGTCATGGAAGGGAAGCAGGGCCATCACGCCAGCATAGAAAGTACGAGATCTGGTGGCGGGGACCGCTGCCAGGAGCAGGACCCGCCGCTGGCATTACACAGTGGCTAAAACAATCTGAATGGAGGGTGATAAAAGTGTAATCAAGTAACAGTCCAATTTTGATACAAGGATAAATAGCAACAGTTTGTAGCATAAGGTAGAGACTTGGTCAGGAAACAATCTGAATTTGATATAGAGATAAGCAGCAACAGTTATTAGCATAAGGCAGCAATGAACTAGACTAGAGACAGGAAGCACAATATCCTGGCAAGGAGGAAGTGCAAAGGCCAGGCTTATATAGGAAGTCATAAAGGAATCTCAAGAGGCAAGAATCAAGAGTACCAAGACAACACAGCAGTACAGCTGTCCGGTATCAACCGTAACTCAACGACAAGAGCTTTTTCCTTAGACACATAGGTTTTTGGGTTTGAGTCCTGACAGTACCCTCTGGACATCCTGGGGGCTGACTTGTTGGGATATCTCTGATTAAATTATTTTGTTAGCCTATGAGCATGAACAATGTCCTCTGGTTGCCCAGAATTTTCCTCATAGCTATACTCCTTCCACTGGGATTCTGAAGTCCAAGATTCTTTCAACAATATATTCTTTTTCACCTTGCTTGTACATTCACTGTTGGTGAAGGAGGGAAATAGTGGTCTTTAAAAGTATTTTCATGAAATGGCTCAAAGAGAGAGAGCAATGTAAAATAGGACGCACCTTCATATTCTCAGGAAGTTTTAACCAAAAAGTGACTTCATTAATTTGAGCAGAAATTTGAAATGGACCAATATATTTCTTGCTCAATTTTGGAGAAGGTACTTGCAGCTTTAAAGTGTAGACAAACTTCTGACATGTCATAGTGATATGTCAGAAGTTTGGATTGGTGGGGGTCCGAGCACTGAGACCCCCACCAATCGCTAGAACGAAGCAGCTGAAGCGCTCGTGTGAGCGCTCAGCCGCTTCGTGTCTGTTCGGCTTTTTCCAGAAATAAATGTATCGTTGTACGGACTCAATAGAATGTCTATGACCCCGTACTACGATACATCGGCTTTCCGAAAAAAGCCGAAGACACGAAACAGCTGAGCGCTCACACGAGTGCTTCAGATGCTTAGTTCTAGCGATTGGTGGGGGTCTCAGTGCTCGGACCCCCAACAATCCAAACTTCTGACATGTCACTAAGACATGTCATAAGATTGTCAAACGTTCAGCTACACTTTAGTTTTTTTGTTTTTTTGGGGAAAGCCACACATTGTCCACGTAGTTGCAACTCAGTGCTTATCAGCAACCTTTTTAAATTCCTTTTACGCATTGTGCAAACTCTCAACAATATTTTCATGAACATTTTCGTTCAGTCATCGGTAATCGGTAAATCAGGACTAAGGACTGGGTGAAGCTCTGTTTTAGCATAAAAAGGACTTTGTCGTGAACTATGTTTGAAGTTATTTTATGCAAACTCAGCTTTGGGTAAGTTATCCAACCAGTCATCCTGAAGATAACTAATGAAGCATCAAAGGTACTGTCCAAGGGTTTGATTAGCTTTTTCATTTTGTCCATTTAATTGAACAGAATGACAAATTTACTCTTATCCCAAGAGCAGAGTGAACTGTATCCCTTGATCAGAGACCACACTATTTGGAATTCCATGAAATTTGAATACTGAATCATCAGTTTGTTCCAAAGTGGCTATTCCCTTAATTGGGGGTAAAAATGGGCCATCTTTGTGAAACTGTTACAGTGTGCTGTAGAAGTGGTTGTTAAAAAACATCAATTTTCAGATATAGATTTAGTATTTTGCCGGATCTACAGTGCTGAATGTCCGAAAGAGGAGGCATGATAATTACCAAATGCTTGCAGATTCTCCCTACTTCTTTCAGTAAATCTCTGAACAATTCGAATACACAATTAAATTAAAACCTCCAACTCATCTGGGGTTTTTCACTCAGCTTGATCCTCCACTTGCTCTAAAAGCTCTAGCCGAAATTGGCTATTCTTTGTTGCTAGATTCCACATGGTATCAGGTACCCAGTGGCGAAATTCTGCTGTGTATTCAACAACAGGTTGTTTGTCTTGCCGGAGATTATGTCGTTTAGCTTCCTCTGTGGCAGAGCGTTTAGGATCATCAAAAAATTTCTTCATATCAGTGATGAAGTCATCCAAATCATTCAGAAGATTACAGTTCTTTCTACATAATAAGAGGCCCACGCTTAGAGCTTCATCTGTCAGAAGATTAATTATAAACAATACCTTTTTCCTTTTACTGGACTATGGAGCAGGTTGCATTAGAAAATATATGCTGCATTGATGAAGGAAACCTCGATAATGGCGATGATCACCACTGAACTTTGATGGTAGTGGCATGCGTGAACTTGAGTCTGTGGCTGAGCCACGCTTTTCCAGAAGCTGTCTTTGCAATTCACTATTCTCTTGATATTGTACTAGATTTTGCAGCTGAGAAAAAATGTTCTTGATAGATTGTGCTTAATTCTTGTAGTTCGGCAATTTGCTGCATCATAGTTGTCAAAGAACTTGTTCCAGTGGACTCTATATTAAAGCTAAACTATTCTGTCAAGGTCGGTACACAGATAAGCGGCAAGATTTTGTAGCATGAAGCCGAGACACGGTTAGGAAACAATCTTAATTCCGAACAAGGATAACGGGCAACAGTTTGCAGCATAAGTCAGAGACGTAGTCAAACAATAATTCAGGTTCGGTACATAGATAAACGACAAAAGTTTGTGGCATAAGGCAGAGACATGGTCTGAAAACAATCCAAGTTCAGTACACAAATGAGCAACAATAGTTTGTAGAGTAAGGCAGCAATGAACTAGACTAGAGGCAGGAAGCTCAAATGTCTGGCAAAGAGGAAGAACAGGGGCCAAACTTATATAGTAAGCCAAAAAGGTGAGACTAATAAGGTAACTAAGGAAAGGAATCTCAAGAAGCAAGAATCAATAGAACCTAAAGAATAGATTCAGCAGTGGAGCTGTGCAGCATCATCAGTAGCTCGATAAGAAGCGCTACTGTCTGGAACACATGGCTGTTGTTACTCCTAGACGCTTCCAACTCACAATAACAGTTGACTGGTGTAAAAGGGAGTGGTATAATGGCGGGGTTCACCTACTCATGTCACCCACCATTGCTACCTCCCTTATTATCAGGGTCACTAGGGTTATGCCTAGTTCCCCTACCTTTTCCTTATTCTAACGTCGATCTAATTTATTTTCTGCTACATAAGGGAATAAGACCGTACAGTAAATAAAGGTAATATTTATTAACATACAGTAATCACTCTCATATATAAAATACAGTAACTAAGCAAAGTACAGTATAAACACGGTATTACAATCCTAATCTATACCGCCACCCACTTACCTAAACATACATAGAAGTTACGTTACAATACACATAAGTTACTTGTAATTCTCACACGCTCACTATCCCTGTCCCACTCCCTCCTAATATAACTGTCCCTGTACACTAAGGTTTAATCAGGTAAAGGATTAACAATGGGAAGGGTTAAATGTTTCAAGGGTTAACCAGGGATACAACAGGGGATGCGCAGGTCACTCAGGGACAGCAAGTTACTGCAGGGGTTACTTAGGGCTGCAAGGGTTACTTAGGGGTTACTCAGGGCTGCAAGGGTTACTTAGGGGTTACGCAGGGCTGCAAGGGTTAACTTAGGACTGCAAGGGTTACTTAGGGAACTCAGGACTGCAAGGGTTACTTAGGGAACTCAGAGCTACAAGGGTTAACAGGGTATGGGAATGTGCAGGTGAGGAGCAGGGGAGAGCGTAACGTGTATTTAATGAATCGCGGTAGGGAGATGGACAGGTGAGCCCTAATCTACCCACAACTCAGTCCCTGCCTACTTGCACGGCCCGTCCTAAGTGACGGCGTACAACTGGGCGACGGTCCCTACGCTCAGTAAGTGCAAGACAGACAACACAAGACAAGGTTACACAGAAGCAAGGGGGGTTGGGGCAGTTGCCCACGGAGACACCGTGAGCAACAGGGAACGGTGAATGAGCCAAATCAAACCAGGGGAGTACGTAGTAACAAATCAGAGCAGGAGAATAGTCAGGCAAGTCAGGGTCAACAAGTAACAGCGGTCAATCGGGTGAATAGCAGGAATCACAGAGCCAGGAAACCAGACAATCACAGGCAAGGAGCATGCTGCAAGTGAGGGTATATATAGACCAAGGGCGGGAGTTAGAACTGACAGGACAGGCTGTGATAGGTTCTCCCTCTCCTCAGCCTGCAAGCCTGAGTGGTAACAGATCGCGTCACTCTAGCAGGCCTTGGAGCTGATGAGGGCTGATTAACCCCGGGCGTCGATACAGAACCTGTGTCTGGCAAACCCTTTACAGTAACCCCTTTTTAAGAGGGGCCACCGGACCCTTAGTAGGTGGGTCTGGCTTGTTAGGGAACCGAAGATGAAATTTCCTGAGCAATATACCAGCGTGAACATCCCGGGCGGGTACCCAAGTCCTCTCCTCAGGCCCGTATCCTCTCCAATGGACCAGGTCTGGATGGAGCCTTCGACCATCCTGCTGTCCACAATCTTGGCTACCTCGAATTGTACCCCATCCGGAGTAGGAACAGGGACCGGAGGTTCCTCGATGAAGCCAAGGACGGGGAGCAGCTTTTTAAGAGGGAGGCATGGAACACGTTGTGTATCTGAAAAGACGTGGGTAACTCCAGCCGGAAGGAGACAGGGTTGAGGACTTCCATGATTTTGTACGGCCCTATTTACCGGGGAGCAAAATTCTTGGATGGAACTTTAAGGCGCAAATTTTTAGAAGACAGCCACACCAGATCCCCGACCACAAATAAGGGGTTAGCAGAACGTCTTCTATCTGCCTGGGTCTTTTGGATGTTCTGGGACGCCTCTTCTGAACCTGGGCCCAGACTGTGCACAGTTCCCGATGAACGACATCTACTTCGGGATTGTTGGAACCACCAAGAGAAATGGAGGAGAACCGTGGATTAAACCCAAAATTACAGAAGAAGGGGGAGACCCCCGACGAGTTACAGACCCGGTTATTAAGGGAAAATTCGGCGAGGGGAATGAAGGAGACCCAGTCATTTTGATAGTCTGAGATAAAACACCTTAAGTATTGTTCTAGAGACTGATTAGTCCTCTCAGTTTGGCCATTAGCTTCAGGATGGAAGGCCGGGGAAAAGGACAGATCAATCTCAAGCTTCTTACAGAAAGCTCTCTAAAATAATGAAACAAATTGTACCCCTCTGTCAGAAACAATATTGACCGGGACCCCATGGAGACACAGGATGTGTTTAACAAACAAGGTAGCTAACGTCTTGGCATTGGGTAGTTTCTTGAGGGGTACAAAGTGGCACATCTTACTGAAGCGGTCTACTACAACCCACACCACCGACTTGCCTTGGGATGGAGGCAGATCGGGGATAAAATCCATGGAGATATGGGTCCAAGGTCTCTGGGGAATGGGCAAAGAACATAGTAAACCTGGGAGTCATAGACCTAGCACAAATCTCACAAGCGGCGACGTAGGCCTTAACGTCTTTAAGCAACCCAGGCCACCAATAGGTTCTAGAAATGAGGTGCTTAGTACCCAGGGTGCCTGGATGGCCAGATAGTGCGGAGTCATGATTCTCCCTGAGCAACCTTAGCCTGAATTGCAGGTGAACAAACAGTTTGTTCTCAGGAAGGTTTCTCAGGAGCAGAACCTTGATCAGCCGCAATTTCGGAGACTAAGTCTGAATCCACGGAGGATATGATTATACCTGGGGGCAAAATACAGGCGGGGTTCTCCTCAGGAGGAGGGCTAGCCATGAAGCTACGCGACAGAGCATCAGCTTTAATATTTTTTGACCCAGCCCTATAGGTAACCACAAAGTTGAACCTCGTAAAAAACAACGCCCATCGAGCTTGTCTCGGGTTTAGCCTCTGGGCAGATTCTAGGAAAACCAGATTCTTGTTTTCAGTAAGGACTGTTACCTGGTGCCTAGCCCCCTCCAGGAAGTGGCGCCACTCTTCAAATGCCCATTTAATGGCTAGGAGTTCGCGGTTGCCAACGTCATAATTTCTCTCGGTGGAGAACTTCCTGGAGAAGTAGGCACAGGGACAGAGATGGGTGAGAGACCTAGTACCCTGGGACAAAACAGCACCCACTCCCACCTCGGAGGCGTCAACCTCCACGATGAATGGCTCCATTTGGTTAGGCTGAATCAGCACTGGGGCAGAGACAAAGCACCTCTTAAGGATCTCAAAAGCCTGGACCGCCTCCGGAGACCAGTGGAGGAGATCAGCACCTTTACGAGTGAGATCCGTAAGAGTCTTAGCGATGACCGAGAAGTTAGCAATAAATCTCCTGTAATAATTAGCAAACCCCAGGAAACACTATAAGGCCTTCAGGGAGGCAGGGCGGACCCATTCAGCCAGAGCCTGAACCTTGGCAGGGTCCATGCGGAATTCGTTAGGAGTGAGGATTTGACCCAAAAAATTCTATTTCCTGCACCCCAAACACACATTTTTCGGTTTTAGCAAAGAGTTTGTTTTTCCGAAGGGCCTGGAGCACCTTTCTAACATGCTCAATGTGGGAGGACCAGTCCTTGGAAAACACAAGTATATCATCAAGGTACACTACAAGAAATACCCCCAGATAGTCTCTTAAAATCTCATTTATGAAATTCTGGAAGACCGCGGGAGCATTACACAACCCAAAGGGCATGACGAGGTATTCGAAATGACCTTCGGGTGTATTAAATGCAGTCTTCCACTCATCCCCCCTCTCTGATCCGGATAAGGTTATAAGCCCCCCGAAGATCGAACTTAGAGAACCATTGGGCCCCCTGAACCTGATTGAAGAGATCAGGAATCAAAGGAAGGGGATATTGGTTCCTTACAGTGATCTTATTTAAATTTCGGTAATCGATGCACGGCCTAAGACCACCATCCTTCTTCCCCACGAAGAAGAAGCCAGCACCTACCGGAGAAGTAGAGGGGCGAATGTAACCCTTGGCCAGGCTTTCCTGGATATAACCTCTCATGGCTTCACGTTCAGGACAAGAGAGATTAAATATCCTACCTTTAGGGAGCCTTGCTCCTGGTACCAAATCGATTGCGCAATCATACGCTCTATAAGGTGGTAACTCTTCGGAGGCCCTTTTAGAAAAGACATCAGCGAAGTCCTGAATAAACTCAGGTAGAGAGGTCACCTCCTCAACGAGAGAAACCAAATTAATAGAAAAACATGACGTCATGCATTCATTACCCCATTTAGTAAGATCACCAGTATTCCAGTCAAAAGTGGGATTATGCGTTTGCAACCAAGGGAGGCCTAAAATCAAATCGGACGATAACCCCTGCATCACTAACACAGAACACTGCTCCAAATGAATGGAGCCAACAATGAGTTCAAAAACAGGGGTATGCTGCATAAAATAACCATTGGCAAGCGGTGTGGAGTCTACACCCACTACCGGGACAGGTTTATGCAAATCAATTGGTGGCATAGCTAGAGACATAGCTAATTCCACAGACATAATATTAGCAGCAGACCCTGAATCCACGAAGGCACTCCCGGTGGCAGACCTACCATCAAAAGAAACCTGAAAGGGAAACAAGATTTTATTAGGCTTCATGTTTACGGGAAATACCTGTGCGCCCAAGCGACCTCTCCGATGGTCACTTAGGCGCGGAAGTTTTCCGGCTGCTTATTCTTGCGCCTGGGACAGGAGTTCAATTGATGCTTGTCATCCCCACAGTAGAAGCAGAGACCATTCCTCCTGCGGAAATCTCTACGTTGTTGGGGAGACACGGAGGCCCCGAGTTGCATCTGTTCATCCGAGTTCTCCGTGGAAGAACGAAGCAACGGAACCTCTGGAGCCATCATAGGGGAGCCAAAGGTTAAAAGCTCCAGCACCTCAGAAGATAGAGAAATATTGAGTGCTTCAGTTTTCGTATAGTTTACCTTAAAGTTGCTGACCTGTCCAAATGTTTTGAATTCTTGAATGAGCACCGGTAAGGAAATCACGGGGTTCATCACAAAGAGCAAAAGGTCATCGGCATATAAAGCCAGTTTATGACAATCCCCACCTATTCCTATCCCTGAGATATCAGGGGAGTTGCGGATAGCCACCGCTAGATGCTCCATCGTGATGACATAAAGTAAGGTAGACAGGGGACATTTCTGCATTCATGAAAAATCAGGATGATTTGTTAAAACCAAAGAAAAATTAAAATAAAAAAAGGAATGATAAGGAGGGATAAAGATTCATCTTCACTTTCAAATATACCGGTCAAGCACAAATTATCAAAAACGCGATCTTTAAATACTGGCATTTAATCGAAGAAGATTCAAGTCTGAGAAATATAGCCATAAAAAAACCTTTGATCTCTTTTAGACGAAGTACCACACTAAAAGATAATCTAGTACATAGTCGATTTTCTGAAACTAAACATAACTGGCTTGAAAAACAAATCCCGAAAGGGAACCACCGATGTGGTAATTGTGCCTTTTGCAGGTTCAACCTCCAGGCAAAAATATAGAATTTTGGGGGTATTACACAAAAAGTAGAACAATTTATTAGTTGCAAAACCAAATTCGTAGTCTATATCATTTTTTGTCATTGTGGACGATTTTATATAGGGAAAACCATCAGATGCCTATATGTTAGATTTAGAGAACACTGTAAATCTATAACAACAAATGAGGGAGCTCCCAGATTAATTCACCATATGAATAAAGCCCATGGTGGAGACTCTAATCTATTGAGGTTTGCAGGTATTGAACATGTCCCAATTCCAGAAAATGGGGGGATATACACAGGATATTATTGAGAAAAGAATCAGGATGGATCATTTGTACCAATGCAATGGGACCTGCCGGGTTAAATGATAAAAACGATATGGCAGTCTTTTTATAATAATCTCTATATTTGTGCTTATAGTTTTTGTTTTTAATTTGCCACACATCTAAAGTATGTGTTGCATTTTACCCTCACTTATGCGTTCTGTAAAGGAATAATGAACGGCTTCCTATATCATAACCATTATGGTGTACAAACAAAAATTGCTATGTAAGGATAAAACTATTTATCTTTAGTGTATTTAATTGAATACAGTTTGGTTTTTGCTCCATCCCCTGACAATTCATCAAAAGGTTCTAATCTAACTAATCTACATATATACGTATATATTTTCTTAAAACCGTACTCACCTATCGTTGTCTGATGTGTCCGTGATAGAAGTTTTGCTTATTTCCGGTCTTCAGGTCAGGATAAGGTGCGAATTTTTGGAGCCTTTTCTTTAAAAGGAAAAAGTGATGTTTGTTTTGTGAAAGAAATTAACATAAAGGGGTGTGTTCCAGAAGCTGTTCACTGTTGCTACACGCGTTACTATGGAAGCTACAGCTGACGGCAGTTTAAAAGAACGCCGCCAGCAGTGACGTACTAGGTCAGAAGAAGCGTGATCTCCAGTGCGAAACAGGCTGTAACCTACAACTAGCTGTCCTCCCTGTAATGCTTTTACCCTTGCCAAGATGACACAATAAAGTTAAGAAGAATTGCAAACGGGTGAGTGCCGCATTTTCATTTCTCCCATTCATATCATACTACAAGACTGTCTGTTTTTATGCTGAGCACCGCCCGAAGTTTGCTTAAATGAGGAAACCCTGACTCCACTTGCATCTATCTACCTGTTCCATGCTGTGAAGATTGAGAGTGGTGCCGACTTCCCTCTATTGTGCTTAAAGAGGCTCTGTCACCAGATTTTGCAACCCCTATCTGCTATTGCAGCAGATAGGCGCTGCAATGTAGATTACAGTAACGTTTTTATTTTTAAAAAAACTAGCATTTTTGGCCAAGTTATGACCATTTTTGTAGTTATGCAAATGAGGCTTGCAAAAGTCCAAGTGGGCGTGTTGAAAAGTAAAAGTCCAAGCGGGCGTGTATTAGGTGCGTACATCGGGGCGTTTTTAATACTTTTACTAGCTGGGCGCTCTGATGAGAAGTATCATCCACTCCTCTTCAGAACGCCCAGCTTCTGGCAGTGCAGACACAGCGTGTTCTCGAGAGATCACGCTGTGACGTCACTCACAGGTCCTGCATCGTGTCAGACGAGCGAGGACACCGGCACCAGAGGCTACAGTTGATTCTGCAGCAGCATCAGTGTTTGCAGGTAAGTAGCTACATCGACTTACCTGCTAACGCCGATGCTGCTGCAGAATCAACTGAAGCCTCTGGTGCCGATGTGTCCCCGCTCGTCTGACACGATGCAGGACCTGTGAGTGACGACACAGCGTGATCTCTCGAGAACACGCTGTGTCTGCACTGCCAGAAGCTGGGCGTTCTGAAGAGAAGTGGATGATACTTCTCATCAGAGCGCCCAGCTAGTAAAAGTATTAAAAACGCCCGATGTACGCACACAATACACGCCCACTTGGACTTTTACTTTTAAACACACCCACTTGGACTTTTGCAAGCCTCATTTGCATAACTACAAAACTGGTCATAAAAATGCTCATTTTTAAAAAATAAAAACGTTACTGTAATCTACATTGCAGCGCCTATCTGCTGCAATAGCAGATAGGGGTTGCAAAATCTGGTGACAGAGCCTCTTTAAAGAGGCTCTGTCACCAGATTTTGCAACCCCTATCTCGTATTGCAGCAGATCGGCGCTGCAATGTAGATAAGAGTAACGTTTTTGTTTTGTTTTTTAAAACGAGCATTTTTGGCCACGCTGTGACGTCACTTCCCCAGGTCCTGCATCGTGTCGGACGAGCGAGGACACATCGGCACCAGAGGCTACATTTGATTCTGCAGCAGCATCGGCGTTTGCAGGTAAGTCGATGTAGCTACTTACCTGCAAACGCTGATGCTGCTACAGAATCAACTGTAGCCTCTGGTGCCGATGTGTCCTCGCTCGTCCGACACGATGCAGGACCTGGGGAAGTGACGTCGCAGCGTGATCTCTCGAGAACACGCTGTGTGTCTGTGCACTGCCAGAAGCTGGGTGTTAACGAAGAGAAGTGGATGATGCTGATTCGTCAGCATCATACACTCCTAGTCACAACGCCCAGCTAGTAAAAGAAGTAAAAACGCCCAGATGTACACACACAATACACGCCCAGTTGGACATAACTTTAAACACGCCCAGTTGTACTTTAGAAAGCCTCATTTGCATAAATATAAAAATGGTCATAACTTGGCCAAAAATGCTCGTTTTTAAAAAAACAAAAAACGTTACTCTTATCTACATTGCAGCGCCGATCTGCTGCAATAGGAGATAGGGGTTGCAAAATCTGGTGACAGAGCCTCTTTAAAGTATGTTTTACCCTGCCTCCTGTTACCTATATAGATGTAATTTGGGAGAGAAAGTCGACACAGACCTCAATTCCTGACACAGGGCTCAGTTGACCAAGTAAGAGGTTGCACAAAAGGCATTGGACTGGGAGTTAAAACCAATTTAGAAATTTAATCCAGTAACAGCTCACCATTCTCCTAAAAACATTACACTCTAAATATTTATGCCCACCTTAAAGAGGCTCTGTCACCAGATTTTCAAACCCCTATCTCCTATTGCAGCAGATCGGCGCTGCAATGTAGATAACAGTAACGTTTTTGTTTTTTTTCAAAAACGAGCATTTTTGGCCAAGTTATGACCATTTTTATATTTATGCAAATGAGCCTTTCTTATGTACAACTGGGCGTGTTTAAAGTTATGTCCAACTGGGTGTGTATTGTGTTCGTTACATCTGGGAGTTTTTACTTGTTTTACTAGCTGGGCGTTGTGAATAGAAGTGTATGATGCTGACGAATCAGCATCATCCACTTCTCTTCGTTACCACCCAGCTTCTGGCAGTTCACAGACACACAGCATGTCCTCGCTCATCCGACGCGATGAAGTTCCTGTGGGAGGAAGTGTTGTGACGTCACAGCGTGATCTCGCGAGGACACGCTGTGTGTCTGTGCACTGCCAGAAGCTGGGTGGTAATGAAGAGAAGTGGATGATGCTGATTCGTCAGCATCATACACTTCCATTCACAACGCCCAGCTAGTAAAACAAGTAAAACGCCCAGATGTACACACACAATACACGCCCAGTTGGACATAACTTTAAACACGCTCAGTTGTACATAAGAAAGGCTCATTTGCATAAATATAAAAATGGTCATAACTTGGCCAAAAATGCTCATTTAAAAAAAAACAAAAAAAAACGTTACTGTTATCTACATTGCAGCGCCGATCTGCTGCAATAGGAGATAGGGGTTTGAAAATCTGGTGACAGAGCCTCTTTAAGCCAGCTAAAAAAAATAGAAGCTCCCTAGTATTTATGTACATCATCACATTGTGAATGCAATATTGGCATATTTCTCTTGTACCAAATAATTACTGTAATTAGTCATCATTTAGAAGGTTTTAGGAGATGGATCATATAATACTTACCATGTACCAGATAATACGAAGAGTTATGTTCAGGCTGCTAGGAACTGTTTAATGAATGAACAGTCACATTTACACTTTGCCAGTTATTTGTGAGGAAGGTATTGATATCATTTAGGTAATAAATAGGTCATGCTGTGCAGTTTTCTGAGCTGATTAATTTAGCACTGACAGCTCTCTCACATCAAGAAATACAAACAGGTCTACTGGCAAAAATGTTCTAAAAGTATGTTTCATGAGTTGTGACCATAGATAGACAAACGGATAGATAGATAGATAGATAGATAGATAGATAGATAGATAGATAGATAGATAGATAGATAGATAGAATATCCAAAAATGGCGATAACTCTCTAAAAACACTAATACCACCTAAACACTATAAATAAATAAATAGATATGCATTGCTGCGGAATCTACTTACAATAGGGAGGTTCTTAGAGCACATTTTGATAAAATTGTGTGAGCCCACCTGCCACGACAGGGCGACCTCTATGAGGTGCGTACCTATACTGCTCATACAGCCAGAACTGGGACTAAGCCTACATATGTTTGGAGATGGTAGGAACAGGGGTGGGATCCGGCTGGTTCTCCCAAACCAGTTGTTAAAATGACAGCCGGTTCGCAGAACCGGGAAACCAGAACTGGTCCCCTGCACTCAATTGTATCCACATCCTTAGGACGCGGATACAATTGAGTTGACTAGCGCTGCCCTGGCGAGGCACATCATGCCTCGCCATTCGGCGCTTTAGTGATGATGCAGTCGGCGCGATGATGAGGACGTCATCGCGCCGCTGCATCGTTCCAATGGAAGAGGACTGACGCCGCTGGAGGATGGCGCGGCAATGGGACAGGTAAGAAAATGTGTTTTTTTTCCCTCTACTGTGGGCACTATAGGGCACTACATAGGGGACTATACAGGGAATGAGAACTACAGAAGACTATATAGGGAACTAACTACAGGGGACTATATAGGGGCCCTTATCTACAGGGAACGCCTCAGGGGGTTGCTATCTACAAGGAATGCCACAGGGGGCCCTATCTACAGGGTAACGCCACATAGGGCCCCATGTGGCGTTCCCTGTAGATAGAGACCCCTGTGGCGTTCCCTGTAGATAGAGACCCCTGTGGCGTTCCCTGTAGATAGAGACCCCTGTGGCGTTCCCTGTAGATAGAGACCCCTGTGGCGTTCCCTGTAGATAGAGCCCCCTGTGGCGTTCCCTGTAGATAGAGCCCCCTGTGGCGTTCCCTGTAGATAGGGCCCCATGTGGCGTTCCCTGTAGATAGGGCCCCATGTGGCGTTCCCAGTAGATAGGGCCCCATGTGGCGTTCCCTGTAGATAGGGCCCCATGTGGCGTTCCCTGTAGATAGGGCCCCTTGTGGCGTTCCCTGTAGATAGGGCCCCATGTGGCGTTCCCTGTAGATAGGGCCCCATGTGGCGTTCCCTGTAGATAGGGCCCCTTGTGGCGTTCCCTGTAGATAGGGCCCCATGTGGCGTTCCCTGTAGATAGGGCCCCATGTGGCGTTCCCTGTAGATAGGGCCCCATCTACAGGACCGCCGCTTGGGGCCCTATCTACAGAGTCCGCCACAGGGGGCTCTATCTACAGGGAATGCCACAGGGGGCTTTATCTACAGGGAATGCCACATGGGGCTCTATCCACAGGGAATGACACAGGGGGGCCTATCTACAGGGGGCACTATACAGGGAATGCTACAGGGGGCACTATGCAGGGATCGCTACAGGGGGCACTATACAGGGATCGCTACAGGGGGCACTATACAGGGATCGCTACAGGGGGCCCTGTTTGCAGGGAACGCTAATGGGGGCACTATCTACAGGGAACGCTACTACCTACAGAGGGCTCTATGGGGAGAACTATCTATAGAGGGCTCTACTGGGAGCACTATCTACAGAGGACTCTACTGGGAGCACTATCTACAGAGGGCTCTATGAGGGGCACTATCTACAGGGGGCACTGTGTGTGGTGCATTACTTTACAGTGTTTGACACAATTTTATTCAGGGGCACAGTGTATGTTACTATTATATTCAGGGGCACAGCGGGAAACACTATTATATTCGGGGACACAGTGTATGATACTATTATATTTGGGGGCATAGAGTGTGGTAACATAAGAATTTGCTCTTCGTTTATAGGTGCAGAAGTGTTGAAAAAGTGAGCTTCTGAAGACATCTGAGCAGAAAATTTACCCATTTCCGCAGAAATGGGTCATGGCCAGGAGGCATCATAGAGTCCTGGACCAGATGGAAAAGTAAAGAGAATGACTAGAATCTGAGAAGTCGTCACTGGTGAGTCACTAAATGTAAATGTTTATTCTCCCTGTGACTGCTCAGTACTGTAGTCACTGTATGATCTGCAACGAGATGATGTTTGTATCGTTCTAAATTTGTGAAACAGCAACTCCCAGCATATCCTTACCATTGTTCTGGCTATACTGGGAGCTGTAGTTTTATGCCGTACAAACTTTTATGGCAGGGGTTAAACTAAATTTGCAAATTATCTTTGTACTGATATATATAAAGTACAGTGAAGTTTACCGCTCAGACGGCACTGGTAACAGTCCAATATCATTCAGTATGGACTCTCCCAGAAAAATGCAGTGGACAGTCCGCAATCCAATGAGGGTGTGGATGGTAATTCTTATCCTTGTAGTTCCACCAAGCTCCTTATCGTCTCTCTCCACATTCAAAGAACTCCTGGTAGGAAAAGGATCTTATGTCTCTAATAGATGGAAAAAGGAAGAAACATAGTGCAACACCCTCTGAAAAAAGATTGCTCCACGCCACGTTTAATCCATACTCACAGAAGTAACAAGCAATAAAAGCATCAAGCTAAGTAAAAATCTTTAAAATTTCTAGGCGGCACGCCAAACACTCTCGCCCGACCCTGGGTTTCGCCCTTCCGGCTTCCTCTGGGGCATCTCATGTGGCAGGTTGTGCCAGACGTGGCGGATGGTATCCCGGATGGTAGATGAGACCAAACGTGGTGTATTCCAGCAGGCAAGGCAAGTCTCAGATACTAAGCAGGCTCAGGAACGAAACACAGCATGGGATACAGGAGATAGGAGGTAGGGCACGGGAACACTGGGAGCAGGAAAACACTAAGGGACCATTCGCAATACAAACATGGGATAACTACAACAACGCTCAGGCAAGGAGTGTAAGGGCGGAGTCCTTCTTATAGTCCAGGATGAACAGGGATTAATAAGGGAACTTTAACATGTGCGCGCTGGCCCCTTAAGGCCGGGACCGAGCATGCACCTTAGCACACAGAGCAGGGCCGAACGGCCGCGAGTGCTGGTGTCTCCTAGGAGGGAGACACTGGCAGGACGCCAACGGTCTGTGGTCGCGGCCGTCGCAAGGTAAGGTCCGTGACCACGGCGATGACACCCACCAGATTTATATATATATATATTTTAATTTTTTACGACTGTGCATCTTTGGAATAGATAGATTAGATAGATAGATAGATAGATAGATAGATAGATAGATAGATAGATAGAAAGAAAACAAAGAAATCTCAGAACTCAAGCCCTGTGATATGGCTAAACCGTTGCATAGACATGGATGAATAGTTCAACGTATTTGGAATACTGCGATTTTTTCATTTTGTACATGTCTTGGACCCTGGATCAAGGTCAAGTTGCACCCTATTCACACTTTTATTGAAGTGCTGATTTGTCTTCTTTTTTAGATAGAGGGATATATATGGGAGAGATAGCTACTAAAATAAAAGTCTTCCTATGATAATTCTCTGCATACTGTAGTAGAAGATGGAAAGTGAGGTTGATTTTTGGTCATTGTAACTATATCAAAAGGAAAAACTCCACAGGTGAATTGTTAGACAGGCATGAAAGATATAGTATAGAGGTATAACTAAAACATGCAGTCCTTTAGCCAGGGGCTGTATATCAACATGGAATCAGCAAACCTTTTTTCGGCAATGTTTCAGGGCTGTTCTCATAGTTCTACCACTTCACAACCACCAATTCATTTCCTGTCAGGAATCAGCATATTCTCTGACAGGATGTGATTCACGACTGAGTCAGCTGGAGCAAGTTCAGAATATATGGCTGGAACTGAAATATCTAGTTTCTGGTCACTGGACTAGTAAAACAAAGTACTGTGTCACATCTGCAGGTAGTCATAGATTTCAATAACTTTCAGGCGCTGAGACTTGATTTCTATTTGTTGTCACAAAATTCTGTCAAATGGAGAACACATTGTAGGGATGTTCTAACTCAAAAGACAGGGCTGATAGATAAATACTGATAGAGACACTAAGCATTTACATAGGTTCCCTGATAAGTTATTCAGTCCAGCATTAGCCCTAATGCGCATGGCAATGCCAAATGTATGTCGGTCCTACATATCAGTATTACGGTCCCACAAGCACTCCACGTGCTGCCATATGGTGCCTCACTGAATAGCTACATAAAACAGAATGTGTATAAAACTATAAAGAAAAGCACAGGGTGGTACAGTATTACCCC
The DNA here is from genome assembly GCF_050947455.1 of Rhinoderma darwinii. Lineage (NCBI taxonomy): Eukaryota > Metazoa > Chordata > Amphibia > Anura > Rhinodermatidae > Rhinoderma > Rhinoderma darwinii. The sequence goes on along the minus strand of NC_134689.1, from coordinate 252,555,577 downwards.
ATAACAGTCTGAGGGCGTCATTTGACGGATGTGAACAACACGGACGAGTAAGACTGCAGTATACAATGATCCTTAAAGAGGCTCTGTCACCAGATTTTGCAACCCCTATCTGCTATTGCAGCAGATAGGCGCTGCTATGTAGATTACAGTAACGTTTTTATTTTTTTTAAACGAGCATTTTTGGCCAAGTTATGACCATTTTTGTATTTATGCAAATGAGGCTTGCAAAAGTACAACTGGGCGTGTTGAAAAGTAAAAGTACAACTGGGCGTGTATTATGTGCGTACATCGGGGCGTTTTTACTACTTTTACTAGCTGGGCGTTCTGACGAGAAGTATCATCCACTTCTCTTCAGAACGCCCAGCTTCTGGCAGATCACGCTGTGACGTCACTTCCCCAGGTCCTGCATCGTGTCAGACGAGCGAGGACACATCGGCACCAGAGGCTACAGTTGATTCTGCAGCAGCATCAGCGTTTGCAGGTAAGTAGCTACATCGACTTACCTGCAAACGCCGATGCTGCTGCAGAATCATCTGTAGCCTCTGGTGCCGATGTGTCCTCGCTCGTCCGACACAATGCAGGACCTGTGAGTGACGTCACAGCGTGATCTCTCGAGAACACGCTGTCTGCACTGCCAGAAGCTGGGCGTTCTGAAGAGAAGTGGATGATACTTCTCGTTAGAACGCCCAGCTAGTAAAAGAAGTAAAAACGCCCCGATGTACGCACATAATACACGCCCAGTTGTACTTTTACTTTTCAACACGCCCAGTTGTACTTTTGCAAGCCTCATTTGCATAAATACAAAAATGGTCATAACGTGGCCAAAAATGCTCGTTTTTTAAAAATAAAAACGTTACTGTAATCTACATTGCAGCGCCTATCTGCTGCAATAGCAGATAGGGGTTGCAAAATCTGGTGACAGAGCCTCTTTAAGCAAAGACATAATGATAACTGATCATGACAACTCAACTAGACTAATTTGTCCAACTTGCATTTTCATCCATACAATGTTTATCTTCTCTTCTCTTTTTTTTTTTTTTTTTTAAATTAAATTCTTTTTGAGCAGGATATGCATTTCTATTGTCTGAGTAATGATTAATATGGTGTAGTTGTAATAATTCTGTCTGTTGTGTACTCTGCAGAGCAATGTAGGAAATTATGCAGCTCACTGTCAAAAATGATATCAACATACACTCCTGCCAATATGGTGGCATTTACTTATTATGTCTCTCATTAATGAAGACCGAACTAATGTTGTGTACATTTTCCATACAATAATGTGAGGTCTGATTCATAGCAGTTTATTCTGCTCATAAACAACTTCCTAATCTGGTCCATCTGTGCAAAACAGCAGTAAAAAGAAGGAACTGCGCCCAAAGATATGTCAGGAACCCATGGCGAGATAATTAGAGCTTTTACCTCAGCAGGGGATGTATGTGCCGCACAAGGAGCATGAGATTAAAATACATTTCATCTACAGCACAGTCACATGCCACATATAAAAAAAAATCCCCACCGGAGCTATGGAATACATGTGCAAAATAAAAACATAAACAGTAAGCAACGCTGTCTTATCAAAAGCAAATAAACACACACAATCTGCAAAAGAGTAAAGTGGTCCTCCACCTTTAGGCAATTTTTACCATATAAGCAGATGATAGTAGATGGTTCCTTATATTTTTTAATACTATGTTGCCTTCCTGGCCTGTTTACATTATATGAAAATAGGAAACCCAGGTGTAACCCCTGTATCAGGATTCAAAACCAGAAATTCCTGTGTCCCAGGCAGTAGCTCTTCTCATCGAGTTACTGGTGATACTGCACAGCTTCAATGTAGAATCTATTGTCCAGGTTCTCTCGATTCTTGAGATACCTCGCCTTGAGTACATGTTTAGCCTCACCCTTTTGACTTCCTATATAAGACTGACCCTTTCACTTCCTCTTTGTCAGACAATTGAGTTTCCTGCCTATAGTGTAGTTTATTGTTCCTTTACTCTACAAACTACTGTCGCTTATTTATGTACCGAACTTGGAATGTTTCCTGACCACATCTTTGCCTCACTCTACAAACAGTTGCCGCTTATCTATATACAAAACTTGGATTGTTTGCTGACCACGTCTCTGCCTTACTCTACAAAATGTTGTCATTTATCTGTGTACCTAACCTGAACTTTTACTTACTACTCTTGCTATTATCGCCCATCTTCAGATTGTTTCTGCCACTGAACTCCAAATTCCTTCCAGACCTTGACACCTTGTTCCAGAGATTCAAAGACTATGTGATTCAGTCAGGGATTGGGAAAACTACATTTCCCAGCAGCATTTGCCACTATGTGGAGACAACATAGGACGTTGGATGTAAAAAGGGGAGGTAGATGAAAATAACCAAAAAAAAGACAGGGAGCAGAGATTCACAGGGAGTGAGGAGCCTTCTACAATAATATTGACTGCCAAAAGTGAAGTCCAGGGGACAGTTTATGAGCCAAAGGAGAACAGTGTATGGGGTTGCTAAGGCTATGGGATATCAACTGTCAGATATAAGAAGAGAGACTGCAGTGCAGGTAAAAGGACGAACAGCAGCCTACAATACGAGAGACGAAAAGTTGGGGGAGAGACTAGCAAATATGAGGTCACTCAGAGATAAAATTGACACAGTCACTGAGTGATTATAAACCTGGATTTTAAGCTGTATTACAGGTCAATGTGTGACTATAAAATCCTGAGATCTACAACTTATAACAAGAGAGAGGCAAAGGAGAGATTGACACACACACAAATAATGGGGAGCCTCTGTTTAAGAGGATGTTACACAGGTATTGCTTTTTGATAACGGACTACGCTGCATATACACAAGAAGGTCAATATGATTGTGTCAAAAAATATTTAAAAAACAATTATCAAAATAGATGGTCAGTCAAGTAATATTCTACCAACAGTTATCTTTCAGCTGCTGATATCATACATACAAACTCTCAATACCTAAGATGATGCATGGGCTGACTTAAAAAAGCACTCCACTTTATTTTTTTATTGCACCCTCCATTTGTACATTGGTGTTTCAGTGGGGTGCTGTGTGCAAAAATACTTACCGATCTCGCATCTTGTCGTTTTTCGGGTCCAGCGTCGCTCACGTGATCTTCATTCTGACCTGGTCTCGAATCGCTGCTTTTCAGAAAACCGGATGTAAGGCTCTCAATGCATTCCTATGGAGACTCGTTCAAGTCAGAGGGAAGATCACGTGAGCGGCGCTGGACCCGAAAAATACAAGATGCGGGGATCGGTAAGTATTTTTGCACACAGCACCCCACTAAAACACCAATATATATATATATATGAAGGGTGCAATAAAAAAAAAAAATAAAGTGGAGTGCTCCTTTAATGCAAATTAGACCATTCAATACAAAAGATATATGACAATAAGAAAGTTATGTCCTTGCAATTCTAATTTGAAAAATGTCTAGCAAAGTTCAGCTAAAATTTATCTGAGGGGAATTGAAAAAAGGTTGACAAAAAAAGGAGGTAAATTGAATAAAATCCACATGGATCATTTTGATTACTTGATAGGACACAACATATATTTAATGCATGAAGGTGGAGTTAGGGTATGTTCACACGCTAGATGGCTTTTATGGCTGAAATGACAGACTGTTTTCAGAAGAAAACAGCTGCGTAGTTTCAGCCGTAAATGTTCCTCCTCGTAATATACGAGGCGTCTGTGACGCTCGTATATCTTGAGCTGCTCTTCATTGAGTTCAATGAAGAACGGCTCAAATTACATTGCAAAGAAGTGCCCTGCACTTCTTTGCCGAGGCAGTCAATTTACGCGTCGTCGTTTGACAGCTGTCAAACGACGACGCGTAAATTACAGGCCGTCTGCACAATATGTCGGCAAACCCATTCAAAATGAATGGGCAGATGTTTGCCGACGTATTGTAGCCCTATTTTCAGGCGTAAAACGAGGCATAATACGCCTCGTTTACGCCTGAAAATAGGTCGTGTGAACCCAGCCTTACACTTTAATCTTGGTATAACACATGCAGTTTTTGTGTCAGTTTTTGAGCCACAAACAGGAGTGGATACAAAACCGAGTAGGACATAGGTCTTCCCTTTATACTCTTGTTTCTCTTTTGGATCCACTCCGGTCTTTGGCACAAAAAAAACTGTGAATTTAGCCTAAAAGCTTTAGAACTTGTTTCCTTTTATTTTTCCATTTGTGACTTATTGTGCACAAATAAGTCTTGATTTTTACCTAAATCTTACCATATATGCATACCTAGCTCAGCTTATAGGCCCAATAATGAGCATTAGTGATAACAATTGGTGTTTCTATGGTGACAAAACTGCTGGAAATTAGTTGAAATATTTATCGGGTATGCTTTTATGAGTCTAAAAAAATATTGTAACATTCATACACAAAAAAAATCTTTACGGACTAATTGCTTAGATTTATATATAAAAAAAAAGAAATACAGTGAAGCCTTCTAAGATGACCAAATAATATTGAAAAATATAAGGGGTGGCCTTCTCATTCAAGAAAGACAATATGCAAATGAAAAAGCTAGTCTACATCAGAGGTGTCTTTTCAAAAAGATGGCCTTTTGCAGAAGTTTCATTGTTATTGTAATTTGCAGAGATGAAGGTTATTTTTTTTACATGAAAAATATATTCTGCAAAAACAAATTCTTTTTGTGCAAGGTCACAGTTTGCATTCCACAAAACAACTTGAATTTGCATCTTTAGTCATTTTGAAATTTGCCAAACTATGATAAGATTAGCATTGTGAACAGGGACGTAACTAGAAAAAGCTGGCCCCATAGAAAACTTTTTAATGCTCCCCGCCTTCGTGCATTATCATTTACTAACTCCATGTGAAATTATGACAAGGACACATTTTCTTGCCAAGTTACATTAAAATAAATAAATAATAATAACTAGGCTGCCAAGTGTGCCCTTGCCTTTACTGGTTTAGGAATAATACAACTAACAGTTAAAGGGGTTGTCCCAAGATTCACAATATAGATGATAAATGTATGATCTCTGGGGCCCCACTGCTTGGACCCCCCACTAATCACTAGAATGGGGTCTCCATTCAAAGCCTATGGGACGGACAGAAACAGCCAAGTACAGCGTTTGGCTGTTTCCATCAGCCCCAAAGACACTGAATGGAGTGGCAAGGTGCATGCTTGTCCTCTGCTCCATTCAAGCTCTTCCTCACTGTTATTTGCAATTAGAACAGCAGATAGGCGCTGCAATGTAGATTACAGTAACGTTTTTATTTTTTAAAAACGAGCATTTTTGGCCAAGTTATGACCATTTTTGTATTTATGCAAATGAGGCTTGCAAAAGTCCAAGTGGGCGTGTATTATGTGCGTACATCGGGGCGTTTTTACTACTTTTACTAGCTGGGCGTTCTGACGAGAAGTATCATCCACTTCTCTTCAGAACGCCCAGCTTCTGGCAGTGCAGACACAGCCATGTTCTCGAGAGATCACGCTGTGACGTCACTCACTTCCTGCCCCAGGTCCTGCATCGTGTCGGCCACATCGGCACCAGAGGCTACAGTTGATTCTGCAGCAGCATCAGCGTTTGCAGGTAAGTAGCTACATCGACTTACCTGCAAACGCCGATGCTGCTGCAGAACACGCTGTGTGTCTGCACTGCCAGAAGCTGGGCGTTCTGAAGAGAAGTGGATGATACTTCTCGTCAGAACGCCCAGCTAGTAAAAGTAGTAAAAACGCCCCGATGTACGCACATAATACACGCCCAGTTGGACTTTTACTTTAAACACGCCCACTTGGCCTTTTGCAAGCCTCATTTGCATAAATACAAAAATGGTCATAATTTGGCCAAAAATGCTCGTTTTTTAAAAATAAAAACGTTACTGTAATCTACATTGCAGCGCCGATCTGCTGCAATAGCAGATAGGGGTTGCAAAATCTGGTGACAGAGCCTCTTTAACATCACGCCAGAGGCTTCCCTCTGGGGTATAGGTCGATATAGTTCGCTTATACCAGATGACTGTGTAATGTCAAAGGAAGCCCCCTTCCTATGTCGATGCCTATATTACTATTAATTGCGGCATGTAAGAGTTTAAACAGCCAGAAGCTTGTCAATCACAGCAGTTCCCCCGCCACTGATCATCTGGGAGATCACTGTGCCGTTAATATACGGCTAATACATAGCTTCCAGTGTGGAAAGGGTTTAACTAGCGTCAAATATTATCCACGTCCAACTGTAATACTAAGCAGCTGTCCCTCCATTTTAAAGCAGCGGAGTAAGTATTGGCTTTAAAAGTGATATGTATCAGACCAACAGTTATGCCTTAAAGCGGTATCCCCATCCAAGACATTTATGGATATCCATGGGTATGCCATAAATATTTGATAGATGTAGGAAAAACCTCTAGGACACGCAAAAATCACCAGAACAAGGGCCACCTGACTTCCGTCTCGCCTGGTGAGGCAGCCCCCGCATTCAGGCGGAGATTCAATGGAGAGGTAGAATGGCTGTTTCCGTATCTCCTATAGGAAATAGTCAGGGGGGGGGGGGGTGACTACTCACATGTGCAGCCACCTCTACATTAATTTTCCGCCTGCTTGTTCCCACATCCACCGAACATTTATGGCATGGATGTGTCATAAACGGCTTAGATAGGAATAACCCCTTAAGTCTTATTTATAGAAAATAGTCTAGATAAAAAAAAATTGAGGTGTTGACCCATCAGATTGTTGCCTTCATTTAAAATAACAGCTGGAAACGGATTAGTCACTATGGGCAACATTAACACTTTCTGCCTGTACTATTTTATGGACCGAACATGCTCGTGTCAACCCGCTGGACATATCCCTTCTGGCCCCCTCCCCTGCAAAGCTCACTATGATTGACAGGTGTTTCTCCTATTCTCTTTTGGAGCTCCTTATACACATTAGACAAATGTAGGTGGATCCCAGAGATATCTGTGTCATCAGCCGACAATATAGTGTCCATTAAGACCTCCTGATAGCGGATGTCAACATGGCTGATCCGTTGTTCTGTCTGGAGACAAGTCACTGCCAGAAGCTTTGGGCCAGCTTCAGGTGTGATCCAAACTCGATTTATGGATATATCCAAACTCAATGTACATATCTAATAATAGGTTTAGGCCTGTAAACGTGAAAACGTTTTTTTTTTTTTACATTGATTTAATGCCATATCTAGTATTTTACTGCTGAAAGTGTTGAGGATTATTATTTCATTGATTTGGAAGCCTTTCTTGAAAACCGTGATATCACTATCTGTTAGGTTATGATCTGTATTAAAACACATTGATATAAGTCATTGAACCTGGTATTTATTTTGTACTCAAAAATAAATATGACTGAGATGAATATGTATGTTTTTTGTGGGAAGAGAAGCCGCCACACACCGATGTCACGGATTATCTCCAGTAAGGACAACAGGATCAGGCAAATAAAATCCAGTCTGCACAAAACATGCTTCCCCTGAGAAAAATGGCCAGCCATTATATGGTTTGTGAATACCGCTGAAAATGGTGTATCCGCCAACCACACTGAGCAACCTCTTTGCTTCCTTAAAGCTCTTTTACATGGGCCAATTAGCAGACAAACGAGCATTCACGCTTGTTCCTGATCATTGCCCTGTGTAAACAGGGCAACGATCAGACGATGAACGAGCAAACGCTTGTTCATCGGCTGATTGTATCGATCACGCTGCAAGAAATATCATCGTTGTCGGCAGCACATCTCCCTGTGTAAACAGGGAGCGGTGCTGCCGACACGATAGAAATGTAGGAGGATGAGCGATCAGAGTAATGATCGTTCGTCCCCATACAATACTGATCATAGCTCCATGCGACAGGAGCAAACGAGCACCGATCAACGTGGCCATGTAAGAGGATTCTTAGTGTTAGGACCCATTGTATGCTCACTTCACGAGATAGAGTTGGTAACGCATTGTACACAGCTATTTATCATACACTTATCCTGTGGATACACCATGAATGTCTCTTGTCGGTAAACCTATTTGAATAATGAGAGCTCCGGAGTGCCCTTTAACATAGAATGATCTTAAAGCTTTATTCCTTGTGATTTTGGAATCCATTATTAAGCAAGACAAACACATTATTCATGATAGGAAAGCAGTTTATTAAAAACATCTTACAAAATAATAGTAAATCCCTCAATGATGTGGTTCCCAGGCAGATAAACGTATCAAACTTCACTGCCACAGAAACGTGCAATATATTAGGCGCTATATTGCTTTTTTTTTCAAAGCCCCTAAGGGGTAAATACATTTAAGCTTCTCCGATTTATTACACTCCCTTGCATATTTCCGGACCAGCAGAATGGAGGTGGTGTAATAACTCTGATACAGAATGAATACTCAATGACAATTCCAGGTCACCGACTATTAAGGATGAATCGTGTTCACACTAATCAATTACATGTTCAACTTTTTAGAAAATATTAAGGGGGCTTATAAATGTGCAGTGTTGCATCTTGTGTATGTAATTAAAATATGCCATAAATAATTTTACAGTCCACCACACCGATCCGGCATTCGTTTCAGACAAGTGCAGCTACAGCATGGACAAACAAACCATATTATCCCTTGGCCTTCCATCGATACTACTAAAATAGAATGCCATTACACATTGGGCCAAAATAAATTCAGCACAGAAAGGCAAACCCAGTAACACTGATGATTTTGCGAAAATTCCCTTGATCTATCCAGCGTGGAGTCCAGTCTGTATTTCCCAGAGCTCATTGAATGAATAATCTCACTCTAAAGTTGAGGTGTCATCACCTAGATGGAGATAAAGCGCATGAGACCAGCAACTACGTGTCAATAAATGAAAAATAAAAAATGTATTACTGCACATCATAGTCCTATCCTATATTGATTTCCATTCCTTATCTGCAAGCATAGCAATGGTTTATTTCGGAGTTATTCCTATCCTTTAATCGGATTATGTCCTGTATTGTACATAGAAGTATTGTATGAACCATGCTATGCTTTCTATATAACTTGTTTTATAGCACATTTTATTGAAATGAATAAAATTATATATGTATACATTCAGAGATGCCCTACGAAGTGACGTTTTTTTTTGTTAAAAAATTGCTACTACATTGCAATAATTTTAATTTTCAGCTTTGCCTGTTGGCAAAAAATAAAGAAAGGTACACTGGTTAGCCACACTCACAGCTTTTGTACTTTTACTAATAAACCACATACAAAACTTTATGCTGCATCTCACTTTGAAAGAGACTTTAAAGTAAAAGGTTCAATGACAGAATATATGCACCATAAATAACATTTGCAGTCTGCAGATGGCACTATGAAAGTGAACGTGTGTGCTCTTCATTATTATCAGGGCTGTGGAGTCGGTAAGCCCCTGTCCGACTCAGACGTCTTCATAAATGGCTTATGTATAAGAGGCCGGGTTGTCTACTCACCATGTATATATGTGTAGTGGGTAATGTTGTAAGAAAAGAGAGAACAGTGTGCACTCATAACTGAATGCAGCTGTATATGTCCTACAAATACTTGCCACGGGCTCTGATGCATCTATGGCACCGTCATCCCGGATAGTACCATACACAAATCACAGCCCGTGGCCAGTAGGCGTTGGAAAACAGGTTCCCGCCTCAAGATTTAAAATTGCCTATTTCATCCCCTGGATCCCCGATGAGTCCAGCTATAAAATCTGGAGAAAACATGTCAGGACAAAGTGATTGGGGTAATTGTTCAGGGTTTTCTTCATTGAAAAGGAAAAAGGTTCCTGGTACGGCTTATTAGGGAATTATTGATATCCCGCTCTGGCTATGAACCTGGACCGTTCCACTAACCAGGCAATCTCAGGAATTGGTAAGACTATGCCATTTGTCCTCATTCAACTTGATGTTTAAAACGCGAACATCATAGTTATGCACAAATTGTTTAAATACGGGCCTTTTATATTTAAATTTTTTTTAAAGTGGGTATTCTCTCTTCCCACTTATATGGATGCACTTACACATTTGTATGTTTTTTTGATGACCTTATATTTCCTTTATATGCATTATTAATTTAAAATTACATTTTAACTGACTTCTCATTTGCCCCCTTTGATATGCATCCTCTGTCAACAGGCGAAAACTTGTAAAGGGTGTTTGAGGGCAGGCACACAGGGACAGGCTGTGGTGGGCGACACTGTTGCATGTGTGTTTTATTCTTCTATGTAGGTTTCCTCTTTTAGCCCTTGTGCTTTTCATCTTCAGTGGTTGTCAGTCTTCATTCTTCCCTTCTGTGTCGGTCTGGCCATTCTCCCTCCGGTTATTCTGGTCAGCTGTGTTCGGAACGCGTTCCTGGTTGTCAGGGACTTGGAGTTTCCCCAGTGGCGAGGCTAGGAGGGAGGGGGAGCCCTGCATCAACATGGGTTTGTTCTGAGCCCAGCGATGACGCGTTGTAGCAGCGCCATGCCAGTTCAGCGGATTGACTGGGCGTCTTGGGTGGGGATATAGGAGAAAGGAGAGTTGCACGCAGAGCGGGAGACCGCATGGATAAGTACAGGACACTACAGCACAGCTCTGGTACTCGCAGATTTCAGTGCATCCTAATCACTGGGGAGCAAAGACAATACCAACCCTTGGTGCTCCTGTCTGTTTAAGAGGGGGGTCCTGCACTGGGTCCACTATGTGCACAACAGATTCAGAAATTTTAACTAAAAGACCTTGGATCAGCAGCATAAAGATACTTAGTCGGATACCTTATTCACACAAACGTATTTCACGTCTGTGTAACGCGCAATAAAACAACGGACGTCACACGGACCTATGCAATTCAATGGGGCCATTCAGATCGCTGCATGAAACTCGCTGCTTGTCCTATACTTGTGAGTTTTTTTTGCGCATCACGCACAGCACACGGACGTCATCCGTGTGCTGTCCGTGTTTCACGCAACAGTTGCTAAAGAAATTATGAGAAGAACACCTTCAGTTTTATTTGCGGACGTAAAAAACCTGTGACAAACGGATGACATATGCGCGTAAGAAACGCAGACGCACACGTACATGTCACATGGAACTGCAACACGCGCAAAACGTTGCATTTTTTATGCCAGCAAAACGGACACGCTCGTGTGAATAAGGCCTAAGGGAGAGGATTGAAGAAAGGAGAGGCGATAACCGATTTTCTACGACTGCTAGAACTTCCTAGTTATTATGGTTTATTGATATATAGGGGCCTTAGATTGAGGACGATAACAAATCAGATTTAGAAATCATAACAGAAATCATATAAATACTTTCTAACTTTTAATTCCTCTGAAAGTAAATATGCAACAAGCTATACAATTAAGACAATAACTGTAATGAATCGGGGTAGGGAGACAGACAGGTGAGCCCTAATCTACCAGCAACTCAGTCCCTGCCTACTTGCACGGCCCGTCCTAAGTGACGGCGTACAACTGGGCGACTGTCCCTACACTCAGTAAGTACAAGACAGACAACACAAGACAAAGGCACACAGAAGCAAAGGGGGAAGTAGGGGCAGTTGCCCACGGGAACACCGTGAGCAACAGGCAGTGGTGAACGAGCCGAATCAAAACAGGGGAGTACGTAGTAGCAAAATCAGAGCAGGAGAATAGTCAGTCAGGCAAGTCAGGGTCAATAAGTAACAGCGGTCAATCAGGTAAATAGCAGTAATAGCAAAGCCAGGAAACCAGACAATCACAAGCAAGGAACATGCTGCAAGTGAGGGTATAAATAGACCAAGGGCCGGAGCTAGAACCGTCAGGCCAGGCTGTGATAGGTTCTCCCTCTCCTCAGCCTGCAAGCCTGAGTGGTAACAGATCGCGTCACTCTAGCAGACCTTGGAGCGGATGAGGGCTGATTAACACCAGGCGTCGATACAGAACCTGTGTCTGGCAAACCCTTTACAATAATATTGAATATTTTTATTTTGAAGCCAGAGTTGAACTCGGTACATTTCTACCTACTCCAGACAAAACTGAATCCACGACTGCGACTCCACAGCACTGCCTGTTGTCAAAATATACCCTGCTTGTAAATTAAGCAATTTGTGTAATAGAGAAATATTGTGTTACATATTGTATTGACGTAAATATTGGTGACAAATTAATATACAAAAAGGTGGACCTTCACTTTTAATACTGTATTTCAAGGAACAATACAATTGGATATTTGTACTCACCGTAAAAACCCTTATCTCATTGAATTCATTGGGAGGGGGAGGGGGGAAGATAAATAGGTATAGGGCCTTGCCACTATGAGGTTGACACTAGGTAGAGAAAATGTAGGCTCTGTTCAGGCAGGCGACACCCTTCCCACTGGCACTTTAACCAGTTTGTACCAAAGCAGTAGTAAAAGACGAAGAAAAAAACCAAAAAAAAAACCTCCAAAAAAACCAAGACCACGGTCCCAGGAAAAAAAACAAAACACAAAAACACCCCCAACCAGCCAGAACAGGAGGTCCTGGGCCTAGAAAAAAAAAAAAAAAAAAAAAAAGAAGAAGGAGAAGGAGGAGTATGTGATTGGTGTCCACAAATGAATTCAATGAGAAATGGATTTTAGGAGCGAGTAAAAAAAACAAAAACAGGAGAAAACAGCCATGTGACCCATCTAACGCACAGATGCCTCCAGCACCCTGTGACCCAGACTGGCATCAAAGGAGGCCAAAGAATGGATCTGGTAGAATCTTGTGAAGGTGTTCACTGAAGCACAGGTAACATCCTTGCAAACCTGAGTGTAACGCCCATGGCCCGTCGGGATTATTCAACCCCCGACTGCCGCAGCCATGGATCACTTCCGCTTCGATCTACTGTGTCCCGTAGGGTGCCCGCGCACGCTCATGCCCGGCCTTAAAGGGCAAGCGGCACATGTAGGAGAATCATTAATTAGACCATACTCACCCTGGACTATAAGAAGGGCCCTGCCCCTTCCTTCATTGCCTGAGCGTTGTTGTGTTTAACCGTGTTAGTCTTTGCAAATGATCCCTTAGTGTTTTCCAGTTCCCACTGTCCCGTGCTTGCTACCTGTATCCTGTGCTACCTTGTTCCTGTGCCTTAGAGAGTTGGAGTCGTGTCACCGATCACATCTGCTGTGTTACACCACGGTGTCAGCTGCCAAGGTCCCATCTGAGCCTAACCATCGCTACTGTCTAAGCTACCACAGGTACCCTTACTCGGACTATAGACATTGACTTGGCACACTGTTTGCCCAGCTGCTATCCCGCTACGGTGGTACAGCCCAGTGGGTTCACATACCCACAGATCGTGACACTGAGCGACTAAAGCTTTGTGCCATACCACCCAGGAGGCACCAACAGCCCTAGTGTAATGAACAGTGACCCGAAGGTGAAGAATTTTACCCTCGGACTGATAGGGCAATGGTGGCCTTGGACGCTGCCAACCCCTTATGCGGCCCTTCAGGAAGAACAAAAATTGTCGGAGCATCTAAACGACTCCATTGCATCCAGACTGCTATCACCACATTTAAATAGTGCAGCACCCACTCCCTCAGATGAGATGGTGAGAGACAAATGTAAGAAAAGAAGGATTTATGGACGGATTCCTCATTGATGTAGAAGGCAGAGACCACTTTCGGGAGGAATAATAACAGGACAGGGCGAAACACCACTTTATCCTTATGGATGACCAGAACAGGAGACTTGCAGGACAGAGCAGCAAGATTCGAGATCTGTCTGATGGACGTAATGGTCACAAGGAAAGCAAATTTCCACGAGAGTAGAACAAAACATGCTACCCCTTGCAGAAAAATCTTTGAGGCCGGGGGAAGGGGGCAGTGTTTGCTGAAAATGGATAGACAGAGCAGTGAACAAAAATGCTCCAGTTGAGAGATATTCTCCTTATTTCATCATAATGGCACCCCCTGGTGTTCAGTCTGTGTAGAAACGTGCACGTCCTCCAACTGAAATGAAAAAGAGAGGACGCCCATGCTCATTTCCACTCTCCAACTTCCACCAGCCAATAGAAAAGGTCTTCTCTGCTTGTTAGTAAAGAAGTAGAGACTCACACAGTAAGAAAAATACAGGAAAGCCAGCAGTTTAATGAAGAGCGAGCCTGCATACATACATCCTCTCTTGCTCATCCTCTGTGTGTAAGTTGCAGGCCCTCTTCTTCAGTTATATAGAACTGGGCTCTCCCTCCAAATAGACATGCAATGGGAGAAATTGTATAACTTCTCCTAGAGAGGCATTAGGCAGTAAAACAAAACGATCTGCCTATACAAGCTATGACAAGGAGGGGGAGGGGTTGCAGGAGAAAGGATATGCCCCCCGAGTTGTCAGCCTGAAGAAAATCTAGCAGAGCAATTTGATCCATGTAAAATACAGAGCTGGTTCTAGCTTTCTTACAAAAAGATTATCATGCAATATATTAGATCTGATTTTCTTTTTGATTAATTTTAGGACAACCCCTTTTTAGAGAAGCTAAAGCGAAGTCCCCGATCAAGACTCGATTGGAGAAAGGATAGGAGTCTAGGCGTAGAATATACCATGTGATGGAAACTGCTCTGTTCACACCAACGGAAAGAAGCCTTCCACGTACAGTGGTACACCTTGGCTGATTGAGGTTTCCTGTTTAACATTGTTTGGATGACAGCGAGACCTCGGGCTCTCAAAACCTGGAGCTACTAGTATGAGGTATAGTATACCAACTTGATCCTCTTGAGACAGCAGCGGAAGGGGAGGGAAGAGGTACAGAAGAGATAATCCCTTCCAAGGAGTCTACTGCAATGGCTCTGAGATCCAACGCTCCTGGCCACATAAGCTGGAACCTTGTGTTTGACAAGATGAGAAGAAATCCACGTCTGGGGTGCCCCACCTTTGGCAAATCTGAAGTTCAGAGTACCGGATGAAAAGACCATTCCCCCGGAGTCAGCCGTGTCCAACTGAGGAAGCCCAACTGTCCATGTTGGGACTGGAAAGGTTGTCCCCCCTGGTGGGGAATTTCACCAAGACCAAGAGGCTGTCCAGGTAAGGGATGACACCGACTAACCTCGTGTGTATGAGTGCTAAGGGAGTCAATAAATCATTGCAGTCATGGCAAGCCGGAAGGGAAGGGCGACAAACTGGACATGTTGAGAACCGATAGGGAAACTAAGAAAATACTGGTGGGTCATCGCGATAGGGATGTGGAGGTAGGCATTGCAAATGTCCGATTGTTCCAGCTATGCAACCACTAACCTCAGGGAATCCATGCAAAACCTCTGAATGCGAACAAAGCAGTTCAGTTTCTTTAGATACAGGATGGGTCTGACTCATCCATTTCCTTTTTTGGAACTGTAAAGAGATTTAGTAAAATCGTTAAAACTCTTCCGACTGAAAAACCGTGACGATCACTTCCTGAAGGAGAAGAGAACGAACAACCTCGCAAAAAAGCAGAAGCGCGATCCAAGGCACGAGGTGGAGCTGACAGAAGGAATTAACAACCCTTCCCCCTTGTGAATTCTGTTTTGTACCCTGTCGACACCACATCTCGAACCCAGTCATCGTCCACATGAGCAAGCCATATCTGCTGATAGGAAAGAAGTCATCCTCCCCAGTGGGACACACCTTCAACTCTGTTGCCAGGCAGGTTTAGGTCTGAACGATGGGCGTCTATAGTCCATGGTACAGCTAGACCTCTTGTCTGACCTCTGAGAGGAAAGGTTAGGAAAGGACCGAAACTTTTGAGAACGTTGAAAAGCCTGCAGACATCTACGACATTTCTGAGGCAGGAGGGAACTCTTACCACCAGTAGCTTCAGAAATTATTTCATCCAGACATTTTCCAAAGTTTGGCCCTAATAAAAGACCGTACAACAAGGGCTTTTTTTGTAAGCAGGGTCTGCTACCTAAGATTTTTAACAAATTTAACATTGGATAGCTATTGAATTAGCCGATGCTCTGGCAGCAAAATGGGCTGACTCTCGAGGGAGGCATCAAATAAGAACTTGGAAGAATGGAAAACCAGATAAGTGAGATCAGCTAGATCCTCTTGAGGTACTCATTCCGAGATACCGCAGTGAAGTTGTTTTTCCATTACTGAGCAGGCCTAGCTAACCCAGGAAAAAAAATATAAAAATACAGCTGGAAAAGATCTTAATTTGATGTTTATTAATTTTTATTACCATTATTTTGCACTACTTTAAAGGCCAGGATCACACACACACCATTGATGAGCCTAAATCTGTCACACACACACACAAAATTGATGAGCCCAAATCTGCCAGAGTAACTGCATCAAAAAGGTGTGTGTGTGTGTGTGTGTGTGTGTGTGTGTGTGTGTGTGTGTGTGTGTGTGTTTCTTGCCTAATACAAGTTTACACATTTCTTAGAATTTTATTTTATTTTTTTATAAAAAACCATCATATCAAAAGGACTGTCTTACCTTCTGCTGTGCTGGCCTTTAGAGGCTGCATGGCTGTAAAAGAGAAAAAAAGTGTGTTCTTCAGTTTCAGAGAAAGGACTACTACAGAAAAAAAAATAAAATATGTTGTTTGAGAAAGAAGAAAAAAAACCCACAAAAAAACAAAAACACCAGAAAGCCCATCTACGAGTGAGGGACCTTTCTTGTACTTCGCTGTGTAATCATACCTGTTTTTAACTCTCCATTTTCCTCATGCTCTTCATTGCCTGCTTTGAATTAAACAAATAAGGAAAAGTTGAACTTGATAAACATTGGTCTCTTTTCAACCCCAGTAATTAAGTAGCAAACGTCAGTTATGTGCTTTATGCCGTAGCATTTGACATTTCAGTGCTGCAAAAAATTATTTGCAATTTTCTTCTAATCTTTGCATACTCGTTACACTTGAATGTTTCAGATCATCAAAACTACTTTTAAAAGGAAATGCGTCCCTTTTCTTTTCTTACTATTGCTTTTGTTAGAACAAGAGATTGTTTTTACAACTATTATAAATTCAGTTGTAATTTTTTTTTTAAATTAATAATTATTTCTTAAATAGGGGGCTGCACTCTGTAATAGAATCTGTGTAGCATCTGCACGACACATACGCAGATGGTGTACAGCATACATAGGGCATAGGAAAGTAGGGACTACAGGGCACCCTAATACCTTATGCTGGTGCCATATCAGCTGTGAACTGTGCGTACTCTATGGATTGCGCAGTTCAGTGTAACTGGAGTGTAATTGTGTAGCCTGGAAGCTCTTCTTTCTACACCAGAAAATGGTATAGTACACTGTACAGCAGGGGTCTCAAGCACGCGGCCCGCGGGCCGCATGCGGCCCCTAGGGCTGTCATCTGCGGCGCGCGGGACACAGAGCCGCTAGTATCGGCTCTGCTCCGAGACTCTGTGGAATTCCCTGACATCGCTGCCCATATATGGACAGTGTGTCAGGGTCTTGCCCAGAGCGGAGCAGAGCGCTGGTGTCGGCTCTGCTCCTGGACTCTGTGGAATTCCCTGACATCGCTATCCACATATGAACAGCGATGTCTGGGGCTTCCCCAGAGCCGGAGTCCCGAGCAGAGCGCTGGTGGCGGCTCTGCTCCGGGACTCTGTGGAATTCCCTGACATCGCTGTCCACATATGAACAGCGATGTCCGGGTCTTCCCCAGAGCGGAGTCCCGGGCAGAGCGCTAGTATAGGCTCTGCTCCGGGACGCTGCGGAATTCCCTGACATATCTGCCCATATATGGACAGTGTGTCAGGGTCTTCCCCAGAGCGGAGTCCCGGGCAGAGCGCTAGTATAGGCTCTGCTCCGGGACGCTGCGGAATTCCCATATATGGACAGTGTGTCAGGGTCTTCCCCAGAGCGGTGTCCCAGGCAGAGCGCTAGTATCGGCTCTGCTCCGGGACTCTGGGGAAGCCTCTGACATCGCTGTCCATACATCCTTGCGGTTTAAATTACATATTAACTTTATTAATGGAGTCATTACGATCACGGCGATACCATATATGTGTATTTTTTTTTTTTTTTTTACGCTTTTACTAAATAAAACCACTTTTTATGGAAAAAAATTGATTTATTTTTTTACTGTACTTTTTATTAATAATCTTTATTTCACATTGGTGACTTATTTCATTAGTCCCACTAGGGGACTTTACTGTGTGATCTTCAGATCGCTGCTATAATGCTTTGGTATACTTCGTATACCAGAGCATTATTGCCTGTCAGTGTAAATCTGACAGGCAATCTGTTAGGACGTGCCTCCGGCGCATCCTAACAGGCATATGTCCAGGGCAGACCAGAGGGCTTTTATCAAGCCCCCGGCTGCCATGACACTCCATCGGAGACCCGCGATTGCATTCGCAGGCCGCCGATGGGTGACAGAGGTAGCGCACTCCCTCTGTAAACAAAGTTAAATGCTGCGGTCGCTATTGACAGCGGCATTTAACGGGTTAAAGGGCCGCGATCTAAGTAAACTTCGATCACGGGCGTTGGAGCAGGAGCTCAGCTGTCATCACACAGCTGAGCCCCGGCTCCAGCCTAGACCCGTGCAGGACTTAGACTAGGCTCACGTGAAAAGGCGTCAGCCTAGCCTAAGGCCCCTTAGTGGCGAACGTTAAAAGGCATATTGTTGGTCACTAAGGGCTTAATAAAACGTTATATTTACTTTATTTTTTCACACACAATGTTTTTGTTTTTTTATTGTCACTTTCTCACTTTACTGGGGGCTGCCATGTTTTCTTTCAGCTGTGTATGTGTCAATTCACGACACATACACAGATGGAATATGGCAGCTACAGGGCATAGGACATAACAAGCGGGAGCCGATCGTTATGTCCTGTGCCTCCGCTGTCTCACTCTGTACTGCGTATGCACAGTTCAGATTGGCCCAATTTTTTTTGGGGGAAAGCCAGTGCCATTTTGAATACCGGCTGCACTGCAGGTAAGGGGGGGGGGGGGGGAGTGGGTGGGTGTGTGTGGTTGTGTCAGCTCTAGAGCGGTGTCTGCGTAGTTTGTGCAGCACAGCCTTGTCCTATTTTTGTGCAGTGGATTATGCACAGGCGCCACAGATTCTTGATAGATACTTATCAGCTGTTTTGAAGAATCAGCAGCGAGCACCACTATTTTTTTTGCAGGGTCCGCCGGACCTATTGGACTACATCGTAGAATCGATGGACTACTGCGATGATCTGCTTTTTTTTTTTTTAAATAAAATGGGTAACGGGGGTTTTGATTTCAATAAAAATATTTTCTTAGGTCTCAGAGTTTTTTCAATACTTTATTTGCGCCTCGATAATGGCAGTTGTTTGTTTGACGACGTCCATGACTAAGGCGGGGATTAGTGTGAGCCAGTAAAAAGGCTCGCACTAACCCCCATTGTTACCCTGGTACCCACCGCTACCAGGGGTATCGGGAAGGCTGGTATTATTGGGCTGGGGAGGGCCAAAAACTGTGGCCCTCACCACCCTTGTAATGCTAGGCTGCTGGGGCATATGGCTCGTTATGAAAATGGGGGGACCCAACGTTTTTTATTTATTCAAGAATGACGTGGGGTCCCCATTTTTTTTTGTTTTTTTTATAACCAGCCAGATACAACACAGCAGCAGGCTAGCATTACCAGGGTGGGGAGGGCCACTGTTTTAGCCTTTCCCAGACTAATAATACCAGCCTGCGGCCACCCCAGTGCCCGACCATCACTACAGATGGTCAGGTACTGGATCATACCCGGCTCTTCCCGATACTCCTGGTGGCTGAGGGTACCGGAGTAATAATGGCGGTTAGTGCTAGCCTTTTTACTGGCTAACACTAAGCCCCACCTTAGTAATGGACGTCGTCAAATAGACAACTGCCATTATCCAGGTGCTAATTAAGTATTATATTATTGTTTGTTTTTTTAACAGACCGCGCACTGACCCATACATTTCTATTTAACCATGCACAATTCCTTTTTTTTTTTATTGCGGGGCGATTTGCGGTTTTTGTGTGCGTAGTTTGGACTCCCACTGAGTCTGCGAACATTTGGCGCATTTTATGCACCAAAGAATTGATCCGACGCTTTTTTACGCCACACGTCTTTTAAAAACACTTGCGTAAAAAACTAACGGCTTGCTTTCCCATTGATATAAATGGGAAGCTTAAATCAAGCGTTTGACGCTTTTTTCATGTGTTTTTTTACGCATTTTGTGTGCGTCTTTTGCACGTTTTTTGGCGCATAATTAGGACTCACATGGACTACAGGAACATTTGGCGTGTTTTACGTGCAAAGGAATTGACTCGACACTTCTTTATTTACACTTAAAAACGCTTGTGTAAAAATGCGCGTTGTATGTACTATCAGCTCAATTTATCATTTAGGTGTAATCAAAACCGTAATCAAGCATTTGATTCGGTTTTCGGCATGTAAAATGTGCCAAAAAAACGCATTTAATAGACGCCGTGTTAACCGGTCAACTGAAAAGTCATTCACCACAGGGTCTCCCTCTTGACTTTAATCATTCTTAGGGCTTATTTAGACGAACGGCATATACGTCCGTGCAACGCGCGTGATTTTCATGCACCTCGCACAGACCTATGTTAGTCTATGGCGCCGTTCAGACAGTCCGTGATTTTCACGCAGCGTATGTCCGCTGCGTGAAACGCACGACGTATCCTATATTTGTGCGTTGTAGTCAATGGGTGCGTGAAAATCACGCGCACCACACGGAAGCACTACCATGTGACGCGCGTGATTCGCGCAACAGCAGTCAAAACTATGATTTACAAACAGAGTGTCATAATGATGGCGGCTGCGCGAAAGTCACACAGCCACGCATCATATGCTGCTGACACACGGAGCTGTTAAAGTGCCTTTTGCGCGCGCAAAACGCCACGTTTTTTGCGCACGCAAAACGCACACGCTCATGTAAATCCAGCCTTAGCCATTTGGTCTGTCCTAAAGCTTCTACCAGCTGCCATTGTGCAAACACTCCCAAAATGGGAGCCAGACAATGCTTAGCAATTTGAAGACACCTTTTCCTGGCATGTAACCAAAAATAGGGATTCCCTTCCACATTTACAGCAGCTGTAGGTCAGGCTGCTCTGCCTGATTCAACTTGCTGTAATTCTGGGAAATGCTCCCTCTGGTGGCCAACATAGGAAAACATGTCAAATTATTAGTTAATTTTTAATACTTTCCACCTTGTGGAAGAGAAAAAAATAAAACAATACGGCAAAAAGATAAAAACATTTTAATTAGTGCTACATTCCCTTAAAGCTAGTGAAATGCATGCTCGATTTGGTTAAGATCTGCTCGCTGACTATTGCAGAATATTCCACTTCTTTGCCTTAAAAAACTCCTGGGTTGCTTCCACAGTATGTTTTGGGTCATTGTCCATCTGTACTGTGAGACGATGTCCAATCAACCTTGCTGCATTTGGTTGAATCTGAGCAGGAAGTATATCCCTGAACACTTCAGAATTCATCCGGCCGCTTCTGTCTTCAGTCACATCATCAATAAACACTAGTGACCTTACACTAGCGGCCTTTGGCAGACATGCATGCCCATGCCATCACACTGCCTCCACCATGTTTTACAGAGGCTGTGGTGTGCTTTGGATCATGAGCCGTTCCAAGCCTTCTCCATACTTTCTTCCTCCCATCATTCTGGTACAGGTTTATCTTCATTTTATCTGTCCAAAGAATGCTGTTCCAGAACTGGGCTGGCTTCTTTACATGTTATTTGGCAAAGTCTAATCTGGCCTTTCTATTTTTTAGGCTGATTAATGGTTTGCACCTTGTGGTGCACCCTCTGAATTTGCGCTCATAAAGTCTTCTCTTTATGGTAGGCTTGGATACTGATACACCTACTTCCAGGAGATTGTTCTTCACTTGGGGTAGATGTTATGAAGGGGATTTTCTTCACCATTAAAAGGATTTTGCGATCATCCACCACTGTTGCCTTCCGTGGACGTCCAGGCCTTTTGGAGTTCACGAGATCACCAGTGCGCGCTTTTTTTTTTTTTCAAGAATGTACCAAACTATTGATTTGGCCACTCCTAACATTTGTGCTCTCTCTCTGATGGATTTCTTAATTTTTTTCAGCCTGCGATGGTCTGTTTCACTTGCATGGAGAGCTCCTTTCACCTCATGTTGTGGGTTCACAGCAAAAGCTTCCAAATGCAAATGCCAGACCAGGAATCAATTCCAGACCTTTTACCTGCTTAATTGATGATGGATTAACGAGGGGGATAGCCCATGCAGTCCATTAAATAGCTTTGGAGATAATTGCCCAATTACCTTTGGTCCCTTGAAAAAGAGGCAGCTACATATTAAAGAGCTGTAATTCCTAAACCCTTCCTCAAATTAGGATGTGAATACCCTCAAATTAAAAGCGGAGTCTGCACTTTAAGCCCATATTGATTATATAACTGTATATTCAATATGTTTTGGTAAACAGCTAAAATGCCAAAACTTGTCACTGTCCAAATAATTCTGGACCCAACTGTATATCTGTCAATCTACTTCATCTCCTCCACTGTGGATGCTTGTACAGCTGCCGTTACACACAATGTTCGATTGCAAAAAGCACTCCCAGATCCATTTTGTAAAAACTGTGGCATTTTGCCGCGATGCCGTGGTAATTGCGGCAAGAAACCACAATTATGAAATTCTTGTTAAAACCAGTATTTTGGCCGTGACATGTGAACGCAGTCTAAGGGTTTATTGAGACGTAGCAGTCATGATGTTTGTTTGTTTTTGCCGAAACTACCCCAGAATAAATATTCGCAAAAACGCAGCATTTTTCACTGGTTATGCGGTATTAGCGGCACAAAAAACAACATGACCGTTAAGTCGGAGTATACCATTATGTCGGAGTATATCCATTATATGCGATGAACACAACATATTTATTGGGGCAAAAAGTTGCAACATGACCATAGTGTGTCATGGCTGCACACAAAACTCAGCTGGCGGGAGACGTAGTGACCCAGCAGCATGCCTGAACCTAATCATTTCTCCAGGGGGAGAGCGTCGAGAATAACGAAAATGTACTCACTGCAATTTTTATTTCCTGGAGTCCGTAGGCAGCACAACACATATGGGTTTTAGTCCCCTAGGTACACCCAAGCAGAGACAGGTTAATTAGAAATAAGCATGAGGCAATTAAACAATTAAGGACTTCCCCCTATAAGTATGTACCGGAAACCGGGCCCCAGCATATTTTTACGAAGCGATAGTCATAAGTCCTGACCGGGAGGGGGGGGGGGAGCTTGTGCTGCCTACGGACTCCAGGAAATAAAAATTTTGGTGAGTAAATTTTCGTTTTCCTGATCGTCCTTGGCAGCACAACACATATTGGACTTGCCAAGCAATAGCTATATGGGCGGGATAGCAGACGCCATTTCAAGCACTCTTTTACCAAATAGAGAACCCTCTGATGCCAGTGAGTCGGGCATGTAGTGCTTGACAAAGGTTGATGCGGATGTCCACGTAGCCGTTCTGCAGATTTGATCCAGGCGAGATATGCTCGACTTCTGCCCATGAGGTAGATGTAGAGCGTGTGGAATGTGCCCTGATCTACAGAAGAGATTGAAGGTCAATGAGATGATAGCATTTTTCAATAGTTGACATAATCCACCTTGCTAGGGTGGCTTTACTTGCCTTTTGTCCCTTATTAGGACCGGCATGTTGAAGGAACAGATTTTCTGATTTCCTAAAAGTCTTTGTCCTTTGAATATAGGTGAGAACTGCTCTTCTCACATCCAGTGTATGCCAATTTTCCTGATCTTCACCTTGGGGATGAGGGAAGAGAACTGGCAATAATATCTCTTGATTTATATTCCTAAAGGAAGGCACTTTAGGCAAGAACCCAGGCATGGTACGTAGTAGAAGACAATCTCCCAGGTCCCTCAAATATGGTTCTTTGAAGGAAAGGGCCTGCAGCTCGCTTATGCACCTGGCCGACGTGACTGGTGGGGGGGGACCAGAAACTTGCCGGACTGGAGAGTGTCCGGGATTAACCACCAGCTGAGGTCTTGAAGGGTGAAGTTGGAGACTTTGAAGAGGGCGTCCAGATTTCTGACATTTTTGTCCCAGGCTCTGAGGATGTCGAGCTGTAATGATCTCATGTCAGCTTTGGCCCAGGGGACCGCATCTATGGATGAGGTGATTAGACCTAGGATTTTCATAGCTCCTCGAACCAATATATTCTGATATCAAATAAGGGGTTCTATTGAACCCCGGATTGCCGCAATCCTCTCCGGAGACAATTTGACTGTCATCGACTGGGAATTCACCATGAACCCTAAAAATGTCAGATTCTGTGATGGTGAGAGCTTTGACTTTCTGAAGGTCACCAGGAACCCGTGAAAGTGAAGACACTCCAATGTGGTTTGGAGATGTTCTTGTAGAAGGGACTCCGATGATGCTTTTATTAGCCAGTCGTCCAACTAACCGACCACACATATCCCTTTCAGCCTCAGTGCTGCTGTTAGGACCACCACAATTTTCGTGAACACACGTGGTGCCGACGAAATCCCGAAGAGTAGGCAGGTAAATTGGAAGTGCTGTACTCAGCCTTGCTTCTGGACCGCCAATCGGAGGAACCTTCTGTGCGCGGCCAGAATCGGGACATGCAAGTATGCGTCCGTGAGGTGATTGTTGCCAGCACGTCATTCCTTTCCAGAAGGTTCATCACTAACCGGATAATCTCCATCTTGAAGGTTTTCCTCACCAGATATTGATTGAGGAAAGTCAGGTCTATTACCAGCCTCCAACTGCCATCTGATTTGGGCACAGGGAACACTCTGGAGTAAACTCCTTGCCCTTTTTCTGAGACTGGGACATCTTCCAGGGCTGCTTTTTGGAGAAAGACCTGCAGAAGCTGATGGACTATCGGGTTGTGATGCCTGTTGAAGAAAAACTGGTCTGGGGAGAGAGTTCTGAACTCCAAAGAGTATCCTCTCCTGATGGTTGCCATCACCCAGTCGTCGGATGATGTCACCGACCACCGAGAGGAGAATCTTTGAAGCCTTGCTCCTACTTGTAGGATTGGCTGGGCGTCGTAAACAGTTTGGATTTTGAGAGGGGTTTTTCTTCCGAAAGGAGGAAGGGTTTTCCCGTTTCGTGTTAAACGTGCGCTGACGGTCTGGAAACCATTTTTTGAACTTCGGGGATTTTCTTTTCTGATCCCGAAAGTAACGCCTGGTATCCTTCCTTTTAGGTTCAGGCAACCTAGGGAGGCTCCAAAAATTATTTTTGCAGAGATTATCCCCAGACCATAAATAAAGCCAATGAGCCCTTCTGGCCGCATTCGATAGAGACAAGGCCCTGGATACATATTTGATGTTATCCAGCTGTGAGTTACAGAGGAACTCCGAAGCAGACTTCGTTACTGGGAGGGACTGGAGAATTTCTGCCCTTGGGACTCCATCTTCTAGATCCCTTGACAGGTGGCTTAGCCCGACCCGGAGTGCCCTAGCCACCGGTACTGAAGACAAGGAGGCTTTACACAAGCCCACTGCTGAAGTATACACCTTCTTCAGAAGGGAATCCACCTTGCGATCCAAATGGTCTTTCAGCAGGGCTGATTCATCGGGTGGAAAAACGGCTTTCTTTGCCATTTTAATCACTGGCAAGTCCAGTTTTGGAATATTCTCCCAATCGTTGGAGCCCGTTTTATCCAGTCTGTAGAGGTTTTTGAACCGAGGGCCCAGTTCTGATTTCCTCTCAGGCTTATCTCAATACCGTTTCATCCATTCCGTTAGGACAGGATGGCTGGGAAAAATGTTCCCCTTGGTAATGGGAAAATAAAACAGTGTCCTTTTTAGGCTTAGGGTATGTGCACACACACTAATTACGTCCGTAATTGACGGACGTATTTCGGCCGCAAGTCCCGGACCGAACACAGTGCAAGGAGCCGGGCTCCTAGCATCAAACTTATGTACGACGCTAGGAGTCCCTGCCTCGCTGCAGGACAACTGTCCCGTACTGTAAACATGATTATACTACGGGACAGTTGTCCTGCAGCAAGGCAGGGACTCCTAGCGTCGTACATAAGTATGATGCTAGGAGCCCGGCTCCTTGCACTGTGTTCGGTCCGGGACTTGCGGCCGAAATACGTCCGTCAATTACGGACGTAATTAGTGTGTGTGCACATACCCTTATGCGCAACCTCCTTCCCCGTCTCCAATGTATCCTTCACCGCTCTGAGGAGATCATGGAGCTCAGGATGTAACATTCCTCAGGGTCGTCAGAGTCCAGGGAGTCAGAGACCACCTCTGAATCTGAACCTCCTGCAGAGGAGGAATCCTCCTGGTATTGAGGAGGTGGAGAGGGAGAGCGCCTGGTCCTCTTAGCACGGTGTGATGATTTTACATCCTCAAAAACTACAGACAGCTGTTGTTTAAACCATTGAATAAATCCCCTAGACTCTTCCCTGGGAGGGGAGGCGACTGGGGTGGAGCATGAGATACACAGATCTGACACTGTCATCAGGCAGAGGCCGGAGGCATTCCCTGCAAAGCCGGTGCCTGGATTTGTGGGTCCTTTTCCTACCTTCTCTTCTGGCAGACATCTAGAGAAGAGGCAGAAAGAAACACATGGTAGGAAAAGGTGCATAGCCATCAGCATCAAGACACATCAGGACCCATCAATGTAAACAGCCTTACTAACCTTAGCAAGCTGAGGGCTGTCCAGAGGCAGAGCGAGCCAGAATTCAAATAGGACGCCGGCATAATGAGCCTGCTGCGTCCGCGCGTCACATCCGGGGGCGGGGCCAACTTCCGCCCCCATCCATGCCTAACGCTGAGCAGCACTTCCGGGTAACCGGGAGAGCGCGGGCGGTCAGTCCGGAATTTACTTCGGACCTAGACGAACAGGGGATGCTCCAACAGGGGGTCCTCCTCCCCTGCTACCATTACCAGGATCAGGTAAGGTGCCCCGTCGCTGTGTACCAAGACGTTGACCGCCATCTTGGTACACCTTTGCGGCTGAGGGACAGAGGCGCAGCCCTGTATGCAGCCCAGAATAATCTTTTCCTCTGTTAGAAGAATAGGGTACTGTCTCTGTACTGACCCAAGAGAGAAAGAAAAAAATACGCTGGGGCCCGGTTTACGGTAAATATTTATAGGGGGAAGTCCTTAATTGTTTAATTGCTTAATGCTTATTGCTAATTAACCTGTCTCTGCTTGATTGTACCTAGGGGACCAAAACCCATATGTGTTGTGCTGCCAAGGACGATCAGGAAAGGGGCAATTACACCAGTGAATATTTCCTCCCCGCATGCCAGTCACTTCAGATATGCTATACAGGTGGTCGTGACCACCTGGGAGGTCGTGTGAAGACCTGCGGGTGGTCGCGAGCCACTGATTAATGCCCTGGCTTCAAATGTATCTGCATCCTCAGGACACAGATACAGTTGAAATTAATGCTGGAGCAAGGAGCCGACGGCTCCTTGCTCCAGCATTAACTTTGCCGTGAGCGGCTCGGAGCAGACAGGCACGATGTAGTGAGGTCATTGTGCCTCTCTTCTCTGAGCCACAACACTGCACAGACCGGATGAGCAGGAGGATCTCCTCCAGCCGTCGTGGGAACGGACATATGTATGTATTACACACCATTAGGGCTGTGTGGGGGCAGCTATGGGGGTATTATACTGCGAGGTGGCAGCTATGGGGGCATTATATTGTGTAGGGAGGCACTATAGGGGCATTATACTGTGTAGGGAGGCACTATAGGCGCATTATACTGTATGGAGGCACTATATAGGGGCATTATACTGTATTGAGGAACTATATAAGGGAATTATACTGTATGGAGGCACTAAAGGGCAAATATACCACGTGTGGGGAGGCACTATAGGGCCAATACGCAGGATACCTTGAGCCCCATCCCCTGCCTGCACAATTGTCGCGGTTTTCAATGTTGTAGGGACTTATTTTTCGAATGGAGTTATGTACCGGCATCTAACTGCGAATGATGTTGACATATATAAGCCAAAATCTGGCTAAGTACGGCAGTAGGGGAGTCCCAAACAAGTCTCGGCCAAAAGTGGGTCCAGGCCTCAGAAAGTTTGGGAACCACTTCCCTAGAATATGGGTCAGCAACCTGCAGCACTCCAGCCGTTATGAAACGACAATTCAGAGCATGCCCTGGAACAATGAAACCTTTTACTGTCAGGGCATGCTTGGAGTTGTAATTTCACAGCTAATGGCGTGCCAAAGATTGCTGACCCCTGCTCTAGAATAGATTAATTTTAGGTTCTGTTCACAACTGCCTACTGTCCAAATATGAACAGTGACGTAAGGGGCTCCCTCGAGGAATCTACAGAAGGGCACACTGTGGCACCATCTAAAGAAGGGCCATCCAATCTTGACATTCTTGTGTCTGCCAAATGCTGCCATCTGAGCAGCCAGACAGCATTTAACGACACTAAACTGGAAAACTGGATTGTTAAAATAAGCACGGAAACTTGCACATTTCTGATAAGTTAAAACCTGGCGGTATTGTTATAGTAATATAGTATTATTATAGTAATTTAGTATTGTTATAGTAGTTAAAATAACTTATTGATTAACAATAATTTTGTATTGTATTAAATTTGAAAGTAATGCGGCTCATCAACAGTTTGAGACCCCTGGATTAGGCTCTGTTCACATCTCAATTTTTGCACGCAATCGTTGGGTGCACCAGTAGAGCTGCCAGCGTAGGCCCCGAATATTCCAAAAGTTTCCATTTGGTACATGCTGGACCGGTACGCGTAAGAATACTTTTTTTTTCTTCATTGTTTGCATAGAAAAGCGTAGTAAACTGTTTTTTATAGAGGGAAGCAGTAATACCTGCAGTATACCTCCGACATAGGCTCAGAGCCAGATCTGAACAGAGCCTTAAATACACCGCACACTAGGGAACAGCTCAGACACACCTAACACTATGCATGAAACAGAACAGCTTAGATACAACTCAGTGCACTATATGACAACGTATACCAGTCTATATGTGATCTCTTATGTTACAATACAGGAGCGTACTACCAGTGTATTTTTTGTGCCTGTATTACGGATGCAACACCCGCCATTCATCAGATCCGGAGTTAGAGAACCATATGCTTCTATGGTGATCTAACGCCGGTTCTGATAAACCACAGGCTGTCCAGGTGTTGTGTACGTAATAAGGGCACAGAAAAAAAAAATAAAAAAATTCTGTATTACCCTCATGTAAAAGTGGCATAGATCTAATTGGCTATTGCCAATGGAGACTACTCTTCGGGTAGTGACCTGGGGATTCTAGTGGCCAAGTTCACATCTCCGTATGGAGGTTAAAGGGTGAACACCTAGCTATCCCTTAGACTCCTCTCCCCATTTTAGCTCTTCGCCAAATTCGTTGGCAACACAGTGGGTCCACACTATCCCCTGTTGGCTCCAATGTAGCCAAATTAAAACAATTCTGCAAAGAAGACTGGGCCAGAATTCCTGCATAGCGATGTAAAAGAATCATCGCAAGTTATACCACATGCTTATTTGTAGTTGTTACTGCCTAGGGTGGCAAACCAGTTAATAGGTTTAGAAGGGCAATTACTTTTCACATGGGTGATGTAGGTTTTGAATAAATCTTTATCCTCAATAAACGGAATGATCAATTAATAGATGAAACAAAGATGATATTAGTTTAGGACGGAGCTTTGGGGCACCATTCAGAAGGTGCAATTCTACTCACTGAAACACCTTCCTAAATACATAAAAAGTACAAGGTCTCTTGACAGATTCCTTTTAAAAGATCAGTTAGGGAAACATATACTGCTATATAGATCAGCACCAATATCTTTCCTCCCAGAACAGCGGTCCTGCGATCTAGTCCATAATTTTCTTTTCTAGTTACCTGCTTCTTCCTGCTCCTCCTCGCAGGTTTGTTTGAGATGTTTTCTGCACACACATGCCAGAGCAACTAAAAGACCCAGGAGGCAAGCACATAGCCCGACCGTCACCCACACAGCCACCAGAGGGAAAGAGAGATGTTGACCTTTACAAGAGAAGAGGATGCAAGTTAAATAATGCAAATTATCAATAATGAAATAAATTCAATTAGTGTCTATGAACAGGGCGATATAGAAATTTAAACTCGGACAGTGTATTTAAGGAAAAAGGGATTGGAAAAGTATGCTTTACATGGCGATGGGGAGCAGTGAATATTGTTCCCTCTCTGATGCTGGAAAGGAAGTGCAGTAAATTTGAGCAATACACAAAAGCATTGGACTCTGAATGTGTCACCCCACTAGCACTGTCTGGTATTAGTAAAAAGTAACCGATCACATTAAGTTCATGGCTTATGTCAAAAATATTTTAATATCTTTATATGTGTGAACCTAAATTACTCAACATGTACGGACAGTTGAAGCTGTAAAACAGGGGCAGACACGGTTTTTGAACACCGATGCTGCGTGTCACGGTCTCTCTCTCCGGCCGGCCTCTGTCAAATCCACCAGTGAGAGAGCATTGATTAATTTGGAACTCAGACAAATTCAAATAATGTCGAAGTTAACGGACAACAGAAGTTCTGCAGCGACACTTCGCAAAGAGAAGGACCAGAAAAGAATTCATTTGAGGAAATCCAATTTTTATTGGTGGGTTCCTTTAATTATTTGATGTGGTAGAAGCAGAGTTCCTTTGATTTCCGTAGTTAAGGCATTAACCTTAGATACTAAGGCTCATCAGACGAGCGAAATACTCGTCCGTGTGCTATGCATTGAAATCACTCACAGCACACGGGCTCATGCAATTCAATGGGTCCATTCTCACATGCGTTGTTTTTCACGGTGTGTCTCCGTTGCGTGACACTCACTGCATGTCCTATATTTGTGCGTTTTCACGCACCTAGTCGCCCCCTGAAGTCTATGGGTGCGGGAAAACCACCGACTGCACGCGGACGACAACAGTGGGCTGTACGTGTTTCATGCATTAGTTACATAGAAAAGCAAATAAATAAATTTAAAAAAATAAATAAAAATGAAGTGCTTGCACAGGCGTTAAAAAAATAGCATGCCACACAGATGCCAATAGGCAACGCACAAGAAATGTAGGAAAAACGCTGCGTTTACGTGCGCAAATCGGACATATATATATATATATATATGTGACAGAGAGAGACAGAGAAAGAGATTAGATTACTCCATTGCACTGAACTGCAGATATTTGACTAACTCAAGTTCAATGAAAAATACATTTCAACAACAGGATTGATTCTCCATGTAATAAGAGATATGTATACAATGTTGGGGTGGAAGAGTAGCTGTACTGTACTTGACAGCAATTAATCTAGTAGTTGAAATTCACAAATTTAATAGTAAAAATGCTAAAAGAACTTGTAGACTACACTCTCCTCCTATTGCTTAAATGATAAACAGTATTCTAAAATTGGTACCCAGGCATCTAAAAATAGACGTCAAATTGGTCTGGTATAATGAGGCAGTGTGACATCTTGGGATTCAGGTCATGGACACCCAGCCTTATTGCTATAATTATTTTTTAATGAACCAGTTCTGCACATTATAAGCAAAAAAAAAAAAAAAAATTTCAGATCCGCACTGTGCATGAGTGGAGAAACACATAGGGGAGATTTATCAAAACTGGTCCAATGGAAAAGTAGAGCAGTTGCCCATAGCAACCAGATTCCAGAAACCCTTTAGAAAGTGACAGACGCAATCTTATTGCTATGGGTAAACCCTCTACTTTCCTTTGCACTCGTTTGGCTATATCATTAACCCCATTAAGTTTGTTAAATCTACAAGCATTTCCTAAGACTTTCAAATGTGCGTTATAACCAACAAAAGTGATTGGTTTATTATGCCCGAGTTCCAATAGTCGCATGGAGAAACTGTGCCACACCCATACTTTGATGGATAGAATCTGCTGTGAACATAAATGTAATTTAAGAGAAATGTCACTTATATCTATTGCATACAATATATTAATTTATTGTACAAATACATATATATATATATATATATATATATATATATATATATATATATATATATATATATATATATATATATTTGCATCTTAGAACATTCCTCTCCTCGCTACTATCTGTAACACTGAGAAAAGGGAGGGGGGGCAGATGACCTCAGCCCTGAGGCGACAGCCGCCAGGAGCAGTGTGCTGTCAGAAGCAGAAACACAGCCAGCTGGTACTGTACAGACTCTACAGCAACAAAATGCTAGGACAATTTTAATGAAGACCATTTAAAAAGTTACTTAATTTTGCATTTAGGAAGAAAAATAGAATTCAGTGGAAAAGGTTCTCTGTCAGCAGTTTTGAGCCCTCAAAACTGCTGACAGCGCTATATAGATGATATGTGGGGGTGGCAGCATTCAGTGCGGAGAGCTCGGAGCACTGTACATACAGTGGCCACCTCTGTGGCACTAGCAATCGGGGACAGTAAAACGTAGATTTCTTGTCCAGTCAACTTGAATGACTGACACCACAGGTATCATTACGCTGCTCTGCCAATTCTCTATCAAAACTGCTGACGGATTCAATTTATTGCACTACTAATAATGCAACTTCATAACTAGCATTACGGAGCGCAAATAAAGTAACTGCCTATTACATAACCTGCAAATAAATAACACGTCTGCTGTTCTGATGACCAAAAGCTGAACATTCGTTGGTTGACCTATGACAAAATTATGTATTTCCTATACTGACCTGTGACACTTAGAGATGCATGAGTTACCACCTCCAGTAAAGGGTTATACACTAGGCAAGTGTAAGTGTCATTGGTCTCCAGAGTTACGTGGATAGAGCTCTGCACATGGAACAAGCCATCTTCATTGGCTACTTGCGATGTTGTGACATTTTCCGTAAGGTTTTTCCCACTTCCATCTTGCCACAGTATTTCAGCTTCAGGGTATCCATGGTAAGTATGGCAGGTTAAGGTTACCTGGTCCCCAGGTTTAAGGCCTTCACTAGACTCGAGGTGCAAAGTAGGCTTAGTGTAAAAGGCTGCAGTGAAGATAAATATACGGGTTAATTTAAAGGGGTTTTCCAGTCCCTAAAAATTGATGGCCTATCCTCAGGATAGATCATCAATAGCTGATGGGTTAGGATAGACTCCTGGGACCCCCGCCGATCAGCTGTTTTGAGGGGGGTGAAGCGCAAGTACGAGCAATGCTTCCTCTTCATTTCTACTTGCTGCTACATCCTTGTCGACTATTCACAGTAAGCAATTCACAGTATTGCAGCTTTCTCCCATTGAAGTGAATGGGAGAAGAAGTGAACAAATTCACAGTGAGCAAGTAGAAATGAAGGGGAAGCAGCGCTCGTATGAGCGCTGCAACCCCTTCAAAATAGCTGATTGGCGGGGGTCCCAAGAGTTGGCCCGCGACTCATCAGCTCTTGATGGCCTATCCTGAGGATAGGCCATCAATTCTTAGGGACTGGAAAACCCCTCTAAACATGACAAATAGTTTGACATTAATTAGATATGGACCCACATATAACGCATGCTTACCTGCCACCTGAAGACTTAAAGCAGCAGAACTGGAGATGCCAACATTAACAAAGCATGTGTAGGTGCCTTCATCTGATAAACGGACATTACGCAGTAAAAGAGACATATTGCCCTTCGGCAGTTGTCCAAGAAACAGTTCTGTCCGATTAATGAATTTTGGGTCTTGTTTCTCTAGCTGTTCCTGTCCTTGGGTGAAGGCATAAACCTGCTGGAGTTTCGTGATCTCCCAAAACACACTTAGGTCCTGCAAGGAAAATCCTTCTGGAGGAGAAAAACTGCAAGGGAGGGTGACATCTTCATCCAGGATCCCAGTAACAGGAGCTTCAGGAACACGGACTTCAAAGGATCCTTTAAACCAAACAAACAAACTAAATGGCATAATAGAGAGAAGTGGAGCATACTGTTAAGTTGGCCATAAACATGAGATAAATGTTGGTCGAACCTCCTACTTTGGCAGGAGTAGCCATCCATCTCATGTGTATGGGGACCCTCTCTCTCCTGAGATCAGGAAGGATGGATGGCATCATGCCCCATTCTTTTGTTCTCAGAGGAGAGATGACACCGCCAGAGGTTCCTGTCAGCAGCTTACTCATCCTCTCCCTATTTAGAATACATGCGGGGGGGGGGGGGAGCATCAGCTGTTGGCTTTACGAACATTTGGCCGACAGCTATCTAATGTTTGTGGCCAGCCTTAAAGGGGTTCTCAAAAAAGTGGTCAATGGGGGGGGGGAATTGAAAAATTCTGTATACCCACTGAGGCCAATGATCATGTGGTTATACAGGCACGTTATCGCTGCAGCGATGTCAACAAACAGTAGCTGAGAGGATTAAGGCAGCTACGCTGAAATGCAGGGGAATCTGTCGGGTGAGTAATGCCTCTTTTTTTTTTTTTTTCTTTATTGCATTTCGCTCCAGCCATCTATTTTTTTTTTTACTAACTCTGAAAAAAACCTTTTAAGCAGGAGGACTTTATCAGCTGTGATATTTCCTGCAATCTGATTTCTGATCTAGTTATAATCACCATCCAAACTTCAGGCCTTCAGAACAGACCCCCATAAAAGTGTTAGTTAGCCGCAGAACCCTTTAACACATCCAACCATAGTGCTCAGCCACATAGGCCTGATATAGTAGCAGACACAGAATCCACAGCACAGGGAGTACGTGAGGACATTACATGTGAGCAGATCATCAGGCTGCCGATATACAGTAAAAACATCTTTAGTACACGCCAAAGAATTTCCTACTAACAGAAGAGATCTAACTGAGGCTTCTGTCACTACAAACACTTATTTGATTGGGACAATGGAGCTGAATGTGATACTCTCCCACTAGTCATCATTGAAGGATGGTTTTACCCAGTAATTTTCCCACTTCTCATCTGTTATATAGAAGAATCTTAGCAAACTTACTGCATAAAGGAAGAAGAAGAAGAAGAATACAAAGGAGATCCATGTCTTGGGGCCACTAGGAACTATAAAGAAAGAATGGAAATTAGTGACATTTTAAGGGCTGACAAATCAGGAAGTTGCACGTGCTAAAATAACATACATAACAGGTCACCGGTCAACAACAGAAACAAGCTGCAATGGATCTTGTCCAATTTACCCATCACAGTCGGCTATTTACATTACATACAAGTCAGATAGACCGTCTGACAATCTAAGGTGTACAGGGGCTTTCCAAGGCTCCCATGACGGTAAATCTCAGGGGAAAGAAGGGATCTGGAGTGTTGCTTTTTACCATGCTCGATCCATTGCTCCCATGGGAGATGAACCACTGCCAGAGGGGTCCGATAGTGGCTTATTTCGCTCTTCCCACTTAAAAAGGCTCTGTCACCAGTTTATACCTGCCCTAACTTCTACCTAATCTAATAGGCGCTTTAATGTAGAAAAGTAATGTGTTTTTTTTTATTTTTTTTAAACAAAACAAACTTATATCTTTGACAAAGTTATGAGCATTTTAAGTGTTATGCAAATTTGTTCTTAATGCCCAAGTGGGCGTTTTTTTACTTTTCACCAAGTGGGCCTAGTAAATAGAAATGTATGACGTTACTGTGGGAGTGACAGCACAGCGCGATCACACTGTGCTGTCACTTACTCACACAGTAACTTTACCGGAGTGTCGGGAGAATGAAAAGACATTGCATCCAGCCAGGAGGCGATGTCTTTTCATTCTCCAGACACTCCAGTAAAGTTTATGTGGGAGTAAGTGACAGCACAGTATGATTCTTGCTTACCTTAGTAAAAAGGACAGTTTAGGCTGTGTTCACACAGAGTTTTTTTGCATGAGGCAAATTCCTCCTGCAAAAACTGCTCCAGACGGTTTTTGCACAGTGGTTTGACAAAAACTCGTCAAAACACTCGTCGAGGCGTTTTTTTCCTCTTTCTAACTGATTGGTAATGAGGTTTTGGAGGCGGAAACCGCCTTAAGATGGGTCATGACGCTTCTTTTTACCGCGACGTGTTTTTTTTACTCACGTTAAAAAAAACTCGTCCAACTCCCATTGAAATCAATGGGAGGCATTTTCGGGCGGTCTTTGACGAGTTTTGCGGCGCGGTTTCCGCGGCAAAAAAACTCTGTGTGAACAGGGCCTTAGGGTATGTTCACACGCAGTGTTTTCAGGCGTATTTCGGAGCGTTTACGCCTCGAAAAATGCCTGAAAAAACGGAAGCTGAACACCTACAAACATCTGCCCATTGAAATCAATTGGAAAAATAGCATTTACTTCACATGGGGAGTCTTTTTACGCCGCGGTTTTAAAAAAACGGAGCGTAAAAAGACGCTCCGTAAATAGTAGTAGCATGTCACTTCTTGAGGCGTTTTTTGGAGCCGATTTTCCATTGAACACTATGAAAAATGCCTGAAAAGAAGCATCAAATTACTCATTAAGAAAGCGTGATTGAGCGCGCGTGTGTGTATATAGAATTGTAATATTGTGCCACGTATAGGGTCAGTATACTTAATACATATTAATAGTTATGTGTATTGAGGTATACAGATACTATACCATGAAAATATATTTTGTCTTTAATAGCGGAGTGTGATTACAGTTAATAAACCTTGTTTTTATTTACTATACAATTGTGTCGTGAATCACCGCACACACAGTACTTTTACACCGACCAATTTTGTCCAGTGCAACGAGCACCGAACGACGTGACAGCTCGTTGATTGACGCTCGTTTTCTCTTTAACGAGGAGCTAATATGGGGACGAACGCTTGTTAGGGTATGTGCACACGGTAGCAGGCTTTTACGTCTGAAAAGACAGACTGTTTTCAGGAGAAAACAG
The DNA here is from genome assembly GCF_050947455.1 of Rhinoderma darwinii. Classification (NCBI taxonomy): domain Eukaryota; kingdom Metazoa; phylum Chordata; class Amphibia; order Anura; family Rhinodermatidae; genus Rhinoderma; species Rhinoderma darwinii. The sequence goes on along the minus strand of NC_134689.1, from coordinate 252,518,888 downwards.
CTGCCTCGTTTCAGACGTAAATGCTCCTCCTCGCATTTTGAGCTGTGCTTCATTGAGTTCAATGAAGAACGGCTCAAATTACGTCTGAAAGAAGTGTCCTGCACTTCTTTTGACGAGGCTGTATTTTTACGCGTTGTCGTTTGACAGCTGTCAAACGACGACGCGTAAATAACAGGTTGTCTGCACAGTACGTCGGCAAACCCATTCAAATGAATGGGCAGATGTTTGCCAACGTATTGTAGTCCTATTTTCAGGCGTAAAACGAGGCATAATACGCCTCGTTTACGGCTGAAAATAGGTCGTGTGAATCCAGCCTTACTCCGATCGCTCATCCCCATACATTTCTATCATGTCGGCAGCGCGTCTCCCTATTTACACAGGTAGATGTGCTGCCGACAAGGATAATATTTTGAGTATTTAAAACAATACGATCAGCTGATGAACGAGGCAATTATCAATTATCGGGAAAGAGCCTTCTGTGAATGCTCGTATGCCCATTAATTTGCCAGTGTAATAAGAACTTTAGTTACCAAGGTAAATAGAAGAGTAATACAATGGAACAGGTAGGGGAACTAGGCATAACCCTAGTGACCCTAATAATAGGAGGTAGTAATAGTGGGTGACACCAGCCAGTGAACCCCACTAATTAAGAGACCTGTAACAGGGCAGGTTGCCAGGACCGCAATCCGACAATCCAGCAGGTTCGAGTTTTTTGTGTCTGTCATGTCGCGGAAACCTGTAGGTCACAACGCGGCCACATTCAGTTAAATTACCTGCAACGCAGGTAGGGCAAGACAGTGATCTTTGGTCTTGCGACAAGAGTCGCTGCTAATATCATCTTGTATGTTTAGCCTAACCATTCCTTTTTCTAGTTATGCTTGAAGTAGGATCGCCTTCATTGGTATGTGTATACATGCATCCTCTTCACCCATCTAGTGGTGTTAGCGGTTTGGGAGGGGATCAAAAGCGGCGACAGGCTCGCTCTTTAAGGCCCACTACACATGTCCGGGGATCCCGTTTCGCTTCCCACGGGCACAGTACAGAAACGCCGGAGGATAACTGATGCCAGAACGAATCCCGTGCTTTACTATAGGAGCAGTTTTGGCCTCCAATGCAAAGGTTGTGAATTTGAAACAGCCAGCTCCCGCCGCGTATGGTGCGTGCTAAGCTCCTGAGGCCCCCCCTATATTGTAACGGCGCCAATCCAACATAACTATACATTGGATGTCTTAAAGGGGTTAAAAAAAAAATATACAATTCGTTCCGCAAAAACAAAACAAAAAAAAAGCCCTCATACACCTACAAATAAAAAACAAGTCCTAAAATAGCATAACACAAAGTAAAACAAAAAGTAAAAAAAAAAAAAAAAACCTACTAAAAATGGAACTAAATACTGTGTGTGAATCCAGCCGAAGACCACGTTTATACGTATTGCATTCCCTAGAGGTTTCGACGTGGACTTCGCTTAAAATCCGGCGACATAGGCGCGCCACGAAAAAACAAAAAGCATACTTATTTCCGCACGAGGAAAGCAGAGGATTCGCCCCATTGAATGACGATGCAGCTAGTGCGGATTTCTGCCACAGGGTATACATGTATAATTTATCATCGACATGTGAACATGCATTATAAATCCTGTGCACAACTGTGTGCAATACGGTACTGAACAGAGGAAGGCATTACAAACAACATTGAAATTCACGGTTGATGTTAGATTTTGCTCTTATATGCTTCTAGAGAAGAATACGGTGTAACGTAGGCTGGTGATGGAGCAGGCTGCAGTGTCACATATTGCTGCATGAAAATATGGAGGCATGCATGGCTCCAGCGGGTAACATTGTTGGGCCATGTTACATAGTTAATACGGTTAAAAAAAAGACATGTCCATCAAGTTCAACCAAGAAATTGGAAAAATTTAAGGCCCTGTTCACACGGAGTATCTTGACGCCTTTTGGCGCGGAAACCGCTCTGCAAAACTCATCAAAAACCAGCTGAAAATACCTCCCATTGATTTCAATGGGAGGCGGTTTTCTCCCACGAGCGGTAAAATCGCCTCGCGGTAGAAAGAACGGACATGCCCTATATTCGCGTGGTTACGCCTCTGACCTCCCATTGACATGTCAATGGGAGGCAGAGAAAGTGTATTTAGCTGAGTTTTTTGCCCGTAGCACTCAATGGTGGCGAGAAAAAAACGCGGCAAACGGCGTGCAGGAAGGTCAAAATCTGCCTCAAAAGCCCAAACTGAATTTTGAGGCAGAATTTTCCTCCTGCAAAAAATTGTGTGTACACAGCCTTAAAGGGGCTCTGTCACCAGATTACAAGTGCCCTATCTCCTACATAATCTGTTCGGCGCTGGAATGTAGATAACAGCAGCGGTTTTTATTTTGAAAAACGATCATTTTTGAGCAAGTTATGAGCAATTTTAGATTTAGTTTCTTAACCCCTTTAGGACACAGCCTGTTTTGGCCTTGTGGACACAGATGATTTTTTCAAATCTGACGTGTCACTTTATGTGGTAATAACTCCGGAATGCTTTTACCTATCCAAGCGATTCTGAGATTGTTTTCTCGTGACATATTGTACTTTATGTTAGTGAAAAAATTTGGTCGATAAATTCAATATTTATTTGTGAAAAACTTCAAATTTTAGCAAAAATTTGCATTTTTCTAAATTTAAATGTATTTGCTTGTGAAACAGATAGTAATACCACACAAAATAGTCACTAGTTAACATCCCCCATATGTCTACTTTATGTTTGCATCATTTTTTTTTCACGTACTTTTATTTTTCTAGGACGTTACGAGGCTTAGAACTTTAGCAGCAATTTCTCATATTTTCAATAACATTTCAAAAGGCTATTTTTTCAGGGACCAGTTCAGTTCTGAAGTGGCTTTGAGGGCCTTATATATTAGAAAGTCCCCATAAATCACCCCATTTTGAAAACTGCACCCCTCAAGGTATTCAAAACCACATTCAGAAAGTATTTGAACCCTTTACGCGTTTCACAGGAATTAAGGCAAAGTAGAGGTGAAATTTACAAATTTCATTTTTTTTGCCGAAATTCATTTGTAATAAAAAAAAAATCTGTAGCACAGAAGGTTTTATCAGGGAAACGCAACTCAATATTTATTGCCCAGATTCTGCAGATTTTAGAAATATCCAACATGTGGCCCTAGTGTCCTAATGGACTGTAGCACCGGCCTCAGAAGCAAAGGAGCACCCAGTGGATTTTGGGGCCTCCTTTTTTTAGGAATATATTTTAGGCACCATGTCAGGTTTGAGGAGGTCTTGTGGTACCTAAACAGTCGAAACCCCCCCAAAGTGACCCCATTTTGGAAACTACACCCCTCAAGGCATTTTTCTAGGGGTATAGTTAGCATATTGACCCCACAGTTTTTTTGCAGAATTTAGTGGAATTAGTCTGTGAAGATGAAAATCACCTATTTTTCTGTGGAAACATAGAATTTTTTCATTTTTACAAGGAATAAAGGAGAAAAAGCACCCCAACATTTGTAAAGCAATTTCTCCCGATTACGGCAATACCCCATATGTGGTCTTAAACTGATGTTTGGACCCACAGCAAGGCTCAGGAGGGAGGGAGCGCCTTTTGGATTTTGGAGCGCAGATTTTGCTGGATTGGTTTTCAGTGCCATGTCGGGTTTGCAACGCCCCGGAGGGACCAAAACAGTGGAAACCCCCAAAAGTGACCCCATTTTGGAATCTACACCCCTCAAGGAATTTTTCTAGGGGTATAGTGAGCATTTTGGCCCCTCAGGATCTTTTTTAGAGCTAAGGTGACCAAAAAAACAGCGATTTTGGCGCTTAAAATTCTTTATTTATTACAGCGTTCACCGTGCGCAATAAATTAAGTTTATTTATTTTGCCGGTCGGTACGATTACGCCGATACCATATGTGTATAGTTTTTTTTACGTTTTGCAGCGTTTGCATAATAAAATTACGTTTCTATAAAATTATTTATTTTCTGAGACACGCTATTCTGAGCCGTGACTTTTTTATTTTTTCGTCAAAAAAGCTGTGGGAGGTCTATTTTTTTGCGGGACGGGTTGTAGTTTTTATTGGTACCATTTTGGGGTAAATGCGACTTTTTGATCACTTTTTATTCTATATCTTGGGAGGGGTGGTGACCAAAAAATAGCGATGGAGACAGTTTTCCGTTTATTTTGTTTGCGCCGTTCACCGTGCGGAAAAATTAACATTATAGTTTCATAGTTTGGGTCGTTACGAACGCGGCGATACCAAATATGTGTACTTTTTTTAACGTTTTCATTTTTTCCCTATAATAAATGACTTATTATAGGAAAACAAAACCTTTTATTTTTACACTTTTATAAAACATTTTTATTAACTTTTTACACTTTATATTTTTGTTTATTAACTTTTTTTTTACACTTTCTTTTTTTTACCTGCAGATCTGATCGCTGCTAGAATACATTACACTACCTAGGTAGTGTTATGTATTCCAACTGTCAGTGTGACGTCACAGTCACTCTGACAGTTGGTCTACGAGGATCAGCAGAGGCTGATCCTCATAGGCTGACATACATGGCAGACTTGGGGGCCGTTGTCTGGCCCCCGGGTGCCATCACAAGCATCAGAAGCCCCCACGATTGCATGGGGGCTGCTGATGCGCTACAAACCCGCTACATGCGGAGATCGCAATCGAGCCCCGCATGTAACGGGTTAATTGCCGAAATCAGCGGCGATGAGCCGCTGATCGGCAACACTGGAGAGTGTCAGCTGTCGGGGACAGCTGATCTCCAAGTTCCCGATGCACACTGTCGCCGACAGTGTGCATCGGGAACGACACAGTGACTTCCTGTCACTCTGACAGGAAGCCTATCAGGACCAGCCGAAGGTTGGTCCTGATGGGCTTCCGTCCATTTCAGACCCGGAAGCCATTGTTTGGCTTCCGTTTGCCATAGTAACTATTGGCAGACCCCGCGATTTCGGACGGGTGTCTGCCGATATGCTAGAAACCCCTAAAATTCGGCGATTGCACCCGATCGCCGAATTTAAGGGGTTAATTCGCCGAAATCAGCGGCAAAGTACCGCTGGCCGGCAAGAGAGGAGTGTCAGCTGTCGGCGACAGCTGACCTCCCGGTTCCCGGTGCACACTGTCGCCGACAGTGTGCACCGGGAAAAACTCAGTAACTGTACGTCCTCGTGCGGGAAGTAACCTCCCGCGAGGACGGACAGTTACGTCCTGGTGCGGATAGGGGTTAATGCCCAACTGGGCGTGTTTTTACTTTTGACCAAGTGGGTGTTGTAAAGTGTATGAGGCTGACCAATCAGTGACCAATCAGCCTCATACACTTCTCATTGTTCCAGCCCAGCTTCTTTCACTGCACAATCACACTGTGCTGTGGATCATGCTGGGCTGGAACAATGAGAAGTGTATGACACTGATTGGTCAGCCTCATACACTTCTTTACAACACCCACTTGGTCAAAAGTAAAAACACACCCAGTTGGGCATTAAGAAACGAATCTAAAATTGCTCATAAATGATCGTTTTTCAAAATAAAAACCACTGTTATCTACATTACAGCGCCGATCAGATTATGTAGGAGTTAGGGCATTTATAATCTGGTGACAGAGCCTCTTTAAAGGGAAGGAAAAAATTCACACATTTAGGATTGTGTCAGGATTTAAGCACAGATTTCATGCCTAAATCCTGACAGAATACTGTAAAATTCCACAGACTATTTTACACCCCATTCACACAAGAAAATATCCACGCGGAATAATGAATGCTGTACTGTAAATCCATGCCATACAAACATACCCAAGACCTCGCTCACACAAAGGGTTCTTCCTTAGGATTTTGTATCAAAAAGCCGAGGCTAACCCCCGTATTCTACCATAGTTTTGCTGTAAAAACCGCTCGTTTCTGCATGTAGATTAGCCACAATCAATGAGGCTAAACTGCCTGTGGCTACCGGACGCGGTTTTAGGACATAACGCAGTGCGGAAAACGTGTAAAGGGAGGTCACTTTTTTTTCCAGTAACGCGGTTTTCAGTAATGGTAGGCATTTTACAAGCGGAATTCACGACAATTCTGACGCAGACAACTCTTTGAAATCCACATGAACTTTCCTCTGTGTGAAAAAGGTCCAATACTACATTCAGGTGGCTACTAATATCGCAGTCAGTGCCACACCTAGAGAACCCAACATGTTCTAAAAACGCCTTAGAACTGCAGCAGTAAACAATGCAAGGTGTGAATAGGATATCATAATGCCTCAACTGAAATGAATCCCACACACTATACCGCACCCCTCCAGAGAACATACCAGCCACACACAGGGTGATAAGCCATGACATGCACCCCCACACAAAGCACGTACCTGGCACACTCCTTACTGTGGGCTCTGTGACTGGCACCGATGACACTATCCCTCACGCCGGCGGCACAAGCCACAGGAAGCGGTCGCTCACTGTCGCCCACTTTGCGGATCCATGCTTAGTCTATTTCCCCTTCCCATTCCGTGGTGAGATCATGCAGAGTGTGGCGGGAGGATGGGAGAGAGATAAGAGAACTCATTGGCTGCGGCTCTCTGACAAAGACCGCTTGGTAGAGGAGGCCTTCATCGAACGGCGCTGGATAGACGCAGATTTCCTGTACTCTTATCCGCCCTCCTCCTGGAAGTGGAGGCTGCGTCCCATATACAAGTCTTATGCCAGCCCGGTAACCACACGAACCCACCGCGTCTTTCCTTATTCACTTACTGTAAATGCCTCTCATTATTTGTCAGGAGGAATGTCCGTATGAACGCTTGAGAACACCTGGGCAGGCTCACCAGGTGCCATTTTCCCGAGGACGTGCCCTCAGGGTGTATTATTCGATGGGTGCCCTGAGGGATTGTTCTTGTATTGGCAGTACAGTCTAGAAATATCACGTGGTCTAGGTTTAGGGAGAAGTTCACACAGTGCATACATCTTTATGTCCGGTTTTCACTGGCGTATGGTGGCAGGGTGGGGTATTAGGTGCTATTTTGGGGTCATGAATCCATACTTTTGCTGGTAACATTTAACGTGTTTTTTTTTTGTTGTTGGCCTGCGCACTTCAAAATGTCACATGACGCAGAATACGACGTCCGCTACACGAGTCTCTCATGACGGTTTAGCCTGGCATTTGTCTGTGCCATTATCTTGTAAAAAATTGAGTATTGCTTTTATTATTATGACACTGACAGAAAAATGTTGGTAAATGTCCCAGAAAATGTCGTAATTCTTGTCTCCATATGGTGCCATTTACACGTGCCAAGTTCTGCATATAGTACATACGCCATTTAACATTGTTGCACATGTGCCTTTCTGATTTTGTGCGGTTACGTTGCAATACGTGCTCCATGTTTGTAACCTTTTATGCTGTTCTGTGAGTAAATTACTATTGTAAGTTTAACTTTTAAAAAATGTTTTTGGGGAAGAACAGGTCGTATGTGGTCCAAGTGATGTGGCTGCAGGTAGTAAACCTTCATTACACTTTTACTAGCAATAGTTATAGAGACCGCAGATGTAAAATGTCTACCAACTCATACGTGAACGCTGGATTTGCCGCTGTGGACACTAGATGAGGGGAGAAGAAAAAAAGGTCCATACTTGTGCCCTCCTGGTATCTCATAGCGGCACATCTCTCCTGCCAGGGCAGGTGTCATTTGCGGCCTCCTGGAATGACATTTTCCCCCTGTGACCGTTGCAGCCTGTGATTGGAGGCCAACACCATTGAGGTCAGACGGGGAGGAGGTAAGGCGTCGCTATGGAACCACAAGGAGCGGTAAGTATTGCCTTTTTTTATTTTAAAGTAATACTTGCGATTTTTAACATAACTATGATTCTAGGAGCCCGGCTCCCTGCACTGAGTTCGGTCCGGGACTTGCGGCCGAAATACGTTCCGTCCATTACGGACGTAATGTGCTCGTGTGAATCCAGCCTTACGTGCAGATTTGCCACACGTATTTTTGTGTGGCAAATCTGCAGCATAAAACAGTGCCAGCAAAGTCAGGCCCCCATGCACACGTCCATTAACGGGCCGCATTTACGGTCCCTGCTCCCATTATAAAGTATGGGAGCACGGTCCGTAAAATAATAGGACATGTCCTATTTTTTACGGAAAGTTTCTAAAGCATAGGCACCTTCCCGTAAATATACGGGAAGGTGTCATTCGGCCATAGAAATGAATGGGACCGTAAGTACGGTCCCTAATTACGGGCGGTTTTACGGTCGTGTGCCTGCGGCCTAAATGAGATTTCAAGAAATATCATCTACACTGTTTTTTTTCTGCATGTGATTTATCTGCGGTGCATATTTTAAAATCCGCAGCATGTCGATTTATCTTGCGCTTCCGCCTGCGAATTGTATGTGACAAATTTATAAAAAAATGCACCAAAATCCAAAGCGTAAAAACGCACCGATTTCCGTACTTAGGTTACCATGGCAGCTGGGGGCCTATCAGTGCCCCGCGATCGCGTCACGATTGTGCCGATGGGGTGACAGAGAGAGCTCACTCCTGCCACTGATCTCGTAAGTACAGTGGCATTACCCACGACATCGGAGTGATGGATATATCCGTCACGATGCAGGAGCTAGCAGGGGTTAAAGCTGAACGTCTACGTTTCAATCACATCTTTATTGCATTGTTTCAAATACATTGTGGTGGTGTACAGAGGCTGATGAAAATTGTGTCACTGTCCAAATACCTCTATACCTGAATAAATATATATATATTTCATGACAAAGGACCGCAGCACTCCACAGCAAGTAGTTTCAAGAGAAAAATTGCATTTTATTCACCCATTAGCGGTGCAACGTTTCAGAACCAGCATGGGCCTTTCTCAAGCAGTCCATTGCTGGGGCTGAAACATTGCACCGCTACTGGGTGAATAAAATGCAATTTTTCTCTTGAAACTACTTGCTGTGGAGTGCTGCGGTCCTTTTGTCTTTCTATATATACGGAACCAGAGGTCGGGGTCCAAAGGCTTGCACCCTTTGAAAAATTGGGGATACACTGTACAATAATATCAGTATTTTAGAACTAGACATGGACCACACATCCATTGTTATACTTTGATCTACAGCTGCTAGTCAAAAATTTATAAACGTGAACATGAGCTTCTTTGTTAACATTTTGATCAAACTGTTTAAAGAGGCTCTGTCACCAGATTTTGCAACCCCTATCTGCTATTGCAGCAGATAGGCGCTGCAATGTAGATTACAGTAACGTTTTTATTTTTAAAAAACGAGCATTTTTGGCCAAGTTATGACCATTTTTGTAGTTATGCAAATGAGGCTTGCAAAAGTCCAAGTGGGCGTTTTTTAAAAGTAAAAGTCCAAGTGGGCGTGTATTATGACAGTGCAGATCTGTGACGTCACTCACAGGTCCTGCATCGTGTCGGCCACATCGGCACCAGAGGCTACACAGTTGATTCTGCAGCAGCATCAGCGTTTGCAGGTAAGTCGATCTGGTGACAGAGCCTCTTTAAGCCCACTTGCCACTTCACGTCGATCTCCTCACGTGTTGTGGTACTGTGTGGTGGTATCTTGATGTAGTGCTGCACTTGTGGGGAGACGTGGCTCAGAGCCAAGGAGGCTTGGCGTGGCCCGGAAGCATGGGTGCTTTTTGTCTTCTGGGTTGCTCCATCTGCAGGAGTGGTGCTGCGGTGGCAGTAGCCGCCATGCGGTGCTGCAACCGATAGAGTGGGGACCCAAATTGGAGAGGTTGTCGTGAAGTGGCAAGTGGGCTCATACAATTTGATCAAAATGTTAACAAAGAACCTCGTGTTCATAAATTTTTGCCTAGCAGCTATAGATCATGTTATATATAGTGGATGTGCGGTCCATGTCTAGTCTCTCAATACTGATATTGAGATAGATATATATATCTCTATCTAACACACATGCAGCCATTAGTCACTTTGCCCTACAGTCTAAGTGACGCATATATGAGTGACTTGTTAAAGCTCTTGATGTTTCAATGAAATAATGTCAACATGTTTCCAAAGGCACAATGAGTGAAATCAGAAATATATCTATATCTTCTTTTAGACAATTCATAAAGTATAAAACCTTAAATGATTCAGGACCAGTCTATTATGAGTCTTCAGGACCGGACACCATTTAGGCTTCATTCACATGTGCGTTGGGACTCCGTTCATGGGTTCTGTCAGACCATTCCGTCAGGGGAACCCACGAACGGAAGCCATAGCTTTTCGTTTGCATTACAATTGATTTCAATGGTAACTCTTACGTTGCTAATGGTTTCAGTTTGTCTCCATTCCGCAAGATTTACGTTTTTTGGCAGAATCAATAGCGTAGTCGGAAAACGGAAAACTTGCGGAACGGAGACGAATGAAAGCGTTATCATGAAGTCAATGGTAATGCAAATGGAAAGCTATGGTTTCTGTTTGGTTTCCTTTTTGTGGGTTCCCCTGACGGAAGGGTCTGATGGAACCCACGAACGGAACCCCGACGCAGATGTGAATGAAGCCTTAGCTTCGTAATTTCAGACGTTTTTGCAAGTGCACGCGTTTTTCGCGGCGTCCATTACGGACGTAATTAGAGCTGTTTTTCAATGGAGTCAATGAAAAACGGCTCCAATTACGTCCCAAGAAGTGACATGCACTTCTTTGAGGCGGGTGTCTTTTTGCGCGCCGTCTTTTGACAGCGACGCGTAAAAATATACCTCGTCTGAACAGAACATCGTAAAACCCATTGAAATCAATGGCCAGATGTTTGCAGACGTAATGGAGCCGTCTTTTCAGGCGTAATTGGAGGCGTAAAACGCCTGAATTACGTCCGTAAATAGGCCGTGTGAACATACCCTAAACGTTTCTGTCCCTCTCCAGGGTCCCCGGAAGTCTTGGGAAGCCAGCTAAAGCCTATGCTGTGTATGTGTGTGTGTGTATGTATGTATATATATATATATATATATATATATATATAGCACTCTGCGACAGATTCCAACACGGCAATGGGTGCAAGCGGGCAATCCAGATCCGTGGATTATAAGACATAAACAAAAGAAATCCTACAGCACTCCAATGGTTCCAAAAAGTATGTGATTTATTCAGTCAACAGCTGCAACGTTTCCGTCCTGCTATAGGACCTTTTTCAAGCATTCTCTGGCAAAGCGGGGTGGGCAAAGCGTGTTATCAACAAAATGAAGGAAGCGCAGTATGTTCTCAAAGTGCTGCCTCGTCATTACCTCTTTGGACATGTACCTCTCTGGTGTCGTACAGGACATCAGATGTCCAATAGGACCTAATCGTGGGCTTCTTAACAAAACCCATATTCAATAGGAGGCCCCAAAATTTTAAAATGTCTGCCACAGCTACTGGGTGCCACACGCTATTTTTGGCGTAATAAGATGTGGGGTGATTGGCGATAAATTGAACAGCATATAAATTGGTCTGTTCAACCAACAGGAGTAATAACTCCTCTGAAAAGAAGATTTAAAAAAAGTTCTCCTCCCTAAACCCCTCGGTGCTGATGTGGATGCCCGTAACAGAACTAAATTCTGGAACACGCGGCGTGTATAACTCAGTGGGCACCCAATCTCGGTCAATGGCACTAGTGCTAGGCGGACAATCCCCTATAAACCTAACGCTGATAAATGTTGCCTAACGCTAGCCCTAACTAACTATGTCGAAGGCCTGATTCACACGAACATGTTAAATGTCCGTGGGACGGCCGTTGAAACAGCGGCCGTCCCGCGGTCCTATGTAATTCAATGTGGCTGTTCACACAGCCGTTGTTTCAACGGACCGTGTGAAGGGTCCATGGGAAAATAGGACATGTCCTATCTTATCTCGCATCTCTCCATAGACTCTCGACTATGCTGGATGCGTGACATCGCGTCCCTCAGCGCTGAGTACGGATGCACCTCGGACGTGAAAAACTGCAGTTTTTCACGTCCGAGATGCGCAGCGTTCGTGTGAATCAGGCCTAACTAATTGCCCCCCTAACGCCCTACACCTAACTTACGCTGGCTAACGCTAACTAAACGCTAAACTATATATATATATATATATATATATATATATTTCAATTTTGAACTATAATATAGAACAAAGGTGGGGGGAGGGGGTGAACGGGGTACAGGGGGTGATCAGTATCTTTTTTTATTTTTTTTCACTCTTTACAGGAGACCAAAGCACACAGCTCCGTTCTCCTCAACGATCTGACAGGAATGAGGAGAACGGAGCTGTTTGCCCTGCCTCACAGCCTTTGCATGCTGCGATTGGTCTGTCAAATTTGACAGACCAATCACAGTGATCGCTGTATGGGGACCACTGTCATTGGTCCCTCGATGGCTCCCTGTGACACTCCGCTGTCTATGACAACTGTTGCCAGGGACTTGTCACCGTGTAAACACACACTGTGACAGTTTAACCCGTTAGTGACCGCCAATACGCCTTTTAACGGCGGCCACTAACGGGCTTTATTCTGATACATACGCCTTTTCACGGCGCTGCATCAGAATAAAATTGCGGCGCCGTGAAAGGAGATAGCTCCCTGCTCTCAGCTACCGGAGGTAGCTGAGGGCTTGGAGCACACTCTGGGGACCGTTGTTTGCGGTCCCCAAACCGGCGATCGCCGGTATTCAACGAATACCGGCGACCGCCGTTACAACTAGTGCAGCGGTGGAAAATGGAAATTTTTATCTCCTCTCACCATGAATGTTTGGTGAGAGGAGATAAAAAACTAACCTGAAGGGCCTCCGATGCCCGCGATCGTGTCCCCCTTCTCTTCTCCTCCCGCAGCTGCCGGGAAGAGAAAAAAAATGGCGCCCGCGCATGCGCACAATCTAATTAGGATTGCGGCGCCGTGCAGAGGGATAGCTCCCTGCCCTCAGCTACCAGAGGTAGCTGAGGGCTTGGAGCACAGTCTGGGGACTGTTGTTTGCGGTCCCCAAACCGGCGATCGCCGGTATTCAACGAATACCGGCGATCGCCGTTACAATTAATGCAGCATTGAAATCTGACTTTTTATCTCCTCTCACCATGAATGTTTGGTGAGAGGAGATAAAAAACTATTTGTTAGGCCTCCGATCGTGCCCCCCAACCGCCGGAAAAAAATAAAATAAAAAATGGCGCACGCATGCGCTGTCAGTGAAAGGCAGCTATTCTGCCTGTAAATGGAAACTGATCAGGGACCGTTATAATTGGTCCCTGATCAGATGGTCACTGTGATATACCTATCACAGTGACCATAGTCCCATATTTTCAAAATACAGCACAAGATTTGTGCTCTTTCCCTCCCTCCTCTCACTGTAGTTGATCTGTGAGAGGAGAGAGAGAAATACTATACAAATCTTGTGCTGTATTATACTGTAAAATACACCACATACTTACTCGCCAGTGTTTTCCGATATTATCCGAATATTGTCCGTAATTTACCCCAGATTACCCGTAATCACCCCAGATTACCCGTAATTACCCCAGATTACCCGTAATCACCCCAGATTACACGTAATCACCCCCGTTTTTTTGTTTGTCTTCTAAAAAAACAAAAAAAAAAACAATTATTAGTGTGGTGAACATGAACCGCAGAAGCCTCAGAATGTTCTCTGCAGAGCAGGCATACGCCATGCTGTGCTCTAGCGGTTCCGGCAGTGATACGGACACTGCGTCAGAAGCAGAACTTGGCTCAGAAAGCGACACAAGTTCTGCTTCTGCCACTGGACCCCCCAGCCCTATGGTGGTGGACGCAGCGGTCACCGGTGAAGCGTCAGGAGACGGGCCTAGTACTGCAGTCCCTTCCGCAATTTGGGATCCTGCAATTGCTTTCTCCCCCCAAGTTTTGCCATTTACAGCGACTCCAGGCATCAACGCAGATGTCTCAAATTTTAGTCCCTATAATTTTTTTCATTTGTTTATAGGCGATCAGGTCCTGGAACTAATCGTCCAGCAGACAAATTTATACGCCAGGCAATTTGGCACCCAAAATCCCAGGTCTTGCTATGCCAGAGGATGGATCCCCACAACAGTTTCTGAAATAAACATTTTTTGGGGAATTACCCTAAACATGGGGATAGTAAAAAAAACCTCTATCCGCTCCTATTGGGCTACCAGCGCTATCCATAGCACGCCTGTATTTGCAGCCGTTATGGCCCGAACGCGCTATGAGACTAATGCGTTTCATGCATTTTTCTGACAATACACAAATCCCCCCAAGAAGTGACCCACCCAGCCTATGATCGCCTCAACAAACTGAGACCCCTAATCTCCCTCCTAAGTGACTCATTTTTCAATTTATATACCCCAGGCCAAAAACTAGCGGTAGATGAGTCCCTTATGTCCTTCAAGGGCCGTCTATAGTTTCGACAATACATCCCCTCCAAAAGAGCCCGATACGGAGTGAAACTCTATAAGGTGTGCGAGAGCACAACGGGCTACACCTGTGGCTTTTTCATTTATGAGGGCAGGGATCGCCACCTTAATCCCCCAGGATGCCCAGAGGATATTGGCATTAGTGGGAAAATTGTCTGGGAACTCATGGTGCCATTCCTACAAAAAGGGTACCATGTGTACACCGACAATTACTACACCAGTGTCCCCCTGTATAAGTCCCTCCATGCTGCGAATACAGGGGCCTGTGGGACGGTACGAAAAAATAGTCGGCTTCCCTCAACGACTGGTGTCCAGGTGACTAGAAAGGGGCGCGTCACTCTAATTTGCAAGTGACCAGTTGCTCGCTGTCAAATGGAGTGACAAAAAGGACGTGTACATGCTCTCCACCGTGCACGAGGACACCACAGTGGCAGTGAGAGAGAGGGGCGCTACCTCTGATAAGAGGAAACCGGTCTGCGTGGTGGACTATAACAAGTTCATGGGGGGAGTCGATCTATCTGACCAGGTCCTACAACCGTACCTGGTCAAGCGCAAAACTAGGGCCTGGTATAAAAAGGTAGCGATCTACCTTATCCAGATGGCCACTTACAACAGCTATGTGCTGTACAAGACCCAGGGAACGCTCAGTTTCCTCCAGTATCAGGAGAAAATTATAGAGCACCTCCTGTTTGACTCCCCCGCACCTAGAGACTCCTTCCAGTCAGAGGATGTCAAAAGGCTCACTGAGCGCCACTTCCTTCACCCCGTCCCTGCCTCTGTGAACCAAAGGTACCCCCAAAAGAGATGCCGGGTGTGCAGTAAACACGGAAGGAGGAGCGATTCCCGGTTTTACTGCCCCATGTGCCCTTCAAATCCAGGCCTGTGCAACTACCCCTGTTTTGAGACCTACCACACCGTTTCTAATTATTAATTTCATCTATAATTTAGGGAAAACCAAAAAGGGTGGGGTGGGGGGGGGGATTCTTTTTAGGGAGTCAATTTCATTTATGCATATTTTTTTGTTTAGTTTCTGGGCTTTCCAAGGGAGGGAGGGATTCTCATGGGGAGGTTTATTTATTTCAGACTGTAAAACTAAATTTCCCCTTTATGATTTTTTTTATACAATTCTTGGACAATTAAATCCAGGACTTGATCACTCACAAATGAATACAGTTTATTGTGCAGGAGCCCACATCTGTCAATTCAGAACATGGACCCCCACAAGCGTTCTTGAAATAAAAAATAAATGTGGGCATTGCCCGTGCCGCCCCTGAATTAGTGGAAGTGGTGCATTTTAGAAATGGTTACAAGAATAAATTGGGGATGTATTTCCTTTTTCTTATGACTATGTCCTGCCACATACAGCGGTTACATTCCTAATTCTGTACCGTGATACGGGCATGATATTTTTTTTTTGGAGGATCTCTAATAATCGAGCTGTTCCTTATCAATACACCATGGTCTTTGTTACGGTTCTTCTGGAAATACTGACATCATATTGGGGATTAGTGATCCTTTACTGTTCCTATAGATGGTTTTGGACATTGCCCCTCTATATATTCTGTAGGTGATTGGTTGTTTTGTGCACATAGCGGTTCCTACATTGCCGGGCAGGGGCCTGTTATGGTGTACCGCGTCACTTGGCACATTAAGGATTGATGGAGCTAAAGAGACGTTGTACAACCAGTCACTGAAAAAAAAATCCTTGTCATGGCAGCCCTGCAGGTGTTCTTCTATCTAGTGAACAGACTCGAGTTTGCAACATAGTTGGATACATTTTCCTCCATTTGTTTGAAGATCTTGCCTGTCACTCCAGTACAGTTTATTTTTTCCTCTCTGACTGATTTTATATTAGGACAGAATTCTGTCCACAATGACATCATAATGGCACCAACTGCTTCTTCAGCAAGACATAGTCATAAGTACAGGCAAATACGTCTATAGATACATTTATCCGTTATGAATACACGGCTTCACTTCTCTTCTGTATGCTGCACAAATTTATTAATGTGGCGTATTTCTAACAAAATAACCTTCTACCACGTCTCCTCTATTTCATGTGGAAACGTAATAAGAGTTTGAAGAAAACATTATATACCCATAGTGTCTGAAATGATACCCATTATTTCCTCCTTTAAAAAATTTTTGGTCCGCATGCCCACTACACCACTAGATAAATACCTTTAGGGGTTTAGTTTTTAAAATGGGGTCATTTCTGCGTGGTTTTTTTTTCTTGTTCAGGCCGCTCAATGCCTCTAAATGCATGATATGGGGCCTAGAATTTATTCAATTGTGCCCTGAAAGCCAAAGGGTGCTCCCTCTCTTTTTGGCCCAGCCACACGTCTAATAAGCAGATTGGGGCAACAATGAGAGTATTTTTGAAAACAGGAGAAACCGGGTGATAGATTTTGGGGTGTGTTTCTTCATTCTTATGGTCGCTTTACACAGAAATCGGTCTTCAAAGTGATATTTTTATGGAAAAAGTGTTTTGTTTTGTTTTTTCACCTGCTATGCATTAAATTTAGCAAAAAACTGTGGGGTCAAAATACTCACTACACCCCTAGATAAATACCTTAAGGGGTCTAGTTTTCTAAATGGGGTCGTTTATGGGGAGTTTCTATCGTTCTGGTAGTTCAAAACCTCTCCAAATATACAGTGGGGCCTAAAACATTTTCAAGCAAAATATGAGTCCTGAAAGCCTCCGGGTTCTCCCTTCCTTTCGGGCCCTGCCGTGTGTCCAGGCAATGCATTAGGGTCACAATGGGGGCATTTTTGAAAACAGGAGAAACAGGGTGATAGATTTTGGGGTGTGTTTCTTCATTCTCATGGTCGCTTTACAAAGAAATCGGTCTTCAAAGTTATACTTTTATGAAAAAAGTGAGATTATATTTTTTTACGCCTGCATTGCATGAATTCTTACAAAAAAACTGTGGTGTCAAAATACTTACAACACCCCTTAATAAATACCTTAAGGGGTGTAGTTTGCAAAATGGGGTCACTTGTGGGGGTTTCCACCATTCTGACACCTATGAGCCTCTGAAAACCTGGCTTGATGCAGGAAAACCAAATGTACTTCAAAATGTATAAAATTATTACTAAACTTGTAAGTCTTCTAAATTGCTCGAAAAAAAAATTTTTTTTCAAAAGTGCTGCCAAAATAGAGTAAAGAGATGGAAATATATATTTAATAAAAAAAGTTGTACTGTATGTGTGTACATATGTGACATATTGCCGTTAAAAATAGGGAAAAATGATAATTTTTACAAAATTTCTTCATTTTTTCTATTTTTTTATTAATTTCCGTAAATCGTATCAGTCTACTTTTACCACTAAAATAAAGTACAACATGTGACGAAAAAACAATGTCAGAATTACTTGGATATTCAAAACTTTCGCTGAGTTATTCTCTGATAAAGTCACACATACCAGATTTAACAAATCTGGCTTGGTCATTAAGGCCCAAACAGGCCCGGTCATTAAGGGGTTAAGGGCAGGACGGATATATCTGTCCTCCTGCGCGAACTAGCAGCTGCATAGAATGGATATATCCGTCCTTCGGCGTTAAAGAGAACCTTTCACCTCACCATACATGTGCAGCATGTAATGGGGAGGGCTGCACAAACTCTAGGGCACTTTAAATTTTTTTCTACCTCCCTCCGTTGTTTAGATATCGGTGCTGTTATATTTGGCGCCCAATATTTAAATAACCCCCTGAATAGTCAACGGGGCGTGTACTGTCAAGGTGGCATGTCACTGCTACGGACAGTGTTAAAAGAGCTGGGGAACGTTTACACTGTCCGTAGCAGAGACACGTCCCCTTGCCAGTTCAGCAGAAGACTGATCTTCAAAGCTGAAGAGTGAGTGAGAGCGCGAGCACGCACACTGTCTCTCTCTCCTCGCTTTTGCTGTAACTGTCCATAGCACTGACACGCCCCTTGCCTGTTCTCTCTTGCTGTAACACTGTCCATATCTGATTGGACAGTGTCACAGCCATAGTAACACGCCCCCTTGACAGTACACGCCCCGTTGACTGTTCAGAAGGTTATTTAAATATCGGGCGCCAAATATAACGGCACCGATATCTTAATAACGGAGGGAGGTAAAAAAAATTTTTTAAAGTGCCCCAGAGTTTGTGAATCCCTCCCCATTACATGCCGCACATGTATGGGGAGGTGAAAGGTTCTCTTTAAGAGGTTAATTGCAACCAGCTACAGCATTGTGTTTGTATATATAGAGAACACCCAGTGTAGAAGGGCAGTCTCCGACAGCCTTCGACCTAATTCACACGAGCGTATTTCACGTCCGTGTTACGCGCGTGAAAATAACGCACGTCACACGGACCTATGCAAGGCAATGGGTCCATTCAGACATTGTGTTTTTCACGCAGCGTGTGTCCGCCGCATGAAACTTACTGCATGTCCTATACTTGTGCGTTTTTTGCGCATCACGCACCCATTGAAGTCAATGGGTGCGTGAAAATCACGGATAGCACACGCACACACATTCGTGTGCGGTGCATGATTCACGCAACAGTTGCTAAAGAAATGATACGAAAACCACCTCCCTCATTTTATTTTGCTGACGTAAATAACGCATGACATACGCGCGTAAAAAACGCTGACAAGCACCATACACTGTGTTTTTTACGCGCGCAAAATGGACACGTTCGTGTGAATAAGGCCTTACTAGACCTTACATATTTTTTCTAAGTTCACAATTTGCAGTGTATCTGCATTTTTTTATGGGGCAGGAAGAGAGAGTGACCACAATTGTGAGTCACCGGACAGAGTTGCTGGAATTTCAGCTGCAGATAGAAACATGTCCACGCCTTAATTAAACTCCGTACAGCTGGAATATCCTATGTGTACTTTTTAGAATACAATAATACAGTTAGTGCATTAATTTGCTTCTCTAGGACTTAAACATTGATGGACAATCCTTAGACCATAAATGTTTGATTATGGAGGCTTGACCTTTGGTACCACTACAGATCAGCAAAATGAAGGGGCCGTTGCACTGTTCCTGGTACTGCAGCTCAATCCCCCACTGACCAAATCTTGATGGCCTATCCGGAGTCATGGATAACCCCTTTAATCCTACAATTTTTGTCTGATTTCTACTAAATAGCGTTTTAGCATACGGTCTCACGTAGTGGTGGCCAACACATGGCTGCATTACTGCTGAAATTCACACAGTCACGCTGTATGGTGGTTTTCAAATAGATTATTGGTCGCACAGTTTTGCAAGTAAAACTGCTGTTTACCAGGCAAAATTGTGCGGCAATTATGGGTCTATTCATTAATGGCTGCACAACCGTAGTTTTACTAGCAAAACCGTGCAGCAATTTCACCAAACTTCATGTCAACATGCTTTTTAGCTGCATCACGGCCGCTACGTAAGACTGTGCCCTGGTTGGCAGTAATCCTAAAGATAGAACTTTCTAATGTACATTGTAGATTTATGCAGTTGTCCATAGAAAACAATTGTAATACGGTTGGAACTGTTATGACTATTACAAGGTCATTTGCAACTTATTTTGCTCATAAAGAATTCGGGTATGTGCACACTCTTACTAAAAAACTTCTGAAAATGCGGAGCTGTTTTCAAGGGAAAACAGCTACTGATTTTCAGCCGTTTTTATTATCAACTCACTTTTTTTGCAGGGTTTTTTAAAATGAGGCGTAAAAAAAACGCCCCGTCGGATCAGAACGCCGTATTTCCCATTGAAATCAATGGGCAGATGTTTGTAGGCGTTCTGCTTCCGTTTTTTCAGGCGTCTTTCGAGGCATAAACATCCCGAAATACCCCTGAAAACACTACGTGTGCACAGACCCTAAAAGTCAAATTGTGATCTTCAGTTTCTCTTGTAACTTTTAGTTACCATGTAGCCCCAGCATAAATCTCTTCCTCTATGTTCCAGATGTGTAGTGTTTATCTCTCTGGGCCAAATTAAGGTCAATAGGGGAAATTTACTAAGCTAAATGTTGGCTCAATTTGCACCAGAAAACTGACTTGCATAACTTGCCCAGATTTATTATGTGTTTTATCTACATTTTGCGCCTCACTAGACCGTTTTGAAAGTGTCTAGATAAAGGAACATGGCTTACCAAAACGGGACCATGTCTTATATGTGCCAATGGAACAACGAAGCTCTGATTACAACTTTCTGGGAGGATCTGGCTGGTCGAGTCAAGGATGCTTTAGATTAATTAATTCTTAGTATTGACATACGCTTTCGTGAGAGACAATGAGATGGACCGTCCCCATCGGGTACCTCAGCCACACCTGTCTGTCAAGGTTTTATTTGCCAGGTCCTATACCCTCGGTGTACTACACCAATGTCTCCTGGTCCACCGGACCAGTTGCTACTCACACCTGGACCACCTCAAGAGGTAGCGACCTGGTAGTCTCCCTGGAGAAAAGTCCAGATTCCCATATGGGCGTTAACCCCTTCCCGCTCCTGGACGTACTATTAGGTCATGGTAGCTGTATCGTTCGCTCTCCATGACCTAATAGTACGTCTCGGGAGTAAAGGCCATTTCGGCCGTCCTCCCGACACATACAAGAGCTGTGACAGCTGCTGTCTCGTACAGCAGCTGCCGCAGCTCCTACAGCGGGGACCAATCGCTGTGTCCCCGCTGATTAATAGAGATTGCGGCTTTTTAGGGGTTAAGCAACCATCGCCGGCCTGCTACACGATAGCGGCCGGCGATGGTGACTATGGCAACTGGAAACCAAACAATGGCGTCCGGCTATGCCATAGACGGAAGCCTAGTGGGTCCTGACAAAGTCAGGACCCACTATGCTTGCTGTCCGTGAGTAGCTGACAGCTGTAATACACTGCACTACGCATGTAGTGCAGTGTATTAGAATAGCGATCAGGGCCTCCTGCCCTCAAGTCCCCTAGTGGGACAAAGTAATGAAGTAAAAAAAAAAGTTAAAAAAAGATGTGTAAAAATAAGAAAATAAAAGTTTTAAAAGTTAAAATCCCCCTTTTTCCCCTATCAGTCCTTTATTATTAATAAAAATATATAAACAAACAAATAAACTATACATAATTGGCATCGCCGCGTCCATAACGGCCTGAGCTACAAAATGATTTTGTTATTTATCCCGCACGGTGAACGCCGTAAAAGAAAATAATAATAAACCGTACCAGAATCACAATTGTTTGGTCACTTCACCTCCCAAAAAATTGAATAAAAAGAGATCAAAAACTCGCATGTACCTAAAAATGGTAATGATTGAAGCTACATTTCGTCACGCAAAAAATAGGTTCTCACACAGCTTTATTGATGGAAAAATAAAAAAGTTCTGGCTCTTAGAATAAGGTAACACAAAAAGTGAATGATTTTTTACAAAACGTATTTTATTGTGCAAACGCCATAAGACATAAAAAAAAAACTATAAACATGGTATCGCCGTAATCGTATCGGCACGCAGAATAAAGTGAATGTCATTTATAGCGCACGGTGAACGCTGTAAAAAAAAATAGAATAAAAAAAACTATAGTAGAATTGCTGTTATTTAGTCACCACGCCACCTAAAAATAGAATAAAAACTGATCAAAAAGCCGCATGCACCCCAAGAAAACTACAATAAATTCCTCAAGGGGTCTAGTTTCCAAAATGGGGTAACTTTTGGGGGGTTTCCAATGTTTTGGCACCACAAGACCTCTTCAAACCGGACATGGTGCCTAATAAAAAAGAGGCCTCAAATTCCACTAGGTGCTCCTTTGTTCGGAGGTGGGTGCATCAGTCCATTACCGCACTAGGGCCACATGTGGGATATTTCTCAAAACTGCAGAATCTGGGCAATCAATTTTGAGTTGCGTTTCTCTGGTAAAACCTTTTGTGTTATAGAAAAAAATGGTATAAAAAGGATTTTCTGACAAAAATAAATATGTAAATTCCACCTCTACTTTGCTCTAAATTCCTGTGAAACACCTAAAGGGTTCATAAACTTTCTAAATGCTGTTGTGAATACTTTGAGGGGTCTAGTTTTTAAAATGGGGTGTTTGATGGTGTCTAATATTTAGGCCCCTCAAAGCAACTTCAGAACTGAACTGGAACCTAAAAATAAATAAAAATGAGGCAATACTTCGCTTCTCCTAATGTCTACTCCAAGATGACCCCAGTTTTGACCGTTTGTATAAACGGAGACCCCTATTAGACCATTTCAGTGCCCGGTTTTCCCAAGCATACACCACCGAGACGTGTATTTTTATTGATGAGTCCTTGGTACATTTTAAACGGAGGCTTCAATTCCGCCAGTACCTTCCGGCAGGGGCGTAACTAGGAAAGACTGGGCCCCATAGCAAACTTTTGACTGGGGCCCCCCCTCTGCTGGGAATCACACAACCCCCCCCCCCCCCCTTGTAGATAGTGCCTCCCTATAGATTCCACCACACAGCGCCCCCCTATAGATAGCACCATACACAGCCCCCTGTAGATGACGCCATACAGCCCCCTGTAGATAACGCCATACAGAACCCCTCTGTAGATAACGCCATACAGCCCCCCCCCCCAAAAAAAAAAAAAACGGCCTATAGTTTGTCCTACAAAAGACATGCATCCCCTATCCACAGGATAGGAGATACATGTGTGATCGCTGGCAGCGATAAGGAGAACGGGGGACCGGAAGTCCCCCCTAAGTTCTCCATGACAAACCTCGGACTTCCGGCGTCTGCGCAGGTCAATAAAAATGAAAGGAACGCTGGTCACGCATGCGCACAAGCACGACCGGCGCTCCATACATTTCTATGGAGCTGCCGACACAGACCCCGGAAGTCCGAGGTTTGTCATGGAGAACTTAGGGGGGACTTTCGGTCCCCCGTTCTCCTCATCCCAGCGATCCCACATGTATCCCCTATCCTGTGGATAGGGGATGCATGTCTTTTGTAGGAACAACCCTTTCAGTGGCGTCGCGCTGTAGCAGCCATAGCGGCTGCTAGCGGAGCCTGCGGCCATCGGAGGGGGCCGTGCCGGCGGGTGCCACGGGCTCCCTCATGCTGCAGGCCCTGTAGAAGTCGCTACGGCTGCTATAGCGGTAGTTACGCCACTGCGTATAGGTTTGTACGGCGTAAAACTACAGCTCCCAGCATGGCCGGAACAATGGTAATGATATGCTGGGAGATGCGGTTTCACAAAAAAAATCCTATCACCATCATCTCGCTGCAGATCATACAGTGACTACAATACTGATTAGAGGCAGAATAAACATTTACATTAAGTGACTCACCGGTGACGTCTCAGATTCTAGTTCTTTTCTTCTCCCTCCGGTTCAGACATCTATGATGGATTTCTCCCGGCCATGACCCATTTCTGCAGTTTTCCGTTTAGATGTCTTCAGCTTCTCATTTCTGCACCTATAAACAAAGTTAAAATTCTCAACACATCTAAATATAACGGGGACACACACACACACACACACACACACACACACACACACCGTGCCCCCTGTAGATAGTGACCTACATAGAAGCCCCTGTAGATAGTGCCCACATATGGACTCCAGAGCTGCAAGGCAATAGTGCTAACCACTGAGCCACCGTGCTGCCCTACATATAGCTTCCCCTATAGTTAGTGCTCCACGTATAGCCCACCTCTGTAGATAGTGTCTCACATATAGCTCCCCCTGTATATAGTGTCCCACATATAGCCCACCCCTTTAGACTGTGCACTACATATAGCCACCCTGTTGCTAGTGCCCCACAGGTAACCCACCCCTGTATATAGTGTCCCACACATAGCCCACCCCTATAGAAAGCACCCTAAAAAATAGCTCCCCTATAGTGTTCTACATATAGCCCACCCCTGTATATAGTGCCCCACATATAGACCCCCCTGTATATAGTGGCCCACATATAGACCCCCCTGTATATAATGGCCCACATATAGAGCCCCTGTATATAATGGCCCACATATAGATCCCCCTGTATATAGTGGCCCACACCCCCACATATAGACCCCCCTGTATATAATGGCCCACATATAGAGCCCCCTGTATACAATGGCCCACATATAGAGCCCCCTGTATATAATGGCCCACATAGAGCCCCCTGTATATAATGGCCCACGTATAGAGCCTCCTGTATATAGTGGCCCACACCCCCACATATAGACCCCCCTGTATATAATGGCCCACACCCCCACATATAGACCCCCCTGTAGCTACTGGCCCACATATAGACCCCCCTGTAGCTACTGCCCCACATATAGACCCCCTATATATAATAGCCCACATAAAGACGACCCCCCCCCACTATAGATAATGCCTTTCACATTTTTATGAGGGGAAAAAAAAATTGCCATACTCACATGATCCCGTTCCCACGCTGTTCACTGGCGATGCAGACATGCTCTCTTCTGAGCATGTCTGCAGGAGCTGAACGAGCATCCTCCAATGACGCTGATTGGCGGGGCAGAATGACTTGCCCCGCCAATCAGCACCTTCCAAGCATGGAAGCGGCGCGATGATGTCATCGCGCCGCTAGCCAATCAGTGTCATTGTAAGGCACTGGATGGTCAGGCACGGAACATGCCCGGCCATTCAGTGCTAATACATGTATTTGGCTGCCGCTAGCACTGGGGCCCCCTCCGGTGCTAGCGACACCTACAGGCATGAGAGGGCCTGTGTAAGGCTTGGCGTCGCGGGCCCCACAGTAGCGGCGCTACCGCTGTAGCAGCCATAACGGCTGCTAGCGGCACCACCGGGCATTTGGGTGTGCGTGTCGGCTGGCGGCACGGGCCCCCTCAAGCCCCGGGCCCCGTAGCAGCCGCTACTGATGCTACCGCGGTAGTTACGCCACTGCCTTCCGGGTAGGAGGGCAAGGTATGGTGTGAAGATGTATAAGCTGTGCGAGAGTGCATCAGGGTATACCTACAAATTTAGGATATATGAAGGGAAGGACACCAGTGCTCAGCCCCCAGAATGCCCCCCCCCCCCTAACTGGGAGATAATGCAAAAATTGTGTGGGATTTGGTGCACCCACTTCTGGACCAGGGTTACCCCCTCTACCGGGATGATTTTTATACCGGCGTCCCACTCTTCAAGTGCCTCGCTTCCAGAAGTCCTGTGGCATGCGGCACTGCTAGAAGAAATCTGAGAGGCCTCCCTAAGACTCTGCTTGGGCAAACACTCAGAAGGGGTGAGAGCAGGGCACATTCTTGCAGCAACATATTGTGTGTCAAGTACAAGACAAGAGAGAAGTCCTTGTAATAACAATACATGGCCACACCAGTACCCATGTACCAGTACAGAGACCCCCAAACCAGACTGCATCCTGGACTACAATAGGTACATGGGAGGGGTGGACTTGTCAGATCAAGTCCTGAAGCCCTACAACGCCATGCGGTGTGGTATAGGAAGCTGGCCGGGCACATCATACAGATGGCATTGTACAATGCGTAGATTGCTACGTCGATGTACAGGCCAGAGGGGAACTTTCCTGGAATTTCAAGAGGTGGTTATCAATAAACTAATTTTTAGGGACCAAGAGGGGGGGGGGGCTCCCAGTACTTCTGGAAGCGGGGCCACACGCATCGTACCAGGGCAACACTTTTCAGGAGAAGTTCCCCAAACTGGCAAGAAAGGAAAAAGTCAAAAGAGGTACAAAGTCTGCTATAAGAGGGGGATAAGGGAGGACACAATATATCAATGTGACACGTGTCCCGAAAAACCAGAGCTCTGTATGAAAGAGTGCTTCAAAAAGTATCACATCCCTAGATTTTTAATCTACCCTGATGCACTCCTCACATCTTAGCTTATCGCCACAAATGGGGTATTGCTGCACTCAGGAGAAATTGGGCAACAAAATGGGGTATTTTGTTCCCTGTGAAAATAAGAATTTTTTTATCAAAAATTACATCTTATTGGAAAAAATGTAATTTTTGTTTAATTTCACAGCTCAATTCAAATACGTGCTGTGTAAAAACTGTGGGGTCAAAATGGTAACAACAACCATAAATTAATTCCTTGAGGGGTGTAGTTTCTGAAATGGGGTCACTTTTGTGGGATTCCTACTGTTTTGGCACCTCAACACCTCTTCAAACCTGACATGCTGCCTAAAATATATTCTAATAAAAAAGATCTCAAAATGTACTAGGTCCTTCTTTGCTTCTGGGGCTTGTGTTTTAGTCCACGAGCGCACTAGAGCCACATGTGGGACATTTCTAAAAACTGCAGAATCTGGGCAATACATATTTAGTAGTGTTTCTCTGGTAAAACCTTCTGTGTTACAGAAAAAAATTTAATACAATTTAAATTCAGCAAGAAAAATGAAATTTGCAAATTTCACCTCTACTTTGCTTTAATTCCTGTGAAATGCCTGAAGGGTTAAATAAACTTTCTAAATGCTGTTTTGAATACTTTGAGGGGTCTAGTTTTCAAAATGGGGTGTTTTATGGGGGTTTCTAATACATAGGCCCCTCAAAGCCACTTTGGAACTGAACAAGTACCTTTAATAAAAAGCTTTTGAAATTTTCTTAAAAATATGAGAAATTGCTGTGTATGCTCTAAGCCTTGTAACATCCAAGAAAAATAAAAGAATGTTCAAAAAACGATGCCAATCTAAAGTGGACATATAGGAAATGTGAACTAATAACTATTTTGGCTGGTATAACCGTCTGTTTTACAAGCAGATGCATTTAAATTGTGAAAAATGCTATTTTTTATAAATTTTCTCTAAATTTTGCAATTTTTCACCAATAAACACTGAATAT
The DNA here is from genome assembly GCF_050947455.1 of Rhinoderma darwinii. Classification (NCBI taxonomy): domain Eukaryota; kingdom Metazoa; phylum Chordata; class Amphibia; order Anura; family Rhinodermatidae; genus Rhinoderma; species Rhinoderma darwinii. The sequence goes on along the minus strand of NC_134689.1, from coordinate 252,491,815 downwards.
ATCGTCCAAATTTTACCACTAACATAAAGCCCCATGTGTCACGAGAAAACAATCTCAGAATCGCTTGGATAGGTTTAAGCATTCCGACGTTATTACCACATAAAGTGAAATATGTCAGATTTGAAAAATGGGCTCTGAGCCTTAAGGCCAAAACAAGGCAAGGCTGCGTCCTTAAGGGGTTAAAGGCTGAATACTGCGGTGGCTACTTAGGGCCACCTCTAAAGATGTTATATAAGTCAAACCGTTTAGGTAGCACAGTGGGTCCACAACCAGCTGGTCCTTGCAGTTTAGGAGGAGAGGTACAGCCACAGGAGGGAGGATGGAGATGCCAGTGGCCACGGATAGCGGAGTGACAAGGCCGGCCGCGGTGTAGGTAAGCAACCCGGCGCGAGTGACCGCCGGCAGGAGCGGCACCCGCTGCCGGCATTATAGTTAGATTTACGGGGTGCTTACAACCTGACCCCAATACGTGAAGGTGATGAGTGGAAAATATTTAACATGAGGGATGGTCATTTAAAATATTTGGTTATGCCTTTTGGCCTTAGTAATGCTCTTGCAGTCTTTAACCCCTTCCCGCTATTGGGCGTAACTGTACGCCCGAAAACCAAGTGAGTTCCCGCAGACGGGCGTACAGTTACGCCCTGCAGATAAAGCGAGCACAGGAGCTGTGAGAGCTTTATCGTCAGCGGCTGTCAGCTGTTATACACAGCAGACATGCCGCTGCGATGGCTGTTACCGCCGATCGCAGCCATTTAACCCCTTCAATGCGGCTGTCAATGACGTCCGCCGCATTGAAGTGGTTGACAGAGGGAGGGAGCTCCCTCTGTAACCCCCGGACCCCCCCGCGATGGATCGCGGGTGGCGATCGTTGCTATGGCAACCAGGAAGCCATTACAAGGCTTCCTGGTTGCCAAGGTACGGTAGCCTATTAGGTCCTGCCCGAGGCAGGACCTAATACGCTAACTGTCAAATGAAAAATGACAATTACAATGCACTACACTACATAAGTATTGCAGTGCATCGTAGCGGGGATCAGAAGACCAGATCTTCAAGTCCCCAGGTCAGTGTAAAAGAAAAAGTAAAAGATGTAAAAAAAATGTGAAAGAAAAATAAATAAATAAAAGTTAATGAATAATAAAAAACAACACTTGCCCTGTTTCCCTGATCAACTCCTTTTATTATTAGAAAAAAAAATGAAAATATGAAAAAAATATATACATAATAGGTATCGCCGCGTTCGAAACGGCCTGATCTATAAAAATATCACGTTATTTTTACCACACGGTGAAAAATTGTAATAAAAAACAATGACATTTTATTTTTTGGTCATCTTGTCTCAAAAAAAATGAAAAGTGATCAAAAAGTTGCAAGTAGCGCAAAATGGTACCAATAGAAACTACAGTTCGTCACGCATAAAACAAGCCGTCCCGCAGCGATATCAATGAAAAAATAAAAAAGTTATGGCTGTCAGAAATTGGCGACACTTAAACATTATTTTTTTTAGAAAAGAGTATTTTTATTGTGGGAACGTAGTGAAACGTAAAAAAACTATATAAATTTGGTGCCGCTGTAATCGTATCGCCCCGCAGAATAAAGTTAACATGTTGTTTATACTGCACGGTGAACACTGTAAAAAACAATTAAAAAAGAAACGTGCTGGAATGGCTGTTTTTTGGTTTCCTCATCTCCCAAAAATATGGAATAAATAGCGATAAAAAAATCGCATGTACCCCAAAATGGAACCAATAAAAATTACAGCTCGTTCCACAAAAAACGCGCCCTCACACACGCCCTAACGGAAAAATAACACGTTATGACTCTCAAAATGCAATGATGCAAAATGATTCTAAATGATGGCCCAGACTAATTTTTTAGGTCCAGTAGAATTTCACTAAATACCCCACATCGTCATTTGCTGGACCCTACAGGTGGACCTTGTAGATGCAGCGGCGATGAGGAAACTTTAGGGCCTTGTGCGGCTTATAGGGCTAGTGAAGAAGTTAAATATAAGGCAACACTGGAGCGCAGATATTTTGTATAATACCCCAAAAACCCGGCCTGTGCATAAAGGATTGGTTCAAAGTGTACCACACCAATCCATGGATTATTCATTCACCCAATTATTACATCATCCTATTATGACCTGTTGCACTCCGCCCAGCTTACATATGCCCTGATGCACAGCTTACATATACCCTGATGTACTCCGCCCAGCTTACATATGCCCTGATGCACTCTGCACAGCTTACATATACCCTGATATACCCGCACAGCTTACATATAGCCTGATGTACCAGCACATATTACATATACCCTGATGTACTCCACAGTTTACATATATCCTGATGTACTACGCCCAGCTTACATATTTCCTGATGTACTCCTCACAGTTTACATATGTCCTGATGTTCTCCGCCCAGCTTACATATGCCCTGATGTTCTCCGCCCAGTTTACATATACCCTGATGTACTCCGCCCAGATTACATATACCCTGATTTACTCCGCCCAGTTTACATATACCCTGATGTACTCCGCCCAGATTACATATACCCTTATGTACTCCGCCCAGCTCACATATGCCCCCACATTATAAGCTGAAATACCACTAATACACCAAGCAAAATCTGCGCTTCAAAAGCCAAATGGTGGTCCAACTGAGCCTGGCAGTGTACCCAAACGGCAATTTATGACCACATATGGGGTATTCTGGAGAACCCGCTTAATTTATGGGATGTGTGTCTACGGTGGTACAAGCTGGGCACAACACATTGGGCACTGAAGTGGCATATCTGTGGAAAACAGCAGTTTTCAATCTGCAACATCTATTGTTTACTCATTTTTGCAAAACACATGTGCGGTCAAAATGCTCACTACACCCCTAGATCAATTCTTTGAGGCATTTAGTTTCCAAAATGGGGTAATTTTTCGGGGAGGGGGGGGGGAGGGTACCACTGTGCTGGTACTATAGCTCAATGCAACATGGTGTCAAAAAACGAATCTTATAAAATCTCCACTCCAAATACTAAATGGCGCTCCTTCCCTTTAGAGCCTTGCTGTGTGTCCAAATAGCAGTTTATGACCACGTGTGGGGTGTTTCCCTACTCTGAAGAAGTTGCTTTACAAATGTTATGGTGCTTTTTCTCCTTTATTTGTTGAGAAAATGAAAATTTTTTAACTAATGCTGCGTCTTATTGGAAAATAATGTAATGTTTCATTTTCACTGCCTATTTCTAATAAAATATATGAGACACCTGTGGGGTCAAAATGCTCACTACACCCCTAGATGAATTCCTCAATGGGTGTAGTTTGCCAAATGGAGTCACTTTTGGGGAGTTTCCACTGTACTGCTACCTAAGGGGCTTTGCAAAAGCGACATGGCGCAGAAAAACCAATCCAGCAAAATCTGCCCTCCAAAAGCCAAATGGCGCTCCTTCCCTTCTGAGCCCTGATGTGTATTCATACAGTACTTTATTACCACATATGGGGTATTTCCGTACTCTGGAGAAGTTTCTTTACAAATGTTACGTGATTTTTCTCCTTTTATTTGATGAGAAAATGAAACATTTTTACCTAAAGCTACGTCTTCGTGGAAAAAAAAATGAAATTTTTCATGTTTACTGCCCAATTCTAATGAAATCTATGAAACACGGAGGTGTCAAAATGCTCCCTACACCCCTAGTTGAATTCCTCTAGGGGTGTAGTTTCCTAAATGGAGTCACTTTTGGGGGGTTTCTACTGTTCTGGTACCTTAGGAGCTTTACAAATGCGACATGGTGCAGAGAAATGAATCCAGCAAAATCAGCGCTCCAAAAGCGAAATGGCGTGCCTTCCCTTCCGAGTCCTGCCGCTTGCCCAAACAGCAGTTTATGACCATATGTTTGATATTTCCGTACTCTGGAGAAGTTGCTTTACAAATGTTGGGGTGCTTTTCCTCATTTATTTGTTGAAAAAAATAAACATTTTGAGGTAAAACTACATCTTATTGGAAAATAATGTCATTTTTCATTTTCACTGCCCAATTCTAATGAAATCTGTGAAACACCTGTGGGGTCAAAATGCTCACTACACCCCTAGATGAATTCCTCAAAGGGTATAGTTTCCCAAATGGAGTCACTTATGTGGGGTTTCCTTTGTTTTGGCACCACAAGACCTCTTCTAACCTGACATGGTGCCTGAAATGTAATTTAAGAAAAGGAAGGCCCAAAAATCCACTATGTGCTCCTTTGCTTCTGAGGCCGGTGTTTCAGTCCAGTAGCGCACTAGGGCGACATGTGGGATATTTCTAAAAACTTCAGAATCAGGGCAATAAATATTCAGTTGTGTTTCTCTGGTAAAAACCTTCTGTGTTACAGGAAAAATGGATTAAAATGGAATTTCTGCAAAAAAAATGACATTTGCAAATTTCCCTTCCACTTTGCTTTAATTCCTGTGAAACGCATAAAGGGTTAAGAAACTTTCTTAATGCTGTTTTGAGTACTTTAAGGGGTGCAGTTTTTAAAATGGGGTGATTTGTGGTGGTTCCTAATATATAAGGCCCTCAAAGCCACTTCAGAACTAAACTTGTCCCTAAAAAAATAGGCTTTTGAAATTTTCTTGAAAATTTGAGAAATTGCTGCTAAACTTATAAGCCTTGTAACGTCCTAGAAAAATAAAAGGATGTTCAAAAAACGATGCCAATCTAAAGTAGACACATGGGAAATGTTAGCTAGTAACTATTTTGTGTGGTATAACTATCTGTCTAAGGCTTCATTTACACGAGCGTAATATACGCGCGTGCGACGCGCGTGCTTTTCACGCGTGTCGTACGCACCTATATTACTCTATGGGGCAGTGCAGACAATGCGTGAATTTTGCGCAGCGCGAGTGCGTTGCGTAAAACTCACGACATGTTCTATAATCGTGCGTTTTTCACGCATCACGCACCCATTGAAGTCAATGGGTGCGTGAAAACCACGAAGGTCGCACGGAAGCACTTCCGTGCGAACTGCGTGATTCGCGCAAGAGCTGTCAAACTGAATGTAAACAGAAAAGCACCACGTGCTTTTCTGTTTACAAACATCCGAACAGAGTGTCTTAGAGATGAGCGAACCGAACTTCACCGGGTTCGGCCGAACTCGTTTTGACCGAACCCGGCAGGAGACAGTCACTGTCCAGGGTGCTGAAAGAGTTAAACTAGTTCAGCAACCTGGACAGTGACTTCCGATCCCAATATACGTGAACGTGTAAAAAAAAAAGAAGTTCTGACTTACCGATAACTCCCGGCTTCTTCCTCCAGTCTGACCTCCCGGGATGACAATTCAGTCCAAGTGACAGCTGCAGCCAATCACAAGCCAAGCACAGGCTGCAGCGGTCACATGGACTGCCGCATCATCCAGGGAGGTGGGGCCAGATGTCAAGAGAGGCGCGTCACCAAGGACGCGTCACCAAGGACGCGTCACCAAGGCAAGTACGAACCTCTTTTTTTTTAAACAGGTTACTCGATATGGTGATCGGAATTCACTGTCGAGGGTGCTGAAAGAGTTACTGCCGATCAGTTAACTCTTTCAGCACCCTGGACAGTGACTGACGTCGACTAGCCTCATCTCTATGATGGCGGCTGCGTGAAAATTACGCAGCCGCGCATCATACACTGATGACACACGGAGCTGTCAAGTGCCTTTTGCGCACGCAAAACGCGTTTTTTTTGCGTGCGCAAAACGCACACGCTCATGTAAATCGGGCCTTACAAGCAGATACATTTGAATTTAGAAAATGCTAATTTTTTGCAAATTTTCTCTAAATTTTGGTGTTTTTCACACAAAAATATTGAATATATCGACCACATTTTTTCACTAACTTAAGGTACAATATGTCACGAGAAAACAATCTCAGAATCGCTTGGATAGGTAAAAGCATTCCAGAGTTATTACCACATAAATTGACACGTCTGATTTAAAAAATTAGGCTGTGTCATAAGGTCCAAAAGTGGCTGCATCCTGAAGGGGTTAAAGAACTAGTAAATTATGTCTTTCGTGATCTTTGATACTGCTGTGTTGCAGCTTCTGTGTCCTGTGCGATCGCCATCACATGTACATCGGGATAGGGAGGCGGGATGAACAAGATTTTATTTATTTATTTATTTTTTACGGCGTTCACCGTGCCGGATAAAGAGCATGAGCACTATATTCTATGTGTCAATTAAAAAAAAAAATATATTGAATATAAGTGTTGCCTTTTCAAGGAGCAGCATTAGCTTGTATAACACACATTTATGTTTAAAGTCCATGAATGAGTGAAATATCCAATATCATTAGGCTGGATTCACATGAGCATGTTCGGTCCGTAAAGTCCCGGACCGAACACACTACAGGGAGCCGGGATCCTAGCATCCTAGTTATGTACGACGCTAGGAGTCCCTGCCTCTCCGTGGAACTACTGTCCCGTACTGAAAACATGATTACAGTACGGGACAGTTGTCCGGCAGCGAGGCAGGGACTCCTAGCGTCGTACATAACTATGCTGCTAGGAGCCCGGCTCCCTGCACTGTGTTCGGTCCGGTACTTGCGGCCGAAATACGTCCGTCAATTACGGACGTAATGACCTCGTGTGAACATACCCTTACTTTCATACTACATTGGTTCATACACAAAACCCACTTTATTTATTCCGGCTGTGCAAAACGTAACGCAGTTTCTAAGAGAGTAAAGGGCTTTCCCTTAATCGATACTTAATAACCTATTCACAGGATAGGTGATTGATATCTGATCGGTCGGGGTCCGACAGCTGGGGCCCCCACCGATACCAATAATAGGCTTACCTGTCTATCCCTGTGTGCCCCATTTTAATGGAACGGTAGTGCGTATGCTCTGCCATCTCGGCCATTGTTTGTCGGGGTTTCCGGGGCAAAAACAGCGGCAAAAAACTCTGTGTGAACAAGGCTCAAGGGTATGTTCACACGCTTACTAAAAAATGTCTGAAAATACGGAGCTGTTTTCAAGGGAAAACCGCTCCTGATTTTCAGAAGTTTTTTTAAGCCACTCGCGCTTTTTGCTGCGTTTTTTTTACGCCTGTTTTTCTATAGTCAATGAAAAACGGCTCCAAAAACGTCCCAAGAAGTGACATACACTTCTATTTTGTGGGCGTCTTTTTACGTGCCGTTTTTGGAAAACGAGGCGTAAAAAAACGCCCCGTCGGAACTCCCTGAAATACGCCTGCAAACACTGCGCATGCACATACCCTTAACCTGTTAGTGACAGCCAATACGCCTTTTCACGGCGGCCACTAATGGGCTTTATTCTGATGCATAAGCCTTTTTACGGCTCTGCATCGGAATAAATAAACAGAGCAGGGAGCTGTCAAATCTCCTTGCTCTCAGCTGCCAGATGTAGCTGAGAGCTGGGGGCGTCCCTGCTCGAACTTGTGAGATCGATACTAGTATCGATCTCACCCGTTTAACCCCTCAGATGCGGTGCTCAATAGCGTGCGCCGAATCTGAGTTGTTTTGGAGAGAGGGAGAAAGCTCCCTCTCCCACCGACACCCAGCGATAAGATCGCCGAGTGTGTGTGTCTCCGATGGCAGCCGGGGCCTAATAAAGGCCCCCACGTCTGCCTGTAGTGAATGCCTGCTAGGTCATGCCACAGGCATGGCCTAGCAGATGCCTGTCCGTTTTAAACGGACAGGCAGTAATACACTGCAATACAAAAGTATTGCAGTGAATTATAATAGCGATCGGATGATCGCATATTAAAGTCCCCTAGTAGGACTAGTAAAAAAGTTAAAAAAAAAGTTTAATAGAGTTAATTAAAAAATGTGAAAAATAAATGAAAAACCCACTTTTTCCCCTTACAAACTGCTTTACTATTAAAAAAACAAAAAGTAAAAAAGTTACGCATATTTGGTATCGCCGCGTCCGTAACGACCCAGACTATAAAGCTATTACATTATTTAACCCGCACGGTGAACGCCGTAAAAAATGAAATAAAAAACTATGGAAAAATTGCTGTTTTCTGTGAATCCTGACTTTAAAAAAAATGTGATAAAAAGTGATCAAAAAGTCGCATCTACTCCAAAATGGTACCAATAAAAACTATAAGGGTATGTTCACACGCTAGCTGGCTTTTACGGCTGAAATGACAGCCTGTTTTCAGAAGAAAACAGCTGCGTCGTTTCAGCCGTAAATGCTCCTCCTCGTAATATACGAGGCGTCTGTGACGCTCGTATATCTTGAGCTGCTCTTCATTGAGTTCAATGAAGAACGGCTCAAATTACGTTGCAAAGAAGTGCCCTGCACTTCTTTGCCGAGGCAGTAAATTTACGCGTCGTCGTTTGACAGCTGTCAAACGACGACGCGTAAATTACAGGTCGTCTGCACAATACGTCGGCAAACCCATTCAAATGAATGGGCAGATGTTTGCCGACGTATTGTAGCCCTATTTTCAGACGTAAAACGAGGCATAATACGCCTCGTTTACGTCTGAAAATAGGTCGTGTGAACCCAGCCTAAGTCTTCTTACAAAAAAAAAAGCCCTCATACAACCGCATCGGCGAAAAAATAAAAACGTTATGGCTCTTCCAATATGGAGACACAAAAACAAATAATTTTGAAAAAAAAGCTTTTTTACTGTGTAAAAGTAGTAAAACATACAAAATCTATACAAATTTGGTATCGTTGCAATCGCAACAACCCGCTGAATAATGTTGTTGTGTTATTTATGTCGACGCAAAAATAAAAAAGTTATAGCTCTTGGAATGCGACGATGGAAAAACATAAAAAATACCTTGGTCATTAAGGTTTCAAATAGGCTGGTCATTAAAGGGAATGTGTCGCTAGAATTTTATTTTTTTTTTAGTTAAACAGTTATTATATACATGATTAGACATTGTTCTAATTTTTTCACAAGTCAGGAAATATTTTAAATTAGATTCTAATTTATAACATTTCCCTGTGCTGGTCACTAGAGGGAGCAATTCCCAAAATTGCAGCATTGGCATGTGGTAAAGCAACCACATTGCTTTATGCTGCAAAATTTGAGAAGACACACTCGCTCTAGCGTCCTCAAACAATCCACCCTCCTTTATCCTGGCTAGTGCCAGGAGAAAGGAGGGGATTGAATGTTCAAACCTCCTATACTGTGTGCTGCCATTTTTTGAGTGAATACACAGTGTAGTAGGTTTACATACAGTGCTAATCACACAGTAAAACACGAACAAACACAGACATAACTTACCTGCTCCTGCCGCTCCCTCCGGTCCGTCCGCTCCTAGTGCTTGCTTCTAATAACATGTCCGAAAGCCGTGACCGGAAGTAGTCATCTTATTGTCCTGCTGCGGCTTCCGGTCCACAAGAAAATGGCACCGGATGTCGCTCGGCCGAAGACCTTCCATTTGGACTGTGTGGGAGCGGCGCATGCGCTGTTCCCACACAGACGGCGTACACCATAGTGAATGCGAACGGCTCCCGTTCGCATTCTCTATGGGGATGTATGTGGCGTATTCCATCACTGTATGTGTCGTTAATCGACACATACAGAGATGAAAAAAAAAATGACAGCCCCATAGTGAAGAGAAAGTTAGAAAAAAAAAAAGTAAAACACAAACACACAAATAAATATAATTTATTTTAATAAAACACTAAAAGCAAATTAATATAAAAAAAATTTCCGCGACACCCTTCCTTTAAAGGGAATGTGTCGCGAATTAAACTTTTTTTTTTTTTTTTTTAAGTTACTTATTTCTATTATATTTTTACGTTTTTTGTTGTATTTTTTTTTTCTTCCACATGGTGGAAAGTTTTAAAAGTGAAATAATAATTTGACATGTTTTCCTATGTTGGCCACCAGAGGTAGCACTTCCCAGAATTACAGCAAGGTGAATAAGGCAAAGCAACCTGACTCATAGCTGCCGTAAATGTGGGAGGGAATCTCACCCCCCTCCTGCAAGCCAGGAAAAGGTGTCTTCAAATTGCTAAGCAGTGTCCGGCTGCCATTTTGGGTGTGATTGTACAAATGCAGAAGCTATAGGACACACCAAAAGGCTAAGGGTATGTTCACACGCTTACTAAACAAAGGGAAAACAGCTCCTGATTTTCAGCCATTTTTATTTTAATCAAACTCGCGTTTTGGCATTGTTTTTTACGGCCGTTTTTCTATAGAGTCAATGACAAACGGCTCCAAAAACGTCACAAGAAGTGATATGCACTTCTTTTGGTGGGCGTCTTTTTGCGTGCCGTTTTTGGAAAACAGCCGCGTAAAAACTGCCGTAGGAACAGAACGCCGTATTTCCCATTGAAACCAGAGGGCAGAAGTTTGTAGGTGTTCTGCTTCCGATTTTTTCAGCCGTTTTTCGGGACGTTTGCGGACATACACTTAGAATGATGAAAGTGAAGTGAATGACTGTTCAGTTGACAGGTTCACATGGCGTGTTTTTGACACATTTTTTTTGCGCATTTTACGTGCCAGAAACCACATAAAAAACGCTTGCTTATGCTTTTTATTTACATAATTGGTAAAGTGCGCTGCTAGTACATACAACGCGTTTTAAAAAAACTGTTGGGTCAATGGGAAAGCGAGCCGTTAGTATTTTACACAAGCGTTTTTAAAAAACGTGTTGTGTAAAAAAGAACAGTGGGTGGGGTTGTGTGTGGCGTAGTTGCATGTTTAGGGGGAATTGTGTGTGTGTGGTGTGTATGGGGGGTGCGTGCCGTAGATTCTTCAGAACAGCTGATAAGCGGCTATGAAGGATCAGTGGCGCCCGTGCATACGCCACATGTGCTACACAGACACACACACACTCGGCTCTGCTACACACACACACACACACACACACACTCTGCTACACAGACACACACACACTCTGCTACACAGACACACACACTCAGCTCTGCTACACAGACACACACACTCAGCTCTGCTACAGACACACACACTCAGCTCTGCTACAGACACACACACTCCGCTCTGCTACACAGACACACACTCCGCTCTGCTACACAGACACACACTCCGCTCTGCTACACAGACACACACTCCGCTCTGCTACACAGACACACTCCGCTCTGCTACACAGACACACTCCGCTCTGCTACACAGACACACTCCGCTCTGCTACACAGACACACTCCGCTCTGCTACACAGACACACTCCGCTCTGCTACACAGACACACTCCGCTCTGCTACACAGACACACTCCGCTCTGCTACACAGACACACTCCGCTCTGCTACACAGACACACTCCGCTCTGCTACACAGACACACTCCGCTCTGCTACACAGACACACTCCGCTCTGCTACACAGACACACTCCGCTCTGCTACACAGACACACACACTCCGCTCTGCTACACAGACACACACACTCCGCTCTGCTACACAGACACACACACTCCGCTCTGCTACACAGACACACACACTCCGCTCTGCTACACAGACACACACACTCCGCTCTGCTACACAGACACACACACTCCGCTCTGCTACACAGACACACACACTCCGCTCTGCTACACAGACACACACACTCTGCTCTGCTACACAGACACACACATTCCGCTATGCTACACAGACACACACACTCCGCTCTGCTACACAGACACTCCGCTCTGCTACACAGACACTCCGCTCTGCTACACAGACACTCCGCTCTGCTACACAGACACTCCGCTCTGCTACACAGACACTCCGCTCTGCTACACAGACACTCCGCTCTGCTACACAGACACTCCGCTCTGCTACACAGACACTCCGCTCTGCTACACAGACACTCCGCTCTGCTACACAGACACTCCGCTCTGCTACACAGACACTCCGCTCTGCTACACAGACACTCCGCTCTGCTACACACACTCCGCTCTGCTACACAGACACTCCGCTCTGCTACACAGACACTCCGCTCTGCTACACAGACACTCCGCTCTGCTACACAGACACTCCGCTCTGCTACACAGACACTCCGCTCTGCTACACAGACACTCCGCTCTGCTACACAGACACTCCGCTCTGCTACACACACACACTCCGCTCTGCTACACACAGACACTCCCCTCTGCTACACAGACACTCCCCTCTGCTACACAGACACTCCGCTCTGCTACACAGACACACACACTCCGCTCTGCTACACAGACACTCCGCTCTGCTACACAGACACACACACTCCGCTCTGCTACACAGACAAACAGACACTCCGCTCTGCTACACAGACACCCCGCTCTGCTACACAGACACCCCGCTCTGCTACACAGACACCCCGCTCTGCTACACAGACACCCCGCTCTGCTACACAGACACCCCGCTCTGCTACACAGACACCCCGCTCTGCTACACAGACACCCCGCTCTGCTACACAGACACCCCGCTCTGCTACACCCCGCTCTGCTACACCCCGCTCTGCTACACCCCGCTCTGCTACACCCCGCTCTGCTACACAGACGCTCTGCTACACAGACGCTCTGCTACACAGACGCTCTGCTACACAGACGCTCTGCTACACAGACACTCCGCTCTGCTACACAGACACACACACTCTGCTCTGCTACACACACAGACACTCTGCTCTGCTACACACACAGACACTCCGCTCTGCTACACACACACACACACTCTGCTCTGCTACACACACACACACTCCGCTCTGCTACACAGACACACACACTCTGCTCTGATACACACACACACTCTGCTCTGCTACACACACACACACTCCGCTCTGCTACACAGACACACACACACACACTCCGCTCTGCTACACAGACACACACACGCACTCACACACACACACACACTCGGCTCTGCTACACAGACACACACACACTCTGCTCTGCCACACAGACACACACACGCACGCACACACACACACACACTCCGCTCTGCTACACAGACACACACACTCCGCTCTGCTACACAGACACACACTCCGCTCTGCTACACAGACACACACTCCGCTCTGCTACACAGACACACACACTCCGCTCTGCTACACAGACACACACACTCCGCTCTGCTACACAGACACACACACACTCCGCTCTGCTACACAGACACACACACACTCCGCTCTGCTACACAGACACACACACACTCCGCTCTGCTACACACACACACACACACACACACACTCCGCTCTGCCCATTGAAACCAGAGGGCAGAAGTTTGTAGGTGTTCTGCTTCCGATTTTTTCAGCCGTTTTTCGGGACGTTTGCGGACATACACTTAGAATGATGAAAGTGAAGTGAATGACTGTTCAGTTGACAGGTTCACATGGCGTGTTTTTGAACCATTTTTTTTGCGCATTTTACGTGCCAGAAACCACATAAAAAACGCTTGCTTATGCTTTTTATTTACATAATTGGTAAAGTGCGCTGCTAGTACATACAACGCGTTTTAAAAAAACTGTTGGGTCAATGGGAAAGCGAGCCGTTAGTATTTTACACAAGCGTTTTTTAAAAACGCTTGTGTAAAATACTGTGTTGTGTAAAAAAGAACAGAGGGTGGGGTTGTGTGTGGCGTAGTTGCATGTTTAGGGGGAATTGTGTGTGTGTGTGTGTGTGGTGTGTATGGGGGGTGCGTGCCGTAGATTCTTCAGAACAGCTGATAAGCGGCTATGAAGGATCAGTGGCGCCCGTGCATACGCCATATGTGCTACACAGACACACACACACTCGGCTCTGCTACACACACACACTCGGCTCTGCTACACACATACACACTCTGCTACACAGACACACACACACTCTGCTACACAGACACTCCGCTCTGCTACAGACACACACACTCCGCTCTGCTACACAGACACACACTCCGCTCTGCTACACAGACACACTCCGCTCTGCTACACAGACACACACACACACTCCGCTCTGCTACACTGACACACACACTCCGCTCTGCTACACAGACACACACACTCCGCTCTGCTACACAGACACACACACTCCGCTCTGCTACACAGACACACACACTCCGCTCTGCTACACACACACACTCCGCTCTGCTACACAGACACACACACTCCGCTCTGCTACACAGACACACACACTCCGCTCTGCTACACAGACACACACACTCCGCTCTGCTACACAGACACACACACTCCGCTCTGCTACACAGACACACACACACTCCGCTATGCTACACAGACACACACACACTCCGCTATGCTACACAGACACACACACACTCCGCTCTGCTACACACACACTCCGCTCTGCTACACAGACACTCCGCTCTGCTACACACACACTCCGCTCTGCTACACAGACACTCCGCTCTGCTACACAGACACTCCGCTCTGCTACACAGACACTCCGCTCTGCTACACAGACACTCCGCTCTGCTACACAGACACTCCGCTCTGCTACACAGACACTCCGCTCTGCTACACAGACACTCCGCTCTGCTACACAGACACACACACTCCGCTCTGCTACACAGACACACACACACTCCGCTCTGCTACACAGACACACACACTCCGCTCTGCTACACAGACACACACACTCCGCTCTGCTACACAGACACACACACACTCCGCTCTGCTACAGACACACACACTCCGCTCTGCTACACACACACACACACACACACACACTCCGCTCTGCTACACAGACACACACACACACACACACTCCGCTCTGCTACACAGACACACACACACACTCCGCTCTGCTACACAGACACACACACACTCCGCTCTGCTACACAGACACACACACACTCCGCTCTGCTACACAGACCCACACACTCCGCTCTGCTACACAGACACACACACACTCCGCTCTGCTACACAGACACACACACACTCCGCTCTGCTACACAGACACACACACACTCCGCTCTGCTACACAGACACACACACTCCGCTCTGCTACACAGACACACACTCCGCTCTGCTACACAGACACACACACACACTCCGCTCTGCTACACAGACACACACACACTCCGCTCTGCTACAGACACACACACACTCCGCTCTGCTACACAGACACACACTCCGCTCTGCTACACAGACACACACTCCGCTCTGCTACACAGACACACTCCGCCTTGCTATACAGACACACTCCGCTCTGCTACACAGACACACACACACTCCGCTCTGCTACACAGACACACACACACTCCGCTCTGCTACACAGACACACACACACTCCGCTCTGCTACACAGACACACACACACTCCGCTCTGCTACACAGACACACACACACTCCGCTCTGCTACACAGACACACACACACTCCGCTCTGCTACACAGACACACACACACTCCGCTCTGCTACACAGACACACACACTCCGCTCTGCTACACAGACACACACACTCCGCTCTGCTACACAGACACACACACTCCGCTCTGCTACACAGACACACACACACTCCGCTCTGCTACACAGACACACACACACTCCGCTCTGCTACACAGACACACACACTCCGCTCTGCTACACAGACACTCCCCTCTGCTACACAGACACTCCGCTCTGCTACACAGACACACACACTCCGCTCTGCTACACACACACTCCGCTCCGCTACACAGACACACACACACTCCGCTCTGCTACACAGACACACACACACTCCGCTCTGCTACACAGACACACACACACTCCGCTCTGCTACACAGACACACACACACACACACACACACTCCTCTCTGCTACACAGACACACACACACACACTCCGCTCTGCTACACAGACACACACACACTCCGCTCTGCTACACAGACACACACACACACACACTCCGCTCTGCTACACAGACACACACACTCCGCTCTGCTACACAGACACACACACACTCCGCTCTGCTACACAGACACACACACTCCGCTCTGCTACACAGACACACACACTTCGCTCTGCTACACAGACACACACTCCGCTCTGCTACACAGACACACACTCCGCTCTGCTACACAGACACACACTCCGCTCTGCTACACAGACACACACTCCGCTCTGCTACACAGACACACACACTCCGCTCTGCTACACACACACACACTCCGCTCTGCTACACAGACACACACACTCCGCTCTGCTACACAGACACACACACTCCGCTCTGCTACACAGACACACACACTCCGCTCTGCTACACAGACACACACACACTCCGCTATGCTACACAGACACACACACTCCGCTATGCTACACAGACACACACACTCCGCTCTGCTACACACACACTCCGCTCTGCTACACAGACACTCCGCTCTGCTACACACACACTCCGCTCTGCTACACAGACACTCCGCTCTGCTACACAGACACTCCGCTCTGCTACACAGACACTCCGCTCTGCTACACAGACACTCCGCTCTGCTACACAGACACTCCGCTCTGCTACACAGACACTCCGCTCTGCTACACAGACACACACACTCCGCTCTGCTACACAGACACACACACACTCCGCTCTGCTACACAGACACACACACTCCGCTCTGCTACACAGACACACACACTCCGCTCTGCTACACAGACACACACACTCCGCTCTGCTACACAGACACACACACACTCCGCTCTGCTACAGACACACACACTCCGCTCTGCTACACAGACACACACACACACACACACTCCGCTCTGCTACACAGACACACACACACACACACACACACACACTCCGCTCTGCTACACAGACACACACACACACTCCGCTCTGCTACACAGACACACACACACACTCCGCTCTGCTACACAGACACACACACACTCCGCTCTGCTACACAGACACACACACTCCGCTCTGCTACACAGACACACACACACTCCGCTCTGCTACACAGACACACACACACTCCGCTCTGCTACACAGACACACACACACTCCGCTCTGCTACACAGACACACACACACTCCGCTCTGCTACACAGACACACACACTCCGCTCTGCTACACAGACACACACACACTCCGCTCTGCTACAGACACACACACACTCCGCTCTGCTACACAGACACACACTCCGCTCTGCTACACAGACACACACTCCGCTCTGCTACACAGACACACACTCCGCTCTGCTACACAGACACACTCCGCCTTGCTATACAGACACACTCCGCTCTGCTACACAGACACACACACACTCCGCTCTGCTACACAGACACACACACACTCCGCTCTGCTACACAGACACACACACACTCCGCTCTGCTACACAGACACACACACACTCCGCTCTGCTACACAGACACACACACACTCCGCTCTGCTACACAGACACACACACACTCCGCCCTGCTACACAGACACACACACTCCGCTCTGCTACACAGACACACACACACTCCGCTATGCTACACAGACACACACACTCCGCTCTGCTACACACACACTCCGCTCTGCTACACAGACACTCCGCTCTGCTACACACACACTCCGCTCTGCTACACAGACACTCCGCTCTGCTACACAGACACTCCGCTCTGCTACACAGACACTCCGCTCTGCTACACAGACACTCCGCTCTGCTACACAGACACACACACTCCGCTCTGCTACACAGACACACACACACTCCGCTCTGCTACACAGACACACACACACTCCGCTCTGCTACACAGACACACACACTCCGCTCTGCTACACAGACACACACACTCCGCTCTGCTACACAGACACACACACACACACTCCGCTCTGCTACAGACACACACACTCCGCTCTGCTACACAGACACACACACACACTCCGCTCTGCTACACAGACACACACACACACACACACTCCGCTCTGCTACACAGACACACACACACACTCCGCTCTGCTACACAGACACACACACACTCCGCTCTGCTACACAGACACACACACTCCGCTCTGCTACACAGACACACACTCCGCTCTGCTACACAGACACACACACACACTCCGCTCTGCTACACAGACACACACACACTCCGCTCTGCTACAGACACACACACACTCCGCTCTGCTACACAGACACACACTCCGCTCTGCTACACAGACACACACTCCGCTCTGCTACACAGACACACACTCCGCTCTGCTACACAGACACACTCCGCCTTGCTATACAGACACACTCCGCTCTGCTACACAGACACACACACACTCCGCTCTGCTACACAGACACACACACACTCCGCTCTGCTACACAGACACACACACACTCCGCTCTGCTACACAGACACACACACACTCCGCTCTGCTACACAGACACACACACACTCCGCTCTGCTACACAGACACACACACACTCCGCTCTGCTACACAGACACACACACTCCGCTCTGCTACACAGACACACACACTCCGCTCTGCTACACAGACACACACACACTCCGCTCTGCTACACAGACACACACACTCCGCTCTGCTACACAGACACACACACTCCGCTCTGCTACACAGACACACACACTCCGCTCTGCTACACAGACACTCCCCTCTGCTACACAGACACTCCGCTCTGCTACACAGACACACACACTCCGCTCTGCTACACACACACACACTCCGCTCCGCTACACAGACACACACACACTCCGCTCTGCTACACAGACACACACACACTCCGCTCTGCTACACAGACACACACACACTCCGCTCTGCTACACAGACACACTCCTCTCTGCTACACAGACACACACACACACTCCGCTCTGCTACACAGACACACACACACTCCGCTCTGCTACACAGACACACACACACACTCCGCTCTGCTACACAGACACACACACTCCGCTCTGCTACACAGACACACACACACTCCGCTCTGCTACACAGACACACACTCCGCTCTGCTACACAGACACACACACTTCGCTCTGCTACACAGACACACACTCCGCTCTGCTACACAGACACACACTCCGCTCTGCTACACAGACACACACTCCGCTCTGCTACACAGACACACACACTCCGCTCTGCTACACACACACACACTCCGCTCTGCTACACAGACACACACACTCCGCTCTGCTACACAGACACACACACTCCGCTCTGCTACACGGACACACACACTCCGCTCTGCTACACGGACACACACACTCCGCTCTGCTACACAGACACACACACACTCCGCTATGCTACACAGACACACACACACTCCGCTATGCTACACAGACACACACACTCCGCTCTGCTACACACACACTCCGCTCTGCTACACAGACACTCCGCTCTGCTACACACACACTCCGCTCTGCTACACAGACACTCCGCTCTGCTACACAGACACTCCGCTCTGCTACACAGACACTCCGCTCTGCTACACAGACACTCCGCTCTGCTACACAGACACACACACTCCGCTCTGCTACACAGACACACACACACTCCGCTCTGCTACACAGACACACACACTCCGCTCTGCTACACAGACACACACACTCCGCTCTGCTACACAGACACACACACTCCGCTCTGCTACACAGACACACACACACTCCGCTCTGCTACACAGACACACACACACTCCGCTCTGCTACAGACACACACACTCCGCTCTGCTACACAGACACACACACACACACACTCCGCTCTGCTACACAGACACACACACACACACACACTCCACTCTGCTACACAGACACACACACACACACTCCGCTCTGCTACACAGACACACACACACTCCGCTCTGCTACACAGACACACACACACTCCGCTCTGCTACACAGACACACACATACTCCGCTCTGCTACACAGACACACACACTCCGCTCTGCTACACAGACACACACACACTCCGCTCTGCTACACAGACACACACACACTCCGCTCTGCTACACAGACACACACACACTCCGCTCTGCTACACAGACACACACACACTCCGCTCTGCTACACAGACACACACACACTCCGCTCTGCTACACAGACACACACTCCGCTCTGCTACACAGACACACACACACACTCCGCTCTGCTACACAGACACACACACACTCCGCTCTGCTACAGACACACACACACTCCGCTCTGCTACACAGACACACACTCCGCTCTGCTACACAGACACACACTCCGCTCTGCTACACAGACACACACTCCGCTCTGCTACACAGACACACTCCGCCTTGCTATACAGACACACTCCGCTCTGCTACACAGACACACACACACTCCGCTCTGCTACACAGACACACACACACTCCGCTCTGCTACACAGACACACACACACACTCCGCTCTGCTACACAGACACACACACACTCCGCTCTGCTACACAGACACACACACACTCCGCTCTGCTACACAGACACACACACTCCGCTCTGCTACACAGACACTCCCCTCTGCTACACAGACACTCCGCTCTGCTACACAGACACACACACTCCGCTCTGCTACACACACACACTCCGCTCCGCTACAGACAAACACACACTCCGCTCTGCTACACAGACACACACACACTCCGCTCTGCTACACAGACACACACACACTCCGCTCTGCTACACAGACACACACACACACACACACACACACTCCTCTCTGCTACACAGACACACTCCGCTCTGCTACACAGACACACACACACTCCGCTCTGCTACACAGACACACACACACACACACTCCGCTCTGCTACACAGACACACACACTCCGCTCTGCTACACAGACACACACACTCCGCTCTGCTACACAGACACACACACACTCCGCTCTGCTACACAGACACACACTCCGCTCTGCTACACAGACACACACACTCCGCTCTGCTACACAGACACACACACTCCGCTCTGCTACACAGACACACACTCCGCTCTGCTACACAGACACACACACTCCGCTCTGCTACACAGACACACACTCCGCTCTGCTACACAGACACACACTCCGCTCTGCTACACAGACACACACTCCGCTCTGCTACACAGACACACACTCCGCTCTGCTACACAGACACACACTCCGCTCTGCTACACAGACACACACACTCCGCTCTGCTACACAGACACACACACTCCGCTCTGCTACACAGACACACACACTCCGCTCTGCTACACAGACACACACACTCCGCTCTGCTACACAGACACTCCGCTCTGCTACACAGACACTCCGCTCTGCTACACAGACACCCCGCTCTGCTACACAGACACCCCGCTCTGCTACACAGACACCCCGCTCTGCTACACAGACACCCCGCTCTGCTACACAGACACCCCGCTCTGCTACACAGACACCCCGCTCTGCTACACAGACACCCCGCTCTGCTACACAGACACCCCGCTCTGCTACACAGACACTCCGCTCTGCTACACAGACGCTCTGCTACACACACACACACTCCGCTCTGCTACACACACACACACACACTCCGCTCTGCTACACAGACACACACACACACACTCCGCTCTGCTACACAGACACACACACACACACACACACTCCGCTCTGCTACACAGACACACACACACACACTCCGCTCTGCTACACAGACACACACACACACTCCGCTCTGCTACACAGACACACACACACTCCGCTCTGCTACACAGACACACACACACTCCGCTCTGCTACACAGACACACACACACTCCGCTCTGCTACACAGACACACACACTCCGCTCTGCTACACAGACACACACACACACTCCGCTCTGCTACACAGACACACACACACACACTCCGCTCTGCTACACAGACACACACACACACACTCCGCTCTGCTACACAGACACACACTCCGCTCTGCTACACAGACACACACACACACTCCGCTCTGCTACACAGACACACACACACTCCGCTCTGCTACAGACACACACACACTCCGCTCTGCTACACAGACACACACTCCGCTCTGCTACACAGACACACACTCCGCTCTGCTACACAGACACACACTCCGCTCTGCTACACAGACACACTCCGCCTTGCTATACAGACACACTCCGCTCTGCTACACAGACACACACACACTCCGCTCTGCTACACAGACACACACACACTCCGCTCTGCTACACAGACACACACACACTCCGCTCTGCTACACAGACACACACACACTCCGCTCTGCTACACAGACACACACACACTCCGCTCTGCTACACAGACACACACACTCCGCTCTGCTACACAGACACTCCCCTCTGCTACACAGACACTCCGCTCTGCTACACAGACACACACACTCCGCTCTGCTACACACACACACTCCGCTCCGCTACAGACAAACACACACTCCGCTCTGCTACACAGACACACACACACTCCGCTCTGCTACACAGACACACACACACTCCGCTCTGCTACACAGACACACACACACACACACACACACACTCCTCTCTGCTACACAGACACACTCCGCTCTGCTACACAGACACACACACACTCCGCTCTGCTACACAGACACACACACACACACACTCCGCTCTGCTACACAGACACACACACTCCGCTCTGCTACACAGACACACACACTCCGCTCTGCTACACAGACACACACACACTCCGCTCTGCTACACAGACACACACTCCGCTCTGCTACACAGACACACACACTCCGCTCTGCTACACAGACACACACACTCCGCTCTGCTACACAGACACACACTCCGCTCTGCTACACAGACACACACACTCCGCTCTGCTACACAGACACACACTCCGCTCTGCTACACAGACACACACTCCGCTCTGCTACACAGACACACACTCCGCTCTGCTACACAGACACACACTCCGCTCTGCTACACAGACACACACACTCCGCTCTGCTACACAGACACACACACTCCGCTCTGCTACACAGACACACACACTCCGCTCTGCTACACAGACACACACACTCCGCTCTGCTACACAGACACTCCGCTCTGCTACACAGACACTCCGCTCTGCTACACAGACACCCCGCTCTGCTACACAGACACCCCGCTCTGCTACACAGACACCCCGCTCTGCTACACAGACACCCCGCTCTGCTACACAGACACCCCGCTCTGCTACACAGACACCCCGCTCTGCTACACAGACACCCCGCTCTGCTACACAGACACCCCGCTCTGCTACACAGACACTCCGCTCTGCTACACAGACGCTCTGCTACACACACACACACTCCGCTCTGCTACACACACACACACACACTCCGCTCTGCTACACAGACACACACACACACACTCCGCTCTGCTACACAGACACACACACACACACACACACTCCGCTCTGCTACACAGACACACACACACACACTCCGCTCTGCTACACAGACACACACACACACTCCGCTCTGCTACACAGACACACACACACTCCGCTCTGCTACACAGACACACACACACTCCGCTCTGCTACACAGACACACACACACTCCGCTCTGCTACACAGACACACACACTCCGCTCTGCTACACAGACACACACACACACTCCGCTCTGCTACACAGACACACACACACACACTCCGCTCTGCTACACAGACACACACACACACTCCGCTCTGCTACACAGACACACACACACACACACACACTCCGCTCTGCTACACAGACACACACACACACACTCTGCTCTGCCACTCAGACACACACACACGCACACACACACACACTCCGCTCTGCTACACAGACTCACACACACTCCGCTCTGCTACACACACACACTCCGCTCTGCTACACAGACACACACACTCCGCTCTGCTACACAGACAAACAGACACCCCGCTCTGCTACACAGACGCCCCGCTCTGCTACACAGATGCCCCGCTCTGCTACACAGACGCCCCGCTCTGCTACACAGACGCCCCGCTCTGCTACACAGACGCCCCGCTCTGCTACACAGACGCCCCGCTCTGCTACACAGACGCCCCGCTCTGCTACACAGACGCCCCGCTCTGCTACACAGACGCCCCGCTCTGCTACACAGACGCTCTGCTACACAGACGCTCTGCTACACAGACACACACACTCTGCTCTGCTACACACACAGACACTCCGCTCTGCTACACAGACACACACACTCTGCTCTGCTACACACACACACACTCTGCTCTGCTACACACACACACACTCCGCTCTGCTACACAGACACACACACTCTGCTCTGCTACACACACACACACACACTCCGCTCTGCTACACAGACACACACACTCCGCTCTGCTACACAGACACACACACACACTCCGCTCTGCTACACAGACACACACACACACTCGGCTCTGCTACACAGACACACACACACACTCGGCTCTGCCACACAGACACACACACGCACACACACACTCCGCTCTGCTACACAGACACACACTCCGCTCTGCTACACAGACACACACTCCGCTCTGCTACACAGACACACACACTCCGCTCTGCTACACAGACACACACACACTCCGCTCTGCTACACAGACACACACACACTCCGCTCTGCTACAGACACACACACACTCCGCTCTGCTACACAGACACACACACACACACTCCGCTCTGCCCATTGAAACCAGAGGGCAGAAGTTTGTAGGTGTTCTGCTTCCGATTTTTTTCAGCCGTTTTTCGGGACGTTTGCGGACATACACTTAGAATGATGAAAGTGAAGTGAATGACTGTTCAGTTGACAGGTTCACATGGCGTGTTTTTGACACATTTTTTTTGCGCATTTTACGTGCCAGAAACCACATAAAAAACGCTTGCTTATGCTTTTTATTTACATAATTGGTAAAGTGCGCTGCTAGTACATACAACGCGTTTTAAAAAAACTGTTGGGTCAATGGGAAAGCGAGCCGTTAGTATTTTACACAAGCGTTTTTTTAAAACGCTTGTGTAAAATACTGTGTTGTGTAAAAAAGAACAGAGGGTGGGGTTGTGTGTGGCGTAGTTGCATGTTTAGGGGGAATTGTGTGTGTGTGTGTGGTGTGTATGGGGGGTGCGTGCCGTAGATTCTTCAGAACAGCTGATAAGCGGCTATGAAGGATCAGTGGCGCCCGTGCATACGCCATATGTGCTACACAGACACACACACACTCGGCTCTGCTACACACACACACTCGGCTCTGCTACACACATACACACTCTGCTACACAGACACACACACACTCTGCTACACAGACACACACACACTCTGCTACACAGACACTCCGCTCTGCTACAGACACACACACTCCGCTCTGCTACACAGACACACACTCCGCTCTGCTACACAGACACACTCCGCTCTGCTACACAGACACACACACACACTCCGCTCTGCTACACTGACACACACACTCCGCTCTGCTACACAGACACACACACTCCGCTCTGCTACACAGACACACACACTCCGCTCTGCTACACAGACACACACACTCCGCTCTGCTACACACACACACACTCCGCTCTGCTACACAGACACACACACTCCGCTCTGCTACACAGACACACACACTCCGCTCTGCTACACAGACACACACACTCCGCTCTGCTACACAGACACACACACACTCCGCTCTGCTACACAGACACACACACACTCCGCTATGCTACACAGACACACACACACTCCGCTATGCTACACAGACACACACACTCCGCTCTGCTACACACACACTCCGCTCTGCTACACAGACACTCCGCTCTGCTACACACACACTCCGCTCTGCTACACAGACACTCCGCTCTGCTACACAGACACTCCGCTCTGCTACACAGACACTCCGCTCTGCTACACAGACACTCCGCTCTGCTACACAGACACTCCGCTCTGCTACACAGACACTCCGCTCTGCTACACAGACACACACACTCCGCTCTGCTACACAGACACACACACACTCCGCTCTGCTACACAGACACACACACTCCGCTCTGCTACACAGACACACACACTCCGCTCTGCTACACAGACACACACACTCCGCTCTGCTACACAGACACACACACACTCCGCTCTGCTACAGACACACACACTCCGCTCTGCTACACAGACACACACACACACACACACACTCCGCTCTGCTACACAGACACACACACACACACACACTCCGCTCTGCTACACAGACACACACACACACTCCGCTCTGCTACACAGACACACACACACTCCGCTCTGCTACACAGACACACACACACTCCGCTCTGCTACACAGACACACACACTCCGCTCTGCTACACAGACACACACACACTCCGCTCTGCTACACAGACACACACACACTCCGCTCTGCTACACAGACACACACACACTCCGCTCTGCTACACAGACACACACACTCCGCTCTGCTACACAGACACACACTCCGCTCTGCTACACAGACACACACACACACTCCGCTCTGCTACACAGACACACACACACTCCGCTCTGCTACAGACACACACACACTCCGCTCTGCTACACAGACACACACTCCGCTCTGCTACACAGACACACACTCCGCTCTGCTACACAGACACACTCCGCCTTGCTATACAGACACACTCCGCTCTGCTACACAGACACACACACACTCCGCTCTGCTACACAGACACACACACACTCCGCTCTGCTACACAGACACACACACACTCCGCTCTGCTACACAGACACACACACACTCCGCTCTGCTACACAGACACACACACACTCCGCTCTGCTACACAGACACACACACACTCCGCTCTGCTACACAGACACACACACACTCCGCTCTGCTACACAGACACACACACTCCGCTCTGCTACACAGACACACACACTCCGCTCTGCTACACAGACACACACACTCCGCTCTGCTACACAGACACACACACACTCCGCTCTGCTACACAGACACACACACACTCCGCTCTGCTACACAGACACACACACTCCGCTCTGCTACACAGACACTCCCCTCTGCTACACAGACACTCCGCTCTGCTACACAGACACACACACTCCGCTCTGCTACACACACACTCCGCTCCGCTACACAGACACACACACACTCCGCTCTGCTACACAGACACACACACACTCCGCTCTGCTACACAGACACACACACTCCGCTCTGCTACACAGACACACACACACACACACACACTCCTCTCTGCTACACAGACACACACACACACTCCGCTCTGCTACACAGACACACACACACTCCGCTCTGCTACACAGACACACACACACACACACTCCGCTCTGCTACACAGACACACACACTCCGCTCTGCTACACAGACACACACACACTCCGCTCTGCTACACAGACACACACACACTCCGCTCTGCTACACAGACACACACACTTCGCTCTGCTACACAGACACACACTCCGCTCTGCTACACAGACACACACTCCGCTCTGCTACACAGACACACACTCCGCTCTGCTACACAGACACACACACTCCGCTCTGCTACACACACACACACTCCGCTCTGCTACACAGACACACACACTCCGCTCTGCTACACAGACACACACACTCCGCTCTGCTACACAGACACACACACTCCGCTCTGCTACACAGACACACACACACTCCGCTATGCTACACAGACACACACACACTCCGCTATGCTACACAGACACACACACTCCGCTCTGCTACACACACACTCCGCTCTGCTACACAGACACTCCGCTCTGCTACACACACACTCCGCTCTGCTACACAGACACTCCGCTCTGCTACACAGACACTCCGCTCTGCTACACAGACACTCCGCTCTGCTACACAGACACTCCGCTCTGCTACACAGACACTCCGCTCTGCTACACAGACACTCCGCTCTGCTACACAGACACACACACTCCGCTCTGCTACACAGACACACACACACTCCGCTCTGCTACACAGACACACACACTCCGCTCTGCTACACAGACACACACACTCCGCTCTGCTACACAGACACACACACTCCGCTCTGCTACACAGACACACACACACTCCGCTCTGCTACAGACACACACACTCCGCTCTGCTACACAGACACACACACACACACACTCCGCTCTGCTACACAGACACACACACACACACACACACACTCCGCTCTGCTACACAGACACACACACACACTCCGCTCTGCTACACAGACACACACACACTCCGCTCTGCTACACAGACACACACACACTCCGCTCTGCTACACAGACACACACACTCCGCTCTGCTACACAGACACACACACACTCCGCTCTGCTACACAGACACACACACACTCCGCTCTGCTACACAGACACACACACACTCCGCTCTGCTACACAGACACACACACACTCCGCTCTGCTACACAGACACACACACTCCGCTCTGCTACACAGACACACACACACTCCGCTCTGCTACAGACACACACACACTCCGCTCTGCTACACAGACACACACTCCGCTCTGCTACACAGACACACACTCCGCTCTGCTACACAGACACACACTCCGCTCTGCTACACAGACACACTCCGCCTTGCTATACAGACACACTCCGCTCTGCTACACAGACACACACACACACTCCGCTCTGCTACACAGACACACACACACTCCGCTCTGCTACACAGACACACACACACTCCGCTCTGCTACACAGACACACACACACTCCGCTCTGCTACACAGACACACACACACTCCGCTCTGCTACACAGACACACACACACTCCGCTCTGCTACACAGACACACACACTCCGCTCTGCTACACAGACACACACACACTCCGCTATGCTACACAGACACACACACTCCGCTCTGCTACACACACACTCCGCTCTGCTACACAGACACTCCGCTCTGCTACACACACACTCCGCTCTGCTACACAGACACTCCGCTCTGCTACACAGACACTCCGCTCTGCTACACAGACACTCCGCTCTGCTACACAGACACTCCGCTCTGCTACACAGACACACACACTCCGCTCTGCTACACAGACACACACACACTCCGCTCTGCTACACAGACACACACACACTCCGCTCTGCTACACAGACACACACACTCCGCTCTGCTACACAGACACACACACTCCGCTCTGCTACACAGACACACACACACACACTCCGCTCTGCTACAGACACACACACACTCCGCTCTGCTACACAGACACACACACACACACACACTCCGCTCTGCTACACAGACACACACACACACT
Source organism: Rhinoderma darwinii (assembly GCF_050947455.1). Taxonomy (NCBI): domain Eukaryota; kingdom Metazoa; phylum Chordata; class Amphibia; order Anura; family Rhinodermatidae; genus Rhinoderma; species Rhinoderma darwinii. Next base: position 252,462,783 of record NC_134689.1, on the reverse strand, counting down.
CCGCTCTGCTACACAGACACACACACACTCCGCTCTGCTACACAGACACACACACTCCGCTCTGCTACACAGACACACACTCCGCTCTGCTACACAGACACACACACACACTCCGCTCTGCTACACAGACACACACACACTCCGCTCTGCTACAGACACACACACACTCCGCTCTGCTACACAGACACACACTCCGCTCTGCTACACAGACACACACTCCGCTCTGCTACACAGACACACACTCCGCTCTGCTACACAGACACACTCCGCCTTGCTATACAGACACACTCCGCTCTGCTACACAGACACACACACACTCCGCTCTGCTACACAGACACACACACACTCCGCTCTGCTACACAGACACACACACACTCCGCTCTGCTACACAGACACACACACACTCCGCTCTGCTACACAGACACACACACACTCCGCTCTGCTACACAGACACACACACACTCCGCTCTGCTACACAGACACACACACTCCGCTCTGCTACACAGACACACACACTCCGCTCTGCTACACAGACACACACACACTCCGCTCTGCTACACAGACACACACACTCCGCTCTGCTACACAGACACACACACTCCGCTCTGCTACACAGACACTCCCCTCTGCTACACAGACACTCCGCTCTGCTACACAGACACACACACTCCGCTCTGCTACACACACACACACTCCGCTCCGCTACACAGACACACACACACTCCGCTCTGCTACACAGACACACACACACTCCGCTCTGCTACACAGACACACACACACTCCGCTCTGCTACACAGACACACTCCTCTCTGCTACACAGACACACACACACACTCCGCTCTGCTACACAGACACACACACACTCCGCTCTGCTACACAGACACACACACACACACACTCCGCTCTGCTACACAGACACACACACTCCGCTCTGCTACACAGACACACACACACTCCGCTCTGCTACACAGACACACACTCCGCTCTGCTACACAGACACACACACTTCGCTCTGCTACACAGACACACACTCCGCTCTGCTACACAGACACACACTCCGCTCTGCTACACAGACACACACTCCGCTCTGCTACACAGACACACACACTCCGCTCTGCTACACACACACACACTCCGCTCTGCTACACAGACACACACACTCCGCTCTGCTACACAGACACACACACTCCGCTCTGCTACACAGACACACACACTCCGCTCTGCTACACAGACACACACACACTCCGCTATGCTACACAGACACACACACACTCCGCTATGCTACACAGACACACACACTCCGCTCTGCTACACACACACTCCGCTCTGCTACACAGACACTCCGCTCTGCTACACACACACTCCGCTCTGCTACACAGACACTCCGCTCTGCTACACAGACACTCCGCTCTGCTACACAGACACTCCGCTCTGCTACACAGACACTCCGCTCTGCTACACAGACACTCCGCTCTGCTACACAGACACTCCGCTCTGCTACACAGACACACACACTCCGCTCTGCTACACAGACACACACACACTCCGCTCTGCTACACAGACACACACACTCCGCTCTGCTACACAGACACACACACTCCGCTCTGCTACACAGACACACACACTCCGCTCTGCTACACAGACACACACACACTCCGCTCTGCTACAGACACACACACTCCGCTCTGCTACACAGACACACACACACACACACTCCGCTCTGCTACACAGACACACACACGCACACACTCCACTCTGCTACACAGACACACACACACACACTCCGCTCTGCTACACAGACACACACACACACTCCGCTCTGCTACACAGACACACACACACTCCGCTCTGCTACACAGACACACACACACTCCGCTCTGCTACACAGACACACACACTCCGCTCTGCTACACAGACACACACACACTCCGCTCTGCTACACAGACACACACACACTCCGCTCTGCTACACAGACACACACACACTCCGCTCTGCTACACAGACACACACACTCCGCTCTGCTACACAGACACACACTCCGCTCTGCTACACAGACACACACACACACTCCGCTCTGCTACACAGACACACACACACTCCGCTCTGCTACAGACACACACACACTCCGCTCTGCTACACAGACACACACTCCGCTCTGCTACACAGACACACACTCCGCTCTGCTACACAGACACACACTCCGCTCTGCTACACAGACACACTCCGCCTTGCTATACAGACACACTCCGCTCTGCTACACAGACACACACACACTCCGCTCTGCTACACAGACACACACACACTCCGCTCTGCTACACAGACACACACACACTCCGCTCTGCTACACAGACACACACACACTCCGCTCTGCTACACAGACACACACACACTCCGCTACACAGACACACACACACTCCGCTCTGCTACACAGACACACACACTCCGCTCTGCTACACAGACACTCCCCTCTGCTACACAGACACTCCGCTCTGCTACACAGACACACACACTCCGCTCTGCTACACACACACACTCCGCTCCGCTACAGACAAACACACACTCCGCTCTGCTACACAGACACACACACACACTCCGCTCTGCTACACAGACACACACACACTCCGCTCTGCTACACAGACACACACACACACACACACACACTCCTCTCTGCTACACAGACACACTCCGCTCTGCTACACAGACACACACACACTCCGCTCTGCTACACAGACACACACACACACACACTCCGCTCTGCTACACAGACACACACACTCCGCTCTGCTACACAGACACACACACTCCGCTCTGCTACACAGACACACACACTCCGCTCTGCTACACAGACACACACTCCGCTCTGCTACACAGACACACACACTCCGCTCTGCTACACAGACACACACACTCCGCTCTGCTACACAGACACACACTCCGCTCTGCTACACAGACACACACACTCCGCTCTGCTACACAGACACACACTCCGCTCTGCTACACAGACACACACTCCGCTCTGCTACACAGACACACACTCCGCTCTGCTACACAGACACACACTCCGCTCTGCTACACAGACACACACACTCCGCTCTGCTACACAGACACACACACTCCGCTCTGCTACACAGACACACACACTCCGCTCTGCTACACAGACACACACACTCCGCTCTGCTACACAGACACACACACTCCGCTCTGCTACACAGACACTCCGCTCTGCTACACAGACACCCCGCTCTGCTATACAGACACCCCGCTCTGCTACACAGACACCCCGCTCTGCTACACAGACACCCCGCTCTGCTACACAGACACCCCGCTCTGCTACACAGACACCCCGCTCTGCTACACAGACACCCCGCTCTGCTACACAGACACCCCGCTCTGCTACACAGACACCCCGCTCTGCTACACAGACACTCCGCTCTGCTACACAGACGCTCTGCTACACACACACACACTCCGCTCTGCTACACACACACACACACACTCCGCTCTGCTACACAGACACACACACACACACTCCGCTCTGCTACACAGACACACACACACACACTCCGCTCTGCTACACAGACACACACACACACACTCCGCTCTGCTACACAGACACACACACACACTCCGCTCTGCTACACAGACACACACACACTCCGCTCTGCTACACAGACACACACACACTCCGCTCTGCTACATAGACACACACACACTCCGCTCTGCTACACAGACACACACACTCCGCTCTGCTACACAGACACACACACACACTCCGCTCTGCTACACAGACACACACACACACACTCCGCTCTGCTACACAGACACACACACACACTCCGCTCTGCTACACAGACACACACACACACACACACACTCCGCTCTGCTACACAGACACACACACACACACTCTGCTCTGCCACTCAGACACACACACACGCACACACACACACACACTCCGCTCTGCTACACAGACTCACACACACTCCGCTCTGCTACACACACACACTCCGCTCTGCTACACAGACACACACACTCCGCTCTGCTACACAGACAAACAGACACCCCGCTCTGCTACACAGACGCCCCGCTCTGCTACACAGACGCCCCGCTCTGCTACACAGACGCCCCGCTCTGCTACACAGACGCCCCGCTCTGCTACACAGACGCCCCGCTCTGCTACACAGACGCCCCGCTCTGCTACACAGACGCTCCGCTCTGCTACACAGACGCCCCGCTCTGCTACACAGACGCTCTGCTACACAGACGCTCTGCTACACAGACACACACACTCTGCTCTGCTACACACACAGACACTCCGCTCTGCTACACAGACACACACACTCTGCTCTGCTACACACACACACACTCTGCTCTGCTACACACACACACACTCCGCTCTGCTACACAGACACACACACTCTGCTCTGCTACACACACACACACACACACTCCGCTCTGCTACACAGACACACACACTCCGCTCTGCTACACAGACACACACACACACTCCGCTCTGCTACACAGACACACACACACACTCGGCTCTGCTACACAGACACACACACACACTCGGCTCTGCCACACAGACACACACACGCACACACACACTCCGCTCTGCTACACAGACACACACTCCGCTCTGCTACACAGACACACACTCTGCTCTGCTACACAGACACACACACTCCGCTCTGCTACACAGACACACACACACTCCGCTCTGCTACACAGACACACACACACTCCGCTCTGCTACAGACACACACACACTCCGCTCTGCTACACAGACACACACACACACACTCCGCTCTGCCCATTGAAACCAGAGGGCAGAAGTTTGTAGGTGTTCTGCTTCCGATTTTTTTCAGCCGTTTTTCGGGACGTTTGCGGACATACACTTAGAATGATGAAAGTGAAGTGAATGACTGTTCAGTTGACAGGTTCACATGGCGTGTTTTTGACACATTTTTTTTGCGCATTTTACGTGCCAGAAACCACATAAAAAACGCTTGCTTATGCTTTTTATTTACATAATTGGTAAAGTGCGCTGCTAGTACATACAACGCGTTTTAAAAAAACTGTTGGGTCAATGGGAAAGCGAGCCGTTAGTATTTTACACAAGCGTTTTTTTAAAACGCTTGTGTAAAATACTGTGTTGTGTAAAAAAGAACAGAGGGTGGGGTTGTGTGTGGCGTAGTTGCATGTTTAGGGGGAATTGTGTGTGTGTGTGTGGTGTGTATGGGGGGTGCGTGCCGTAGATTCTTCAGAACAGCTGATAAGCGGCTATGAAGGATCAGTGGCGCCCGTGCATACGCCATATGTGCTACACAGACACACACACACTCGGCTCTGCTACACACACACACTCGGCTCTGCTACACACATACACACTCTGCTACACAGACACACACACACTCTGCTACACAGACACACACACACTCTGCTACACAGACACTCCGCTCTGCTACAGACACACACACTCCGCTCTGCTACACAGACACACACTCCGCTCTGCTACACAGACACACTCCGCTCTGCTACACAGACACACACACACACTCCGCTCTGCTACACTGACACACACACTCCGCTCTGCTACACAGACACACACACTCCGCTCTGCTACACAGACACACACACTCCGCTCTGCTACACAGACACACACACTCCGCTCTGCTACACACACACACACTCCGCTCTGCTACACAGACACACACACTCCGCTCTGCTACACAGACACACACACTCCGCTCTGCTACACAGACACACACACTCCGCTCTGCTACACAGACACACACACACTCCGCTCTGCTACACAGACACACACACACTCCGCTATGCTACACAGACACACACACACTCCGCTATGCTACACAGACACACACACTCCGCTCTGCTACACACACACTCCGCTCTGCTACACAGACACTCCGCTCTGCTACACACACACTCCGCTCTGCTACACAGACACTCCGCTCTGCTACACAGACACTCCGCTCTGCTACACAGACACTCCGCTCTGCTACACAGACACTCCGCTCTGCTACACAGACACTCCGCTCTGCTACACAGACACTCCGCTCTGCTACACAGACACTCCGCTCTGCTACACAGACACTCCGCTCTGCTACACAGACACACACACTCCGCTCTGCTACACAGACACACACACACTCCGCTCTGCTACACAGACACACACACTCCGCTCTGCTACACAGACACACACACTCCGCTCTGCTACACAGACACACACACTCCGCTCTGCTACACAGACACACACACACTCCGCTCTGCTACAGACACACACACTCCGCTCTGCTACACAGACACACACACACACACACACACTCCGCTCTGCTACACAGACACACACACACACACACACTCCGCTCTGCTACACAGACACACACACACACTCCGCTCTGCTACACAGACACACACACACTCCGCTCTGCTACACAGACACACACACACTCCGCTCTGCTACACAGACACACACACTCCGCTCTGCTACACAGACACACACACACTCCGCTCTGCTACACAGACACACACACACTCCGCTCTGCTACACAGACACACACACACTCCGCTCTGCTACACAGACACACACACACTCCGCTCTGCTACACAGACACACACTCCGCTCTGCTACACAGACACACACACACACTCCGCTCTGCTACACAGACACACACACACTCCGCTCTGCTACAGACACACACACACTCCGCTCTGCTACACAGACACACACTCCGCTCTGCTACACAGACACACACTCCGCTCTGCTACACAGACACACTCCGCCTTGCTATACAGACACACTCCGCTCTGCTACACAGACACACACACACTCCGCTCTGCTACACAGACACACACACACTCCGCTCTGCTACACAGACACACACACACTCCGCTCTGCTACACAGACACACACACACTCCGCTCTGCTACACAGACACACACACACTCCGCTCTGCTACACAGACACACACACACTCCGCTCTGCTACACAGACACACACACACTCCGCTCTGCTACACAGACACACACACTCCGCTCTGCTACACAGACACACACACTCCGCTCTGCTACACAGACACACACACTCCGCTCTGCTACACAGACACACACACACTCCGCTCTGCTACACAGACACACACACACTCCGCTCTGCTACACAGACACACACACTCCGCTCTGCTACACAGACACTCCCCTCTGCTACACAGACACTCCGCTCTGCTACACAGACACACACACTCCGCTCTGCTACACACACACTCCGCTCCGCTACACAGACACACACACACTCCGCTCTGCTACACAGACACACACACACTCCGCTCTGCTACACAGACACACACACTCCGCTCTGCTACACAGACACACACACACACACACACACACACTCCTCTCTGCTACACAGACACACACACACACTCCGCTCTGCTACACAGACACACACACACTCCGCTCTGCTACACAGACACACACACACACACACTCCGCTCTGCTACACAGACACACACACTCCGCTCTGCTACACAGACACACACACACTCCGCTCTGCTACACAGACACACACACACTCCGCTCTGCTACACAGACACACACACTTCGCTCTGCTACACAGACACACACTCCGCTCTGCTACACAGACACACACTCCGCTCTGCTACACAGACACACACTCCGCTCTGCTACACAGACACACACACTCCGCTCTGCTACACACACACACACTCCGCTCTGCTACACAGACACACACACTCCGCTCTGCTACACAGACACACACACTCCGCTCTGCTACACAGACACACACACTCCGCTCTGCTACACAGACACACACACACTCCGCTATGCTACACAGACACACACACACTCCGCTATGCTACACAGACACACACACTCCGCTCTGCTACACACACACTCCGCTCTGCTACACAGACACTCCGCTCTGCTACACACACACTCCGCTCTGCTACACAGACACTCCGCTCTGCTACACAGACACTCCGCTCTGCTACACAGACACTCCGCTCTGCTACACAGACACTCCGCTCTGCTACACAGACACACACACTCCGCTCTGCTACACAGACACACACACTCCGCTCTGCTACACAGACACACACACTCCGCTCTGCTACACAGACACACACACTCCGCTCTGCTACACAGACACACACACACTCCGCTCTGCTACAGACACACACACTCCGCTCTGCTACACAGACACACACACACACACACTCCGCTCTGCTACACAGACACACACACACACACACACACACTCCGCTCTGCTACACAGACACACACACACACTCCGCTCTGCTACACAGACACACACACACTCCGCTCTGCTACACAGACACACACACACTCCGCTCTGCTACACAGACACACACACTCCGCTCTGCTACACAGACACACACACACTCCGCTCTGCTACACAGACACACACACACTCCGCTCTGCTACACAGACACACACACACTCCGCTCTGCTACACAGACACACACACACTCCGCTCTGCTACACAGACACACACACTCCGCTCTGCTACACAGACACACACACACTCCGCTCTGCTACAGACACACACACACTCCGCTCTGCTACACAGACACACACTCCGCTCTGCTACACAGACACACACTCCGCTCTGCTACACAGACACACACTCCGCTCTGCTACACAGACACACTCCGCCTTGCTATACAGACACACTCCGCTCTGCTACACAGACACACACACACTCCGCTCTGCTACACAGACACACACACACTCCGCTCTGCTACACAGACACACACACACTCCGCTCTGCTACACAGACACACACACACTCCGCTCTGCTACACAGACACACACACACTCCGCTCTGCTACACAGACACACACACACTCCGCTCTGCTACACAGACACACACACTCCGCTCTGCTACACAGACACACACACACTCCGCTATGCTACACAGACACACACACTCCGCTCTGCTACACACACACTCCGCTCTGCTACACAGACACTCCGCTCTGCTACACACACACTCCGCTCTGCTACACAGACACTCCGCTCTGCTACACAGACACTCCGCTCTGCTACACAGACACTCCGCTCTGCTACACAGACACTCCGCTCTGCTACACAGACACACACACTCCGCTCTGCTACACAGACACACACACACTCCGCTCTGCTACACAGACACACACACACTCCGCTCTGCTACACAGACACACACACTCCGCTCTGCTACACAGACACACACACTCCGCTCTGCTACACAGACACACACACACACACTCCGCTCTGCTACAGACACACACACTCCGCTCTGCTACACAGACACACACACACACACACACTCCGCTCTGCTACACAGACACACACACACACTCCGCTCTGCTACACAGACACACACACACTCCGCTCTGCTACACAGACACACACACTCCGCTCTGCTACACAGACACACACTCCGCTCTGCTACACAGACACACACACACACTCCGCTCTGCTACACAGACACACACACACTCCGCTCTGCTACAGACACACACACACTCCGCTCTGCTACACAGACACACACTCCGCTCTGCTACACAGACACACACTCCGCTCTGCTACACAGACACACACTCCGCTCTGCTACACAGACACACTCCGCCTTGCTATACAGACACACTCCGCTCTGCTACACAGACACACACACACTCCGCTCTGCTACACAGACACACACACACTCCGCTCTGCTACACAGACACACACACACTCCGCTCTGCTACACAGACACACACACACTCCGCTCTGCTACACAGACACACACACACTCCGCTCTGCTACACAGACACACACACACTCCGCTCTGCTACACAGACACACACACTCCGCTCTGCTACACAGACACACACACTCCGCTCTGCTACACAGACACACACACACTCCGCTCTGCTACACAGACACACACACTCCGCTCTGCTACACAGACACACACACTCCGCTCTGCTACACAGACACTCCCCTCTGCTACACAGACACTCCGCTCTGCTACACAGACACACACACTCCGCTCTGCTACACACACACACACTCCGCTCCGCTACACAGACACACACACACTCCGCTCTGCTACACAGACACACACACACTCCGCTCTGCTACACAGACACACACACACTCCGCTCTGCTACACAGACACACTCCTCTCTGCTACACAGACACACACACACACTCCGCTCTGCTACACAGACACACACACACTCCGCTCTGCTACACAGACACACACACACACACACTCCGCTCTGCTACACAGACACACACACTCCGCTCTGCTACACAGACACACACACACTCCGCTCTGCTACACAGACACACACTCCGCTCTGCTACACAGACACACACACTTCGCTCTGCTACACAGACACACACTCCGCTCTGCTACACAGACACACACTCCGCTCTGCTACACAGACACACACTCCGCTCTGCTACACAGACACACACACTCCGCTCTGCTACACACACACACACTCCGCTCTGCTACACAGACACACACACTCCGCTCTGCTACACAGACACACACACTCCGCTCTGCTACACAGACACTCCCCTCTGCTACACAGACACTCCGCTCTGCTACACAGACACACACACTCCGCTCTGCTACACACACACACACTCCGCTCCGCTACACAGACACACACACACTCCGCTCTGCTACACAGACACACACACACTCCGCTCTGCTACACAGACACACACACACTCCGCTCTGCTACACAGACACACTCCTCTCTGCTACACAGACACACACACACACTCCGCTCTGCTACACAGACACACACACACTCCGCTCTGCTACACAGACACACACACACACACACTCCGCTCTGCTACACAGACACACACACTCCGCTCTGCTACACAGACACACACACACTCCGCTCTGCTACACACACACACACTCCGCTCTGCTACACAGACACACACACTCCGCTCTGCTACACAGACACACACACTCCGCTCTGCTACACAGACACACACACTCCGCTCTGCTACACAGACACACACACACTCCGCTATGCTACACAGACACACACACACTCCGCTATGCTACACAGACACACACACTCCGCTCTGCTACACACACACTCCGCTCTGCTACACAGACACTCCGCTCTGCTACACACACACTCCGCTCTGCTACACAGACACTCCGCTCTGCTACACAGACACTCCGCTCTGCTACACAGACACTCCGCTCTGCTACACAGACACTCCGCTCTGCTACACAGACACTCCGCTCTGCTACACAGACACACACACTCCGCTCTGCTACACAGACACACACACACTCCGCTCTGCTACACAGACACACACACTCCGCTCTGCTACACAGACACACACACTCCGCTCTGCTACACAGACACACACACTCCGCTCTGCTACACAGACACACACACACTCCGCTCTGCTACAGACACACACACTCCGCTCTGCTACACAGACACACACACACTCCGCTCTGCTACACAGACACACACACGCACACACTCCACTCTGCTACACAGACACACACACACACACTCCGCTCTGCTACACAGACACACACACACACTCCGCTCTGCTACACAGACACACACACACTCCGCTCTGCTACACAGACACACACACACTCCGCTCTGCTACACAGACACACACACTCCGCTCTGCTACACAGACACACACACACTCCGCTCTGCTACACAGACACACACACACTCCGCTCTGCTACACAGACACACACACACTCCGCTCTGCTACACAGACACACACACTCCGCTCTGCTACACAGACACACACTCCGCTCTGCTACACAGACACACACACACACTCCGCTCTGCTACACAGACACACACACACTCCGCTCTGCTACAGACACACACACACTCCGCTCTGCTACACAGACACACACTCCGCTCTGCTACACAGACACACACTCCGCTCTGCTACACAGACACACACTCCGCTCTGCTACACAGACACACTCCGCCTTGCTATACAGACACACTCCGCTCTGCTACACAGACACACACACACTCCGCTCTGCTACACAGACACACACACACTCCGCTCTGCTACACAGACACACACACACTCCGCTCTGCTACACAGACACACACACACTCCGCTCTGCTACACAGACACACACACACTCCGCTCTGCTACACAGACACACACACACTCCGCTCTGCTACACAGACACACACACACTCCGCTCTGCTACACAGACACACACACTCCGCTCTGCTACACAGACACTCCCCTCTGCTACACAGACACTCCGCTCTGCTACACAGACACACACACTCCGCTCTGCTACACACACACACTCCGCTCCGCTACAGACAAACACACACTCCGCTCTGCTACACAGACACACACACACACTCCGCTCTGCTACACAGACACACACACACTCCGCTCTGCTACACAGACACACACACACACACACACACACTCCTCTCTGCTACACAGACACACTCCGCTCTGCTACACAGACACACACACACTCCGCTCTGCTACACAGACACACACACACACACACTCCGCTCTGCTACACAGACACACACACTCCGCTCTGCTACACAGACACACACACTCCGCTCTGCTACACAGACACACACACACTCCGCTCTGCTACACAGACACACACTCCGCTCTGCTACACAGACACACACACTCCGCTCTGCTACACAGACACACACACTCCGCTCTGCTACACAGACACACACTCCGCTCTGCTACACAGACACACACACTCCGCTCTGCTACACAGACACACACTCCGCTCTGCTACACAGACACACACTCCGCTCTGCTACACAGACACACACTCCGCTCTGCTACACAGACACACACTCCGCTCTGCTACACAGACACACACACTCCGCTCTGCTACACAGACACACACACTCCGCTCTGCTACACAGACACACACACTCCGCTCTGCTACACAGACACACACACTCCGCTCTGCTACACAGACACTCCGCTCTGCTACACAGACACCCCGCTCTGCTATACAGACACCCCGCTCTGCTACACAGACACCCCGCTCTGCTACACAGACACCCCGCTCTGCTACACAGACACCCCGCTCTGCTACACAGACACCCCGCTCTGCTACACAGACACCCCGCTCTGCTACACAGACACCCCGCTCTGCTACACAGACACCCCGCTCTGCTACACAGACACCCCGCTCTGCTACACAGACACTCCGCTCTGCTACACAGACGCTCTGCTACACACACACACACTCCGCTCTGCTACACACACACACACACACTCCGCTCTGCTACACAGACACACACACACACACTCCGCTCTGCTACACAGACACACACACACACACTCCGCTCTGCTACACAGACACACACACACACACTCCGCTCTGCTACACAGACACACACACACACTCCGCTCTGCTACACAGACACACACACACTCCGCTCTGCTACACAGACACACACACACTCCGCTCTGCTACATAGACACACACACACTCCGCTCTGCTACACAGACACACACACTCCGCTCTGCTACACAGACACACACACACACTCCGCTCTGCTACACAGACACACACACACACACACTCCGCTCTGCTACACAGACACACACACACACACTCTGCTCTGCCACTCAGACACACACACACGCACACACACACACACTCCGCTCTGCTACACAGACTCACACACACTCCGCTCTGCTACACACACACACTCCGCTCTGCTACACAGACACACACACTCCGCTCTGCTACACAGACAAACAGACACCCCGCTCTGCTACACAGACGCCCCGCTCTGCTACACAGACGCCCCGCTCTGCTACACAGACGCCCCGCTCTGCTACACAGACGCCCCGCTCTGCTACACAGACGCCCCGCTCTGCTACACAGACGCCCCGCTCTGCTACACAGACGCCCCGCTCTGCTACACAGACGCCCCGCTCTGCTACACAGACGCTCTGCTACACAGACGCTCTGCTACACAGACACACACACTCTGCTCTGCTACACACACAGACACTCCGCTCTGCTACACAGACACACACACTCTGCTCTGCTACACACACACACACTCTGCTCTGCTACACACACACACACTCCGCTCTGCTACACAGACACACACACTCTGCTCTGCTACACACACACACACACACTCCGCTCTGCTACACAGACACACACACTCCGCTCTGCTACACAGACACACACACACACTCCGCTCTGCTACACAGACACACACACACACTCGGCTCTGCTACACAGACACACACACACACTCGGCTCTGCCACACAGACACACACACGCACACACACACTCCGCTCTGCTACACAGACACACACTCCGCTCTGCTACACAGACACACACTCCGCTCTGCTACACAGACACACACACTCCGCTCTGCTACACAGACACACACACACTCCGCTCTGCTACACAGACACACACACACTCCGCTCTGCTACAGACACACACACACTCCGCTCTGCTACACAGACACACACACACACACTCCGCTCTGCCCATTGAAACCAGAGGGCAGAAGTTTGTAGGTGTTCTGCTTCCGATTTTTTTCAGCCGTTTTTCGGGACGTTTGCGGACATACACTTAGAATGATGAAAGTGAAGTGAATGACTGTTCAGTTGACAGGTTCACATGGCGTGTTTTTGACACATTTTTTTTGCGCATTTTACGTGCCAGAAACCACATAAAAAACGCTTGCTTATGCTTTTTATTTACATAATTGGTAAAGTGCGCTGCTAGTACATACAACGCGTTTTAAAAAAACTGTTGGGTCAATGGGAAAGCGAGCCGTTAGTATTTTACACAAGCGTTTTTTTAAAACGCTTGTGTAAAATACTGTGTTGTGTAAAAAAGAACAGAGGGTGGGGTTGTGTGTGGCGTAGTTGCATGTTTAGGGGGAATTGTGTATGTGTGTGTGGTGTGTATGGGGGGTGCGTGCCGTAGATTCTTCAGAACAGCTGATAAGCGGCTATGAAGGATCAGTGGCGCCCGTGCATACGCCATATGTGCTACACAGACACACACACACTCGGCTCTGCTACACACACACACTCGGCTCTGCTACACACATACACACTCTGCTACACAGACACACACACACTCTGCTACACAGACACACACACACTCTGCTACACAGACACACACACTCCGCTCTGCTACAGACACACACACTCCGCTCTGCTACACAGACACACACTCCGCTCTGCTACACAGACACACTCCGCTCTGCTACACAGACACACACACACTCCGCTCTGCTACACTGACACACACTCCGCTCTGCTACACAGACACACACACTCCGCTCTGCTACACAGACACACACACTCCGCTCTGCTACACAGACACACACAATCCGCTCTGCTACACAGACACACACACACTCCGCTCTGCTACACAGACACACACACACTCCGCTCTGCTACACAGACACACACACTCCGCTCTGCTACACAGACACTCCGCTCTGCTACACACACACTCCGCTCTGCTACACAGACACTCCGCTCTGCTACACAGACACTCCGCTCTGCTACACAGACACTCCGCTCTGCTACACAGACAATCCGCTCTGCTACACAGACACTCCGCTCTGCTACACAGACA